>NC_064643.1:598353585-599603585 GCF_023864345.2 Schistocerca serialis cubense
CACAGCCTAATTGTGTTACACTAATTTCACAGTTGCATTATTGTTGATCTAACCAATACAGGTTCCTTGTCTGAAACTTAGCTGTGGACTGACTGTCTCGGGACCAGAAATCGGGCCCTTATCTATCCTCACAATAATAGGTACTGAAACTTTACATTATTCACAGTTAAATTTACAGTAATTACAATTAAAACTTAACTCATTAAAGTGACTGAATACATCAAAAAATTGGTTCTTTTCAACAGTTTCTTCTACTACATGAGTTGACCAAATTATTCGTTGAAACCATGAAATTAACAAATATAATTATGCAAACAAGACTTTTGAGAAATTTGTTAATTTCTTTGGAATCAATTAAGGGCTGGCTTTGCTAACATGTTTTCGAATAGAGCCAAATAGATCCTTTAAAAATACCATTAGTTGTTTTTAAATTGGTACAGAATTTATATTTGTTTATACATCAACAGTAGAATTTAAGTTACGAAACAATTACTGATTTCACCTATAACAAAAGACATTAACTAGGAATAGTCAAAATAAATTAGAAAATCAATTACATAAATAAAACTAAGCACAAAATTAGATCAGGTGCTATATTTTTTAAAACTGAGAGCCAATCTTTCTCTTTTGTGAAAATGCTGATTATATTATATATGTTAATGGTAATTAGTTAAAAGTGAAAAAACAAATTTTAGGAGGTAGATGGCAAAACGAGAGGGGAAGTAAAAGTAACCCAGCTTGCTGCATCAGAAATGAACAAAAGTTGTGGGGTATCTTGACCAAAAGAAAGGGTTTGGTTGAGAGAACACATTCTGAAGCATCAGTGAACTTTCATTTTGTTGGTCGAGAGAAGTGGAATAGAGGCTGGTGTTAAAAAAAAGTCTTTACAACAGTAAGCAGGATCAAATGCATGTAGATTGCAGTGATTATGCAGAGCTGAAAAAGCTTATGCAGTATAAGTAAGTGTTAAGAGTATATGGACTGAAGAT
Source organism: Schistocerca serialis cubense (assembly GCF_023864345.2). Taxonomy (NCBI): domain Eukaryota; kingdom Metazoa; phylum Arthropoda; class Insecta; order Orthoptera; family Acrididae; genus Schistocerca; species Schistocerca serialis. Next base: position 598,354,575 of record NC_064643.1, read on the forward strand.
AACAACAACAAATGCACAAAAGTACAGTTTGACCAAATAACACACACAACTGAAAAATAAATAATTCTGAAAGTAATTATGACAGCATAATGTTGTTCATATCTGTGCAAACGGCAAGACCAGAGAGATTTATTATAATGAAAAATGCATTGACAGAATAGCATAGTTATTCATTGATGGGTTATACTATAGTAAACCCAAAGCCATTACATGTTGCTAACCAAACAAATTTGATATCTGCTGCTGATGGAAAACAATATGCATTGTCTGTTGAAATATTCTAATGGTTAGGGAAGGTGCAGTTTTAATTAAAGTGTAAATGCATGCAACTGCAAGCCATACTATGCTACTGTACAATTGAAATACCACCTTTCAGTGAAAAATGTTACTATTCTGGCAGTAAACTGTTTGCTGAAACTCTTGAGCATTTTATAGATTTATGTTGCTAAAATTTTGCCATATTTCCACTGTGCACCTGCTTGTCACTTCCAGGCACTATTCACAAAATGCTCTGAAGATGACATGCTGAAAATTTTGAAACTTAAGCTTCTCTTGGCATACTGAGTGTTCAAAAATTTACAAGAACTATGTAATGTCCTTGACAAACAATGCGTGCCCAAATATCATGTGGTGTTATAATTCATAGGATGAGCAGTACCCAAGCAATGTTCCACAATTGCAGTTTCTCCTGTCTGTTGGGAATGAGTCATACTGTAGTGCTACAGGACCTCTATCCACAAACTACTTTGTGTTGTGGGAGCTTAACAGCGAGTGGTCACAACACTTCTGAGATTGTTTACGGTCCTTTCCAAAACTTTTAACATGTGTTTTTTGGCCATTACTTTGCTCAGGTAGATAACATTTCCAGCTCAATAAGGGGGATGTGACTACTTGATGATTGTGCTGTTTTACTTACTGAAAACAGTGTTTACTTTTTCCTCCATTTAACAACCCTTTTTAGCTTACGTGGTAATTCCTTTATTTGTTTGTCTCCATAACAGAAAAATCCAAATAACTACTATGTAGGAAAAGACAGATTGCTATTTACCGTAAAGAAATCATGTCAAGTTACAGAAAGATACAATTAAAAAACAGTCACCTGTAGCTCTTAGCCACAGCTTTCATCAGTAAACACACACACACACACACACACACACACACACACACACTCCTCATGCACAAATGACCACCAACTCAAGCATTTAGGGCCGGAATGCAGCATCACATGGGATGCAAGCAGCAATCTGGAAGGGGAAGGGATAGGAAAAGGGATAGTAGGCTATGGGTGAAGAGAGAGACAAATGCTGTCTGACAGGGTGTACACAGACTAGACTGCCGACAGGTGCAGTGTCGGGAGGTTGTTGGGTAGGGAGGAGGGAAAAAAGGTGCAAAAAAAGGAGAGGAGTGGGGAAATATGGGCAGATGCATTGGCAAAGGGCGTTGCAAATAAACAGCTTTGTGCAGCCACTGAATCCATTTTCCTCCTCACCCCTACAAAACACTGCACACCAACCTTCTACATGCTCCCCAATCACCATCATTTACTAACACCTCCAAATGATTGCCTGTAATCTAGCCTCCCACAGCAAAGGCACCAACTACTTCCTTGACTGACTCTCCACCATCCCCACCCGTTTACCTCCTGGATCCCTACTCGTCACTGTTGACGCCACCTCCATATACACCAATGTCCCTCATGCCCATGGTCTTACTGCTATTGGACACTAGATTTTCGAATGTCCTTCAGACTCCAAACATACTACCTCATACACCTTACTAATCCACTACTACTTCTCATTTGAAGTGAAGGTATATAAACAAATCTGCAGCACAGCCATGGGCATCTGCATAGGCCCCTCCTATGCCAACCTTTTTATGGGCCATATAGAGGAGACCTTCCTGGAGTCACAAGACACCAAACTCCTAGTCTGGTTCAGGTCACTGATGACATCTTCATGATCTGGACTCAGGACCAAGACACCCTATCTTCGTTCCTTCATAACCTCAACACCACCTCTCCCATCTGCTTCACGTGGTCCTCAACCCAGCGTGTCACTTTCCTAGATGTCAACAAAAACTGCACTTCGACAGCTGTCATCCCTTTCACCCCAAGAAATCCCTCCCATACAGCCTCGCCACCTGGGGACAGCGTATCTGCAGTGACAAAAACTCCCTTGCTAAGTATGCTGATCTAATCTGCAAGTAGATCTCCCATGCCATTTCCCCTCACACTCCTAATCCTCCTACCACCCCCAAGAACTAGCCACAAAGTATTGTCCCCTTCATCAGCTAGTACCACCCAGAACGGGAACAACTGAACCATGCCCTTCACCAGGGCTTTGATTACCTATCATCATGCCCTGAAATGAGAGATTTCCTACTGAAGATAATCCCCACTTCTCCTAAAGTGGTGTTCCATCGCCCACCCAAACTCCACAACATCCTAGTTCATCCAAATCCCAACCTCTTGCCACAAGGATCATATCTCTGCGGAAGACTCAGGTGCAAAACTTACCCAATCCACCCACCCAGCACTGCCTACTCCAGTCCTGTCACAGGTTTATTCTATCCAGGGGCCAGGCAACCTGTGAAAGCAGCCATGTCATTTACCAGCTCTGCTGAAATTATTGCACAGCTCTTTATATTGTTATGATTACCAACCAGCTGTCCACCAGGATGAATGGCCACTGCCACACTGTGGCCAAGAGCAAAGTAGATCATCCTGTAGCACAACACACAGCTGAAAATAACACTTGATTTCAATGGCTGCTTCACTACCGAAGCCATTTCAATCCTTCCCACCACCCCTAGCTTTCCTGAACTGCGCAGATGGGAGTTATCCTCACAAAATGTTCTCCACTCCCATATTTATCTCGCTTTCAACATACGCTGTCTCCACACCCTCCACCCAACAGTTTTCATCCACTCTGCCCTATCTTCTCCTCTCCATTCACATCTCCCACCCTGCTTTGTTGCAGCCCTCTGCCAACACATCTGCCCATCCTTCCCCTTTCACCTCCTTTTTTTTTCACCACCTCCCTGCCCCACAATCTCCTGGTGCTGCACCTGTTGGCAGTCTAGTCCCTGCACGCCCCACCAGATGGTGTTTGGTTCATATATATCTCCCCCCCCCCCCCCCTCATGCACACTACTCCCCTTCCACTCCTGATAGCTGCTTGCATCCCACATGGTAGTTGCATTCCGGCCCGAGATGCTGGAGTTGGCAGTCGTGTGTGCAAGCTTTATATAAGTGTCTTTTAATTGTGCCTGTCTGCAACTTGCTAGTGGCAATCTGTCTTTTACTACCTTGTTGATATTCCTATCTGGAGTTTCCATTGTTTGATAAATCCACATTATAGCTTTATCTGATCATTGATTATTTCTTTCTGCAGTGTTGGTAGTAAAGAACTATGCTGGTCTGTCATGACTTGTTCTTCCTCACTTTCTGGAATAAGTATAAGATTTTCTTTAAGAGTGATCTGTTTCTATGAAACGAATTGTTCTTCTGTATTTTGCACTGCCAGTCCTCTTCCTGTGTTGCCTTTACCTCTTTCAGATTTGACAAAACATAAATATAAACTTTCTTGCTCATTATGTTAGCATTAAAATATTTTTACCTCAAACTGAAATTTACTCAACTTTGTTAATCTGGAACCATTACAATGTTTCATAGCCTGTTAATACTGCACATTCTCTCCAAGTTAAGAAGTAAAATCTGTTGAATGGTTCACCAAAGAACAGAGCTTTAATTTTCTTTTTGTATCTGGAAGCAAATGAACTGTGTGCTCATGACCATTAGTTTCCTTTTAACAAAATATCACAAACAGCAAAGTTTGAAGTATAGGTCAGCAGGATGAATGACATCCCAAAATCTGGACAGACTAGTACTGAAGTTATTAGTGTAGGTTTAAGTTCTTCCATCAACTGCTGCATAAGACATGCTAGATTTGTGTAATGTAAACGTATGCTAGTCCCAGAAATGATTGTAGTCCATTTATTTTGTGTTCACTAAAAATTCCTAAAGGCTCAGTAAGTTTGAGATTAGGACAAATGCCATTGTGTGTTACAAGATGTCCAACATGGCTAACTTGGATCTGTGTAAAATGAAATGAATCCGTTTATAGGATCATAATTTTATATGCACAATAACTGCTTCAAATGTGTCTGTATGCTGCTTTATGTCTGTGTCAAAAAGGATTGTGCTTTCAGAGTACACAACTTATTCCTTTATTCACACAGCATGTTCCATTAATCCCTTTGTAAAGAAGTGCCTCCAGGGATATGGAGCAAGTCAAATTTGTATTTATATATTTATTGATCCACTTATTCATTCGATGTACAGAAGTGTACAGCATGATATGGGACAAGTCATAGAAATGATGTGAGAACCTATATAGACTGTTGCTTATAGGCTACATCTCACTGAATATATATCACATACTTATTCATAATAATACCAGAATAAGAATAAGTTCAAATAATAACTGGTCATAATCAAACAACAAAAGTTCATTGATGGACAATATGTTAGTTCTAATGAAACAGTTTGATTTTGAAACATAATAAAAATATATAGTTTAATTTATGATAGATCGCATTCAAGAAAGTCTTGTGTGCTGCAAAAGCAATGCTTTGTTAGGAATGCTCTTAAGGGTTTATTTTTTAATAATTTCTCCTCCTTTCGGGAAATAATTGTAGAGTCCAGTTCCCATTCACTATACAGTTCAGCAGAATGGGGAACTAGTCTTAACAGTTCTTTTGACCTTGTGTCATGATGGTGACTGTCTCAATTCCTGTGCAATCTACTGATGTTTTGTTTAATTAAACAGAGAAGTTCAAATGTATATTGGCTAGGAAGAGGCAGTATGTTTAATTTTTTAAACAGAAATTTACATTTTTCTCTTTGCTTCTTGCACAGGATTATTCTAGTGGCTTTTTCTGCAGTATAAATAATTCCTTGAGACAAAACTATGGCCCCAAAAAATAGCACAGTGCTGAATGAAAAAGAGCATAATACATACATCTCAATGTGCTGGCATTTAGCTCATCCCTCACCGAGTGGAGCATAAAACAAACTTTGTTCAGCCTGAAACTAATCTTGTCAATGTGACTTTTCCATGTGAATGTGTCGGTGATGTCAATCCCTAAGAATTTTGTTTTATTGGCAAATTCTACAATGCTGCTACTTAGTGTTACTGTTGCAACCTGGGGAGTTCTGTTCTGAATGGCGAGGCATACTGTCTTTTTTGCATTTAGGAGTAGTCTATTTGATGCAAGCCATTAGTCTAGTTGGGTTGTATTTCTATTAACTACTGGCTGAAGAGGTTCATCTGTTTTTCATGTAAGGATATTAACAACATCAGCAAAGTGAAATGCCTTTCTAGTGGGTAGGTTGGTAGTGAAGTCACAACATAAAGTAGAAATAACAACAGACCTAGAACAGAGCCCTGTGGCACATCATTTTTATGATTTGTGCAGATGAGTGTACCCCATTTAGAATTCCTGATTGACTTTATTTACATGAACATACTGTGCTTGGTCTTTCACATAGCTGCAGAGCCAGCCATGTGTGGTTCCCCTTACCCCATAAGAATCCAGCTTTTGCAAAAGTATGTTGTAATTTACCATTTCAAAGCCTAAGTGAAACCAAGAAAGACACATATAGCGGAGCATTTCTTGTCAAGAAGACGTAGAATAGCATCAAGAAATTCATATATTGCATCAGTAGTGGTTTTATTTTCGTGGAAACCACACTGAGCTGAAGAAAGAATGTTGTTTTTCCTAATAAATGCTTTTAGTCTGGCAGCCATTGTGTATTCAAATATTTTGCTGAATACAAACAGCACTGCAACTGTATGGTATTTGCTAGGATCTTCTTTACATCCCTTTATAATTGTGGGTATGACCTTTGCTATTTTAAGCTTTCTTGGGACTACTGCATCTGAAAATGAATCATTTATTACATGAGACAGTGGCTTACTCATAAGTTTGCTGCAATGGTGGAGAAGGGATCATGTCTTATCATAGAATGAAGGCTTTTAGGACTGGATGACATAGCTGCTGGTAAACCTTTCGGGATGTGAGGTCGTGGTCCAAGAAACTCTCTACTGTAGGGAAGGGGGTGTGGTTGAAGTTAACATGTGATGAGCAGAGATAATCCTTGTCAAAGATAAAACTTAACTATCGATTGTCATCTTGTTATAGATAAAATTGTCTAGCGATTCTGCAGAGCTACTGTCCATATGTTGCTAAGTTGAGAAAAATGGCTACTCGGGGAAAGAGGTAAAGAGAACTTTGCGGCCAAGGAACAGAAGACCAAAGGACAAAGATAAACCACAAAAACAGAAAATACAGTTTCTCTACCTTTTATTAAAAAAGTAATGGATCAGGTCAGTAAGATTTTACAGAAACATGACATCAGACCGGTCTTTAGACCAAAAAAGAAAATAAGTCAAGTACTCCGATCTGTGAAAGATAAACGCCCTCTTCTGTCGACATGGTGTATACAAAATTCCGTGTATGTGTGGTAAAGTTTATATTGGAACTACCAAGAGGAGTGTAAATACACGGCTAAAAGAACACAAAAGTCTTTGCCAACTAGGAAAAGTAGAGAAATCAGCTGTAGCAAGCATGCTCTCCAATCAAGAAACCATGAAGTGAAGTTTACTGAAACAGAAATTTTACCCATGTCAAATTATTATCCACGACTATGTAGGGTAACCACTGAAATTTAAAAGCATCGGAATGATTTTAATAGAAAAGAGGAGGCAATGAAACTTGGCAATATACAGACAGTTGCTCTGCAAAATCGATAGACAATTTTATATTTGACAAGATGACAATCAATAGTTAAGTTTTATCTTTGACAAGGATTGTCTCTGCTCATCACGAGTTACTATAACCACTCCCCCTTTCCTACAGTATATATGCCACTCTCAGTCGTCCTGCCAGTCAGTCAGCAAGACTCAGTGGAGGAGTGTCTCTGAAGATGTCCAGCACAGTCCTGAATGAAACGTCAGGAACAGAAGAGTTTCTTGGATCACAACCTATATCCCGAAAGGTTTAGCAGCAGCTATGGATGATGTCTTCTCCTGCTGATGATTTTTTCTTTATTTTACTATGAATTATCTTTTCTGCCTCTGCTCCCAATGTTGGTGATAAAAACATAGTGGTGGTGAAGGTACTGAGGACTGGTTGAGGGGCAATTATTTTTTTAGATGTTCTGTTAGTTTTTCTACAGTTTCAGTAAAGTATGAGTTAAACTCCTGTGTTAGTTCGCCTTTGTCAGCAATCAACGTTACATTTACTTCAAGTTTAATGTTACCAGCACCATCCCTATGCCCACCCATTCTTGCATTAATTATTTGCTACATGGATTTGGTTTTAAGTATATGAAGACTTCAGAAAGGTGTTATTATGTGGTATCTGGCAGAAGCAGACTCTGCAGGCCACTTCTGTAAAGAGTGCAACCAGCCAATTATGATTACTGTCACTTTGCATATATTCATTGTTATTTGCACTGATTACTTGCAGTACTTTTTTCATCTTAACACGTATATTATTAGAAAAACAACTGATTTGATAAAACCCACTGCTCTTCCTCTAAATTTACTAAACTGCTGTATTATGTATTACTTTGTGCCAAACATTTATGTAACCTTCATTATTTCAGAGGAGACTTTCAGCTGCCTATGCATTGTGAAATTACAAACTTATGTGATACGGATATTAGTGTTAACAGGAATTTACAATCCCAGAGCCAAATATACTGATAATTGTAGAAGATGTGGCTAGTAAAATAGTTTTACTTTAACTCTGAATAAAATGTTTGTCTGGCAGTGAATGGACCCTCTGATCATCATCTACAACAGGTCATCTTTAATTATTAATTTATCCATTACAATGAAGTGTATCATGGGATAAGACAGTGTAATAAATGAAGACACAAACTTACAGAGTAGCCTCACAAGAAGCTAGTTAGAGATGTGTATAATTTGACAGATGTCAGTTCTAAATTTAATGTATTTGAAGATGGGTTTCTATTACTTTTAAAGCTGATTTCACAGGAAATAATATACAACAAGGTGTAAAAAGAGCCTTGGATTACAAAAGGAAACAAAATACCATGTTCAAGGGAAAGAAAATCATATGCACTGACCAGGACATACAGAAAAGTAGAACTGAATTCATACTAGAACATACTGTCATAACTAAAAAGTCTTCCATACATTATATAAAATTAATAATAAATAAAAATCTATATGGACAATAGCTCAGGAGAGAACTGGGAAATAGTGGTAACACATCCTTTTGCAACACAGTAGGAATGAGCAGACACAACTGTCCATTGTCAGACTGTACTAAGGCCACACCTTGTTGCACTGAAAGGTTACGCCAATCAGCAAAGTACTGGCGCACTAGCGAGTTCTGAATACAGTTCAATGAGCAAGGCCAAAGGACATGCAAATGTAAGGCAACAAAATCTTCAGATCAGGGTCCACTTCCATGGCCTGTGCAATTTTTTTGTAATTCTATGGAAAAGATTGCAGCAATTCAGAGTCCTGCGCATCGATCTGGCAACAAGATGCATCAGAGGAATTAAAATCAGAGTTGGGGCCAATCAGAAGGCGAGAAAGGGTGTCAGCATGGCCATGCTTTGCTGTTGCTCTGTACACAATTTCATACTGGTACTGGGATAGAAGCAAAGCCCAATGTTGCAATTTTTTAGCAAAATGCATACAAATCAGCTTTGATGGATGGAGCAAGAACTGCAAAGGCTTGTGATCTGTCACTAAATAGAACTTGCAATCAAACAGATAGTGATGGAATTTTGTCACACCATACACTTTAGCGGGAGCTTCTTTTTCGATTTGTGAGTAATTGTACTGAGTTGGAGTTAACAACTTTGAAGCAAAAGCAGTCTTGTGCACCAGTCCTGTGCAAAAGCAGAGCACCAATTCCATAAGAGGAAGTGTCTATTTGCAATATCACTGGTTTGGCAGGATAAAAATGTACTAAACATCTGTCACTAAGCAAGGCAGTTTTGGGTTTCTGAAATGCTTTGTGACACTCTTTGGTCCCACAAAAGGCCATTTTCCCAACGCAAGCAATGCAATGGAGCTGCAATCTGTGAAGTGTTCAGAACTAAACAAATGTAGTATGTCAACTGCAGTTTATATACATTGCAAGGAACAGGTAGTCATGGACTGCAAGCAAATGAGACTGGGGGGAGTACATACCCTGACTGTTTATAACATGACCTTTATCACATGACACTTTTCGAGATTACACTTGAGTCCTCCATCTGACAACACTCAAAAATAGTACACAAATTGTCAATGTGTTCCTTTGGTGTATGACCTGAGATGACAATATTGTCAAGGGAGTTTGAACAGAACGGCACATGAGCAGTCAGCTGTTCCAAGTAACGTTGAAATATGGTGGGTGCAGAGGCACAGCTGAAGGGCAAATACAAATACTTGAACAGGTCTAAGTGTGTATTAACAACAAACACTCTCTGTGATACTTCATCTAGTGGTATTTGCAAATAAGCATCACGCAAATCTATCGTAGAAAAGTAATGGCCTACACCAACCTGGCCGTAAATTCCTCAGGGCGAGGCAGTGGATAAGAGTCAATTATTGTCTGTGGACTGACTGTAGTTTTGAAGCCAACACAAATGTGAATGCGACCAGAAGGCTTGGGCATCAAAACCATCAGACTTGTCCCTTGACTTGTTTGTACTGAGGCAATTACACCATTGGCTTGCAATTCTTTTAATTCACTAGCTACTTTGTCTCGTAAAGCAATGTGAATGGGCCGAGCCCAGAAAAACTTAGGCTGTGCATTGTCTTTCAGGGTAATGTGCGCTAAAAAATTATTAGCTTTTCCATGTCCGTCAGAAAAGAGTTCAGGAAATTCCTTAAGCAAGCTAATGACATTGTATTTTGGAATAAAAGCAGTCACTGAAAGTACATTGTCTTGGATGCTAAGGCCAAAAAAGTCAAACAAATCTAAGCCAAAAATATTTTCACTATCTCTTGATTGCAGCACAGTAAATTTCACTGTCCTAGTGTGAAATTTGCAAGTGGCAGGCAAACTACATTGTCCAAGTACTGGGATTTGATGTCCATTGTATGCAGTGAGGTGTGCGCTAGACTTTGACTGGCGTGGCGAGCCTCACTGTTCGTATATGGGATGATTGAGCAAAATTACAGAAGCACCGTAGTCCAATTGAAAGTCAACATGATGGCCAGCAATTTGTAGTGTTCTAAAAAGTTGGTTGGAATGACGTTGCACTGCACTGGGGCAAGCTGAGGGCACAACCTTACTTGAGATCCTGCTAGAACCTGTAATTGGGTTTGAAAACACTGCATTCACAGAATGTGCACGAGACCTGTTGTCGTGAGAGTGGATGGAATTGGCATTCTTTTGCCATTGCAAGCAAACTGCCCAGAAATGGCCTTTCTTTCCACAAGAGTAATATCTCGCGTTGCGGGACAAGCAATCTTGCCACTTATGGCAAGCAAAACAGTGAAGGCAAGACTTCACTAGATTTACAAGCCTGGCTACTTGTTTATTAGGCTATCTGCAAGTCATGTCACTATAAAAGCTGCCACAACTACATTTGAATTTACACTACCTAGTGTGACCCTGTAAGCCGGTATACCACTGACGGTATGTCTGTTCCAGCTTTTTCTTAAAGTGAATGAACTGAAATCTGGCTGCCATGACCTGAATCCACTGTTCGTAATACTGACTTAATGTACCTACTACTTCTTCATAGGAGAGTGCATCGAGACACAACATAGGGAAGAGTTTTTTGAATTGAGCAAAACACAGGGGTCCCAGCAATGGACAGGAAATAATGAGATTCTACAGTACCTTGAATTCAATGGACTTGGCAGTGGGCCCGGAACTGAGTGAGATATTCGAGCCATTCCTCTTCTTTTTCATCGAAGCGCCAAAATGGTGGATTGTTGTTTGATGGCACTTGTTGGATCAGTTGGTTGGTTGGTTGAGCGCCGATGCACCTGTATAGTAGACAGAAATTTGGTGATTTGCTGGATCTAAAACAGAAAAATCTGATTCAGTTCCAGAGCAGGAGTAATCTGTGGCTGATGCACAGGAGATGGGGGTGGAGGAGTCGGGGTAGCCATTCTAACGCTAACAAATTACAGCAAAATATGAAAACACGAATAGACAATCAATTTGCAAAGCTTCTGAAAAGAGTTCTGCAGCTCCCCTCCTGTAATACAGGCAACAACAAGAACAAATTAGCAAATAGAATCACTATAATGACAGCTCCCCGTGTAACGCCGGAAATGCATATCCTCCTATTTCCATCTATTGTACTATTATTTTCTTTCCTTGTTTTGTTACCTCAAGATATGACATTTCTGTCTCTTTATATATTGTAATTGTTTTACTGTTTGTATATATATATTTATGCACTCATGTCGATGTATAATTGGTTTGCTTCGTAAATATTATTTGTATTTTTACGCTGGGTCTTGCCTAGGGAAAACTGCTATCGAACGATTACGTCGATAGGTCGTGTGAAGAATCAAAGTGTGTAGGATCTTTGGTAGTGTTAACTCTGCCGCGTGGAGCGCGGGCAGGGAGAGTCTGGCGGGAGTAGCGAGTGGGGCAGGTGTTGTGTGACGCTCCCGCGAGTTGCCGCGCTTTCGGGGTTTGGCAGCATGTAATTGCGCTCGACTCGCGATGATAGTTTCTGACATGGTGTCGCGGACGGGAAGCATTAGCTGGCGCACATCAAGAGCCCGTTTCGCCTGGTGACCGTGTCGAGAAGAAGGCGCGCCAACATCCAGCTTCTGCAACAGCGACGGCCGACAATGAGTGACTGTCGCCACCTCCTCGATCGACGGCTTCAAACCTTCAATCAACCGACAAGGAAGACTGGACGCACGTAAAGTTTTAGAGCTGTATGGCAGACCTCAGCTTTTAATCTTGTTCCATTTTCGTAACTATAATTACAGCAACTTAGCATGAACGTTTGTTGCTCATTGTCCCAATTGCATCACCAAGCAGAGTCCCTTCCTTTTCCGAAATGAACCCGAGTGTCGTTGAAATTCAAACGCCAGCATTAAAGTAATATAGCTAACTCGTTTTCACTGCTTTAATTTCAAAGTTCAATTATGGCATTAATAGCTGGCTACAATATTCAGATTACACAAGCACGAATTAAGAGTGCGAGCTTTGTTACCGTATTTTAGCTTACCTGTGACTGCAGCTCAGCTTGGTACGTACTAAATTTTACTATTGTTAATTGTTCAGAATCATTTAATTCAAGTTCAAAGTTAAATCTCTTCTTTCTAAATTGCGTAGATTCAAGTAGCTTTTGAAATGATTGTTGAGGTAGTCCAAGACTAACCGTATTTTACTGGATTTCGATGTGCTTCAGAAAGAAAGCTCACTATTAACTTCAGTCACTAAATTAACTTTCGATTTTCCGGTGTTATTAATTCTTTTGCTAAATTAAGTCAGAGTGTAGCGAAATTTATTACTTCTGACAGACTTTCAGTTTTCACACTACACGTGTCAACCTTCAGTTGCCACGCTTCTAGTGTTAATTATATGTGTAATAACCTTTCTTTTTCAGTTACTATAGTAATTGTCCTTAGGACTGGCGACCGTGATTTCCCCCAAATCTCAAATATCTAATTACCGCTAGTTAATTGTTAACGTAACGGCCGCACATTTACTTTCTTTATTAACTTTACCCCTTTTCAAAATTAATTTCCACCAGTTTCATTTGCATTTTTCCTTTCATTTAGATGTAACTCTTTCCTCCCTCTTTACCGACAGGTTAACTTCGGTGACGATTGCTTTTCCAAAACTCCCATTAGGTACACGCGGTTTCATTTTTCACTGTCATTAAGGTCGGTAAGTGAGGGGGAGGTTACACCCGGCAGCAACATAGAAAACGTGAAAAGCAAACAAAACTTATTGAACAGGCTCATCGCCATTTGTTGTGGCTGCCCCACCTAGTAGTGTTTCGTGATTCCTGGCCAGATGAGTAGAGGGTGGTATGATAGGTGGGTGGCTGGTTTCCTATCACTACAACACAAAATGCACACACGGTTAAAATATGCTTTATTACAGGAATCAACTGAGTACTTAAATTCAATGATGTTCAGTCTGAAGTTCTGTGGTTAACATCAAACAAATAACATGTACTAATTCTTGAATCTTGTCTACGTCCATATCACAACTATATAGAGTGACTAACATTCCCTCACAGCTAGCTAAGGTGCGAGGCGACGACTATCACTGTAGAAGACCAGAGCATGGTTTCACGTATTGAGCTGCAATGTGAACTGAGTCCCGATGTGACATACTGACGGACTGAGATTGAGAGATTGAGACAGCTTGGTCGGCGGCAGTAGCCTATATCCATGCTGCCCAGGGGGCATTATCAGCGTGTCGCCTGAGGGTGTGTCTTGGTCTTCTCTTGTCATAGGCGCACCTAGTTCAGCGCCTGTTATACAATGTTTCCAAGTACCAACTGGTGCGCTGGCAAATGTGTACGCTAGTGCAATTACACAGCTTATCATCCATTTCTGCAACTTTGTTGAATATTGCTCTAAATTTATTTTAATAATCGATCACCAATTAGAGAATACACTTCATCCTTGTATCCCGTTTTCCTGTACTGCCATCATAGACTCGGTGACATGTTGAAAGTTTGTGTGTGTCAGTGTGATTTTTAGATATTCTCTGCAAAGAACTGAAATGTTAAAATAATTTTACAGCAGTCTTCGAAGCTAACCAATCAGTCACTGTATTGACATATAATAATTGTCATTCCCAGCAGTTGCGTATATAGCGGCAATGCCAGAAGATCATGTCTGTACTTATGCAATCCCACACTTACTCTCCCTTCTGTGCTGCTATAGTCCACTTGTACCTGACAACAGACTCAAGTGATGAAATTTCAATTAAAAGGACTCTGGAGTCGAGTCTTTGAGTGTACAAGGCTAGCGAGTTCAGAGATGATGTAATAGGACCTGCTGGTGAGTCTAAGGTGAGTAAACAGAGCTCATTTCTGATCCCTAGCAGACATTTACCAAGCAGAATTGTTCATGATGGAAAAGAACCTCCAATGTGGAAAGTCTCTGTAAAGGAACTTATAATGAAACAATGACTACTTCACAATACATGTAAAACAAAGAATACAAGGACAGGGAGAGATTTTCCAAATGAAACACATTTGTCTGTCAAAACTGCAATGCACGAAGTCCTCACTGACTACTGTAGAGTACTGTTTCTATGAAGACCTCTCGCAAAACACGCTGAAATTTTGATTGTACGTAAAGGCGGTCAGTGGCACCAAAGCTAGTATCCTACTTATGGATGACACAGTTCAGTTGTAACTTAATACCATTTCAAATGTCCCTGCTGTTGTTTATTTGGTGTATAGCTGCAGGTATGAGTGATAATGGTATTAGTGTCAGTGGAGTTGGAAACAGCTGAAATGAGTTAAGACTGAACAGGCTCCTGGGTCCTGATGGGATTCAGATTCTGTGGCCGAATTACCCACTCTTAAGCATAAAGTACAAACAAAACACTGCACACAGTAGTTGGAAAAAAGCATAAGTCACACTCATCCACAAGAAGGGTATCAGGGGTAATCTACAAATCTACCACATAATATTTTTCACATCCATCTGTTGTAGCATCTTAGAACACAATTTGAACTAGAAAGTGCTAAGATATCTCAAACAGAATGATCTACCCCTTGTCAATAAGAACAAATTCCTAAAACAACGGTCATGGAAAACAAATTTTACACTATCCTCAAGTGATTTGTTGCAAGCCGTAGATTATGGCAGTCAGGTGGATGCAGTATTCTTGACTTCCGAATAATATGTAGGTTAGAACTTCAATAGTGGCAACACTGCTGTAGAGACACTATGCAATGGAATCCATTATTGTCGCTGATAGCACACTTCATTGACATACCTACCTTACCTCTGAGCAAATGGACTCGCCCATCCCACTTCACCGACATGCGCACAATTGAGGGAAATACAGTCACTTGTGAGCGAGCGGTCTAATGTAACGGTGTCACTATATTTTCGAAACAGAAACAACGGAGTTGGATCAAGATTGAATGTGCCAGAGGTCATATAGCATGACAGTGTCAACAAGGTCTTCAGGATGCATGTGGGGAATCGACATTTCCGTACAGAACAGTGGCACGTTGGGTAAAAGCCTTCAACAAAGGTCAGCAAACTGTGGCAGACACGCATCGGGCAGGTCATCCTAGTGTCTCTGAAGTAGAAGTGCATGCTGTTGCCACGTTAGTGGACAGTGATCAACACCATACGATTCATGAGCTCGCCCGCAAAACCAGATTAGTGCATACAACTGTGCTTCACATCCTGTAGGAACGGCTGGGCATGTGAAAAACTGCATCACGATGGGTTCCGCATGACTTGACAGAAATGCAGGCGTTATGATGCTGCCCAGATGCACTTGGAGCGCTATGAGCATGAAGGAGAGGGTTTCTTATGCTGTATTGTGTCACTGGATGAGACATGGGTCACATTGTATGAATCAAAACTGAAACGAAAATCCAATGAATGGCATCATTATGGGTCGTCGTGAAAGTCAAAAGTGCTTCAGAGCACCAGTATGGTGAAAGTTATGGTGATTCTCATGTATGACTGTGATGGTGTTATGCTAATGCATTACGTTCCTCCATGGAAGACTGTCAATGCACAGTATTACTGTTGTTTTTTCAAGCATCACCTGCAACTAGCTTTGCGAAAGAAGCAGCATCACTTTTGGTGCAACCCACCCATCATTTTGCTCGACAATGCACGGACGCATAGCATGCAAGCTGTGGCTGCTCTGTTTGGTCGATACTCCCCAGACTTAAATCCTTCTGACTTTGATTTGTTTCTGAAGATAAAGGAATCACATTGTGGCATTTGCTTCAGAACTGTTCCAGAGATTCAACAGGCAGTAGATCACTCCATTCACACCATCAACAGAATAGGCTCTGCTAATGATATACTACGGCTTCCACATCACTGGCAATGGGTTCTACTCAACACTGGTGACTACTGTGAATGACAGCAACAGGTGCAAACACGTAACTCTTTTGTATCGGTTATTAATAAATAGTTGCCACTATTTAAGTTCAAACCCTCATATATCTCTCATTACTACAATTCTTATGAACAAAAGTAATATCATATGGGGTATCAAACTACATTTATGACTGTGAAAGCAACTGATTACTGACAAAATAATTTAACTGGATTGATAAAAAATTTACTCACAAAGCGGCGGCAGAACACACATAAAAGACGGTTTTAATTGGGAAGCTTTCAGAGCCAGTGGCTCCTTCTTCAGGCAGAAGGGTTGAAGGGGAAGGAAGAAGGGTGAAGGAAAATGGGTAGATTGCTGGAAAGTCATCCAAAACCGCAGGTCATGGGAGACTTACCGTACGGGATGAGAAGGAAAGAGTCTCTGAAAGCTTGCCAATTACAACTGTCTTTCATGTGCATCTGCCACCGCTTGGTGAATAGATTTTTTATCCATCCAATTAAATAATTTTGTCAATATATTTATGACTGGACTGAAGTTTATTGTTAGACAGGACACAGCATGTTATCTTGGATTGAGAGTCAACAGATTTAGAAGTACCTTCAGATGTAGCCCAGGGAAGTTTGTTCAGACCTGAAATGTAACAGCTCATATTTCATATGATTTAAAAACTAATTTGGACTGCATGATTAACTGTTGTGTCATTAGGTAGGTCCCATATAAATAATTTCACATTTTGAATTCTGTAACATAATCATCAACAACTTCATGTCAAAGTACTTACTAATATTACGTCCATCCATTGGTAGAAACATGTACTGTCAGTTCGTTTGGTTGCAATTAGGGCTTTTCATTTACAAACAGTAGAATAACAAGAGGATGCCCAATATACTGTAATTACAATATCTGAAACTTGTAACAACTCTGTTTATCATACTGTCAGCTTGGTGTGCTGTTGGCTAACATAGCAACATCCAGTTATCTCTTAGTTACTGTAATTCACAAAATGAACCAGATTAACAATATAAAAGAAGTGTTTATTACAGCTGCTGCATTATATGTTGAAATACTGTTCACACTAAAAAATAATGTACTCATATTTCAAACAGGGAACACGGTAGGAATACTTGGGATGACGTAGTTTCAGTGTAATTAACAAAAATGTAGTCAACATTGTTTATGCACACCATTTCACTTATTTTTCCATGAAAACAAGAGATATGTTGTCATTATTGTACTACATACCATGCATTTCAATTGTAACCACTGGATGATACTGCTTTTCTCATCATGAACAACTTCTGTAATTATAATTAACAAATGTACTATAAGTAAAAATACATCAATTATGTATTTTTGGGTTTTCCTGGCGTAGGAAAATCTTGAATAGTACTCAAGTATTCTACCATCTGAACACTCGAGAACTATTCAAAACATCATTTGTTAACAAGAATAAGTAAGACCCACACGAGATCGTGTGGAAAACCAGTATGATGTAATACCTTGAGCAGCACTCTGTGATCTAATAAATTGTCTATCTGAAAAGTAACTGACTTTTCATGTCTTTTGAGTACTTTGGTGTTCTCAGGCCTGTTTTCACTTAAGAAACTTACACAAAACTTCAACTGCAGCAAAGCAATGAAAGGAAGATAAGTTCAGGTCAATGCTTATTATTTTGAACAAGCTGAGTTATACCCACCAAATTTCAAGAACATTTATTCCAGCTACAATCTTTAAAGTCAATATTTCATAAAGACGTTTACTCTGAATTATTTTCTGTTGTTGACACTTATTCCCAGCAAGGCATGTCATGTTATATATTAGTGATCTGATAGACGCTTACTAGCAACCTCAGCCTTTTTGCAGATTGTAGATTGTATTTTATTGGTCCTGTTGTCTACATAGCAGCTTATGCATAAGACATTGGACAAGTCAAGTTATAAATATACAGGCTGAAAGTAATTTCAAGGCATACATATTTAAGCTTACAATAATACACTTTACACACAAGTATTTATATAACACATTTCATAAATTTAAATATTCTTCAATGGAATAAAAGCAGTGATGCTGTAAATATGACTTTAGAGATTTTCCAAATGTATTGACCTCAGTGATAGCTTTTATGTTTTCAGGAAGTTTGTTATAAAGCTTAACTCCCATGTGAAAAGTACCTTTTTGGCACAGTGCTGTGCTGATTTGAGTCATATGTAAGTTCCTGTTTTGTCTGGTAAAGTGCTCATGTATATCACAGTTTTTTTGTAGCCTCTGGTCCTTGCCTATTACATTTAATTTAAAGAACAAAAGGGTTTCCATAATGTATACACACAGTAATGGGGGAATGCCAGATTTCTTGAACAGGGGTTTACAAGAGTCTCTAGGCTTGCACCCAAACAAGATTCTAATGGCCCTTTTTTGTAGTTTAAAAGTGCTATTAGCTATTTTAGAGTTTCCCCAGAAGGTGACCCCATATCTAAGACGAGAATGAAAGTACGCATGATATGCATTCAATACTGTTTTCTCACTACAGCATGATTTTAATGAACAAAGAAGATAACATGTTTTGCTCAGTTCTGCATTGAGACATTCAATATGCTTATTCCATCTGATGTTACTCTGCAGCCAAAGTCCTAAGAATTTGGTTTCAGTATTGTTACCAACTGGTTCGTCATTGATAGAGACTGATGGGATAAACATGTCCTTGTTAGGAACATTGTGGAATTCTAGAGCAACGGTTTTCTTACTGTTTATTACAAACTGATTACTCTGTGCCCAGCTGCTAAGTTGTTTCGTGACCGTGTTTACTGTCTGCTGTAACTGTTCATCGTCGTCTCCTTTTAGTAGAATCGTGGTGTCATCTGCAAATATGATTGATTTGTGTGCATCAATATTTAAGCTTAGATCATTTATGTACAGAAGAAACAGAAGGGGTCCCAATACGGATCCTTGGGGTACACCACATTTTATTTGTTTATAGTCAGATAGGTGATTAGATACAGTTTTTAGTTCAATATTTGTGTGCTTGACGCACACTGCCTGCATACGATTTGTCAGGAAGGAACTGATCCACTTGTTGGACAGACCTCGAATACCATATCTTTCTAGCTTTGATAGCAGAATTTTATGGTCCACCATGTCAAAAGCTTTTGACAAGTCAATAAAGACTCCTATTGTTTCCTGTTTTTTGTCCATCAGGTTTAGGATGGAATTGATGCACTCATAGACAGCAGTTGTCGTTGACCTCTTATTTCTGAATCCATGTTGTTCATTACATAGGATGCTGTTTTTATTTATAAATTTCATAAGTTTCTCATACATAACTTTTTCCAGTACTTTAAAGATGCAGGAGGAAATTGTGATGGGTCTGTAGTTATTTACATTGTCTTTATCCCCTTTTTTATATACAGGAATAACTTTTGATGTTTTTAACACATCAGGGAAAGTGCCTGCCTGAAGTGAGCAGTCGCATAAATGTGTGAGTACTTCAATTAGGTTTGATGCGCTCTTCTTTAACATTGTTGCAGGTATACCATCAATACCTGCCGATTTGGAATTTTTTAGTCCTTTTATTGCTTTAGCTACTTCATCTTGTGAAACAGAACTGATGTACACTGATCCTCTACATGTACTTATTTTATATTCATTTGCCTGGATGCTCTTAAAGTTTGATTGTAACATATTTTCAGCAACACCTGTGAAAAAGTTGTTAAATGTGTTAGCTACTTCTAAGGGGTTTGTTACTTTTTTATTTTTATGTGATAGTGTTATATTTTTCCAAGGTTGTCTGTATTCTCCACATTCTTTTTTTATAACACTCCACATAGCCTTTGATTTATTAGCTGAATTATAAATGATTTCATCATTATGCATTATTTTTGCTGCTTTTATTACTTTTCTTAATATTGTGGAGTATTTTTTATAGTATGCGCGTACTACAGGTGAGGAATTTTTCGAGTTACATATTTCATGAAGTAGTCTTTTCTTCTGGCATGAAACCTTTATTCCCTTTGTGATCCAGCTGTTTGTTCTAGAGTTTCCCCGTATGGTTAATGTTTTCAGTGGGAATGCAAGTTCAAAGAAATGGGTTAATGTATCAATGAAAGTGTCGAATTTTTCATTTATATCGTTCATTTTGTACACTCCTAGCCATTTTTCTTTCTGTAATAAGTTGTTGAAGTAGTTCACATTATGCTGATTATAGCTTCGATATGCTGTTCTAAAAGACATGTTGTTAATAATACTGCCTTGTACTTTTATGCTTAATATTTGAGCAAGATGATCACTAAAACCTGCATTGAAAATTTTTAGTGAGGTGTTGTGTAAACTCTTCTTTACTAGAAACTGATCAAGAGCTGTTTGACAAGTTTCTAATACTCGGGTGGCTGCTTTTACTTCAGCCTTTAAATTGTAGGACGTTGCAAGGTTCAAGATGGTCTCCCTATTTCCACTATTCGTGAGGAAGTCAATATTGAAGTCACCACAGATTATCAATTCACAATCCTTTTTATTTACTTTATTTAGCAATGACTCCATTTTGTTTAAGAAAAGTTCAAAATTCCCGGACGGTGATCGGTAAACTGTAGCAATAACCAGGTTGAACTGAGTAATTTTTATAGCTGCAATTTCATAATCCTTTTCGACATTTGCCCTAGTTAAGTCAGGTAGTGTAATAAAATCTACATTATCCTTTGTGTAAATTGCTACCCCACCCTGTTTGCTGTTTTTCCTGCAGTAGTAAGCAGCCAAGACAAATTTGTTTATTTTCGTATTCTGGATTAATTCTGGGTTAAGCCAGTGCTCAGAAATGCATAACACTGAGATATCATTAAGTTCATGTGTTAATAGAACGTTAATTTCATCGATCTTATTACGCAGGGATTGCACATTATGGTGATAAATTTTTAGTTCGGGCGTATTCACGATTTGGTAATTGGGAATCATATTTACAGCATCACATACCTCTAGTTTAAATTAGGAACGTCAGCAGCGTTGTATTTTCGTTCTTCTTTCTTGTTTATTTTGTTTTCCTTGCTGTTGGAAGGATGTTCAGGAAGCTGATAAATTGTTCTATCCCTTACAAGTCTTTCTTTGATTATTTCACTAACACGATCACAAACAAATCTTTTCCCATCATAGTTCAAATGCATTCCATGCTTCGTGTGCAGATTTCCATGTAGCTTGCCTATATCCAGTACGTCGCACTTAGTGTATTGAGAACACAGTTTCCTTATTTTAATGTTTGTTTGATGACACTGTTACCTGTACTGAAGCACTGTCTGAAGAAAAGCAGCACAAATATCCAGTCAGATCTTTACAAGATTTCAAAATGGATCACAGACTGATGATTTGTTACAGATATTCAGATATATACAATTTTGAACTTCACAACAAGCAGAAAGTAATATTCCCCAACTACAACATCAGTGAGTTACAAAAGGAATCACTAAATTCAGTGTAACACCTTGACGTAATTTGTGGGGGGATGAAATGGAAAGATGACATAGGCTCTGTCAACATCTACAGGCACATACATATTCTGCAAACCACTATCATGTACATGGCTGAGGTACTTCAACATTCCTGTGATACTCTTTCATGAGTCAAACAAAACCTGTGACAATTCACACTGGCCTTCTTTGTGTACCTTCAATACTCCCCGTTAGTCCTGTCTGGTATGCATCCTACTGACTTGAGCAATATTCTAACGTGGGACACACAAGTATTTCATAAATAGTCTCCTTTGCAGTCATTTTGCCACCACTCGGCTGATAACCCGAGAAGAATTCATCACTGTTATGGTAAGTTAAAAATATGCACGCACTAATATAACAGCCTAGTTACCTGTCTATGGCAATTACATGTTAGCACTGGCGTCGTTACGTGGAAACTGCTTTGGAGTTCCAATATTTTAGTGTTTCACAAGGCAGCAGATTGGTAAACATCATTAGAAATAACATTAAATTAAAAATCCATGTAAAAAAAATTAGATTTGCCTGTGTTGCCCAGAAATCGCATTAGTCAAGAAAAATATCACTCAAAAGGCAATGGTTGCATAAAATTTCCTAAAAATTCTATCATTAGTAGCCCAAATGGGAAAATATTACCCAATATTATCACCTGGGGGGCACTCCATTATGAAAACCAGTTCCGGTGAGGAGCAATGAGGAGGGGTTTGTGGAGAGCAGAAAGGCTATGTGATGAGGTGATGACAATATGCTCCATATTTCAATCGTTCCTACAAGATTTTGTCAGCAGGCTGCTCTAATTCGTTGGAACTGAGACTGCTCTGCATCGCCAGCCCCCATCCTGCCCCTTCCCCTTTCATTCCAAAATCTATTTACACTCCTGTGATTTGCAAGATGGTGGCTCATGTGGATGTACTGAAAATCGCTCAGTAAATATCAGTAAATTACCATCAGTAAATTGTGTACTATGTGAAAAAAAGTGATAAAAGGTGTCAGAACATGTGTAGCGACACATAAATGGTATCATTCATGTTGCTTCATGGCAGCAAATCTTAGTAAAAATTTCTGTGATTGCAGAACTGAGAGCAACAATCCTGAAGCTGCCCCAGAAATGTGTAATGCAAGACTCAAAATAAGTGTGAGGGAAGAAATACAAAATGACTTAACTAAAGCCACACAATATGCTGAAATGCTGAAAAGTTTGATTTAGTTTGTGGACTTACTGACAGACACAAAGCTGTGAACAGGAGTGTGTGTTTATTAGGCCTAAGAAATGCTCCCGGCCTGTGTTAAATACGAACACTTATCATGTTCCACTAATGAATAGCTACGAGGTGTTAAATTCAGACAGTCAAAAGCCACGAAAAAAAATCTCAGTGCTGCAGTTAACTGCTCATACACATCTATCGACCAAAAAAGTGCCTGTGACAACTTGTTACCATTATGTCCTGTTAAACACAAACATGGTGTTAACACAATACACAACAAACCAAAAACTCAGAAAGGTCTGCAGCAGTTTTGTGCACACAACCTTCATTGAGGCAACCACCTCCATCAGAGAGCATTTTACAAGACATGGACTGCATAGAAATCAGCTAGACAAGAAAGTGCTGGCCAAAGAAATTCTCTGAGCAATAAAAGTGGTAGGGGTAGACATGCACAAAAAACTTCCACTACCTACAAATGGAGAATGCACCAACAGCACATGAGGAAGAAACATCTCTGGCTACATCTCTAGAAGAAATTAGGCCTACATCAGCATCAGAATGGGAACCATCATTGTTATCACTGGCATCATCAGAAGCAGTAGTAGAAAATGCATCAGCTATGGAAGCACCTCCACAAACCGCAGCAGAAGTTACACCAGCAGCAATAACTACATCTGCGCCAAAAGACGGGAAGAGAACTACAGCCAGAATAAGCAGTATCAAGTGTTGTGGGTAAGTGGAAAACAGTGCCTCCTCTCCATCTACATGATTTTTTAGTGGAATACAACAAGATGAAGAAGCCCATAAAATACGTAGTATAAAAGATATTATATCTCCTAACCAAACTGTACATTCTTAAGACAATAACAATTTTGACCTTAAAATTTGCTACCTGAATATTCAAGGAGTAAAAGACAAAGAATTTATTGTAAATAATTTTGGACTAGAGAACAAATTTGATATTTTTTGTCTGGGTGAACATCGAGCGACAGAGTGTGAACTTACAGCTATCAAATTTGATAACTACAAAATAGCAAATGGTTACTGTAGGAAAGTGCATAAAAGGGGTGGTGTGGCATTGTATACTAACCAGTCACTCAGCTACTCCATCAATAGGTTGGATCTAGACTATCTGCATGGCGAACAGAATTTTGAAGCCACTAGTATAGTTTGTGACAATTTTAAGTTAGTGATAATAGCCTTATACAGATCACCTAAGGGTAACATTAGTGTATTTTTAGAAAAACTGGACATGCTGTTAGATGTATTTAGAAAGACAAAATGGTTACATTATGACATTGTAATAGGTGGAGATTTGAACGCAGATTTTGATTTAAGAACAGCCAAACATAGTGTCACTGAGCTCAAAAATCTTCTAAGATAGTGCAATCTGCACTATATCAATAATAGACCCACAAGAGATGAAGCATGCTTTGACAATATCTTTGTTAGTTTCAATTCTACAGAAGAATTATGTGATGTGAGAGTATTCCCATTCTCAGATCATGATTCTGCATCATTAAATTACATAAGTAGGTTCTGTGCTGATAAGAGAAACATTGATAAGTCTGTCCCAAAAATGGTAATCACTAGATCGGCCACAAAATGATAAAATTGGCAGGTTTTGTAAGTCCCTTATGAACAGAGACTCGTTTGGCCAATGGTCTGATGACACAAATTATAGTCTGTGTAAAGATCTGTTAGCAAACCTAATATTTGAAAGATTTTTCAAAGCATTTTTGACAAAATTTAATGACTGCATTCCAATAAAGAAATGCAAAATAATCGACAAAGGCTCCAAAGGCAAGGGTATAAACAAACAAAACCCATGGTATACAGCACAACTAACAAATCTGAAAAACCAAGTTATGTTGTTGCACAGTATACATAAAAATCTGAAGACCGACCATGCCAGATTACCCTATGTTCAATGTAGGAATAAGTACAAAAAAAGCCATTGTGGAAGCCTAAAGAGCACACAACTTCAGCAATATTGAGAATTCCATGAATAAATGCAAGGGTGCATGGAAACTAATAAATAGTGTTACTAAAGATGAAAGAGGCCCGCCCGGTTATCCATGTGATCTAACGCACTGCTTTCTGGTTGGGAAGGCATGCGGTTGCCTGGTCAAATC
This sequence comes from Schistocerca serialis cubense, assembly GCF_023864345.2. Classification (NCBI taxonomy): domain Eukaryota; kingdom Metazoa; phylum Arthropoda; class Insecta; order Orthoptera; family Acrididae; genus Schistocerca; species Schistocerca serialis. The sequence continues at coordinate 598,379,463 of NC_064643.1, forward strand.
CGCCCGGTAGATTAGTGTCAAGGTCCAGTGTGCTGGCCAATCTGTGGATGGTTTTTAAGGTGGTTTTCCATCTGCCTCGGCAAATGCGGGCTGGTTCCCATTATTCCGCCTTAGTTACACTATGTTGGCAATTGCTGCGCAAACACTTTCTCCGTGTACGCGTACAGCATAATTACTCTACCACGCAAACACTGCAGTTAGACTCGTCTGGTGGGAGTCATTCCTGGATTGGGGGGGGGGGGGGGGGCACTGGGGGTCGAATCATACAATAACCCTGGGTTCGGTGTGGGGCGGCAGTGGTGTGAGTGGACTGCTGTAGCCTGTTGTGGGGTTGTAAACCACTGAGGCTATGGCGAGGATGAAGCCTCTCTGTCGTTTCTAGGTCTCCGGTTCCATACAATACAATACAAAACAAAGAAGAAAGAAATAAAAAAAAATCAGTACATGTCCTCAGAAATTCAATGATTTCTTTACTAAATCAGTACAAAAAGTAGAAAATGCTATCACCAAACCTGTCATTAAATTCTTTTAAAAAATGTCTGTAAACCACTAGTAAATAAAAGTATGTTTATCTTCTCTGAAGTTCCACCTAGTCTTGTCCTAAAAATAGTTGAACATCTGAAATCGTCCGAGAGTGTGTGTAGAGCATAAAATACACCCAGAAAAAAAATGGAGAACTATGGCATTCAAGGTAACAGCCTTAAACTATTAAAATCATACCTACAGAATCACAAGCAAGCTGTTTGTGTAGGTAAAGAAAAGCCCAGTATTGATTTAATTAAAATAGATGTACCACATGGATCTGTACTGGGACCTTTAATGATTCTAATAATGATTAATGATCTGTCATCATTGGGTTGGGTTGGGTTGTTTGGGGAGGAGACCAGACAACGAGGTCATCGGTCTCATCAGATTAGGGAAGGACGGGGAAGGAAGTCGGCCGTGCCCTTTGAAAGGGACCATCCCGGCATTTGCCTGGAGCGATTTAGGGAAATCACGGAAAACCTAAATCAGAATGGCCGTACACGGGATGGAACCGCCGTCCTCCCGAATGCGAGTCCAGTGTCCACCACTGCGCCACCTCGCCCGGTAATCTGCCATCATTCATCAAGTCCATGACAGTACTATATGCAGATGATACAACTTTCCATCATTGTAGTAATGATTTCAGAAACCTCAAAGCTTGTGTTGCAGAGACAATGGCTCAAGCATCCTATTGGTTTAAAGCAAATGGCTTCCTGCTGAATGATAACAAAATGCAGCAGATGGTTTTTAGTCTAAAAGACAATCCTCCATCAGCTGATCAGTGTTGTGTTAAGTTTTTAAGGGTATATATAGATGAAAAATTATCCTGGGGCAACATGTACAATATATTAGTGGTAAATTGTCTAGAGTGATGTCTTTGCTTTGGCGACTTATGGACTGTGCACCTCAAAATTACGTTAGAACGTCATATTTTCCATTTTCCCAAAGCTTCTTAACATATGGTATTATTTTATGGGGGAACTTAAGTTCAGTGCATGACATCCTAATACTACAAAAGAAAACCATTAGGATAATTACTAGTTCTCCATACAAAGCACGCTGCAAACCATTGTTCTGTGAACAAAAAATCATCACTGTAATAAACCTGTATATTTACTATATTTTACTCCAAACAGAAAAGAAGTTACCGGAAGCAAAACATAGAGCAGATGCATTTATACGCCTTACCACAGACTGTCACTTAACAGCTATGAAATGATGGGGCATAAATTATTTAATAAGGTTCCACAATATATATAAGAACTACCTGAACAAACATTCAAACAAAAACTGAATTAATGGCTAGCTGCTCATCCATTCTAACACATAAGTGATTATTTCATATGTAATATAATTTTGTAGAATTAATTACATGCCTGTTGTTTTCTTTGAATTAACAGTTATATTGTATTATATGGCTGACGTCTATTGCTGTAATGGCCCAATGACAATAAAATTATTGTTATTATTATTATTATTATTATTATTATTAGTAACTGAAACCAGGAATTCCACACATAATTATATCTTAAAATATGCATCCATTCACGGATATGAAAAGGCCAAACGTGCATATCAAATAGCCAAATATGCAGATTTAAAGAAAACACAAGCAACATCAGAATGCTACCTTTTGTTGTGATGCATTTTATTTTATTTTAAAACAATATACAACAACCAGATTTTCGAAACTCTCCATCGACTGACGATGGGGGGAGTTCTGCGTGATAAGGTGCTGAGCTAGCAGTAGGTGGATCAGCAGGAGAGGTGATTCAAATCCATCTGCCAGAAACTTTGAAAACTGTTTTCTGTGGTTTCACATTTTCGATCTAGGAAAATGTAGGATTGGTCCCTTACTATAGGCTATGGCCAATTCCTTTCTTTCCTGACACATTCCAATTCCCTAAAGATGCAGCTTGAATAAAAAGAGCTGCATCGAAGGCAGGTGAGTTGAAAACCTCCTCAATGTCTCCCAGCACTAAAAACCGCACGTTAAATAAATAATAATGCAAATTCTCCTCATTTAGGCTCATGCTTTTATCTGCCGGGATATTCTTTAATGCAGAAAGTAATCTGTGTACAGTGCAAAAAGCAATGAATCCATGCTTAAATGAAGAAATTTGGGAAAGTGCTAGTTTGAATGATTTCAGATCCTTTGCATTTTCACCATCAAAACTTGTTCTAGCTTATGTGTTACAGAATCAGTAGTTATTCCTACTCTAAATTTTCCTGCTAGGCTTGCATATGAGTTCCCTGTTGCCAAGAATTTGAAATTAAAATAACGTTATTGCTTTCTATTGTTTATCTGTTGCGAGATTCCGCTACTGTCAAACACTTCTGTGTCGTGTAAAAGTCGTCAAACTTGCAACAGATACTCCTTATTCATTAATTTGCAAACCTACGAAAAGAGTAGCCGTGCTCCAACAATTTGAACATAAGCCCACAATTTATTCTTCTTTTAACATAGAGTGACCACGGCTCAGCTGCGTTTAACATTTAACTGAGGCTATAAATAACATCAGTTTCATTGATGTTACTGTCCGCCTGACTTTCGAGTCATTGGTATTTCTTGGAGCAGCGTTTGGTGCGGAGGTCTCTGCTGTATTGTGATGGCATCAGGCACAGCTGGACTACTGTCCTCGTAGCACAAAGCCCAAACCAAATACCTCAGATAAGCAAAACAGCAACAGAACTTGATCTAAAGCAACACTCATACCAAATAAGGACAACTTTAATTCTGGAGAAGAGAATGTTATCTAACTTCCAGTCAATTTTCCACTAGCGTGAAATTCGCCACGCTTTTTCATATCTAAACAGCTTCAGTATGGGAGTTTCTGATCAACAAACTAACTTTAACCACAATTATTGCCGATAAAACAGCCGAAAATCTCGTACCCTCTCACTATGTAAATACTTTGTCTACTTAATAGATTTGGTTTTTATGCAGTGTTTCTACAAAGATATTTTTCCGCTTATTCCAGCAATCTGCAGTATTAAGGAAAAATTGAAAAGTTCAAAGAAAAGTTACACAAGCTTCCCATATATGCTTCAGGCGATGCTACTCACACAGATCCAGCACACTCGCCGTATTTAGATTCTCTGTTGTTCCTACGAGATAACTGTGAACCTAGAAAAACCAGTGGGAACTTAAATCTGGTGGAATCCAGTGGTAACTCTGAACAAATCAGTGAGTACAATTCTGATTCTGGCGAAGTTCACAGCCATCTGACAGCATCATTATCTTCACCATCTTCTCCAGTGTTGTCTGATCGCTCTGGAGGTTCTTCGACAGCGGCTGAACTGTTAGACTAAAGGGAAAGACCCATGACCTGTAGATCCAGTTGGCATTCAGGTAACAGAAATAGAAAAGGAGAAGTAGACTGTGTATATGCATCATTAGATTGGAATTACAGAAGATATGATGCAGCTACCCAACAGCGTACAGATATTTTTTATTCTACAACATCTAATTTGATCATTAGCGGTCACCATGGATCCAGCGATTTTGCAGTAGGAACAGTGCTTCATTTACAGCACTGCATAGTACTACGTATTACACATACGTTTGAGATACATGAAATAATTGGTGGCATGGACTGCAGTCACCAGGATGGGACTGAGGCAACTCTCGTGAATGTCACAGACCTGCATTAGAACTATGCTTAACAAAGGATCTAAAATTTTAATCCAATTTATAATTAAACACGATTAAAATAAAATTATCAGAAAACTACTTACTTTTTTTCTTATTTGTTGCTAATTTAGCAGTTATTAAAAATCAAGTAATTCACGGCATCTCTGGTCTAGTAGTTACCTTATACTTTTTTAATGGAACGTCTGCTTTTCTCCAGTCTTACAGTCTTAAAATATCGCAATAGCAAAAGCTCAATCGTATTTTTTTTTAGCTCGAGAATTAAGATGCTTTATATACTATGACTACCCCCCCATGAACCATGGACCTTGCCGTTGGTGGGGAGGCACGCGTGCCTCATCTATACAGATAGCTGTACCGTAGGTGCAACCACAACGGAGGGATATCTGTTGAGAGGCCAGACAAATGTGTGGTTCCTGAAGAGGTGCAGCAGCCTTTTCCGTAGTTGCAGGGGCAACAGTATGGATGATTGACTGATCTGGCCTTGTAACACTAACCAAAACGGCCCTGCTGTGTTGGTACTGCGAACAGCTGAAAGCAAGGGGAAACTACAGCCGTAATTTTTCCTGAGGGCATGCAGCTTTACTGCATGGTTAAATGATGATGGCGTCCTCTTGGGTAAAATATTTCAGAGGTAAAATAGTCCCCATTCGGATCTCCTGGCGGGGACTACTCAGGAGGACATCATTATCAGCAGAAAGAAAACTGGCGTTCTACGGATCGGAATGTGGAATGTCAGATCCCTTAATCGGGCAGGTAGGTTAGAAAATTAAAAGGGGAAATGGATAGGTTAAAGTTAGATACAGTGGGAATTAGTGAACTTCGGTGGCAGGAGGAACAAGACTTCTGGTCAGGTGAATACAGGGTTATAAATACAAAATCAAATAGGGGTAATGCAAGAGTAGGTTTAATAATGAATAAAAAAATAGGAGGCGGGTAAGCTACTACAAACAGCATAGTGAATGCATTATTGTGGCCAAGATAGACACGAAGCCCATGCCTACTACAGTAGTACAAGTTTATATGCCAACTAGCTCTGCAGATGATGAAGAAATTGATGAAATGTATGATGAGATAAAAGAAATTATTCAGGTAGTGAAGGGAGACGAAAATTTAATAGTCATGGGTGACTGGAACTCGATAGTAGGAAAAGGAAGAGAAGGAAACATAGTAGGTGAATATGGAATGGGTCTAAGGAATGAAAGAGGAAGCCACCTGGTAGAATTTTGCACAGAGCATAACTTAATCATAGCCAACACTTGGTTCAAGAATCATGAAAGGAAGTTGTACACATGGAAGAAGCCTGGAGATACGGGAAGGTGTCAGATAGATTGTATAATGGTAAGACAGAGATTTAGAAGTTATTTGTGGAATTCCTGGCTTCAGTTACTAATAATAATAATTATAATAATAATACTAATAATAATAAACAAAGAACAACACGCATCAATTAAACAATCAGAGGAAAACGAAATCTTAAGACAGCCACCAGAACAAGCACAATTAGAAAATGACGTGACACACATGTTAGATATAGAAGAAAAATTTCTGCTGACATATATAGAATACAAAGACACAAATACAGACATTAGACCATTCTTGCATAGACCACCAAATAACCCACAAGTTGAAAAAACAATAACAATTATCAACACAATCATACACAACAAAATAAATGAAAATACAACTATGGAAGAGTTACAAGTACTGATTTGTATAGGAGCACTCACTACACTAAATATAAACACTAGGCAGAGATCAGAACCAACCAAGACACAGAAGAAACCCACAAAACCAGCATGGCAACACAGGCTACAGATCAGATAGAAAAACTGAGAAAAGACATCGGACAGCTAACACAATTTATAAGAAATGAAATATCAGACAAAAAATGAAAAAGGTTTGGTAAAATCTCACAACAAGAAGCGATAGAGCAGTTTGATGAAAAGAAGCAGAAATTACAAGCATTGGCCAAACGACTTAGAAGATACAAAAAAAGTGAAAATAGAAGGAAACAAAACCAAACATTCAACACAAACCAAAAGAAATTTTACCAGACAATAGGTAACACACACATTAAAATAGACAATCCACCAAACATAACAAGCATGGAACACTTCTGGAGCAACATATGGTCAAACCCGGTACAGCATAACAGGCATGCACGTGGATACAAACAGAAACAGACACATACAAGATGATACCACAAATGCCTGAAGTGATAATTTTGCAACATGAAGTCACCCAAGCAATTAATTCTACTTACAATTGGGAAGCCCCTGGAAAAGATAAAATAGCAAATTTCTGGCTAAAGAAGTTCACCTCAACACATTCACATCTAACTAAATTATTTAACAATTACATTGCAGACCCATACACATTCCCTGATACACTTACACATGGAATAACTTATCTGAAACCTAAAGATCAAGCAGACACAGCAAACCCAACTAAATATTGCCCCATAACATGCCTACCAACAATACACAAAATATTAACTTCAGTCATTACACAGAAATTTATGACACATACAACACAGAACAAAATTATAAATGAAGAACAAAAAGGCTGCTGCAAAGGAGCACGAGGATGTAAAGAGCAACTGATAATAGATGCAGAGGTGACATATCAAGCTAAAACTAAACAAAGGTCGCTACACTACGCATACATTGATTACCGAAAAGCTTTTGATAGTGTACCCCACTCATGGTTACTACAAATATTGGAAATATACAAAGTAGATCCTAAATTGATACAGTTCCTAAACATACTAATGAAAAATTGGAAAACCACACTTAATATCCAAACAAATTCAAATAATATTACATCACAGCCAATACAGATTAAGTGTGGAATATACCAAGGAGACTCATTAAGTCCTTTCTGGCTCTGCCTTGCTCTGAACCCACTATCCAACATGCTAAATAATACAAATTATGGATACAATATTACTGGAACATACCAACACAAAATCACACATTTGCTATACATGGATGATCTAAAACTACTGGCAGCAACAAATTAACAACTCAGCCAATTACTAAAGATAACAGAAGTATTCAGCAATGATATAAATATGGCTTTTGGAACAGACAAATGTAAGAAAAATAGCATAGTCAAGGGAAAACACACTAAACAAGAAGATTACATATTGGATAACCACAGCGACTGCATAGAAGCGATGGAAAAAACAGATGCCTATAAATATCTAGGATACAGACAAAAAATAGGAATAGATAATACAAATATTAAAGAAGAACTAAAAGAAAAATATAGACAAAGACTAACAAAAGTACTGAAAACAGAATTGACAGCAAGAAACAAGACAAAAGCTATAAATAACTATGCTATACCAATATTGACCTACTCATTTGGAGTAATGAAATGGAGTAACACAGACCTAGAAGCACTCAATACACTTACATGATCACAATGCCACAAATATAGAATACATCACATACATTCAGCAACAGAAAGATTCACATTAAGCAGAAAGGAAGGAGGAAGGGGATTTATCGACATAAAAAAACCTACATTATGGACAGGTAGACAATTTCAGAAAATTCTTTATAGAACGAGCAGAAACTACCAAATACGCAAAGCAATCACTCATATAAATACATCGGCCACACCACTACAATTTCAAAACCACCTCTACAACCCTTTAGATCACATAACATCAACAGATACGAAGAAAGTTAATTGGAAAAAGAAAACACTACATGGCAAGCACCCGTATCATCTAACACAGCCACACATAGATCAATACGCATCCAACACATGGCTAAGAAAAGGCAATATATACAGTGAGATGGAAGGATTCATGATTGCAATACAGGATCAAACAATAAACACCAGATATTACAGCAAGCATATTATTAAAGATCCCAATACCACTACAGATAAATGCAGACTTTGCAAACAACAAATAGAAACAGAAGATCACATCACAAGCGGATGTACAATACTAGCAAATACAGAATACCCCAGACGACATGACAATGTAGTAAAAATAATACATCAACAACTTGCCATACAACATAAACTAATAAAACAACACGTTCCCACATACAAGTATGCACCACAAAATGTACTGGAGAATGATGAATACAAATTATACTGGAACAGAACCATTATAACAGATAAAACAAAACCACATAACAAACCTGACATCATACTCACCAATAAAAAGAAGAAATTAACAGAACTAATCGAAATATCCATACCCAATACAACAAATACGCAGAAGAAAACAGGAGAAAAAATTGAAAAATACATCCAACTGGCTGAGGAAGTCAAGGACATGTGGCATCAGGATAAAGTTGACATTATACTGATTATACTATCAACTACAGGAGTCATACCACACAATATCCACCAGTCCATCAACGCAATACAGCTACATCCAAACTTATATATACAACTACAGAAATCTGTAATTATTGATACTTGTTCAATTATCCGAAAGTTCCTAAATGCAATGTAACATATACGGTACAGTTAAAAGGAAGTCACGCTTGATCAAGATCCGCGTCACTTTCCATTTTTAACCAGACATAACGTCTGAGAAAGAAAAGAAATAATAATAATAATAATAATTTGACAGCTCACTGAAAGACCTGAGTCGAAACAAGGCCCCGGGAGGAGACAACATTCCATTAGAACCACTGACAGATTTGGGAGAGCCAGTCCTGACAAAACTCTACCATCTGGTGAGCAAGATATATGAGACAAGCGAAATACCCTCAGACTTCAAGAAGAATATAATAATTCCAATCCCAAAGAAAGCAGGTGTCGACAGATGTGAAAATTACCGAACTATCAGTTTAATAAGTCACGGCTGCAAAATACTAACACGAATTCTTTACAGACAATGGAAAAACTGGTAGAAGCTGACCTCGGGGAATATCAGTTTGAATTCCGTAGATATATTGGAACACGTGAGACAAAACTGACTCTACGACTTATTTTAGAAGATAGATTAAGGAAAGGCAAACCTACTTTTCTAGCATTTGTAGACTTAGAGAAAGATTTGGCAATGTTGACTGGAATATTCTCTTTCATATTCTGAAGGTGGCAGGGATAAAATACAGGGCGCGAAAGGCTATTTACAATTTGTACAGAAACCAGATGGCAGTTATAAGAGTCGAGGGATATGAAAGGGAAGCAGTGGCTGGGAAGGGATTGAGAGAGGGTTGTAGCCACTCCCCGATGTTATTCAATCTGTATACTGAGCAAGCAGTAAAGGAAACAAAAGAAAAATTCGGAGTAGGTATTAAAATCCATGGAAAAGAAATAAAAACTTTGAGGTTCGCCGATGACATTGTAATTCTGTCAGAGACAGCAAAGGACTTAGGAGAGCAGTTGAACGGAATAGACAGTGTCTTGAAAGGAGGATATAAGATGAACATCAACAAAAGCAAGACGAGGATAATGGAATGTAGTCGAACTAAGTCGGGTGATGCTGAGGGAATTAGATAAGGAAATGAGACACTTAAAGTAGTAAAGGAGTTTTGCTATTTGGGGAGCAAAATAACTGATGATGGTCGAAGTAGAGAGGATATAAAATGTAGACTGGCTATGGCAAAGAAAGCGTTTCTGAGGAAGAGAAATTTGTTAACATCGAGTATAGATTTAAGTGTCAGGAAGTCGTTTCTGAAAGTATTTCTATGGAGTGTAGCAATGTATGGAAGTGAAACGTGGACGATAAGAGAATAGAAGCTTTCGAAATGTGGTGCAACAGAAGAATGGTGAAGATTTGATGGGTAGATCACACAACTAATGTGGAGATATTGAATAGAATTGGGGAGAAGAGGAATTTGTGGCACAACTTTATTAGAAGAAGGAATTGGTTGGTAGGACATGTTCTAAGGCATCAAGGGATCACCAATTTAGTATTGGAGGGCAGCGTGGAGGGTAAAAATCATAGAGGGAGACCAAGAGATGAATACACTAAGCACGTTCAGAAGGATGTAAGTTGCAGTAGGTACTGGGAGATGAAGAATCTTGCACAGGATAGAGTAACATGGACAGATGCATCAAACCAGTCTCAGGACCGAAGACCACAACAAAAACAACAAAGGATCTTGATCTTTGAAAAAATTGCGCATTAATTGTATGGGATTTAACTGTGGATGATATGGGAACAGTTGGAGTGAGACATATACATCTCCTTGCAACATTTTGGTGATGGAATGAACAGCAGAAGGCTGGAGGCCCTTAACTAATGCAAAAAGTTTGGTTTCTGGCCATAATGTACGCTGGTATTAGCCAGTCAGATGTGTTTCAGAGAAAAGTGGTTTTTCTTCTGGTTATTGAGATTATTAAAAACGACTATATTTCTAGAAGTTAATTCTGGAATAAGCTAGGTCTAGCCACATTGTTTTATTTTTTGCCATCCATTACCATTTATGAATCCTCTCATCTTCTTCATTTTTCGTAAAAAATGTAGTGTGCCTTTTTTGCAACTACAGGGCGATTAATCGTTAACACAACCACTTTCGCAGGATGCGGTCGGCCAGCGAGGGTGACAGGACATTTGCAGTAAATATAGCACCGGTATGGTTTGTGGTATACCGTAAGTCATTTTTACGCTCTATAATGTAAATACTTGAAAAGAAAATTAAATTACTCGCGTTTATTAAGCAAGAGATGCTGGAACTGCCTCCATCCATTGTCCAAGCATTTCTGACACATGCTCATTACAATCTGCAGTTCCCGCTGAGAAACGGCAGCAATTTCTTACGCATGTCAGTTCTAAGTTCGTCTAAAGTACGTGGATATGATTTGCACACTTTCTCTTTTAATGTGTCTCCCCCCCCCCCCCCCCCCCCCCGAGATAAAAATAGCAGAGGATTAAATCAGATGAAGAAGAGGCCATAAGTTGTTAATGACAACTCTGTCTTGAAATACTTCATGAATTTCCTGTAATGGGAAGTTAGCTGTATGTGCTATCACAGAGGCCTGCTGAAAGGTCACGAAAGTACATTCTCTCTCAGGCTGCAAAATGTTTTCCACATGTCTCTCACTATTAAAATTGTTTATGGAAAAAAGGGGTTCTTATTCTCTCAACACTAATAGTGCAACATACACCTATTTTTTGATCGTGCAGGGATACCTCATGTATTACATCAGGCTTTTCTGAACTCCAGTATTTTGTGAATTAATGTATCCACTTAGGTGGAGCCATGATTCGTCCAAAAAGAAACTTAGGTGATGGTCAGTTTCTGCGTCATGCATCCTATCAAATTTATAGACAAAACCACAACCTTTAGCAGAGCCACCTGGTTCAAGTTCTTGCAAGCATTTATTTTATAGGGCTGTAACTCCAGTAAATTTCTAGTCATTCGAACGGAACTATAAGCAATTCCCATTTGCTGCGAAAGACATTGAACTGATTTTCTAGAAAACCTTTCCTGAGCGTGCCAGTGTTATTCAGAGTTTCTTTGTGAGTACTGTACACTTCCTCTTTCACTAAATTTATCAATCGATGAGTTATACTCAGATTAGAAACTTCAATACCTGGAAATTCCTCTCGAAATAATGTCCTTATTGCACACACTGATTCTGTACGCACTTGTATATCATACGTGAAGACCCTTTGGTGAATACAATAGTTGTATTCCGCCATTTCACTTAAAATACTTTCACTCAATACACTGTACTGTGTAGCCTAACAAACACCTGCTGCCTGCACAAGATTTCTATGCCACTCCAGACAGTTTCGATAAGAATTGATCATCCTGCATATCTTCTTGCTCATACGTGATGAGTCATTTATTGTTATTTATTATTTATTTATTCGTTGGGGCCACCTAGGATCACGTTAAGTCTTGTTGCACTTAGCACTGAGCCTGGCTTTTTACTGAGCCCAGATTTTCCTTATTCGTTGTGAGTGGGCTTCCTTGCGCCCTTCCGTTTGAGGTGACCCCCCCGTCTTTTACAGATTGTGTCTGCAATTTTTCTATTTTACTGTAGACTTCCTTGTTGGATCTGTTTTGATGGATGCCATTCTTGTACTTGGATCCTTGGATTCTTCTAATGATTTTGCGCTCTTCTTTCTCCAGTTCTTCGAGAAGTCTTTTATCAGCGTTTAGGTACAAGGTTTCGGCTGCGTACGTACAAAACTACTGACTTCAAAACTGTTTCGTAGTGACGTATCTTAGTGTTCTGGGAAAGGCATTTCTTGTTGTAGATCGTGCAGGATGTTTGGTAAAGTTTGCTTATCCGTTCCTTGTCTAGTCCATTTTTGACGATGATCCACCCTGGTACTTGAATTTCTATACCCGGACAATAACCCCATATTTCTTACGGAGATTTGGTGGGGCGTCTTTAATGGTAGTCATGACTTCTGTTTTCTCAAATGATATTAGCAGGCCAGTTGGTTCAGCGATTTCTTTTAATAGTTCGATTTGAACTCTAGTAGTTTCTACGTCGTTTGACAGAATGGTAATGTCATCGGCAAAAGCCAAGCAGTCTACCTCGATCCCCTGCCATTTGGTTCCAATTCGCAAGGGCTATAGTTGGTTTCCATTAATCTTTCGCGCCAGGTTCTGTTGATCTTTTCAGGGACGCAGTTGAAAAGCATTGAAGACAGGCCATCACCTTGCCTGACCTCTGTTTTGACATCAAAGGAATCCGAGAGACACCCGAGGAATTTTACTTTGGATTTTATATATGTTAGGGTAGCTCTAACTAATGCCTGCCGCTTAAGGTCAACTCTGAACTCATATAGGATGTTCAGCAGGGCCTTCCGGTCTATGGGGTCGTACGCCTTCCTGAAGTCCACAAAGACTGACGCGTAGTGTTTGCACCTTAGAACGTAATATCTGATTACTGTTTTGAGGTTGTAGATCTGTTCGGCTGTTGAGCGGCTTTTAATGAAGCTCCCTTAGTATTTATTCTATAAAAAAACTCCGTGCATCATAAGAATAAACATCATGCAATCTTCTGCGTTTGCCGGAATCTTATTGGATTTACATTAAAAATGAAGAACTTCCTCCAGCTGTATTTAAGGTGTCGATTTTATTTTGGCAACTAGTTTCAACGCTGTAACAAGGTCATCTTCAGGCCCATACACTTGTTGACGTTAAGTGCGTGCGGCTGATACTAGAAGACTGCCACCTGGTGCAACTAACGCGCAGCAATGTGAATAGCTGCGGTAAAGACGTAAAAAGAGACGAGCAGAGAGAATACAGCTTTAAATCCCATTTAATTTGAAAACAGAAGGAAATAATGGTAAAGCTCAGGTGGTACGTTTCTTAGATGGAAAACATAACATGCTATCAATCTTAGCTAACATATTGTAATTAAAAACAAGAGTGATGAAAATTCCTGACTTTAACAAGGGTAATTTTTCTACATGAGCTACATGTGGCGTAAAAGCGCACTGCTAGGGTTTCACCATATAGTTGAATATTGAAGCCACTGAAGGTATTACAGTCAGTTGTCTGATAATCTCTGAACTCTTTCCGTATCGGACTCCGAGGAATACATCTTAGTACTGTTACGTTGATAACGAGGCAATCAGCAACAGAATCTCAAGCCACCAAAAATTCCATCGCGACAAATCTCTTCACTTGGCTCCAGATCAGTTCTATTGGGGTTGCAACGCAGTATTAAGGTGACAACTGTAAAAATGCAGCATTTGTACAGTGCGCTCGACGCAGCGAAAATTATTGTTTAGCATGTTTCCATGACCCTTATCACTCTGGCTCGTATGTGACCACATCTGTCCTATAAAACAGTTGGCATATTCAAACAAAGAATATATGATTTTTCATTTTTCTCAAAAAAAATTTAATTGTGTATGTTTTCTTAACTTTAACAGTCTTTTATAAAATATCAGTAATTAAAAATATGTATTTGCAATGAAAACCAGAATTTTGAGTGCGATACGCAACTAGAAACTAGAAGACGTGACTTTTTCTTGAAAAAATGATGGTCAAGTATGAGGTAACTGCTATGTATTTGATGAATTTCATATTTAAATGATTTAGTTATTCAAACCGAACAAAAGAATTGCAGACCACAAGGAGTTTCGAACCGCCGCTCGACAGCAGACATCATTTATCAATCTATGCCGCTAACGATTACGCGACGCATACAATTAAATTATGGTTTCTTATATTTATTACATAGTGTTTCTCGCAAAACGTCGTAGCCGATTTTTCCCCGTAACCTTGTTTAAAAACATTAAGAACAACTTGTTTCAAGCCATCAACGGTGTTTCTCGCGCCTCTCGCTATGAAGCAGGCAGCAGAGTCATCCATTTTCACGGTAAGTACGAACAGCGTGACAATCACAGCGCAAGTAGCGCTCATAGAGACTGTGACTGTAAACGAGTTTTGAAACGTTGGTGGCTGTTAATACACCAGAAGCTCCTAAAGTTTCATTTACAGGGACATAGTAACAAGATATCTACTACGTAAGTTGGACCTTCTTCCAAGAGCGGAACAACACCAGTGTATAAGTGCTACGGCTGCTGACAGATCATCGCGTTTGTGTTTGTTTCCATCAGGTTTATTCTTCTAATGAAAGAATTATAGCTTCTCTTAAAACCAAGTCCTATATAGGGAACAATTTTTCCCAGAGAGATTCCTGGGTTCTCTTGAAGTCCAGTGCTGTTAACTTTTCTCAAAGTCGGTATTTACTTGCGTCATTCATAATACTGCAGAAACTACTGTCTAACAAAACATTTTTTTATCTATGACCCTAATGGAAAATTTCTTGTGTGCACTTCTCATTTGTGGTAGATACGTGACTACCACTCCGTTGAACTGCACTGCTGCTAATGTTGCAGGTTCGAATCCTGCCTCGGGCGTGGATGTGTGTGATGTCCTTAGGGGACTGATGACCTCAGATGTTAAGTCCCATAGTGCTTAGAGCCATTTGAACCATTTTTGAGCCACTCCGCTCGGTATTGTGGTCTTCCTTCCCTAATTTGCACGCCGTGGACTCCATCAGCATTTGTACTCCTAATTCCTTGTCATTGCTAGTAAATTTAAGAGCATTGACAGCAAATCATAAAAAAGGCAAAGATTCTGTTCTATGCATCTGCATGTTCTCTCCGTAGGTATTCACACTTCATTATTCTCTCCCACAGTGTTCTGTCTACCTTATTACCATTCAATAGGCTTCTTACGTGAAGATTAGAGCATATTCTGACTTTCTGACAGCCAACCAGGAGGAAACTTGCAGTGGAAGGCTGATGCCTGCCACACCGGAGAAACTCCGGATCATCACGGATTCTATCAGTCTCAGGGAAAGCGACGTTCGCAAGGTCAAACGCAGATAGAATCCTAGCCGAAAACAATTGTCATCAGGGAGCAGAGAATATAATAATTTTGCCAACCTACATTTTGAACACTTTAAATTAAAAATTTGACACACACAGCTACTACAACCTACATCCTACTGAATCTGGTTAGTGTATTCATCTCTTGGTCTACCTCTACGATTTTTACGTTCCACGATCCCCTCAACACTAAAGTGGTGATCCCTTGGTGCCTCAGAACGTGTCTTACTAACCAGTCCCATCTTTTAGTCAGGTTGTGCCAGAATTTTCTCTTCTCCCCAATTCTGTTCAGTACCGCCTCATTAGTTACGTGATCTACCTATGTAATCTTCAGCATTCTTCTGCAGCACCACATTTCTTCTTGTCTAAACTATCGTCCATGTTCCACTTCCACACATGACTACACTCCATACAATACTTTCAATAAAGACTTCCTGACACTTGAATTTATACTCGATGTTAACAAATTTCTCTTCTTCAGAAACGCTTTCCTTGCCATAGCCAGTCTACATTTTATATCCTCTCTACTTCGACCATCATCACTTATTTTGCTCCCCAAATAGCAAAAATGCATCCACTGCTTTAAGTGTCTCATTTCCTAATCTAATTCCCTCAGCATCACCTGACTTCATTCGACAACATTCCATTATCCTTGTTTTGCTTTTATTGATGTTCATCTTACAGCCTCCTTTCAAGACACTGTCCATTCTGTTCAACCGCTCTTCCAGGTCCTTTGCTGTTTCTGACAGAATCACAATGTCGTTGGCGAACCTCAACGTTTTTATTTCTTCTCCATGGATTTTAATTCCTACTCCAAATTTTTCTTTTGTTTCCTTTACTGTTTGCTCAATATACAGATTGAATAACATCGGGGATAGGCTACAACCCTGTCTCACTCCCTTTTCAACTACTGTTTCCCTTTCATGCCCCTCTACTCTTATAACTGCCATTTGATTTCTGTACAAATTGGAAATAGCATGTCGCTCCCTGTATTTTACCCTTGCTACCTTCAGCATTTTAAAAAGAGTATTCTAGTCAACATTGTCGAAAGTTTTCTCCAAAGTCTACAAATGCTAGAAACGTAGGTTTTCCTTTCCTTAATCTATCTTCAAAGGTAAGTCGTAGGGTCAGTATCAGTCCAAAATCATACAGTCTTTCGACTTTACTGAAACAGTTACTCCCATCAATCATTGCTACCCTTATTAAGAGCTAACAATTAATACTTCTCTGATGAGAGGTTGCGCAATTGCGTAAGAGGTCATGTACAAATGATATTGCTGCAGATCACTTGTCACCAAAATGGAACACAGCATTAAACAATAACTACTACAGTGTCAGGCGTATTGCACACAGTATCATTGGATATCCAAAGTTGACAGCGAGAAGAATCAACATACACTGATGGAAAATTAATCACAGCACTAAAAAATAAATAATGTAGAGCGATGTAATTTCGGGAGTACGTTTGTCTAGGTAACATATTTAAGTGATTAACACTGCAAGATCACGGTTTAAGGTAAGCACGAGATAATCCTTTGCAAATGTGAAATGCTGGTACATTAATAACCAATGTAACCACCAGAATGTTGAATGCAATCAAGCAAACGTGGATGCATTGTGTTGCAGAGGTGCCGGATGTCAGTTTGTGGGATGGAAGTCCATGCCTGTTGCACTTGGTCTATCTATACAGGGACGGTTAATGCTGTATGTGGACGATGCTGGAGTTGTCGTCCGATGATCTCTCACTTGTGCTCGATTGGAGACAGATTTTTTGACCGTGCAGGCCAAGGCAACATGTCGACACACTGTACAGCATGTTGAGTTACGACAGCTGTCAGGATATGTGGGATAACCGCAAGAGTGCTTCTGCTGTCATATGAAACTCCGGGTGTAGGTTCAGTGTGTCTGGTATGCAGACAGGTTGGATGCAGGTCCTCAAATGTTCATATTCTAAACCAATACATACATGGCCATCACTGGCACCAAAGCAGAACCAGCTTTTATCAGAAAACACAAGAGACCTCCACTACCGGCCGGGGTGGCCGAGCGGTTCTAGGCGCTACAGTCTGGAATCGCGCGACCGCTACGGTCGCAGGTTCGAATCCTGCCTCGGGCATGGATGTGTGTGATGTCCTTAGGTTAGTCAGGTTTAAGTAGTTCTAAGTTCTAGGGGACTGATGACCTCAGAAGTTAAGTCCCATAGTGCTCAGAGCCATTTTGAAGACCTCCACTCTGTCCTCCAACGTGCTCTCACTTACCATCTCTGAAGCCGCAAATGGTGATATTTTGGGCGCGATACGGGGCATCTGGCTCGGAGCTGTTCTTGAAGTAACTGATTTGTAACTGCTCGTTGTGTCACTGAAGTGCCAACTGCTGCTCAAAGTGCTGCTGCACATTCAGTACGATGCGCCAGAGCCGTATCCTGAATACGGTGGTCTTCCGTCTCGCTAGTGCCACGTGGCCACCTGTAGCCAGGTCTTCTTCCAACCGTGCTCTCTCGTGACCACCGCTGTCAGCAATCATGTACACTGGCTACGTTCCTCCCAAGTGTACCTGCAATATTCCTCCTCGTAGCCCTATTACATGATCTCGCTCAAACTCAGTGAGGTGTTGATAGTAACGTCTTTGTCGCCTTAAAGGCATTCTTGTCCAGCGTCAACTCGCGACGCCCAATCTCAAAGGTAACTAGCGCTTACGACCGCTAAAGCAACATTCGGCTGTTGCAGCATCAGTACTCTTGGCTGGTGCTTGTGTATCTTTTGTTGTACTGTTGGGTAAATGGCATCAGCTGAAGCGGAAGCCTCAATAGCTGCTGTTTTTACACAGTGCCCTGTATAGGACCAACGAAACAACTGTCAAGACACTTGATTAATTTTGGACAGTTATCTGTTGAGGTGGCAATGGAATTATAAATAAGTACAGAACAGGTAATTTATTTCCTTATTTGGAGCCACAGTCAAGTAAAATTTTCGAAAAAGAATTTACGCCATTTGACTGTATACGTATACTGCATTTGTTTCACTATCTATATTATGGTATTATGCCGCTTTCAGGAATTACAACGTCAAAAATCGTCCGGCTTAATGTGAAACGTAAGTTATAGTCGAAAAATACATATCATGTTATAAAAATCAGTTATTTCGTAAGTGTGTGAACATACCTGAAATACATAAAAACGCTGGCAACTTGCATATCTGGCAAATATAGTGCAACTGTGATGTAAATCACAAATTTAAAATATGGGTGTAACTTTCATTTCACTATATCTGAACACTAGAACACATGAAAGAATCTATCACCCGTGTTTTGGATGTCTAATATGCTTCACTATATTTGCCCAACATGCAAGTTTCCAGTCCCTATATGTTTCACAGGTATGTTCTTGTACTTATGAGACAACTGGTTTATATATGTAACCTGATATGTATTTTCGATGACACAACTCTGACGATCTTTGACGTTGTAACACTTGAAAGTGATCTAAGGCGAAAATCTAGATAGTGAAATAAAAACATTATATGCAGTCAAATGGCAGGCACGTCTTTTCGAAAAATAAGGAATACGTTTCCTTTGGCTCTTTTTTTTTCGTTGCCTTAAAACGAAATACAGTAGTACAGCTGACAAACAGAAGAAAATTATGTTTTATCGTATGGGAAAAAGTTTTCGAAACTGTTTCATTCGGATAGCTGTTTTTGAAGCTCTGTTAAAAGTTTCGTCCTTTCTGATAAGTGCACTTCATAGAACGCCCGATTTTTACTGTGTGTTGCTCGTTGCCACTCAGGGATCCTTCTAGGAAATGCCAGTGTTGAGAAGAACACGTACTTTTTCACAATATCGTCAGCAAATTCTGCTGAAGTTTCTACTGGCTTACAAAGTATGCTCCACTTAGTGCTCATTGCTCCAAAAATACACAAATGAGATGGTCAGTTTCGAGGTGTGTCATACCAGAAGAAATAAATTTTACAGGTGGGGTTTAGTAGAATCAAGGGAAGTCGCTTCTAGAAGTGAATGGAAATTCCACAATGAATAAAAACTCTCTATTCCAATGCCGGGGAGGGGGGGGGGGGGGGCGGCGGCAGTGCCACCTCTTGTGAACTCCTATTTTAATTGATGGAAATAGCGTGTGGCACCGTTGGCCTGGAGGCCCCTATGCAACTAAGTTCGGCCGCCAAGTGCAAGTCTTATTTCATTCGACGCCACAGTGGGCGACTTCCGCGCCGGAGATGAGGATGAAATGATGATGAGGACAACACAACACCCAGTCCCCGAGCGGAGAAAATATCCAACCCGGCCGGGAATCCGACCAGGGCCCGCATCCATGGGAGTCGAGCACGTTACCGCCCAGATAAGCAGGCGTACTTTTAATTGATCATATAGTATAAGGAAACGGACAAAATGTGAGCAAGTGCTTCGGCTAAGGCTGTGATGGAGCATCCGTCATTAGTGGCATGCTGTGCAAGAAAGTGTAATTCCTCCTTCTCTTTAGTGAATATTGGAATGTTATTTATTTTATATGATTAGCAAGAAGAGATAGCGGAATTATCTTAAAAGATGGGAGCAGCGTTAAAAATCGGTACAATCTGTGATTGTTGGTCCGATACTAAAAGAGTGATGCGTGACCGTAGAAAGAAATGTGTTTCAACACCAGTACTTGTGTCGTATCTTAAAAGGAACGGACTTCTTGAAACAAGTTTTGAATAAATGCAGGTTCTTTTATTTATCATGCAATATGCATTTAAGGCTGTAGCAATGGCGGCCGATCAGTACCATCATCGTATTAGGAACACTCAATTTGGCGCTCTCCGTTAAAGTTTAAAAAAAATTAAAAACAATGTTAGGACAATAATTATTAGTAATAATAACCAGAAGTAATGCAGTTCTGAATGGCACGGAATAATCAAAGTTGTACAATATCACTTTCTGCTTTCTGTGCAGACGGAAGAGGCGCCAAATATAAGAGGACAAGAAAACTTAGCTAGCCCCAGCAAATGTTTTAAAACACAAACAGATCGATAAGTTTACAGTTTTTTATCATCATGTCAGATCTTGAGAATCTGTGGATTCTCTTTCACAATGTTCTGTTACGAAAGACTCAAGTCACAACTTAGATTTAGTTTTTAAAGGCTGTAGAGGAGAAGAGGTTAGTCAAGAGACAGTCCTGTATTTCGAAACATTTGAGAACATCAGCAGTTTTTTTGGCCAAGGATAGTAGGATTAAAAATTTATTCCGTGAATACTTCCAAGGTAATGCTAAAGACTCCAAATCTAATGCGTTGGGCTGACAGATAAGAAACCATCTATAGGCTTGAAGAGACATCCATTGACGTCCGTAAGGCTCTGACATACATAATTCCTAAGAGTAAGAAATATAACGAACGGAACTGTAGAATAATCTTGCCCTTTCCAAATAGGATATAAACCGCTAGAAATAATTAATACAGTCTGTAGGGCTTTATGTTTTGATACTACGGGCGTTGCGTCTGAATATGATATAGCAACGTCGCTATCAGCATAAAAACAGGACATTAAACGTCCCGTCGACGACGAAGTCATTAGAGGCGGTGAGCGAACTTTGTTAAGGACAGGATGATTAAGGAAATCAACCGAACTGCATCCTTTTCAAGGGAACCACAACGGCATTTGTGTCAAGCTATGAGGGGGCGGGGGGGGGGGGGGCGGGGGGAGGGGGACTTGCGGAAAACCTCAGTCTGCATCAGCGGACGGGCAGTTGAATTGCCGTTCTCTAGAATGTGAATCCAGTGTCCATCTTAATGTTGCGACGTATAGCTCGGCTGCTGTCACATACAGTTAGCATGAGAGGATCTTGCTACAGACTTTCGACTTCTGAGAAAGACGGGCCATTAAGTGTAAATTCCTAACACACGAATCAGAACGTTAGAGAAACACTTCGACGAACTTCACAAGGATGAAAGGCTGGTCTGTGACTACACAAAGTAACACTTTTTACACATTGATTGACAACATTTATTTCCAACTAAATACCTGGGTTTAAGGAATGGTGTGTGTTATAGGCGCATACGTAACAACAGAAGCTTTTCTCGTGCCTACCACCTGCGACAAAGACTTAAAAATGACATTTGTTCATCATGTTTCTCCTGTCTGTTCAACACATCTAATGTTTTTTAATTTACGTTATTTAAAATATGCATATAAAAATGACGGTGTACAAGACTCAACAAAGGAAAAAAAAGAAAGAAAGAAAAAGCTATGGCTTTTTCAATAACAGAGCTAAAGTTGTTTTTTATCGATCGATGAGAAACACTCCCATATCTTAACACCACCTGCTCCGTACTTGAATGTTGACACTACACATGACGGCAGGTAAGGGCCTCCAGTCATTTGTGGAACCCAAACCCTCCTATCTGACTGCTGCAGGGTATAGCATGATTCATCGTTCGAAGTCATTCGTTTCCAGTCATCCACTGTCCAGTGGCATCGCTCGTTACCCGTCTACATCGTCAGTTAGCACTGATTACAGAAATGTTTGGCTTATAAGGAGCTGATCGACCAAGGTACTCCAACCTTTTTAACTCGCCATGCACAGTCATTCTGCTACTTGGACTGCTGGTGGCACTTGGAAGTTACGAGTGAATCCTTGCGTTGATTTTGTAATGTCGGGGCTGCAGACTGGGCGAGGAAACACTATGTAATGTGGCGTCGTCTTGCAATCGCCGTATGCGGCCGATCATTGTGGTGGATGTTTCAACATCACATTTCAACATGACATATCCCCGGATTCGATTTTGTGATGCAGTTTGCAAAGGCTGTCATGATAGATGTTGGCACTGGCGGTTGGTCTATGCCACAGAAAATCGACCAGGAATACATTTTCTTTACCTCAAAATACCACACTCAGTAGCTTCCATATGGGCAGAACTGGTATGACTGTGGTCTTTGATAGTGAACACGTGTTCCTCCACAGTATGAAACGGCCTGTTTCTGCAATCTCATACAACTGTCGTTTATCGTTTGCAGTCACGATGAGATTCGAAGACAGAGAACACTCTTGTCGTACTATCGCCTCAAAAACAGTAACACACTCCATAGGTGTTACTCGATGTGATCTTGTTTTGCCGAAGTAAGATCGTCCAGGCACCGATTTTTGTGGAGGTCCAGTCCGTCCAACACAGTTTCATACAGCGTGCATCGCGAAGCATGGCAAAATATCCCAGGCAGATATGCCGTAATGAATCGTCCTTTGTCCTCCGCTTCTCTTTCACAACGTGGACCACTTAGTCCGTCATCAGAGATGCCCGACTATTAACCGTCCAGGCATATACACTGTTGATCATTGAAATTTGTAAGATGAATTCAAGAAAAGTGATGTAAGCCATATTTCCATTCAATGTGTTACACTTGATATCTGTTCTCTGTACATTTTTCAACAATAATTTTCAATAGTCGATATGTTACGCAACAGAGGTCCTGAGAACAAAAAATGTGATCTTTGGTTGCTAGTAACATTGTCGCTGCTACAGTATTCTATAAGAGAAGCTAGTGAGTGATTTTGATGTTGGCTATGCAACTGAGCGGCCTGAAATAGCTTGCAGGAAACAGAGATAGAGATGCAGAGGATGGTGAATTTTGGAATATGATTTGGTAAAGATAATGTTGTTGCTGCACTGCTTGTTCAAAAGCTGTATTCCAAAAACTGAAACTCATCCTCAGACAATTACAGCAGTCTTTACAAAATTTGCCTTTTTTAAACAAATATAACACTGCCACGAAATTAATTATTGAATTGGAAAAGGAGAGGTAAATATACAACCTCTGAGTGTAAGTCACGTGAATACATAACTTTGCTTAATCACATCTGGACGATGAAATTAACTAACCCAAACAAATAAAGAAAAATTCCATTACAAGCTTCCATTATCCAAACACATCATAACTACACACAAGCAAGCAGTGCAGTGACAACATTACCCCAGTTCTTAACTTGTCAAATTAATCTTTACCAAATCACATTCCAAAATTCATCATCCTCTGTATCTTTAACTCTTCTCTGCAAGGTATTTCAGACTGGCCAGTAGCAAAGAGATCACCCAACTCCCTCATTAGTTTCTCTTCGAATGCTACAGCAATAGCAATAGCAATGCTACTAGCAACTACAGATCACATTGCTTGTGCTCAAACCTCTCTGAAAATAACTGTATGAAAAATGTCCAAAGAGCAGATACGAAGTATAACACACTGGCAAAAGAGTCACAAAAATATACCAAATCTAGGCACTTGCTTTATTGTCAACAAGAAAATGATCGATTCAGTCTTGGATTTTTTTCTTCAAGTTGTGCAAGAATTTCAACGGTGTCTTTCAAATCTATGAATAAAGCTTATGCGATAGTAAATTTCCATGCTCCCACAAATGAATCAAACAAAAAAGAATCAGAATTAGTCGACAAAATTAGGGAATAACTTGAAGAAACAACTGACAAAGTTCCAAAACACCATTCCATAATTTTGATGGGCGATTTTAATGCACAAATTGGTAGAGGAAAAAAGTATACACAAATTGTTGGTGACTACCCTGCACATAAAAGAACAAATAAAAATGGTGAGCGACTAATTGATATTTGCAAGAACTGTGATCTTCTTTTAAAATCCACAGCCTTCAAGCGTCTACCTCGAAAAGCCAAAACACCCTAACGCAATGTTTGGAGAATTCCAGCTGGACCATGTAGCTATTTCTAAAAAAAAGCCACCAGGTAAATTTTCAATGT
The DNA here is from genome assembly GCF_023864345.2 of Schistocerca serialis cubense. Taxonomy (NCBI): domain Eukaryota; kingdom Metazoa; phylum Arthropoda; class Insecta; order Orthoptera; family Acrididae; genus Schistocerca; species Schistocerca serialis. Next base: position 598,403,677 of record NC_064643.1, read on the forward strand.
TAAAGTTTTAAGGAATGCCAACATTAATTCTGATCATTGTCTCTGGTAAAAATGAATATCATCCCAGATAGCCGAAACAATCTTTCCAATATTTCAAGAAAAACAGACCTCCAAAATTTTATGTATGTAAACTGAAAGATGTCAACAACAAATTAACAGATACTCTACACAGCAAACCAAATAAAACAGACTGGAACAGAATTAAAGAAACCATGGTGCAATCAGCCATTGAAACTATACTGACCAATAAAGAATATAAACACCCGTGATGGAACGAAGATCGTAATGAAGCAATTGAAAAGCGAAGACAGGCTTGGATAAAATGGAATAGCAAGAAAACCTCCGAAAATCACGAAAAATTCTTGAAGGTTAGGAAAGATACATCAAAACAATTTGGAATATTATTACAAGGGAGACAGGACAACCAAGAGTACAGGATGACGGTATCACCATCAAAGCGAATGGAAACTTGATAAACAACAAGCCAGAAGTCGAAAACATTTTGAATAATCATTTTTTAAATGTTGTAGAGAAAATAGGATCTAAATGTTCATTAGAAGAAGCAAGGCAGTTAATGGAAGAGGCCTTACCCACACCATGTGATACAACTGAAATTCCTTCCACCTATCCATCTGAAATTAGGAAGATAATAAACTTTCTCAACAATAAAAGCTCACATGGGATTGATGGCATTTCCAGCAGGATAACAAAAGCTTGTTCCCAAGAAATAAGTGGGATTTTTAGCCACATATGTAATTGCTCTCTGAAGCAGGATATTTTCCCAGATAGACTGAAGTATGCCATTGTTATACCACTGCATAAGAAAGGGGATACATCTGATGTCAACAACTACCGCCCAATCTCTCTTCTGACTGCTTTATCCAAAATTCTTGAAAAAGTAATGAATTGTAGAGTAGTTTCACACCTTTGTAAAAATAAAGTTTTAACAAAATGTCAGTTTGGTTTCCAGAAGGGTTTTTAACGGAAAATGCTATATATACTTTCACTCATGAAATATTAAATGCTCTGGGTAACCGGAAGTCACCTGTTGGGATTTTTTGTGATCTATCAAAGGCTTTTGAGTGTGTAAATCATGGAATACTTCTAGATAAGCTCAAGTACTGTGGTATGAATGGGACAGTGGTCAAAAGGTTTAAAATAACTGGAAGAGTGCAGAAAGTTGAAATAAACAGTTCACATAATGTGCAAAAAACTGGTGATTTCTCAAATGGGGGAACAATCAAGAATGGGGTGCCGCACGGTTCGGTCTTGGGTCCTCTGCTGTTCTTAATATATATTAATGACTTGCCCTTCTATATTCACGAAGATGCAAAGCTGGTACTTTTTACCGATGATACAAGTATAGCTATCACACCCAACAGACAAGAATTAACTGGTGAAATTGTAAACGATGTTTTACAGAAAATCATTAAGTAGTTCTCTGCAAATGGGCTCTCATTAAACTTTGACAAAACACAGTATATACAGTTCCACACACTAAATGGAATGACCCCATTAATAAATATAGACTTCGATCAGAAATCGGTAGCTGATGTAGAATATTCAAAATTTCTAGGTGTATGCATTGATGAGGGGTTGAACTGGAAAAAACACACTGAAGATCTGCTGAAACGTTCGAGTTCAGCTACTTATGCTATTAGGGTCATTGCAAATTTTGGCGATATACATCTGAGTGAATTAGCTTACCATGCCTATTTTCATTCTCTGCTTTCGTATGGCATCATATTCTGGGGTATCTCATCATTGAGTAAAAGAGTGTTCATTGCACAAAAGCAGACACTTATTTAAAGAGCTAGAAATCTTCACTGTAGCCTCACAATATATATATATATATATATATATATATATATATATATATATATATATATATATATATTCACTTATGAAATTTGTTATTAACAATCTGAACGAATTCAAAACTAATAGCAGTGTACATGGCTACAACACTAGGAGAAAGGATGATCTTCACTACTGAAGGTTAAATCTAACTTTAGCTCAGAAGGGGGTAAATTATGCTGCCACAAAAGTCTTTACCTAATACCATCAAAAGTCTGACAGATAGCCATATAGCATTTAAAAGGAAATTAAAAGAATTTCTTAATGGCAACTCCTTCTACTCATTAGATGAATTTTTGGATATAGTAAGTGGGTAATTTCCCAACCTCCACAAAAAAATTTTGTTTGAGTGTCATGTAATATTTTGTCTAATGTAATTACTTGTATAGACACCTTTTATTAACCTGACACGTTCCACATCATTATAAAGTGTCGTATCCATGATCTATGGAACAAGTACTAATCTAATCTAATCTAGAACAACTAAGAGACCCTTCAACAAAAACCAAATTGATGAAACAGAAGCAAATTTTAGAAGACACCACACACGGGAATTTTATAAAGCCTTTAAATCACACCTATTGAAGTTTACACCTCCTACGTTACATATAAGAGGACTCGATGGAAAACTAAATTTGAATGATAAATCATGCGCTGTAGCTTTTGGAAATTACTTTTCATCCCTACTGAATGCTGAAAATCCAAATGAAAAGCTTGACTTCTATCCTACTGTTCCTCCTGCAGATAGCCCCCCCTCTCACATTAGATGAAATCATGAAAACTATACAAGGCTTGAAAAATAACAAATCTGGAGGTGAGGATCGCATCTTGGCTGAAATGTGGAAATACGCAGATCATGATACAATAAAACATCTCCATGATATCATAGTGAAGATTTGAAACTGAAACTCTACCTCCAGATTGGATCGTAGCAATTATTCACCCACATCATAAAAAATGCGATAATAGTGATGTGAATAATTACCGAGGAATCCCTTTGCTACCAACGACGTATAAGATCTTTTCCAAACTGTTGTTAAACAGAGCTGAATCAGTCTTAGATCAACAATTGGCGAATATAAAGTTGGTTTCAGGACATCAAGATCCTGTGCAGAGCAGATCCATAACCTGAAATCTGTTATATCATACGCCAAATCAAGATCAAAAAGGTTTTTTGTGACCTTTGTCAACTTTCAAAAAGCGTATGGCTCAATTGATCGAGAAACAATAAAGAACACACTTGCCGAACTTGGTCTATATACGAAAACAATCAATCTGATAAGCGCCACATTAAATAACACTGTGTCAAAGGTCAAGTTCAGAGGCGAACTATCAGAACCATTTGAAATATGTACAGGGGTGAGACAAGGTTACCTGCTCTCTCCATTGCTTTTCAACTGTGTCCTGCAGAAAATAGCCAGAGAGTGGAAAACAACCTTACCGCCAGATTATGGGATTCAAACTGGACTCAAAAGAAATGGCCTCAGTGGAAACTGTTTGGCTTTTGCTGATGATCTGACACTCATTGCAAATAATATTGACAATGCTAAGGTTCAAGTGTCCAGCCTACAATCAAATGCTGCTAAGACTGTCCTAAAAATAGCATTTAACAAAACTAAATGCATCACAAACACCGGACACGCTCCTCCTCATATTGAAATACAACAAGAGTAAATCAGGCAGTCGAAGAAATTTAAATATCATGGAGAAATAATTACACCCAACGGTTCAGAAAATGCAGCTGTAGAAAGTAGATGTTCTAAAATAGAAAGTGCTTTTCATCTGTGCAAAGACCTATACAAAAGCAAAAGCCTGTCTTTAAACCCAAAACTTTGTCATTATAACACCGTAATTAGACCGTCAGCTTTGTATGCATCAGAATGTTTAAACATGACGAAGAAAGGACTACTATGAAAACTTGAAATACAAAATCGGAAAATTTAGCGGAAAATCCTTGGCCCTATCATTAAAGAAAACAGAGAATTCCGCCGACGACACAACTGTGAATTATACGAACATACAGAAGACATTGTTACCAGTAGGAGGAAGCGGAGAATGATGTTTTTGGTCATCTGGAACGAATGAACCTGCAAAGACTTACTCATCGTATATATTCATCGTCAGTTTAAAAAAAACAAAATCGTATTCGAAATGGGCAAGCCAAGTTAAAAAGGATTTACAGGAAGCCGAAATTTCATTTGATGACATTCAGGATCGAGAAGTTTTCAGAGGAAAAGTCAAAATTACTAAAAACCTTATTTCGTTTACAACGCCAGTTCAACGTCCTGCCTGCAAATGGTCAAAACAGAAAAAAAAAAACATAAAATTACTATGCACATTATATCACTTTTTTGAATTCCAAAATTAAGCTAGAAACCTTACAGACAGCTACACTAGGAAGGACGACAAACAACGAAATTTTACTCATTACGTATGTACATTGTGTTGAAAACAGTACTTGATTAATTTAAGAGTGGTCTAGGAGTGTACATAGAGCAAACATTTGAACCTATATCTATCACTTCTGACAATAACAATGACTCTTACCCATTTTCACATCATTCTAGCTGAATATAGACGACAGATACGGGTATGTCATTCAAAACTGCATGCGTCATTCCATACTGCTTCAGCCACCTGCAAGAGTTCATGAATCATAGCAGCTGCCAAGTGGTTATGTGCTTGTCGCTTGGCAGTTCATGACCCGTTCTTTTCAATATGTGAGAGTCTGGAGAAAGTACAGTGCTGACTAGGCAGCAGTATCGAGATAGGGCGGGCATTGTTTTGTTGAAAGACAAACTCATGAAGACGTCAAACATAGGGGCACAGCCACCAGGCTTAACGCGCCAGAAATGTAATGGTCGTTGTCCCAGTTACCAGCTATGCGAACCAGAGGTACCTGTGTTGTATAACTAATAGCAACCCATACCTTCATGCTAGCTGTTGAGTGTGCATGACGTTGAGAAATGCAGTCTGGAAGTTTTTGCTTTCCTCAGAGCCTCCATAAACGAACACGTCCATCATGGTACTATTTGGAGAATGGGACTTGTTTGAAAAGACGACGTGGCGTCCTCCTCTGTTCCATATTGTCAATGTAATCGCCGTTGTCAGCGCGCCTCTCTGTATCCACACTGAGGAAAGTCACAAGAATGGTCGCTCTGCTGATAGAATGTGATGCTCTGAGGCCCATAAAGACAAGCTGCGGCACGTGTGTCACAGCACGTGTCATTGCAGGTCTTACGAGTGCCAGCAGCTATCTCCAGCGGGGAGCGAGTAGCTTTTTCTGACGATAGCACATAACAATGTTAAGACCTTCAGTGGGTACCTTTTCATTGACATTTCCCACGGGAACTGAATGGAGCCAAGAATTCGGTAAGTATGGTGGACAAGGCTAGTAGTGTGGTGTCACAAATAGTTCTTGTGGACTCCAGTGGTGTTCCAAATGACGTTGCTCTGTCCGGGTGAATACTTGTATTGTTGCAAACTGACTCACAGTATGTGACATGGATATACAATTCTACTCAGTCAATCGAACAATGTGTACGCCCTCTCAGACACTAGATACGTGGAGCTGCTGAGCTCCAGCAAGGCGCTGAGTATGATCCTCCAGAACGCATCTATTCTATACTTGAACGGCAGTCATAAAATGCAGTCTTGGTAGGTCACAGTCCTGCCACTGTCCAGTTCCAACACGTGCTGGTACATGTTTCTGCTCCTTAGATGAGGCGTAATGCGATCTTTTCACAAACAAACGACATTCAAATGTGATTTTTGAATAAGAAACCAACGTTGTAATCTCTCCTTACATAGAGACTGTAGATGATGTTGCTCTGAAATGCTTATCATTTGCCTGTCCAAACGTGGAACACAATTCATGCCAAACTGAGGTTTGTTGCACAGTGTAGAAATTCTAATACCCAGTATTGCACATCATGAATTCAGTATTCAGATCCATACCACTGACACATTAGCTTCACAAATTTGAACTTTGCTAGGTGGCAGATTCTGTTTATTCATAAACTCGTGGCAGGCCTATCAATTTCTGGAGTATTATCATATTCTACTACCACATCCACTATGCAGGTGGCCACTGTTTGAAGGGAATCTGGAATAGATAATTACAAAATTTTTTGTTGAGAAGACTTTCTTTTCTCTCGTCAGAAGTTGCTGCTTGTTGGGAGACTGCTTTCACAGCCCATTACGTGGTAAAGGCCCATGTCGCTGTCCTGGAAGGGTTCCCATGGCGGACCATTGCTAACGAACGGATGCCTAGTAAACGTTCAACTACACCCCTTGACTAATAGGCGTGTAGGAGTATGATCACTCGAGGCCCCGGTGGATGGCAGCAAAGTACTGCGTCAATAGAGCTCGCTCTCTCTGCAACCAGCTTTCCATCTAGCAACATGCATCTTCCTGAACTCCTTGATCCACTACTTCTTTTAGACATAACAGCTCCCTTCAGACATTTGGCATCTTCCCTGAGTTCACCTCATGTACTCCTAAATATGCAACAAAACAGGCAATGTATTGAACAGATTTCTCTGTTCTTCTTTAAAGCTCATTCACACTGAATGTCCACTTGCCCTCCTATCCTATTCACTGGCGTCACTGCAACGAGATAAAACCCTCTTTTCGATTCAAAAACCCTTATTATCGTGGCTCGGTGCCACTACTGGCGTGTTGCTGCTGATCAAGAGTTACAGTCTCCCACACAGCCTCATGACCACGTATGGCTTTTGCTAATAAACACTATGAGCTGCGGGCTCTGCCTGTATCAACCAGCACATTCTGCCTGAAGCTAGTTGCGTGGTACACCAATGTTTGCCGAGCATGAGCGCCAAGCATGACGAGAAGGTCAGAGCAGCTAGGCCTAGATGCCATCATTAGCGTGTGGCCATCACTGAGACGCTGCCAACTTATCTTGCTGAGCAGTGGCTGGACAAATTGTGGCTGAGCCATCATGCATTGTGCTTGTTGTGCTGCTGTAGTTTGCTGCAACTGCCATCACTGTAAGGGTCCAGTCGTCGACGCTGGAGTCGTCGTCATCTCGCCATTGCAGTCACCATTCCGCCGTATTCTAAGGCTCATGGGTTCCCCACGTTGTCGTGCCAAACGGCAGCGCCATTTTCACGCACCACATATACTGCAAGTCTTCCTAGGATGCACATTACTGCCTCCCGGCGCCGATCTGCTGGTGGACAACTACGCAAGTGTAGCAGCACCGAAGATCAGAGATCTGTTTAGATTAGATTAGATTTACTTTCATTCCAATTGATCCGTAGTGAGGAGGTCCTCCAGGATGTGGAACATGTCAGAAAAACAACAATACATGACAAATATTTACAACTAAAACAAATAAGCTAATGTACCATTCCACAGGTCCCAAGTGGAATGATCGTCAGTTTTTAATGAACACTAAGAGTCATTTTACAAATACTAATGCACTGACTTTAAAATAAAAAAGTTTTTATTAATTTATAAGGTAATAAACATGTAATACAACTACTGTAATACTTATTTACAATGAACACATTACTGCACTGAAATGGTGCAGAAGTTAGATTATACTTACAAACACACACACACACACACACACATACACAAATTTTCAATGAACACATTACTGCACTGAAATTGTGCAGAAGTTATGTTGTACTTATATACAAATCAGTTGGTTTTACTAAGAAATTCATCAATGGAGTAGAAGGAGCTGGCCACCAATAAATCCTTTAGGCTTCTCTTAAACTGAATTTCATTGGTTGTTAAGCTTTTCCTTGCAGTCGTCGTTTCTCGTCTTTGCTTTGAAACCTTGGTGAGGAATTTAGTAGAGTGATACTCAGATGAAGTGGGAAACAGTTGTCGTTGCGTCCGAGGACGGGGGAAGCTTTTGAGGCATTTAATGACAGAATGTGAACGATTTCACGTCGTACTTATATCCTGGGAAGGGACGCAGCACTTAATGCTGTCTTTCTATAGGAAGCTAAAGTGTGCAGAGTGGCTTTGTTTATCCAATACACAAATTAGAAATGAAGTCAAAGCGGCATCATCGTTTTTCTTTACATGAAACAGTCTGTTCGGCGCTAAAGCGAGACGGAACAGGGCAATTCGTTTCCACCCCTTCGTGCAATAGTGATTCACATCACATGTTTACAAACGAGGCAAACTGCAGACATTGTAGGTGGACAGGCCATACCACCTGCAGATGTTGGGCTCCTTGTTGTCCTAATTCTAAAGAGACTGCATGTTTGGGCAATAACTTCCCCTTGGTTGCAGGGTAGCTTGAATTGTGGCAGTGGCAGAGACAAGCATTACAGAAACAATAGGAGAATAAATCAGGCAAACGGAAAGGGGCAGACACAGCCACACCTCCAGTAAGAACAATTAATGCCATCAATTTTCCTATGCTGCAAGAAGTTGCAAGTGTGACTGTATTGGGAAAGATGCAAGGAAGAAAAATTAGAATTTTGAATGAAGCAGGCACTCAAGTAAGTTTACTGTTCTTACCCACTGACGGTAAGTGGGCATTTAAGCCGTCCTGCTGCCTTATTACTGACTTGGAGACCGAAGTAATTAAGCCTGCGAGAACATTTTATGTGAAGCTAGTAATTCAAGGAAGAAGGTATGAGTCTGAGATGAAGGCATTGCAGGAGAGACGGCAGCATTTTGGTACCATCCTGGGAAATGACTTCCTGCGCCATTGTGAGGGCTTGATTGACTACCAGTCATACACTCTTCGGTTTGATGAAGCAATTTGCCTTTTTGGCGGCGACAGTGCCACACAGATATAACGAACTCCGGGAAAGGGGCCCATTCCTCAAAATTCCGATTAACCGTATATCTTGGTGTTAAAAGCCGACGCCCCTGTAGCTATATGAAGCAGTACTGGGAAGGTTCTCTGGATGCCGGCCAAAATCCGTGAACCTAGAAGAATTATTTTTCCGGCTGACTCGCTCACTCAGAATGATGTTCTTGAAAGATTTCAGGTCCACTTGAAGTGAGGCCTTTGTATGGCATAAACAGCGGATAAAAACTATGTGTTCCAGTTTGCTTAGATATTTTGCAGTGAAAGATGTTTTAATAATATGTGGAACTATACTGATCAGTAAACAGGAGTTATCTAATGAACAGTTGCCTCCGGTGGGAGGAAAGCAGTTTCAGAGGAAATGGAATCTGATATCTTTGCCCGTAAGAGAAGTTTATACAATCACACCACCCCTTAGAACAATCACACCACAATACAATGCAAGTATTTTACTATCCAGGATATAAAATCGGGATAGTATTGTGCCCCGAGATAGGTCAAAAACTGCTTAGGATGCTGATAATCCTGCCACTGAGCACACATAAACACAAACCACACACAAGAAAAATGATTTTGTAGTTTTCTCTGGGATATATGAGTTTTTTGTGGTGCCTTTTGGCAGACTCGTTGTTAGGGGGTTGGAAGCCAACTATGTGCCTAGTTTATTTAGATAATATTATTGTATTCTCAGGAATTCTCAATTACGAACATGCCAAATGGCTAATGAGCATGATGTCATGATTACAAGGACATATTTGAGTTTGAACCTGAAGAAATGTTTGTTTGTGGAAACACAGTATTAGTGCTGGGTTCATGTTATCAGATCTCCTGGGGTGAAGCCTGATCACAACTAACAGAAGTGGTAGGCAATTTTCCTGCACCCACTAACACGAAGGTATTACAGAATTTTTGGGCCCTGTAAATTATTACTTCCATTTTGTCTTTTATTATACCACAGTAATCTGTTGAGAAAGGAGTAACTTTTGAGTAGACTGCAGAATGCGAGACTGCAATGCAACAGATCGAATATGTTTTAACTAGTTCTCCATTGCTGGCAAACCCTCATTTTGAGAGACCATTTGTACTGCGTGATGCATCTAATTTTTCATGTGGTGCATTTTAAGGCAAGAACAAAATGGCAAAGAGGAACCAACTGGTTATGGTTTTCACCAACAACACAGAGCAGAAGTTAACTATAGTACTGCACAGAAGGATTTATTGGCCTTGGTGCTTACTGTAGAGCTGAAAAAAGCCCAGACACAGGATTCTGAGTGTTACCAGTGTGTCACTCTCCAACATTTTATATCCAGAAATGATATTCTGTATCATAAAAACTCCCACCAGCAATCTATCAGTGTTACAAAAGGCACTTCAGCATCATATTATTGCCCAACCTCATGACAGCATTCAAGACTCTTATAGAAAGAAGCAGTCACTAATGCTTGGACTGCCACACATGACTGATGGAAAAAACAGCTGCATGATGTTGAGAAGTACATCTGTACTTGCCTTCATGCACACAAGAAGCGCAGCAAACATGGCCATGGATTCCATTGCAGACTTTATCAGAAGTCTTTAGGCCATTCGAGAATGTTGCCTTGGATATCACGGGATCATTCTCCATATCATGAGATCATTCCTGTAGACGCATTAGGAAAGTAAGTACTGTCTGTCAATAATTGATCAGTTTTCAGATTATCTTGTTTTGGAACGAATTGCTGTTAAGATGGCAGAGAGCTAGCAAAGGCCTTCGCGAATCACTTAGTATTTCTATTTGGAAGCCCCCATACTATTTTTATGGACCAGGGAATAAATTTTATGTCTGCTTTATTTGTACAATTGTGAAAGTTGTTGAGGATTAAGAAGTGTAGAAGTACCCATTTCCAGCCCAAAGTCAATGTCCATACCAAATGGCTTTATAACATCACTGTACAAGTTTTATGAAGAAGACACAGTATACACCATAAGAGATACTACAGCGATGCCACATGAGCTCCCCTTTGAATTATATAAATTGTCACTGGGTACTGAATTAGGTGAAGTGAAAAGTTTAGTCTATCAACTTAAAATGATCAGGAGAAAGGTATAGCACAGTAATTTTTAAGGCAGCTTCACAGCAGATTCAGAGAGGCAATAAAGGAGCAGTGATACTCCCATATCGACTGGGTGATTGGCTCTTGTTGTGGAATATGATGATCAAAAAGGAAAAAAAAAAGCCAAAATGTTCTCTCCACCCTATGAGATTCTCCAACCAAATCATATGTTTGATGTTTCTAGTCAATGCTGGAATACACCTTGCAGACCGCCCTGTAATTGTCCAATGGGAAAAATTGAAAACGTATTGTGGACATGCCGTGCCATCCCTGCCTGTTGTATCTGGAGAATCACTGTGAGCCAAACCAAATTTTGTATACAGCATGCAAAAGCAAAAGAACCTTCCATTCCAGATGTGATGTATATTTGCATTTTAGGCAGCCCTGTCCTTTATGGTCGTGAGATTAAATGTTTCAATCAAGAGTTCTTTAGAACTAATTCACCAGGGATTGGCATCTTTCAAGATGTGACACAACCATAGAGCATCCCATGAGAAAGAGTACTTCAATTCTCAATTTTCTATTGTAGTCTATGCTATGTCTTGTATGTTTCCTGTCGTCATGTTGGCAGAGAATCTGAATTCAGGAACATAGATTCCGTAACTCCCACACTGGCTATGTTGTGGACGATTCTGTGCCTTGTAACACTTCAATGTTTGTTAAATGGTTAAGGACAACCCTTTGCCTTTTTATCCTTAGAAGTGGATAAGTATTACATTGTCAAATGTTTTGCTTCACAATGCTTGCTTGCCAATAATGAATTTTATGTGTGATATGTTCGAAGGTTTGTTTTGTCATCATTCTGAGGTGGAACGAACCGAGGTCTCAGTTTTTAGTTTCGCATCGCTGTATTGTAACCCTTATGAGACCTGTTTCGCAGCTACCCTGCCATGCATTTGACTCACAACACTCCTGTTACTTCGCACTAGAACTGTCACGTATTCTTTCTTGTCATTAGTTTCCTCATTCATCCAGAGTCGAATTATGTAAGACATTTATATCATTGTGATAAAGCATGTCCCATATGCGAGGTGCCCTAGTGCGTCAACAGTGCTGGGCAGTTAAGTATGTAAACAGAGGGCTACATCGGGATATATATAGGGGAGGAGGTTGCCGGAGATGAGCCTTTGTTTTAATGTCTGTTAGTGTTGCAGCCCTCCCTGTCATGATAATATCGCGGGCAGATGCTGTCATAGCAACAGTCTGAACACTGTGTAGCCTCATGTGCTCTGCACATGGTCACATACAGCCACCTGCCCCACACATATACAAGCACGACCCACAACAACATAAACACGAGTACAATAAGTAAGTAAATGCACTAATGAGTCCATCACTTTCACTTACCAGGAACTTCTAACTAAACTAAACCCTACATATACCGTAATCCGTGCTGTATCCACAACAAGAAAATTTTCAATACACCATTGTTAAACAGCGAGTTGCAGTACAGCTTAAAAAATCAGTTTTCACATTAACGACACCTTTGGACGCTCACTCAGGACCGCTTAACTTACACTCAAAGCCAAGTGACTCAAGAGGATGTCATTAAGATTTTCACCAATAGGTATAAAAGCCTCTGCTTTAGTATTATATTAGTGGAGAACGCGTACTTGTTGTGCTAGCCACTTAATCACGTACTGCTATTCATTACCTGTTTGAATGCTGATAGGATATCTCGTCAAAATCCAAGGTGAGAAAGTCAGCATAAGACAAAATCTCAAAATCTATCTGGTGCCTTTCTATTAATTTTCAAGTATACGCTACGCAGGTGTTCTCTCTCTTCCACAACTTCGTAATGCTTTCGTAGAGTAAAGTGCAAAAGACTGCGCTGAGGGGCGCCTTTAGACTGCCAGCGGTGTCCTTTTGTCACGTACCAGCTCTGCGATAAACATGGTGGGTTCAGGGTAACCCCAATGTGCTGCCGCTGGCTGGATGTTCTGAGCGTGCCTGTTTCACGCATTTGACTCTTTATTCATAAATAATGTCTTTCCCTCTACTTGTAATTCTGAGCCTGTCCTGAGTGCTACTGTCAATTTTGTCTTTGTCTCCACCAGGTTTGTGGATGCTCGAAGTATCGAACAGCCTACCACGATGTGGGAATGTTCAGTTCCACAACTCCGTTTTTTTTTCCTCATTACCGCATCATCAGCCCTCTCACTTAGCGCCATTATAAGCAACAAGGTACTAAAAAAATGGCTCTGAGCACTATGCGACTCAACTTCTGAGGTCATCAGTCGCCTAGAACTTAGAACTAATTAAACCTAACTAACCTAAGGACATCACACACATCCATGCCCGAGGCAGGATTCGAACCTGCGACCGTAGCGGTCACGCGGTTCCAGACTGAAGGGCCTTTAACCGCACGGCCACACCGGCCGGCAACAAGGTACTAAATAGGTTCATTACAAATCAAACAGTTTCTGCATCAGTCACAGGTCTGTTTTGCCACTACAGGTTTCGCCACTATGTCTGTACTCTTCACCAACATCAGCCAAGTAAATAACCGTTCTCCACCTGAAGATGATGGTGTAAACCATTGAAACGCACCGTGGCAAAATAAACGAGTGACTGAGGCAAATCTGTTTTATTTCAAATAAACGAGTGACTGAGGCAAATCTGTTTTATTTCTACATTAATTTCTGCTTTACTTGCACTTTTTACGTATTAAGAGGGTCGTTCAATAAGTAACGCTACACATTTTTTTCTCGTCAGTTTCAGTTGAAAAAGTGCGAATTTTGTGGTGGAACATTGTCGAATATTCGTGTTTCAGCCCCTATAGTTTCATGAAGTTCCGATTCATTGCGGTGCGATATGTAACCCAGAAAATGGCGTCTCTAACAGAGTTGCGTTCCAAGCAGAGATCTGTCCTTGAGTTTCTCTTGGCGGAACCTCAGTGCATCGCAGATATTTATAGGCGTGGAGACCTGACAGTGAACAAAAGCACCGTTGAGTCGCTGGGTGAGGCATCTGTCACTTCACCAACAAGGTCGCGCAAACCTGTCCGATCTCCCGTGCACACAGCTGTGACTTCTGCAATGTTGGCACATGCGAACACTCTCATACCAACCACGTGACCGACAGATGACAGTCAAACATCTCGCTGCTCAACTGTTCGTCTCTGTTGGTAGTGCTGATACACTCGTCCACCAGTTGGGTACTCACAAGGGAACCTCCCCATCGCACCCCCCTCAGATTAAGTTATAAGTTGGTACAGTGGATAGGCCTTGATAAACTGAACACAGATCAATTGAGAAAACAGGAAGAAGTTGTGTGGATCTGTGAAAAAATAAGCAAAATATACAAACTGAGTAGTCCATGGGCCACATATGCAACATCATGGAAAATATAAGCTCGGGAGCGTCGTGGTCCCGTGGTATCGTGAGCAGCTGCAGAACGAGAGGTTCTTGGTTCAAGTCCTCCCCTGAGTGAAAATTTTACTTTCTTTATTTTTGCATAGTTATGATCTGTCCGTTCGTTCATTGACGTCTCTGTTCACTGTAATAAGTTTAGTGTCTGTGTTTTGCGACCGCATCGCAAAACCGTGCGATTATTAGACGAAAGGACGTGCCTCTCCAATGGGAACCGAAAACATTTGATCGCAAGGTCATAGGTCAACCGATTCCTCCACAGGAAAACACATCTGATATATTCTATACGACACTGGTGACGGCATGTGCGTCACATGACAGGAATATATTGTCGACCCACCTAACTTGTACACTTGGCGAATGGGTAAAAAGATTCTTCTACCTTGCCCGATTTAGGTTTTCTTGTGGATGTGATAATCACTCCCAAAAAAGTGATGAAAACATAAGAGTTTGTCACATAAACTGAAAATAAAAAATTAAACTCTTCACTCGATGGAAGATTTGAACCAAGGACCTTACGTTCCGCAGCTTCTCACGTTGCCACGAGACCACGGCACTCCTGAGTTCTGTTTGTCCTTGATGTTACTTATCTTCCCGTGAACTACTCAGTTTGTATATTTTGCTTATTTTTTCACAGTTCCACACAACTTCTTCCTGTTTTCTCAGCTGATCTGTGTTCAGTTTTTCAAGGCCTATCCACTGTGCCAACTTATAACTAAATCTGAGGGGGGTGCAATGGGGAGGTTCCCTTGTCAGTGGTGTGTGCCTCCTGGTTTCCTCGCCGCCAAACAGAAGACCATAAAGAGCAACGGACCATCTGTGTGGAATTTCTTGGGCATTACGAGACTGGTTGCGACCATTTCTTTGTCGAACATCGTCACAGATGATGAAGCATTGGTTCATCACTTCGAACCGGAAATAAAACGGCAATCCGTGGAGTGGCGCCGTAGCACTTCTCCTCCAACGAACCCTCCAGTAAAGTCATGCGACGGTCTTTTGGGATCCTTCGTGGTGCAACGATCAACTCTGAGCTGTCCTGAGCGTGCCGTTCGAGAGTGGAACGGCAGAGAGACAGCTTGAAGGTGGTTTATTGAACCCTCTACCAGGCAATTTATTGTGAATAGCAGAGTAAGCACGTAGATGTAGCTACCCTCAGGAATTTTAAGGAACGGCTCCAGCGTGCTCGTCGCACAAAAATTCAAGCTAACTTCTCCTTCTTCATGACAACGCAAAGTCTCACACAAATCTGCGCGCTCGGGAGCAGCTCACAAAAGCTTTTTGTAGTGTTCTTCCTCATCCACCCTACAGCCCGAATCTCAGAACTTCCGAATTCCATTTGTTTGCTTCAGTGAAGTATGTTCTCTGAGGGAAGCAGTATGTGGACGCCGGGGAGGTTACTGATGCAGCAAGACATTGGCTCCGACGTCGACCACTACAGGCATACTGGCCTTCCTGTAAGGTGGCGTAAGGCCGTCACATTGAACGGAGATTACGTTGAAAAATAGGGTTTGTAGCCAAAAGAGTGGGGAGTAATATGGTACATCGGAATCCTGAATAAAACCAACCTGCTTTCATAAAAAAAATGTGTTGCATCACTTACTGAACGCCCCTCTTATTTAACAGCTTTCTCTTTTCTTCTTTAAAACTTACTCCTATTGAATGCCCATTTATCGACCTAATCTCTCCCACACTATGCACAACGTTATTATATTTGTCTGAGCTGATTTTGAAATCATTACTCAGTGCACATATGCATTCTTGAGACTGTAGTATGTCTGTGGCATAAGCTAGAAACTGAGATAATTCTTGGACACTCTTCATCTATGGTCCATTTTACAGGTAGTGTCAAGTCCAAAATGTTTAACTGAAAGGAGGTCCACATTTAGAGTTTCCTTCATTCCTTAAATCGCTTAAATGAATCCCAGGATGGTTCTTTTTAAAAGAAAATGGTCTATTGCTCTCCTTCCTAGTTAAATCGAAGCTTTTGCTCCGTTCTGTGGTGACCTCATTGTCCTACGAAAGACAATAACTCTAGTAAACAACTTTCTTCCTACCAAATTGTTACTGCTTCATCTAAGGTAAGCGTAAAACAACAGAAATTTTACAGTTGTTTAAGATTACATCCGTGCGCTTTGAACAATCTCACAACGCAGCGAGCAAGTTATACACGAAGGAGGTTAACACTTATTTTACGTGTGTCGATTAAATAAGATTTGCGCCTATAAATCAGGTATTCTTCCATAAATCTATCTACATTGAAAAGTATCGCCGAATACTGTAACCGTTAAAGCAATTTTGAAATTTGCGTCTGGAAAATTGTACTGAAATGCAGGAGGATCTGCAACGAATTGACGCATGGTGCAGGGAATGGCAATTGAATCTCAATATAGACAAGTGTAATGTGCTGCGAATACATAGAACGCAAGATCCTCTATTATTCAGCTACAATATAGCAGGTCAACAACTGGAAGCAGTTAATTCCATAAATTATCTGGGAGTAGTCATTAGGAGTGATTTAAAATGGAATGACCATATAAAAATAATCGTCGTTAAAGCAAAAGCCAGACAGATTCATTGGAAGAATCCTAAGGAAATGCAATTCGAAAATAAAGGAAGTAGGTTACAGTTCACTTTTTCGCCCACTGCTTGAATACTGCTCACCGGTGTGGGATCCGTAAAAGATAGGGTTCATAGAAGATATAGAGAAGATCCAACGGAGAGCACCGCGCTTCGTTACAGGATCATATAGTAATCGCGAAAGCGGTACGGAGATGATAGATAAACTCCAGTGGAAGACTCTGCAAGAGACGGTCAGTAGCACGGTACGGGCTTTTTGTTGAAGTTTCGAGAACATACCTTCACCGAGGAATCAAGCAGTATATTGCTCCCTCCTACGTATATCTCGCGAAGTGACGATGAGGATAAAGTCAGAGAGATTAGTGCCCACACAGAAACATACCGACAATCTTTCTTTCCACGAACAATACGAGACTGGAATAGATGGGTGAACCGATAGAGGTACTCAAAGTACCCTCCGCCATACACCGTCAGGTGGCTTGCGGAGTATGGATGTAGATGTAGAGAAATGATTTCCTGATTCCAAGTGTCTATCGACATACACGTCGTTCGCAACTGCAAGCACTTGATACTCTCACAGTAACTAAAACATCGCAATACTTAGGTCCAATTTCGCTCTCAATACGAGCTCAAACCTCACAAAGTAAAAGAGTGCTCTCATCCCTAAAATGAATATTATTAACAACGTTGTGCACTAATCGTCTCTCGCTTCGAATTCATTAACATTCTCAAAAATTGTTTGTCCAACGACTATGTTTCTACGCTCCTGCGTTTGATTTGATGGTCTGTCACAGTATTAACAAACAGTATTAAATATTGTGTTTTCCGCGTCGGTGGGCATATGCTCCATATTTGGAACCAAGTGTGGAATCTGTCAGTTCACTTCAAAGTCCGATCTTATGTAGGGACTGTAAGATTCTGCAACTGTAGAAAAAATTAAAACATCGTAGCACGTGTAATAATTATTTTGCAGCCTGTGGTGATATTACTGAATAATGTTGTGAACTATGGAAAGAGACGGAACACCAGCAGAGTTAGTGTAGGGCGCTGAGAGGAAGTAGCCCATAAATTAAACCACTATAGCCAGATGGGGATTCAAAACCTGCTCCTCCGAATTAAGTGATATGCCTTAATTACTATGCCACAGCCGCGCGGTCTGGGGCGCCTCGTCGCGGTCCGCGCGGCTCCCCCCGTCGGAGGTTCGAGTCCTCTCTCGGGCATGGATGAAAGTGTTGACTTAGCGTAAGTTAGTTTAAGTTAAATTAAGGAGTGGAGCTTAGGGACAGATGACCTTAGCAGTTTGGTCCCATAAGGCCTTACCACAAATTTCCAAATACTACGCCACATCACTATTTCCTTGAATCGAGACTGAACTTTTCTGTAATGACAACAGAGCTATTAAACTGATAATGCTGCAGGCAGAGTGAGATGTATCAAACGCGCAAACAAAGTTGACACTCTGGCGCAGTGGCTGATGGGAGCGACCTGAAAGGTATTTCCCTTTTACAGTTGCTCCCATCAGCCACCGCGCCGAGTGTTAACTTTATTTGCGCTATTAATAAGCCTCGGATTTGGTTTTTACAACTGAATCCGGTTGGTAATTCTCTGAAGTGACATTGTTCTTGCAAAGTTTTGGAAGTGTAATTGCATTAGAAATTTAGTACGGTGGAGGATAGTTTAAGATAAGACGGCTGGTGTGTAGAGAAACAGCGCCGCCTGACACAGGAGAAGTTGTTGAAGGGAAGAGTTAATTCCAATACAGCAAAAGTCACTTTAGTTTTTATAATGCCTAATGAATGCACAGTACATGGTATTATTACCGAGAAAAAGCTTTCGTTGAGCATGCTTTGCTTAAATTGATGCACCTCCCAGAGAATCATTGATTCCTTCGAATCTGACAGTATTCAGTTTTGTGGATTGTAAACTGTTGCTACTTTTTTATCTGTTTTCTTTGCTCTTTAGAGAATAGACTGTTTTCATCATTCATATCATCTGACAATGTTGTTAAGTATTACTAACGTGGTCGGTGAACCTTGCTTCTAATTTTTTCACTACGATGCCGTACTTGTCGTTTATGACAATATATTTCCATCTACATATAAATATGCAGCTGCAACAGTGCTATTTATTGAAGAGATTTATTTTAACACGTAAGGTTACGACAAGAAGAGAATGTAGAATTTTATTAAATACCTGTCTGTTGAAGATGACACGTTGTATTAGGTTGGCGAGAGATTCTGTTCGTAACACAAACTGTGGGTTGAAATAACGATTGATGTCACATGCTTATTCAAAAGAAATCTTTGTGGACCAGTGCTTCACAAAAATTGCTTCAAAAACTGGTTCAAACTGCTAGAAAATCTGTTACAAAACTGCGACATGACTGATACACAAACTGGCCTGGCATCGGCCCTATGTAAACGGATAACTCTCAAGAATACCACATACATTATTCCTAAGAGTAAATTTTCACGTTTACAATGAAGGATTAAATATTTGAAGTAATTCGTTTTTTACATATTAATTATCTGTACAAAAATTCGAAGAATTTTATGTCTGAAGAATTACGTTTGAAATATGAAAACTATAAATATTTATTTTGCCTTCGTTCACAAACATTCCAATGCGACGTGTTATTATTAATTTATACAAAAAGATGTTTTTAAAATCGTTTTAAAAATATGAATGTTTGAAATGGTTACATTTGAATGATCGACTTTTTTATATATAATTTTGCTTAATTTACACAAAAATTGCCTTGCATAAACAATTTTCTATCTCACTAGTTTTGAAACTACGAAACTGACTCAACTGGAATATATACACGCGAAGTTTCGTAATTTTGCATATGAAATAAGATCATAGACATGGCCTTCTGCAGATAATTAATTACTTTATTGATATTAGACAATGATTAGTATGTGTGACAAAGAGAAACAGGTATTTCATTATACATCTCCGGATAACTTATTTCCGCTTCGCATTCAATTTTAGTAATATTGGCAACGCTTTTGTTAATCTCTCCAAGAATTGGCTGTTCAGAGACGTTGTCGTGCTTGGAGGATTTTTTTCACCAGTGTACTACTGTTTTAATCGAGGCGACGGCTTTCGGCGCCGGCGGCTTGGGCACATTCCCGCAGTGCTAGAAAGACGTCGCCGACATATGCAAACTAACATAAAAACAAATAAGGCGTCATTCATGACTCGCCAGTAGCGAACGCTTTCTCCAATCACGGCAAAGGTACTGAATAACCAAGCGCCAACACTTAAAGCGATAAAGGCGGAAATACTCTCCATAAATTTGCGAAAGTTTGACAGTGCGACACAATATGTAGCCAGTTCTCAGAAGAAGACCTCAGCATGGGACCGAAACGTCAGATTCGGAAATTCTGGAAGAAATGGCGAGGTGCCAAACACAATAACTTTCAGCTTCTGATATTAGCGTTACCTTCCCAAGCAGAACACTCTTCTCTGATCAGTAACGTTGTAAAAACAGAGATAAAGTTGTACCTGTAATGTGTAAGATCAGTCACATGGAGCACTGGCATCCCATTTTTATCAGTTTCAAAATATAACAACTGTTAGGTTGTGACTCTGCACCAAGAAGACCACTACAAAATTTGCGGCTAGGGAAGAAATTCAGTACCAACTTTGAGGTAAGCTCTGTTATTCTAAAATATAGACTACCTATTAAGAGATGGATTGTCACATACTGTGGTCTTTTTCATAATTTTTAAATACTCCCCTTGGTTCATATAGTGCACGACCGTCGGGCAACCAAGTCTGAAAAGTAAACGAATTCCATCGATATGCTCATTGTTGGCATCTGTTGCTAAGATTATTATTGTATTTATTCTCCTGCCTATATATTACTAATTATAGCTGACGAAGCCTGTATCATTGTTAACGATCACTGGTGTATAAATATATATTACTATTGACTGCGGCGCAGAACCGAATGCTTGACTTTACGGGTAGCCTCTTGAACGCCCTAGTTTGACAATATAATGTTAAGCGGCATCGCCTTACGGTCATATTTGTGAGAGAGACTTCACTACATAGCAGGACTGGGAACAAGTGTCTCGAAAGAACTAATCCCCACGCAGTAGCGTAAACACTGCTGAGAAACCAACGTTGTACATTGTGTAACACTCTAAATTATGTACTTCAGTTTCAGCTGAAGAAAACGTTTCATTTAGCATGGACAGTGATACCACTACGTTTGTGGCGTCTTTATCATTATATGTGATGCCAACCAGCACGGATCGAGAACTACCAAACAGTGGACACGATAACTGAAATTTTACCCGTTAAATAGCATTACTAGTAAAATCAGCGAATACGAACTTTTGTACTGATTAGTGTGGACTTGAAATGGCCAACAACTGTGCCCTCTACTTGATGCAACAAGAGGCTGTGGCCCGCTCGACTGCGCCCACTCCTGGAGGTTGCTTTCTGACAGTTCTCACATGGGCTTCAATGTGAACAGCGAGAGCATATATTTTTCTAGCGCATTCCTATTCAGCTGTCCGCATGATCAAAAATTAGTCAACATATTTAAACTGTAAACGTTAAAAGAGCGGCAAAATCATTTCACAGAACTAAAGATGGGACTGAAACGCTAGCTCACTCTGTTAATGTATATGTACTTATGTATCTGTAGATTATCGCTGTCATAACAAAATTCTACAGAATATTTTGTGGCGTTATTAAACGTATGAGTAACAGGGGAGAGTTGACGTGTATACTCTTACACCAAACATTCTGTTTGATATTGGTTATGGCGAAGAAAATTCATGAAAAAGTATAGATGACTAAGAAAATAATAACAAAACTAAGAACACTTCGCATCAGCATTCCTTCCTTGTACGGTAAACTTTTATAAAAATTCATTGAAAAGTTCACAAAAATGTAGGAAGCTATATTCCTGATTTTAGATTCTTCTTAGATGGATGTTCTTTGCCTTTTATGAAGTTACGCTCGAACAAACCATAGTAAGCCGCGGTATATAGCTACAGAAGGTGGTTCCGGTATAGTTTCCTTAAATTAACGTCTTGGAATGGTAGAACGACAGTAGGCATTTCCGAAAGAGGAAAACGTATGTTCTGTTGGTAAAATTACCGTAAGAAAAACTTTTAATACCGTTTTGAATTTTACTATGTCGTTTTCCGCTACCTATTGTTATGAGATACACATTTTCAAATTCTGTGCAGCAGTCAGCATACACACGCCAAGGCTAGAAGATAGGTAATACGAGTGGGTTGCGATAGCAACTGGTAACTTTCATACGACCAAAGATGCGCGAAATAGCTCATATTCAAGCTGGACAATGTGGAAACCAAATAGGAGCGAAGGTATGAAATTATTTTTACTTCGAATTATCTTATCGTCATTGTATTCAAGTAACATAAATAGTAATTAGTTTTTCTCTTCAGTTCTGGGAAGTAATTTCTGATGAACATGGCATAGACCCGACTGGAACGTACCATGGAGATTCTGATTTACAACTGGAACGCATAAATGTGTACTACAACGAAGCAACAGGTAATTTTCTGTAAATTCTGATCATTCATAGACTCCTAACTGGTAAACATCTCATTAATGATTGCAAAATTTACATCGATGAATCTGTGGCTACTGATATAGCTGGTCCAGCTCGGTTAAGATTGCTTCTGATTTTGATGAGACCAGATTGGGGGCATATTTAATTAGATTTTTTTTTCATTTGAGATGTGTCAACACTATTGCACAATCCTCGTCCTTTGCTACAAAATTCATAATTCTGGACGTCGTCGGAACATCTTGATTTAGAGATTCCAAAACTGTAAATCCAGTATACTCCTTTTAGCAAGACTATAAAGAGCATCATGTTTAATGTCCTTTCCGGCCACACCTTCTGTCAAGAAAGACATATACAGATATGTGAAGAAGATGGTATTCAGAAAATATTATTACCCTTTACCATTTGTAATCCGAGGTTCTCACTGTTAGTTTTAGTATTCTGTATGATAGCTATCTATCTTTTTTTCGCATAGGTGGGAAATACGTGCCACGAGCCATTCTCGTGGACCTGGAGCCTGGTACTATGGATTCGGTCAGATCTGGGCCATTTGGACAGCTATTTCGCCCAGATAATTTCGTATTTGGGCAGAGTGGAGCAGGCAACAATTGGGCGAAGGGACATTACACGGAAGGAGCTGAACTGATGGATTCCGTGCTTGACGTTGTGAGGAAAGAAGCAGAAAGTTGTGACTGCCTTCAAGGATTCCAGCTAACACATTCTCTCGGTGGTGGAACTGGGTCTGGCATGGGAACGCTGCTGATATCGAAAATAAGAGAGGAGTATCCTGACCGCATTATGAACACTTTCAGTGTTGTGCCATCACCTAAGGTAAGGGCGGACGTTGTATTAATGTTGACATGTACTGAATTAAATGTACTGATATCAATGAAGACCGGTGCCAACTAAAGTCTGGGTCATGTGTGGAAGTGTGATCAGGTACCCTAACAATTAAGACTACTGCTTGCCATAAACAGGAATTTCCGGTTCCTGATCTGACACAATCTTTCAGTTGTCACCTCATTTTCGTTAACATACACTGTTGTATCATTCAGTAATTGACTGAATTACTTTACAGGTCTCTGACACAGTTGTCGAACCATATAATGCGACCCTCTCCGTCCATCAGCTGGTTGAGAACTCTGACGAGACTTACTGCATCGACAACGAGGCTCTGTATGATATCTGCTTCCGTACATTAAAACTCACTACTCCGACTTATGGAGATCTCAACCACTTAGTGTCTGCAGCAATGTCTGGGGTAACAACATGTCTCAGGTACGTGTTCTATTGAAGGAAATGAATGTCGTTAACGCTAACAGCAGTTGCCTAAGTTGTAGAGCTAGTGTTGTGCTTGGACGGTCCAAACACTAGCATGACTGTCTAGATCCTATTTTGTGAAGAAAAGAAACTAGGAAATTTTGCAGTGCTTAATGGTCGAAATCATCAACTATTATCGGATTTACAGTTTATGATGATTGCATTTTCGTTTAGAGATGTTCTGTTTTTGCCACTAGAAATGTTAATGGTCATCTACTAAGCAATTTCGATACAATGATGATCAAACCAAATTTAGATTTCTTCTCCTAATTCTAAGGCTCTTAAATTGGTTGTATGTCTATGGCCTGACTAGTAAGTAAACATAAAATCAAATACTGTAATCCATTTTTATAAATCACACTTAATTTCTTTGCTTTATTTACTCGAATACTTATCAAAACTGTCAATTTGTCAAGAAGTCTTTTTGTGCTGTGATAGTAAAAGATTATGTGATTTGCAAAAAAATGCTTATTGGTGTGGTCCTCAGCTCGAAGATAGTAGTAATCCTCATTGTGTCTAATACAAATTTTGGCGGTAGTGACATTGTCCAGACAATAGTGCCCCCTGATTTCAGTGTATATGCATGTAACAAAGGTTTAGTTTTGATAATTTTTGGGTGTTACCGTTGCGCATTCTTTAAATTTAAGCGGTAATGTCTGGTTTGGAAAATCGTTTCCCCTTAATTACAGTGTATGAATTCACCTAATTAGTGCAATATTTCCACTTTCTCTGCGCTCTCTGATCGGGTTCTTTGAAAGTGTACGTTTGCGACATACGCATAGCTATTCTGAAGTCCTTTGCAGTGATTTGCATTTTTGTCGGTTACTTGTCATAAGGGATTTAATTTAGCTTTCATTTTCGATACGTATATGCTGTCTGCATTAGTCGTAATTTTTTGCTATTTTCGAGTTTGTTAGAGAGCATGACCTTAAAAAGTAAGTTGGAGACCCAAAATCCCAAGTTGCATCAGGATATCAGTAAATTTTACCCCAGATTTTTCTCTCGTTATAACAGGAAATCCTTTCTTGTTTGTTAATTGGTCCATGTTGCATGACAGATCCAGAAATTAACTGAGAATCAGCAATCTCGGTTTGAAGTTATTTGTTTACTTTTCCGAAAAAAAATATTGCGCCAACCGAGACATAGCCCAAGAGAATACTGTTCTTTGACACGGGATGAGTTAGTTGGTATTTGTATGAAGCTGGAAATCGCCCTGACCTCTGTCAAAGAATTGAAAGCTTTTACAAATGAGTGTTTTGGATGAGCTGTCGAGAGACACACGGAAGAGATACCAAAGATACCTCAAGTACTATTCTTTCCTGTGGAGACTGTCTCCTCCCCATGAAATACAGAACCTATTACCACTCGCCTTGGCTGAGTGTGACATGTCTATGGTAGGTCTACGAGCCCTTTACAGTGGAGACAGGGACCTGGCAATATTCGAAGCTAACACGCATCCCCTAACCAACAGATCTGAGTAGGTGACACAGAAACTGAGCTGATGAGACACACTTCACCTATTGGTAAGCATACTGTATCCCTTGTCAGGTGGAAGCAAATGCATTTAGTAATGGGTCCGTTATTCATCTGCGGGTAAAATGTACATATTGGAAACCTTTCGCGTTTCTGGTAATTTAGATGCGGTATATACATGTATTATGCACTGCAATAAATCAGCCAAGTTTTTTCTATGGCGTAAAACATATCTCCTTTTTCCTACACTTCTATCAGTTTATAAGGAAAAGTGTCTTAAACATGGAGAGAATGTTGGTAACGAAGATAGTTCTGAGACTTTGAAATCGTTCAGCCTATGAGAAATCTCGGTTCCCCTAGTGTCATAATGACGTCACACGCAGCGGGAATCCAAAAACGAAAGGAAACTATTCAATTCAGATTTCACTGCTCGCCGTATACGCCGTTTCCGTAATAGCGTGCAAAACGGTAACAGGACATGGAGAATGCTCCACTGAACAATTTGAGGTACAGAACCTAGGGTCGGAGAATCCAGCTTTAGGAGATATGGAAGTAAACTTGTCTACCGCTTTGTCTAGCATTACTGTTCTCAAAAATGTTCAAATGTGTGTGAAATCTTATGGGACTTAACTGCTAAGGTCATCAGTCCCTAAGCTTACACACTACTTAACCTAAATTATCCTAAGGACAAACACACACACCCATGCCCGAGGGAGGACTCGAACCTCCGCCAGGACCAGCCGCACAGTCCACGACTGCAGCGCCCCAGAGCGCTCGGCTAACCCCGCGCGGCATTACTGTTCTCCAGCATATTTACAACTAACATGCGTACATATTTACACGTAATGTGCTGTTTATTTACATGAACAGTCCTTATTTCCTGCTAGGAAACAAGGAGGGGGGGACTGATTACTAGGAAGTCATGATGTACGTGTTGTTTACTTTACTTGTCCATAGGGTGGCTCTGTGTGTCGTATTTACATCGTCCCATAACAGAACTTGCTAGGAATCAACGACAATACCATTCATTACTCAGTGCTATTCAGAGACGTACAGTACAATACGATGGAGCAGTACCGGTACACTTTCGCAGAACTCACTGACATGCATCTTGTATATGGGGAAGTACTTTGCAATGCTCCCGCTGCCGAAAGGCTGTATAGGGAACGATTTCCTCACAAACGCCATCTGTCACGGCGAATGTTTATTTCTCTCGATTGGCGAATGTGGGAGAAGAAGAAACGAGGGACCTAGCAACTTGAGGACCACTCGCTCACCCGATTTTGAAGAGGAGGTGCTGGCACGTGTTACAGTGAACCCTACTGCATGTACTCGTCGTATTGCACGTGAAATGGGCGCTACACATGTGGCGAGCACTCCACGAACAACAGTTACACACATATCACCGACAACGAGTCCATGCAATGTATCTGATGACTTTGGACCAAGCATACCATTTTGTGAGTGGTCGCTCCAACAATGGACTGATCGACCATATTTCCTTGAAATCGTGCTGTTTACTGACGAGGTCTCACTTGATTGTGAAGGTATTTTGAACAGCAGCAATAGCTAGGGTGACCAGACGTCCGGATTAATCCGGACATGTCCTTTTTTAGCTCTTTGTCCGGGGTCGGGGCGGATTTTTACAGTGTCCAGCTTATTCGCAAAGTTGAGCGTAATACAGTTAAATTTGCAATTCGTCCCGTTCTATTGGCTCTTTTCTTAAATACTTTAACTACTGGCACAGCCTTCTTGATAAACGTGCACGAAGGCGGTGTTCGGTCGGAGTGGCCGTGCGGTTCTAGGCACTACAGTCTGGAACCGAGCGACCACTACGGTCGCAGGTTCGAATCCTGCCTCGGGCATGGATGTGTGTGATGTCCTTAGGTTAGTTATGTTTAATTAGTTCTAAGTTCTAGGCGACTGATGAGCTCAGAAGTTAAGTCGCATAGTGCTCAGAGCCATTTGAACCATTTTGAAGGCGGTGTTGGTAGGTGGCACCAGGATCGTCGATGTTATCGTTGATCTACCTATAAGCGAATGAAAATATCGATTATTTAAACATTTTCGTTTCGTATCTTCGCTTTGTATTGGCTTGGCTTCCTGTAGTGCACGTGTGATTTGTGAGTGTAATTATTAACCAAGTGAGCTACGTAAAATATTTGGCTATGCCTAAATGAAAGTGTACATTTTCTGATATCCTTTCCTACAAATATCCGGCTTTAAGAAAGGGAGAAATGAATCTGAAGTGGAATGTAAGATATGTAGGGCTGGACGTACGTCTCAGTGGCCAATAAAGGTAAGAAATAAATCGACAGATTAACTGTCATGGTTTTATTTCACGGTTTCATAGTCATTCAATTTATTTGTATTCGGAAGGTTAAAGTGCAGTTTTCAGCTGCTGCTTGAATTGTAGATGTTGGTAGCGGTGCGTCGAATGAAGGGAGGTGAATGGTCTTACGTTTTTCGCTTTGTAAACAATTCCGTGTTGTTGACATAACAAAACAATTGACGCCACGGTCACCACAATCAATGTTTTTAAATTTTTCTATATTGCTCAGTTAACCACCACCAGACTATCAGTAATAATTAACTACTAGTTTTACCGGTAATGCCCGGCAGTCACGTGACTTGTCCAAAGCTGACCCGTTTGATGTGTCCTCTTTTTTCTTCCTTCGTCCTCCTTTTTGAAGCTGTTTGTCCTCCATTTTAAACAACTGCATCTGGTCACCCTAGCAATAGCCATGTGTGGGACGAGGAAAACCCTCCTGCTGTATAGTAGAGTCACACCATCAAGTACGTTTCTGGCCGACATTGTAGGCTACAGTCTGACTGGGCGATGTCTTCTACCTGGCCGTCTGAATGGGCACCTGTACTTGAGGTTCGTGCAAAGAGATCTACCTGAGTTGTTGGAGAACATACGCTTGGCTGCTCGTGAAAGGATGTGTGGATACAATAACTTCAGTGTGGATGGGAATGCAAGAGAGAAAAATTGTACTTCACATATATAAAGGCCAGTAGTATTTTCACGTTACCGATATCGCGTGTTTGTATCTTAGTATTTCTCCGCAAAATACAATGGAAAGAAATGAATGAAATATATTACTAGCAAAGAATACGTCACGTTACATGTATCTCAGTTGTATCTCGAAACTCTTTCGAACTGTATTGCTTAAGTGCAGTACGGGATAGAATTTCAGCGTAGGTCGATTTCTTAGTTTCAACTAGCATTGCTGTCCTGTTGTTCACTTGAACTGTGTTCCCCTGCTTTACTAAACCGTAAATGAAACACCCGATACAAATTAAAAGCTCATTCGAAGTGTGTTGCTTAAGTACAGTACGGAATGCAAGTTTGTCGTAAGTCGATTTCTTCGTTTTCACTAGCATTACTGTCCTGTTCTTCACTTGAGCGACGTATCCTCCGCTTCAGTAAACCTTAAGTGGGACACGGGATACAAATTGCAGATGTGTTGTTTATTTCGTCTCCACTACTACTAACAGTCTTTTCTTACGTACATATCAGTACTATTGATGACAGAAGAACCTACGTATGTAATATATGTATTTCGTCCGTTGACCTTTATATATGTACACTGGTAACGAAAAGATGGAAATAGACGTACGTTACTTTTGCAACCTGTACCTCAATTGAACTACACGGAGACAAGAAGACGACACATGTACAGTTTGTATCCCGTAGTTCACTATGGGGTACAGTTTTCTTGTTGCCTTGAACACTAATAGTATCCCATTCGTTACTTGAGCTACGTAGCTATACGCGACATTTGTATCTTGCTCGCCAATTGACATATATAGTGTCAGTGTAAAGACGAATTGAAGGACGGGTTACAAATTTTAGTTGTGTCGGGGGTTTCGCCTGTAATATAGCCTAGCAAGTACACATTCGAAAATGTGCTGGGAAACGAAAGAAGACAGACAGCTGAGAAATTTCTATTACGTACTTTACAACACGAAAATACATATATTGGTGGAATAAAACAGTGAAATATGTGAAAGTAGTGAAATACAGTGAAAGAAGCAAGTGGAAAATGAACTTACCACACGGAAATATCGAGGAATAACCGAAGCTCGCCTTGACAGACAGTAACGAAAATTACATACCCACAAACAGACAAATCTATTCCTATAAACAAAAATAAGACACTAAAAATTGTTCTACAATAACAAAGTAATACTCCAAATTACCTCAGTATCATTACGAATAATTATTTTAATGAACAATGATAGCGCTTATCCGGAACACAGAACCTTTTTATTATCTATGCCTCGAAGTGAAGACATTACTATGTATGTCTAATGTATGACGTCATTGGTCAAAGCCGACGGGTTGTATCTGCGTGAGGCCTGTGTATCAGAAGGTGCTGGTTGTATC
The DNA here is from genome assembly GCF_023864345.2 of Schistocerca serialis cubense. Taxonomy (NCBI): domain Eukaryota; kingdom Metazoa; phylum Arthropoda; class Insecta; order Orthoptera; family Acrididae; genus Schistocerca; species Schistocerca serialis. The sequence goes on from NC_064643.1 coordinate 598,433,123, forward strand.
CCCTGCTTCACTAAACCCGAGACCCCAGTGGATACGGAGATGGAATGAGTTGTCAGAATTGTAGCTTCCTGTGATGTGATTCGTAACACACCAGGGATAATTGTTAGGGTGCATCAGAATCTTGTTCGCCGTTGTCATGCTTGCATTGAGATTGAAGGCCGTCAGTTTCAGCACATTTTGTAAGATAACAGTACAAATGCTAGGTTCATTGTTTCAATGACGGTATTTGCAGTTAACTGTAATTAATGTAAATAAAATGGTGGTCCCGTTAAATTTTTGGATGCTCTTGCAGGATTAGGAGTCGTCTTCCTACATTGACAGTGGACCATTGCGTTTATGACGAATTCATTTTACAATTGCCGACAGCAGAAGGCGAACTAAGCTGTGTTTACGTATTGACGGGGTCGAAGGCGTCCGATAATACTCGACGGTATACGAATGACGCACGTGGCTCGGCCTTGTACAGTCACCTTACTGTCATAGTGCGTTACTAAAGCAGTGTTACCTTGGAGTCTGCTGAAATGGACAGTGATTGCGTGAATATAAGTTATCGAAGAGTACACTAAGGCGAAAAAGTCTTCATTAATAACGTAGTTCTGTCGCGAAGAAAAACGGAAAGGTTTGCTAATAATGTTAGAAAGAGCTCTGGAGAGAGCAGCAGCTGCAGTAGGAAAGAGTGTAAAGACAGTGCGTAATGTTGTGAACGATGTTAAGAAAGACAGACGATGGGCAGAAAATTGTGACAACAAAGAAGACACTGAGGAAGAAAATGAAGTGTCTCGACGACTTTGACAAGTTTTTATTGAAAAGAAAGTTCTTGGAATAGTACGACGTTAACCCTTTCGTCGGCAAATTTATTGAGCAGTTTTTTTTAATGAATGGAGAGCAGATAGTAGTCAAGAGATAGGTATATTTATCATACAGAAAATCAAATTTGCTCCAACTGTGAAAGTGAGGTCACACAACAAGGTGGGAAGTATTCTTCCGACTGCCCTTCCTTGGAGTTAAATGACAAAAACAACTTTTTCAATATGTATCATATTTATTTGATAAATTTACTTCTCTTGTTGCAATGATTGTTCACAATTACTTGCCATTAAATTTTCTGAAACATGGGTCTTTGCAAAGTGGTATTTGACAATACGTACAAACACAGCGAGTGCTCTTTCCCGCAGCTTTGGTACTACAATGACGGCACGTCCAGTAGGTTTCTCCTAAAATGGGTTGATGCTCCCCTACAGCCACATGACGAAAATCTTCCGGTACTTTACCCCTTTTGCCAGAAAGACAGGTTTTGGTCCACGCCTTTTTTGGGATGAGAAGCCAGCGATCAATTGTCTGGCTAGATGGATCCTGTATGTGCCACCATTTTACAGAACGTCTGCCAATAGCACACCTTTCTCGTAACTGATCAAACTTATCGACATCACCCATTATTTTGTTGTATTCTGCCACAACTTCAGGACAAGAAATCTCTGTACTAGTACCATCCTTCTTTTTCCTTTTCACTGTAGCTGTTTCTCATGGGTCATGAATTGAGGACAGGAAAGTGACTGGTTATCCATCCATTTTACTGCAGAAATGGCTCGTTTTGTTTCAGAGTGGAATTCTCCTCGTTCTAATATTACGTTTTCCGTCATAAATTTGTGCAAATCAAAATTATTTACCTTATACTATAGCTTTGAGGAAAAAATCACAAAATGTCACGCAAACAAAACAAAGGCTCCTCTACAGAGCAACACTCAGCTATACAATGCCTCTGCGCGAAGGCACAGCAAAAACGGCGGGAACTTCCGATTGGAAGTAGTACCCTATACTGTTCACTAGGTGGTAGCACCGTACAGAGGTGGGAACTGTGAATCCCACGGGACTAGGTGCGAGTTCATTGTAGTGGGAAGTACGTTTCCCACGGCTCACGAAAGGGTTAAAAGAGAAATAACCACTCTTCGAATACAACTGGGTGAAGAATGATACAGACTGTAATTTCACCGGGAAACGAACCCCTTTCTGGAAAATTTTGAAAGATATATGGTTTCAGACGAACATTTCTGGTTGAGAGGGAGGACATTGTAGAATGCCGTGCACGCTTCCTTAGAACGTTGAGAGAAAACGAGAAAGGTGCGAAAAACCCGTCGTGTATACTGACGAATCATGGGTGCATATACACTATGCTGTAAGTAAATGTTGGCAGCATGGTGACGTACCAGGTGTGCGGAAAAATGAAAGTTCTGGACAGAGAGCAATAGTGGTTCAAGTGGGAGGAGGAATGGGGTACATTGAGGGTGCAGAGCTGATCTATGATTCCGAGATCGACATCGAAAGATTATCACAACGAAATGAACAGTGAAAATTATATAAAATGGTTGCAGTAGCGCCTAATACCAAATGTTCCAGGTGGAAGTATTGTGGTATTAGACAATGCACCCTATCATTGTGTTCACGAAAATAAAGCCCGTAACACATATTCTCATAAAACAGATATACTACAGTCATGGCTGACTAAGCATAAAATATTTAACGCGCAACGAGCTCTTGGAAGTTCTGAAACTTACAAACCCGAGCCAGAATATACAGTAGATAGAGTAGAAATGACTTACTGTGTTACGCCTTCCACCCTGCAACTGTGATCTGAATCCCATCGAACTTCTCTGGAATTTTATGAAACGGAAAGTTTCATCGAACAATGTCAGCAGCGTTACCCTTTCCCACCTTCAACAAATGACTATACGGCTGCAATACAGAGAATTACGAAAGACGACTGAAAGAAGGCGCGTGGTAAAGTGAGAACTATTATGGACGAACACTGGCACAGAGACGCACTGATGGACGAAGCTATTGAGAGCATAATTATTTAACTGCAGCCAGACAAAGTAAGTGAAATTTCGTCGCGTTGTTCTGAGCGAGATAGCGGACGAGGCACATTCAGTCTCGACAGAGACAGCTCTGCTTCGGACATCAGCAACAGCTCTACCGATTAGCAGATCAGGCAAAATTGTGTGCAGAAGAGCTACGTTTTCAGCCCTTACATATGAATTAAAAGTTGTTGAAAACATTAGGTCAAATTTTTCGTTTCTGTCTTTCTTTTTTCGTTTGGAATTCTTATGTATGTGAGTTAAATTATTTTTATTTCTCCATCACAATATTTAAATGTTTGAAAATGCTAATGTATTGATTAAGAAGCGAAAGGCGAATAATCTGTTTCTATTGGTTGTACAGTGCGGTCAAAATGCATTTTTCGCTACAAGATTTAATAATACAGTGATCAAAGTCATTTCGATAAAGATTTGCAAATGAAAAAAAAAAAAAAAGGTTACAGCACCTAACAAGATATGAACCCACTACCTCTTGCACAGTAAACAGACGGGTTGTCCACTGCACTACTGCAGCTGACTGTTAAGAGCTCTCTATTATTTTAATGGTATAAATTCTCGCGCGAAATTCCGAAACTTTTTTCCCGTCTATTACTTGCAAACGAGGGCCCACTAGGGTGAATCGCTCCAGGAAGTGGTGCCTGGGCCCATAGACCACACCGCCGTATACATGATTTCATTTTAATTTCTTATGCTTTCCTGTAGAATAATGTATTAACAGCGAGTGTATTTTTATCTGCTGCACGCCCAATTCAAGTTATTAATTCCAAAAAGCAAGTTTTATTTTAATTTCGCACGATTCTCTGTAGAGGAATGTGTTAATTGCAAATGTACACCTATTCGCTTCTGTTTTTAGATCGTAACACAAAAGTTTTTTTTTCCATTTCCTGCGTTTTCCTGCACAAGAATACATTAAGAGCGGATGTACCGTTGTCTACTAATCGCACGCACAGCTGCATTGTTGGACCGTAAAACAATAGTTTGATATTATTATTATTCATATGTGTTATCAGGATGCGTGTTTCTTTCATCTGCTGCACGTATACCAAGTACAGTTCACGAACGGTTTTACATTTTCATTGAGCGCCGTTATATCGTTCGTGCGTCGTCCGAAACAACCAACAGCAGCACATATCAACAGTTGGCAAAGCACCCAGCTAAAACTGGTATAATAATAATGGCGTGTGACGAGGCCTCCCGTCGGGTAGACCGCTCGCCTGGTGCAAGTCTTTCGATTTGACGCCACTTCGGCGACTTGCGCGTCGATGGGGATGAAATAATGATGATTAGGGGTAACATCCGCAAAACAAGGGGGGGTATGCAGTGGGAAGATCGGCACGGGACATAATGTTGCAATCGAAACGGTTCTCGGATTACACACAACAAACTAACAATAAAACATAATTTTCAAGAGACAGTTCAGTTCTGTATAAGAAACACCTTATTTTATGTTATTAGTTTTGGAAATAAACTGTCAGTTGGAATGAACCGAGAAATGACTAAACTGAAATGTTTTTAGGTGTAATGAAACGGTTGGCGGGACGTACATAACAGAAGAAAGCCCGATTCTACATATGACAAAGTAAAAACGGTGAAGAGGGATGAGTATTCTGTTAACAAGGGGAGACCACGACATAGGGATCACAGATTTACTTCAAACTTTGTACACCCATAGTAGACCATTAAAATAACAATGTGCAAAGAGAAAGATGCACTACTCTGGCAATTCCGAGAAAATCACAAGAGACGCTTTACGCGTTTGTTATGTAACTGATGTATCTGTGCGTAGGTGCCGGACGTTAGCGCTAATGGTGGTTAAGTGGTTAGCGTTTGAGCTGCTTCAGACGAACGTGTGTGAATCTTCATTTTTGTAGTACGAGTGTAAATTCTGTGAATTTTTTTTAATGCACCTACACTATTCGTTCTTGCTACATGCGCAACGTCTTGCCGCTATGCAATTTAATTGCCAAATGGGGCCTGCGTCTGTGTCTACAGCTCCAAGCGTCCAGGTGCAAAGTAGTTCCGGCACCTTACCAGATTGCAGATCCCTTAATCGGGCAGGTAGATTAGAAAATTTAAAAAGGGAAATGGATAGGTTAAAGTTAGATATGGTGGGAATTAGCGAAGACTGCAAAATACTAACGCGAATTCTTTACAGACGAATGGAAAAACTGGTAGAAGCCGACCTCGGGGAAGATCAGTTTGGATTCTGTAGAAATATGGAAACACGTGAGGCAATACTGACCCTACGACTTATCTTAGAAGCTAGATTAAGAAAAGGCAAACCTACGTTTCTAGCATTTGTAGACTTAGAGAAAGCTTTTGACAATGTTGACTGGAATACTCTCTTTCAAATTCTGAAGGTGGCAGGGGTAAAATACGGGGAGCGAAAGGCTATTTACAATTTGTACAGAAACCAGATGGCAATTATAAGAGTCGAGGGGCATGAAAGGGAACCAGTGGTTGGGAAGGGAGTGAGACAGGGTTGTAGCCTCTCACCGATGCTATTCAATCTGTATATTGAGCAAGCAGTAAAGGAAACAAAAGAAAAGTTCGGAGTAGGTATTAAAATCCATGGAGAAGAAATAAAAACTTTGAGGTTCGCCGATGACATTGTAATTCTGTCAGAGACAGCAAAAGACTTGGAAGAGCAGTTGAACGGAATGGACAGTGTCTTGAAAGGAGGATATAAGATGAACATCAACAAAAGAAAAACGAGGATAATGGAATGTAGTCGAATTAAGTCGGGTGATGCTGAGAGAATTAGATTAGGAAATGAGACACTTAAAGTAGTAAATGACTTTTGCTATTTGGGGAGCAAAATAACTGTTGATGGTCGAAGCAGAGAGGATATAAAATGTAGACGGGCAATGGCAAGGAAAGCGTTTCTGAAGAAGAGAAATTTGTTAACATCGAGTATAGATTTAAGTGTCAGGAAGTCGTTTCTGAAAGTTTTCGTATGGAGTGCAGCCATGTATGGAAGTGAAACATGGACGATAAACAGTTTGGACAAGAAGAGAATAGAAGCTTTCGAAATGTGGTGCTACAGAAGAATGCTGAAGATTAGATGGGTAGATCACATAACTAACGAGGAGGTATTGAATAACATTGGGGAGAAGAGGAGTTTGTGGTAAAACTTGACTAGAAGAAGGGATCGGTTGGTAGGACACTTTCTGAGGCATCAAGGGATCACCAATTTAGTATTGGAGGGCAGCGTGGAGGGTAAAAATCGTAGAGGAAGACCAAGAGAAGAATACACTAAGCAGATTCAGAAGGATGTAGGCTGCAGTAGGCACTGGGAGATGAAGAAGCTTGCACAGGATAGATTAGCATGGAGAGCTTCATCAACACATCCAGATTGCATTTATAATGGATATCGGAAGTTACGAAAGGCATACAATTTTGGGAAAACTATGCGTTCTTTCATTTACTTGTCGATAGTTATAAATATGTTTGTTCTAATCTACATCTACATCTACATCTACGTGATTACTCCGCTATTCACAATAAAGTGCCTGGCAGACAGTTCAATGAACCACCTTCATGCTGTCTCTCTACCGTTCCACTCTCGAACGGCACGCGGGAAAAACGAGCAACTAAATTTAATTAAAATTAGTAAGTTCTCAAATAAGACGAAACTCACTAAAACTTCATGCAAATAGACGTGTTTTTTTTTTAAATTGTTTCCTCTAAAATGTCATATAAATTAAATAACATGATCAATGAAGAAAAAATATAGATTAAGAAATGAGTTTGAACGGAAGTCGAACCGTCCGGCTTACTTGGATCGAACGATAACCACGTTTTTTCCTTTTTTTTTTGTTGATCTCGTGTTGATTTTTTTGCAGAGGGCAGCTAACCCTCTGGCCGAACACGTTGAGCTACCATTCCGGCTGACAACCACGAACTGTAACATTCAGTACCTAGCACAGATGTATCCATTACATGACAGAAACGTAATACTTCTCTGCGATTTTCTCGGAATTTCCAGAGTAGCGCATCTTACTACTTGCACATTATGTTGTTTTTATGGCCTACTAAATGTGTACAAAGTTTGAAGTAAATCTGTCATCCCAACTTCGTGGCCTCCCATTGTAAGTAAAAAAGTCTCTGTACTTTCCGTGTTGTGGCATATTTAAGCAAAACAATAGTAATAGAATCGCTAAAAGCAATGGACTAAAGGGATATTTCACAGTATGGTTGTTTCAGTTTGTATTGGTACGAGGGATCCAAGAACCTCGCTACAAATCTCAAATAACTTTCAAGGAAACGAACACTCGAGAAAATACAAATGCAATATAAAAGTACGAGGGCTGCTATTAGAAGGTACGTTTCTGACTCAAAAGTAAGCGATAACTTGTCGACGAGAATTTTTTTAACATGTATGGAGCAAACTACAGATTAGACTTGGCCAATGTTTCTATGTTTCGGTGCAGTGTATCGATACGTGGAACTGTTTCAGTGTTTCGAAACTGCTATGTTTCACTGTTTCGAAACAGTGGTGTTTCATTCCGCTCTGTGTCGGATAACGGGACCAGATTCGATCTCGAGCCAGTCACAGAAACTGTATCGTTGTTTCAAAATAACGCTTTTTCAGTCCACTTGTGCTTGGAACGGACCAATTGTATCGAAACAGTGATGTTTCATTTCGCTTTGTCTCGGACGAGATTCGGGCACGGCACAAATACGGAAATACGTTTAATATACTACTTCATCAAACTCTTTCAAGAGTGTCGAAATCTTTTTGACACACAAGAGCATGAAGCTTAAGATTTCCGAAAATAAAGCTTCGTTTCTAATTGACTGCTCAATTCCGAAATGGCGTAATATATGCTTTATAAACACTAACAGACAATAAAATAAAGCACACCATTCGCATTCCAAATAATAAAAGTGTGAAAAACATTCAGTTACATTACACATCTCCTATAACATATGCTTCTCTGTTCATGTACAGTAATCACATTAAAAAACGCAAGTAAACCTACAACATTTTGAATTAAAAAAGGCGTAGAGTGGCAGGTTTTAGACATATAAGCAAATTGGATGTACTTTCAAGCAATGTGATTGACGGATCATTGATGATGTAATGGTGTACGAGAAGGGCTGGGAAGCATCGTGGATTTATAGTAATGATTTGAAACACCTTGAGGGACAAAAATTTGTTTCTCTTATATTTTTTATTTTTTCGAATTATGTGGCTTTATTCATGAGTCTATAGTCAATGTGCCTATTCTCCACAATGATTTCTTTTGTGTGCATGGAAATTAGCAGGCCGGATATACATTATCCATACTAACGAAATGTTGGAATCCCAGTAGCGTATCCGTTGCTTCAGCATTTTGCTCCCGCCTACAGTACCGTTCGTGTTGGTTCTTCTGTCTTCAGCTATGGTATTACGAAGCCCAGTGTGGGATTATTTTATGAAGATAAATCCTGAGAAAATTAAATGTAACTCGTGCTCGGCAGAGTTGTCGTTTAAACGTAGTTCAACTTCTTCATTAAACAGACGCTTGCGACATAAGCATTCAACAATTAGTTTAAGTGAAACTCGTTCGAAATCACTTTTTATGAATCTGGGTAGTGACAAAGCCAGTTCTGTTTCCACAGCAACTGTTCAGGAATCTGCCAATTCAGTGCCTGTAACGTCAGGATGAACAATCTGTGCAAGAAATACCCAGCACTTCCACCAGTTCAGTTTTGGGTAGGTGTGGTAGACAAACAAAGATTACTGGATTTGCATCAAGACAAGTGCCTTCATCCAAACGAGCCAAAATAGACGAACAGATTTTAAGACTTGTTGTTAAAGAGTACCTTCATTTAATGTAGTTGAGAGTGTAGAGTTTAGGAAAATGACTTATTTATTAAAAGAAAACTATGCACCTCCCAGTAGACAAACACTCTCCCACAGTTTACTCTCTCAAGTGGTCGACAGAACGCTAGTGCAAGTAAGATCTGCAGTGCAAGCTGCATCCTACATCTGCATTACAACTGATGGATGGATATCTGTCAAAAATGAGAATTATATTGCAGTGGCTGCTCACTTCATTGATAAAAACTGCAATCTGAAGTCATATTTGTTATCTAGTTTTAAATTCCATGACAAGCATACAGCAGAAAACATTTCCAGTGAATTACAAAATGTGACTTCATCTTGGGGTATTACCAATAAAATTGTAGCTTGCACTACAGATAATACACCTAATATGGTGAAGGCAGTGATGATGTGCAAGTGGTGGCATGTACCTTGTTTTGCACATACACTGAATTTAATTGTGCAAGCAAGCCTTGAACCAATTACACACACAAGGGCAAAAGTGAGGTCAATAGTGGATTTTTCAAAAGAAGTCCTCAAGCACTTGAGAAATTATACAATATTCAGAAGCAAATGGGCTTCCCTATCTTAACACCGAAACCAGATTGCCCTACGAGATGGAATTCCATGTGTGAACTGTTTGACAGGCTTTTGAAAATCAAAGAGCCTTTGCAAAGCACCCTCGCCATCCTCAGTGTGGATTCACAAACAAAACTGTCCAACGAAGACTGGTCAGTTATTGAAAAATCTTATGAGATACTATCTCCTTTTGAACAAGTCACAAGAGAAATTAGCAGTGAAAGAAATGTAACCTTGTCAAAAGTTGTCTTATTGAGCAAAGGTTTACAAAATCATTGTCTGAGACTGAAAAACTCGATCACAGCAATGAAGCCACTAATACGGTAATTGATAAACTTGAAGACGGAATCTGTACCCGCCTCGTTCAAAAGTCTGCAGATAAAGCAATTGCTTGTGAAGTAACATTATTGGATCCTCGCTTCAGGGAGCATGGTTTTCCAAAAACTGGGCATCGATTAAAAGAAAAAAAAGATGCCATAATTAACAAATGCTGTGCAATACGACAGAAACCCACTCGGTGTTCTACAGAAAATCCACCACCAGCCAAACCAGTTGTGGTGAGCACATTCTCCTCTAGCAGTGGCAACATTTGGCAAGATTTTGACCAAGCTGTAGGTGGCTTGATCCGAAGTGTAGACAATCCACGTGCTGCAAGTATAGTCGAGCTTGTTAAATATATGAAGATGCCACTGATACACAGATCACAAGGTCCATTGCTGTGGTGGAAAGAAAATCATGTGTTGTTTCCTACACTGTTTGAAATAATGAAATGACGTCTTTGTATTATAGCCACCTCTGTTCCATGTGAGCGCATATTTTCAAAGCAGGGGCAAACAATAACAGACAGACGATCCTGTCTTTCAAGTGAAAAAGTATCAAAAATGATATTTCTAAACTACAACTTAGAATAGTTACAGCAGATCTACTCAGAAATGAAACAGTAAAATTTCAGTTGATTTTGTTCTTCTCTGGACCGTGGCACTGAATTTATATTTGATTATATTTTGTTTAGTCCACTAAATTGTGCATGTAGCTATCTTATAAGAACATTTCTCTCATATTTGTTGCACATAGAAGACACGTTTTCGCCCACCATTCAGTGAGTTTAATTTTATTTTGAGTATGTTATTTATTCATGTATGTGTTGAGAATAATTATATGATTTGTGGATGTATATATTTGTGTGTTTATTTTTGTAAATGTCCTGTGTTTGGTTATGACACTATAGACATCTTAATACTTGTGTATGAAAAATAATTCTCAGGCAAATCAACAATTGTACTTCGATACTTCTGTTTTTGTCATTCAGATACAGTGATAAAAATTGCATTTCAACAGCGACGTAACTTCATCTCTGACTTCCTGGGATAGTTTATAATAAAATGGTAATACATCTGCTTGCTGTGAGTACTTGAGGAACTCCATGTACCTGTACCCCAAACAAACTTCTTTAGCAAGAACTATAAGTGGTGTAGAGGCAGATCTGCCATGATATAGGTATCACAAAGGCATTACACTGTATGAATTGGTTTAAATTTTAGTCTGGATTTTATACTTCAAAGAAACATACCTATCTCTGCATTTCAGTTACCTTGAAATGTTTTCCAAGTCTATCAAGTGTACTTACTATGAGATGTATGCAGCTAACTTATGAATGTTTGGTGAGAAACTGCCATACTTGACCATTGAGCTATATCCTCAAGTCTGTCAGGGGAATTTTTTGATCTGTGTCCATCAGTCACTTTGCATCCTGCTCTGTGTGACAAACAATGGAAAATTTAACTGTGAGTAGTAAAAGTGTGAGTGGCACCCTCATAAATGTTAATTCAGTGCCTCGCTTCCCAGAATGTTATCTCAATAAATTATATCTCATGATATGCCTTTTCAAGAGCACATACAGATTATCACTCATAAAACCTATCAACATTATGCACTAAAATACAGGGAAACGAGTTTGGTAAAATCTGTTATGTCAGACATATTTAGTCTGACCTCAGCCAATTGCAAAGTATGAAAGTCACATGACACGAAAGCAGCGCATTTGCTACAGGAAATATGGAACTGCAAAGACGCTTTAGTGAAAGTTTCACACTTTCTGCGATATGATTGGCGGTCTCGCACCTCATTTGTTTTTTTATGACAATATTTATACAATAGACACTCAAGACGATATAATGTGAAGGCCTATACTATTACAAAACACAAACTGTTTCACTGTTTCGAAACAGCGTTTCGAAACATTGCATTGTACTGTTTTATTTGTTTCGAAACAGTTATGTGTTTCAGTTTGCCCATCTCTACTACAGATTGCGAAATACTTATTTATTTATTTCGTTGACGATACACCCGTGAATGTAATCATTTACGAGTTACCATCGTACAAAGGAGCTGCACAATTCATAAATAAGTTTTTCAGCTTCACTTTCTTAATGTATATTCAAATAAATAAAAGTCAAACAAATCTATGCACTGCCAAGTTCCTTGTAACGAGCTTTTAATTCCAGACCACTTCCTTTCAATGTTTGTTGCGCTCCAGTTTTAGAGTCCTCGAAATAAAGGCTATGATAATCGAATAGATGCAGAATCCTTCACCTTAGGCATTAATAGAAGTTGAAATAATCAGACACTATTGTTGTCCCAGGTACAATATTTTCTTTAGTTATCTTCAAAAGTATCTCTTTAGAACTCTCTTGAAAAACATGAAAAAAAGCGCCTCTTTCTATAGGACCGAATACCCATCGCCCTGGTGCGTTATTGCCCCTCCCAGATTTTTTCTGGCCAAATAGAGATACAAAAATTTCCACAATAACTTTTTTCATCAAATTTTTCATTTTCTCAAAACCCGCAACAGTGCAAATTTCCCTACAGTATTCTTCCCAGTGAACAGTAGAGTAATTGCCAAGTTGTAGCTCGTAAAAAAAAGTATTTGCTGCCACGGCAGTCGCAAAATGGTACTTACCGGTAGCTTGCTACGTGCAAACCAGGAACCTTTACTTACCGAAAATTGTTTTCCGTGCCTATTATTCCCTTTCACCAGACACTTCCATACGAATCAATCATTCAAACTCTTCTTCGGTACCAGTTCACTGCTGACTGGCACACTTCACGCCCTTTCTCTAAACCAGTCTAGGATCTGTTTATCATCTTACAGACTGTACAGAAACTTCAGATAAACGCGCTGGCTGATTTTTTTGAACACACGAGTTCGACCCAACAGAATTTGAAAAGGCGCCAAACGATTCACTTCTCGAAAGAAGCCAAAGACAATACTACTGACGTCACAGAAAAACAGCAAAGATCAAAAGTTTATCGATAATAACTCCAAATAGTCACATACTGTATAAAGACTACATTATATATGAGTAACACACCGTTGCAAACACAACGCGCTTCTACAGACTGATATTACAAAACAAAAGAAACATAAGTCTATTACACTACGATTTACATGTAATGAAACATGTCACTACGGTATCTAATAGTTTAGTACCCTTTTGGGGAAAAAGGAAATTTTACGCTGTGATGCAAGCCTAGACATGTCAGATCCGGCAAAAAATTCGATATTTAATAACAAGTACTTAAAACGCTTTTCCAATGGCGTAATAATTATTTAACAACCAACAGCTAAAATCTCACCTTCCAACTTGGCCTACACAAACTAAGGTACAGACCAATCTGCACCACAGATATGTTAATCGCCATCACATTCGTTGGATTTGCCAACTCACAGCCAAAATGTTGCATCCTAACCTAACTTAGCCCTCAGGCTACGCTACAGACCATTCTGTCACCACAGACACGATTTTCGCTACGCCAACTCACAACCAAACTGTTGCATTCAGACCTATCTTAGATCTCTTGCTATGCTACAGATCAGTCTGTCACCATAGATAGGTTTTCTTTGTACTCATGCCCATGTCAACAATTTAATGCTATTTTGGCAGTCAACGAGGCAACCATAGTGATGTAAATCTACATCTATATCCACACTTTACGAACCACTGAAATGCTTTCCAGAGGGTGTATCAGTTTGTAGCAGTTATTAGGGCTCTAGGTTTGTAAATGATAATGTGAGGACTACACCTGTGGATATGGAATATTTTTACCGTTTTGGCAGACGAATGGCGACTTGTAAGCAGCCATAAAAAAGATCCAGTTCACACTTTGTCAAAAACTTGCGTAATTGCGTTGAAATAAAAAAATACCTAACTACTCTATATTTTTTTCCTTTCTCAAAGAGCTAGGGAGGGGGGGGGGGTGTCTCCCATCCTCCCCTTTTTCCCTGGGTATCGGCGCCCTTCTTAGGGCTTCTTTCGGTTTCATTCACGTACTGATAGTCAGAAGAATGAGTTTTCAAATGCCTCTATGCGTGCTGTAATTAATCTAATCTCATCCTCACTATCCCTACGCAGGCGATTTGTAGAGTTGTACACTCCTAGCTAGTTCAAAAAATGGTTCAAATGGTTCTGAGCACTATGGGACTTAACTGCTGTGGTCATCAGTCCCCTAGAACTTAGAACTACTTAAATCTAACTAACCTAAGGACATCACACACATCCATGCCCGAGGCAGGATTCGAACCTGCGACCGTAGCAGTCACGCGGTTCCAGACTGCAGCGCCTAGAAACGCACGGCCACTCCGGCCGGCCCTAGCTAGTTCTACAAACTTTTTTTTGTAGGCTTTCTCAGGATTGTTTACGTCTATCGGTCGCGATATTTTCAATAACCCTAATCCAGTAGTGATTACAATTTTACCGGTAGTTTTTAAGATTAATATTCAGTACCGTCTCATATTTTCCATCTGGTAATGGTAACCCCAGAAAAATTTATAATAATTCCGACGAATTTTCGCTAAAATATAATTATTATTGTTGATTGTAACCGTAAAATACCAATAATATAATAAATACAACTATTAGGATTATATTGTAAGTGCTTCCCAATCTTATTAATTCCTAAGAACTTGAAAAGTATTTACATTGGAATATAGTTAGTCCATACTTCAGATGAAGATCTCTTTAAATCCATTCCATAATATTGCACTGCGGGAAAATCGTAAACCCTTTATTTCTTAAGCTTGCATCCTTTCTTCACCGGCGGCGCTGCCACTGCTACAATTTAATTTAAGTTCAGGTTATTATGGTAGAGGCGCCACATACGTTTGGTTCTTAAAACGTTTGGCATTTTCTGCACCAGAGGGGTCGCAAACGTTACATTGTTTAAAACTGGCTACCCTCAACCAATAAGGTTATTACGTTACGTACAACGAGTTAAAATTTCATAGAGTGGCTATAGGTCCGCCATGTTTGAAGCAAATTGAAGTTCTGTCCGCCATGTTTTCTTTAGTCAAGGCATTCGTCTACTGTGTCCCGCCCCCTTGTAACTGCGTTTGACTTGCTTGAAATAGCCCATACTAGCTTTATTTTTTCTAAAACAAGCAATAGACAGCAGTGATTTGAGTGTACACTGACAGCAAAAAGGAATGTTTTTGTCGAAATATGGCTAAACTTTTCGATGTAGATAACACTACAAGACAACTCAAATAAGTCTGTCCATCCACTATAACATTACTTGTTGGCCAATAAATTAATGCAATTAGAGCAGGTACCACCAGAATATTACGGTGAAACTTCTAAACATGCTGTTGTTAACTATTAGAAACAGTAACGGGCGCAGAAATGCGATATTTTTGTCGCTATTTCAAAGTAAACAGTCAAAGCCTCAAAAACCAGTACACTGTGAACGAGAATATTATTTGAAATATGTGTTACAAGTAGTTATCACAAGCATAGTAATTCAATAATAATAATAATAATCTACAAGAAAGGTAAAATAATTTATTTACATTTAATTTTTACAATGTTTTAACTGACATTCGTATTTTTTCAATCTTTTCACTGACCTTTAAATAAAATAAGCTTCGTGATAGTTGTCTCACAACTTTACCTCTCTGCTCAGATGATTTTGATTTGCATAAGTGATTTATTCGACGTACAAAATAATGTTTGAGCAGCAGTTTTATCAGTTTAACACAATGGGTTTCTTCACCAAATTCAGCTTCTGTAAAAAGATGTTCATTGTTTATAAATGAGGAGCCTCTCACCAATTGCAACACTTCTGTCTGGAACCTCAACAAAACGTTTTTCTGACATTTCAGGATTATGTCCTCATTATTTCTGAAAACCTCAGCAACATTACAAAGTTTAACATCATCATCAGCTGGATTGATTAAACTGGTTTTCACATCTTTCACTGCAATCAATCCAGTTCTTTTAGCCTCAATACAAGCAAAAATAACTTCTAAGCAGTCAGACAGTTAATTTTGTTTGTCGCCTGTCTCACTATACTTCCAGCTATGTACTCAATGACATATTCTGAGTACATACTCAGTGAGGCATAATCTGGCACATAATCATGGTCTACAGCTGCAGGGCTTACCTTAGCAAAAGGAAGTGATGGAACGGTAGCAGGAGGTAGCATACTAGTATTTGATTCTTGGCAGTTGCCATTTTGAGAACCTACTATCTGTGCAATTAAGCATTTCCTGTATGCTGATCTAAACTGCGCAACATTTTGGTTATTTCTGTTTTCTCCTCTACTACGAATGCTGGAGAAAAATAATTCCAAGTTATCTTGACTTGTTCTACGGGTCAAAATATAATTGAGCTCTGCATTTTCATTCCAAACATACAATTCTGCAATATGCCTTATGCTCATTAAATTCAGCATAAGTCCGTACAACGGCATTTTTCTGTTAGACGGAATAACAGGACTTCCATCAGAAAGCTTTAAAGACTTGAAATACTTAATGTATTCATTGATCCTTTTACAGACTGTGTCCCTGTTCCCTCTGAAAATTGGTGCCTTAGTGCCCTTGCCCATTGTGTGACAAGAATTTACTAAATCAAAGGCACTGTCTAGCATTTTCATATATTTAACTGTTGCCTCACACCCATAAAATTCTTTAATGCCTAAATCTTTGCAGAACAACATGGCATTTGCAACGGAATTGCTAAGGGTTTGTGCTGCCAAAGCCACTTTCATTTTTTGAGTATGGTACAGAATGTGCTGCCTCCTAAGTTTGTTTGCAGCATGCAAACCTTCCCTTTCATGCAAGTCCACTAACTTTTTAAAATATTCCCATTTAATTATGTTATCACTGCCTGAAATGGTACGATCTAACAAAAAATTCTGTTCTGCAAGTAAATTACGTGCCAGCTTTAGCATGTGAGCTGTGTCAAACATGCAAAATACCCTCATATCATTATTTGAAGGGTGGGGAAACCAACACTGCTCCCTGTTCATCACATCTGATCCCTAAATTTGCCATTAAAGATCTATTTGTGGCAGTACCATCGCAAACCACAGCTACTATAGTAACACCAGTGTTGTACCAAATTTAGCTTTACAGTAGAAGATAGGGAGTGAACTAAACAATAACCCACAGGAATTTTCCAATTTCTGTTTAGCGCTGTGACCATGAACACAAGAGCCTCTTTTACTGCCTCGCTAACATCATTTTCTATGCCACCCTCCCCAAAATCAACATAGCCTCTTATTTTTTCCCCATCCCAAACAAGGTCCTTCTTAATAGCCATCTCATCAAGCATCAATGTTGCAAAAATTTGGGTTGTGCTATTCTCAACTTCAGAGTCAATTTTAGTGAAACCCTCCTCAGTAAAACCTGAATGGCCACCCACTGACATTGCCCAACGGCGAAGCATTCTTGGGTGGGGTAATTTCACAAATTTTCGTAAGTAGCTGTATGCCTTGGCAGTATAAAAGTGTAGGGTCAGGGCAAATTTCCTTATTTGCTGAGAATAATGGCATACTTTAGCACTGTACTGAAGTTCCAAAAGCTCCTTCAACAAACCAACAACATGTTCACTGTTTAACATATCAGAAAATGAACTACATAGCCTTCTTCTCAAACCAGCAACTAAAGTCTGTAACTGCACTATTCTTCTTTTGTGTCGTACACTAAGTTGCTTCATTTGCTTTATCCGCTTCTTTAGTCGCACATTCTCTGCTTGTACTCTGTTATATTGTGTTTTCAACTTGTTAGGGCTTGGTAGACAGTAATTGTGGTCAGCAGAAACAGATGTGGGTCCGACAGGCACTGAAAGAATGCAGTTACATCATAAGTTTATAACAGAGTTACACCATAAGATTATAATAGAAAGTATGTAATTCAAAGTAATAAGAACACCAAGTAAAATTAAATTATTGAGTTACTTTGTGCTAATGATGTCACTGTAACAGCACTATCTTGCAAATTGTCGAAAGATCGCTTTCTGGGTTGTGGTCGTAATACTTTATCTTACTTTTGTAAATGTGGTGGAAAGTTAAAGATAGTAGGTACTGCTTTTGACAAAAGGCGCCTCTGGACATTTGTGTGGTACATATATTTCTCTTCAAAATGAGCTGAACAGAGGTAACTGGCTGTAGTAGGAAACCAGTTTTCTCGCTTCATATTTATAACCCATCTTTTTGTAATTTCCTTATCTTTTAAAGGAAATCTGTAATCAACGATAGATAAATTACTTCCTGCATTTGTCTTAAGCATAATTACAGTTCCAATGCAAATGACTCTTTAATAAACATTAAAAAACGTGTGTCGTATTTCGGTACTAATATACTTACTTATAATATGAAATATTTGTTGTTTTATCGCTGCGATTTGTGCAGTTGAACGCTGAACACACTGCAGGCATGTTGACTTTATATTTTGTAACAAAAAAGTCAACTAGAAAAGTTACATATTGCAGTAATATCACAACACATGACACACTTCCAACACAAACAACAGTAACGCTTTCCTAATGTTTTGACTAAGGAGAACATGGCGACCGAGTTAGCGTTGGTTGCCGCTAGGAGCGCTGTAACTAGTATCTCAGCCACTCTATGAAATTTTAACTCGTTGGTTACGTATGACAGAGAGAAATGTCCTCAGTCTTGTAGCCAACCTCACAGAACAACATGAAAAGAGAAGCGCAACTCCCGTGTTGAAAGAGGGCAACACTGACCGATAGCAGCGCCTCTAGTGGTATGGATATGAACTAAAAAAGGATCAACATTGCGGGTTGCATCCCTCCTAGCTTATGTACGCTGTTTTTTTTCTTTTAATTTTCTTATCTCAGTTTTCTGGGTGTGCTATGTAATTATTTTGGCTAGCATCATAATAAAATAATTTAAACACAGCTATAGCACACTGAAATACAGCAGTGACAACCTATTATCCAGGAATATTTGTAGTCCAATTTAGCTGCAACAATTTTATTTACCTTCAGCTATTTAAGCTACAAGCTTGCTTAGACTTACTGTCAGTTTCAAGTGTTGCATCTAGTTTTTATGACCCACAAAATATCCTGGAGCTCTTGTATGTTGATAGAAATCAATATAAGTGTGTCAGTTTACAAGTCTATTCTTGACGTTTGCATCTGACAGTCGCTGCTTCTATGATCTTTTCTTGAGCAGCAACTGTCAGGCGCAAACATCAAGAATAGACTTGCAAACTGACACACTTATATTGATTTCTATCAGCATATAAGAGCTCCAGGACGTTTCGTGCGTTACAAAAACTAGACGCAATACTTGAAACTGACAGTAAGTCGAAACAACCTTGTAGTCTAAATAACTGTTACAAGCTAAATAAAAATTGTTGCACGTAAATTGGACCACAAATATTCCTGAATAATGTCATACTTTGACATCTTATAAGCTGTGGGGTCAATGGAAGAAAAAAAACTATTATTAAGAGAATAATCGGCAGTTAAACAGGTTCAATTAAGAAATCTTTGTCACAATGTTAATGAATGAAGAACTCTAAAATTTGTTACAACTGTGTTTCAGGACTGTAATTTCTGAGTAATTGCCCAGGAAACGTGCACTACTGACCATTAACTTCTTAAAAAAGTTCCTACATCTTACATCTGTAAACGCTTCAACACAAAAAAGAAGACATCAATATTAAGTACCAAAAATAGGAAATGTGGATAAAAACAGTGAAATGAAAACAAAACATACTTTTTATTTGTTAAGCACACAATAAAAATTTCACTATGAGCAACAGTTTCACCTGATTCACTACTGATATTAACAATTTCACATGGAACACCTGCCACATGTTTTGGAAACTCATCCCTGTTTAGCCTATGCCTAGTTTTATTCATAAAAGCTTCCTCCAAAAAATGATCTTCACAAACAAAATAAGTAGCACAATTTACATCAGGACACAGTTTACAAACACTTTTCCGCTTCAGAAGCAATCCTTGAAGTAGTTTTGGAAACCTGTTGAAATGCTTGTTCCTAACTTTCTCCGTTGAACCGACGTAATATCCAGATGAACAGCCAGGGAATTTACAGGAGTATTTCTACGTCAATTTGTTGGGTTGAATATTCTGAAAACGTAAAATTCAACAAATAAAACTACTACTGACACATCAAAGTTATTTAAGTAAGCAAACAGAAATCACACAGCTTCATTCACGACAGAAGAGAATACATTTCATTTATAGGCTACGAGATTATTTACTGAAAATTAAATGTCTTACCTTAGGATTAATTGCGGACATTTTTTCTGCAGGAAATCTCTTCAGTTCCACAGTGAACTTTATGAAATTTAAAGTAATAAACCTGTTTATAATGAAGATGAGTAGTATGTAAATATGAAACATATACAAAGGCGACTGTAACCGTGGACTTCAGTACAGAGCAAGACGATATAAAATCAATAACCGCCATTGGACAGTTCTCATTGGTCAACTGCAGCTTCGTTTGACCCATAGCACCTCTAGTGGTCAGGAAGGAACTACCTGGCTTATTGCCTCTTCTCCCATATAGCTTTCACTCCTGTGGCCAACTTTGTAACCGTAATTTAGAGGATATCCTTAATAACTATTTAATCATAACAAATGAGTGTATAAACACTGTACGTTTAACTCAAGAAAATCTCAAGGTCTATTCCATGTCAATTTCTTAACGAAACGCTATTTCGGCAGAGGTGTATGAGAGCGTACCTGCGGCTAGAACGTAGGTGAATAATCATTCCTTTTGGGGAAATGGCAACAAAGGATGGGAAGGATCGTGTTGTGCGCTTGCAAAGGATTACCACGTCTGCTCGTCATCACCGATTTTGTCTACATATGCAGGGCTTGGCCAGAAATGAAAGTGACTCTGAGTCAGAGCTCCAGATGGCCAAGCGTTTGGGGGGAAAAAAAAGTTGTGTGTCGAGCGAGACATGAGCCATTTTTATTTGGGGTAGCTCCCAGGCACCAGTTGGCGTAATGGAAAGAGTGCAGAAAGGTAACTGGGGGGACGTGGGCCCAAGTCCCTATCGAGAATCATTTTTCCTTTTTTTAGTTTCAATTTTTATGTTATTTAAGGTGCAAATAAACCAAAGTAATAATCAATATATCATATTTATCAATATTTCCATACACGGCATAAAATGAATGGGAAAGGAAAATTTGAGATTTGCAAATAAATATCCAGGAACGGATTGTAAAGAGCACACAAGAGCTTCATATATAAAATACACTTTTAGCATTTTACAATTGATGATTTACACTTGCTGGGATGATATGCATCGTAAAAACAGAGGAAGCAATAATTTTCCCTGCATCTGCACCGGGAACCTATCGTTTGCTAGCAGCTGCCGAGGATAGTGCAAAGGTCAAAATTAAACTGCCGGAAAACGTAGTCCTGTAAGCTTTATTTACAGTTCCTTTTTGGAATGTCATTTTTAGAGTCCTGTAGACGGCTGTAACTACAATCCTGTCTTGAAAATTTATTTGTAATCCGAAATTTTCTTGTCTTTCCTTTTCATCCTTTTTACAACAATATTAATAAAAACTGGTACAATATATTGAGCATTATTTAGGTTTATTTGCAGTGCTAACTAAAGTAAAAATTGGAAGCAAAGAAACCATTTGGCTTGATGATATACCATAAGACCTTCGGATTACTGCCTGTACTCTTTCTGCTGCGCTAACCGTTACCTAGAAACTAATCCGAAATTTTCTTGTCTTTCCTTTTCATCCTTTTTACAACAATATTAATAAAAACTGGTACAATATATTGAGCATTATTTAGGTTTATTTGCAGTGTTAACTAAAGTAAAAATTGGAAACAAAGAAACCATTTGGCTTGATGATATACCATAAGACCTTCGGATTACTGCCTGTACTCTTTCTGCTGCGCTAACCGTTACCTAGAAACTACGCTAACGTAAATGGTTCAAGCCTCGCCAAACCTGTGCCAATAATGTCAATTTTACGAGACATGTGGCCATCTGGTGCTCCTAATTTTATCATTGTCATTTCAGGTCACGTCCTGCATAACTCTACAAATTTGTAAGAAATCAGTGATGAGGAGTAGGCCCGGTCCCCTTGTTAATGTGTATGTGTGGGGCCTCATTCAAAATGTTGAAGCGGCTGTCGCAGCAACCACCGAGGTAGCAGGGTGCAACCAGCTGTAGATCGTGACGCACAATGAAACAAACAATGCTTGTCATCAGGACTCCAAAGTTATACGAGGGCTATCCACAAAGTCCATTACGTTTTCGTTTGTGTCCGTTAGGGGCGGGGCTAGTGCGGCCATCTTGGTGTCATGATATTCCGCCGCTCAGTCGCCATCCTGCCGTGCTAGTGGGAGGTTCGTGCTGTACTCCATTGAGTTACTGTGACAGTTTGAAATGTCAGCATTAATTGAAAATGCCGCGAAGTGTGAAGTGCGTGCTGTAATAAGGTTTCTGACTGCAAAAAACTGTACACCAATAGAAATATATCGGCAGCTTTGTGAAGTGTATGGGGACAACATAATCACTGAAGGTGGAATGCGTCAATGGGTCATAAAATTTAAAAATGGCCGAACTAACGTTCACGACGAAGAGCGAAGTAGAAGACCCAGCATAGTGACTGCCGAACGTGTCGAAAAAGTCGATGCCACGGTCCGTGAAAACCATAATTTCACAATAATGGAACTCTCTATGAGTTTTCCACAAATTTTACGAAGTTTGTTGCACGAAATCAGTACCGAAAAGCTTGGTTACCACAAGTTTTGTGCAAGATGGATACCAAAAATCTTGTCAGAGATTCACAAAAATCAGCGAATGGCTGCAGCGTTAACGTTTTTGGATGCTTACGAGAAAGATGGCGACTCATTACTCGATCGCATCGTTACTGGTGACGAAACATGGGTTAAGCATGTGAACTGCGAGACAAAATTGCGGTCAATGCAGTGGGGGCACACAAATTCCCCCCAAAAACCCAAGAAATGATGCAGACAATGTCGACAAGGAAGGTGATGGCGACTGTCTTTTGGGACAGAAAAGGTGTGATTTTTGTGGATTTCCTGGAAAGAGGCACTACAATAAACTCTCAAAGGTATTGCAAAACTCTGCACAACCTCAGAAGAGCAATACAAAACAAGCGCAGGGGAAAGTTGGGCTCAAAGATCTTGCTGATTCACGACAACGCCCGAGCCCACACGGCAAATGCCACTCATGAAGTTCTCGAATCTTTTAAGTGGGAGTTGTTTCCTCATCCGCCGTACAGTCCCGACCTGGCACCGAGCGACTTCCACTTATTCCCAGCAATGAAGAAGAGGTTGGCTATGCAGCGTTTTGATGACGATGCACAGCTTCAAGAAGAGGTAACCACGTGGTTGAAGGCGCTGGCGGCCGATTTTTACGACGAAGGAATTTCCAAGCTCGTCCATCGCTACGATAAGTGCTTTAATTTAAATGGCAACTATGTAGAAAAGTAGTATTTAAGTGTGGCTTTCATCTATATAATAAAAAAATTTCCAATACTTTATTTATTTTTAATTCCAAAACGTAATGTACTTTGTGGATAGCCCTCGTATTTAGATTGTTCCAGCGACTGGCATAGAAAGAAAAGAATTAGCCTTGTTCATGGAATTTCAATGAAGCTCACACATTGTAACTTTTTTTCTCTGCACTGATCATGGTCCCCTAACTCTGAGTCTAGTGGAAGGTCTGAACCAGAGACTTCGAAGGTTCTGTGACAGTGCGACAAACTAGGTTTATTTATGTGTTGGCCTTTGGTTGCAGTCCAAACATACAGTGGCTTAAAAAGTTAAAACAAACTGCAGTTCCTTGGTGAATAATTCATAAGTCCAAACATATAGCACATGGACGGTTACAACTAAATAATACAATCAGATTTCAAACTCTCTCTCTCCCCCCTCCCCCTACTCTCTCTCCCCCCTCCCCCTACTCCCCCCCCTCTCTCTCTCTCTCTCACACACACACACAAACACACACACACACACACACACACACACACAAACTTTAACAATTACAATTTAATTCCAACCTTTAAAACAAGTTCCACTACTATTATATAATTGTGTAAGTTCTTCGTTAAAAAAAAAACACGAAAGAAAGTGCTTGATGCATGCGGACCAGCTCCATAATCGCCATTCGGATCCCCTCTGTGTCGAGAGCAGCCGAAGCAGTGAGTTAATTTCCGGGATCTCCCCACAGTCGCAATATGGCGATGGCATTAGGTGGAGTTTAAAGTGTATAAAGGTGACTGTGGCAGCCATGGTTGAATTTCAACCTGGAAAGGATCCTCACAAACTGTCCTAATTACCTATTCGAGGTGAGTCACTTTTCAGAGCCCGCTTTTCAGTATATCACTGGGCCTTTGGTAGATACGGGTGGGCTTGTTTGTGCTGGGTGCCGAAATGCAGGTCTTCGGTCTCCCACGCCTTGTTCCCATTTTTTCTTGGCGATGTCTCTAACTACACTGAGATCATCTGGTGCGGTGCACTGTTCTCGAATGACAATCATCGTTGCGCCATTAGCCAACTGGTCAGCTTTCTTGTTCTCCATAATCATAGCATGGCTTTTGATCCATACAAATGATACCTCTGCATTGGTGTTTTGCATCTCTGATACACAAGCAGCTGCTTGATATGGTAAAAGGCAACTCCCTTTGTGCTTACCAACTGAGGGTAGTGTATGCACATCTGAGAGCGGCCGCGTGGTCTCAGACATCTTGTCACGGTCCGTGCGGCTCCCCCTTTCGGAGGTTTGAGTCCTCCCTTGGGCATGGGTGTGTGTGTGTGTGTGTGTGTGTGTGTGTGTGTGTATGTGTGTGTCGTCCTTAGCGTAAGTTAGTTCAAGTTGATTAAATAGTGTGTGGGCTTAGGGACAGATGACCTCAGCAGTTTGGTCCCATAAGACCTTACCACAAAAATTTTTACCGCTGAGAGCGAATCCAGGCGTAGTTGCTATGGTCTTGTATCGTAGTGTCCGTTCAATACTTAGAGTTCGCCCGTGTAAGGTGACGCCTCTTTCAGTAGACGAAATAGTTCATTCTCAATAAAAAGAATGGAGAATTAAAGCGACCGGAGAGGAATGGTCTATACCAGTACAGCATTCTGTCCCAAACGCATATCTGTTCAGAAAATACTCAGTAACCAACGTAAATAGTATTTTTCCAACTGCTTTGTATACAAGGATAGCGAAGAACGTGCTGATTTAGATGGACTAAACGTTGCTTGCGAAGAAACAAGTTTGACAGACTTGCCTTGGTTGGAAATGGTCCGCAAAGTTACACTAGAACAGTAAATTCGATCACTTTTTATGCAGACTACGCACCTCGCGCGTGACAGTCATAGCATCCTTACTAAACCACAACAGACATTGGTTTGTTAAAAACCCATATCAGTCTGAACACACCGTAGCGCCTCTAGACGAAACTAGACCGTTTAGCGTTCTGCACAGGTAGCCCATTCCCCCCCGTTCTTCCCTAGGTGTAACCGACCGAGTCCTCGTATTTTGACCCGTCAGTATACACATACGGGTACCTGCCCATTGTAGGCTTTCTGAGCTACTATTAAGCATATTGTTTACTCCTGTCTCAGAGTAGTCGAGATTACTGTGTACATCTACACTGAAGCGCCAAACTGGTATAGGCATGCATATTCAAATACAGAGATATGTAAACAGGCAGAATACGGCACTGCAGTCGGCGAGGCTTATATAAGATAACAAGTGTTTGACGCAGTTGCTACAATGACAGGTTATCAAGATTTGAGTGAGTTTGAACGTGGTGTTATAGTAGGTGCATGAGCGATGGGACACAGCATCTCAGAGGTTGCGATGAAGTGGGGATTTTCCCGTACGACCGTTTCACGAGTGTACAATGAATATCAGGAATCCGGTAAAACATCAAATCTCCGACATCAATGCGGCCGGAAAAAGATCCTGCAAGAACGGGACTAATGACGACGGAAGAGAATCGTTCAAGGTGACAGAAGTGCAACCCTTCTGCAAATTGCTGCACATTTCAGTGCTGGACCATCAACAAGCGTCAGCATGCGAACCATTCAACGAAACATCATCGATATGGGCTTTCAGAGCCGAAGGCCTACTCGTGTACCCTTGATGGTTGTATGACATAAAGCTTTACGCCTCGCCTGGGCCCATCAACACCGACATTGGTCTGTTGATGACCAAAAACATGTTACCTAGTCAGACGAGTCTCGTTTAAAATTGTATCGAGCAGACGGACGTGTACGGGTATGGAGACAACCTCATGAATCCATGGACCCTGCATGTCAGCAGGGTTTCGTTCAAGCTGATGGAGGCTCTGTAATGGTGTGGGGCGTGTGCAGTTGGAGTGATATGGAACCCCTGATACGTCTAGATACGACTATGTAAGCATCCTGTCTGATCACCTGCATTCATTCATGTCCATTGTGCTTTCTGACGGACTTAGGAAATTCCAGCAGGCCACTGCTACACGCCATACTTCGAGAACTGCTACAGAGTGGCTTCAGGAACACTCTTCGGAGTTTGAACACTCCTGTTGGCCACCAAAATTCCCAGATGTTAACATTATTCAGCGTATCTGGGATGCCTTGCAACGTGCTGTTCAGAAGAGATCTCCACTCTTTCGTATTCTTACGGATTTATGGACAGCCCTCCAGGATTCATGGTGTCAGTTCCCTCGAGCACTGCTTCAGACTTTAGTCCAGTCCATGCCATGTCATGTTGCGGCACTTCTGCGTGCTCGCGGGGGGCCTACACGATATTAGACAGGTGTACTAGTTTCTTTTCTTTGCCTATTCAATGTAGTACCTGGTGGGTATATTCGTTCTGTTGCTCAAATTAGGGTAAGAGTCGTGTTCTTTGAATGATGTTCTGGTACCTGTTGCGCATTGAAATGCCTTCACAAGTGATGATGTTGATTTATGGATTTAGTAATGGTCGGTGTAACAACGCACTGTGAAGCCGCAAATGTTCTTTGTCAGCACATCTGCCGAGCATTGTAGGTGTTTCAGAATAAATTTTCTGCTGAGGTATTGTCTATGTACTGATAAGGGTGATTCCATTGTTTCGACTGACAGTGGGTTCATCTGGGTGGATCCTAGAGCTGCTATGCATAGCCGCTGAGCTTCGTACTGATACTCGTCAAGTGTCTGTAGCAGCTACCTGGAGACCGTGCCAGACATCACGCTGGCCTAACTTAGGTGAGAGCGCAGCAGTGTGTGACACATGTGCTGACTTCCTAAACTTGCATCACAGGGTTGAAAACTACAGGGTCTGATACTGGTCAGTTATCGCGTGCTTTAGTATCTTCAGGAGGTATATGACTCGTGACAGTATGTCACACACATCTGCAGTGTGTTCTTGCCAAGTGAGTTTACTGCCCACCATGAACCCCCAAAGCTTCACAGTTCCTGCAGTGTTTAGGTATCCTTTGTCACTGAAGTTACATAACAGTGTTTGAGTTTTTTCTTCATTCATTTTCATTTTGTTTATAACGAGCCATTCTTTTGCAGTATCAAACAAGGCCCCTACTTCTTCTAGAGCTTTGCTGGCATCAATCCATTATGAGTACAGAGTTGTGAATTGCAAGTAATGTTCACAAGACTTTAAATCGTTTACAAAAAGTGGGAATGGGAGGGTACACATTCCCGATCCCCATTGCACGCTAAGTGCTATTATTGTATGACTCAACAAAGAAATGACCCTTACAGACGAGACTACTGAAACCCTAGTGCTCAGTCATTGAAGTGTTCACTGCAATGTCCAAGAGTTTTAGGTGCTGTTAAAAAGCAGTGGAGCTCATATAATACTAGGTACAGAAAGCTGGCTAAAATAGCAAAGTATGTTGGAGCATGATTAGATAAATATGAGGACTTTTTATTAGCATCGAGTTCAACTGCTTCCACGGCTCATCCACGGATAAGTTCAGGGAATATACATAAAAGAAGGGGGGGGGGTTAAGCCTCTGCTACCACCATCTGTATCCATCTTCCCATTAAATGTTCAGATGGTGAAAACTCACTGGTATTGCTTGGTAACGTTTTAATATACTGTAACCATCATCAACTTTCATTAGATTGCGTTTGACGACTTTGACACATACATTGCTTCACGCAAGTTTTGGATTAGTTTTTATATGCTCTAAAGACCATTCTTTTGTGAATTCTGTAAATTCCATTATTGGTAATAGTCTGAAATTTGTCCTGCTGTAGCTCACAAATTCCTCTCATCTACTATCACAACTTCAATATATGTTTGATATTTTCTGAGTCCCTGTGCTCTTAGGGTCATGTCCTTGACAAATAATTAAAACATTGTGGGTCTCGAGTTAGATTCCTTTCACTGCTTAAATTCTGAGCAAACATCAACAGCAATGGCAGCGAAAGTCTACCAGCGTAAGGAGTCACCCTCGTTCTACCAACGGCCTTGTCAAAGAGAGTGGAGGAGTGGACAGAAGTTCGGAGCAGTGTCTTGCCATTGGGGGTGGGAATCTGCCCCTAAAGGTGGAAGACTAGCAATGATCAAAGGCACGATAATGCAGAAGGCAATAGAAACCACTACATTAAGGATATATGTGTATCTGGAGGGAGGACATGTGCCCTGTAATTGAAATAAAAGTGTCATGGTGGTCTGTTTGTGGCACAATGTTCTAGATTGGTCCCCTATTAGCATGCACTGGAGGGGCAGCCAAAAGGGGGTGACCATGAGAAAAAGGTTGAATAGCCCATGAAATGGATACATTCTAGGAGTCTGCACGTAAAATATCAGAAATCTTTGTAGGGAAGGAAAGATAGAAAATATGAAAAGAGGTCTGCAAAAGCTCATTCTAAATAGAGTGGGTGTCAGTGAAGTGAAAAGGTAAGAAGGTGAGGATTTCTGATCAGGCAAGTATAGGAAAATATCAACAGCAGTGGAAATTGTTAAACGGGAAACTCAAATACCAACCGGTTTCAGTCTTGTACCATCTTCATGGATAAGGGTTAAAATGGTTTAAGCCACCTCATTACATGCCTTGAGTATTGATATACGACATAGGACTTTTAGAATCAAACATACCAATACTAATTTAGTATACTAAATTAGTATACAAAATTACTATACAAAATTAGTGTACTAATTTTAGTATATAAATTAGTATTCATATCTTTGATTCTATAAGTCTTGTGTCGTATATTGATATTCATAACACGACACAGGACCTTTAGAGTCAAACATATGGTACAAATACTAAATTAGGATACTAAATACGGCCTATTGCACGCGGGTTTTCAAAATGAGACCCATGAGAAAGACAGGCCGCAGCGCGTACATCACAGCACAGTGACTGCAGATCTTATGAAAGCCACCAGCCGTTTCTGAAGTGGAGCAAGTGGCTATTTTAGAAAAGTTTAATGGTTCTCAACCGCTTGTTTAAATACTGGAAACTCTCGACATCACACGACATTAATACCTTTAGTGGGTACTATTTCATTGAATACTGATTTCTCGTAGGCCCTTCATGGAGCCTAGCATTGGCGAGGTAAGGCGGACAGGGCACCTAATGTGGCGTCACAAGTTCTTTGAAGGCCCCTATTTACTGTGGGCCCCGATTCAAAGCATGTGATGTCACGCCACTGCGCGGTAGTACACATGCAGTCTTTAGTGAGCCTGCGTGTGAACCATACACTCAAAGAAGCTAAGATCTCCCTTGAAAAGGTCCTTCGCAGTTGGGGTCAAAATGTTGGATTTTAAGGTGATATCCATTTTTTCTATTACGTACTATGCACATGTTCCGTATGATTCCCAGTGTTCACACGGACATCTAAGCAATAATGCATTTCATGCCATACATTATGAAGCAAAGGTGGACGCATCGATTTGAGCGCAATATAAATGAGCATTTTGAAATCTGTAATTTTTTCACTAAAGAAGACAGGGTAAACATGGTATTTCAGTTAATCTCAAAAAGAAAACCATGGGTGTTAGATCATGGGATTCAGATAACCAAGAGCTGAACACAAAATCATCATGTCCAGGATGACCGATCCAACAGCATGGAAGATAGTTTTAAAAATGCTCCAGTTTCTGATCCACTATGCTTGTGAAACTATCGAAATTTTGCACTTTCTTACAAATTCTCTAATTTTTGGCGATTTATCGCCTTTCTTCAAATAGTTATAGCTGCCTGGAACCACTATATTTACTTTGAATTATCCTATAAAAATTGGATAAGAATAAACTTGACACCATTGGAAAGAAGAGGATCTAAAATTTAGGTTACCACTGCTAGAACACTCACTGGCATTATGATGTCCGGTAAGTTTTTAATCGATCGCCTCCTCAACAACGGATAAGCCAAAAGGAAAATGAAGACCTGAATCTTTTGTTGTTGCCGCTGAGATCTTCTGATATCTTTCTAAGGATTTTTACTTGTGGGCTTTGTAAAAGAGGCAATTTACATTTCACACACTGGCCAGCCTGCACAATCGTATTACATCTGTGGTGTGTTCATTGTCAGTAACACAAGACATGATGATTTAAGCGCGGGACGAGTTGCTACAGCTTAGATCTTTAGCTTGCAGCAGGGTGGGACCATTATGAACTTTTATAACCTGTGTTTCTATTTGCATATAGATTATTTCATGAAATAAAAATGAGTTAATTGAGTCCATCTATTGGAAGAACCAGTTTGTGGCTTACCTAGCTGCCCTGAATCATTTTTCATAGCTGGCTTAGGTTGGTTGATTTGGGGAAGGGACCAAGAAGTGAAGTCATTGGTCGCACCGGATTAGGAAAGGGCCGGGAAGTAAGTCAGAGAAACCACCCCGGCATTTGCCTGAAATGATTTAGGGAAATCACGGAAAACCTATATCAGATGGCCGGATGCGGGTTTGAACCGTCATCCTCCCGAACATGAGTCCAGTGTGCTATCCACTGCACCACCTCGCTCACTGGTTTAGGATAAGCTTCACATTAAACGTATTTGTTGAGCTCTCACATAGTCCATATACATAAAAAAATCGTGAGCACCAGTTGCTCCAACGGTTCAGTGACTCCAAGGTATACCATGTTGGTCAGATTCTGTCTAATTATATTTGTAGTGGATTTGAGGTACATTGTGGAGTGTTCAAAGCATATGACTGCATTTTCTTTCAAGGCTATTTGGTGCATAACTTTAGCCTATGCTGTACCTTTGAAGAGTTTCAACATTTTGTTTGTTTTGTTCGAATGTTCTCCATTACAGTTAAATTTTTTTTATATACTAAGGTCCTCACTTGTGTTGTCATCAAGAAATGTATTGTTCAGCATGTATGACACATATAGAAATGAATGCTAATATTTTTTTCTGAAGAATTCCATTGATTGCATTAAATTGCCATTCGCAGTAAGTCTTTTTCTGGGTTGTCACAACCCTTTAACGCAGAAGAACGTTTGGTATGTTTCACTGAGAACGAACGTTATTTTTGCCTCTGTGTCAACTTTCAAGTCAATACAATACTTTTCTATAGAGGAAGTTACTGTGTATATCTTTGATGCACCCATTTGTGGCAATAAATCACTGTGGCACTTGAGTGACGGTTGGAGTTGTGTTCTCTGGTGCCACTGTTATGACACCTCATGGAATAATGACTCTTATTCCTATAGGCTGTGGCACATCATCCTTGTTGATGGGCACTGGCTTGAATGTGGATTGCCACAGCATCTTCCGCAGTTTTGCTGTGGTCTGTATATGAGTCTAAATTGTTAACATCTAATTTCTTAGGCTTCCATTGGCAATGACAATTGAAATGGAATAATTTTGCTTATTATGTGTTTTAGTGTTTAATAATGATGTGAAGTAACACCCAAAATGATTTTTTCAGTTGAACTCTAAGTTTTTGGAATTTCTGAAAGAAGAATCTGTTCCTTTTGTTGTGTCTAGACATCATCCAGATCACTTCTATTTTCTCTTTTTTTTTAAATTCTGATGGAGTTTGAGTCATCTATGATTTCACTTGATCACATTGTTTCATAAGAATAACTGCAGTGTTAGCCTCTCCCCAATGCTATTCCATCTGTATATTGAGCAAGCAGTAAAGGAAACAAAAGAAAAATTCGGAGTAGGTATTAAAATCCATGGAGAAGAAATAAAAACTTTGAGGTTCACCGATGACATTGTAATTATGTCAGAGACAGCAAAGGACTTGGAAGAGCAGTTGAATGGAATGGACAGTGTCTTGAGAGGAGGATATAAGATGAACATCAACAAAAGCAAAACGAGGATAATGGAATGTAGTCGAATTAAGTCGGGTGATGCTGAGGGAATTAGATTAGGAAATGAGACACTTAAAGTAGTAAAGGAGTTTTGCTATTTGGGGAGCAAAATAACTGATGATGGTTGAAGTAGAGAGGATATAAAATGTAGACTGGCAATGGCAAGGAAAGCATTTCTGAAGAAGAGAAATTTGTTAACATAGATTACGGATTTAAGTGTCAGGAAGTCATTTCTGAAAGTATTTGTATGGAGTGTAGCCATGTATGGAAGTGAAACATGGACAATAAATAGTTTGGACAAGAAGAGAATAGAAGCTTTCAAAATGTGGTGCTACAGAAGAATGCTGAAGATTAGATGGATTGATCACATAACTAATGAGGAAGTATTGAATAGGATTGGGGAGAAGAGAAGTTTATGGCACAACTTGACCAGAAGAAGGGATTGGTTGATAGGACATATTCTGAGGCATCAAGGGATCACCAATTTAGTATTGGAGGGCAGCGTGGAGAGTAAAAATCATAGAGGGAGACCAAGAGAAGAATACACTAAGCAGATTCAGAAGGATGTAGGTTGCAGTAGGTACTGGGAGATGAAGAAGCTTGCACAGGATAGAGTAGCATGGAGAGCTGCATCAAACCAGTCCTAGGACTGAAGACCACAACAACAACAACAACAACAACAACAACAACTACTGCAGTGTTAAGTCACTATGTAGTTAAAGTGCTTCAGTTAAAGTGCTTCAGTGTGTAGTCATTTTTATCTTACGAATGTCTTAACATTTCTGCCGCCATTCATTGCACAAAATTCAAAATACCGGCAAGGGCACAAAACATAGTAATTACTTCATCTGTGCATCCTCCCACCCACAGAAATCGTTTGCTGAACATCAGTAGCGTTTAGATTACTTTTCTTTACAGAATGTAATGGTTGTCGAATGTTTTTACTGCTTGTACTTTTTTCTTCTCTTTGCATTGTTCTTCCGATAAGTGGCCCCCAAAATTGTGCATTATTATTGATCATCTGTAGATAAGATTGAAGGCTGTGCAATACATTGACGGGTCTACTGAAATCTGATCTGTATTGAGCAAACTGCTTGATTATGTAATCTCTGACTCATATCGTATATCTTTGTCAGCTCAGACTCATATACAAAACTGTGTATTTTGCATGAGTCTTTGTGTTCTGAAGAGTATATGTCTTCAGAATTAATGGAAAGCATATTAATTTGAGAATTATTGGAAGTATGTAGGCGTTTGCCACCATTATGGCGAGTGAACATTAAAACGGTGGAAGTGGTCAAAACAACCCCTGTCATACTTTTTCCCTTCATTGTCGTATTCAGTTTATTCACTTTGTTAATGAAATCATATGAATTTTCCAAATTTTTCTCCTCTTTGCGAAGATGTATTAGTATTTACAAAATATTTACATTTTCTTCATTCACCTAAAACAGCGGAAGTGGTCAGTTTCACCGCACTGTAATTTACCTTCTGAATATATTTGAATTATCCAACAATGATGTGGCAACAGTCAGCAGTCATGCATGCTGGTCAGTTTTGCAACTTGACACAAGTAAATTCCAATTGACCACAGTTTGTCATGTCATTCAGGTAATAGTCTTTGTCCATTAACACGTTTTCGAACATGTATCATCAGCATTGACTTTCTGAAGAAATGTTACATCTCTTAGAGAATTCTGAAGATGAATAGGAAACTGACTTCACTGATGAAGATGATGATTATGACCTGAGACAAGTGAATATGAAGACACTGTGAACAAGGAGTGATTAGTGGAAGAAGATTCATATGCTGGTCTACGTCAGTCATCACCTCTTTCATCACAGGAGGCAGAGTTGGATGCATCTACAAAGATGATTGCAAGGGGTGGAACTGCATGGGAGAATGGAAATTATTCATCTTCTTGAAAGCGGTCAGCAGTGAATGTTCTGAAGGAGAGAGGAGGTCCCACTGCTTATGCTTGCCAACGAGTTGACAGCTCTGTCATCAGTGCCTTCCGTCTTATTTTTGATGGAGCCATGCTGCGCCTCATGTAGAAATAACAAAGAATCAAATTCTCAAAAAGCACTAAAAAACAATGACTGGACTGTGTCTCTTGAGGAACTGGAGAAACTGATACCCATCATGTATGTGCAGGGTGTATTGTGCACAAAAGCTAAGTCTCTCGTTGATCTCTGGTCACACTCTTGGGGGGCCTACTTTTATCAAGGACATTATGCCAAGAGATAGATTTCAGGAGCTTTTCAGATTTCTGTTTCGATGAAAAAGCAACCCGAGCTGAATGCCTGGTAACAATCAAATTTGCTCTTGGATTTAAAATTTGGGGAAGTTTTTACTGTACTGGAGAAAATATAACCATTGACAAGCAACTGTTACCAAGCAAAACAAGATGTTGGTTCACTCAATCCATGTCCAATAAACCAGACAAATATGATCTCAAATTCTGCTTGGCTGTCAACGTAATGGCAAAGTATATATGTTCTGCCTACCCATTCCTTGACAAACAGGACGCGCATGGACAGAAACAAAGACTTGAATAGCATGTAATTCTGCATCTCATGGATCCATTTGTAAATCAAGGAAGAAATGTGATGACAACTTCTTTATGTCTGTTCAACTTGCTAAGAAACTCAAAGAAAAGAAAACCTCATTAGTTGGTACAATGAAAAAGGTCCATCGTGAAATCCCGAATGAAGTGAGGAAGCCCGATGTTGAAATACACTCCACCACCTTCAGGGGCGCTTCTAGAAGTCGAAGGGTGTGGGGGCTAAATGGGGGGGGGGGGGGGGGGGAGGGAGGGGAAGGTTTGGGGGATATTGCTTAACAAAAGAAGAGTTGGGATCCTTCACCCACAAATTGGTAAAATTTGATGTTACTTAAAGTAGTTTTTGGTAACTGTTTGGGAGTTCAGGGTAAAAAATGTGCATTAATAAACAGTAAGATGCCCCATTTTGAGTTAAATGATATGTATTGGTTTAGATAGTAAGCTATTTGCCGCTCTTATTCTGTTGTTAAAATGTGTTTGAAATGCATTGTAACCTATGTTGCTACATAATTATTAAAAAATGATTGAACCTGTTGGAGTAATATATTCGCTGATTTCTGAAGTCATTTTGTTGAGTGTAATATGATTTTCATTGGGGGGGGGGGGGGGGGCGCTATAGCTCCCATAGCTCCCCCCCCCCCCTCCCCTTGCCACCTCCCGCTGACCACCATTCTGCACCATAGTGGCAACATGGATTGCACCACGACTGTATACCAAGGAAAGAAGAATAAAAATGTTGTTCTTCTGAGTACATTGCCTGCTAGAGTAGCAATAAGCAAAAAACCAAAGAATAAACCTGAAACCATAACATTCTACAATGCAACAAAATATGAGATTGACGTGATTGATGACATGACTCATAAATATACTACAAAGGTTGTATGCAGGAAATGGCCATTGCATGTCTTCTACAACATCTC
Organism: Schistocerca serialis cubense; assembly: GCF_023864345.2. Lineage (NCBI taxonomy): Eukaryota > Metazoa > Arthropoda > Insecta > Orthoptera > Acrididae > Schistocerca > Schistocerca serialis. The sequence continues at coordinate 598,468,411 of NC_064643.1, forward strand.
GGACATGGCAACAATAAATGCATGGATCATCTACAACATCGTAATGAACAAGAAAATGAAAAGGAAGAAGTTCATACTTCCACTGGCCAATGAACTCAAGCAAACAAAAGGGCAAGAACATCAGGCAAAGCAAGAGGATACGGGACTGAAATCAGCTAGAAAAGCGGAGAAAGTGCCAAATGAATCCCCGCAAAGGCAACAAGACCAGGTAAAACTGTGTAATATGCCACAAAGGTAATGTGCGCATAAAACAGAAATCATCTGTACTATGTGCATCTTGCAGATTCCAGTGACATGAGTGAAAAATAATAAAAAGCCATGTGTAGGACACATATGAGAGTAATATGAACGACATATACTAAATGTGTCTAGGAGATTACACACACAAATAGGCGATAGATGAAAATCTACAGTATAGGAAACTTGTTGGCATAAGCAACAATAAATTTGTAAGGTATTATGTTGTTGAAATTTAAGTAATTATTAATTATTATAATTGTGATTACTACAAAAAAGATATGGATTAACAAACACTAAAACAAAGTGCTTGTTTAGTTCAAATATGAAAATATTTTATGTGGGATCAAAATGATCCTTTCTGCCATTTTAGGATTGTCAGAAACTCCGCCGTTCTAGCGTTAAATGAAATGAGTATAGTAATCACTAAAAGAAAACAAAGCAATATGATCAGTTGTGGAAATTAATCTACTCAGAAGGAGATAAGCTTCGTTTAGCTAAGAATCTAAAATCATTGTGGACACATTATGAGAAAGAACTTAAAAGAACTACTTGTGTGTCGAAAAGCGGAGCTGGTACTGATGAGCCACTGGAGCCAACGGTATGTTACTTCGATGCCATGAACTTTTTTAGTTCTGTTTACATAAAAATGTGTTGATTCTTGTTTTTAAAACTGTATCTAAATAAATAAATATTACTCAGGTATAATCAGAACTATATGTGCAAGCATTTCCAAAAGTACAAAGCAAATTAGCAAGAACCGAACCTCAAAGTTCCAATAATCATTTGGCTCAGTGATCCTCGAGTCACTTAGTAGATTTCCATGCATCAATCTTCACCTCGTATTGTACAAATCCCAAACACATCTATGCTTCCTCTTTACATTACACGATCGCAAAACCAGCCCAAGAGCCACGTAACAGCTGGGGTCCGAAGCTGCCACATTTGTGCGTCCATAATCTGACACTAATATTCCACAATATAGATTTGCTATTTGTAGCAAGCTGTCAATATATTGCATGATATTGCTGCCCGATGTTGTTGACAGTCTAGGGACCATTTTAGCCCCAGTGTCATCTTCGGCTTGCGAACCCATACAGACATTAATGAAATTGTCTGTTGAGCTTTTGGCTATTAATTCAGTTATGAAGCTTCTCGAAATTGAAATCATGAGATCCAGCGACACTGTTCTATTACCAGTACATGACAAACAAGAAATGGTTCAGGTCATTGCCAAACTCCGTCTTCCATTTAAGTAGACCTATATAAAATTCGTGCAAGTAGAGTAATTTTCTAGCCTTGATTATTGTTGGATTTAAATTTCTTCATCTTTTTCTTCTACTATTATTGTTACTCATCATATGTATGATGCACTCGAGAAGGAGTATTTGATGAAGACTAAACAGACTCGCAAACTTCTTGTTAGGCTCTGTTTCAACTGTTTCCAAAGACCAACCACAGTTCAAGTCAATGAACAAATACACATATGGCACATAAGGTAATTCAAAGTATACAGTATATCGAAAGGATAATGGGAAACTGAGGTGGTTGTGTTCTTCACAATATGTAAGTAAGTCAAATCCATCGAGACAGAAATTGAAGCTACATCCAAGATTGTTTAGGTGAGACTCAGTATCAATGGTGGGTATATGTCGACCACCAGACCCACTCCCAGGTGTAATCAAAAGCTTTAGAAAAACCTCATCTCGCTACTATGCATGATCACAGTTTTTCTGTCATCATTAGACAAGACCTCACTCATCCAACAACTGATTAGTTTATGTGCCACACTGGGAAAGAAGATGGGTTCATGCTTAATGCTGGCTTATGTTTTATCGGGGAGGAAAAAGGTGCACATAGTCATTCTGAGATGAAAGCCAAACACTACAAAGAATGGATTAGAAGCATTCTCTTAAAATTACCAAACAGATTTGTGATGGTTTTAGATCAAGCTCTGTATCACACAATGACAAATCTAATAACAGTATCATGAAATCCACCTACGAATCAGAGACAGGATGCTATTAATGAATGGATGGAAAGCAGTAATGCAGTGCTTCCATCTAATGGCACATCATTTGAGGAACTGACAGAAACTGTTCTACTGGAACATGTGCAACTGCCCTTTAGGTCACAAGAATACCTTTTGAAGAGTGTATTGCACTGTCAACAAGGAAATTAAAGCTGTGTGATTGCCTGTGGCAAACTGCGATTTCATCAACACTGAAGCTATAAGGGCATTTGATAAGAAGAAGATAGCAAAGGAAAACATGAATTTTAAGGTAAATGATACTTTACAGTTGTATCACTGTGCTCCGGTTTCTCCAAAGTGTCTGGAGAGTTCAGTGAGTCATGCACACAAACCTGAAAACAGTTGTGCTGAAAGAGCTCACTGTCTTGACATAGCAATAAAAATATTGCAGATCCAAGTAGAGGATTGCAACAGCAGCAGCAAAACCTCAGGCAACAGCAAAAGTGATGAAGATAGTTAACTTTTGTTTCATTCATCATTCATTCCTGCAAAATTTATTCTAGCTAACCGATTTTTCTTTTACTGTTAAAATGTCTAATACATTGCATTGTTCATTTATTGAGCATTCATTTGCAGTTAAATGTATTAAGGCCAATTCACATTGGACATCATGTCCAAACATTCTGCAATGCATTTCAAATGGAGGCATCCACATGGGCCATCACTTCACAGCACCACGCCACCATTATTTCTCAGGAAGAAAGTTTTGGTGGGGCCTACAAGAAATAAGGGCTGTGCAAAGAATTTGTGACATCACACAGTCATCTTGCCTGCCATATTTCGTAAACACTCAGCTCCATGCAGGACCCATGGGAAATCAGTATGTCACTGAAAAGGTACCCACTAAAGGTCTTAAATTTATTGTGTGCTGTCAAGAGCTTGCATGCATTTAAACATGTAGCTAAGAATTATTAAACTTGTCTGAAATAGTTACTTGCTCCCTGCCAGGCACAGCTGCTGGCACTCATAAGATGTGTACAGTGTGTTTTTTTTTCTACACTCCACAGCCAGTATTTCTCATGGGCCTCAAGTTTTGACAGTTGGCACTATCAACCACCGATGATCATGTTACTTCCAAACTCCTTTCCTCCTGATACACAGCCATGCACTCATCCCCATAGTTCAGTGATGCCTATCCTGCCTTAGTCATTATCACCCATACTAAGAAGGGAAAAGGGACACTAGCGCAACTTGTTTTCTTCTCACCGAGAAACTGTCTGGTCTTGTTGTGAACTCAGCCAGCCACGGCAACCACAGGTACCTTTGGTGACCACCTCCTATCAGTGCTCTGCACTCTCGAGGGTAAGGGTGCTGGGGGTACTCTGCAGGGACCATACAATTGATGGTGTAAAATATTAGATTACTAGACTCTGCAGCAGCAAGTTTAGCCTGCAGCGGGAAGAATATCTTTAATTAGTTCAGCTTGTTGTGAAGAACTGTGTCATGCAAACACATTTGATTGTACATCCTGTTTAGTAATATAGTGTGTGTTAATTGCATTTATTGGTGTTCTGCCTCTCCCTGCAACCATTCACAGCTGGAATGCCCACAGATATAATGTAAAAAAAGATCTGACTTTTTTGAGGATGTCCACACTGAAACTAGCATCAATGACTATAATGTAGATGAAGCAACAATGATTCCCAAAGTATGAGCAAGTAAAACAGGGAGAAACATTTATCTGTTCTGTAAATTAGATAAACAGGAAGTAGAATCAGGTCTCAAGAAGAAACTTCAAGTGTTTGGTTCAGGGCAGGAGAATGTGCAGGAATGGTGGCTCAAGTTTAGATGAATAGTTAACCAAGAACTGAATAGTCTAACAGGTCATAATGGGTGGAACCTTATATGATGCCATACTGTCACAGTATAGAAACTTCTAAAGAAGCACTGAGTACTGCACCTTGGGTGTAAAACATGACAACAGATAAGCAGATGCTGAAGGAAATGCAGTTGGTTGCAAAGAGGGTTATGCGTGAAGCCTTCAATGACTACTGTAGCAAATTCTAATCAAAATATTCATACTGAAACTAAAGAAATTCTGATCATATGTAAAAGCTGTTTGTAACATTAAAGAGTGTTGAGAACCATGTGTATAGCACAGGAATTGAGGGTAGCAAATCAAAAGCACAAATGCCAAACTTCATCTTCAAATGTGTCTTTACGAAGCAGAATGTAAGAGTACTCTCAGATCAGTTCCTGCACCATTGCAAAGTTGAGTGATGTAGATTTCACACCATTGCAAAGAAGAATGATATAGATATTATGGTCATTGGCTCTGATAAATTAAAAATGAGCAAGGTTCTAGAACTCTGGAATACTTGTTAGATTCTATACAGAATTTGGAGTTATTTTAGCACTTCTTTTACCTACAACCACATCAGTACTCCACAAGCCAACTGACACTGTGTGCAGAGGGTACTTCTGGTACCATTACTTGATCCCCTCTTAACTGTTTCAATTGCAAATGGTGCATGGGAAGAATGATTGTAGGTAGGCCTCTGTATTAGCTCTGATTTCTCAAATTTTTTCATCAAGATAATTCAACCATAATTACATCATAGAGCCCTGCACCCAGTGGTTGGAAGAAAACAAAGATCTACAAGATTTACCGAAGTTGTTCACAAAATTACAGTGCAATATTATTGATATACATCTGTTGTAGAATCTTAGAACATTTACCGATCTCAAATGTAATGAGGTATCTCATGTAAAAGCCAACTTCCTCTTGTCTCACATGACATACTTTATGGACCAAGTCAGTAAAGTAAATGGCATATTTCTGACTTCTGAAAAATCTTGTTACACAGAACCACACAAATGCTTATTAACAAAAGTAAGATCATATGAGAAATCAAACGACATTGATGACTGGATTGAGGATTTCTTTCTAATGCATGTTATTTTGGATGGGGAGTAATTGACAGATGAAGTATCTTCAGATGTGCTCCAGGGAAGTTTTTTGGGATCTTTGCTGTCCATGCTGTATGTTAGGAATGTGGCAGATGATATTACTAGCATTCCCAGACTTTTTGCATGTGATAAAATTATCTATAATGAAGATCTGTCTGAAGAAAATCTGCACCAATGCTCAGCCACATCTTGATAAGAATTTGAAGTGCTATGAAGATTGGAAGCTTGGTTTAAATGCCCAAAAATATAAAACTGTGCACTTCACAAAACAGAGAAACATAGATGTTCCAGAGGGAGGGTTTAGGCTCAGTCGTAGTTAGCAGGTGGCAGACTTCAGTTCCTTAGTGGGACACTGCAAAACACACAGTTAGTCTACAAGGGAGAATGTTTACAAAACAAATAAAAGAACAGAGGTCAAACAACTGCATATAGATAACACGCTTTGAATAACTTCTGTTTCATTTACTATCTTATAATGTAATATAGTTTTTTATATATAAAAACAAAGATGAGGTGACTTACCGAACAAAAGCGCTGGCAGGTCGATAGACACACAAACAAACACAAACATACACACAAAATTCAAGCTTTCGCAACAAACTGTTGCCTCATCAGGAAAGAGGGAAGGAGAGGGGAAGACGAAAGGAAGTGGGTTTTAAGGGAGAGGGTAAGGAGTCATTCCAATCCCGGGAGCGGAAAGACTTACCTTAGGGGGAAAAAAGGACAGGTATACACTCGCACACACGCACATATCCATCCACACATACAGACACAAGCAGCAGAATATGTCTGCTTGTGTCTGTATGTGTGGATGGATATGTGCGTGTGTGCGAGTGTATACCTGTCCTTTTTTCCCCCTAAGGTAAGTCTTTCCGCTCCCGGGATTGGAATGACTCCTTACCCTCTCCCTTAAAACCCACATCCTTTCGTCTTCCCCTCTCCTTCCCTCTTTCCTGATGAGGCAACAGTTTGTTGCGAAAGCTTGAATTTTGTGTGTATGTTTGTGTTTGTTTGTGTGTCTATCGACCTGCCAGTGCTTTTTTTCGGTAAGTCACCTCATCTTTGTTTTTATATATAATTTTTCCCACGTGGAATGTTTCCTTCCATTATATTAATATAGTTTTTTATATTTGTAAGAATAAAAATTATCTTTAAAATAACAAATGTAAGTTTTTGTATTCTGAAATTCCAGGTTCCCAGGTCAGTTAAATGCTGATCTTCGCAAGCTTGCAGTAAATATGGTACCATTTCCTCGCTTACATTTTTTCATGCCCGGATTTGCTCCTTTGACGTCACGTGGGTCTCAGCAGTACAGAGCTTTAACTGTACCAGAACTCACACAGCAGATGTTTGATGCAAAAAATATGATGACAGCTTGTGACCCCAGACATGGCCGATATCTCACTGTGGCAGCCATTTTCAGAGGGCGTATGTCTATGAAAGAGGTGAAGTTTATTTGTTTAAAGAAATAACTCAGTCTTACTGCAGCATGTGTGTGTGTGTGTGTGTGTGTGTGTGTGTGTGTGTGTAGTATTTTTCTCTAACAGTTGGTCAACAGCAAGGTATCTGTCACTTGTGGAATGCTATCTGCTTATTCCAAGATTAACAGCATGTTTTTTGTTAACTTTAAGATTTTTAATATGTGAGTACTGTAGAAAATATAGTATTTACTGTACTGCATTTTGCAGCTTAAAAATGCTGTGAAAATGAGATAAACTGAGTTGAGTTTGTAACTTTCATAATGGTACATTTTCTGTCTTTCACAGATTTGAGTTATTGACTAATTTATTTTATTTGTAGCGTTTTTTGCATGGAACCACCAACTGACAACTTTCGCAAATACCTTGGCAATTTTTTACAAGTTTTGTGTGAACAAAGAGTAAATACAGTTTATATTTGTCTAAGTGATTACATATACACAATACAAATAATAGAATACTTAATAAGGACACAAAATTGAGTCATCATCATCATCATCTTGGACAGTTTCCAGCCTCTGGCCAGGTCTGTATGGGACATAGGCCTCTCCAACATCTTCTGTCTTGCCACCATCTCTCCATCTTCACATTGGTCCAGTCTTCTGCTTTCTTCTGGATGCATTCCTCTACTCCTTTCAGCCATCTGTCTCTTGGTCTTCCTCTTGGTCCCTTTCCTTCCAGTTTCATCTCTTGTATCCTCCTGGGTATCCTCATCCATCCTCTTAACGTGTCCATACCATTTCAGCCTTGAATTCCCTGTCCTCTCCTATAATGGTTCCACCTTCATTAACTCTCTGATCCTATCATTTCTTAACCTGTCTATCCTTGTCACTCCAGTACAGTTTCTCAAGAATTTTATCTCACTATTTTGTACTTTGCTTTTCTCTCTTCCTTTCATAACCAAGGTTTCTGATGCATATGTCAGGATTGGGACATATTATGACTGGTATATAGCCTTTTTACTGATTTGAGGTACATCCTTGCTCCATAACAGGCTTCTGACACTCTTCCAAAATGCTTCTTCTTTTCTCCCCTGCTCATTTATTTCTCTGTTGTTTTTTTCCATCTTCCTGTATCAGGCTTCCTAGGTACTTGAAACTCGCTACTCCTCAATCGTTCCCCACCAATTGTTAATACCATTGTTTCTCTCTCCTTTTTTCTTGTTGTGATAATCATCTCACTCTTACTTATACTAAATTTCATCCCATATTCTTGTACTGTTCATTCCGATATGTCCAACTGCTCTTGTAATTTCTTCTCCTTATTCCCCCACATCATCAGATCATCTGTAGACACCATAGCTTTCATATTCCTTTCACCAATTACTTGTGCTACTGTACTCATTATATCATCCATCACTACAATGAAGAGTAATGGTGAAAGTGCACTTCCCTGTCTCAAGCCATTCTTCTGTTCACTCGAAGCTGATCTCTCTCCTCCTGCTTTCACACAGCTCACACTTCCATGGCACATTTCCCTTATCCTCCAAGTAATGTTTTGCTACTCCCCTGTTCTCCAAGGCTTCCACACTTTGCTTCTACATACACTATCATACACTTTTCATTGTCCAGGAAGGTCATTAGTAGATCTATTCCATATTTATGTTGCTGTTCCTGCAGTTGTCTTACAGCAAAAATTAGATCCACCGTGGACCTCCCTGTTCTGAAGCCAAGTTGCTCTTCTCTCATTCTTCCTTCTAATTTTGCCTGAATTCGTGCTTCCAAAAATTTTCTCAAAAATCTTTGCACAATGTCTCATCAATGTTATCCCCCGATAATTCTTGCACTCTTTTCTACTTCCCTTCTTAAAGATCAGGACAATTATTCCCTTCTTCCAGTCTTCTGGGATCAGCTTCTGTCTCCACACAATTTTCATTACTCGATATAGCCATTGTATCCCCACCTCTCCTGCTGCTCTTACCATCTCTACACTTAGCTCATCCAGAACTGGTGACTTTTCTCCCTTCATCTTGCCCAATGCCTCTTCCACTTCTCCCCATGTAAGGTCTTTTTCAATTTACTGTTCCTCCTCTATTTTCTCCTCAGCTTGTTCCTCCTCATCCAGGTCTTCATTTTGGGTTCAGGAGCTCTTCAAAATACTCCTTCCACATATTCTTGAGTTCCTCCTTATTCTCTACATCTTGTCCACTTTTGTTCACCATTTGAGCATAATCTGTCGTACAGTTCTTCCTCTTACTTTTAATCATCCCATATAACACCTTTATTGAACCTTCACTTCCTCCTCCTTCATTCTGATCTACTGTTCCATCCACTTTCTTCTTTCCTCCACCACCACTCTTTTTGCTTCTTTCTTGCTTGCCTAATATTCTTCTCTTGTCTCTGCCGTTCTCTTCCAGAACCATACCATAAAGGCTCTATTCTTTTTCTGTGCTATATCCTTTGTTTTATCATTCCATCAGGGTGTTTCTTTCCATCTCTTTTTGTTGCTTCTCCTCCAACATATTGCTTCCGTTGAACTTACTAATGTTCCCTTGAATCCACCCCATTCCTCTTCTATCATTTTTAGTTCATCCTTTGGAATGCTTTTCTTTACTATTTGTAGGTATGTAGCTGGCATTCTTCCTCCTTCAACTTCCATACCTTTATATGTCTTTCCTGGTTTTCTGTCCCTTTATTATCCTTAGTCCCTCTCAGGTTCATTACCAGCAAACGGTGGTCACTATCCAAGGCCTCCCTTAATGTCAATGATGTTCCTATTCATCTCACTGTTGTACAGGAAGTAGTCAACTGTCAACTTTCTGTTTAAGTCTTAACTGTACCAGGCAATCTTGTGGCTCTGTCTTTTCCTGAACCAAGAGTTCCCAACCAGCAAGCCATTCCTTTGACAGAACTCCAATAGTCTTTCACCTTCCTCATTTCGGTAGCCCCAACCCTCTGGTCCAAGCACACTTCCGCAGCCTTGTCTTTCTCTTCTAACGTGTGTGTTTAAGTCTCCCATTATTATCGTCTTCTTCGTTCCCATCTGCTTCTGCATTTCCTCTTCAAACTCTTGCTTCCCCTCAGAAGTGCAACCCACCTGTGGCGCAAACACTTGTATTACCTCTATGGTCGTCTCCTTGATTGATATTTTGGTCTTCATCATCCTATCACTTATTCTCTTCACTTCTTCTTTTAATTCATCTCTTACAACTATTCCAACTTCATTTCTCCTTCTCTCCTCATTTCCACTCCAGTACAGTCGGTAGCCTCTCCTCAATTCTCTCCTTCCTTCTCCTTTCCATCTTGTTTTAGCTAACCCCAATAGGTCTAACTTCCTTCTTTCCATCATGTTTATCAGCTCTTCCACCTTTACAGTCTATGTATGTATATTTAATGTTGCAATCTTAGTCTTGTTTGTAGCCAGTTTGTCGTCAATTAAATCCATCCTTTCTGAGGCCCGTTCTATTTTTGAAAGCAGAACTCGTAATCCACTACTGGCTTGCTGGGCCTATCGTAGCTTACACAGTCTCCACTGTACCTCGCTCCTACAGGCAATCCCCTACTTCATACAGTTGCCCATCTCTCACGACTTGGACGAGGCGTTGGGCTTGTGGGAGACACAAAATTGGGTATTAGATCATAATTTTTACAGATATTATGATTTTACAGAGCAAAATACAAAAAAAAAAAAAAAATCACTTTAGGTTGATATTAATATTCATTCAAAGAGTATAAGCACTTATTAAAAAGTGATTTTTTTTTCAGTTTGAAGTTGAGCGTATTCGCTTTGTGACACCTTATAGAGCATGGCAGTTTCTTGTATATACACTCCTGGAAATGGAAAAAAAGAACACATTGACACCGGTGTGTCAGACCCACCATACTTACTCCGGACACTGCGAGAGGGCTGTACAAGCAATGATCACACGCACGGCACAGCGGACACACCAGGAACCGCGGTGTTGGCCGTCGAATGGCGCTAGCTGCGCAGCATTTGTGCACCGCCGCCGTCAGTGTCAGCCAGTTTGCCGTGGCATACGGAGCTCCTTCGCAGCATGCCGCGACAGCGTGGACGTGAACCGTATGTGCAGTTGACGGACTTTGAGCGAGGGCGTATAGTGGGCATGCGGGAGGCCGGGTGAACGTACCGCCGAATTGTTCAACACGTGGGGCGTGAGGTCTCCACAGTACATCGATGTTGTCGCCAGTGGTCGGCGGAAGGTGCACGTGCCCGTCGACCTGGGACCGGACCGCAGCGACGCACGGATGCATGCCAAGACCGTAGGATCCTACGCAGTGCCGTAGGGGACCGCACCGCCACTTCCCAGCAAATTAGGGACACTGTTGCTCCTGGGGTATCGGCGAGGACCATTCGCAACCGTCTCCATGAAGCTGGGCTACGGTCCCGCACACCGTTAGGCCGTCTTCCGCTCACGCCCCAACATCGTGCAGCCCGCCTCCAGTGGTGTCGCGACAGGCGTGAATGGAGGAACGAATGGAGACGTGTCGTCTTCAGCGATGAGAGTCGCTTCTGCCTTGGTGCCAATGATGGTCGTATGCGTGTTTGGCGCCGTGCAGGTGAGCGCCACAATCAGGACTGCATACGACCGAGGCACACAGGGCCAACACCCGGCATCATTGTGTGGGGAGCGATCTCCTACACTGGCCGTACACCACTGGTGATCGTCGAGGGGACACTGAATAGTGCACGGTACATCCAAACCGTCATCGAACCCATCGTTCTACCATTCCTAGACCGGCAAGGGAACTTGCTGTTCCAACAGGACAATGCACGTCCGCATGTATCCCGTGCCACCCAACGTGCTTTAGAAGGTGTAAGTCAACTACCCTGGCCAGCAAGATCTCCAGATCTGTCCCCCATTGAGCATGTTTGGGACTGGATGAAGCGTCGTCTCACGCGGTCTGCACGTCCAGCACGAACGCTGGTCCAACTGAGGCACCAGGTGGAAATGGCATGGAAAGCCGTTCCACAGGACTACATCCAGCATCTCTACGATCGTCTCCATGGGAGAATAGCAGCCTGCATTGCTGCGAAAGGTGGATATACACTGTACTAGTGCCGACATTGTGCATGCTCTGTTGCCTGTGTCTATCTGCCTGTGGTTCTGTCAGTGTGATCATGTGATGTATCTGACCCCAGGAATGTGTCAATAAAGTTTCCCCTTCCTGGGACAATGAATTCACGGTGTTCTTATTTCAATTTCCAGGAGTGTATGTAGCATACCATGTACAGCAATCTTTCTTTCTCATATTGTAGACATGCATATTGGAAGACTTCATTGTTTTGTGTGTCACAAAAAAAGGTAATATTAATTTGTTTAGATTCAATGAGTAAACTGTGAGGTATCTATGATGTACAGAGATTGCCCTGTGGCAGTCTCTATATCCCAGTCCAAAGATAAATCTGGTTGCTCTTTCCTGCTTCTTTTCATATGTATGCTATCAGCACAGCCTCATATCTCTATCTAATAATTAATCAGTACAAAAACTGACCCGTAATAAAGTGTTTTTAATGTCTGATCAGAGACTACTTCTGACAACTGTCTAATTAGATGTTGTGAACTACTGATTTTATTACATGTAAAACTGATACGGTTTTCATCTAGGTATACAGGGTGAAGCGAAATTTGTACACTCGGGCTTCACAGCATGATTCCTCACATGCCAGCTATAAAATATGTCTGTTACAAAATTTCGTCCAGCGAGTACATCGGGCAGAAAAAGGATGTTAAATAGTGGCAGTCGGGCAACACTGTAATCACATGTATGGTAACTACTGCTGTCAGCAGATGTTGCTGGAGTAGCACAGTCTGTGCAGTCAATAGCATTTTGAGTTAGCATGCAGGGGGTGGAGGATTCGATCCTGGCTTAGGGCGCACTTTTTTTTATTTGCTAATTTCATTCTGTAATATACGGTATTTCTTAGATTACATGTATCCTAAATTCACAATATTTTGTAACGCTGAATATAACAAATACATGGTTAGACAAATAAGAAATAGGCAATTAAAACAAATGACCTATCATAGGACAGACTAACTACAAAACAATATCGATTTGGAGATGCTAAAGATGATAGCACAGTACAATAACACAACATCTACCTGTCATTTATACTACATCTAATATGAATGCTCAGATATCACACATTTCCAACCAGTGACAATAATAGTGTCCATATTAACCCATTAGCGCCGTGCGTTGCCATATGGCAACGTTTGTAACACTTTTTTAAAATCGTTGATTCCACGACATCAATGAAGCGAGAGTGTTGGTAGCACTGGATTCCGTTCCGCAAGACTGTAAAGATCACTACAATGCAATGGTTTTAACAATACATTTAAATTCTGCGGTGTAAGCAGTGTTGGAAGTCGTCGTTTGCTGAATGACGAAGAAAAATGGAGTATAAGTTCGAGTAAGTATGTTTTACACAGTAACTTACGATATATAATTTGTTTTTTAGTATGGTTGTGCTTTAAATACTCAAATATATATTCTTTGGAGGTTACTGCTTGCTGTGAAATAAATTACGTTCATTTAGGCCATTTGAACATCGGTGTTGCCATATGGCAACACTAGGCGTTTGTACTCAGTAAAAGGATGAATTTTCTCTTTCTTGTTTTAGAAGAGGTTTCTCACTTGCTGAGGTGCTGGAGACTTTTTTATAGTGGTGATATTGTTGTAAGTGTGGTGGCTGGACAACTTACTTGTCACAATGATCTCTTTTTCATGTGGTGCACAAGAAATTGGCCAAGTCAAGAGATTCTCGCAACTAAAAAAGTGAAATGTAATGATTCCCAGACCAAACCTGGTAGGCAAATATAATACATATATGGGAGGTATTGATCAGATGGATCAGAATCTAGCATGCTATTGCATTGCAATAAGAAGCAAGAAATGGTACTGGTGTCTCTTTACATGGATTTTAGATGTCGCCATACAAAACAGTTGGTTTTTGTATAATAAAGCTAGAAACCAAACTATTTCTCAGCTTGATTTCAAGAGAGAAGTAGCAACAGTGTAATTGCAAAGAAACCAAGCTTTACCAAAAGGAACCGGGAGACCATCTGCATCAAGGGCATGTTCAGACAGCTGCAAATCAGATTCAATTAGGTTTGATAAGACTGACCACCTCATCCAGCACACAGAAGGAAAGAAGAAGAAAAGATATGCACACAAGGACTGTAAATCTATTGTGAGAACAATGTGTTCAAAGTGTAATGTGGGATTGTGTATTGACTGTTTTATTCCATTTCATGTAAAATAATGCTGAGTTCAAGATTTTACTTTTGATTATGAATTGTACTGTGTTATAAAGTATCAGATGTATGATGAAGACTGAATAATAAATTTGCACAAAACTTGTATATGTAATAAGAAATTTCAATAATCAACTTATTTTAGTTAAAGTTGTAATCCATATAAATTTAGGCAGTGAAAGTGCCTAGCGTTGCCATATAGCAACGCCAAATATCTCACTAATGGCGGTAATGACTTTTGTCGAAACAACTCTGTTGTGTAATTTATGTCTTTTACAGACATAATAAGGCAAATTTTTTTTAAAAATCACAAAAAAATTAATTCCGGCGCTAGTGGGTTAATGACCACATGACCTTCACAACAGGATATGTTGTCCTCAGAACAACAGATGCTCAAAGCGACCTCGCTACACGTCTAAACGTTGTGCAACCCTTCGGATCATACAGCTCTGGACCCTTCACAGCAAAGCTGTGTCAACAGTAACAAGAGTAGCATACACATGCACTACCAGTTCTTCCACATTCGTTGAAAGGGTAGAGTACACATGCTCCTTTAGGTATCCCCACAGGAAAAAATCCAGGGGATTCAGGTCAGGTGACCACAGTGCTCATACAACTGGACCTCCTCATTTGAGCCATTACCCTGGAAATGTTCTGTCCAAATACTGTCACGCATTAATTCCAGAGTGTGGAGGTGCACCATCATGTTGGAACCATATCCTCTGCCGAACATGTAGTGGAACATCTTCCAGCACATCAGGCAGATAGTTTGAGAGGAATGCATGATACCTCCATGCAGTCAACCAGTCAGGCAACATGTAGGGGCCCAAACACTTGTCACCCAATATTCTGGCCCAGACATTGATACCAAGAACTTGATATCCATGGTTGCGGGTGACGTGTGGGTTACCCTCACCGATGGTGGACATTGTGCATATTGAAGACATCTTCACGAGCAAATGCTGATTCATACGATGATATTATGGTGTTCACGAAGTCATTGTTGCCTTCCTGTCGTTGTTGGAACCATTCACAGAATCGCATCTGCTGATGGTAATCTGCAAGAAGCATGTGTTGCATGACAGCATAATGATAGGGGTGCAACCATACTTGTGCACCACGTTAACAACCTTGTGTTGCGAGACTCGCAGCTGCCTTGCTACTTTACGTGTACTTTGCTGAGGTTCTTTGTGTATGACCTCCAGAATAGCTTCCTCAGTAGCTGGAGTATGGCGAGCCCATGGATGACCTCTGCCACATGACAGTGGAAGGAGAGAACCTGACACCCGAAGATGCAGCTCCAGACGATGAAACACATTTTTATCTGGATGGAGTCAACAAGGATATCTAACAGCATATTCACAAGTGGCAACAACAGCCCAGTTTTCAGATGCACCAAGGACCAGAAGCATATCCACATATTCATCATTTGTGTATGCCATGTGTCTGCCACATTGGTTTAGAGGTTTACAATGAGAAAATTCGATACGTGTACGCATGTACATTGGAGTTGTCATGAGCGTCTGGTGGACAGCGCATACAGAATAAACACACCCTCGGTCCTGCACACTGTTCCAGCTAACACGCATTACCCCTCTGACAGATATTGTTCTGCATGATTCATCTCGACACCATTAATTGTGAAATGTTCGGTTTCGAATTACACTGTTTCCCTAATGGTAATAGATGTGATGTTTTCACAATCCCAGCGATAGAATAATAATAATAATAATAATAATAATAATAACAATAATAATAATAATAATAATAATAATAATAATAATGATAATAATAATACTGGCAGGCCGCAATGGCCAAGCAGTTCTAGGCACTTCAGTCTGGAACCACACTGCTGCTACAGTCGCAGATTCGAATCCTGCCTCGGGCAAGGATGTGTGTGGTGTCCATAGGTTAGTTAGGTTTAAGTAGTTCTAATTTTAGGGGACTGATGACCTCAGATGTTAAGTCCCATAGTGCTTAGAGCCATTTGAACCATTTGAATAATAATAATAATGCATTGAGATATGTACTAAACAGCATGCAGTTACCAGATTCAGTATTTGAAATGCATAATTAGTAGGACCATGGTGATACATACAAATAGTAACCAAATCTGGACATTATTTGCAAAGCACATTGCTAGTCCTGCTGGTAATGAAGGCCCTAACAAACGAGGCAAGAATAATAGCTGGTACTAATCTATGGGATCATTGGAGGAGGGTACAAAGCAAACAGGTTTCGCATCTAGCAGATGAAGTAATGGGAATAAATTCATGCCGACGATGTGGAAAGGGCTTCTTTCAAAGCTTACAAATGTTTCACATCTATGTTTGTAGTATGTAAGTGCAAATGTTTTCTAGAGGACCCACTGCCATCGATCTTGACGATTCAGATGCCTGGTACCATACCACCTGGACTACATTTACCAAATAAAAAACACCTTTCCCAACCCAGGATCGAACCATCGAGCCCCTGCATGCTTTTCTAACTCAAAAATCTATCCACTGAACCAACTAAAAAACACAGACAATGTGTGCTGACAGAGTGAGTTACCATACATGTGGTTACAGTGTTACCTGATTACCACTCTTTAACGTCCTTTTTCTGCCAGATGTACTCGCCAGACGAAATTTTGTGACAGACATTTTTTTATCACTGGCATGTGAGGAGTCGTGCTGTGAAACCCAAGTGCACAAATTTCGCATCAACCTGTATACCTAGAAATCTACCTTTATCGGTGTCTGTTGTTTTAACTCCATGTATATTATTGACAGACGTTTGGTGTGAATTTACAAATTTAAATGGCAATAACTGAGATTTACTGATATTAACCATCAAACCTTGATTGCAGAACTCAGTAATTATTTGATCTAGTCCCTCAGTTGCAGCCAATGTAAACTCACTGTTTTGTTTGCCAACAAATAACAGTAGAAATCGTCTGCATAGCTTGCAAACTGGGAGCTGAGAGTTGGTTCTACATTATTTGTGAACAGAAGGAGAAGGAAAGGACCTAGAACTGAGCCCTGGAGTACACCTTGTGTGATTGGAAATTTGACCTGATCACTGATTTTGTAAATCTGCTTTGCAACTGACAAGATATTTGAAGACAAATTCAACTTGAACAGAATAGGGGTTCAGTATGTACAGTGTACACATCCTCATAAATAGGGTTACTGCTTTTTAAACAATGGAAAATCCAGGTTGGTATATCAACAGTTATGAAAAACTTAGACTGCTACTCACTGTAAAAATTAGAGCATTGAGTTACAGACAGGAACAACAAAAAGACTTGTATACACTTAGGTTTTGGGCAATCTTTCTTCAGAAAAATGGAAAACTCACACGTATTCACACCAGCAGACCTGCCTCAGGCGCACATGACTGTGTGTCTGGCCACTTTTCTGGCCTCTTTAGTCAGACTGCCAGTCTTGCACTGAAGAGAGAAACATTATCATGCTGACAGAGGAAAGCTCAAATTTCAATCTGTTGCTACACTGTAGGGAGTGTGCCATTTAAAATGCTTTATAAATGTGTTCCCAGTGTTCAGCAACATTATCAGCAGAACTGTAATGTATCAAAGCTTTTAAACATTCTGACACAAAAGAAAGAAAGAAAGAAAAATCTGATAGTTCAAGTGGTATAGTGCTTCAGAGAGAACTTGCAGAATATTGTTAATAATTTTCCTGAGTATGTCATTGTAGTAGGGGTGGCTTCAACTTGCCAGGTTTAGACTGGGAGAGCAATGCCATCAAAATTGGTGCCAGAGACAGGGATTCATGTGATATTATTCTGAATGCATTGTTCAAAAGTTACTTCAAGCAGATATTTAGAAAACCAACTCGTGAAGTTAATGTAATAGATCCCCTAGCAACAAACAGACCTGACCACATCAAATCAATTAACATAGAGGAAGGTATCAGTGATCATAAAGCTGTGTTAGCAACCACGACTACTAGTTTTGCAAGGAATGTTAAGAAAGGTATTTTTGCTTAGCAAGAGTGATGGGATACAAATTTCAGAGTATCTGAGTAGTCAATATCAGATATTCAGTAGTAGGGTCAAAGATGTGAAGCATAAACGAAAAAGATTTGAAAGCATTGTTGAATAATCCTTCAACGAGTATGTTCCAGGCAAGGTCTTAAGATATGGAAAGACCCACTGCAGTTTAATAGCTGTGTTGGAAAACTGCTGTGTGAAGAAAGAGAGCTTCATCAAAGACTTTGAAAGTAAAATTTTGTCAACCAATCTGAGTAAATACCTTCAGAGGGTTTGATCTTATGCAAAATCAGTAAGTGGTTCAAAATCATCTATTCATTCACTCAGTGACCACACAGGCACAGAAATGAAAGATAGCAAAGAGAAGGCCAAAATACTCAATTCAGTCTTTTGAAATTGTGTTACTGTGGAAAATTGTAACAAGGTCCTTCCTTTCAATCATTGTGTGAATGCCAAAATGGCAGATATTGAGATAACTGATTGCAGAACAGAAAAGCAACTCAATTGCTTAGTAGTGGCAAGGCATTGGGACCAGATGAGATACCTGTAAGATCCTGCAAAAAATATATGAAAGAATTTGCTCCCCTTCTAGTAGCGGTTTACTGTGGATCACTGGAGCAAAGGAAGGTGCCTTGAAAAAAAGTGCAGGTCATTCTTGTTTTCAAGAAGGATTGAAGGACAGATGCACATAATTATAGGCCTACATTGTTAACATCAATCTGCTGTAGAATTATGGAACATGTTTTATGCTCAAGATTTATGACATTTTTGGAGAACAAAAATCCCCTCTAAGAAAATCAACAAGTATTCTGCAAACAGAAATCTTGCAAAACTCAGCTCACTCTGTTCCTCCACGAGATCCATAGCACTGCAGTCAATGGTGCTCAGGTTGGTGCTGCCATTTAATGAAAAAAATATGAGCTTACTGAGTATTGGACCAGATTTGCAACTAGATTCAAGACTTCCTTGCAGATGTCACCCTTAATGGAACAAAATATAGAGATGTAAATATAATATCTGGATTACCCAAAAGAAGTGCAACAGAACTGTTAACTGTTTGCATTGGATATGAACGATCTCGTAGAAAGCATTGGAAGCTCTTTAACACTGTTCGCAGATGATGCGGTTGTCTATGAGAAAGTAGCAATGCCAGTAGACAGTATCTATTTGCAGAATGGCCTGTGTAGAATTGATGAATGGAGCAGGTTCTGGCAGTTGACCCTCAACGTAGATAATGTAAGAAGAAATCCACTACTGCACAACTACATTAATGACAAAATGCTGGTAACAGTATCTACCATAAAATATCTAGGAGTAACTGTCCTGAGCAACCTTAAGTTAAAAGATTACGTAAAGCAAATATTAAGAAAAGCAGATGCCAGATTCATAGGAAATGTAACTCGCAAAGGAAAGGAGTGATTGACAAGGCACTTGTTTCACCACTACTTGAATATTGTTCATATATCTGAGATCTTTTATCAGGTAGGACTAATAGAAGAGAGGGGAGAGGGAGAGGGAGAGGGGGAGGGAGAGGGAGAGGGAGAAGGAGAAGGAGAGGGTGAGGGAGAGGGGGGGAGAGGGAGAGGGGGGGGGGGAAGAGAGAGAGAGAGATCCAATGAAGAACAGCTTTCATCCTTGGATCATTTTGTTGGTATGAGGGCATTAGAAAGATGCTCAAAAAACTCCAGAGGCAGATGTTAGAAGAGAGGCATTGTGCATCATGAAGAGATTTACTATTGAAATTATGAGAGAACACTGTCCTGGCAGAGTCAGACAACATATATCTCGTGAAGTGACCATGATGAGAAAATTCAAGAAATTGGAGCTAATATAAAGGCTTAGCAACAATCATTCTCCCCACGTGCCATACACAATTGAAACAAGAAAGGGGAACCAACTAGTGTTACCCGAAGTACCTTCCGGCACACACTGTTAGGTGGCTTGCGGAGTACTATGTAGATGTAGATGTTCAAGTCTGGGCACCTGGGAGGCCCCAGTGTTGGTAAAGCACAACTAATACACAGTGTTGAGGATTTGCACTATATATTTTTGAACACCTACATGGTTCAAATGGCTCTGAGTACTATGCGACTTAACTTCTGAGGTCATCAGTCGCCTAGAACTTAGAACTAATTAAACCTAACTAACCTAAGGACATCACACACATCCATGCCCGAGGCAGGATTCGAACCTGCGACCGTAGCAGTCACGTGGTTGCAGACTGAAGCGCCTTTAACCGCACGGCCACACCGGCCGGCGAACACCTACATGGAAGTGGGCCAGTGCACCATCATATGTGTACTGCAAATGCATTCTTTCATCATAGGAAACATTATCAAATATTCTGATTAATTTGAGTGGCAGTAAATTGAAGGTACACTAGACCAGTAAGTTGAACAGCTGTAGCTGTGGGGAAAGAATTCACGTACAGTTAAAAGTGGGAGGTTGAGAATGTGTGCCCAGCATCCACCTATGTCCCTGTTTGATTTAAATACAGTCTAATTGTTATTTCAATTATTTATGTTCAGTAATTCAGTCAAAGAATATAATTATGTAGTTATAGTTGCTGTTCACTTGACAAGCATTTCAAGACCAGTAGACTTAGGTCACAGTTGTAGCCTCAGTATTTTTAGTGCTACTTTCACTCTGGATAGAGCCATTTTGGAATAACACTATGTCAAATTCATCATCTGAGGGTGACTGAAAGATGTCAGGCACTGCTGAATGAAGGCATGAGACAAGGGGCTCATACTCCTGCAATAGACATAGATGAAAGATCTGTCCCATATGTCCTTCCACCACCAGTTGCTCCACTCTGGTCACAAGCAATCCTATGAAACGCAGGGCTAACTGTGAAAGCAGTCATGTGATATACAAACAAAGCTGCAACCTCTATGGTGCTTTCCATGTGAGCGTAACAATCAACATGCTGTCTGTCTATATGGGGGGCCACTGATAAAATGTGGTCAAGAGACAGCTGGACAACCAGTTGCTGAACAGGCCGCCCAACAATACATGCTTCATTTCAATGACTGCTTTGCAGCCTACTCCATGTCAATCCTTCCTAACAATACCAACTTTTCTGAATCATCCAGGTAGGAGCTCTACCTGCAATATATCCTACACTTCCATAATCCCCTGGCATCAACCTTCAGTGGACACTGACTTTTGTCGATCTGTCCCATTTTCTACTCCCATATCAGCACTGCACAGACTTCTGTTCCACCAACACAACCACAGTCTTTTTACTTCTCTGATTTTACACGCCCCCCCACCAATCCTTCTGTCTAACCTCCTGATTTCACATAGCTTCCATACTCTCTCCCACCTTATCCCTGTATGCTCCCACAAGCAGCACTTTACTATCCCCCAACCCTACTGTGCTCTCTCAACCCTCCCTGCCACAGCCTCCTCCTTACCCTCACCATCCATAAATTGATTCTCCCATCATGTGCAGTTGCTGTACATTGTCTGGCCTCAGTGGCCACAGCCAATGGTCTTGTGTGTGTGAGTTGTGCTTGTGTGAATGTATGAGTGTTTACTACTTTAGAAGGCCTTTTGGTCAAAAACTTAAATGTATAGCAGTATTTTTGTTGTGCCTGTCTGTGACTCTCTGTACCCAATGAGTAGTGCTCTATCATTTCCTAATATTTTTAAAAATCATATATGCAAGCCACAATGCAGAAAATATTTAGACATTTATGCATACTGGAAACTTTTTAAAAACACATTTTCGGTAATACATATACTAAAGAACACAATTTTCCACTTAATCTCTACATTCTGTTTTCTTGTATTAGCTCTACACTTGCTCTTCTTTTTTCTTCCTTCAGGAAGTCTGTTTCCATATTGAGAAAAATGTGTTTAACACCGTTCTCAATTAAAAATTTATCTTTGTTCAGTGAATTCATCTGCAAGTATTGCTTCACCTTCTATGAACAGCCACAGATGAGATGATCTTTCCTTTTGCTTTTGTTGATGCTCGGTTCCTTTATTCTCTTTATGCTAAGTGGCAGTCTTTATAAAATAAGCTTCCTGCATTTTTAGGTCCCTGACTGTCATTTCCAGCCTTTTGCTATGGACATCGAAATTTTCTCTAATTCTTGTGTTACAACCATGAAAATCTCCATTTAGTGGTGTTGTATAATTTACCATTTAAAAAAAGTAGTGTCCCATTTATGTACAAACTTGGTACAGTTAATATTTTAAATTGTTTTAAATTGTTTGTGCATGATTCTGTGGCATTGGTTTCACTCATCATTGGATGGCATTCCTTTGAAGTTTTAAAATTCCCTGAATGTGTACATCTACTGCTGCTGCTTCTCCCCATTTTGGTATACAGTACAATATTTATGCAAAGATAAGTTCATAGTATATTTTTAGCAAGGTTTGTGTGTCAGCTGTATAGGGCTTTTCTTCATTAAGATTATATTTGCACTTATTTTTGAACATATCTTATGAGTGTTGTTTCCCTATGTCTGAAATTTGTCCTCTTCTAGTCCCAGAAACCTATTACAGTCCACTTCTCCAACACCTGCATTCCCAATGCTTAGAACAAAATCTTCTGACCTGTTCATTCTGTTTGTGTAAAATTTTGTACATGTCATTTTCTCCCTGTTGATAATCAGAATACCTTTCTGCCTTTTGTACGTTCTCATTGGTTCTCTTTACCAGATTATTTACTGAGTTGCTGCATAGTATTAAAGTTGTATCAGCATACACAATCACTTTTTAATTTACTGCAAATGGAAACATCATTTATATAGGTAGAAGGTAAAATGGAAAGGTCCTAGTACTGAGCCTGAGCTACTCCATATTTTACCTGCAGAAAGTCAAACTAGACATTTTTCTTTGTGTTTCCAGATTTATTTTTTATTTCAGTGTATTGGTGTTCATTTCCAGCAAAGGTTTTTATAATATCTGCAGCTTTTCCTCTAATGCCATAGCTGTGCAGTTTCTCTAGAGTTCTATGGCAAGCACAATCAAAAGCTTTGGAAAGGTCTAAGTATACATAATTAATAATGGATCTGAGTATAAATAACTCCCAGTAAATCTGTCTAAAGGATATTAAAACTCACAGGCCTCTACAATCATATTCCAATTAGAGTCAGTCAAATCTTTCCATTAGTCATGCAGATAGAAAAAGAGGTCTGTTGTTGTAATCAGCAGCATGTATACCACTAGAAGTAGCTGTATACCCTCAGATCACACAAAATGTCTTCATTGAGTTGTCTGGAGACTTTCGGCAAAATAGCAGTGTGAAAATATTAGTTGATTCTAGGACTTATTATATCCCACAGTGTGCATAATGGGTCTTTAGATTCCAAAAGTTTTGAATGTTATATTTCCCATGGATCAATTCCTCATACATGTTTATCAATATATATTAGCAACAGGTGACAGCTTGAATGTCTGAAAATTCACTCTGCAAATAATATAAATCCTCTGTTCTTAATGTTTGACATAATTGTTATATGTGTGTGTGTGTATTAATATTGTATGTGATTAAAAAACAAATAATGTATGTGATGGGATTTACAGGTAGATGAACAGATGCTGAATGTCCAGAATAAGAACAGCAGTTATTTTGCTGAGTGGATTCCAAACAATGTTAAGACTGCAGTGTGTGACATACCGCCTCGTGGCCTTAAAATGTCAGCAACATTTATTGGGAATTCCACAGCTATTCAAGAACTCTTTAAACGCTTAGGTGAGCAGTTTTCAACAATGTTCAAACGCAAGGCTTTCCTTCATTGGTACACTGGTGAAGGTATGGATGAGATGGAGTTTACGGAGGCTGAGTCAAACATGAATGACTTAATTAGTGAATATCAACAGTACCAGGAAGCAACAGCTGAAGAAGAGGGAGAATTTGATGAAGAGGAAGAAGGAGAAGGAGAAGAAGCATAATTTCCAAATTTTCATGACAGTTATTCATGTATGTCCATTAATTCACAGTTTTTAGTGTTACTCAATCAAATTAAAACCTGTTAACTTATTGTTGAAGATCTGAATAAATAAATACTCAACAGTCTTTTTGCCATAGCAATTCATTTATTTTATGTGTTTATGGCAGAAAAGTACAGCTTGATTATGCAAACTATCTTCCTGGAGCATTAACGGTGTATTTAACAATGAATTCCCCAAACAACAAATTGAACAGTTATTTTACTTTTACTACCAGATTCAGCAATTCAATATGTCATCGTCAGGCCCCATAGGCACTTCTAAAAAATCATTGATATAGGCATACTGGGGCCTTCTGGATTTTGTGAGTTCCCAAGTGCTTCCTTTGATAACTTGACTCCAACTGGAAATTCACAACATCCAAAAACATCTGGCCTCAGTATGCCTATAACAATAATTTCTGAGAGGTGCATATGTGGCCTGACGATGGCATACTGAATTGCCAAAACTGGTAGTGAAAATAAAATAAAATAACTGCTCAAATTGCACGGCTGTTTGGCAAATTAAATGTTAATTATTTGACCAGCCACTGTCACACACATCCACAATGGATCAACAGAGACTTAGTGGCTTATTTCTATTCTAAGTATTGGCATGAGAGAGTTTGATTTTTAATTTGTTTTTACCTATATTTTGTCAATAAATCATTTTTCATTGTTTTCAGCAATCCAAAGTTTTTGTCCTCACAGTTCATTTCCACAAAGGAGAGTAATACTGACAGCCCCATTTATCCTTTCCATTCAGCACCAGAATATCTCTTCCCCCCCCCCCCCCCCCCTCCCCCCACCCCTTTTCCATGATCACAGAACACTGCAGCACAAAACAAAATAGTAATACTGAGCATGTTCTTATCACAGCTTTGGCTGTTAATAACAGTTGTACACTTGTTAAAACTTATTTATGCATTTCAGGCATAGCCTATCATCAGAATGTCTGCCAAACACATCAAATGTTCAGATGTGTGTGAGTTCATAAGTAACCAAACTTCTGTGGCCATCAGTCCCTAGACTTAAACATTACTTAAACTTTTCTGTAGCATGTGACCTTGTTTGTCAACTAATTAAAGTATAAATGCCTATAATATGTCAACTCTCAGTTGTGATTTCTTGACAACTGTGATGTATTTCGCTGCGTGGCCCCTCCCGGCGGAGGTTCGAGTCCTTCCTCAGGCAGGAATGTGTGTGTTCTTAGCACAAGTTAGTTTAAACTTATGCTAAGAACAACACATACACCCATGCCCGAGGAAGGACTCGAACCTCCGGCGGGAGGGGCCATGCAGCCAAACACATCACAGTTGTCATGAAATCACAACTGACAGATGACGTATTAGAGGCAATCATACTTAATTAGTTGACAAACAAGTTCACATGCTACAGAAAAGATCTTTATAGTGTTGTGTCAAGTGATACCTATCATAACATTGGTACACAACTGAGCACGTACAGCTAATACAAAAATTTTGCTGTTATAATATAATTGCATAACATTGGTACACAACTGAGCACGTACAGTTAATACAAAAATTTTGCTGTTATAATATAGTTGCATAGACAAAAAATCTACTCACCAAGCAGTGGCAGGACATGCACGTAAAAGAAAGTTATATTTATGCAACCTCTTGGATCCAGTGGCTTCTTCTTCTGGCAGGAAGGTTGAAAGGGAAGGAAGAGGGTCAAAGGAAAAGGACTGGAGAGGCCTAGGAAAAGGGGTACATTTCAGAAAAGTCATCCAGAACTACAGGTCTGGGGAGACTTACCAGATGGGATGAGAAGGAAAGATAATTGTTGGGGACTGCACCAGACAAGGTTTGAAAACCTTAGTTTAAATGGGGGAGACAGGATAATATGCAAGACACAGATAACTGTTAAAACATCATGCACAAGTTAATAAGTGTGAAGAGCTAAGTGCATTGTATGTAACAAAGGTGGGAGAGGGACGGCAAAAAACATACAGGTTGTAACATGTCTGAGACTGGTAATGAGTACAAGTGGATGAAACTCAGGATTATTGTACAATACAACTCATCGACAAGTAGGTCCTGAGCAAAGTCATGGGGTATTATAAAGATTGGCTTTATTCAACAGTCACATTAGAAAGTTGCTCTGAAAACAAAGACAACTTCACTGCAGATTTAAAAGTAGCAAAAATGAAGTTAAGCAAAGCCACACTTATAGCTTTCAGTGAATTCAAATGTAAAATTATATCTAAAACTAACAGAAATTCCTGCTGAGAAGTATTGATCATATCTTAAATCAGTAACTAAATCAAATCCATTTATAGAGTCCCTCAGTGATCATACTGGCACCAAAACAGAGGAAGAGAGTAGAGTGGGAAGGGCAACATCTAAATTCCATTTTCTGAAACTGTTTCACTGAGGAAGACTGTACTATGGTTCCTCATTTCATTTGTCATGTGAACATCAGAATGACAGATACTGAGACCATGGGGTGCAATATCACCTAAACAACAATACAACAAAAAACGTAAAATTGTCACTCAATATAAAGATGACACACTGATTTGCAGATGGGCAAAATGAAAAGACTTACTCATTTAGCTTTTGCTCAAAGCCTTCTCCAGAGAAGGAAACACACACACATTCACTTAGCAAGCACCCCTAATGCATACATGGCTGCCATCGCCAGCAGCTTGTTGAGTAGCAATGTTTCTTTTCCCTTATATTGTTGATATTCCAACATGGAGTTTCCATTGTTTAATATCAACTAAAATCACTCAATGGAGGGAAGGCTAATGGACCCAATGATATACTTACACTGCTCTGCATAGAGTATACAAAACAACTTGCTCCTCTTTGTGATGTAACGTAATGGCTCAGGTAGATTTCAGTGCTAAAACAGAGTCCCCCCATCTGTTTTCTGTCAGTTCCCTGTACTTGCTGCTGTTAGGTGTAGACCCATTATGTGGAGACTGTTTAGTTTGACAGGGCAGATAGTTGGACTGGCATCTGAAGGAGCCAGTCGTGTTACACAATAGGAGCATTTGTTTTTAATTGCAGTTAGGCCTTTGAACAAAACCATCATTCTCATTTTTTAGGTATATTTCTGTTTTTATTTTTTTTTCAATGGCATAATCAGTTTTTAATGCTTTTTGTAGCAGTTTATACATGGCAGTATGAGAGACAGGAAGGGACCTCTGACTCCATATTTTCATTTTATATATACTTGTGAGTGAAATGACAATTTCGACAGAAGAGGATCTGTTGGATCTATTTATTACATAGCGTGTCAATTAAGCATAACAATAGTGTATGTGAACTCCAAGATGTTATTCGGTGAGGTGATTGATGGGAGTAGCTGCACTGATTGAAATCGGATGCCAGTAATTGGTACTGATTCCTTTCCAAGTGCTAACAACTCCAACAGCAGACAACACAATGTTTATAAAAATGTCAGTATATAATATTATGCCAAAATCAATTACAGATAACATTTTAGTAGTCAACACAACATATCACTTCTGATTTCATAGGTGCAGATGTCTTTAACAATATTTGCTAGTTCATGTTAGTAGCAGTAATAAATCAGTTAATGCTGACTGATATTATTAGTTTTCTATCAAGTAGTCCCATCAACCACAGAGCTGAGAACCTTATGATGTGTGCATTATATGAGAGTTGCAAACAACTCCCTTTAGAAAGTATAGTATCCCAAAGTCTAGTACACCAACTGGGGAGAGGCATGAATGGGAATTTAGACTGAGGAGGGAGCCATGCTAGGGTAGTCTGCACCAGGGTGGCTTAGTGGTCAGTGAGCAGGAGACCCAGATTCGAATCTCAATCTTGGTACAAATTTTCAAACATTGCTTCAGTCTGCATATATATGCCATAGATGTTTGAGACTTGAATAGGTCACTGGAACTACATAGTTTAATTTGATCAAAGTTATAATAATTTTCATTTGAATGATAGCTATAACAAATACTCCTCTGAGTAAGTAGAAGAACTGGGATACTTCAGAACTTATTTTCTTTGACCTTTAAGGAGTCTTAACTGAAACACAGACAGTCTTATTTTAGCATTCTTTATCATGTTACTGTGTCCCATTTTTTTTTCCTAGCCAAAATATCAGCTGGCAGTTCTTTTTTGGTTATTTCAGTTTGTCTTCTAATTTCATTTCTGTCTTGCTAGTCAGTGAGATAATTTTGTACGCCAAGTGTAGAGTTGCCCATATTTCTTCCGAATCAGTCTTCAACCTATGGGTTTGTACCAGCAGTATCGGCACCAACAAGGGACAGACTGATGAAAAACAGAATCAGTCATGAACCAAAAACTCAATGGGTGTACCAAATGCTAGTGAAACAGAAAAGGAAGTGTAAAACAGTTTAAAGGAACAAGTGACACTGTGAGGGGCGCAGACACAAAAGTGTAAATAACAGGGGATGGTAGAACCATAGTGATCCAACTGAAATTTTGTATTTTTTAGAGCTTTCTGTATGGATGCATGGGAGAAAATGTAAATTTGCATACCACACTCATCCAGCTGTGGAATCCACCATCTTCTGCAAGAACGTCTCAGTCTCCTATTTTGGAACTGATAATATTTTGAAAAATACATCCGGCCATACTGATCCAATTGAAAAATCACACTTGGATCATTATGGTTCCAAGATATGCCTCTAATTTAGTGTGAAAGCTGAAGTGATCCAAGTGCCAAGTGTATGATTGTGACTTATGGTTTGAGTTCATGTAACTTGTTATATTATAGTTAAAATAGGTGCTTATTTTTTTTTTTTGTAATGATGGTCATATACATAATTCATTGAACTTACTATCGAGCAATTTTTCAGCTGATAACAAAACAAATTGTTGCTTATACCAATGTCAGCTGTCTCATGCCCATTATTTTTTTCAGTTTTGACAGTGTTTATATTCTCTGTGGTTTCAAATAAACAGAAAAGTATAAAGCAGCTGACCCCAAATCTAATGAAACAGATGTGCAGGAATTTCTGCTAAGCCTTTGAAATTACATAACTGCTCATGCTAGGACAGCAAAGTCAATACCATACAAAAAGAGGCATGACATTAAGAAAAATCTTAGATTTGTTCCACCAGTTCATCATCTGTTCTACCTACCAATTTCACATGTATGAAGGAGGAGGAAGGAGCGATGAGGCTTGTCTGTACCACCTGTAATGAATCCATAGACATCCCAGTCTGTACTAGGTAGGTTGAAGTCACCTCCGACTAATATACTATGGTCCGGATGCTTCTGCAATACAGAATGTAGACTCCCTTTGAATGATTCCAGAACTGTCACAGTGGAACCTGGTGGCCGGTAATAACACCCCACAATTAACTTTATTTCCCCCAGCCCTGTTAAACGTGTCCAGATAACTTTACAATCACACTCTACTTCGACCTCAGTGGACACAATATTTTTGTCAACTGCAATGAAGACACCACCTCCTACAGTGTCTAATCTGTCTTTCCGATACACATTCCGAATGGTTCAAATGGCTCTGAGCACTATGGGACTAAACTTCTGAGGTCATCAGTCCCCTAGAACTTAGATATAGTTATACCTACCTAACCTAAGAACATGGAAATGAGCGGTTGGCGTCATTGGCCGGGAGGCCCCTCGCGGGGCAGGTCCGGCCGCCATATCGCAGGTCTTATCACATTCGGCGCCACATTGGGCGACCTGCACGCCGGATGGGGATGAAATGATGATGAACACAACA
Source organism: Schistocerca serialis cubense (assembly GCF_023864345.2). NCBI lineage: Eukaryota > Metazoa > Arthropoda > Insecta > Orthoptera > Acrididae > Schistocerca > Schistocerca serialis. Next base: position 598,497,950 of record NC_064643.1, read on the forward strand.
CAACACCCAGTCCCTGAGCGGAGAAAATCTCCGACCCAGCCGGGAATCGAACCCGGGCCCAGAGGACGGCAATCCGTCACGCTGACCACTCAGCTACTGGGGCGGACACCTAAGAACATCAAACACATCCATGCCCGAGGCAGGATTCGATCCTGTGACCGTAGCAATCGCTCGGCTCCAGACTGTAGCGACTAGAATTGCATGGCCACTCCGGCCGGCTACATGTTCCAGCCTTCACTAAATATTTCAGAACTTCCTATCTCAGGGTTCAGCCAGGTCTTAGTCCCGAGAATAATTTGCACGCCACACGCTTTCTGGAGGGCAGTAAATTCAGGAACTTTATTCCGATCACTCTGAAAATTTACTGCTAGTATCTTGATAGCTGATGTATCTTTACACTGAGCACGTCCTGATTCCCCTGCCTGCACGTCGACTGGTGAGTGTTCATCAGGACACATCGCACTACTGCCTAGCCTAAAAAACCCATGTGCATACCACAAGTACTCTGCTACCTGAATAGCCGCTCTCTTTGTGTAGTGCACCCTTGATCTATCTAGGGGCGTCCTACAACTCCCCACCCAATAGCGCAAGTGTAGAAATTTGCAGCCAAGACCGTCACAGAGTTGACGTAGCCTCTGGTTGAGACCCTCCACTCGGCTCCAAACCAAAGGACCCCGATCCATTCTGGGAACGATGCTGCAATAGAGAGCTCTGCTTGCACCCCACATGCGAGGCCAGCGGTCTTCACCATATCCGCCAGCTGCCCGTACGAACTGAGGATCACCTCAGAACCCAAGCGACAGGCATCATTGGTGTCGATGTGAGCAACTACTTGCAGACAACTGCACCCCATACGCTCAATAGCCGCAGGCAAGGCCGCCTCCACATCTTGGATGAGGCCCCCTGGCAGACAAACCAAGTGCATGTTGGACTTCTTTCCAGCCCTGTATGCTATTTCCCTAAGGGGCTCCATCACCCGCCTAACGTTGGAGCTCCCAATAACCAGCAAGCCTTTGCCCCTGTGTGCCTGCTCAGGCCATGCTGAAGGAGCGGCCACCTGTCCACTGACAGGACGAATGGTCGAGGCCAGCCAGACAGCCTCCACATCGACCCTCCACCTCGAGCGGCGCGAACGCCTTGCAGTCTGCCATTCACGCTGAGGTGAGGGCGGCCCCAACACGCCGGGTACACTAGAAGGTGCCTCGGCAGCTGAGTCAGTGGACACAGCAAGCGACACCTGGGCTGTCTCAAGCGACGCGCCAGACCCTCCGCCGTCGCTGCACCTTGAGGCAGCAGCCTGAAGGCGGCTGACCGTGGCCAACAGCACGCTCAGCTGCTTGCGAACCGCGGCCAGCTCTTCCTGCACCCACACACAGCACGCACACACTCTATCCATCCTACGGCTAATATCTAACAACTCTGCGAATTTATACTCTACAGCTATCAATAAGCAATATTACTCCTCTCAAATACGAGAATACGCAAGGATTTTAAGTAATTAAATATGCAAGCACACAAACACTCAGAAAGAAATTAAGAATCAAACTACAAAACAAATATGAAAGCTAAATATGCGACTCGCTACTGCACTGCTGCTGCACTGATACTTCACCAGGAACTGCTCAAGGCTCACTGATTGAACACACTTTTTCCTGCGCTTCTATCATTGATGGTAACATTTCTGGAACTCATCTTCTGTAATATCCTCCAAGACCCTCGTCACATCTTTTTGGACATCTTGTATTGTTTGAAAATGGTGTCCCTTGACCGCCGTTTTGACTCTTGTAAATAGAAAAAAGTCGCACAGAGTGATATCTGGTGAATAAGGTGGCTGTGGTAATACTGAAATTTGTTTTGAGGTTAAAAATTGCTGTACTTACAGAGCAGTATGGGATAGCGCATTTTCGTGATGCAGAATCCAACTATCAGCTATGTTGGCAAGGACATGAAGAATTGAATTTGAAATGAATTGAATTGAATTTTATTTGATCCTGTAAGATTACATTGTGTACAGTAAATGTACGTGTAATATAGGACATGTCAAAGTATTAACATTCTTTATCACTTATTTTTCTACACCTTTAGCTTACATTTTTACATCACTGATAATGAGTAACAATATATACAAATTTAATGGCATAAGTATTCTGCAACACTGTAAAACTCTTTTTCAATGAGATAGTCTTTAAGCTTCTTTGGAAAGTCATTATGAAGTACACTATCTTGCAGGTTTTTGGGCAGACTTCTTAGTAGTCTGATACCAGAGTACTGGGGTCCTTTTTCTAGCATTGCCAGTCGCTGGGGTATGCTCCCTACTTCATTCTTCTTTCTTGTATTGTGGGTGTGTACACTAGCATTTGTAATCCAGTCCTCACTACCTTTTGTGATGTACATTATTGTTTTGTATATATACAGTGATGAAAAAGTTAAGATACCTAAATTCTTGAAACAGTTTCTGCGTGTTTCAGAGGTCTTTCTTCTTAAAATGGTCCTAATTGCTTTTTTTTGTTATGTGAACACTCATTTTGTCTCTTGTTTGTTTGAGTTTCCCCATACAGTCACTCCATACTGTAAGTATGGTTTGAAAAGTCCATGATACACAGTACACAGAAGGTTTTTGTCTGAATACTGTGATAGCTGCATCATTAAGAATATGACAGAGCTCAGTTTCTTACAGACATTATTAATATGTTTTTTCCATTTCAGGTCATTATCCACAAGAATACCTATGAATCTAGCAGATTCTACTTCTTCCAGCCTTGTTCCATCAACCTCTAAATCCATGTCTACAGCCTTTTCTTTGTTTTTAAACACTACATACATAGTCTTTTTTTAGATTTATAACCAGTTCATTTTCCAACAGCCATTGCGCTGTGACATTTGCAGATATGTATGCTCTTCTCTCAAGCTGTTCCATATTTTGGTCACTATTTAGTATTGTCATGTCATCAGCATACAATATTTTCTTTTCGTCCTCCTCAACACTTATATCATTAACAGATACATTAAATGACAATGGCCCCATTACCGAACCCTGCGGCACTCCATATCTGATGGATTTGGTTTCTGATTGGTACGAGTTTCCTAATGATACATACTGCTTGCGGTTGCACAAGTATGATTTTATCCATTTACTTGGTTGCTTCCGAATGCCATAGTTGCTTAATTTTTGTATCAGCAAGAACTCTTTTACGAAGTCTTTCTCAGATTTCTTTGTAGTAATATTGGCTAGCTGTTTGTCCAGGAGGCACCCACTCTTTATGAACAATTCCCTTGGAATCAAAGAAGCAAGCAAGCATGCATTTCACTTTCGACTTTGACATGTGAGCTTGTTTTGGTCTGTGTGATCCCGCTGAGCTCTTGACATAACCTCCTCTCCAAAACCTTCTGAAGCTTACCGTAAGTTGTCGTCGCGTTTTCACCCAATTTAACGCAAAGAGAAATTGGTATACCATTGCGCAATATTATGCGGTTCTATTTCCGTGACGAGAGACACAAACATATGTCAACTTATTACAGCACAACTCACGACTGAGCAGTTGCATCCATGTGCCACCCGGAATGGAAGCAGGTTATAGACCAAGGTCCAAGATGTGCCTACACACGCCTGCAGGGTTGCCACATCTTGCAAAGAAAATCAGTCTCATTACTTTATTGTCGCTCCTCATATGCCCTCAAACAGACATGTGACAGTACTGCCAGTGAACAGTGAAGCCTGACATAATCAAGACAGAGAGACTGCAGTCTTAATGTAATTTATTAAATAACAACTTTAAAGTAAAAACTTTTAATACATAGACCGCAATTTTCCTATCACAATTAAAGTTAGGTAACTAGTTTTGGCTGCTATCTGCAACCATCTTCAGAGCATTCAGAATATGAACGTGTGCTGAATAAGGATTGGAAAGCATCGTTAGCTATAGTCATGCAGCAATGTGCATTCTTTAAGTACCAAACCCATAACAGTACGCAGTTGAAAGAGTCACCGTGAGCAAGCCAGGTTGTAGATGGTAATTTAGCAGGTTGATGACCATGTAGGAAATTGCCCAGTTGCTTGAAAATAAGCTGAATCAAAAGATCGTTACTTGCAACAGTATAACTGGTATTATCGTGAGGGCAATATACGCAACAGTTCCAATAACTGTCAGCAGTTCCGTAGCCTAGATTGCACAAGAATGATCTCAAAATGTGTGTGAATTCCTAAGAGACCAAACTGCTGAGGTCATTGGTCCCTAGACTTACACACAACTTAAATTAACTTATGCTAAGAACAACTCACACACCCATGCTCGAGGGAGGACTCGAACCTCCGGCGGGAGAGGCCGCTCAATCCGTGACATGACGCCTCAAACCGCGCGGCCACTGAGCGCGGCACAAGAATGATCCTGCGCGGCGTACAACGCAGTCATCTTTATAAAATAAGTACAAATTGTTGTGTTAGCGAAAGGAGTACCTGACGTATGTGACATTTCTGGAGAGTATGTAGCCTTTCAATTGCGCACACATCGCTCTGATAGTGTTAAAAGAAAACTGAAATCAGGAAAGCTATAATTCGTGCAGCTGATGACCATGAAGAGTATGGTAGTGGAGTGGTCGTTGGGAGGCAGTACATTTAAACTATCTTAATGTGTGACTGTCTCACCTGCCGCAAACAATCGCAAGGGAACCACCAATCTATCCCGCACTCGTATTTCTTGTCCCATTTTTGAGTCTTCTATGACTTCTGTCCAACACAATCTATAAAAAACTGCAGCTCGCAGCTCGTAAATCGGCAAACTGTCCGGAATTATTGTTCGTCTTCGCTCTTTAGCTCTCGAATTAGCGCATGCAAAGCAAAGCTCCCCGTTATGGCGCTGGTGGACCAATGAGGACCGACTAACCGTCGCATTATTCTCTGCCACAGCTGTCATTCAATGCTGTATGGAGAAACGTGCGGTCAGGACGCCACTCTCCCAGACATTGCCGACTTTCTTGACCTTAGAGCAGCTGCTTCTTGTTCAAGTAGTTCCTCAATTGGCCTTAAGAGGCTGACTGCACCCGTACCACTCCTCCCACCAAGGAAAACTCTCTGGTACATCTACATCTACATTTACATCAAGCCACCTATTGGCGTGTGCCGGAGGGTACTTTCGGTACCACTATCTGATTCCTCCAACTCTGTTCCACTCGCGAATAGTGCGTGGGAAGAATGATTGTCGTTAAGCCTCTGTATTGGCTCTAATTTCTCGAATTTTCTCCTCGTGGTCAATACACGAGATGTATGTGTGTATGTGTGTGTGTGTGTGTGGGGTGGGGGGGGGGGGGAGGTAATATGTTGTCTGACTCCTTCTGGAAAGTGCTGCCCCGAAATTTCAATAGCTAATCTCTCCGTGATGCACAACGCCTCTCTTGCAACGTCTGCTAGTGGAGTTTGTTTAGCATCTCCGTAACGCTCTCTCGCCTGCTAAACGATCCCGTGACGAAACGCGCCGCTCTTCGTTGGATCTTCTCCATCTCCTCTATCAGTCATAGCTCACAGGGATCCCAGATAGATGAACAGTACTCAAGAATCGGGCGAACAAGCGCCTTATGAGCCACTGCTTTCGTGGATGAGTTACATTTCCTTACGATTCTTCCGATGAATCTGATTCTTGTGTCTGCTGTTCCCACTATCTGTTTTATACGAGGGTCATTCCATTTAAGGTCGCTCTGGATAGTTAAAGCCTAGATATTTTACGGCAGACGCTGTCCCCAGTTGTTTGTCTTCAATAGTGTACCTGTACAGTAGTGGATTTCTTTTCCAATGTTTGCGCAATATGTTACATTTATTTACGTTCAGGGTCAACTGCCAGAGTCTGCAGCATTCATCAATTCTCTGCAGGTCGTTCTGCAAATTCTTACTATCTTCTGGCGTTGCTACTTTGATATAAACAACTGCATCATTTGCGAATTGCCTTAAAGAGCATCCGACGCTTTGTATTAGATCATTTATACAGGGCTATTACAAATGATTGAAGCGATTTCATAAATTCACTGTAGCTCCATTCATTGACATATGGTCACGACACACTACAGATACGTAGAAAAACTCATAAAGTTTTGTTCGGCTGAAGCCGCACTTCAGGTTCCTGCCGCCAGAGCGCTCGAGAGCGCAGTGAGACAAAATGGCGACAGGAGCCGAGAAATGTCGTGCTTGAAATGCACTCACATCAGTCAGTCATAACAGTGCAACGACACTTCAGGACGAAGTTCAACAAAGATCCACCCACTGCTAACTCCATTCGGCGATGGTATGCACAGTTCAAAGCTTCTGGATGCCTCTGTAAGGGGAAATCAACGGGTCGGCCTGCAGTGAGCGAAGAAACGGTTGAACGCATGAGGGCAAGTTTCACGCGTAGCCCGCGGAAGTCGACGAATAAAGCAAGCAAGGAGCTAAACGTACCACAGCCGACGGTTTGGAAAATCTTACGGAAAAGGCTAAAGCAGAAGCCTTACGGTTTACAATTGCTACAAGCCCTGACACCCGATGGCAAAGTCAAACGCTTTGAATTTTCGGCGCGGTTGCAACAGCTCATGGAAGAGGATGCGTTCAGTGCGAAACTTGTTTTCAGTGATGAAGCAACATTTTTTCTTAATGGTGAAGTGAACAGACACAATGTGCGAATCTGGGCGGTAGAGAATCCTCACGCATTCGTGCAGCAAATTCGCGATTCACCAAAAGTTAACGTGTTTTGTGCAATCTCATGGTTTAAAGTTTACGGCCCCTTTTCTTCTGCAAAAAAAAAAAAAAAAAGACGTTACAGGACACGTGTATCTGGACATGCTGGAAAATTGGCTCATGCCACAACTGGAGACCGACAGTGCCGACTTCGTCTTTCAACAGGATGGTGCTCCACCGCACTTCCATCATGATGTTCGGCATTTCTTAAACAGGAGATTGGAAAACCGATAGATCGGTCGTGGTGGAGATCATGATCAGCAATTCACGTCATGGCCTCCACGCTCTCCCGACTTAACCCCATGCAATTTCTTTCTGTTGGGTTATGTGAAAGATTCAGTGTTTAAACCTCCTCTACCAAGAAACGTGCCAGAACTGCGAGCTCGCATCAACGATGCTTTCGAACTCATTGATGGGGACATGCTGCGCCGAGTGTGGGAGGAACTTGATTATCGGCTTGATGTCTGCCGAATCACTAAAGGGGCACATATCGAACATTTGTGAATGCCTAAAAAAACTTTTTGAGTTTTTGTATGTGTGAGCAAAGCATTCTGAAAATATCTCAAATAATAAAGTTATTGTAGAGCTGTGAAATCGCTTCAATCATTTGTAATAACCCTGTATATATTGTGAACAGCTACGGTCCTATCACACTTCCCTGTGGTACTCCGGATATTACCTTTACCTCTGTCGATTTAGTTCCGTCAAGAGCGACGTGTTGAGTTCTGTCTTGAATCCAATCGCAGTTCTGCTCCGATACTCCGTAAGCTCGTATTTTTTTTCACTAAACAACATTGCGGGACGGTGTCAAATGCCTTACTGAAGTCAAGGAACACGGCATCAGCCTGAGCGCCGTTGTCCACTGCGCTGTGGACCTCATGGAGGAACAGAGCGAGCTGAGTTTCGCAGGATCTCTGTTTGCGGATTCCATGTTGATTTCTATACAGGAGCTGTTCATTTTCCAAAAACATCATAATTCTTGAGCATAAAACATGTTCCATAATTCTGCAACAGATTGACGTCAACGACATAGGTCTATAATTGTGTGGATTTGTGTTACGGCCTTTTTTAAAAACGGGAATGACGTGCGCTTTCTTCCTGTCGTTAGGTACATTTCGTTGCTCAAGTGATCTGCGGTAAATTACTGCTAGAAAGGGAGCAAGTTCTTTATAGAATCTTATAGGTATCTCATCTGGTCCTGAGCCTTTCCACTACTAAGCGATTGTAGCTGCTTTTCGATTCCACGATCGGTTGTCTCAATATCTGCCATTTCGACGTTCGCACGACGATTGAAAGGAGGGACGGTGTTACGATCTTCCGCGGTGAAACAACTTCGGAAGACCGAATTCAGTGTTTCGGCGTTCTCTCTGTCATCTTCCGTTTCGGTGCCGGTGTGGTCGCTGAGAGAATGAATAGATATTATTTGGACCCACTTACTGATTTTACATACGACTAAAATCTCTTAGGGTTTCTACTCAGGTCGGTTGACAACGTCTTACTTTCAAAATCATTGAATGCTTCTCTTATTGCTCTCCTTACGCTCATTTTGGCTTCGTTGAGCCTTTGTTTGTCAGCTAGGTTTTTACTTCTCTTGAATCTGAGATGAAGTGCTCTTTGTTTACGTAGCGCTTTTCTAACACGACTATTAAACCATGGTGGATCTTTCCCATCCCTTAAAACCTTACTCTAAACATGCTTGTCTAGGGCATATTGAACGATGCCTTTGAATTTTTTCCATTTGTTCTCCACATCTTCGTCCTCATCACCGAATAGTTGATGCTGACTGCTAAGATATTCTGAAATTTGTAACCTGTCACCCTTGCTGAGCAAATATATCTTCCTGCCTTTCTTAACATTCTTTATAGGACCCGTCGTCATAGATGCTGTCACAGCTTTAGGATCACTGATAACTTCCTCTACGTTAACTCATTCGATAAATTCAGGTCTGTTTGTTGCCAGGAGGTCTAAGACCTTACCCTCACCAGTTGGTTCTCTATTTGCCGAGGTAATTTTCGGACAAGACATTCAGAACAATGCCACACGATTCCCTGTTTCTGGCACCAGTTTTGATGGCATAACACTCCCAATCTATAAGTGGCGAGTTGAAATCACCCGCTATTACAACGGCATGATCAGGAAAACTACTAATGATATTCTGCAAGCTCTGTTCAAATGGTTCAAATGGCTCTGAGCACTATGGGACTTAACTTCTGAGGTCATCAGTCCCCTAGAACTTAGAACTACTTAAACCTAACTAACCTAAGGACATCACACACACCCATGCCCGAGGCAGGATTCGAACCTGCGACCGTAGCGGTCGCGCGGTTTCAGACTGTAGCGCCTAGAACCGCTCGGCCACCCCGGCCGGCTGCAAGCTCTGTCTGAAGTGCTCTACAACTACAGATCCTGACTCAGGTGGTCTATAAAAGCATCCGATCACCGTTTTTGACCGTTCTTTGATACTCTGGTAGTACCGGGAATCGATCCCGGGTTCTACGCGTAGCAGCCAGACGCACGGGAATCGATCCCGGGTCCTACGCGTAGCAGCCAGACGCACAGTTCATTGAGTGGACAGAATTAGCTAAGGACTGCGCCTAATTCACTTCTCCTGTCTATCCACGGTTTTATCCACACCCTTTTTCCACTCTTTTTACATCTTTTTCTACCGTTAGTTACTGTCAAAGCAGCGGCAACTTGCCTCTTGCGCAAACTGATCACGAAAATTCTTCGCCGGTGGTTGCAAAAAGTCTCAGGTTGTGAGTTAACGAGCATTTCGCTCTCATTTAAGTATATGGCTGAAAGAGTCAGCCTTTAGAATTTGTGAAACGAACCCTGTCGTCGAGTACCGTGTTCCACAAAGGGCGCAGATTCACCACGAGATGGGGTAATTCATAGGCGTCTATTGTCTAATGGCTCTGTGCACTATGGGACTTAACTTCTAAGGTCATCAGTCCCCCAGAACTTAGAACTACTTAAACGTAACTGACCTAAGGACATCACACACATCCATGCCCGAGGCAGGATTCGACCCTGCGATCGTTGCGATTCGACCCTGCGATCGGTTCCAGACTGTAGCGCCTATAACCGCTCGGCCACCCCGGCCGGCGTCTATTGTCTATTGAGGCCTAAGCGCTGTAGTGTGCGAGACGAGAACCTACCTTATAGGGAAACCCCGGGAGGCATAGCAGTGTTAAATATGGCGGACCTAAGATTGGCCATAAAGGGAAACATTAATTTAATTCTGCAGTGATTCAGGGAATTAAGCCACAGTTATTTTAATCTACCATCCTTCATAAATTTTCATGGTGATCCCAATAAAACTTGAATATTGAACATATCAATAATAGTTTAGGATTTACTGTTAAAGTGAAATTAACAAGTTTTGTAACAAAGACCTGAATGCTAAAATCTGAACGCTTTGGTCGATCTTAATGATCGACATTTCATATAGAAGCGCATCATTAAAATGACAAACGTTGTAAATATCAACTGTATAACTTTATTTGTTTAAAAGATATAGCAAATTTAATTTATCATTATTTTCAGTTAAGCATCAGATCATCATTTCCTCCACACAAAACACATTGAACGGTGACAGCATGACGCCTTATTGTATCATTAGCTAATAGAATATTTGTTGTAAAACTTAGTGCATAATAGTTACTTTTGTTCTTTATTTATTTATCAGAAAGCACATTGGTGCAAGGCTACTGACCGTGGAATTCAACGCTAACAAAGGAACCTCCCCATCGCACCCCCCTCAGATTTAGTTATAAGTTGGCACAGTGGATAGGCCTTGAAAAACTGAACACAGATCAATCGAGAAAACAAGAAGAAGTTATGTGGAACTATGAAAAAAATAAGCAAACTATACAAACTGAGTAGTCCATGCGCAAGATAAGCAACATCATGGAACTATGAAAAAAATAAGCAAACTATACAAACTGAGTAGTCCATGCGCAAGATAAGCAACATCATGGAACTATGAAAAAAATAAGCAAACTATACAAACTGAGTAGTCCATGCGCAAGATAAGCAACATCAAGGACGATGTCAGCTCAGGAGCGCCGTGGTCCCGTGGTTAGCGTGAGCGGATTCAGAACGAGAAGTCCTTGGTTCAAGTCTTCCCTCGAATGAAAAGTTTAATTTTTTATTTTCAGACAATTATTATCTGTCCGTTTGTCCGTCCGATGCGAGGTAACTGCGCCATAGTATGGGGACGCTACACCGAAACAAACATCGAGACACACGACGTCAGTCGACTACAGCGCACGGAAGAGAGAGTATTCCTGCTAAAGAGGCTCCCTGGCTGGCAGTTGACTGTTCGCTACTTTGGATGAGATTTTTTTTTTTTTTTTTTTTTTTTTTAAAGTGGTTAGCGTGAGCAGCTGCAGAACGAGAAGTCCTTGGTTCAAGTCTTCCCTCAAGTGAAAAGTTTACTTTCTTTATTTTCGCAAAATTATGATCTGTCCGTTCGTTCATTGACGTCTCTGTTCACTGTAATAAGTTTAGTGCCTGTGTTTTGCGACCGCATCGCAAAACCGTGCGATTAGTAGGCGAAAGGACGTGCCTCTCCAATGGGGACCAAAAACATATGATCGCAATGTCATAGGTCATAGGTACATACAGCCCCGCAGCAATCAGCAAGGTATCGTCATCACCACACATACTGTTTATCAACAAATGTAGGAAATAATCATACAAATGTTCGACAATCGTCCGATCCCTTAAGGAACTTTCCGATTCCTTACAGTTCGGAAAATATTTATCGACCTTGTTATTGAAGTCGCGAGCTATATTTGCTAGATTCATATTGCGCACGGAATACATTTTTAATGCACTCTCGTCCAAAGTAGCGAACAGTCAACTGCCAGCCAGGGAGCCTCGTTAGCAGGAATACTCTCTCTTCCGTGCGCTGTAGTCGATTGACGTCGTGTGTTTCGATGTTTGTTTAGGTGTAGCGTCCCCATACTACGGTGCAGTTACCTCGCATCGGACAGACGGACGGACAGATAATAATTGTCTGAAAATAAAAAAAATTGAACTTTTCACTTGAGGGAAGAGTTGAACCAAGGACCTTTCGTTCTGAATCCGCTCACGTTTACCACGGGACCACGGCGCTCCTGAGCTCGCATTCTCTTTGATGTTGCCTATCTTCCCTTGAACTACTCAGTTTGTATATTTTGCTTATTTTTTCACAGTTCCACACAACTTCTTCTTGTTTTCTCGATTGATCTGTGTTCAGTTTTTCAAGGCCTATCCACTGTGCCACCTTATAACTGAATCTGAGGGGGGTGCGATGGGGAGGTTTCATTGTAAGAAGGAACTGTATTGGTTTTATGTAAAAGAATTTAACGTTTATTATGTAACGGATATTATTGTTACTGTATTTAGAACGTGAAAGTGGTCAAGATTTGATTATTTAAATATGTTAAAATGTAAAATAATGTAGAATAAGCTGTAGCCAATCAGATGGACGGCTTCAGGAAAGGGAACTGCGCTTGTCAGTTGAGCGATTATGTTCGGCGCGCGGGAAACGCAGTCAGAGACAAAGGGCCGTTCTGGTCTAGGCACCACAGGATACAGCTCGGCTGGAGACACCAAAGGGTACAGTTCGGAGTGAGACGCGAAAGCGGACAGTCTGTGTTTAGATATCTAGGAAGTGAAACTTCGCGTTGAGCGGTGAGCAGCCGCGCGCTTGGTGTGACCTCTAACTTTTCGCGTAGTTAACGAGGTGGAGTGTAGGACTTTTAATTCACGATGAGATTGTCAATGATCGAACTGTGTCAAATGGACACACTCTCTAGTGTAAGAATAATTCTAAATACGACCACTTTCACCATCAGTTTTCTTTCTGAATAAACATTATTCTAACCAAATCGCAACTGTGTGGCCTACATCATTTATGGGTCGTTAATTTAGTGAATTTAAGTCACGGCTCCAAAATACTAACGCGAATTCTTTACAGACGAATGGAAAAACTAGTATAAGCCGACCTCGGGGAAGATCAGTTTGGATTCCGTAGAAATATTGGAACACGTGAGGCAATACTGACCCTACGACTTATCTTAGAAGCTAGATTAAGGAAAGGCAAACATACGTTTCTATCATTTGTAGACTTAGAGAAAACTTTTGACAATGTTGACTGGAAACTCTCTTTCAAATTCTGAAGATGGCAGGGGTAAAATATAGGGAGCATAAGGCTATTTACAATTTGTATACAAACCAAATAGTAGTTATAAGAGTTGAGGGGCATGAAAGGGAATCAGTGGTTGGGAAAGGAGTGAGACAGGGTTGTAGCCTCTCCCCGATGTTATTCAATCTGTATATTGAACAAGCAGTGAAGGAAACAAAAGAAAAATTCGGAGTAGGTATTAAAATCCACGAAGAAGAAATAAAAACTTTGAGGTTCGCCGACGACATTGTAATTCTGTCAGAGACAGCAAAGGACTTGGAAGAGCAGTTGAACGGAATGGATAGTGTCTTGAAAGGAGGATATATGATGAACATCAACAAAAGCAAAAAGAGGATAATGGAATGTAGTCGAATTAAGTCGGGTGATGCTGAGGGAATTAGATTAGGAAATGAGACACTTAAAGTAGTAAAGGAGTTTTGAAATTTGGGGAGCAAAATAACTGACGATGGTCGAAGTAGAGAGGATATAAAATGTAGACCGGCAATGGGAAGGGAAGCGTTTCTGAAGAAGAGAAATTTGTTAACATCGAGTATAGATTTAAGTGTCAGGACGTCGTTTCTGAAAGTATTTGTATGGAGTGTAGCCATGTATGGAAGTGAAACATGGACGATAAATAGTTTGGACAAGAAGAGAATAGAAGCTTTCGAAATGTGGTGCTACAGAAGAATGCTGAAGATTAGATGGGTAGATCACATAACTAATGAGGAGCTATTGAATAGGATTGGGGAGAAGAGAAGTTTGTGGCACAGCTTCACTAGAAGAAGGGATCGATTGGTAGGACATGTCCTGAGGCATCAAGGGATCACAAGTTTAACAATGGAGGGCAGCGTGGAGGGTAAAAATCGTAGAGGGAGACCAAGAGATGAATACACCAAGCAGATTCAGAAGGATGTAGCTTGCAGTAGGTACTGGGAGATGAAGAAGCTTGCGCAGGATAGAGTAGCATCTAACCAGTCTCAGGACTGGAGACCACAACAACAACAATAGTTCCCGATATTATTATTACTGTATTTAGATGTTATGTTAACTTTATATTTTACAAACTTGCCATCAGCCAGACAATTTAACCAAACGGTCACAAGTGTCTAATTTAGGGCGTATAATGCGACACATGTGGTTCAACCCCTAGACGAGTTTGAGCCAAGACATTTAGACGAAGAGGAACCGCATGGGCCCCGAACAGTTTTGGGATGTTGGCTCGCAAGGTGGAGAGCACAAGAAAGCACAAGAGTGAATTCTTCCTCTAGCATTGTCGCGCGGTACTTTAGGCAGCAAATCTTGCCGAGAATAATTCTCAGGTGGACACAATGCTGAGAGTGACTCTTACACTTACTATCCTGAGTTTTCTCAAGAGGACACGTGCGTTGCAATGAATTACCGTACTGCTAGCGTGATAGTTACAAGCTTGCTTCCCCACATCTTACTGCCTCAGTACGTGGCCTATGAAGCAATCCATTTTTTGGTCAGGTTGTGGTATAATTTTCTTTTGTCTCAAATTCGATTCAGTGCCTCCTCATTAGCTGTTCGATTTACCTATCTAATATCCAGCATTCTCCTAGAGCACCAGAACTTATAGCCTCATCTTGTCACAGCCTCACAAACGATTTACTAGTTAGATTTCTAACAGATGTTAACAATTTTCCCTTTTTCAGAAATGCATTTTATATTCTCACTACTTTTGGCATAGTAAGTTACTTTGCTCCCCGATTAGCAAAACTCATCTACTGCTATTAATATTTCATTTCCTAATTTCTTTTCCTCATCGTCACCTGATTTAATTCAACAACACATCATCTTCCTTGTTTTACTTTTGTTGATGTTCATCCTATAATTTCTTTTCACGGATCTATGTATTCCATTCAACTTCTGTTCCAAGTCCTTTACGGCCTCCGACAGATTTACATTGTCATCTGCAAATCTCAATCATTTTATTTCTTCTCCGTGAACTGTATTTCTCTTTCTGGTTTCCTTTGCTGCTTGCTCAGTGGATAGATTCAATAACGTAGGGGATAAGCTGCAATTCTCTCAAAAACCCTTTTCAACTATTGATTTCCTTTCATGTCCTTCAGATTGCAGCGTTGCACCTGTACAAGTTGTAGAAAACCTTTCGCAATATATTTTTACGCCTATCTTCAGAATGTCAAATAGTATTTTCTAGTCAACGTTGTTAAAAGGTGTCGTGAGATCTAAAAATGAATTAAACATAGATGTACCTTCTCTGACAAGTCGCAGGGTGACGTTTGCTTCTCGTGTTCCTGTTTGTCTCTGTAGACTAAACCGGTCTTCCCTAAGGTCGGCTACTAGTAGACTTTCCGATATTTTGTCACCATGACTTAAAAACTGCTGACCGGCAATTTTCACACCTGTCAGAACCCCCCATCGTTTTGATTAGAATTATTACACTCTTCTTGAAGTCCATGGGTATTTCGATTGATATCCGCATCGCTGCAAGATTTTTTTTTAGGTGTTTGTTATTTTTAATCGTTACTCATCTGTCTAGTTCGATGCGGCCCGCCAAGGATTCCTCTCTTGTACTGTGCCAACCTCTTCATCTCAAGAGTAGCACTTGCACGCTACGCCCTGAATTATTTGCTGGATGTATTCCAATCTATGCCTTCCCCTACAGTTTTTATCCTCTACAGCTTCCTCTAGTAACATGAAGATTATTCCCTGATGTAACGCATGTCCTATCATTCTGTCGATTCCTCTTATCAGCGTTTCCCACACGCTGCTTTCAGCGGCGATTCTGCGGAGAAGCTCCTCATGCTTTACGTTATCAGTTCATCCGATTTTCAACATTCTTCTTTTAATATATCATTATTGATTATTTAATTAAAATATTCTTTAGTTATTTATTATTATAAATATTCTTTATGTGTGCTTTTATTCCATTTATTAGTTTAGTTATTGGTTTTAGGTGGTTTAGCTTAGTTCCTTTATTCCTCTTATCTTTACCCTCCTGAAAAACTGTAAAATATAAATATTTTCGTTTTAAATACCACAGGAGAATAAGAGATGTATTTCACAGCGGCGATTTCGCGGAAATTCCTCGTCATTATCTGCTGCACCTGAAATCTCTAAAACCTTTACTCGCTACGCAGATCGTTCGGAACAACTTTGTGTTATGTTGTTTGATGAGTCTGGATGATATGTCCAACAATTTAGCAAGTTAAAGTTTGTTAATTCGGAGATAATCTCTCTACGAATTCTGACCGTGGAAAATGCAGGTTCGTGCTATCGTTCCAAACTTCACCTCCGAGCGATCAACGTTTCGTAACATCTGTACCGTGATAATTAACTAATTTCGGTGTGGTGATACACACACCTTGAATACTTGATGTTAGTTATTGGATTTTATTTTTTGCAAAAAACTATTTGAGCGTTTACTATATACCGTAATGGGGCCCCACAACAATACAATCTCTTTCCTCCTCTCACACGTCTGATCTCTCCATTTCCTTCACAAAGAGTCCATAAAACATATCTTTGGTTCGGTAAGACACAGAGATTCGTTCGTTGCACGGAACTTCCGATTCTCGCAATCGCTACATGCCGTTCACCACAATATCAGTTCGTTGCACGCAAATTAGATTATAGCATGGATTGGTACACCATATTTTAAATCACCTCATCTCAAACGCTTCTATTCTTTTCCGTTCCAGTTATCCCACTCTCCATTCTATTCTTTTCCGTTCCAGTTATCCCACTCTCCATGATGCACTATAATGCAATGCTGTGCTCCTGTTCCTCAGCCTTGCTTCTACTAGAGATGGGCAAACTGAAACACGTAACTGTTTCGAAACAAATGAAACAGTACAATGTAATGTTCCGATACGTTGTTTCGAAACAGTGAACTAGTTTGTGTTTTGTATTCTAGTAAACCTACACATTTTATCATCTTGAATGTCTACTGTATAAGTATGTCCATATAAACACAAATGAGGTGCGAGAGCGCTAATCATGTCGCAGAAGGTATGAAACTATCACTTAGGCGTCTTGGCGGTTTCGTATTTCCTGCAGCAAATGCGCTGCTTTCATGTCGCGTAACTTTCATACTTTTCAATTGGCTGAGGACAGCCATAGCTGAAGACAGAAGAACCACCACGAGCGGAACTGGAGGTGGGAGCAAATTGCAGAAACACACATTCCGTTAGTGTGGGTAATATACCCATCCTGCTAATTTCCATCTACACAAGGGGAATCATTGTGGATAATAGGCACAGTGACTATAGACTCACAAATAACGCCAAATAATTCGAATAAATAACAAAATATAACAGAATTTTTTTTTGTCTTTCAAGGTGTTTCGAACCGTTACTACAAATTCACCATGCTTCCCAGCCCTTCCCGTACACCATTACACTATCAGTGATTTGTCAAACAGATTGCTTGCAATTATACCTACATGAAATTTATGTATATGTCTAATAACTGTCACTCTACGCCTTTTTTTTATTCAAAATGTTGTAGGCTTACTTGCGTTTCTTAATATGATTACTGTACATGAACAGAGAAGCGTATGTTGTAAAAAAAGTGTAATTTAACTGAATGATTTTCACATATTTATTATTTTGAATGTGAATAGTATGCGTTGTTTTATTGTTTGGTTAGTGTGTATAAAGCAGATGTTACGCCATTTCGAAACAGGACAGTCAGCTAGAAACGAAGCTTTATTTTCGGATATCTTAAGCTTCATGCTATTGCTTGTCAAAAAGATTTCGACACTCTTGAAAGAGTTTCATGAAGTGGTATGTTGTGTTTCAGTACCTGTGCCGAGCCCGAATCTCGTCCGACACAGAGTGGAATGAAACACTGTTTCGATACAATTAGTCCGTTCCAGGCACACGTGGACTGAAACAGCCTTATTTTGAAACAACAGTACAATTTCTGTGCCTGGCTCGAGATCGAATCTGGTCCGAGACAGGGGCGGAATGAAACACCACTGTTTCGAAAACAGTGAACCACAACCGTTCCGAAACACTGAAACAGTTCCACGTATCGATACACTGTATCGAAACATAGAAACAGTGGCCAAGTCTAGCTTCTACTATCAAGTGTAACGTCAGGACTGCCTCTAAGGTGTCTTTACGCTTCGTAAAGCCATGCTGATCGTCATCTCTCAATTCCCCAATTTTCTCTTACATCCTTCCGTATATTGTCCTTGTCAGCAGCTTGGATGCATGAGCTGTTAAGACGATTGTGCGTGTTTTCGTACTTGCCTGCCCTTCCTATCTTTGCAATTTTGTGGATGATATTTTTCCAAAAGTGTCATAGTACGTCGCCAGTTACATAGATTCTACACACCCTCGTATAGTTGGCGCTTCCAACCATGGTCTTAGAAATTACGGTGGAATGTTAAAACACTGAAGAGCCGAAGAAACTGGTACACCTGCCTAATATCGTGTAGGGCCCCCGCGACCACACAGAAATGCCGTGAAGCGACTCGCCATGGACTCGACTAATGTCTGAAGTAGAGCAGGAGGGAATTGACAGCAGCTCGTGGTCGTGCGGTAGCATTCTCGCTTCCCACGCCCGGGTTCCCGGGTTCGATTCCCGGCGGGGTCAGGGATTTTCTCTGCCTCGTGATGACTGGGTGTTGTGTGACGTCCTTAGGTTAGTTAGGTTTAAGTAGAACTAAGTTCTAGGGGACTGATGACCATAGATGTTAAGTCCCATAGTGTTCAGAGCCATTTGAACCATTTTTTGAGGGAATTGACACCATGAATCTTGCAGAGCTGCCCATATACCCTCAAGAGTACGAGGGGGTGGAGATCTCTTCTGAGCAGCACGTTGCAAGGTAACCCAGTTACGCTCACTGATGTTCATGTCTGGGGAGTTTGGTGGCCAGCGGAAGTGTTTAAAGTCAGAAGAGTGTTCCTGGAGCACTCTATAGCAATTCTGGACGTGTGGGGTGTCGCATTGTCCTGATGGAATTGCTCAGCTCCGTCGGAATATAAGGTTATCTCCATACCGATACAAGTCCATCCGCTCAACATAATTTGAAACGAAACTCGTCCGACCAGGCAACATGTTTCCAGTCATCAACAGTCCAACGTCAGTGTTGACGGCGCAAGGCGAGGCCTAAAGCTTTGTGTTGTGCAGTCATCAAGAGTACACGAGTGAGCCTTCGTCTCCGAAAGCCCAGTCGACGATGTTTCGTTGAATAGTTCGCACGCTGACTCTTGTTGATGGTTCAGCACTGAAATCTGCAGGAATTTGCGGAAGGCTTGCGCTTCTGTCACATTGAACGATTCTCTTCAGTCGTCGTTGGTACCGTTATTGCAGGATCTTTTTCAGGCTGCAGCGATGTTGGAGATTTGATGTTTTACCAGATTCCCGATATTTACGGTACACTCGTGATCAGACAGGATGCTTACGTAAGTGTCACCCGTCAGAGTCGTATCTAACACGCCCCACAAGCCTCCACCAGCTTCAACAGTCCCCTGCTGACATGCAGGGTCCATGGATTCATAAGGTTATCTCCATACCGATACATGTTCACCCCCTCGATATAATTTGAAACGAAACTCGTTACGGGAAAATACCCAGTTCATCATTACCTCGGAGATGTTGTGTCCCATCGCTCGTGCTCCAACTGTGACACCATTTTCAAACTCACTCAACTCTTGATAACCCGACATTGTAGCAGCAGTAACCGATCTAACAATTGCGCCACTGTTGCTTTATGTAGGCGTCGCTGACCACAGCGTTGTATTCCGCCTGTTTACATATCTCTGTATTTGAATAGCATGCCTGTACCACTTTCTTCGGCGCGTCAGTGTTTACCCAATCTGCCTTACCTGATCTCAAGTCTTAAATTCTGCCTCTAATACTGGATCCCCAAGTCTTCCATATCGACTTAAATTCCTTCTTCTATCACGTCGCCACGCTGTTAGAGGCCTTCGATGTACTCGTTTCAGCCCATCAGCGTTTAACACTGGAATTCGTATTGCTCTTCTAATGCAATCAGCAGTGTTCTTAGTTTTAACGAAGGTTGTTTTGATATTTCTGTATGAAGAGTCAGTCTTCCTAACGAGCATTCTTTTTCGATTTCTTCTCGCCTTCTTTTATGGCAGAATAGTTACTTTCGTGTTTTATCTGCTGGTGTAGACCCGAAGGTGTGGCGCTTGCCTCGGCCCGCTGCTGTCCGCTATCTGCGGGGGCGTGCGCTGCCGCCCACTCTCGCCACCGCTTCGGCCTCCGTCAGTGTGCTGCAGCTGCCGCCATGCGCCACAACCACATCTGGCCGCTGTTGCTGCTACTGCCGCTCGGCTGCCGCCGGGCTGCCGGTAAGTACCCCATGTCCTCCTAATAAGGTGACTATTAGCCGATACCAACTAGCGGCACTACTGCCAGATCCAGAAAATTGGGACTTTGGGACTGACGATTTAAAAAATCGACAGGTCAAGGAGCTAGAACTGGGGACATAGAAAAGTCTTAAATTTTCGATCATTATGTGTTTCCTTGTAGTATACAGGATGTCCGGATCACAAACATAGCCTTATAACGAAAGAACTCGACGTTTTATGTTGTTGGGTAAATAGGTAACCGTTAGAGATATCTCCAAAATCTTCTTTCTTTTTCTTTTAGTGTTCAACCCTGAGGTTGGTTTGCAGCAGCCATTCCTCTCCTCTGTCTACCTCCCTCTTCATTTCCACGTATGTGTTACATCCAAAGTCATTCATGATCTGTTGCATGTATGATATCCTTGGTCGCCCCCGCCGATTCCTTCCCTCAATAGCTCCTTCTGCTATTGTTACAATGATGTTGTTGTGTCGTAGGATGTGCCCTACATGAAACTTCATGGAAGATTAAAACTGTGTGCCGGACCGAGACTCGAACTCGGGACCTTTGCCTTTCGCGGGCAACTACTCTACCAACTGAGCTACCCAAGCACGACTCACGCCCCGTTCTCACAGCTTTACTTCTGCCAGTACCTCGTCTAAAAAAATGGCTCTGAGCACTATGGGACTCAACTGCTCTGGTCATAAGTCCCCTAGAACTTAGAACTACTTAAACCTATCTAACCTAAGGACAGCACACAACACCCAGCCATCACGAGGCAGAGAAAATCCCTGACCCCGCCGGGAATCGAACCCGGGAACCCGGGCGTGGGAAGCGAGAACGCTACCGCACGACCACGAGATGCGGGCAGTACCTCGTCTCCTACCTTCCTCCGCTGCAGAGTGAAAATCTCATTCTGGAAACATCCCCCAGGCTGTGGCTAAGCCATGTCTCCGCAATATCCATTCTTTCAGGAGTGCTAGTTCTGCAAGGTTCGCAGGAGAACTTCTGTGAAGTTTGGAAGGTAGGAGACGAGATACTGGCAGAAGTAAAGCTGTGAGGACGGAGCGTGAGTCGTGCTTGGGTAGCTCACTTGGTAGAGCTGTTGCCCGCAAAAGGCAAAGGTCTCTAGTTCGAGTCTCGGTCCGGCACACAGTTTTAATCTGCCAGGAAATTTCATATCAGCGCACACTCCGCTGCACAGTGAAAATCTCATTCTGGAAACATCCCCCAGGCTGTGGCTAAGCCATGTCTCCGCAATATCCTTTCTTTCAGGGGTGCTAGTTCTGCAAGGTTCGCAGGAGAGCTTCTGTAAAGTTTGGAAGGTAGGAGGCGAGGTACTGGCAGAAGTAAAGCTGTGAGGACGGGGCGTGAGTCGTGCTTGGGTAGCTCAGTTGGTAGAGCAGTTGCCTGAGAAAGCCAAAGGTCCCGAGTTCTAGTCTCGGTCCAGCACACAGTTTTAATCTGCTAGGAAGTTTCATATCAGCGCACACTCCGCTGCAGAGTGAAAATCTCATTCTGTGCCCTACATGTATGTCTCTTCTTGTTTGGCTGTGCCTCCACAGAGCTCTGGTTTTCTATACTCTTCTAAGCACCTATTCATTTGTTACTTTGTCTCTCCAGCTGATCTTCATCATCCTTCTATAGCACCACATCTCCAGGGCCTCTAGCCGTCTTCTCTCTTCTCTTCCAATTGTCCAAGTTTCACATCCGTATAGGGCCACACTCCAAACGAAACCTTTCATGATACGTTTCCTTATTTTAAGACTGATGTAGTTGCTGGTGAGTAAGTTCCTTCTAGGATTAAATGCAATTTTGGCCTTTTGTATTCTTCTCGCAATTTCTTTCCGGCTTCTACCATCCCTTGTGATTTTGCTTCCCAGGAAAGTAAATTCGTCTATCTCTTTCAGCTCCTTTCTTCCAATTCTCATTCTCAGAGGTTCATATTCTGCTCCTGTACTGCATACCATCACTTTAGTCTTTTTCTTGTTTATTCTCATTCTATACTGATTACGTAGAATTTTTTCCATTGTTCTGAGAACTCCCTCTAGATCTTCTTTTGTCTACATCTTCTTTTGTCTTTTCTGCCCATTAATTTTGATCCCCACCTCAGTAGTTTCTCGAACTTGTTCTATAGCTTCCTGGATGTAAGTATTGAATATAAAAGGAGAAAGAGCACATCGTTGTCTTACCCCTTTTCTAATATTTGCTTCTTGTTCCTGGTGACAGTTCCTAATCACTGCCACCTCATTCTTATAGGCACTGAGTATCACACAGATGTATTTGTACTGTATTCCACTTTTCCTCAGCACTCTGAACATCTCTTGCCAGATAACGTTATCAAATGCCTTTTACATGTTTACAAAAATAATATAAGTTGTTTTATTTTTCTGTAATTGCTTTTCGATAACCAGTCTGAGTGCCAGAATCGTCTCTCTTGTCCCCAATGTCCTTCTGAAACCAAACTGATCTTCACTCAGCATATCCTCCACCTTCTCTTCAATTCTCTTCAGAACTATTTTTATGACAATTTTTGATGCATGTGATATTAGGCTTGGAGTTCGGTAGTGTTCACATTTTGTAGCTGCTGGCTTCTTTGGTGTAGTAACAATGATACATTTCTGGAAGTCTGTTGGTACCTCTCCTGTGTCATAGATTGACCTAGT
Organism: Schistocerca serialis cubense; assembly: GCF_023864345.2. Lineage (NCBI taxonomy): Eukaryota > Metazoa > Arthropoda > Insecta > Orthoptera > Acrididae > Schistocerca > Schistocerca serialis. The sequence continues at coordinate 598,520,793 of NC_064643.1, forward strand.
AAGTTTTAGCAGCATCATTTTCATGATGTCACCAGCGTTCTTTATTAGTTCTGCAGGGATGTCATCAATACCCGTTGCTTTGTTGTGTAGTAGTTCATTTAGAGCTCTGTCAAATTGTTCTTGTAGAATGTCATCTCTCTTGTCATTTTCGTCCACTTGCTCTTCTCTTCCTATTACTTCTTCCAAAAGAGGTGTTTCGGCATACAACTTCTCTATCTATTCTTTCCATCTCTTCACCATGTCTTCACCAAACAGCATTTTCCCCTCTTTATTTTCTATTGTGCCTGAGAGTGTTGTTTCACGTTTGTTAAAAAATTGATTTGCTGTTCTGTAGGCTAAATCAGTTCTTCCACTTTCCTGCACATTTCTTTTGCTTTCCTACTTTCTCTATTAACCAAATTCCTTAGTCTTCTGTATTCTGCTTTTCCTTGTTCATCAGTTGCATTTTTGTATAATCTCCTGTTTTCTATAAGCGCAATAATATCTGCTGTAAGCCATTTCCTCTTGTTTTTGGGTTCAGTTCTTCCAACTCTCCAAGATATGATTCTCATAATTTCACGAACAGCGCTGAGTCACAAGGCGCATGCGCACTAGTGACATGGCACATCTATCTCGACTTGTTAGTGAACTACTAGTTCCACAGGTGCCTCCCGACGTAATTTTCTATCATGGTAATGTTATAACATTTCTCCATGAGACGTTATAACATTTGTCCTGGCCACCTCGGTCTCCCGATCTGACTCCTTCTGGATTTCAGTGCATGGGCATTTATGAAGGACGTTGCTTGCAGAACAAGAGTTCGAGATCTGGTGGATCTAAGGCAATGGATCTACGCCGCAGTACAGGTCATAACACCTGTCGTGCCTATGAACAAGTCGTGAGAAGTGGAGTACAGTTTCGATATCTGTCGACCTACAAACAGTGCCCACATTGAAACCCGGACACCCTGTTGAATGAACAAAGTTGGAACACTGGTAGAACTGTAGTCAAAGCCATTACTCTGTTCACCAAAAGTACCAACTTCGATTTTCAATCAAAACCAGTTGAGCTGTACAACTATACATTTATTGTGCTACGACCGATTACATTTTCAGGTTGCTTGCAGTTAAACAAAATAGGAAATTAGGCTAAGGCTATAGCAGCTTAACGAATAAAATAAATAGCTAACACTGACAACAGACTTATACTACACTACTGACCATTAAAATTGCTACACCATGAAGATGACGTGCTACCGACGCGAAATTTAACCGACAGGAAGAAGATGTTGTGATATGCAAATGATTAGCGTTTCAGAGCATTCATACAAGGTTGGCGCCGGTGGCGACACCTACAACGTGCTGACATGAGGAAAGTTTCCAACCGATGTCTCGTACACAAACAGCAGTTGACCGGCGTTGCCTGGTGAAACGTTGTTGTGATGCCTCGTGTAAGGAGGAGAAATGCTGGCGAACGCACTGTTGATCCCGCTGTCCACTGTTTAAGTTCCGAATCAAATCTCTATGCAGTTACAGCAAGAACCGTAACACTCCCGAATTCGTTGAAGATTCCACTGTTGACTGTGTACTTCCGAGGGAAGAACTCAAAGTACTCCAACAAATACACCAGACACTATTACACACATCGCGAACAACAGTGCTGTTTGGCAAGGCTGCCTCCACTCTAACGTCAATCAATCAATCAATCAATCTCTTTATTCATCCGTTAACAATATACATTGTATGGATGTAGTCAATTACAATTTAGTTTCTTATCTTTAATTTGTTTCAAAAACTTGGATAATAAACACAAATATTTTATATCAGTATATATAAATAATATTACTCTTCCATATTGAGATATTCTTCAATGCTATAAAAACTATGTGTTAGTAAAAATTGTTTAAGATCTACCTTGAATGTATGAAATTCTTTAATTTTCTTTATTGCAGAAGGCAATGCACTGAAAAGTATTGTGGGCTGGTAGTATACACTTTTTTGGTAGAGTGCTCCTTTGTGGGTGTTTCTGTGAAAATCATCCCTGTTCCTTGTTTCATGGTTTAGAACCTGATTATTTAATGTTGAAAATTCCTGGTGAGTTTTCAGACAGCATACACATACATTGATGTATAAGCTAGGACGACAGAGAAAACTCGTTACTTTCTGCGCATTGCTTGCTGCTCTCCCTGCAGCCGCAACGGAAAACCCGCAAACAACCTAAGGGCACTATTACTCACTCCACATCATGACGACGTTCATCGAACGCTAATTCGCTCATTGGCTGCTTTGTATTTAAAGTTCACTATTTTTCACGTGTGCGCAGCTCGTGGTCTCGCGGTAGCGTTCTCCCCTCTCGAGCATGGGGTCCCAGGTTCGATTCCCGGCGGGTCTGAGATTTTCATCTGCCTCGAGATGACCGGCTGTTGTTTTGTCGTCTTCATCATCATTATTTGAATCCCCATTACGGTCGGAGGAAGGCAACGCCAAACCACCTGCATTAGGACCTTGCCTACTACGCTGGTGCGGGTCTTCCGCAGCGTTCCCCTGCGCTCTGTCAAGAAACATGGGACTTCATTTCCATTTCCATTCATCAATGAGCCTGATACTACCAGAAGTATGCACCGCTTTATTAGAAGAACTTAAAGAGTTCATTAAAGGAGGTTTGAAATAAAAATAACATTTTTGTTATCATTTTATTTTTGTTTACCAGGACACATCACTTTTTACACTGTCAATTCCTGCTTCAGCTACGTCTCGAGATAGTACGAAGTTCATGGCATTAAATGCAAACCATGTGGATGAAGATGGATCTGTGCTTCCACCCTTCCTAAGCAACTTTTTTCCCTCGCATTTGCCGTAGGTTCGAAGACTACAGAATTTTTGTATGCTTCATCAAGCGTGATTCTGAGCTCATCAGAACAGACCGGCAACTATATTTTTCAGATCGCATTCTGTATATACATTAATTTCGACAACCAATAGCTCTGGTCGAATTTCGACAACCAATAGCTCTGGTCGTTGATGGGTCGCATTTACAAAATTCATACTTCTCTCATTTATCCACTTCTTCATTACTGTACACAACAAACTCACGACAACAAACAACCACAAAATATGTGGATATATGTATACGAGCAAGCTTTCGAACGAATTGAAACGATTTTGTCTTCACTAAAGCGTGTGACAGTAGGACTTGAGAAATATTCTGTACCCTTGGTGCGGTTCTAGGCGCTTCAGTCTGGAACCGCGCGACCGCTACGGTCGCAGTTTCGAATCCTGCCTCGGGCATGGATGTGTGTGATGTCCTTAGGTTAGTTAGGTTTAAGTGGTTCTAAGTTCTAGGGGACTGATGACCTCAGATGTTAAGTCCGATAGTGCTCAGAGCCATTTGAGCCATTTTTTTACCCTTGGTGGACAACAACAGCAACACTCGGCAATATGTCGGCAATTCCCTACAACAGCTTGCGGCAACAGCAATATTGTACAACCTTACTGCAAAATTGCCGTCTGTTGCAACGAAATTGCAGTAATGTCGACAGCAACGATATTGCGAACAAACGTTGCCGCAATATGAGGCTAATCTTAACGTACCTTTAGGTGATGCCATCGATGTATTGAGAAGCACATTTCGGGTCCTTCATGTACTAGACCATTTCTGAAATTAATACGAATTATATTTCGAATCGTTAGCAGAGCCCACAAGTCAGGACATTTGGCGTCACGCGTAAGGCATACGCGGGACGAGTTATGACACCCCCATAGAAGCAGGGTTTACTACTGATGTCGAGAAATTTGGCAACACTTCTTTTGCCATCATTAATAGTGCTGCCTAGTTGCCACAGGCTTCACGGACCGGTAAATTAAAGACGCGCCTTTCGAATGCATAAGTATTGTCCACCACGTGCTTGAGAAGAATGTGCCTAGCAAAAATATGGGGGAGGGAAAGGATCCACCTTGGTACAACAAACATGTTAGGAAGTTGCCGTGAAAGCAGATAATTTTTCACAGTCGCTTTAAACGTTGACAAACAGAAATTATGCAAAATGAAAACAGCTGTCAAAAGGTCAATGAGAGATTTTGTTAACGAATTTGAAAGCAATATTTTATCTGCAGATTCTAACAATATCCCCAAAAAATTTTGGTCGTACGTAAAATCTATGAACGCTACAAGTAATTCAATACTTTCTCTTGCTGACAGTACGTGTAATGTAACAGACGATGATAAAGAGAAGGCCGAAATTCTAAACCTAGCTTTCAAAAACTCGTTTACGGTAGAGGACTGCAGCACCATTCCACCTTTCAGTTATCGAACAAACACAAGGATGGCTGAGATAGTTAGTGTATCTGGGATTGTAAAACAGTTAAGATCCTTAGACGCCAGGAAGGTATCTGGCCCAGACGGTATCCCTGTACGATTATATGTTGACTATGCTACAAATATAGCACCAATCTTATCCATCATCTATCAGAGATCATTGGAACAGCGGAAAGTCAGCGGGACTGGAAGAAGGCCCAGGTCAAACAATCAATTAAAAGGGTAGAAAATCGGATGCCCATATTTACCGGCCAATTTCACTGACATCGATTTATTGTAGAATCGTGGTACATATTTTGTGTTCAGACATAATGACCCTTCTAGACTCTGCGAAGCTCATCTGCAGAAACCAGCAAGCTTTAGGAAACAGCGGTCATGAGAGACACAGCTGACCCTCTTTGTGCACGATATACAACAGACTCTAGATACCGACTGCCAGACGTTGAGGTATTCGATGTGGGAGTGAGCAGGGCTGGGAATTTGATGAGATGGTAGAGGACCGGTGTGAGAGAAGACAAACGGAAGCGGGAAGAGAGACTGAGTGCATGGCGTTCGAGGATTAGGAGGGACTTATAGAACTTTTCAAAGGTTTGCGGTGACTTTAGCCGCTTTTTGGCACTGCAATGAATCAGTGGTAACAGGAGAAAATTTGTGCCAGACTGGGACTCCAATCCGGAGCTCCCACTTAACGTGAGCGGTCGCCTTAACCATCTTGGCCATCCAAGTACGTAATTTTTGAGAACATTTCTTGTGGAGAACAATGATTGTTTTCTTTTGGTTCAAAATGAACATAAAAAGTTTCGACAGCATGAAACCTTTTTTTCGTGTTACAGGTTTCGGTCGGTTTTAGGTAATCTTCAGCCTCATATCACCATGATACGAGGTCTGTAGATGGTCTAAAGCTGACCTAAACCAGTAACCACAAAAATAAAGGTTTCTTACTGTTTATGTTGACTTTAAGTCATCCTAGCGCGCTTCCAATCCGACCCCAGTTCCCTTCCTGTTGCACACTGTTAGTATAATGTGACCCACACATGAACCTCTCACTTGCCATTTATGACCCCAGTAACAGATAAGGCTTGGTGTGCATCCGGACTGAAAGAATGGCTCTTTGGTCATCGCACGTTATTGATATAATATGGTGTCTGTTCTTTCGGACATGTTAGAAAAACAAACACCATGTAATAGAAATTTGGTGGAGCGGATATCCATGCAGCCTTTGCATAGTGCAGGATGGGTCGGTCGGATCAGTATTTGCTAGGTGTGGAGAATAATGGAGGGGCATAATGCCCAACTGCGGCCAGTTAGTAGTTTAAGTATATTGCGGGCTTTGTGTTGGATGGTTGGCAGGTGAGGTTTCCATGTCAGTTAACGGCCTACAGTTAATCCCAGATATTTTAGTATGTTAGTTAACTGGATAGGATGATCGTAATTGGTATTGTAAAAGTCATGGAAACGGAAGGTCCGGATGGTTCATTCTGTAATTATTACAAGGGTTTTGGCGGGTTGACCTTGAGGAGTCATTTGTTACACCAGGATGATGGCTGTACTCACGAAGGCACACACCATTAATCAGTCACGCGGAAAACAATCAGGTACCAATTTTACTATCGTTTTCAGGAGCACCTGCATTAATCTTCTCGACTGTGATGCGTACTCTGCTTCTCTCGCCGTGCTGCTATTGCGTTACGTGAGGCGGGTCGTCGCTGCGTGACCCTAGTAGCCCGGTGCTGGCCTGTGCGCCGACAGTGCAAATTGCCGTCGTTGGCGGCGCTGTCTGTGGTTTTTCCCCGTGAAGTCACGTCGAACTTCTGAACAAGAAAGCTCGCGAACATGTGGTCTCTTCTTTGCCTACTCTCTGCACGTATCTCCATCCAGTCCCGGTGGAGCACCGCGTCTACGAATTTCAGCCATTCTTCATATGCCTTTTTCGTTACGGTAGAGCTTCAAACGACGCTCACACGCACTTGGAATTCATTTCACACAATTTTGACATAGATATCCAGACATTACTATGTCGGTATCGGAAACCTTTAAAATAAATTCGCGGTCACTAAATGTTCCATTCAATCTCCCTTGAATCCGTCTAGTGCTGAAACTGAAATTTTGCATTTAAAACTATTTTCACTCAGTGGGATACTACTGGCATACTTTCGGTCGCCACACAGACTTAAAAATGAGATATACCGGTATTAGGACCCCGATATTGAAAAACAATAAAGCCTATTTAAAGCGAACACTGCGCCAGGCCCACATGGAATTTCAATTAGATTTTGCATAAAATACATAATTTAACTCATTTCATGGCTCATATGTATCGAGAATTCCTTTCGCAGCGAATAGTTTCATGCGACTCGAAAAGAGGGCTGGCCATTCCTGTTTTCTTTATTTATCTACGACATCACTAAATGCAGGCGAACAGGTACAATCCATCATTCTAGATTTCGGAATGCCAGTGAACACTGTACCACATCGCCGACAAAAAATCAAAATCGGTCAGACGCAGCATCTTCGAAAATATGTGATTTGCTCTAGAAATATTTGATTAACAGAACGTCTGTACGTTGTAGTGGGTGGCGAATGTTCTTCAGAAACTATAGTAGCATTGAGTGCGCTCCAATGAAGCGCAATAGTGTCTATAATGTTTGCAGTATACACAAACGATTTGTCATGTAGGATCAGCAACGTTTTAAAATTGTTCGTTGACGATGCTGTTGTGTTCAAGAGACTATCGTCGTTGGAAGCTCGTAAGCAACTACAGAAAGAGTGGCACGAATTTTCCGGCTGGTGAAATCAACCAAAGCACTTGTTAAATGTGGATAAACTTAGAGTAATACCTATAACAAAGAGAAAGAAGCAAACAGCACGTGATTACAAGAGGAGTTTTGAACATCTTATGCACATCACGTGATGTACTTATTTAGAGATAATGCTACAGAGCGATATGAAATGGAACAGTCAACTTACATCAATGGTAGCGAAGGTGATTGGAAGGCTTAGCTTTGTCGGAAGGGTTTTGGGCAAATGCAGTGCATCTCTTAAGAAAGTCTCATAAAAGACGCTAGCACTACCAATTATAAAGTGTTGTACCTGTTTTTACGGTCCTTATCAAGGGCGAATGACAACAGACGACGAAAAATATCAGAGAAGCGCTGCTAGGATGTAAGAGTTCGGTTTATCACATATGAAAATATAACGGAAATGCTCGGGAACTTAAATGCTAATCCTTGGCGGAAAGACAACATAGTTCAACAAAAACCCTGTTGCATAAATTTAGAGAACCTGTATTGGAATAAGACTGTGTGACTATTACGCTGCCCCCAAAAGTAAATCTCTCGTAGGGACAGTTCAATATAATAATGGAACAGGAAAAAAAGTCGATTATAATACAGGGTGTACATGAAGCCTGGGAACACTTTCAATCATTTATTGCACAAGAACGAAACATTGTACAGATATCATACATATGTCGTTTTGAAGAGCAACCCTGAAAGCATTTTTCTCATGTACATCGTCACAGCGTAGTTTGGTAATCTGCCGATAGTTAGCGCTAGTCGCAAACATGGCGACTTCAGATGCGGAGCGAGCTTTCTGTTTGTTGGAGTTCGATAAAAACAAGTGTGCTACGGCTGTTCAATGGATGTTTAGAACCAAGTACGCTAAGAAGCCACCAACAAGGAAGGCCATTCGCGGCTGACACAACAAATTCGTGACAACGGGTTGCTTGTGCCCGGCATAGAGGAGCGGACGTCCCAGTGTATGTGAAGTGAATGTGGAGCGCATATGAGAGACATACATAAGGAGTCCAAAGCAATTGATGCGACGTGCATCCCGTGAACTCGAAATGGCTCCCATGACAGTGTGAAAAGTCGTGCGACAAAAGCTGTCTACGAAACCAGTCAAATTGGAGCTAGTGCAGAAGCTCAGTGAAGACGACAAAGACAAGCGCTTTGAGTTTTGTTCACAGTTGCAGCAATTTAATAAGGATGGGGATGGCATTGTTGATCAATTAATTTTAGCGATGAAGACACTTTTTACACTAATGGAAAGGGAACAGGCATAATTGTCGAATCCGGGGCACAAAGCATCCAGACAAATGCACTGAATTTGAGCATGATCCCCCAAAGGTAAATGTTTTTTGTGCCTTGTCACGTCGAAAACTGTATGGGTCACTCTTCTTTGCCGAGAGCACTGTCACTGGATATTCCTACTTGGACATATTGTAGCAATGACTGATGTCTCAAATGCAATGGGACTCTCTGTTCATCTTTCAGCAGGATGGGACTCCACCCCATTTTCATCGTGAAGTTCGTGGGTACCTGAATGCGGAGCTGCCCCATCGATGGATCGGCTGTGCTACAGAAGGGGACAGCAGTTTCATGAAATGGGCTCCCCAATCACCAGATCTCACTTCGTGCGACTTTTTTTTCTATGGGGACACATTAAAGACCTGGTATATGTACTGCCTCTACCACATGATGTAGCAGAACCCCGGGAGAGAATATGGGAAGCGACTGCTACAGTTGACGATGCCATGCTGGGACGATGTAACACTTATATTGGATAGAAGTAGGTTTATATTATGTAACTGTGTATCTGCAATTATGGAGTGTGTATTGTTTGTTATTTAAAGTCCTTGATTTGTGACAGGAAAATAAGAGCTTTGTAATGTATATATGAAAAAAGCAAAATGGTTTGTTAAAATGATAAATTATTATAAAATGTGTATGTTCATAAAACGAAAATGTTTATTGAAAGCTGGTTCATGCTTAGGGAACTTGTATTTGTAATATATAAAAGGTGTTAGGAAGTTCCTTCGTGATGGAAGTGACATGGCGCGATGTAAAAGTTGGTTTTGGCGGTCGAACTGAGCGGCTCCTTGGTGTGAAGAGCATGCAGTACGTGGCTGGCCGTAGCATGGTACACCTCGATGAAGCTAAGAGGGTCAACTGGAAGCTGCTTTACAATGGATTTACCTCGGATGTGGATCTGGCTATTATTTGGTATTCTTGGCAAAAAGGAATGGCTGTAATATGGTGGAAATCCGACGCCAAGAAGAGACTTTATAGAGCATTCGAACATCAAGAGTAGTAAGTACAGTTAGCCGCCATGTTGCTTCGCCACTGCTTCACAAACATCATGCATTCAGTAACTTATATGGGCATGGACCAGTTACTTTGTGTGTGGTTTGAATAGTAATCACAAAAAAATGGTGTCCAGAACCATATTTTTTTTCATGATCACGAACTTATGCAGGGGCCTCACCTAAGTGCTACTAAAACCTAGTATCCTGATTTAAATGAACAGTTCTTGCATTCAAGTGTTTTAAAGTGATTTTTGCCCAATGTAAAAGGAGCAGTAAAAGTTAAAGTTAATACCACAAAAGTGAAGTAAGATAGTTTGTTGCTAAAGTATCCTTGGTTTATTACAAAGTATAGTTTTGTAGGAATACAGTGCAAGATTGTGTAAATATTACTGTCTAAAATACCTACTTCACAGGTGATAAAAAGGCAAATAAGTTTAGCTCTTTTTCATAAATAATGCTGTTTTGATTTCTATCATGGATAGTCCCTTTTTAGAGGTTAGCCCAGTGTTGTGTTCTGTTGTCTTGCAAAGTAAATTATGAACTACTCCAAGTGAAGTGAATGATTATCTTTTTGAATTAGTCTTTTTTACTATAATAATCAGAGAGAGTTGACTAGAGAAACTATACTAGTTTATGGATCCCCACCATTCTCTCCACTTATAAGGAAACAATTGAACTATGTATTACTGTTGCTAAGGAAAACTGATGCATGTAGAGGAGGTTAAACAGTGTATTTATGATATTATTCATCTTCATAGACTTTTTTGTATGTCAATTAAGATAAAAGCCCCTCATGTACAAATTTAGTTCTGGACTTCCTACAGTAACATTCCAGTATTTGATTAAGTACTGATCTTGGGTGTAGTTGTCATTAGTACGATCTTGGTGCAAAATTACTTCTTATAATTTACTGATGTGTGCGTTATTGATACCTGCTGCTACACACACTTCAGAGTGCACTGTGTCAGTTTGTATCCTGTTTGCTCAAAGGGAAGTCTCAACGAAAGTAACTTCAATAACCAATATTCAATTTTCTTAAACGTATATTTCCAAATTAATGTGCCTAATTGGGCTGTCGACTGTTCATTTTTCTTCATTCACTTACGATTTTATCACTTCCATTAACTCCCAAGGTTACTTCCTGTTAATTTCACAAAATTCAAAATTATAGTCTGATACCTTTGACCATTAGACACACACATGGTCAATCTTAAAAATCCTCGCTGAGGGTAACATTAGCTTATTTCATGGCAAGTTAGTGTTATATCGGGTGTGGCAAGGATTCGATTACCGTATTGATGTCTACTGAGTCACTCATGGTTCGCGTATCGAATGTTTGTAAAAAAAACTTTCAGAGTTTCTCTTCAAAATGCAATATGTATGACATCTGTACAATGTTTAGTTCTTGTGCATTAAATAATTAAAAGTGTTCCCATACTTTATGTATACCCCATATTGGACCGTACACTGTAAAATTGCTTGTGGAATGTATATACAGTGTGAACCAGAACTCTACCACCAAATTTCTGAAGGTTGTTCAGGGATATTTCCTGAGTATCTTGGTGTAAGAGATCCGTTGTCTCCGGGTGCTCATTACAGAGTTGTGAGGTAATAAGATTTATTTAGGTTGTCACTCCAGTTACATTTATTTACCCCAAAATACCATCGCAACAATGAAAGAGTCTGTGTTACTGCAACACAAAACGCAAATAAGGCCAGATAACGATCTTATGTCAGGGTCACTGATAAGCACTTCTGGTATCAAGTACTACACTTGGATGACTTACTGAAGTTCATCCCCCCCCCCCCCTCCTTTACCTCTCTCGGAGCCAATGGAAACTGATCAAGATTACCTAGAACAAGTCCAACGCACTCCCCTTCTCCCCCTCTTTCCTTCCCCTCCTCTGCCTCACTGGACCAGTTACCCTGAAGCAACCCCCTCCCCCCCCCCCCTCGCCATATTCAGCTTTTATTACTTGGACACTTGAATCAGGTTGTGTGTAGCTGTTAATAACAAATTGTTTTTGAGGCACCAGCAGACACCACACAAGGGCAGATATGTAAGTACTCTCATTCTTGCGCAATTTGACGTATTTTTTATCACATTTTTCGTAATTTTTCCGTATTGTCCACAGTTTTATGGATTTTTCACATTTTTCGTATTTTCCATATTTTTCGAAATTTTACATGTTTTTCATAATTTGATCCAATTACGTGAGTTCTGCTCTCGACGTCAATCAACGCTGCGTCATGTCACATCGCTTCGACGTCACGATGCTCTCAGCCAATCACAATGCACCATGTGCCCGAATCAATTATTATTGCTAAGCCCTAAGCGATCACATAGTTACTAGTGTGTGTGTGTGTGTGTGTGTGTGTGTGCGTGTGCGTATGTGTGTGTGGATGGGTGTGTATGAAATAGAGACGAACATGTTAAGGGAATTAATGAAGTCATGGCGAATTCTATAAGCACTGTGGATACAGTATGTATAAAAATACTACACTCCAATAGATATACCCCTAGTGGGTCACCGCTACATTACTACACTCATGCTCATTAATTAAGGATAGTTGCAGAATATGGTGCCACACAACGTGGCACTACACAAAACTGGCGCTAATAGCATAGGCATATGGGGAACACACACGACACAGATATGTAAGTCCACGGTATTGGTGATAAGTTGAGAACACCGTCCCGAAACACATGTGCTACAAAACGCCACTGTTTCCTGCGCATGTACCCCGACATCAATATGGGATATGATCACCATGCACACATACACAGGCCGCACAATGGGCTTGCATACTCTGGAATAGGTTGTCGAGCAGCTGCTGGGGTATAGCCATCCATTCTTGCACCAGTGCCTGTCGGAGCTCCTGAAGTGTCCTAGGAGTTTGAAGACGTGCAGTGATACATCGACCGAGAGCATCCCAGACGTGCTCGATGGGGTTTAGGTCTAGAGAACAGGCAGGCCACTCCATTCGCCTAATATCTTCTATTTCAAGGTACTCCTTCACGATGGCAGCTCGGTGGGGCCGTGCGTTATCATCCATCAGGAGGAAGGTGGGACCCACTGCATCCCTGAAAAGGCGGACATACTGGTGCAAAATGCCGTCCCGATACACCTGACCTGTTACAGCTCCTCTGTCAAAGACATGCAGGGGTGTATGTGCACCAATCATAATCCCACACCACACCATCTAACCATGACCTCCATATAGGTCCCTTTCAAGGACATTAAGGGGTTGGTATCTAGTTCCTGGTTCACGCCAGATGAAAACCCGGCGAGAATCACTGTCCGTGAACATAACCTGGGACCACTGTTCCAATGACCATGTACTGTATTCTTGAACCAGGCTTTACGGACTCTCCTGTGAGCAGGAGTCAGTGGAATGCACTTTGCAGGTCTCCAGGTGAATTAACCATGTCTGTTAAGTCGTCTGTAGACTGTGTGTCTGGAGACAACTGTTCCAGTGGCTGCGGTAAGGTCATGAGCAAGGCTACGTGCAGTACTCCGTGGCCGTCTGCGGGCACTGATGGCGAGATATCGGTCGTCTTGTGGTGTTGTACACTGTGGACGTCCCGTACTGTAGCGCCTGGACACGTTTCCTGTCTGCTGGAATCGTTGCCATAATCTTGAAATCACACTTTGTGGCACACGGAGGGCCCGTGCTACGACCTGCTGTGTTTGACCAGCCTCCACTCGCCAAGTATTCTAACCCTCATAATATCATCACTATGTGCTCTTTGAGTCATTTTCAACACACAGTCACCATAAGCATCTCTGAAAACGCCTGCACACTTACTCGCTGCACCGTACTCTGACAGGCACCAGCACACCTCTGCGTATGTGGACTGCAGCCAGTGATACCGTGCGACGACCGTAGGTCATACGCCGAGGTGATTTAAACCCGCAAACCGCCCAGAAGAGCGTTGTTTCACCATGCATCAGCATTATCCTTAACTTATGAGCATGAGTGTAGATTGTGTAACCTTATTGCAAAATTCAGATGCTTCCAACCAAAGGTATGGTATGTATAAGAATTAGCATTGCATTACAAAATACGTACCTAGAGACAGAGAGAGAGAGATGATAAGTATCTGCGACCACCCCAGCGAATAGTATGTCGCCTTTAGGGTAGCCCACCCCTCTGAAACCAACGTGTGGATTGTAAGAACAACCACGAACAACGATGCTTCGGTCTTCTGTAAGGGTGCAAAAACGTAATGCCTTGTCATGTCACTCTCGGGCTCGGCGACGCTCAAACAAACAGCAAGGTGTTGACACGCGCCGAAGGAAGGGCAGTGCTCAGATGTTCATGTGAGGTGCACGTTGGGTTAATGAGACCACATTGGCACCAAATTTCACCACAATTCTGCCCAACGCTACCGTGTGTCACTTGATGTGAACGTCGTAACCTACCCCCCCCCCCCCTCATTAACTACATCTCAACCCTTCTCTTAACGCCTCTGCAATGGACGTCACAGCCGCGACGCCCAGCGTTGAAATCACGCATTTGTCTCACGGGTGGGAGAGGGAAACATTTGAGACACACCGACACTCAGATCCGACCGAAAAAGCCCCATGAAGTGGCATAAAGGGCTAAATGAAACCACCGCTTCCCTTGGGGCATTGATTCCCAAATGTTTCGCGGTCGAAACCGGTAGTTTACAGTGAGCTGTGCAACAGAACGACTTCCTTGACAACATTTTGTACTGCCTACAGACAATTCAACGCTTCTCTAAGGGCATCGTGAGGCTGCATCCCCACTGAACATAATGTGACATCTTTGGAGTGTAGCGCGACCGCTGTTTTTGCTCTGGTACACAGAGGGACAGTTCAAAAGCATTAGACGATATTTTAAAGTGATCCGAACCAACGAAGGGTGTTTATTCTTTCTCAGCCCTCCTGTTTCACGTTTTATTGTAGAAGGATCTTTGGGGGAGGGGGAACAGTGAAACGTGCACGAATAATACAGCAAAGGGTTCCTTCTAATATCTCCCAGGTCGCAAATACTCTCAGTGCGAATTGTTGTACAGTTTAAAAATGTGCCTGTACAGGTGCAACCCTTGACCGATTCCTAGGTGTATGTGTGTGTGTGTGTGTGTGTGTGTGTGTGTGTGTGTGTGTGTGTGTGTGGGTGGACAACCCCTTCGGCAGCCTACAGCTGACTGCTCTTAATCATCTATCAGCATTGTATTAACAAGGTCCTCCGTGGTGCCCCTTAGAGTGTATGACGTGCAGTTCAACAAGTGAGTCATTGTTTATTCCCCAAAATCTTAGAAAGTCGACGTAGACGTTTTTTATATGTCTAACATAAAAGAAATTCCAAGCCTAGATATAAGCCTGTTAAATAATCTCGAAGTGATTCTTGTACCTTAATGTCAAAGTGGGAGACTTTCGGATGGGAGCACCTACTTAGAGGGCTGGAAATATTTGGTATTCCAATATCACTATCTCTGGGATTCCAGAACCAAAAAGAGCATGCATGTTCTGCTATAGTATAGTGTAATGCTGAGTACCTGGGCTAGAGTACTAGATAGTTTGTGAAAAAAGCAATTCCTCGAAGATACTTTGCCTTGCCATTCACTAGACGCTTTTCGTACTAGTTCTGTCCAAAGTTATTCATCACTGGCACTTTCCATACTGCCTGCTTGTTTCTTATCTGGAAGTCGTGCACTAATTTTTTAAAGGCTTGAACTTCACCGTACTTACTTTGTACTATGATTTGAGTCGCATCAACACTTTTGATAGTTTCCCTTTCAGCATTCTTATATGGTCCTCCCTGTGCAGTAATGGTACTACCTTAGTTTTTTATAAAGATTCGGGCGCCTTCTGGTATAGAATGGTCGTTTTCATAGGTGTTGAAGAGGATTGACGCAGGTGTAGTCATTTTCTTTGTTTTTCTAGTAGCTTTGCTGCTATTGACAGTCAACAAAGAGTACGCTTTAAAGAAAGCATTTTATTTCAAGGTACATAACATGAAATAGAAGTAACTGCTGATGGTCGAAATAGAGAGGATATAAAACGTAGACTGGCAATGACAAGGAAAGCGTTTCTGAAGAAGAGAAATTTGTTAATATCGAATATAGATTTAAGTGTCAGAAAATCGTTTCTGAAAGTACTTGTATGAAGTAAGTAAGGGAAGGCATTTTTTTCTGCTCCCTAGGTTGACATCACTAGCTCAGCAATTGTTGCTGTTGTTGTGGCCTTCAGTCCAGAGACTGGTTTGATGCAGGTCTCCATGCTACTCTATCCTGTGCAAGCTTCTTCATCGCCCAGTGCCTACTGAACCTACATCCTTCTGAATCTGCTTAATGTATTCATCTCTTGGTCTCCCTCTACAATTTTTACCCTCTACGCTGCCCTCAAATACTAAACTGGTGATCCCTTGATGTCTCAGAATATGTCCTACAAACCGATCTCTTCTTCTAGTCAAGTTGTGCCACAAATTTCTATTCTCCCCAATTCTATTCAATACCTACTCATTAATTATGTGATCTATCCAGCTAATCTTCAGCATTCTTCTGTAGCACCACATTTCGAAAGCTTCTATTCTCTTCTTGTCCAAATTATTTATCGTCCATGTTTCACTTTCATACATGGCCACAGTCCAAACAAATACTTTCAGAAACGACTTCCTGACACTTAAATCTATACCCGATGTTAACAAATTTCTCTTCTTCAGAAACGCTTCCCTTCCCATTGCCAGTCTACATTTTATATCATCTCTACGTCAACCAGCAGCAGTTATTTTGCTCCCCAAATAGCAAAACTCCTTTACTACTTTAAGCTTCTCATTTCCTAATCTAACTCCGTCAGCATCACCCGATTTAATTCGACTACATTCCATTATCCTCGTTTAGCTTTTGTTGATGTTCATCTTATATCCTCCTTTCAATACACTGTCCATTCCGTTCAACTGCTTTTCCAACTCCTTTGCTGTCTCTGACAGAATTACAATGTCATCGGCAAACCTCAAAGTTTTATTTCTTCTCCATGGATTTTAATACCTACTCCGAATTTTTCTTTTGTTTCCTTCACTACTTGCTCAATATACAGATTGAATAACGTCGGGGATAGGCTACAACCCTGTCTCACTTCCTTACCAAACACTGCTTCCCTTTCATACCGCTCGACTCTTATAACTGCCATCTGGTTTCTATACAAATTATAAATAGCCTTTCGTTTCCTGTATTTTATCCCCGCCACCTTCAGAATTTGAAAGAGAGTATTCCAGTCAGCATTGTCAAAAGCTTTCTCTAAGTCTACAAATGCTAGAAACGTAGGTTTGCCTTTCCATAATCTATTTTCTAAGATAACTTGTAGGGACAGTATTGCCTCACGTGTTCCATTTCTACAGAATAAAAAACTGATATTCCCCGAGGTCGGCTTCTACCAGTTTTTCCATTCGTCTGTAAAGAATTCGTGTTAGTATTTTGCAGCCGTGGCTTATTAAACTGATAGTTCGGTAATTTTCACATCTGTCAACACCTGCTTTCTTTGGATTGTAATTATTATATTCTTCTTGAAGTCTGAGGGTATTTCGCCTGTCTCATACATCTTGCTCACCAGATGGTTGACTTTTGTCAGGGCTGGCTCTCCCAAGGCTGTCAGTAGTTCTAATGGAATTTTGTCTACTCCTGGGCCTTTTTTCGACTTAGGTATTTCAGTGCTATGTCAAACTCTTCAAGCATTATCATATCTCCCATTTCATCTTCAAGCAGTATCATATCTCCCATTTCATCTTCATCTACATCTTCTTCCATTTCCATAATAATGTCCTCAAGTACATCGCCCTTGTATAGACCCTCTATATACTCCTTCCACCTTTCTGCTTTCCCTTCTTTGCTTAGAACGAGGTTTCCATCTGAGCTCTTGATATTCATACAAGTGGTTCTCTTTCGTCCAAAGGTCTCTTTAATGTTCCTGTAGGCAGTATCTATCTTACCCCCAGTGAGACATGCCTCTACATCCTTACATTTGTCCTCTAGCCATCCCTGCTTAACCATTTTGCACTTCCTGCCGATCTCATTTTTGAGACGTTTGTATTCCTTTTTTCCTGCTTCATTTACTGCATTTTTATGTTTTTTTTCTTAACTTCAATATTTCTTCTGTTACCCAAGGGTTTGTACTAGTCCTTGTTTTTACTCACTTGATCCTCTGCTGCCTTCACTATTTCATTCCTCAAAGCTACCCATGTTTCTTCTACTGTATTTCTTTCCCCCATTCTTGTCAATCGTTCCCTTATGCTCTCCCTGAAACTCTGTACAACCTATGGTTCTGTCAGTTTATCCAGGTCCCATTTCCTAAAGTTGCCACCTTTTTGCAGTTTCTTCAGTTTTAATCTGCAGTTCATAACCAATAGATTGTGGTCATTGTCCACATCTGCCCTAGAAATGTCTTACAATTTAAAATCTGGTTCCTACATCTCTGTGTTGCCATTACACAATCTACCCGAAACCTTCCACTATCTCCAGGCCTATTCCATGTATACAACGTTCTTTCATGACTCTTGAACCAAGTGTTAGCTATGATTAAGTTATGCTCTGTGCAAAATTCTACCAGGCGACTTCCTCTTTCATTTCTTACACCCATTCCATATTCACCTACTACGTTTCCTTATCTTCCTTTTCCTACTATCGAATTCCAATCACCCATGACTATTAAATTTTCGTCTCCCTTCCCTAACTGAATAATTTCTTTTATCTCAGCATACATTTCATCAACCTCTTCGTCATCTGCAGAGCTAGTTGGCATATAAACTTGTACTACTGTGGTAGGCGTGGGCTTTGTATCTATCTTGGCCACAATAATGCGTTCACTATGCTGTTTGTTGTAGCTTACCCGCAATCCTATTTTTTATTCATTATTAAACCTACTCCTGAATTACCGCTATTTGATTTTATATTTATAACCCTGTAGTCACCTGACTAGAAGTCTTGTTCTTCCCGCCACCGAACTTCACTAATTCCCACTATATCTAACTTTAACCTATCCATTTCCATTTTTAAATTTTCTAACCTACCTGCTCGATTAAGGGATCTGACATTCCACACTCCGATTCGTAGAACGCCAGTTTGCTTTCTCCTGATAATGATGTCCTCCTGAGTAGTCCCTCCACGGATATCTGAATGGGGGCTATATTAACTTAGGAATATTTTACCGAAGAGGATGCAATTATCATTTAACCATACAGTAAAGCTGGATGCCCTCGGGAAAAATTACGGCTGTAGTTTCCCTTTGCTTTCAGCCGTTCGCAGTATCAGCACAGCAAGGCCTTTTTGTTTAGTGTTACGAGGCCAGATCAGTCAATCATCCAGACTGTTGCCTCTGCAACTACTGAAAAGGCTGCTGCCTCTCTTCAGGAACCACACGTTTGTCTGGCCTCTCAAATTTGTTGCAGTTTTATGCACAAAACTTTCATGGCGGTAACCAGTTGTGTCAGAGAGCATTTTATCAGACATGGACTACACATAAACCAGCTAGGCAAGGAAGTGCTGGCCAGGGAAATTCTCTAGATCATAAAAACTTTAGGAGTGCACTATCTGCAATAGGTTCGCTGCCAATGGAAAATGAAAAGAAGAATGGACTAACACCATATGAGGGAGAACCATTACTGCCAACACCTCAGGAAGAAGAAATTACATCAGCACCAGCATAGTGAAGCATTACTGTCACCAGTGGCATTATTAATCGTAGCACTAGAAAAAGATGAAGCTGTAGCCGAACCATCACAAGCCATAAAAAGAAGTTCCACCAGCAACAGTTGCTGCAGTACCAACAGGAGAAGGGAAGAGAACTGCGGTTCAAGAATCAGGGTCAAGTATTACGTACAAGCGGTAAACAGTGCCTCCTCTCCGTGTAAAGGATTTTTTAGTGAAGGCAGTAAGATGAAGAAGCCCATAAGATAAGTACTGTAAAAGATACTACAGCTTCTTGCCAAAAGGCTCAGTCTGAAGGGAATAACAATTTTGAGATTAAAATTTGCTACCTGAACATTCAAGGAATAAAAGGTAAATAATTATTTGTGAATGCTTTTGGCGTAGATAATAAATTTGATTTTTTTTGGGCGAACATTGGGCTACTGAGGGGGAACTTACAGTTGTGAAACTTGATAACTATAATATAGCAAATAGTTATTGTAGAAAATTGCAGAGATTGTGTAGCAGTCCATATCAACTAGTCAGTCATTTGCTTCATTAATAGGTTGGATCTAGAGTATTTGTATGACGAACGGAATTTTGAAGCTACTGGTATAGTCATTGACAGTTTAAGGTAGTAAGAATATCCTTGTACAGATCACCTAAGGGTATCACCATTGTATTTTTAGAAAAACTGGACATGCTGTTATATGTATTTAGAGAGCCAAAATGGTTGCATTATGACATTGTAATAGGTGGAGATCTGAATTCAGATTTTGATGTAACGACACACAAACATAGTGTCATTGAATTGAAAATCTCCTAAGACAGTGCGAATTACACTTTATCAGTAATAGACCCGCAAGAGATGAAGCATGTCTTTGCAACATTTTTGTTAATTTTGAAACTACAGACCAATAATGTGATGTGACAGTATTTCCTTTCTCGGACTTGATACGTAAACTTAAATTGTAAAACTAGATTCTCTGCTGGTAAGAGTAATTTTGCAAGGAATGTCCCAAAAGTTGTAACCGCCAGACTTGTCACAAATGATAAAATTGTCAGGTTTCATAAGTCCCTTGCAGGCAAAGGCTAGTTTGACCAGTGTTACAATGACATGCATTATAGCTTATGTAATGATTCGCAGAAGAGCTTCTGTGAAGTTTGGAAAATAGGAGTCGAGGTACTGGCAGAATTGAAGCTGTGAGGACGTCTCGTGAGTCGTGCTTGTGTAGCTCAGATGGTACAGCACTTGCCCACGAAAGGCAAAGGTCCCGAGTTCTAGTTCAGCGCACAGTTTTAATGTGCCAGGAAAGTTTCATATCAGCGTACATCCGCTGCAGAGTGAAAATCTCTATCTGAAACCAAAAAGAATTTATTTGCTATCTCTTTTTCATGGCTACTATGTAAAGCAATATTAAGTTTTTCTGCTGTTAATTTCGTGAAGTCGATGTCACATTTTGCTCCGTGGAATTTGTAGCCTCCCCACCGTAATTTTAAAAGAAATAAAGGACAATACTCAATACAAATGGGAGCCGAGTGCAACCTCCCCACAATAATTTTGAAAAAGTATGGACAATATTATTTAAGAATGCTAATGGACATTGCTCTATGCGTAACCTGCCCACAATGAAATGTACTGACAATGGCAACAAAAATGTGTAATTCGCAATCTGACTCAAATATAAATTCCTCACAAAAAAATTAAAGTCTATTCAGTGATAAGAAAATTCAATTAAACCGAAACATCGGTTTTTGGCCCTGTGTAAAACAATCAGAATTAAAGTCTTACCTCAGAATAACTGGATGTCAAATTTCTGCTCTTTTTCGTGCGCACGGCTTGGAGGAACTGCATTGCAAATAATAATATTCCTTTTTTTGTGATTTTACTGAAATTTTTCTTTAAAAAAAGTGGAGTGAAATGGGAAGTGCAACGAAATCTTTAGTTCAATAAAAAATAAAATTTTTTTTAAAAAAATGCTTTTGAAATAGAAATTATTATTGGGGCATTTGTTGGAAATTAATTACAATAAATAAATTTTTACATTATCTAATGGTTATATTAATTAACCGTATACCTCATTCAGCATCTTGACCAGTGTTGCCGACCGCCTACATCACACAACTGCACTGGGCTGCTACTACTGACCGACTGCTCTGCATGACGACTACTGACTGAGTACTGCTCTGCAACTAAACAGAGCTACAGACTCGCAACGACTGACTGACAGAGTACTGCTCTGCATAGCGACAACTAGTGAACTGCTCGCAACACTCGCGCGGTCAAGCGCATACTCTCTGGTCACAGATGCTACAATGCCTCGCCATCGCTGCTATGTTACATACGTGTTTCATAACCCTCCACTGGGGGGGCAAAAATTTGGCAGCGATGGTGAGTCATTTGGACTTGCCAAGTGCGGCAAAATTTTTCTTTAATTAACAAAATTCTACAACTTACAGAATATTTAAATGTCGTGCACACGCACTAAGTACAAAATATATCAGACAAAGACAAAATGTGAGTACAAAACATAGTAGCAAATCAGAAAAATGTATATACAAATTATTTGACAGATAACAAAGTGCACAGGCACTGAAAAAAAAATTCTTTAGCATATTCAGAACAAATAAACAGACTGGCAAAAAATATTATGTTGACAAGTGACATGAGTGCACATGCACTGCAGTTGAGAACATATCAGTAAATGATGAAATGTATATACAATTAGTAACAAATGACATAAGTGCATACGCATTGAAGTATTGAATATACAGAATAGTACAAATCATATTGAAAATGAGATAAGTGTACAGGCACTGAAGTTCAGTAGAAAACATATTAACACCTAACAGAAGTGCACATGCACTGTAGTTCAGAACATATCATTAAAAAATAAAAATGTATATACAATATAAAAGACAAGAGTGTACATACACTGTACTTCAGAACAAATCGAAAAAAAAATGTCTTTAGCATTTTCGCAATGAATAAACATAATGGCAAAAAAAAATCATGTCCAAAGTGCACACGCACTGAAGAAATGTCTTTAGCATTTTCACAACAAATAAACATAATGGCAAAACATCATGTCGACCAGTGACATACGTGTACTCGCACTGGAGTTTATCGAATCGAAAAAATGTATAACCCACGAACATAAATGATGTTACCAAAAAAATTATTTTCCTTATGTGACAAGAATTAGGATAGGAAAGGGAAGGATTGCATCATGGTTGTAGCACTTTAGATTGCACACAGCTGCTCTGAAAGTCCATATCTTTCCACAGAAGTACAACACCAAGTGACACAACTTGAAGTTCTTTTCCCATCAGAATTTATCAGTGTAGCCAAGACACTGAACTGTCGTAGTAATGTTCCATGTTTTCATTTTGGCAGTACATTACGTACACCAAACAGTGGGACCATAATAATGTCTTCATCGCTCATGGTGGTGGACAGCATGTCGTGTCAACACCACACTCTTACAAGGCACACCAACATAGAATTAGTGCAAAAACCAAATATAGTGCTCCATGATCACTAGGATAAACAGGACAAATGGACATTGCAGTAATTCAGGGTAGTCAGCTTATGAGGTGAAGGACATCAAGTCACATAATATTGACAATTACAGTCTTCATTGATAGTTTGTGGCATTCATAGCCCAGTTATTGAACATTTCTGTACCAAGTATGTAGTATTACAGAAAAATGTTCATTAATTGTTTTACATAGAATCAGTAGCCTTCTTTTCCTAGTTACAAAGCATTATGAAATAATCGCATTCTTTTCCAGTTACAAAATATAGCATAATTAATTAATCATTTGTCTTCCAATAGTAATAATCATTAACTTTTTCCTAACCACAAGGCATTATGAAACAATAGCATAGTTAATTAATTATGTGTCAGTTAATTAATCATTTGTCATTCCAATAGTAATAATCATTAGCTGGCATCATGGGTAATCGTATTACAATAAACAGTGGCAGTCCTTGGCCAGTTACAAAGTATATTTAGTATGACAGAATAATGTTCATCAGAAGTCTTAATTGAAAAGGAGAGTCAATTATTGGCCTAGCATTAGCATAATACATTGAATGATACAAATTATTGGCACTCATTGGCCATTAACCAAAACATGAAAACTCAACATGGAAAAAAAGGGCTAATTAATGGCATAATTAATAACAATTCGTGGAGTGACATTAATTATTGGCACTCAGTGGCCAGCAAGTATTGAATAGAACCAAACATAGTTCATCATTCAGTATTACTCAGATCATTACAAAGTCAATATTAAAATCAGTTAATTACAGTCATAGTCTTAATAATCATGGGCATTATAAGTAGTCCCATTACAATAAACAGTGTTTCTCCTTCAGTAGTATTCAGATCATTACAAAGTCATTATTAAAAATCAGTTAATTACAGTCATAGCATTAATAATCATGCGCATTATAAGTAGTCTCATTACAATAAGCAGTGGCAATTATTAGCTAGTGACAAAGCATTATTTTAAATATATACTTTCTCATTAAGAGGTCATTACTCAAGTGACATACTATTCAGAGCTAATCAGTATTATTCAGAATTTTCTCAAACTGGTATCACTACTTGGGATTGGTAATACATTTTTTTTTTTTTTTTGTTAGCAATGCATTGCGTTGGGATCGATAATTAATTGGTGAGGCATAACACTATTTGCTTTTGACCTATTGCTGCAAATGAGGATAGGTAACGTCATTCGTCATGAGTCAGCTGTAGCAAGATTATGTAACAAGGCAGTATATGTGATCACATTTATAAGTGATAAACACAAATGGGTAAAAAATAAAAATGCAAGTACTAGAACAGGTATAATAACTAACAGGTTTAGTAAGTATCATGAAAAGCTTCTCCTGGAAAAAATACAAAAACGGATTATTGACCTGAAAGAAGAAACGCACACTATGCTGAAAAGTAGTGAACTTCGAATTAACAGGCAGTGAAGTGTGTATAAAAATGTGTTCCATAGCTGTCCTTTCCAAAACTTTCAGTCATCCTACTATGCAATGTAACACCTGCTGTCAAAGCAAACTGCAACAAATACTTAAATAACTACGTAGCATAAATACATAACTTCAACATTATCCTCATCTGTAAAGAAAAAAACTTCATTATCCATATCATCACAACTTCACCATTATCATCACCTGTAAAGAAAAACTTCATTATTCATAATACCATATCCTTCATCATTATTCATCAGTATTCATTATCATCTGCAAAAAATCACTTCATTACTCATTACATAACTATTCCTTATCTCTAGCATATTTCATCACTAAAACTAAGATGTGTAGTTCTCTCTGACAGCCTGCATCAATCACCTTGTATTCTGAAAGAAAAAATTAGTTAAGACTGCTATTCTGTGATGAGTATAGTATATTCTTGTTAATGTTTGTTAATCCTGATCCATTTACTCTTCCTCATAAAGTTATTGCATCTCCTTTCGTTTATTCCGTAGGTGAAATTCCCATTTATGTTAAATTTATTTCTTAGAATCATCATTCCTTTCTGAAATTGATGAACAAAGATTAATGTCCTGCATTTAAATCATATACCCACTAGATAATGACTGGTTTATGGTAACATAATTAACCCTACAGCATAACATGACAGAAAACGTAATATGTCAAAAACATTGACAGTGTTCAAATGCAAAAATATACACAGAATAATACAATGCAGCAGCAAAAAAAAAAAAAAAAATGTGAAACAGTCACGATGTTGAGATGTCATAAGGCAAAAAAAATGTCAAAGTCGACTGGTGTGTGTTATATCTTAACTATTTCATAGTGCATACAAACAAAACTGGAGTACAATCATACACACAAAAAAAAGTGGAAAATGTGCACAGTCTGATGTGTAACGACAAGAAAAGCGACCTGCTAACCTTACCTTGCCGGGCACTTGCCAAGAAAAAATACGATAATCATCAGTAATTAGTCACGTGAAATAATTGCATTAGTAAATGGCATCATAGTGTGTTGAATCATACAGTGGTTTCACTCAATAAACGGTTTAATGTTTGAGATATGGTGATTGCCTTTCGATTTTCTGGTTCTCAAAGTTTCGACGTGTACAACATTGGGGTGAGGGATGCTGCGAATCCGATATGGACCTGCGTATAGAAGTTCAAATTTACTGCACTTACCTTTTAATTTACTGGATAAATAGTGTGTACGTACTAATATCTTCTGTCCAACGTGAAAGTCGCGGCGTGTACAAACCTGTTTTTGCTGTCTTCTCCGGCGCTCTGCGGCACGTTTGATGTTGTTCAGCGCAATGTCAATTATTTCGTGGTGTCGTAATCGACGAGATGTAGGAAATGTTATTAACTCTTTAATTTTGTTAGGTGGTTCAGCATTTTTCAGTATAACAGACGGAGATAGCATAGTGGATTCATTTGGTATGGAATTAATTACATCTTGGAATGAGAGTATGTGTGTATCCCAATCAATATGTCTTTTGTGGCAGTATATTCTACACAGTTTACCAATTTCTTTCATTAACCTTTCACAGGGGTTCGAAGAAGCGTGGTACTTGGATATATAGATCGGAGAAATGTTTCTGGCTCGTAACATGCGTGTCCATACGCTACTACGAAATTGAGATCCATTGTCAGAAATTACTTTCATTACATGCCCTACATGAGATAGAAAATGTTTTACAAATGCTTTCGAAACAGTTTTAGCAGTAGCTTTGCGTAACGGAGTGAAAGTAACAAATTTTGAAGTGAGCTCAACAGCGACAAAAATGTAGCAAAAACCTCTGTTAGTTCTCGGAATCGGACCAAAAATATCTACTGCGGCCATATGTCTTAATTTAACAGGTATAATGGGATATAAAGGAGGAATATGTGAAGTGGTGTCTGATTTAGCTTTCTGGCAAATTTTACAAGACGCTAAAACTCGTCGTATACGTTTCTCCATGTTGGTAAAATAACAGTTCTGTCTCAGTATAAGAAAACATTTTCGTGCTCCGTAACGTGCGTAGCTTAAATGAGTGTACCAAATTAATTTGTTGACCAGTTCGTCAGGAATGCATAATAACCAATTGTTGCTGTCAGGATGAGAGTGGCGAAACAGAACGTCATTGCGTACAGTGTAATGGTTTCTAATCGTAACATTTTTTCTATCTTGCCAAAGGTGTTTAATTTCTTTCCACACATTGTCTTTATTTTGCTCCTTTGCTATGTCCTGTAATGACGATGAAATAAAGTTTTCAAATGCAACTTGCTGAATGTACATGACACTGAAATTTGCTTTGCAGAAGTTGGTTGCTACGTCTTGCTGATTGTTGCTCAGGGAACGCGATAGTGCGTCTGCTATAACATTTCGTATGCCGGGAATGTGAAATATTGTAAAATTAAATTCCTGTAAATAAAGTTTCCATCTGCTTAATCTGTCGTGAGTGAATTTAGCCGAAAGTAAAAATTGTATCGCTCTGTGGTCTGTGTAAACGGTGGTATGTCTGCCATAAAGAAAGTGCCGAAATCTCGTAAAAGCCCATACAACACATAATGTTTCAAGTTCTGTAACGGAGTAATTTCGCTCAGCAGGTGACAGAATGCGGCTTGCAAATGCGATGTTTTTGATTACTATTGAACCATCTTCTTCAATTTCCTGGAAAATATGTACGCCTAAGGCGGTGTTGGAACTGTCGGTGGCAATGCAAAAATTTCTAGTAAGATCTGGGTGCGATAATAGTGGTGCATTCAACAAAGCATGTTTCAGGTTCATGAATTCAGAATGTGCTTGCTTATCCCAAGACCAAATACTGTTTTTACCTGTTAATTGGCATAATCTAGACGTGTCTAAAACGGAGTGATGAATAAATTTACGAAAAAAGTTAATTAAGCCCAAAAAACTGCGTAATTGCTTCTTCGTCGTAGGAACGGTAATGTCACGTAGAGCTTGAAGTTTTTCCGGATCAGGTGCAATGCCTTCTGCTGAAATTACGTGTCCAAGAAATTTTATGGAAGTTTTGCCAAAGTGCGATTTACTAAGATTAACTGTAAGTCCTTGTGCATGAAAAGTTTGTAACAGTTGTTCAAGAATCAGATTGTGTTCAAACCAGTTAGCTTCTGCGATAAGAATGTCGTCTACATACGTCGTAATTCTGTCTTTAATGCAAACGTGTGTCGGATGGCGTCAAAATTAATAACATTTTCGTGAACAAGATTCTGTGTGCCTAAATTATTGCTTACGTTATTGGAATATGCAGTCTGTACTGTGTCTGGTCAAATTCTATCGTACGTGCTGTTATTTACGCGAGAATGTTGTGGCATATCCACTATATGAACTGTTCTGTTATTTCTTACTGACGTGTTACGCTATGGATGACACCTATTGTCTGTTCCATTCATGATTATTTGTTGTTGCTGATGTTGTTGCTGCTCATAAGATCGACTGTTATTAAATGTACGCTGAAAATTGTGCTCATCATTCTTTTTACGTCTGTCCTGATAGTCATTCCTATACGGTGTATTGCGATACGAGTTGAAATAGAGTGTTGTCTGTACGTAGTTATTTCTTTGCTGCCATGCGTTACCATTTGTTGGAGCTGGGACTATACGTGCACGCGGCGAAACATTAAAGTTTGGTTGACCTTGTAGACTGCATTGTTGGTTACGTATGCTAAGCGGTTGACTTTCATGCTATTGTGGTGAAAAACGTCTATTGTTACCAAAAAATGCGTTTGCTGTTAATTTTACACATACTGATGATTACGATTTTATCCGTTATTAAAATTACGCTGGTTCTGGAGTGCCTACTGAAAATTGTCACATCCGGTAAAAGTTTGTCACATCGGGTTTTCATTACTAGTTTCTTAATACTAGGTAGAGCAATAGTTAAAGAGCAGTTGTGATAGATATAAAGGATAGTAGAAGAGAAGGCAGCAGTGCAGAAAACTAAAGATGAAACAGCACTACTACAGCTCGGGGCCCTATGCTCGCTACGGCACATATTCATTAAAGCGTAATGAATCCCCTGAGGTCTTTACGCACTGCAAATAAATTTTGGCTTTTGCGTTACAGGCAATTGCGGTATAAATCCAAAAGCAAATAGTTGTATCCATGTTAATTCAAGTTTCCTCATTACAGGCAATACTGTTGTAAATACAAAAATAAATTGTCGCATCTGGTTCAAAGCTAGCTTCTGCATTACAGGCAATACCGGTGAAAGCATAAAAACAAATTGTCGTATACAGCTCAAAGCGTGTACCTGTGTTCTGTCATTATTAAATTCTTTACATTTTCTTACAAATGCAAACTGCTTATTATCAACGCTCTCGTCACTGAATTTGAGAATACGTTCCGGTTTGTGTGAGAATTTGTTTGTCTGTGTCATTTCGTACTTCAAGTTACGTAGCTTTTCAGATTTTAAGTCGCGTAGCTTTTCGGATTTTAATTCGCGTAGTCTCTGATAATTGTTCACATTATACACGCTGCGTAAGTCTGACAAATCTTCGCAAAATAGCGGATTCTGTGACGTATTGGTGACTGAAATAGTTTTCAACTCTGTTACTGTAACACTTTCGTCAATTTGGTTGATCTGTCGTGCAAATTTCTCGTCAGCTTCCGTATTCGGACTGTGTGAAACTTCCCCTGACTCTAAATTAACTTCGTCGCGAATCTGTACTGTGATTTTAGGGCATTGTTCGGTGACTGCATTAATTTCGTGTATCTGTGTTTCGTTCGCTAAACATTGTTCAGTGACTGCATCAATCTTGTCTTTATGTGATTCTGTTGTGCCTACACGTGTGCTACTTAATTCTTGTGCAACAGTGCCAACTTCTTCATTACTGTTATTAGCACAAGCCTCAGTATCCTCACGTAATTGACTTGTATTATCACAATTTTGCGTGGCAATGGCTTTAATCTGTTCACTAATCCGTTCATTTCGTTCACTAAGTTGTTTGATTTTTTTATCAATGTTGTCTTGTTCTTCATTCGATTGTTTATACCTTTCATTAATCAGTTTACTTTGTTTGAGATTGTTATCCAGTTTTTCATTCATTAGTCGTAATATTACCAAAATTTGACCCAAGCCATTCTCTACTCTATTATCTGTGCTGTTTAATTGCGTACCGACAATTGTCACGTTTTGTGCGACCATTTGGTCATTCCGTAATTTACAATAACGTTTGTCACTCGAGTGTACATTGTCAGTCACTACTTCGGAATTAAATAAATCCGTCCTACTTTGAGTATCCTGATCACTTTCATTAGAAAAATTTGTCTGTACTTTACTTGAGTTTTTCAAATCGGGTGTGTTAAGCTCGGCAGCGCTCATTGCAATAGAGCGTTCCGCGTCATCAATTGTCGTCAAATTAATAGAGGAGACAATTGAGTTCGTTTGTTCATCACTAATATAAAAGTCATCATTAGTGGTTGGAATGCACTGATTGTTACTGAACGCAGGATTGTCATCATTACACTGCGTGTCACATGTCCTATCGGTAAAGTTGTTTGAGTCGGTAATTTCATTCATAATACCTCGCGATACACTATTCACAGTCTTTCGCGGCATTTTTTACAATAGTCAAAATTTTTCACAAAATAAATAAGCACAATGCAAAAACAACACACAAATACAACAGAGCAACGAACTGCCGTTGACCTGTAGAAAAAAAGTCACAAGTTAATAAAAGCGTTGCGCCAAATCCTAATTATATCTAAGCAAATAAGAGCAGATATCTGACTGTTTTTCAAAAGATTCTCAACGAAATACGATCCTGGACTGGGTGTCGCCAAGTGTAGCCTCCCCACCGTAATTTAAAAGGAAAGAAATATGACAATATTTAATTATGAATGCTAGAGCCGAGTGTAACCTCCCCACAAAAATTTAAAAGGATCGTCAATATTATTCAGAAATGCTAATGGACATTGCTCTATGCGTAACCAGCCCACAATGAAATGTACTGACAATGGCAACAAAAATGTGTAATTCGCAATCTGACTCAAATATAAATTCCTCACAAAAAAATTAAAGTCTATTCAGTGATAAGAAAATTCAATTAAACCGAAACATCGGTTTTTGGCCCTGTGTAAAACAATCAGAATTAAAGTCTTACCTCAGAATAACTGGATGTCAAATTTCTGCTCTTTTTCGTGCGCACGGCTTGGAGGAACTGCATTGCAAATAATAATATTCCTTTTTTTTGTGATTTTACTGAAATTTTTCTTTAAAAAAAGTGGAGTGAAATGGGAAGTGCAACGAAATCTTTAGTTCAATAAAAAATAAAATTTTTTTTAAAAAAATGCTTTTGAAATAGAAATTATTATTGGGGCATTTGTTGGAAATTAATTACAATAAATAAATTTTTACATTATCTAATGGTTATATTAATTAACCGTATACCTCATTCAGCATCTTGACCAGTGTTGCCGACCGCCTACATCACACAACCGCACTGGGCTGCTACTACTGACCGACTGCTCTGCATGACGACTACTGACTGAGTACTGCTCTGCAACTAAACAGAGCTACAGACTCGCAACGACTGACTGACAGAGTACTGCTCTGCATAGCGACAACTAGCGAACTGCTCGCAACACTCGCGCGGTCAAGCGCATACTCTCTGGTCACAGATGCTACAATGCCTCGCCATCGCTGCTATGTTACATACGTGTTTCAAATTGCGTAACAAGTCTTTGTCCTTTTTGTGATAACTTTATCTGTTCAATCCAAAAATGCAATTGCTGTTTAAAGAACAGCTTCTACCTTGCGTCTTGGAGCTCGTCCTCTCAATATGTTTGGCCTGTGTAGATGGCGCAACGTTGAGCAGTCTGGATTATGCGGCAGATGAATCCTAGTCTGCCACTGCACTTACACGCATCACACGAAATAAAAAAAAAAACAGAGGAACCAAATCTTTATGAAAGAAAGCATTAAATATATTAAATAATATTTCATTAAAATAAATCATAGCCAAATTAAACATTGCCTGTGATTACCCCGGCGACAGGAGAATGAACGCTGGTGTCAGCAATGTTGTGATGCTACAAGGGGAACTTTCAATTGGTGTCACCGTCACACGCAGCTTGAGGATGATTCTCACCGTCATACAGATGAGAAGGCAATCCATTGCATTCAGAATCTTGGAACTGGGCTGTTGGAGCAGCCAGCCTTAGGTCAGAGTTCATCATTTTGGTCTGATGAAGGAGCACCACCACGAATCAAAGTTTTAGTTGAATCACGAGGCTGTGCAGCTGATGGAAGACGTACTTGATGCCACAAAGCTTCCTTCCAGGACGAAACTACAAATCATATCAAGAGCTGGGCCGAAAGCGTAGTGGTTGGGGAAGGTAATGTAAAGAAAGAAAATGTTACTTGCCACACCATGTTCCCACTAAAATGTTTGTTGTTCAGAAATTACCTTTATTTTAACTTACCCTCGTAAAAACTCACATGCGGCCATTTCATCTCTTTCACCTGGTGCGCATACTCCGACTGTGGTTTTACAGGGGCCAGCGAGGCGACGATGAAGCGGCTGCACGAGGACCTGCTCAACAACTACGACCGCCGCGTGCGACCTGTGCAGGACTCCTCCACCGTCACAGAAGTCACCTTCCACATGGACATCCACGACGTCGATCTGGTGAGCTGTCGTTTGGTTAAGTGCTCCTGCTTTCCAGCGTCTACCTATATTCTGACGACCCTCCCATCTCCGCTGCATAGCAGTCAAAACACTTTTGTACCGAAAACAAATGTGGATAGTTCAATAGATATCGAAGATTTGTAAAGGAACAGGAAAAGGACAACAGAACAATTCCCTTTATAGCACTTCTTTAATCAGTTCAACAAATGCACGACAAAATCTTTAAAGCAAAAAGCACACTTAGTTCTGAATCATGAGATGTATTGGGACGTTCTATTTCGGCCAACCTCGGTAGACTTTCGAACTAACAACTATTGATTTAATTTTTTTCTTTGAAGCTCGCAGTGTACAATTAGTTCATGCTTCCACAACAGGATATAGATAAGAAGTCTCAATACGGGAAAATCACTCATTGTTACTGTGAGGAATGCTCTTTGTCCCAATACAAAGGACTACTGTGAATTATTCATTCCTTTTGAAAGTTCTGTATTTTCCGTCTTAGACCCTGTCTAGTCGTCGGTGCGGGTCTCACGCATCGTCCCCCTACGATCCTGGGTGGATGGGACCTCATCATCATCATCATTACATGTATAAATGTACAGAAATGTAAACTCGACGAGTTTGCATGGTGCACACCAGTTGCCGTTACGAGTGCAGATTTTTGACAAAATGCTTGCGTGTTGGAATGTGTGAGATATCTTTCTGTTACATCAGCGAACATTCACAAGGAGTTATGGAAAAGAATAGCCACATATACAGCACGTTGTCCGTTGTTATCACCAGTTTAGGGACGCTGATGGTCTCTGTAAACAGATAAGTACCGGTTGACCTAGAGAGCCAAATACAACCGTGGAATGTGTGTGTGTGTGTGTGTGTGAGGGGGTTCAAATGGCTCTGAGCACTATGGGACTTAACTTCTGAGGTCATCTGTCCCCTAGAACTTAGAACTACTTAAACCTAACTAACCTAAGGACATCACAAACATCCATGCCCGAGGCAGGATTCGAACCTGCGACCGTAGCGGTCGCGCGGTTCCAGACTGTAGCGCCTAGAACCGCGAGGGGGGAGAGTTTCGTACGTGGTCGAAAAACTCAACGGCCCACACGATCCACGGGCATGGAATACCGTAACAAACTGTGCGGAAGATTTTTGCGACAGCGGTTATATTTCACACCGTCTGCAGTTCGTGCAACAATTAACGTTGGAAAATGGCGGGCGACGCCATCGGTCTTGCATCGCAATGCAGGAAGTACTTCAGGATGAACATTTCGCCTCCAAGCTGATACTCAGCGACGAAGCAACCTTCCTGGTAAGGTTAAAAGCAAAATTGTCGGAGTGTGGGGCACTGAAAATCTTCATGAAATTATGGCGCTTGAACGAGATTCGCCGGAGGTTAACGTTTTCTTTGCAGTGACACAGACGAAGCTGTATCGACCATTTTACTTCTGTGAGAAGCCTGTTATGGGTAACTGTTATTTCTGCATGTTGCAGTTGTGGTTGTTTCGATAAATGACTGCTGATTCCGAGAATTTCAACCTCTAAAATGACGAGGCACCTCCTTATTAGTGCATCTATGCTTGTCGGTACCTGAACGACAAATTTCCGCATCGCTGCATTGGGTGTAGTGGTGAAGTGATGTGGCTCTGTTCCCTTGCCTCACTCCCTCCTCCAACCTCCCTTCAGGGTCGCTTGACCCAACGACCTCTGACTTTTTCCTTTGAGGGCACATTAAGGACCGTGATTGCGTACCCACACTCCCAAGAAAAATGGAACAACTCAGAGAACGCATCAACGTAGATGTGACGACTATTGGCCGGATGTTGCAGCATAAGGAATGGAACGAACGTGACTATCGCTTGGACGTGTGTCGTGTGATCGGAGGAGCACTCACCGGAAATATGTGGAGTGAAAAATGTAAACTTCGTCAGATTATGGTTCTATTTACGCATCAATCATACTTCTGCATGTAATGCTTTGGAAAATATAGAGCTTTCATAACGTATGAATAATTTATAGTAGCCCTTTATTTTGTTGCTTAGCTCCATCGTAGAAGTATATATGGGAATCGGCACTTTGGATTGTGTCATCCATGTAGCTTCTCAATCTCGTCGGATTAGAACCGTACTGACGAAGAGCATCCTAAACTGAGAACACTGAGATAAGGACTCAATGGTTGGTTGGTTGGTTGGTTGTTTGGGGAAGGAGACCAGACAGCGTGGTCATCGGTCTCATCGGATTAGGGAAGGAAGTCGGCCGTGCCCTTTCAGGGGAACCATCCCGGCATTTGCCTGGAGCGATTTAGGGAAATCACGGAAAACCTAAATCAGGATGGCCGGACGCGGGATTGAACCGTCGTCCTCCCGAATGCGAGTCCAGTCAATGGTTGGAACTGATCATTTTAGTCGGCACGAGGTCTTGAGTGAACTGCGTTTTAGTAAATTGTTTACGCAATATCTTACGACTGTAGTATCAGGAGTCAGCTGCGCAGGGCAACCATGCGGTCCAGGGCGCCTTGCCACGGTTCGCGCGGCTCCATACCTCCCCGCCGCCCCACGGATATTCGAGTCCTCCCTTGGGGATGTGTGTGTGTGTGTGTGTGTGTGTGTTGTATTTAGCGTAAGTTAGATTGAGTAGTGTGTACGCCTGGGGACCGATGACCTCAGTAGTTTGGTCCCACAGGAACTTACCACAAATTTCCAAGTTTTTCAGGTAGTCAAAATAATAAACATGCAATTCATACAAATAGCTGGCTGTAAGTAGTGGAATTAACGCAGAGTTTCAGTACTAAGTAAAGCAGTTGGCAGACTTCGTTTCGTTGGTGGGATACAGATAGGCTAATTTGCCAACAAAGAAGGTTGCTTACAAAACACTCATGGTACACATTCTACAATATTGCTCAACCGTGTGAGACTCATACCGAATAGGACTAACAGAGGATGCTGTATATATACAAATAAGGGCGACACCAGTGTTCACAGACTCGTTTGAAATACGGGAGAGCGTCATTGGGTTAGCATACACGTGAAGAGGTATCAGCTATTCCGCCAAAACCTACTTATAAGAGTGATCACAATGCCCCATTAACCTCTGTGGTGTGTCCACATATTCACAGATGGCGTCATTGTATTAATGTGGGATTGTAGCAGACGACACTTTGAGGTAGAGTGACTATTCTCTATTAGTTATTGCAGAGTGTCTATGTACAGTATCGTTTTCAGAATATAGTATGAATATCCTCCATGGGCGATATGAAATTCTCCTCAACATTGTTGGCTTGATGGCAGTAAATACATTTTGCACAGCATCCTTAAGTTCGTCAACTGCCTCGTAATGTGTGGCAGCAACTTTCTGATTGATGAATCCCCATAATAGATTATCACAAGATGATAGATCAGAACTTCGGGATGGTCACTCCAAAGATGTAGGCAAATGGACAGAACCTGTCCAATCTATTTATTAAGAAATACCTCATTGAGATATTCTCTAATGCCAACAGCATAATGGGCTGGGGCTCCATCCTGCTGGAATCATACGCGACAGATAAGTCCATAAGTCCCCAGTCTTGTAGATGAGGAGTAAACGTAACATGATGAGATTCGCAGTGTGTTTCACAGCACCGTCAAAGAAATATGGACCTAACAGGTGTGTTGCAACCATTTCTCCACAGATCAAGACATGTGGTGAATTGTGCTCAAACTCTTCGTAATTTTTTTTTTACTCCAGAAATAAGTGTTACTCGGTTTTGCACCGCGATATATTGCCCGCTCGTTCGGGGAAAACAATTCCACATTGAAGGAAGAGCTGTAAAGACATTAAGCATTCGCACTTACGCCTTATGTCGTTTTTATGTGTCAATTATCACCCAGTCCGTTGACAAACGAAGGTTTAAATGCTTTTATCTTCAAATCATACTTCATGTGTTTTTGTAATGTCGAGTGTGGGACTCCTAGATCCTCTGACCGCTTACGAACGAACTTTTTTGGCAAACGTTCGGCAGACGTCGAATCGCTCACATACGTTTCCAGTCGTACTATGGTCGTACTGGGCGGTGGCTTATCTTTTACGCAGTGAAGAGCTTTTTCTCTCACAGTAAAACTGTTAGTTTTGGTGAGGAAGGATTCTGAAATCTTACAGTGATTCGTGCTATCTCTAATTGTCTTTCCTGTATGGGGTCGTTCGAGAACCCACGTCGTCATTACGATCCGTTCCTCCGAAGCGTAAATGGACTAATCAGCCATCATTTAGATGTACAACGAAGTGACAAAAGTGATGGGATAGCGATATGCACATATACAGATGGCCGTAGTATCACGTACACAGGGTGTAAAAGAGCAATGTGTTGACGGAGCTGTCATTTTTACTAAGCTGATTCATGCGAAAATGTTTCCGAAGTGATTATGGACGCACGAAATCAGTTAATAGACTTTGAATGCGGAATGGTAGTTGCGGCTAGTTGTTAGTGAATTCAGTATTCTGAGATCCACAGAGTCAAATGTGTGCCGAAAATATCAAATTTCAGACATTACCTCTCACTACGGACAACGCAGTGGCCGACAGCCCTCAGGTAGCAACCTAGAGCAGCAGAGTTAGTGTCGAGTTCTCAGTGCTAACAAACAAGCAGTAATACGTGAAATAACCGCAGAAATCAATGTGGAAATTACAACGAACGTATCAGTCAGGACAGTTCTGCGAAATGTGGACTATGGCAACAGCCGACAGACGCGAGTATCTTTGCTAACATCACGACATCGCCTACATTTGGCAATTGACGGTTGGAATGCAGACATCACAGTTACAGTCAGCGTAAACCAGTTTTGTTGCCCACTGATGCAGCGTATACATGAATCGTGAGAACCCTTTCAGAATCAACTAACGTCTGAAGATGGTGCACTGAAGCGTCGAAACTGGTAGCTACGTACAATACTGGCCATTAAAATTGCTACACCAAGGAGAAATACAGATGATAAACGGGTATTCATTGGACAAATATATTATACTAGAACTGACATGTGATTACAAAATGGTTCAAATAGCTCTGAGCACTATGGGACTTAACATCTATGGTCATCAGTACCCTAGAACTTAGAACTACTTAAACCTAACCAACCTAAGGACATCACACAACACCCAGTCATCACGAGGCAGAGAAAATCCCTGACCCCGCCGGGAATCGAACCCGGGAACCCGGGCACGGGAAGCGAGAACGCTACCGCACGACCATGTGATTACATTTTAACGCAATTTGGGGGCATAGATCCTGAGAAATCAGTACCCAGAACAATCACCTCTGGCCGTAATAACGGCCTTGATACGCCTGGGCATTGAGTCAAACAAAGCTTGGATGGCGTGTACAGGTACAGCTGCCCATGCAGCTTCAACACGATACCACAGTTCATCAAGAGTAGTGACTGGCGTATTGTGACGAGCCAGTTGCTCGGCCACCATTGACCAGAAGTTTTCAATTGGTGAGAGATCTGGAGAATGTGCTGGCCAGCGCAGCAGTCGAACATGTCGAGAAAGGCCCGTACAGGACCTGCAACATGCGGTCGTGCATTATCCTGCTGAAATGTAGGGTTTCGCAGGGATCGAATGAAGGGTAGAGCCACGGGTCGTAACACATCTGAAATGTAGCGACCACTGTTTAAAGCGCCATCAGTGCGAACAAGAGGTGACCGAGACGTGTAACCAATGACATCCCATACCATCACGCCGGGTGATACGCCAGTATGTCGATGACGAATACGCACTTCCAAAGTGCTTTCACCGCGATGTCGCCAAACTCGGATGCGACCATCATGATGCTGTAAACAGAACCTGGATTCATCCGAAAAAATGACGTTTTGCCATTCGTGCACCCAGGTTCGTCGTCGAATACACCATCCCAGGTGCTCCTGTCTGTGATGCAGCGTCAAGGGTAACCGCAGCCGTGGTCTCCGAGCTGATAGTCCCTGCTGCTGAAAACGTCGTCGAACTGTTCGTGCAGATGGTTGTTGTCTTGCAAACGTCCCCATCTGTTGACCTAGGGATCGAGACGTGGCTGCACGATCCATTACAGCAATGCGGATAAGATGTCTGTCGTCTCGACGGCTAGCGATACGAGACCGTTGGGATCCAGCACGGCGTTCCTTATTACGGTTCTGAACCCACCGATTCCATATTCTGCTAACAGCCATTGGATCTCGACCAACGCGAGCAGCAATGCCGCGATACGATAAATCGCAATCGCGATAGGCAACAATCCGACCTTTATCAATGTCGGAAACGTGATGGTAGGCATTTCTCCTCCTTACACGAGGCATCACAACAAAGTTTCACCAGGCAACGTCGGTCAACTGCTGTTTGTGTCTGAGACATCGGTTGGAAACTTTCCTCATGTCAGCACGTTGTAGGTGTCGCTACCGGCGCCAATCTTGTGTGAATGCTCTGAAGAGCTAATAATTTGCATATCACAGCATCTTCTTCCTGTCGGTTAAATTTCACGTCTGTAGCACGTCATCTTCGTGGTGTAGCAACTTTAATGGGCAGTAGTGTAATAAGTAAGAACGGGTGCAAGTGTTTCATTTTCTTATACTCGTAATAGTGGAACAGCCGTGATCCCCAAGACCTCCTGTCAATAAGGTTGGGGATACAAAAAGGAAATGCCAATGTTTGGCTGCTTGGAGGCCATTTTCAGCCATTCATGGACTCAAGTTCCCAAACAACGATGTCATGCCACAGGGCCACAGTTTGTCTGCGATTGGTTTGAAGAACATTCTGGACAATTTCAGTGAATGATTTGGCCAGGCACATCACTCGACATGAATTCCATCGAACATTAATGGGTCATAATCGAGAGGTTAGTTTGTGCACAACATCCTGCACCGCCAAATCTTTCGCATTTGTGGACGGCTATGCAGGCAGCATAACTCAATATTTCTGCAAGAGTCCACCCCACGTCGAGTTTCTGCACTACACCGGGCAAAAGGACATCCGACACGCTGTTGAAAGGTATCACACGGCTTTCGTCACGTCACGCTATACAGGGTGGTCCATTGATCGTGACCGGGACAAATATCTCACGAAATAAGCATCAGACGAAAAAACTACAAAGAACGAAATTCGTCTAGCTTGAAGGGGGAAACCAGATGGCGCTATGGTTGGTCCGCTAGATGGCACTGCCATAGTTGATATCCATTTGGATATCAATTGCGTTTTTTAAAATCGAAACCACCATTTTTATTACATATTCGTGTAGTACGTAGAGAAATGCGAATGTTTCAGTTGGACCACATTTTTCGCCTTGTGATAGGTGGCGCTGTAACAGTCACAAACGTGTAAGTACGTGGTATCACGTAACATTCCCTCGGTGCGAACGGTATTTGCTTCGTGATACATTACCCGTGTTAAAATGGACCGTTTACCAATTGCGGAAAAGGTCGACATCGTGTTGACGTATGGGTATTGTGATCAAAATGCCCATCTTGCGTGTGCTATGTATGCTGCTCGGTATCCTGGACGACATCATCCAAGTGTCCGGACCGTTCGCCGGATAGTTACGTTATTTAAGGAAACAGGAAGTGTTCAGCCACATGTGAAACGTCAACCACGACCTGCAACAAATGATGATGCCCAGGTAGGTGTTTTAGCTGCTGTCGCGGCTAATCCGTACATCGGTAACAGACAAATTGCGCGAGAATTGGGAACCTCAAAAACGTCAGTGTTGAGAATGCTACATCAACATCGATTGCACCCGTACCATATTTCTATGCACCAGGAATTGCATGGCGACGACTTCGCACGTCGTGTACAGTTCTGCCACTGGGCACATGAGAAACTATGGGACGATGACAGATTTTTCGCACGCGTTCTATTTAGCGATGAAGCGTCATTCACCAACAGCGGTAACGTATACCCCCATAATATGCACTATTGGGCAACGGAAAATCCACGATGGCTGCGACAAGTGGCACATCAGCGACCTTTGTGGGTTAATGTATGGTGCAGCATTATGGGAGGAAGGATAATTGGCCCCCATTTTATCGATGGCAATCTAAATGGTGCAATGTATGCAATGTATACTACAAGATGTTTCACTGCATGACAGAAAGGTGATGTACTTCCAACATGATGGATGTCCGGCACATAGCTCGCGTGCGGTTAATGCGGTATTGAATAGCATATTTCATGACAGGTGGATTGGTCGTCGAAGCACCATACCATAAACCTCACGTTCACAAGATCTGATGTCCCCGGATTTCTTTCTGTGGGGAAAGTTGAAGGATATTTGCTATCGTGATCCACCGACAGAGCCTGAGAACTTGCGTCAGCGCATTGTCAATGCATGTGCGAACATTACGGAGGGCGAACTTCTCGCTGTTGAGAGGAATGTCGTTACACGTATTGCGAAATGCATTGAAGTTGACGGACATCATTTTGAGGATTTATTGCATTAATGTGGTATTTACAGGTAATCACGCCGTAACAGCATGCCTTCTCTGAAATGATAATTTCACAAAGGTATATGTATCACATTGGAACAACCGATATAAAATGTTCAAAGGTACCTACGATCTGTATTTTAATTTAAAAATTGCCTGTTTCCAACTGTTCGTCTAAAATTGTGAGCCATATGTTTGTGACTATTACAGCGCCATCTACCAAAAAGTGAAAAAAGTGTTCCAACTAAAACATTCATATTTCTTTACGTACTACACGAATATGTAATAAAAATGGGGGTTCCTGTTTAAAAAAACGCAGTTGATATCTGTTTGACCTATGGCAGCGCCATCTAGCGGGCCAACCATAGCGCCATCTGGTTTCCCCCTCCACGCTAGACAAGTTTCGTTATTTGTAGTTTTTTCGTTTGACGCTTATTTCGTGAGATATTTGGCCCGGTCACGATCAATGGACCACCCTGTAAATGAGCAGCTGCAACTATAGGAAACAGTACCTTGAAACCTGTGTAATACAAGATCCAGTTACATCAATGTGCGTACCACCTACGTTCGACGTCGGAAATCACTCCAGGACGGCAGGCGGCAGCACTACTAGCAGAGGTGTATGGAGGATGTCTGGGTTACGTGGAAAACAGTGTAGTCATTGTCGTAAAGCCGGAACTGAGCGATTTATCTGACGCCCTAAAGGGCATGAGCATTGGATTTCGGGTCAAGGATGAAACGATTTCCTAAACAGCTAAGTTTGTGATGTATTCACGTGTTTGACCAAATGGCTCTATCCAAAACTGATACAGAGGCAATTGTCACCATAGATGATAGAGCTGAATGATGGCTGTGGAGATGTGTATAGGTGTGTAAACGTGCAACTGTTAAGCAACTGACCATTCAGATGAACCAAGAGGCTACCAACAGTGTCTCCTCAAACACCGTTCAGTGATCGTTACTGGATATGGGCCTCTGCAGCAGACACCTAGCTTAGCATCCGTGGTGACTGGTGTTCACTGGCGACGAAGGTTGATTGGTATTTGCAAATACCGCACCTGGACGTCGACTGAACGGTGACAGGTGGCCATTTCGGGTGACTCAATTTTGTGCTCCATTGAACAGATGGCCGTTGGCGTGTAGGACGTGAAACGTCTGAAAGAAAACACTCTGCAAGAACTGTATGAAGGGTCCAGGCAGGAGGACATTCCTTGGGTGATCTCGTCATTCTGGAAGGAACGATGGATCAACACAAGTATGCATCTAGCCTTGGCGACACTACAATTTGTTTTTCCTCGGTATGATGGCGTCTACCGGCAGGACAATACAACATGTCACACAGTTCGCAGTGTACGAGGTGCGACAATAAAGTAATGAGACTGATTTTCTTTGCAAGATGTCGCAACCCTGCATCCTTGCGTAGGAACAATATCTTTGACCTTGGTCTATAAGCTGCTTCTAGGCCAAGTGGCACATCGATGCAACTGCTTAGTCGTGAGTTGTGCTGTAATAAGTTAACATGTGTTTGTGTCTCTCGTCACTGAAATGGAACCGCATAATATTGCACAACGGTATGCCATTTCTTTTTGCGTTAAATTGGGTGAAAACGCGACGACAACTTACGGTGCGCTTCAGAAGATTTTTGGGGAGGAGGTTACGTCAAGATCTCAAATTTTTTGTCGACATAAAATGTTTAGTGAAGGCAGAACGAATATTGAACATGAAGACCGCAGTAGACGACCATCAGCCTCACGGACGGATGTCAACTTGGCCAGGGTACGTGAACTCGTGCGATCTGATCGAAGATTATCTGTGAAAATGATTGCAGGAGAACTGAACATCAGTCGAGAAACGGTTCATGAAATAATAACTGAAGATCTTGCTATGAGAGAGATTTGTGCAAAAATGGTCCCCCAAAAATCTCACACCACAACAGCGAGAAACACGGAAAAATGTGGCAGCCTGACTGTTAGAGCAAACGGAAATCAATCCAGAATTGTTGAGCCTTGTTATCACTGGTGATGAAAGTTGGTTTTTTCAGTACGATCCAGAGACAAAACGCCAAAGTTGCAATGGTGCTCAAAGGGATCACCCAGACAAGAAAAGCTCACATGTCAAAGTCAAAAGTGAAATGCATGCTTATGTGCTTCTTTGATTCCAAGGGAAATGTTCATAAAGAGTGGACGCCTCCTGGACAAAACAGTTAACCAATATTACTACAAAGAAATTTTAGTAAGACTTCGTAATAGAGTTCTTCGTGTCCGTGCCAACATTGCTGATAATTAGATTCTGCATCACGCTAATGCGCCATCCCATACTGCTCTGTCAGTACAGCAATTGTTAGCCCCAAAACAAATTTCAGTACTACCACAGCCACCTTATTCACCAGATATCGCTCCGTGCGACTCTTTTCTATTTCCAAGAGTCAAAACGGCGGGCAAGGGACACCATTTTCAAACAATACAAGATGTCCAAAAAACTGTGACGAGGGTCTTGAAGGATATTACAGAAGATGAGTTCCTGAAATGTTGGCACCAATGGCAGAAGTGCTGGAAAAAGTGTGTACAATCAGAAGGGCACTACTTTTAAGGGGACAACACTAAACTTGACTAAAACGGTAAGCAACATTTTTTTCACATCACTCTCATTACTTTACTGTCGCATCTCGTATGTGCTCGGTTCGAAGGGCACCGGGATAAGTCTACCAACTCCTCTGCCCACCAAACTCCTCAAATTTAAATCCTGTCGAGAATCCCACCTCGATCAGGCTGTTCGCACCAGGGATCCTCAGCCGAGAAGCCTAGCGCAGCTGGTCACGGGACAAGAGTCGGCACGGCACAGCCTCACGTCCCTGTAGGCATCTTCTAGAACCTCACTGACCCTCTTCCTGACCGTCTCGCTGTGCTCCGCACTGCAAAATGTGGTTAGTCTGGCTTTTGAAAGATGATCACGTCAATGTGACTGAACAGTGTACATAGGAAGTAATGGGACTTTGTGATCATTCTTTAGTTCGAAGAAATAGTGTTAAGTGAAGAATACTCCAAGTATCGCTCTCATAGGAAGCACAAATACAAGATAAAATTAAGAAAAAATTTTCTGTGTTGCTGGACCGCGTCGCATTCCTCTTCAAACTTTCACGCGTCATAACGAATAAGAAGATTCTATAATCAATGACAACGGCCACTGAAGCCTGGAGGCTTACGTAAGATGAGACTAATTACGACGGGTAAAGGGCATGCAAGCAGTTTTTCATCCCACTCTACATAAGCAAACGGTGAGGAGTGGGCCGCCATCAGACGGAAGGTCGGCCGCATGTAGCCCGCGGTCTGTACTCGTACATCCCCGCTCTAAAACGTGCTGCAGAGGGGAGTACCATCTGGCATGCACTACCCACGGATGTCCCGAGTATGCTAGTAGAAAACAATGCTTCATTACGAACAGACTCCTGTCTGCCCAACATTTGCGGCGCTACTTTATAACACAACGCACGGTAGCCTGTAAAGGGTCCGGGATGAAGTCTATCACTGTATATAGTTCGTGACTGGTTCGAAAGATGGAGGAGTACTAGTTACAGGAACTTGTAGAAATGTGTGTAATATGTGGTCTAGCAGACAATAGTGTCCGGAAAGAGGAACGAATGTACAGAGAAGCTTTGCCACAGGTGTTCCCCAGTCCAGAGCGCAGAATCGTGCTATAAATTGGACAGCTGAAGCCACAGAAAGCTATTCTACGAGTTACAAAATCTACAGTATTGCCTATGAGCACTATGGGACTTGACGTATGACGTCATCAGTCCCCTAGAACTTAGAACTACTTAAACCTAACTAACCTACGGACACCACACACATCCATGCCCGAGGCAGGATTCGAACCTGCGACCGTAGCGGTCGCGCAGTTCCAGACTGAAGCGCCTAGAACCGCTCGGCCACTCCGGCCAGTATTGCCTTCACAGTAGTTTCTTACGGGATAGTATTGGTTAGTGTGGAAGAAGATTCAAAAATTAGCACTCGTCAATTTGCACGAGAAGGAACGTTTCAAAGGATGCAATGTAGAGAGTATAGGCGGAACAGTAATTTCGTCCCTATCATAAAGTATCGTGTGGCAGTAATGAGCACTTTTGTCAGGGGGTTACTTACTGCAGTGTGGCCGCGACTATTTTGCTATAGCTTGTATTGTACGTGTATGAAGCCATTTCATGCAAGTTTGTGTTTCCAGTTGCCGCATCACGTCTAGGGTGATGAAAATCCTTCTGGCTCGCCAGTCTCAGATAATCGGCGACTCTCAGCTGGTGTGCTTGAATTATGATCAAGTATTAGGACCCTTTGTTATTATAGGTTATCTGTATCGAGCTGACTGCAATACATTTAAAAAGAATTACACCAGAAGCGTTTCGCTTTTATTTACAAAGCATCTTCTGTGGTGTACTGTAAATTGGATACACAGGTTTGTACATTTTATTTTTATTCTTTTAGGTTAAAAACAGCGTCTTCTTTATGAAGTAGGTCTGTTAGCTACTTATGGTGTTTCTTTACATAGTCTGCACCTTCCCCTCTTGCTAGCAGTGGTTGATGCCGACAGCCTTCATTTCACATCTGCAGTTTTTGGCATTTTACGTTATTTCCTGCTCTGCACTATTTATAATTGACTTCCTTAACTGCTTTTCGTACATCATTGCTACAGTGTTTATGCCTATTCGTATGTTTTCGTTCACGTTGTAAGTGTTGCCGACCTATAAAACGATTTTGTGTGTGTGTGTATGTGTGTGTGTGTGTGTGTGTGTGAGAGAGAGAGAGAGAGAGAGAGAGAGAGAGAGAGAGAGAGTGTTAATGAAATTTTCTTGTATGTT
Organism: Schistocerca serialis cubense; assembly: GCF_023864345.2. Lineage (NCBI taxonomy): Eukaryota > Metazoa > Arthropoda > Insecta > Orthoptera > Acrididae > Schistocerca > Schistocerca serialis. The sequence goes on from NC_064643.1 coordinate 598,565,734, forward strand.
GGTAGAGACGTGAGAGAGGTGGTGTTTTTTTTTCTCCAAGGAGGGGGGGGGGGGGAGGAATGACAGGGATGGCCTGGACAGTGATAATGGTACAGATCCCGGAGAAAATGAAAATGGTAGTGGTAAATGGAGCCTGTGGTTATATATGTACTTTTAATGTTATATTAAGATGTCAGTCAGTTTAAAGAATGTGTGGTTTGCCAAGTTGATCTGATCATTTATGAGTTGTTTGTGTCCTGTTATGGTTTTTTGGATGTGGTAGTTTTCTTATAAGGTGAGGAGATGTTTTTTGTCGCTGTTTATCCTTATGATTTCCTTGTCTGTGTCTCTGGTTGCAATTTTATGTTTGTGTTGGTGTAAGCGTTATGCAAAAGTTGAACGATTTGTCCTATACTTCCATGCTCTTACATGTTCTTTGTATCTGGTGTCATATGTCCTCCTGGTTTGACCTATGTATCTTCCATCACATGTATTGCATTTCAGTTGGTATATTCCTGATTTCTGATACAGATCAATTTTTCCTATTGTTTTTGGGAAGTATTTCTGAATTGAGTTGTTGGTTTTGTGTGCTATTTTTATGCCATGTTTTTTGAAAATATTGGATATTCTGTGTGTGTATTTGTGGTTGTATGTCATTGTGTACCATCTTTTACTTTCCGTCTCTTTCATACTTTGTGTTGTTTCTGTTCTTGTATTTCGTGTATTTGTTTGTGTGTGACTTTGTCCTTGAGTTCGTGACAGTTGGGTGTTTGTTCTTTTCTGTTTCTTGATTCTCTTGTTCAGCTTTGTTACTAAGTTCTCTTTGTATCCATTGTTTGTGGCTATTTGTATTACAGTAGTCATTTCTGTTTTGTAATTCTACTGTGTTTAGTCTGTGGAGCATGTACCTAAGTGCTGCCTGGTTTTGAGAATTGGCTTGTTGTGATGTCCCTTGTATAATTGTGTCTGTTGTTGTCAGTTTTCGGTATATGGCAAATGTGTGTTCTTTGTTTTGAATCTTTATGGTGATGTCCAAAAAATGTAACTGTCTATTTTGCTCTTTCTCTATTGTAAAATTATCATGAACAGAATTTATGTCTGTGTGTAGCTGGTCAATTTTATTGTTTGGTTCATCTATCAGGCACAAGATATCATCCATATATCTAATCCAGTATAGGATGTTGTACCTCTTTGGCACTATTTTCTTGAATACAATCTGTTCTACATGGTTCATAAATATGTTTTCTATGGTTTCGTACACTACAGATCCCATTGGTAATCCTTCCCTTTGCAAATAGAATTCATTATAGAACTGAAATTAATTACGTTCTGTTATTAGCTCTAGAAAACTGACTGTGTCTTTGACATATTCATGTGGAAGTGTGCTGTGTGTCAATAAGATTTTGTTCTACAATGTTTATTGTTTCAGTTATTGGTATATTGGAATACGTATTCTCTACATCAAATGACAGGAGGGTGGCTTTGTCTGAAACTTGTATGCATTTTATGTACTGAATCAATTGTGTGGTGTTTGTTATAGTCCTGTCTTCTTGTAACCCTAACAAGTGTGGTATCGAACGTTGATACCACACATACGTGCGTGTCCAAAGTAACAGGCACTGTGGCGACTGCAGCCTTTATAAAATACACAAGATATATGTAATGAACATTGCGTCGTAATTCGCTATAATACAGGCATTGCAGCTTGGTATTTATCTGCCGATACCAGGAAAGCGATTTCGAAGTTAAACGCCTCCCTTGTAGGGGAATATACATAATGGAAATACGAGTACAGGTTGTAGATGCATGGTTGACGCCATATGGAAGTCTGGGTCTGACCGTGAGTCGTACACGAGTAGCCAAATGGACCAGCTCGCCGGCGGACGGCGTGGAGGTAGGACGTAGTGTGCTGTGCACTGCGCCGTCTGTGCTTCCGCGTGGTAAGTCTTGCGCTTGCTGCGGCTTAAAACCCTGTTTATAGAACACTTCGAGAAATAATGACTAGCATGCATTGATGGCTCAACCAAGTCGAAAAGATACGTTGAAACTTACCTTTGATCCTCGGTATGCCAGACCCAAGTCGTTTGAAATAGAAAATTGGTTAGAAGAAGATGTGAAGCTCTCCTTTAATGATGTAATTGGGATCCACCTGTCGATTGTAGCTTGTGTCGTGTTTGTTAAAATGCGTAGTTCCGAGTTGTGCGAGAAAATAGTTGAGTCTTCCGGAGGTGTCATGAAATTTAAGCACTCAGATGGAAACGTTGGTGAAGTCACCGTTGCACATGCTGGTTTTGGCATTCGCACAATTCGAATCTTCGAGTTGCCTTTTGAGATTACAACAGACCAAATTAATGCTGTAATTTCACCCTTCGGGAAAGTGCTCAGCAACTTTGGCGAGAAATGGTCAAGCGCGCATAAATTCCCAGTACTAAATGGCGTACGGCAGCTTCGAGTGGAGTTACAAAAGCACATCCCGTCGTACATCAGTGTCTGCGGATATAGAGGGATTGTAATTTATGACGACCAACCGCGAACCTGTGCCGCCTGTAACAAGCCTGTGCACGTTCGCGCAGAATGTATACAGCGGCGCGTTGCACAGCTGCCGGCCGGCGAGGCCGCCAGGCCACCGGCGATGCAACACTGCCTGGAACTTACGCCGCCGTGGCACGCGAACGGCCGACTGCTTCCTCAGTCCCTGAATCGTGTGCAAATACAAATTCTCCAGACACTGATATTCCGATGGACGTCAGTGCCGTCATAGCTGACGACCTACAAGAGTCCCGTCAATCAACGGACACCGTTGAAGTTCCACCGAAACAGGCACCTGCAACTGTAAAGGCAGCAGATCCACCGGAAGTTGAAGACCGACACACCTTGCAGGAAAGCGACACTAACTTGGATACTGAAGGAAGTCCGACGAGAGGCAATTCTCCGAAGAAAAATAAGAATCGCCGGCTGGCGCGCAAAGGTGCAGAGGAGACAGCTCCACACTCCGACAAAAACCGAAGGAAATAGGTAGTACCTTAAGCCAACAGATCTATAGCAACACGAAAGCGACACCAGTTTCTGAGGAGCGTTCCCCTTCTGCGCTGGAAAAACGAGACGTCCAAGGAAAGCCAACAAAGAAAGCATCCATCCACCCCCAAGAAACGAGTCACTCTCATGAAGCTTCACTCGTCCCACCCACGACGACAACCTCAACGAGCTGCGCAGACGAAAGCGACCATAACAATGCCGACGAAGAAATGACAGAAGTTTCAGAAACTAAGACAGACTGTAAGCTAGCCCCACAGGTGGCTGATTTCTTCAACGAAGACGTCTCCGCGAACGAACATTCTAAAGAACAAGGACACACCACTGAAACATTTGCTACGAGTGAATATTATTAAAATGCGTTTTAAAGCTGACTCTTGCGTGACAAAACAGAAGAATGTTTTTTAAAGTTAGATCAAGTAGAACGAAGAATGTCTGACATACAAGCATACAAAATCGCGACAGTAAACCTTAATAAGATTCATAGTTCCTTTAAACTACAGAACTTAAAAGATTTTATATATGCTTCTGACAGTGACATTATACTTTTAAAAGAAGTGACAGACATTGAGCTCGGTAACGTACCTGGCTTCAACGCCATTACAAACCCAGGGCATGGAGCGGAAATGGGCACGGCTCTGCTCACAAAGGAGGGCATAGTAGTCCAAGATGTAGTAAAACTACCAAACAGTAAAGGCATAGCGGCCACATTAAACAAAATACGACTCATTAACGTGTATGCCCCTTCAGGATCCAGTAACAGGCACCGCAGAACGGAGTTCTTTAAAGAAGAAATTGTCCCACTATTTGGAATTCGATATGAACACCTTATCCTGGGAGGAGATTTTAACAGTGTTTTGCATGCCAAAGACCAAACTCCCAATTTCAACAAGTGTACTGAACTGGAACGTATAGTTAATGACTTAAGACTAATAGACTCATGGGAACATATGCACGGTGCAGCCCCTGGCTTCACCCACGCCACAAGTCACTCGGCGAGCCGTCTCGACAGGATATATGTAACGCACAATTTGAAACACCTCATTTTGCAGTCCGAAGTATGGCCTACCGTTTTTTCAGATCATGCTGCTTACATATGCACAATCAATCTGATAAAACAAGGGACATTCAGAGGTCGAGGCACATGGAAGCTCAATGTGTCACATCTGGAAGACCTTGTCAGGAGGCATTTCACAAGGTATGGAGAGAGTGTGAAAGCAAATTTAGCTCGCACAACTCTGGCACTGACTGCTGGCTGAAACATGCCAAACCCAAAATACGGAGGTTTTTCATAAACTACTCAAAAGACAAAAACTTTTGGTACAAATCAACTATAGAATTTTACTTTCAATGTCTACGGGATTTGTACAAGTCCGATGCAACAGTCGTGGACAACTACGAAAGAATTAACAAAATTAAAGCAAAAATTTTAGCACTACGGCGTAAACAACTGGAAGGCTACCAAATAAGGTCGCGTGCCCAGAATATAGCACAGCACGAGGTCACTTCCATTTATCATGTCATTCGTGAAAGCAAAAGGGCGTCCCGCAAGATATTATCTGAAATAACAACTGATGATGGAAGGAAGCTGACGAAGCAAAGAGAGATTAAAGAGGCAATCGTACAGCATTTTGAATCCTTAATGTCTAGTCAACCGGTTGACGAACAGCTTCAAGACGAGTTAATGATCAACGTCCAGGGCAAAGTATGCCACGCGGAAGCACAAACTCTCATCTCGCAAGTGGCCGAAGAAGACGTAGAAGAAGCTATATATGGAAGCACGAAAAATAAGGCTCCAGGGGCAGATGGAATTCAGGCAGAATTTTATCGCTGATTCAGTGGCCTCGTAAAAGGCAAGTTTACTCTCATCTGCAACGAACTGCTGAACCCTGAAAATGACATCCCGAAAGAATTTCGTGTGGGACTCGTAGTGTTAGTGCCAAAAACTACCAATACGAAATCTGTAAGCGCTCTGAGGCCAATTACGCTTACAAACAGCGATTACAAAATCTTTGGCCGCATCCTCGCTCGCAGGCTGAAAACCACAATGACCAGCGTCACCGGCCCTTATCAAACAAGTGTGGGCAAAGATAGGAGAATTCTCCAGACCCTTTGTGATTACAGGGACCTAATCTCAACGGCCGACGTCTGCAAAATAAAATGTGCACTCATCTCACTCGACTTTGATAAAGCATTCGACAGGGTAAATCATCGTTTTCTCCTTCGCACCATGGGCGCAATGGGCTTCCCACCTAGATTCATTGCGGTAGTAAGAAATACATTAACAAACAACTCAGCCAGATTTGTCATCAATGGACACATTAGCCGCCCGATTGACGTCACCAGCTCCATTAGGCAAGGGTGTCCAATGTCAATGGCACTCTTCGCCATCGCCATCGAGCCCCTGCTTGCCTCCCTTATGAAACATCTACAAGGACTACAAATACATGGAGAAAAGATCGTGTGCAAGGCGTACGCTGATGATGTTGGCTTCCTAGTCGTGAATGGCGCTGAAGTACAGAGCGCACTACGAACAGTAACAGAATATGAACAGGCATCTGGTGCAAAACATAATAGAACAAAGTCGGGGATTTTCAATATTGGACGTGGAATTGGGACCCAAACGCAGGATCTGTTACGCGAGCTTGTAACCATGAAATGTTTCGGCATAGATTTTAAAAGAAATATCAAGCACACTATTGCCGCGAATTATCGAAAATTATTTAACAGCATACGCGCCTCTGTACAAGCACATAGTATTAGGAAATTCGATGAACTTCAAAAAGTAACAGTGGCAAATGTATAGACACATCCAAAGTTAATTATGTAGCACAAGTTCTGCCCCCACCTGCGACTTTGTTGAAAAGCATCGCATCTGCACTAGGACACTTTGTGAGCCGCGGACGTATTTTCAAAGTCAAATATGACATTCTGACGCTCCCTACGAAATGTGGTGGGTTAAATCTCACCGATGTCAGCAAAAAAGCGCAAGCCTTATACCTTGCTACCACATACAAACAATGGAAAGAACCAAGTGGTACCCTTGCTGCACATTTGTTAAACGAAATAGCTCCTGCTTACGTCAGTGCACCTATAAATGTCCAACACATACCCAACGGATTATACCACTTGAAATACTTTTTCGTAGAATACAGCTACATACAGGCAAGGATTCCTGAAAAAGACATCATGAAAGTAAAAGAACTTTACAATTACTTGATGAAAGACAAACCCAGAAACGAAGTAGAACAAAAGTATCCTTGTTATAACTGGGAAACAATATGGAAAAATATTCACTGCCGGAACCTGCCAGCGTATGTCAAATCGACCTGGTACTTTGCTGTAAACAAAAAAATTACGACGAACTCTAAACTTCACTCTATTCGATTGGCCGAGTCACCGCTGTGTACATTATGTAATATACCAGATACCGAAGAGCATAGATTGCTGTGTGAAAGGGTAAAAGAAATATGGCTCTACATAAGACAAAAGATAGCGAGCGTCAGCAGAACTACGCCCAATGCCGTTACGACTGGTGAATTTTTAAACCCTGACGGTATACCTTACCCTAAAACAAAACGAAACGCAATTAACTGGTTGAAAGGCCAAACGATGCATTACATCCTAACAAAAGAATCAAGCAATAGGGAGGACTTCTGGGTATACCTTACAACTGAGCACCACAAGTTGATGTGTACTAAAAAATACAAAGGAAATTACGCAAATTTTTTAACTAAAACAATACTGTAACCAATAAAAATGCGTAATTTACATTACACATCCAAGCATTTCGTATATTAGACGAATGATTTATGGTTAGAATTTGTACTTCACGTAGCAGGAGGAGGATTTCCAACTGAAAGTAATCAGAGAAGATCAGCAGTATAGACCTGTTAAGCCTATGTGTATATATTACTTTGTTTTGGGGGAAGCACAGTGGTGAAACTGAAATACACACTTTATTTAGTTTCTGTCTTTCTTTCCTTTTCGTTTCACAAGAAGACACATTTATGTTAATTATGTGTAAAATCAAGCAGAAGAAGTCTACTTTACTTCATTACCTTCTGAAGAAGGAAATTTTACTTATCAGCAATAATGAGTTTGCTTCTTTCCGTTTTTCCACGCACGGAGAACGAAATTTACAGATGCAGTTACATTTCCATAACGATTATGTGACTGCCTTCTCAATGGAATTTACATTTAATTTTATTCAAGCCATGTTGCAAACAAAGGCAACAGAATGGGCATACTTAGTTTGTCGTTCAGAAGAATCGTGTTTCCACATCATCAAGTTACATTCATTCTTTAAAGGCGGAGAAGCCGGGCCGAGAAGGCAACACTTGGCGAGCGTAAACGACGGGTTGAAGGGGAGGAAGGAGACCCCCCCCCCCCCCAAAAAAAAAGGAAAAAAAAATGGTTTGTCGGCACGGTAGCTCACTGTGTTTGGTCAGAGGGTTAACTTTTCTCTGTAATAAAAAATACTGAGTTAATCCATCAACAACGAACTTAGACGGATGTCTTACGACGTCCGCCCTGAGCAGATGCAACGAACAAAAGCGAAAAAAATGAGTTTTTTTTTTATAAAAAAAAAGAAAAAAAGAAAGGATGGAAAATGGTAAGGTGACCGCTCGCAATAACGAGGAAATACGCGTTCGATTCCCGCTCCGGCACAAATTTTCTTTGTCGTCTTTCCATTCTACAGCTGATGGTTGTCTTTTTTCGCAGTTGCGAACACATTTATGTATTTCATAACGGCTGTAGTCACCGCAGTGCCTGTTCCTTTCGACATGTTTGCACGTCCCAAGGAGCTTTGCATCGTAATCAGACTAACACAGGCACCACAACATCATGTATATATACTGTCTGTTAGTAAGGCCTTTTTTTTGTTATTTTGATGTTTACTTATGTCTGTAGTACTGTTTTATATAAAGGCTAACAACGTTTTTCTCTTTACAGATGAGTCACGACATGCTGGGAGTTGAGACCTGGACTTACTGGGTAAAATCCGTTTATCTTAAGATTTGCGAGTAACAAAGACTCAAGATAATTTTCGGCCTCTCATATCTCACTTCAGCTTACCACGGAACGCAGGCATCCAGTAAGACAGGGCAAAGCATTTGGAATATCAGTTTAGCGGAATGGAAAGTGTCTCGGAAGAGAAAAGGAAGTTAATGAAGTTTAGCAAAATTAAATGTGGTGATTCTGGGGAAATCAGGCTTCGAGATGAGATGCTACAAGTAGTAGATAATCTTTCCATTTGGACAGAAAAATAACTGATTACGGCAGAAGTAAAGAATATGCAAAATGTTTGTCTTCCAGGAGAAAGAAAATTTTCACGAAGAAATGGAAATTTGCTATCTTCGAATACTAATCTAGATTAGATTAGATTAGTTTTTCGTTCCATAGATCCGTGCTGAGGAAATCCTCGTGGATGTGGAACATGTAAATTTTTTTTTCAAGCTGAAATAACAATACTAATAGTATGAATATATACAATACATCATTTGTTTCTATTAAAAAATTCGTCAATGGAGTAGAAGGAGTTGGCCACTAGTAAGTCTTTCAGGCTCCTTTTAAACTGATCTTTATTTGTTTCATATCAGTGCACACTCCGCTGTAGAGTGAAAATTTCATTCTAGAAACATCCCCCAGGCTGTGGCTAAGCCATGTCTCCGCAATATCCTTTCTTTCAGGAGTGCTAGTTCTGCAAGGTTCGCAGGAGAGCTTTTGTAAAGTTTGGAAGGTGGGAGACGAGGTACTGGCAGAAGTAAAGCTGTGAGGACGGTGCGTGAGTCGTACTTGGGTAGCTCAGTTGGTAGAGCACTTGCCCGCGAAAGGCAAAGGTCCCGAGTTCGAGTCTCGGTCCCACACACAGTTTTGATCTGCCAGGAAGTTTCATATCAGCACACACTCCGCTGTAGAGTGAAAATTTCATTCTTGATCTTTATTTGTAACTAAATTTTTTTTATGTTTGCTGGCAAATGATTGAAGATGAGTGTTCCTGAGTAGTGCACCCCTTTTTGCACTAAGTGCTTTTCAGTCCTTGTGCAGATCATTTTTGTTCCTGGTATTGTATGTATGAATTGAGCTGTTTGCTGGAAAACGAGATATATTATTTAGGAAAAATTTCATTAAGGAGTAAATATACTGAGAGGCCGTAGTTAGTATACCCAGTTCTTTGAAGAGGTTTCTACAGGATTTCCGTGAATTTACTCCACAAATAATGTGTATTACACGCTTTTGGACTCTGAAAACTTTTGTTTGACTTGAAGAGTTACCCCAAAATATTATACCATATGACATTATGGAATGAAAGGAGGCAAAGTATGCAAGATTTTTCATTTTTATGTCGCCTATGTCTGCTAACACTCGAATTGCAAATACAGATTTGTTACGGCGTTTCTGCAGTTCTGTGGAGTGCTCCTCCCAACTGAATTTATTATCAAGTTGTAATCCCAGGAATTTAAGACTGTCAACCTCTTCTATCTGCTCTTCTTCATACTTTATGCATATTCTGGGTGGAAACCTCTTACAGGTTCTGAATTGCATATAGTGAGTCGTTTCGAAGTTTAATGTCAGTGAGTTGGTTTTAAACCATTTATTAATATCCATGAAAATATCATTAGCAGAGCTTTCTAGAACTACTCTCGACGTACTATTTATTGCAATACTTGCGTCATCTGCAAACAAAACGAACTCTGCTTCTGGCAATGTAACTGATGAGAAATAATTAATGAACACAAGAAAAAGCAATGGCCCTAAGATGGATCCTTGTTGGACACCAAATGTAATTTCTTCTCATTCTGATGATGACTGATGACTTAATTCACTAGTCCCTTCCACTGACACCCTTTGTTTCCTGTTAGTGATGTATGACTTGAACTATTTTGCAGCACTGCCTGTGACACCATAGAATTATAATTTATTTAAAAGGATGTTGTGGTTCACACAATCGAATGCCTTTGACAAATCACAGAAAATACCTGCTGCTTGTACCATGTTATTTAAAGAAATAAGTACATTTTCACTGTAGGTGTAAATAGCCTTCTCTATATCAGAACCCTTCAGAAATCCAAACTGTGTTCTTGATAATATGTTATTTGTGGTCAGATGGTTGAGAAGCTGCCTGTAGATTACTTTTTCTAAAATTTTTGAGAATGCTGGCAAAAGTGAAATCGGTCTGTAGTTTGATGATATCTCTTTATCCCCTCTCTTGAATAGAGGGTTTACATCTGCATATTTTAGCCAGTCAGCGAATGTCCCAGTTATAATTTATCTGGTTACACAAGTAACTTAGAATTGTACTAAACTCACAAGAACGTGCCTTAATTAACTTTGTAGATATTTCATCGCAACCACCAGAATGCTTTGTTTTTAAAGATTTTGTTGTGGAAGTTATTTATTTTGCTGAAGTGAGTGACATATTCATGTACCTGAAGCTATTTGTAAAGGCTAGTTTCAGATATTCAAGGGCATTATTTACTGATCCTGACAATCCCATTCTGTCAGTAACGGATATAAAGTACTTGTTAAATAGATTTGCTATACTATGCCCATCGGTTACTAACGTGTCATCTACCCTTAGTGCTATTTGTTCCTGTTCCTTTCTGGTTCTACCGATCTCCTCTTTCGCTATATCCCATATTGTTTTTATTTTGTTCCCTGACATTGCTATCTTCTTCTCGTAGTGCATTTGTTTAGATGTCTGAATTACTTTTTTTAATATTTTACAGTATTCCTTGTAGTTAGCTAAATCATCAGCATTGGAGCTAATCTTGGTCGACATATACATTTTCCTTTTTGTCTTATAGGAAATCTTTATTCCTTGTGTAATCCATGGTTTTATTATAGACTTCTGTTTGATTTGATAACTTTTATAGGAAAACAGTTTTCAAACATAGTACTGACATTGTTCATGATTGTGTTATATTTTTCATTCATGTCATGAGCACTTTAAACATCTTTCCAGTTCATATCATTGAGCAGTTTTCTAAAACACTCAATTTTTGATTGATTGACTACTCTCCTGTACTCCGATTTTGCAGTCTTGATAATCTGCTTAGAATTTACATCTAAAACAAGGAGCTGCATGTCATGATCTGATAGTCCATTTATTACAGGTTTTATGATGTGATTTTGTTCCTTTGCTTTGTCTCCAAAAAGTTATCAATGGCTTTCCTTGAGGATTTAGTGATCCTAGTTGGAAAGTTTATAGTGTGAGTTGGATTGAAAGACATCATTACTAACTGCAATAAATGTTTACTGGAAGATTGCATTAGAAAATCTGTATTAAAGTCATCAGCAATCAAAATTTCTTTGTTTCTTTCTGTTAAATAATCTAAAAGAGCTTATAGATGATTTATGAAAAGATTATAATTTCCTGCAGGTGCTCGGTAAATAGTTTCTATTATATAGGATCTGTTATGGAACCTTACCTCTGTTGCACATGCTTCTAGATGCTGCCAATCTCTCTTAAAACTCGTTTCCTTTCCCCCTTCCCTATCCTAAAAGGCATCCCTCTGACACCTGTGACCACTGGTATTTTACCACTTGTGACAGTGTCCCCCCTTAAGTTTTCTGCAATCAACCCAGACAGTTTTCCCTTCCCTTTCCTATTGAGTGCCTAGTGTAGTCCCACCTATCGATAGAATACACAGGAATCAAACCAATATGGGGTCCTATATCCGTCCTAAGCAGCCACTCCAACTCCAAGTTCACCCTCCCTACAGAAGGGTTCAAATGAGGCCGATCATGGCGTCTCAACACAGACACAAATCCCACACTCGTATGCTTCGTTGCTGATGCTATCTAAGTATGGAGAAGTCTTTTTTGAAAGTATTTAGAGTGTAGCCTTATATGTAAGTAAAATGTCAACACAAGAAGATAATTTTAAAATGTGGTGATCGTTAGATCTGATTACTGATGAACATGAACTGAATTGGATTTGGTAGAAAAGCGCACTTTGAGACAACTTGATTAAAAGAATGGTCAGGTTATAATACAATTTCTGGGGCTTCAAGGAATGGTTAACTTGGCAGTGGAGGAAAAATGGGGTAGGGGAGAGGGAGGAAGGTTTATAGGGCTGGTGTGATCGATGATTGTTATCCTTATTTCGGAAAAAAGCAGACTTACATCTGTGAGGCGGAAAACGACGACAGAGAATAAATACGCCCTGTCACAGATCTTGTGTACTCAAAAGATATTATTGCCAAAAAAATAAAAGTCATGTTGGTCCACACAGTTCCATATTTGCTCCACTTGTTTCCCGTGCAGAAATCCAGTTTCAGAATTTACCGAACTAGGAAGTGAAAAAAATGTGTTTCAGACCAAGACCAACACGTTGTTAAGAATGTTACTTTATGATATAGTGGAGAACTGAAAAGAAGAAAAGCTTTTACACAGTGCCCCACTATTCCTGCGGTGATGATTAACAGCCTACTTTGAGCTAAGTCCCTTTACTTGGCGCTTGTTGCTGTTACACGTTAAGAAGATAGCTTATGAGTGAGTATAAGTTATAGACTTGATTTCAGCAATCTGAAAGGCAAATAAAGAAACGTTTCCTGTATTACGGCAGAAAATAGCTGCCAGTCTATGACTTTGATGGACATTGTTATCCCAGTACCAGGGATGTGAAGAAGGAAGTAGATGACGGATGTTTACAATCGCCCTACTGCTAGGGATACATAGAACTTGTACCTGTCTTCATTTGCAGTCGAAAATCTGCGGGAGCCGTAGCATTACTCCCGCAATTAGCTATATTCAGCACTCTAGAACTAATGCTCGAACGTAACACTGAACCGTTGGCATCTCGCAGTATAACTACCACATGAACATAGCCAATGATGTGCGGGTTGACAACTACATTCCCATGAGAGTCTTACTAGCTTTGGGTTGTCATGACGCGCATTCATGGATTAATTTTTTTCATCGAACTGCTGATCCATAATTTCAACAAGACAGTTCCCCACAAAATATTTCCAAAAGTGTGGGGGCTGTTTTACAACGCAGTATACATAACGTCTGCCCTGCCTTGACACCTCACCGGTTATATAGCTAAGGATGAGCCATCGAGCTGCATATTGAAGGCTTTAATAATAATGTTTCAAGTTACATCTGAACAGGTTACCAGATATTACATCAGAACTATCTGATTTGACACAGTGGCTTTCAGGATACCTGTTTTTGTTCCCCAGTGAGGTCTCATGAGCTACTAGTTTTTTGGGCCATAGTATGTCTTTGTTTTTCTTACTACTTCATTCGCATAGCTGTTAGTCGTAAGTGTTCCTGACAAAATATCCATGGCTACAATGTTTTTATCCCGACAATATAGTTCTATAGAGATTTAAAGAACGTGGTAAGTGTTATAGTTATGCTACCCTGTATAACTATTTACGAACCTTTCCACGTGCAAAAACTGCTTTACATACAATCACATTGAATTAGTTGTCAACTGTATTTCACTCGCAAATAAGATTCAGAGTACAAGGATTAATGAGGCTGCGCTACATAAACATAATCTTCTGTAAGTGCGGAATGTTAATTGTGCTAGTGGATAAGTACTTTGGATATCCGATGTAACAGAGCCTCTTATTCGTAAATATTGTAGAAAACCAGATCGATGTTGACAAAAGAGATAAAATGCACCCCTCTTCATATTGAATGTTGGGGTTCATTGATCGGTCAAACGATTGGCGACAGTTTTCTGTCGTAAAATGGATCCAAACACAGAATGGTGTTCCTTCGATTAAACGATACGTGTTATAATTTCTTTTTGCTTGCATCAAAAATTTTAACTGAACTAGATCACTTGAGCGTTATTGCATAGTGCAACAGTTTCGTCCATTTCTGCGTCTTTTGCGATACTGGGCAACAAAACGCTGAACTCCTTATCTTGGGGAATGTGCTGAAGTTCTTTCTGCAATTCCATTTCCAACATTTATTCTAAAAAGCCAGATTTTTAGAGGACTTGGGAAGCCCTTCTGATCTTAGTTCTGCCAACTTTCGATTGCTTTGTTGCGATAGTACGTCTTGCGTTCAAAATGGGCTAAAAAGGCAACTGAAAGGATGGGAGAACCGGTACTTCTTCGGCTTTGTACTATTCATTGTTGTTTTACGCATTATGTACCGCTCATTGTACGTATCTATAATGGAACGTTCTCTCCACGTGGGTTTGTGGCTGCCCGACACACCATTAAAATGTCCTCCAAATTATTTTTTGTTGAAATGGTCTACTTCACTTACAAGCTTTCTGATGTTATCGTAGTTACGCTGTCTTCAACTTTACCTGATTTAATTGTACTTTACTACAGGTACCGGTACTTCCTTTGTAATGTTCATTCTCTACTACTTAGATTTCTTCTTTTCATTCTTTTGTCGTTGCTCTTCCTCAATCGTCTTCTCTAACTTGTATTTTTAATTTATATTTTGCTTTTTTATTTTCTTTAGCATACATTTTTACTGTCACCTTTTGCCTAGTTTCAGTGGCTCATCCTTTGCTCATCATGTACCTTGATCGGGACATACGTGTTGTAGTTGTTGCACTGTAGTTGTAAATACTTTTATAGGTTCTGTTAATATTATCTCAGGAATAATGTTGTCCTGCCATCATTAATATGTCTCCCATTGTATTAACGATTGCTGGACTTACTGGGTCAACATTGTTACTACAAGTTGTGTAACCATCAGTTCTGTTATAAATGTGCAGTGAAAGTAAGAAGAATGGACATAGGTAGGAAGGGTTCCAACGCGCAACGTGGTCGCTTAATATAAATCAATAAAGCCTTTGGCATATTCTTTCTGCACTGAAATTCTTGTGTTTTTTTTAATAATTCTTTTTGCACAAAATGTTTAAATCTTTGGAGTAATACTTGACTTAAGGTGTCTTCTTCTTATAGGAATGGAAGGATGAACTCCTGAAATGGGATCCGAACCGATACGAAGGCATCAAGGAGGTGCTCATGAGCGCGAATGCCATCTGGACGCCGGAGCTGGTCCATGTCAGCAGGTTATAATTCCTTTGTTGAATATCACAATAAAGTAGGGACGCAAACTCTTAGTATTCATAGTCACTGACTCAAAGTTTCTGTGCCAGGTAGCGGTGATTTATAGTGTCTCATTACTCAATATATACAGGGTGAAAAGTATTTAAACCGACAAACTCTGGGAGGTTGTAGGGGACATCAAAACAAATATTTTTCCCTAATGCCAATTTTCCCTATGATGAGTATTTAAACTGGTAGAGGAAGATTTCTCTGACGACAAATTAATTAAACCAACAAACACTTTTCCATTTTTTTATGACCAAGAGACAACACATTAACACAACCCAATTTCAATTACAGCAGATTTTAAAAAATGCCTCCATTGACACGTAAACAAAGGTTACACCGTCGGGTCATGTTCTGTCTGACACGGGCAAAAACCCCAGGAGTATCCTGAATTGTTCCTGCTGCTGCTACTATCCGGGCAACCAGATCCTCTTCTGATGCAACAGGAGTTGCGTAAACAAGGCTGTGCATCTCTCCCCACACAAAAAAGTCCATAGGGGACATATCCGGGGATCGAGCAGGCCATGGTACAGGACCACCTGTGCCAATCTATTTTTCTGGAAACCATCGGTCCAGGAATCGTCGCACACGACGACTGAAATTTGCCGGCGCCCCGTCATGTTGGAACCACATGCGTTGTCTTGTAGGGAGCGGGACGTCTTCCAGCAATTCTAGCAATACTCTGGCGAGAAAATTGTAATAGTGCCTGCCAATTTAATGGCCTAGGTAGCAGATACGGCCCAATTAAACAGTCCCCAACAACACTGACCCACACATTAACGAAGAACCGCACTTATTGAACGCTAGTAACTGTGGCATATGAGTTATCCTCACTCCAAACATGCGAATTGTGCATGTTGAAGACTCCATTACGCCTGAACGTTGCTTCATCGGTAAACAACACAGAGGCTGGAAATGTAGGATGCATTTCATACTGTTCCCGGTAACACTGCGAAAACTGTGCTCTGGGTGGATAATCAACTGGTTCCAGGTTGTGGACACGCTGTAAGTGAAACGGACGTAACAACTACTCTCGAAGGATTGTTCTTACATTCGTCCATTCGTCTGATTCGTCCCCATGTTACGTGCAATTGCGTAAGTGCTGATTGAAGGATCCCGCTCGACATGCTGCAAGACGGCTTCCGAAAATCGCAGCGTTCTTACCGTGCGACGGCGTCCCTGTCCAGGTAATCTGCTAAATGACCCGGTCTCACGCAGACGTTGGTACACAGCAGCAAAGGTCGTATGATGCGGGATACGGCGATTAGAATATTGTTGTTGATAAACCCGCTGTGCAGCTCGTCCGTTGTGGTGCGCTACGTAGTTCGCACCAACCATACCAGTGTACTCACTCCAGGTTTATCGCTCCATTAGTTAACAGAGACAATGCACTACTACACTGCTGGACAGCAGTTGCCTACAACTGAAGAGTGTAATACGCCCTCTAACAACTGAAGCTCGTAATATGGCCTCTAATGACTGAAGAGAGTAATATGACCTCCACCGGTTTAAATAATCCTCATAGGAAAAATGACATTAGGGAAAAATATTTGTTTTGATGTCCCCTACAACCTCCCAGAGTTTGTCGGTTTAAATACTTTTCACCCTGTATATCTAACTCGACTTGACATTTACGTACAAAGTATTATGTGTTTCTAGCTAACTGTCTTTGGTAAACTTACGTACGGCCAAATCAGTTTTCTCTCGATCTTATAAGGAACACTCTGCTATTGTATTTGGTCGCAGGTGAAAGTCCTGATAAAGTAGATCCCAATAAAGCATAC
Source organism: Schistocerca serialis cubense (assembly GCF_023864345.2). Classification (NCBI taxonomy): domain Eukaryota; kingdom Metazoa; phylum Arthropoda; class Insecta; order Orthoptera; family Acrididae; genus Schistocerca; species Schistocerca serialis. Next base: position 598,582,577 of record NC_064643.1, read on the forward strand.
TTTTTTATACGGAAGTATTCAAAGAACTCTGTTTCCATCTGCTTTCCCTCGGAACTGATTACTGTGACACTACAGCCACTGTGCCTGTACAATTCACCAGGGAAACTACTGTCTTGATTTAGAAAAACTGTGTTCAACCATGAGACTTGCACGAAATAAGGTGCAATTCGTTGCGGAATTACTGATACGCCTGTATTTTTTGTTCCTGGAAAATGTAATTCTTAGTGTCATATTGTTAGTAATTGAGTACCTGATACGACAGTCGAAATAGTAAACGCATTAACCCTGCCTACTGTACTTGAATTTGTGGCACGTCGTCTGATGGACGGACAGCTCTGTTATCTCGTTGCTGTTTAATTGAGTTCCATTCATTTAATTTCGAAGTCCTTTTCGTAGACTCTTGCCAGTACCACTGAAATAAAATAGCTCCATTAAAAAGGAAAAGAGATGGTTCAAATGGCTCTGAAGGAAAAGAGATATATATCATATTTTTGTAGCTATAAAAGTTCAAAAATTTCCTCAAGTAGTCAGAAAAGTCGTCACACTGTCCACTGTAACTCAGTGAAGACCTCACCAGGATACGTTTATTCATTTTGGGTACATTCGAGGTGCCCTGTCTCAGCTGCCTCGCTGCCTCCCCCGACATACAAAAGTCGACAGCTTCCATTCGATTATGTGAAGAGAGTAAAAAATTCTGAATTGAGAAAAGATTTGGGCATTGAGACTCAATACCACCGCAACTATTTTCTACAGTCCTGGAAGAGGTCTTCCGTTCATTTAACTGGGACGAAGAAAGCACACAAATAAACGGATTTTTTTTCTGAACCACCTTCTAACTGCAGGTAGTACTGTTTTGCTAGATTCAGATCCAGAACAACATCAGCAAAGGGTGGAGAAACTGAACAGAGCAAGTGTGACAGCAGGACTGAAGTTTAATTACGATAAGACAAAGTAATGGTGCGGTCAGTAAGCTGATAGGAATGTATTAACAATTAATGATTAATTTACTGAAACAATTGACTGATTTGTAAACTTACTGCAACTGAAAACAATAAGAGGGTGGGCACTTACAGAAGTAAAGAGGAGGCTAGAAGTAGTGCAGGGCTCGTTAGGGAAACTGAATAATGTATTCCGAAATGAATTCCCAATGAGCTCTATTTGGAGAGCGTGTAACTATTGTACACTTCCAGTACTAACTTACAGAAGGGAATCGTGGAGATGAAATGCACAGTTAAAGCATGGTGGTTGTCCAAATAGTAAGGGAAAGCTGCATGCCGGCTGTAAAGAAAGTAAAGAATCGTTAAAGGTAAAATACACGTATTGAGATTATGAAACTGACTGTAACGAAGCTGAAACGCAGTTAAACTTGGCATCTGACGATATAAAATGAGAAAGGGTAGCCGGAGAAGGTTCTGTGTTGGATTCCTCACGGTATGAAACGGCCCAGAGGACGACCTAATGGAAGATATATTAAAACAAGGAGGACGAACTTGATGCGAGAGGCCGAAGATTGTAAAGTAGGGGGAAATTGGAGAGTGTCATTTCCATCAGAGAATAATAAATATCTGGTTGACTAAGATAATTACTTCGTTCACTTAATCTGCACCGAGGCCACAGAGTATGATTAATGAATTAAAAGTGTTTTGCCGGAAATGTGTTTGCTTTTATACTAGCTCGTACTTGTGGCTGCTGGGCACCCAATGCTTCCGCCGCCTCGCTACATTAAGGTGCAAAATGTTTTGAGTACATTATTACATTTGGATATCGTGTTTTCATAAACCTACCAACTATTTACAGCCATCGCTGTATTAATAGGACATAAAAGCTACGTATCGGTACTTTAAAGGTTCGTCCTCCATAGCTGGCAACTTCTGAGTAGCATACTTGAGATGAAAACACCGAGACAAAAATTCAACAGGTAAACGTCAAAAAATGGCCATATAAGCCTCAAGAGATTTGTATTGTCATTGACGATGATTAGAGACCGGATTATATGCATTTACATGTTGCATGTGCATTTGGATATTTGGCTCCTTTTCACCGGTTATTGAATATTGTAGCAAAAAACTAGTGATGATAGATATTTTCGCTCTATGTTTACAATGTTTGTAAAATTTAGACGGGCGGTCTCTTGTTTGATCTAGTTTTGATGTCTCACAAGTTGACCGCTATCTAGAGCTGCGTACAATCGCTAACCGAGAGGCTACCGCCTAGCAAAATCATTACAGAAGAGGAACAGGAAGTCAGAGTCAATGCTCCTGCGCCCGCGCCCCCGGTAAATTTCCTCCGCTGTGATGCCGTACGCGTCGACAACAATTAAATTAAGCGGATAAATGATGATGGCGCCCTCTTGGGTAAAATATTCCGGAGGTAAAATAGTCCCCCATTCGGATCTACGGGCGGGGACTACTCAAGAGGGCGACGTTATCAGGAGAAAGAAAACTGGCGTTCTACGGATCGGAGCGTGGAATGTCAGATCCCTTAATGAATCGGGCAGGTAGGTGTGAAAATTTAAAAATGGAAATGGATAGATTCAAGTTGGATATAGTGGGAATTAGTGAAGTTCGGTAGCAGGAGGAACAAGACTTTTGGTCAGGTTAATACAGGGTTATATATACAAAATCAAATAGGGGTAATGCAGGAGTAGGTTTAATAATGAATAAAATAATAGGAATCCGGGTAAGCTACTACAAACAGCACAGCGAACGCGTGGCCAAGATAGATACGAAGCCCACGCCTACGACAGTAGTACAAGTCTATATGCCAACTAGCTCTGTAGATAACGAAGAAATTGAAGAAATGTATGATGAGATAAAAGAAATTATTCAGATAGTGAAGGGAGACGATAGTTTAATAGTCATGGGTGACTGGAATTCGATAGTAGGAAAAAGGAAGAGAAGGAAACGTAGTAGGTGAATATGGATTGGGGGTAAGAAATGAAAGAGGAAGCCGCCTGGACGTGCTCTGAGGCATCAAGGGATCACAAATTTAGTATTGTAGGGCAGCGTGTAGGGTAAAAATCGTAGAGGGAGACCAAGAGATGAATACACTAAGCAGATTCAGAAGAATGTAGGCTGCAGTACGTACTGGGAGATGAAGAAGCATGCACAGTATAGAGTAGGATGGAGAGGTGCATCAAACCAGTCTCAGGACTGAAGACCACAACAACAACAACATTTTAGTCGCACGTCCACAGTTTCAGCTTGGCTTTCCATTTACTTGTACATAGGTGAACTTGTTTACGACGTGCAGTGTGTAACGTGTTAGGCACCTCGCTACCCGAAAAAAGAAACGTCGTTTCGTGGATAGATGACCATCCTGGAATATTTACATATGACGGAATTATTTTATATTGTCGAGTTTGCGAGAAAAACGTTTCGTGCGAAAAAAGTTTCAAATAGACCAGCGTGTGGAAGACAAGTCATTATATTGTAGGAATGCAGAAGAAAGGATCACGACAACAACTTCTGACAACAGCAAGGTGTAGTAGCAGAGATTTGTCCAAAGGTAACCAATATCAGTTGGTTTAACATAGATCTATGTGAAGCATTCACTGCAAGCAACATTCCTCTTCACAAAATTACAAACCCTATCCTCAAAGGCTTCCTGCGCAAATTCTGCTTAAAACAAATTGTGCCAGATGAGTCAATATTGCGTAAAAATTACATACCGACAATTTTCGTAAATGTTCTGGAAGAAATACGCAGTGAACTCAAGGACAGCATTATCTGAATTTTCGTTGACGAAACTACAGACACTTGTGGTCGTTACACTGCAAATTTAATTGCTGGTGCTTTAAAAGGAGAGCGTTCTTCTTCCTATTTAGCGGCCGGCAAAGAACTTGAAAAAGTAAATCATTCTACTATCGCTAGATTTGTGAATGAGTCTATTAGAAAAATATTTCCAGAATCTTCTGCAGATGAAAGGGTGTTTGTGTTTAACTGAGATGTTGCTCCCTATATGACCAAAGCAGGAAAAGCCCTACGAGTATTTTATCCCAATTTGATTCATGTGACCTGCTTTGCTCATGGAGTACATCGCCTTTATGAAGAAGTACGTTCCACGTTTGTGAATGTAAATAAACTGATTTCATCCGCAAAGAAACTGTTTCTAGAGGCTCCTGCTTGCTTCAAGACCTACAAAGAAAAACTACCAAATGTATCTTTACCCCCAAACCAGTGGTAACTCGTTGGGGTACGTAGGTCAAAACTGTGTTGTTTTACAATGAACATTTCGAGGCCATTAGAGGGGTGGTAAACAACTTCGACATCGCCGAGGCTTTGGCAGTACGCCAGTGCAAGGAAGCTTTTAATGATTCCTGTATTAAAAAAGACATTGTTGTGATTAGCACTCATTTTTCACATATATCTGAAAGCGTTAAACAGCTTGAAACTCAAGGTTTGACGATGAATGAATCTATTCAATTAATGATTATTTTAGTGAATTCCTCATTGCCAGGGTTATTTCCAAGAAAACTTAAAGAAAAGTTTGAAAATATTTAAAATAATAACCCTTGTGCCAAATTGATAGTTTTATTAAGGGACAGGTGAACTTTCACCAGAAACAGTAAGTGCCAACATAGCACCGAAATTCAAATACTGCCCAGTTACCTCAGTTGATGTAGAACGTTCCTTTTCTGCTTATAAAAATGTTTTGAGAGATCGAAGATACAATCTTACTACCGAAAATTTGGAACAGTACTTGGTCGTTCATGTTTACAATAGCAGAAAAATGTAAAATAAATTATAAATGATGCTTTGATCCAATAGTATTAATTAAAAGTTAATACTGTTAAAAAATCATGATTGTATGTTGTGTTTTAAATAAAATATTGCAGAGTTTTTGAGCGTGCCCCTCTGTATGCGATATATCTCGAAGTTGGTCCTGTGCATACTGATTGTTTCTCTGCGACTTACTCGCATCACATCCAGGTGTTACCGATAGCAATAGCAAAGTAGTAACAATTCTTGAAACACAGTACGCGTTCTCATTTTGCAAAATTTTTAGAAAATAATCCCAGAAAGACCCCCTTCCTAAGCTCTACCAGAAAGTATTCAGAAAATGATATCAGCGCTCTAAATGTACCGATTTTTCGCGAGACCGGCGCTCTTCCTCGTAACTGATATGCACAGGTTCGAGTCTGAGATGTAATGCACGCAGTAACCACCACGTTTTTTGTTATTTGATCTTGCATATTTCGACACTTTCCATGCATTTTGAAACATTTTTCATGCATATTTTAAGATTTTTTTGATGCATATAGTGATGATATGTATTGCCACGTAGAGGACTGGACGAGCTGTACTTTTTGGAAATCACAAACTGTTTAAGGGGGTAGTTCAATTATTTTTCTGAATATTTGATTTATTGCTCTTTAATTGCTGCAGTTCTGTTGGTCTTGATTATGAAGGTTTCATCATCAGCTAAGAGCACTATTTCTACGTTATTTGTTGAGAATGGAAAGTCATTTACATATAGCAATAACAGAAATGGCACAAGAATTGAACACTGTAAAGCACCTGTTGTAATTTATCCACACTCAGGAGAAGAGTGATCCTGGGAGCTGCATGAGCTATTCATCACGAACCTTTTCTTCATGTCGGTAAAGTAACTATTGTGGTTCTGCCCCAGGGGCGCAGTCGGGAATGCGCTGCAGCCCATGATGCCACGGGGCGGGTTCTGCCGCGTCACGACAGATGGCAACGTGTCGTGTATGGTGGATGCTGAGTACTACTCGCACTGCGGCGTTGACTTGGCCAAGTGGCCGTATGACACACACACGTGCTACCTCATCTTCATCAACTGGCTGGATCTCGACGACGAGGTCAGCATCAGGCTGCGCAATGGCACGGGGGTGAGTATGCCAAGGGCAGGCGCTGTCTATTATTGGAAATGACGATGATGATCGAGGTAAAATTAATGCTTGTATATTCCTGGAGTTCCCAGTCTCTGTGCAATGTCTGGTAAATGAAGAAAACTTCATAAGTCAAGAGCGCTACAAAAGAATTTTAGTGGATGACCGGTTTCGCAAGAGATATTCTGTCATTGTAGGATCTTATGTTTTAAAATTTTTACAACACATTATTCGTAAGTGTTAAAAGTCGGTTCACACTGGAGATGTTAGTGGGAAGTGCATATGCAATGTGCAGCGACTTGTAGTATTGATGTTGTAAAAAGTTTAAAGTTACGTTTTAAAAATTTTAAAGCATAAGATACGATGATGGCCGCACATAGCCGTCGAAACTGGTCATCCAACAGAATGCTTTTCTAGTGATCTTGGGTTGTGAAATTTTCTTTAGTTGTAGTAAAATTAATGAGTAAAGCAGGTGGCTAAAAAGTAGTGAACTTTAAATATAGTTTTAGTGAAGGCTAGCAATAGATTCGGTGGAATGTAGAGGAAAAAGAAGCAGTTACTACAAGAATCAATATGGTGAAACTAGGTAATAAAACACAGCCAAACCAAGTTATCCTGCGCTCGTGGCAGATCGCCAATTCTGACCCTCTTCCTTCCTCTATAACAAATTTACTGCATTTTTTTTTCTGTGAAGACCTAGCAAATTATATAACTGATTGATTAGATTTAGAAAAAAATAAAGCATCATTAATGAAAAATTTTACTTAAGTGATCTATATTGGTAAATTTACTGTACATAATAAGTCAAATGTACGGCTGTAGTACAAAATCTATATCTTGATGTTTCTGGGTTTGGTTGCAGTGTGACATATAAAAAGCTCTGATTTTATTTATTCCTCATACATTGTTAATAGTGCACAGATTACTAATCATGAGTAAAAGAAAACGGTCTGTGGTTAGATGTGAGAGAATATTCCTTTATAGGCCTTCATTGTGTCACTGATATCAAGTTTAGCAGTTCTGTCATATTCTGCCAACAATATAGTAAATTTGCCTGCTTTCATCCATACTTCAAATTAGTTTGCAGAAACATGTAATTGAAAAGGTACCCACTAAAGGTCGTAACTTCGACATGTGCTACCGAGAGCTCCCTTGCACTTAGACGTGCAGTTAAGAAATATTAAACGCGTGCGAAATAGTTAGTCGCTCCCGCCGGAGACGGCTGCTGGCACTCGTAAGACGTGCAGTAGCACGTGCTGTGACGTAGGCGCCACGGTGTGTCTTTCTCGTAGGCCACCGATCTGCACCGATGTCCCTCTAGCGGCGAGTTTGGAGCCTCAGCGCTCTTACTAGGGCCACACGTTCTTCCGTAACCAGTGGCACTACGATCGCTTTTCACATTACAGCTTTCGGCTCTTTCTTTCTAAATCTACCTGATAAACGCTGCTTGGAATCTTCCAGTGGGTCTGAGACACACCTTACAAGCAGTGAGTATTACCAGTTTTTTAAATTTTAATGTGAAAATCGATGAAAAACTGGGGTTGCTCAGGAAACGATTGGAGTATGTCTTGGGAGTTCCTAGGAAGGATAGGGAAACAAGCAAATATTAAGACAGGTGACAGAACTATTTGGAACACTATAATGAAAGTGAAGTGGAGGGGAGGTGGCGTGCAGCTAGACGAATGGATATAGATTCACCAACGAAGTTCTTTGTTGGGTTCCAAGAAGTGAAAACTGCCCTAGACGACGCCTCAGCGGAAGGTGTGTAGATGACAATAGTAAACGTGCAGAAGCAACTGGTATCTTGAATGCGTATTTTTAAAGACCATGGAAAGTTTAAAGGAGGCAGTGGACGTCGACTGGCTAATTATGGGTTTGTTGTTGTGTGGGACAGAGACTATAAAACTCTTCGTCCCCTTATTTCAACAATTGTTTCAGATTATACTAACAGTGTTCCAGTCGCAGCGACTATCGGTACTTTACCGACCTAACGCCGCTATTGTGTTTCCCAGACAGTCACCACACATTCGCGTGAGTGGTCACACACAGAAACGATTTTTTTTCTCGCTTTCTGTTACAGTTCTCCATCAAGCATGTGAAGACACAGCGCGACTGGGAATTGGTGTCCGTCAAAAGTGAAGAGATTCCTCGCCAGAACGACGATCGCAAAGGCTTCCGCAAAATCGACTTCTACTTCACGTTCAAGAGGCATGCGGAGGGCTACGCCGCCACCGCTCTGGCTCCAGCAGTAGGTGAGCAGCGACAGCCTTCCTTCCCACTCTTCACTTGCAAGCACTCTCTGACACTTAACGTTGTCTGCACGTTTAGATGTATTTCCTGTTCGTAGCTATCAGCCACTCAGCGCAACGTCGAAGTTCTTACATTAGTGCTGATGTTCGCACATCCAAGCGCCCCCACAAAGTAATTTTGTTTGCGATATTGAACAAGACATTACTGTAACGCTACGGCATTATCGTTTTTCAGTTAGAACTGTGTCTCGAAACTCGCGACATGACGATTTGCTACCGATGATTTGAAAAGAAGAGTTTCCAACCAGTTTTGAATTACGGCAGTGGTAAACGTGTTTTTAATTAGGGTTTCCCAATTTGAAATGGAGCTATCCATACTGTAAATTTCTTGTAAAGACAGGGAAACAAACAAACTTGTATTATGAAAAGCGCATCAACGGCGAGTATACATTCGGTAATTAACCAGTCATGTTTCGTATTTTACAATCTTAAACGTTTACTTTAAATGAGCAAGGATCGTTTCAATAGTACATTTCATGAAAGTAAACCTTCGTTGGTTCATCAGTCACGGTCAACAATGCACTTTCCTAGCTTGTCTGCTTCTCAGATTGGGCGATTTGATTAGTTCCTTTCTCCGTTTTACACTGTAGTTCGCTGTTACCCGGATTATCAAATAATTCCCGTTAAACAGATTATAAGGTCACGATCACCGTAATGTTAAATTTAGAATGCTTAACAAGTACAGTGAAATCCAGTTACTGGAAGGTAAGTTCACGCACTCGCTGCTCCATAAAATTTAGTTAAGCTTCTCTCCAAACGACTATGTACAAGGCTCTATTTATTTTTTCCCAATTCATAGATGAACTGCATTTGAACTATAATTCAAATGTAATAATTAAAACAGCGCAGCTCGGAGAAGCAAATCTGTGTGTGAACGCGACACACGGTCGACTCTTGATGGTTGGACCCCAAAATCTAAACCTCATTGACTTAGGAATTATTAGGAGCCTGACAATTTATCTCCAGGAAGTGTGTTGCAAACTTTGCTTGTAATAACCTGGAAGAGAGTATTAGTAGTAGCCTCAAACATTTCATAGATGTTTCAGTTATGTACACGACGAAGTACTGTCTAAAAAAGCTGAACAGATAAGATTTCAAAAAGGTGGAAAGGCTGCCAGCTATCTAAAATTGTGCAGTTACCTGCAAACTGCAGTGGGAATTGGAGAAAGATACGAATGAAACCGTTTGAATCTGGAGGCAAGCAATTAATGACCAACGGAGGGTTACTTTCATGCAATGTTTATTCCTTGCTCAGTTAAAAGAAAAGTTTAAGCTCATAAAATAGGGGGTATGGTCAAGTTAATTACAAAACGATATTAATACTGCTATTACAGTATTGTTATTTAACCCCATTGCATAATATAGATAACTGTACATAAAGTTCGAACTGAATTCAATACAAGGTATGTGTACTAAGACGGAGAAGATAAGGAGGGTGGGAGACAGTTCTACACACGTTTATCTTCGCATTAATTAGGATAACTTTCGTAAGTGGTGCATGCTTCAGAAGGATTACCGTACTCTCTTCCAGTCTGTCTCCCGATCCGTTTGTTCATTTTTCTGTCTTCACTAGTAATTTACAACATGCATGTCCTAATTACTCGCTGGGGAACCCACACGTTTTGGGTGGTTTTCCCATTAAATAGCTTATTTCCTGTTACCGTATGTCAAAATCGATAATATATACGGATTATAAACTTCCATTTTCAAACACATCAGAAGCTTGATTTCCAAAATTCTGTTCAGTTTTCCAAAATCTGAATAGACCATTTGAACTCTTCTGTTTGTATCTGCTCCAGTCTATCCAGTCACTCTTTTCAAATGCTATAAATTTAAAAACTCAGCTCTGTGCTATGACTTCATTGTTGATGTGTATATTTACATTTTTCTGCCTTGCTTGTAGGCGAATTTACTCTCACTACGTTAAAAAAAAAAAAAAGAGTCAAATGGCTCTGAGCACTATGGGACTTAACTTCTAAGGTCTTCAGTCCTCTAGAACTAAGAACTATTTAAACCTAACTAACCTAAGGACAGCACACACATCTATGCCCGAGGCAGGATTCGAACCTGCGACAGTAGAGGTCACGCGGTTCCAGACTGTAGCGCCTAGAACCGCTCGGCCACCCTGGCCGGCTCACTACGTTTGATTTTCAATCCTTCCTCCAAACATTTTCCTTTAATATCTTCCATTCGTTTTTGAAGTTTAGCTGCAATAAAGGAAAACTAAACAATATCGCAGCAGGTGGTTAAAATTCCACGAGGTTTCGACTGAGATCTCCTCGGTCATTGTCAGGGGTTAAATGACTGCTGTGTCGCCGTGGCCTTGTTATATGACCGCGCTGCCAGCTGTGACGTCACTGGTGCCGTCTTCCTCGCCAACTGTGAGAATGTTTACGTCCGTTTCCGTCGCGCCCGCTTCAACCACTCGAAGTCCGGGTCTCAGGTTCTGCTGAGCTGCAAACCACCGTCCTTTCTGATGGTGTTTTCAGATACTTTTATTTCTACTGCTTCTTTTATGACGCTCTCATAGGATCCCTTCGGCTTCATAACGATAGATATTTCGTCGGATAGAATTCGGTGTCGATTTTCCAAAGCGTGTCCTGCCACGTCTGATCTCGCGTTCCGTCCGGCATTGCTCCACAGTACGTACTGTTTGGCGGACGTAATAGCAGCCATGCTGACATCGAATTTTGTTCTCTCCAGGCGTTCTAAGTCCTAGATTGTCCTTCACAGACCTCATGAGTTGTATTTTGTTGGGGGCCTAAACACTGATGAGTTGCTGTGTCTCTTTAAGAGCCAGCAGACCTTCCCCGACACTGTGCCACAGAAACGCAAAAACGCAAGGTTTTTGTTCTCTTCTTTGGTGGTGTTTTCCTGCGTGTCTCACAATAAATAGCCTGTTATTCCTGACGGCGGTTGCAGCCATTGACCCGGAAGACTTTTCAGAGGCGTCTTATTTCTAACGGCAGACTTTCAGCGTCTAAGATAACTTTAGCACGGTGGACGAGGGTGTTCAGAACGCCACGTTTTTATGCCGGATGGTGCTAGCTAAGAGCGTGCAAATATCAATCCGTACGTGAAGGTTTCCTGTACACACTGTGAATGAGGTGTTCATTGGTTTTCCGGAGAACGAGAACGAACAGAAACGGTAATGCACCCTCTTTCTCTACTTTCATCGTAAACATAATGCGGTCGTGAATGCCGTTCAAATGTGTTTTATGAATACTCGCAGTTTTTGTCTGGCTCTTAGCCCTATGGGACTTAACATCTTAGGTCATCAGTCCCCTAGAACTTAGAACTACTTAAACCTAACTAACCTAAGGACATCACACACATCCATGCCCGAGGCAGGATTCGAACCTGCGACCGTAGCAGTCCTGCGGTTCCGGACTGCAGCGCCTACAACCGCACGGCCACCGCGGCCGGCACTCTCGCAGTTTTTCACGTCTGTTGGGCTAGATGATAAAAGTGTCGCCGATACTACGATAAAGCAACTTGGCTTATCTGGTGCCGTGTCCAAAGCGATGTCTTCAAATTTTTCCATAAAAAACTTTGCTCTGGATGGAGCTAATGACTTCCCATCGCCTAGTCGTCCAACTGGTCGGAGTATTGGCCGCCATATAGGAAGTACGACGATGTCAATGCCTGCTTAAACAATCCCGCAGGAACACATGTAAATAGCGAGACCACATAAAAACTGACCACCTTGCTCAAGACTCACATGTTTTATTCGGTTGATAAAATCGTCGCTGGTCTTGATACGATGCACACAGCGACATAAATGGAGCGTAGGGAGGCTAGCCAGATGTTTTCTCAGTCTGTAGGATGGTGACCCGATAGTGTTCACCGTGGGGCGAAGAGGAGGACCCTTTTGTGGGTCTTTGGTAGCGTAGGTGGTCTCGGTGCCTCTGGGAGGAGATTCTTAATAACGGCCTCTTTCAATGATGACTGTTTTAGGAGCTCTGATGCCTTCCTCATTATTCTCGACGTCGCGTCCCGCGTCACTTTCCGTTAGGGAAAGAATCACCTGAATTTTAGCGTCTTAGTCAGCTTTATTCAGAACGACGGATGCATTGCCCTTGTCAGCTGGCAGAACCACGATGAAGCGTTCGTTGCGGAGTGCGTGAAGTCCGCTGCGATCAGCGCTAGTCAAGTTCGATAGCTGTGGTTTGGACTTTGAAATAACTCGCCATGTTTCGTAAAGTATTTCGCCTGCTCTCTCAACAGACATTTTGCGGATTGTTTCTTCAACACCACTTATAAGATCACAGATAGGGGTATTCCGGCGCACTGGTGCGAAGTTAACACCTTTCTTAATTACCGAACTGGTACCCACGTCGATTTCTCTCTACATCATATGAAGATCATATTGGACACAATTTATTCTATTGATTCTCGTTCTGCACCGTCTGTTGTGCTAAAGTGACCGCGTCGATCCACTCCCAGTCTAGTTCCGAGAGTCCTCTGTCAGATGCAGGTGGACAACCAGTAGCTCGCGGTCGCTTGAATCCAGTGCCTCCTAGTGAAATTTAACCTTTCCCGCAGCAGGGCAGAGCTGGCACAACGATAGTTTCTTCTGGATGCCGGAGTTTAACAGGTTAACTTTCTTAACACGCAGCTTTACCAGGCGTTTAATCAGTCGTGGTACGGGTATTACACATTTGAGCAAAATTGCACGATGGGTTGTACGAGAGTTTTGTAAGCAGTCTCTTTTATAGGCTTATCGCATTTCGTTAGTGTTCCCCCAAGTAACAGGCCCTCCAAATGCTTTACCTACTTGATAAATGAAACAGACTCAACACTGGAGTAATATTCTAAAAATTTTAGTATGTGTTTCACCAATCGGTTTTGGCTGTTTCGTAAAATTTTATGTGCACAACACAGTTGGACACTTTTTGCCCAATGTGCAAAGACAGCACTCCAGAATGAGATTTTCACTCTGCAGCGGAGTGTGCGCTGATATGAAACTTCCTGGCAGATTAAAACTGTGTGCCCGACCGAGACTCGAACTCGGGACCTTTGCCTTTCGCGGGCAAGTGCTCTACCATCTGAGCTACCGAAGCACGACTCACGCCCGGTACTCACAGGTTTACTTCTGGTAGAGCACTTGCCCGCGAAAGGCAAAGGTCCCGAGTTCGAGTCTCGGTCGGGCACACAGTTTTAATCTGCCAGGAAGTTTCACAGCACTCCAGGTTTGGAAAAGCGTGGAATATATAAAATTAGCTTTAATTGTTGAAAATTCTATATGCCAATCTGGCAGGGCAATATATACTCAACTGAAGTAACACCGCAGAGTTTGAAACTTAGAAAAGAAGAATCTACTTTTGCAGACCACCTGCTTAAAGAAGGTATAGTTACTTTGTGAAACATGAAGTATTACATCACATCCATACAGGAAGGAAGATGAACTATCTTGAAATAAACGGAATTAATAAACACGTGACCATCAGCCCAAGCTTAGTACTGAATGAGCAGACACAGTTCTCTTACTCGCTACGCTACTTCTAACGGCACATACTGCTCATAATCTCATCCACATCATATCCCTCTTACTCAGGTGCCCCATTTTTCTTTATTTCAGTTCCTATAATTTCTCTCGTTGTCTTAAAAATGTTCCTTTGTATAATCACAGCTGCTTCATATCACTATTATGTCTTATCTGTTTGAAATTTAGGACCTACCAAAGACAAGATTATTTTATTCAGCCACATCTTTGTAATATGTCACCGAAGTTTATTGTCAATTATTTTGTTCTATGAACAACTGTTGTACGTTGTCTATAGTTCATTAGTTAATGTATGATATATTTTAACCTAGTTAAATAATCTTACACCGTGTTTACACTGAAATAAATCCTCTTGTTTTATTCCTAATTCTAAAATTAACATTTTTCATCTCTCGAAATGGAAATACTCTCAAGATGCACTAGTTTAAATCTTAAACCCGAAAAAATTTTACTACTCCACATACTTATCTTTGTACCTGTTGATGGTGTAACAGCCGAAAACCGGTTCCTGAAACAAATAGTAAATATTACAGGACACCAGTTTTGTGTGTGTTTCATTCATAATGTATAAAATATTCTACAGTCCCTCAGAGCTTACCTACTATTAAGCCTACGTGATTTACCCATTTCGTGTCCCTACATGTCGTTACACCTCGGTATTAGCAGTGCTCAAGTGAAAAGGTACGAAAAGTCGTAACAAAAAAAAACAGTCTGAAGTTTGCATATGGCGCTTTTGGATAACGCAATGAGGCATCCAGGCATGCAAATATAGAGTCCGGCGTGGTTGTACGTATGCGCCGACACCTCCCCCTACAAAATTCAATTCTGTGCCCTCACCAGCCAAAGTGATGTTCACATCCTTTTTCGACGTCCAAGGTCCGATACTCACCGAATTCCACGGAAAAACAGTAACAGTGGCATGTACTGTGAGACACTTCGTGCTCCATAGCCTATGCAAATCCACCAAAAGCAAACGGCCTGGACTGCTCACGCAGGAAAAAAAGGAAGAAAAAGATCGTGGTTGGAGGACGAACTCAAGGACACAGGACACAGAGGAAGATTGGCTCCTGGGCTCCTGTCACAGCCACAGGAATTCTGGGAAGAGCGAATCATTCGGCTCGTGAAACAATGGGATAGTTGCGCTCTGGCCTCTGGTGGGCATTTTTTTCATTTCTTTGGATCTGCCTCTGATACAGTTATCGTCAGCTGGACTAGATGGAGAACTGCCAAAATAATAAAAAAAAAAAAAATAAAAAAAAACCTTAGGCCTGCTAATAATGCCGAGTTAACGCAACGCAAATTTTGGCGCATTACAAGACACCGTTCAGACAATAGAGACAATTCTGCCAGTGTTTTATGTTCCTTTTTGAACGTGCTGATTGACAGTTGCTTCTGCTTTTGTGTTAGGAGAATCACAAATCGGATTTGAACCGCGCGCAAGAAAACTTTTTTGTAAGACGATAATGATCAGAACAATGGAATGCCACACATCCTCATAATCTTTATAGAATAACGACGGATGAAAATAAAAAGAAGTGAATCACAGATGAGTTTCTCATTTCGCCCAAAAACAAACAAGAAATAAAAGAAAAAAATTACGATGGCTACCGAAGAGGAGGAACATCTAAATAATCCTCCCTTCTCTTTATTTGAGTTACAGTGGATGAATCTGGATTTTATTCGTAGCTACGATTTAAATCAAAATCATTGAACTATGCTTCAGAATTTCGGCTGCCATTAAACGCAGTATCAGTCCGTGTCGCTGCGTTTTCGAAACGCGAGTTTCACAACTGGTATCAGCTTAGGACGTCGACTGAGCAAACGTATTCTTTCATTCGCTAGTCTAATCGAGAGCTGGCAACATTGCAGAATACGTTTGGCAGCTATGTGACTGTCAATTTACTTCTTAGTGTGGTTCAGAATTGCTCTGCTAAATTCAGTAGATATTCAGTTATCATTTCTGATAAATAATCTGCAAGATTCTGACTTGTGGTGTAACAATGGGCAGACAAATTTATTACTTGGTTCCAGGAGGGCCATTCCACACAGAATCAGTAACTAATCTCATATTTAACATTAATAATTATATTTGCTAATTAACAGTACCACAGTGTCATGAGTTATAACAGCACTGGCTCGCCAGCCAAGTAGTAAAGTGGCCCTCTTCGGAAGGTGAACGTTGCGTTAGCACTGGGTTCTAATCCCGCAAGAGGCCTAAGCATTCTTTCGAAATTTTACGTCTTCTACTGCCGAGCTATATGCTTCCAGATCGGAAACCATTAAGGATATCTTAACCGCACCATCTAAAGACTCACCGCAGAAAAAATACAACAGAGATTGCCTTTCAGCAAAGCTCCTATATAGGTTTCTTTGTGAAACCAGCAGAGTGTGGACGGTCGATCTCGTACAGCAACAACAGCACTTGCGTTCAAAAAGATCGCATTTTGTATGTTGCGACTCAGTTGTTGAAACAGTTGTCAACTTCAATGGACACACGTCTGGGATGCAGTTATCAATACAGAACATCTTGCTTATGGGAGCAGATAGATAAAATTATCACTTTGGCTGTGCTTCCTTTTTGTATTTTGTTTTCTTTATTTTTTTATTATTTTAGGGCCAACCGTCATTTTGTGTTCATGAAGTTAATAATCACTGATTCAAATCCCCTTCTCACGATCCTTATAATTATATAGGTTTTCCGTTATTTCCTTAAACTGACTGTTTCTGCTATTTATTGCTCGCCTATCTGACCTCTTTTTATCAGTAATGAGAAGAGGTACCGAGTTGAAATTTGTTTCAAATACTGACGTCTACAGTCCGTTGGCGGTGTAAAAATTTAAGATTATAGTTCAATGCAGACAAAAAATGCTAACATATATGTCACATGTTTTGATACAAACTCATGTATAGATGAAAAAACTCGGTGGATATGGTCTTGGTGGTCCAGCGATAAAGCGCATACCTGCGCATCGAGAGGTCGTGGAATCGATTATTTGTCGGATCACCGATTTTTGAGACTTCGTTATAACCTGGGTTTCACTTTTCAACGATGTGAGGCGTCCACGTTAAACTGTAGATCCCTTTGCTCTGCCGGATAACTGGGTAAATTAGGGACAAACAAGTCATCGAAGTACCGTCTAATAGAAATACCTGGATTAGCGTATTAAGTCACACTATATAATGATAATAATAATAATAATAATAATAATTATTATTATTATAATGAGTATCACCTATAAACATAATTAAGTTTATACGGAATCCACAGAGAGCGAGGCCTGTTCGTACTTGTCTGGTTTTTTAAGTAACCTTTGCGCTGGTGGATTACATACATCAGTACTCTTCACATAATATGCTCCATGATAAAAGGTCACTACTCCCTTATCTACGTAATTATATCAGGCGAAATGCGTTTTAAAAACGTAAAGGTGAGTGTGTGCTTGATATCTGCCCTTTGCGTTTACATTGCGCTGTATTTTCGAGTCGACTGTAAATACCTACATCAGCACACATTCACAAGTGGAAAGCAACGCTTCCAGCAGAAATTTCCGCATCCTACCGTATTGCCTGTTCGTGCAGCTGACCGTTCAGTAATTTCATTTCAGTGACTAAAAAATCAAGTAAAAAACACGACTGAGTAAACAGTTAGTGAATATCGATCGAACGAACAAAGAAATGAATGTATTCAGCAGGCTGTAGTCAACCTCCAGATAGTGTGGAGCATCCTTCGTTTCAACAGAATCGTGGTTCAGATGGCTCTAAGCACTATGGGACTTAACAACTGAGGTTATCAGTCCCCTAGACTTAGAACAACATAAACCTAACCAACCTAAGGACATCACACACATCCATGCCCGAGGCAGGATTCGAACCTGCGACCGTAACAGCAGCGCGGTTTCGGACTGAAGATCCTAGAACCGCTCGACAGAATCGTGAACCAGTTCTGCGTTTAGGGTGGTGGTCTGTTGGAATGATTCTAGTAGCTACATATACCCAAGGTCCATGTTCGATTCACTCTTCGGGCAACAATTTTTAACAAGCACAAAGAGACACGATGTCACGAGTTTGCTTTCTTACATGATTCTCTTTTAATTAATTACCGAATCGTCATGTAAGGTCTATGGGCACTTATACCTCACTGTATCCGAATTTGAAATGTTGAAAATTGATGCTGGACTGTGATTGGAACTCAGATCTCTCCTTTCGCTAGGTCTGACGCCTTCGGGACGATGCAGTTCCCTCGTCTCAGTGTTTTTCCAAGATTCTCAACTCCCAAAGGTCTCCATGTAGTACGTGTGTCGGTTCGAATCATAATATGGCACAAAAGTTTTCATCGTGTCATTTCAAATTGTAGCATGCGCACACCAAACTAAACGTGGCAAATGGTTATTATTTTTAATATCTCTCCTTGTGTTTTCAACAATAACGTTTGGTACCAGTTTCCGGAATTCCACTGCTAAATGCAGAAGAGAGAGCTGATACTTGGAAAGTTTACGTTGAAGGCCTCTTTGAGGGGAAGATTTGTCTGATGTAATAGAAGAAGAAACAGGAATCGATCTGGAAGAAATAGGGGAGCCTGTAATAGAATCACAATTTAAAGGAGCTTTGGAGGATTTACGATCAAATAGGGCAAAAGAAATAGATAACATTCCATCAGAATTTCTAAAATCATTGGAAGAAACGACTATTCTCGTTGGTGTGTAGAGTGTATGAGTCTGGCGACATACCTTCTGATTTTCGGAAAAATGTGATCACACAATACCGAAGATTACAACAGCAGACATGTGCGAGAACTACCGCACCGTCAGCTTAACAGCTCATGCATTCAAGTTGCTGACAAAAATAATATACACAAGAACGGAAAAGAAAATTGAGGATGTGTTAGATGACGATCAGTTTGGCTTTAGGAAAGGCAAGGGAACCAGAGAGGCAATACTGACTTTGCGGTTGAGAGTGGAAGCAAGACTAAAGAAAAATCAAGACACGTTCATAGGATTTGTCGACCTGCAACAGGCTTTTGACAATATAAAATGGTGCAAGATGTTCGAAAATCTGAGAAAAACAGAGGTAGACTTTAGGAAGAGACGAGTAATACATAATATGTCCAAGAGCCAAGTTGGGATAATAAGTGTGGACGACCAAGAACGAGGTGCTCGGATTAAAAAAGGGTGTAAGACAGGGATGTAGTCTTTAGCCCTACTGTTCAATCTGTACATCGAAGCAGCAATGATGGAAATAAAAGTAAGGGTCAAGAGTGGAATTAAAATTTAAGGTGAAAGGATATCAATGATAAGATTCGCTGATGACATTGCTATGGTGAGTGAAAGTGAAGAAGAACTACAGGATCTGCTGAATGGCATGTACAGTCTAATGAGTACATAATATGGACTGATAGTAAATCGAAGAAAAACGAAAGAAATGAGAACCAACAGAAATGAGAACGGCGAGAAACTTAACATCAGGATTGATGGTCACGAATTAGATGAAGTTAAGGAATTCTGCCACCTAGGTAGCAAAATAACCTATGACGGACGGAGCAAGGAGGACATCAAAAGCAGACTGGCACTGCCAAGAAGGGACTTCTTGACCAAGAGAAATCTACTAGTATCAAACATCGGCCTTAATTCGAGGGAGAAATTTCTGAGAATGTACGTTTGGTGCACAGCACTGAATGGTAGTGAAACATGAACAGTGGCAAAATCGGAACAGAAGAGAATCAAAGCATCTGAGATTTGGTGCTACAGAAAAATGTTGAAAATTAGGTGGACTGAAAAGGTAAGGAATGAGTAGGTTCATCTCAGAATCGGAGAGGAAAAGAATACGTGGAAAACACTGACAAGTAGAAGAGTCAAGATAATAGGACATTTGTTAAGACATCAGGGAGTGACTTTCATATTATTAGAGGGAGCTGCGAAGTGAAAAAACTGTAGAGGAAGACGGAGACTGGAATACAATACACCCAGTAAATAATTGATGGCGTGGGTTGCAAGTGATACTCTGAGATGAAGAAGTTGGCAGAGGAGAGGAATTCGTGGCGGGCCGCATCAAACTAGTCGGAAGATTGATGACTCAAAAATAAAGAAAGCCTGTTTCGACTCCCAGTCAGACACAGAACTTTACGTCATGTTATTTCCAAAAAAATAGTTCAAATGTCTCTAAGCACTATGGGACTTAACATCTGAGGTCATCAGTCCCCTAGACTTAGAACTACTTAAACCTAACTAACCTAAGGACATCACACACATCCATGCCCGAGGCAGGATTCGAACTTGCGACAGTAGCGGTCGCGCGCCTTGAGACTGTAGCGCCTAGAACCGCTCGGCCACCCCAGCCGGCATGTTATTTCCAGGTCAGACATGTGCACATATATCTACTGCTAAAACAAACACGTCTATTCGTGACTAGAAGTCAACAACGGTAGTTTCTGGGCTCGAATTCCGGTAGCTGAAAGCTTTTTCGTCCTGTCATTTCAATTTCAGTACCACCAATACTGGTGAAAAATTACGAATTGTAACATTTGATTGTGCTTAGTTAACAATCCTAATAGGAGCTGGGTTCGATTCCCTGTCCAAAACAAAACTGTATGCTTAGTCATTTCAAGTTTCACCTGCGCACACTTTGTTACTTGTGACTGAAACTATACTTAAGATCTTTCGTAGTTAGTTAACAGGAGAAATAGTTACTGGACTGGAGTGCCGAAACCCAGTCTAGTACAAAAATGTTCGTAATGTAAGTTCAAGTTAAAATTTGTTTTTTGAAATGTCACTTACTATAATATTATGAGTTTATAAGCGTAATAATTGTATCATCTCTAAAATAACGTGTTTTGTGATATTTGCGTTATCGTGATGTTAATCTGCACCTCGACTGATAAAGATACAGAGCAGTTACATCTTGTGTCCTCTTGTAGTAACCATTTTGTATAGTCAAACGTGAACCAAAAAGAGAGCAGAGGGCCTGCAAGACAGTAACGTTATTTGAGTTGTATAAAAGTCAGGCGAAAAGTGATTTAGGTGGTTCGGATTATTTTGCGCATAATAGTACACTTGCTTCTTTTGCAACATGTTTTTAATTACATTTTAAATGAAAGTAGGAGTATGTTAAGATTTTTGACTTATTGTTCAAAGACAATTTTAAATGGGATCTGTGGAAGATATTTTAGCATACGTTATTCTTTGTAAATATGTACCGTTTATTCTTGTTATATGACAAGTTCTACATCGTTGACGATCTCCTCACTATGGAACAAAAAGTACGTCTAATCTTAATGTAATCAGACACTTCAGAAGCTGAAGATTGCTTCTTAGCTGAAGAATGCCTCAGAAGAATATTTTTTTAGTATTTGTCCTACTTTCGCATTGACCTACCCTGTTAACAGCTTCTATTGAGTTTTTTAGTGATTTGTAAGGTTCTGTAACTCTTTGTAGTTATCTTTTATTTCCACTTTGGAATTTGAGGATGTGAATGCATCAACCTACAAAGGGCAATCAAATGAAAACGAGACAAATGAAAAAAGGTAAGGGAACTATTCATTACTTCAAAGGTTATCACCATAACTGTTAATACATTTATCTCACTGTAAGACAAGGCCTTCAATGCCTTCATAGAAAAATGTTTGTGGTTGTCTATGGAACAATGATTGTACGCCGGGATGCATCTCTTAGTCCGAAGCAAATGGAAGCCCACAGATGTTTTCCGGCTGGGCTCCAAAAATTTGGAAATTGCGTGGGGAGATATCGGGACTGTATGGAAGATGTTTAAGGGATTTCCAGCGAAACTTCTGCTGCGTAATTGAAATAACTTTGGCAACACGCGGGCAGGGCCACATTCTTCATGCAGTCCCGATCTTTCCCCATGAGATTTCCATTTTTCCATGAAAGCATTGACCGTCTGGATTCACAGTAGTATAAATGTATTAATAGTTACGGTGATTACTTATGAAATAATAAATAGTTTACTTATTTTTTTCCCCGTCTTTCTCGTTTTCATTTGACTGACCCTTATATTCAGACATGGACGGGAGTTAGTTAGGAAGCTGGAATCTTCAAAACTTTTCGGTGAACTTATTCATGAGAAATTAAATTACCAAAATGCATTTTAGAGCTTCGTAAGTACGTTCAGCCACTTTTGGGCTTCGAGTTATTGCATGCCTTGGAGGGAGAGAAAATTCTAAATCAATATAGTTTGCTTATTTTCATTCAGTAATATCGTATGGAATTATATTCTACGGTAACCAACCGAAGCTTTTATTGCACAAAAGCATGCCAGAAGAATAGTATGTGGTGTTCACTCTCGATATTCTGTAGGCAAACGTTTGAGGAGTTGAGTACAGCTATTTCAACTACACAATCAGAATACATAATTCCTCTGTGGCATCCGTGATTAAAATGTTAGAAGATGACCTTCAGTTCTCTTCATTACAAATAGTTCAGGTCAGAAACAGCGAATAATACGGTAGCAAAATCTTTGGTCACTTACCCAGAGATTTTAAATGTCTGACAGATAATATAGCTAAATTTGTAATTAGGTGGTAAAAGTTCCACCTGGGCAACTCCTCGTACTGTGCACAAGAATATGTGTTTAGAGACTTAAGCTTATTTAATTCAAAGTTTACTTGTGTTATTCAACTAGATATTGTTTCCTGTTGTGAGAACATATATATGAATGGCCAGTAGGTAGTCATATTTAAATATCAATTAAGTTGATATTTTGAATACTGACGTGTTCCACGCGAATACGAATTATTGTGTAACGTAACTAAACCATATGAAACCTAATGAAGCTGTGGGAGCGAAAGTAACTTGGTGTGTCTCTTGACATGATGTTATTGCCTGAGTTCCATCAGTTTACTAATCCATATAGGGAGTGCTCAAGATAGCGGAACGAGGTTAGGCCACATTATTTTATTGTGTGGGTAATACTCTTAACTATTGCAACAACAGGGATATTGAAGCTAAAGACAGCAAAGAACTCAGAAGTCTGAGGATGCTTTTTACCAATTTTGGATGGCAGAGAGTGCTTCGTACCACTGTTGGATGGCAGAGGGTGCTTCGCAAAAATGTAATGTTGCAGAGGGTGTTTGTTACCAAGTTTGAGTGGCATAGCGTGCTTTCTAATGATATTATGTTGCACAGGCTGCTTCGTAACACTGTTGTATGGAAAAGCGTTCTTCGTACCATGTTGCAAGGCAGAGGGTGATATGTGAGGATTGTGGTAGGGAAGACGAATGATCAACCTGGGTTTATTGGGAGAATTTTAGGAAACTGTGGTTAATCTGTAAAGGAGACCGCATATACGACGCTAGTGCGACCTGTTCTTGAGTACTGTTCGTGTATTTGGGATCATCAACAGGTCAGATTGATAGAAGACATCAAAGCAATTCAGTGGTGACGAGCTAGGTTTGTTACCCGTAGGTTCGATCAGCATTCAAGTGTTACGGTAATGCTTCCGGAGCTCAAGTGCGAATTTCTGGAGGGAAGAAGACATTCATTTTGAAGAAAACTGCTGAGAAAGTTTAGAGACTGCTAACTTACATTTCGCATAGGGACCACGAAGATAAGATATGAGAAATTAGGGCTCATACGAAGGCATGCAGACAGTCGTTTTGTACTGGTCGCTAGTGGAACAGGAAAGGAAGCGACTAGTTGTGGTAAAGGGTGTCCTCCACCACGCGCCGTACGGTGGCTAGCGGAGTATGTATATCGATGCAGATATAGATGTACAAAGCCACCCCGTGAAGATATGGAATAATCCCAGGAAAGAACAAGAAGGTTGTTTCCATATGTTGACCCTATGAATGGGGTGTTACGTTTCAACCGATTCACCCTGAATACTTGATGACATTGATATCTAATTATCCAAAACTAGGTATTGTCATATATACGAGGGGGTTTCACGAAGCAAATTCCACTTGTCGTCCCATGCCAGGACCATTGCGCAACAAGAGTGGTGCATTGCCCATTGTCAAAGGGCAGTGTATGTTCCATATTTCCTCCAGACACAGTGACGTTGCACCACAGAGTGGGAGTGAAATGTCGTGGCAACTTGAAACGTACTCCAGAACTGAAGTACAAAGAACGGCGCGATTCATGTGGGTAAAACTTCTAAACTGCCTACATATTCTCACGTTATACGGACCAAATGCAACGTTGTGTTTGTGAAATGGTCTTAACAATCTGACCAAAGCCGCACAGACGTGGTTAATATGAAAGCCATCTCCAGGAGGTGGACAAAAATACAACACATTACCATACGATGTAGGAGATCCACTGGCATTCAAAGCAGCTTACACCAAAGCAGCTTATACCAGTCTTCTTGCAAAACAGAGGCAAGTGCAGGTAATGGATAAACACTTCACGTGGTAACGTCACTTATCTCGAAAACAGAAAATCTCCAATCTGGTCGAGATATGGATCGCCTATAAACAAGTGGCTTTCAAGGTACAATTCGTTCAGTAACTCTTTTGGATAAACTCACCCACCTCGAAAAACCATTGCTGAACTAGAATGTACCGCAGCCACTACTGCTACCTCACGCAAAATTCCAAGTTCCCACACAAATCAATCACCTGACGCTTTACGCACCAACAAAGTGGGATTAAAATTATCACATATCGGTGTAAATATCTTTGAAACAAGCTGCTAACAATCTCATGGAATTATCCTAAACGACTGCAGCGTTTGACTCAACTACTCCCTAGCCTAATTTCGACTCGGATTGATCTTAGTTCGGCTACCAATCAACAACGATTAACTGAATTTATCATGGGAAAAACCAAGAACCATTTACGATGAACAAACATAGCACGCAAATTCTCCTTTTTAACAGCAGTTACCTTTTCTTTATGGCTGTCGTTAGGGTCTTGCGGTAATACCTGCGCCGCAGATGTTATCTTTGCCGCAAACATCAACTCTGCAGCCATCCGTGCGTAGTAAACTCGCTGACTTTGACCGGATTCTGATATAAATTGTCGCCTGAGATATTTTCAGGCGACAATCTCTACGTTTTACAAAAATACACATAAGAACACTTTTCAAAACATCTAATTAAACTCTGGTTTCTTTCATAAGAGCAAATTTTGATAATAAGATGTGGCGAAACCTACTAACAATGCCGATTTAGCGCAACGCAAATTTTGGCGCATTACAAGACATCGTTCAGACAATTCTGCCAGTGTCTCATGTTCCTTTTTGAACGTGCTGATTGACAATTGCTGCTCCTTTTGTGTTAGGAGAAGCTCAAATCGGATTTGAATCGCACGCACCCACCGGGCACATTTCTTAGCGAGTTTTCGAGGCCCTTCTCTTCTTTGATTTGGAACTTTGTCACAGCAATGAGAGTAGTCACAAAAAAATTGTTTGTAAGACCAGAATGATCAGAAGAATGGAGTGTCACATGTCCTCATAATCTTTATAGGATAACGACGGATGAATGGGGGAAAAAAATGAATCGCAGATGAGTTTCTCAGTTCGCCCAAAAACAAACAAGAAATACAAAAAAAAAAAAACTACGGCTACTGAAGAGGAGCAACATCTAAATAATCCTCCTTGCTCTTTATTCGAATTACAGTGGATGAATCTGAATTTTATTCGTAACTATGATTTAAATCAAAATCATTGGACTATGCTTCAGAATTTCGTCTGCCAGTAAACGTAGTGAGGGGTGGACAAAGATACAACAAACCACCATGCGATGTAGGAGATACATTGGCATTCAAAGTAGCTTACAGTCGTCTCGAAATGGGTAGTAACGCGGGGTAAGCATGGGACCTGTGGAATACCGCGATATGGCTGCTCAAATCATCATCGAACCCCAACCATGTTTCACTCTGGGATGTAAGTTCGGCGAGAAATGGGAAATAGTGTGAAACAAGACTTATCGAACCAAATGACTTCGTTCCATTGCTCCATAGTGCAGATCTTAGGGCTTCGTCGCGATGTTTTCCTGTTGCGAGCATTTGCAACACTGACGAGCGGTTCTAGAATTCCAGCTGACGCTGCAGTTCCCTGCTTCTGGGGCTGCCTTCGTGCTGTTTTGGTGCTGACAGGGTTCGCGTTTGCGACATTCACTTCTGCTATGACTTTTGCAGCTGTTGTCAGATTATTGTTCGTGGTAATCCTCCATGACGACCACCCGTCACAGTGACTCAACATACACTTTCGTCCGCGTACTGACTCAGCAAGTGATGTTTTTCCGCTTTTCTTGGCTCAAATGGTTCAAATGGTTCTGAGCACTATGGGACTCAACTTCTGAGGTCATCAGTCCCCTAGAACTTAGAACTACTTAAACCTAACTAACCTAAGGACATCACACACATCCATGCCCGAGGCAGGATTCGAACCTGCGACCGTAGCGGTCGTGCGGTTCCAGACTGTAGCGCCTTTAACCGCTCGGCCACGCCGGCCGGCCGCTTTTCTTGTATGCGGCGTTAATCTCTGACATGGTGCCTCTTGAAGCACCTGTCACATCGGGGCTGCCTTGATCACGGAAGCGGCTACCATGCGAGCACCCACATTTTGCCCACGTTCGAATACACTTGGCTTCGACACAGCGCTCTCAGAAGTACACAGAACACTGTTCTCACCTCGACTGGCACTTGCACCGTATTGACGACACTACACAGGTAGGCGCCAGTTGTGCTCAATACAGTGCAACCTTCACTCATGGCTACCATTTGCATTCATGGCGAAGCAAGCATTTCTCGCGGTGTTTCCATATTTTTATTTGCCGAACCCCTGCACTTGGACCACAGACGACAATGTCCAGGCAATCAAGGAGTCGATTAGTAGCTATGGTAGGTTTTCGGACGACAGAGCACGTTCACATACTTGTTCGCGAATGGCTCCCCAACCAAGGTGAGTATCTCCATCGTTGTGGAATTGTACAGTCGGTAGAATCGTTGTTTGGAAACTTAGTGATTATATTGGAAAATAGCGTCATGTACGTGTGTCACTTTGAAGTGTAGTGCAGCATTCAATAAAAGCTACTTCGTGTGCCTTAATAAAGCGTTGTTGTTGTGGTCTTCACTCCTGAGACTGGTTTGATGCAGCTCGCCGCGCTACTCTATCCTCTGCAAGCTTCTACATCTCCCGCTACCTACTGAAACCTACATCCCTCTGAATCTGTTTAGTGTATTCATCTCTTGGTCTCCCTCTGCGATTTTTACCCTCCACGCTGCCGTCCAGTACTAAATTGGTGATCCCTTGATGCCTCAGAACATGTCCTAGCAACCGATCCCTTCTTCTAGTCAAGTTGTGCCACAAGCTCCTCTTCTCCCCAATTCTCTTCAATACCTCCTCATTAGTTATGTGATCTACCCATCTAATATTCAACATTCTTCTGTAGCACCACATTTCGAAAGCTTCTATTCTCTTCTTGTCCAAACTGGTTATCGTCCATGTTTCACCTCCATACATGGCTACACTCCATACAAATACTTTCAGAAACGACTTCCTAACACTTAAATCTATACTCGATGTTAACAAATTTCTTTTCTTCAGAAACGCTTTCCTTGCCATTGCCAGTCTACATTTTATATCCTCTCTTCTTCGACCATCATCAGTTATTTTGCTCCCCAAATAGCAAAACTCATTTACTACCTTAAGCTTCTCATTTCCTAATCTAACTCCCTGAGCATCACCCGATTTAATTCGACTACATTCCATTATCCTCGTTTTGCTTTTGTTGACGTTCGTCTTATATCATCATTTCAAGACACTGTCCATTCCGTTCAACTGCTCTTCCAAGTCCTTTGCCGTCTCTGACAGAATTACAATGTTATCGGCGAACCTCAAAGTTTTTATTTCTTCTCCATGGATTTCAATTCCTCCTCCGAATTTTTGTTTTGTTTTCTTTACTGCTTGCTCAATATACAGATTGAATAACATCGGGGACAGGCTACAACCCTGTCTCACTCCCTTCCCAACCACTGCTTCCCTTTCATGTCCCTCGACTCTTATAACTGCTCAAATGGTGCAAATGGCTCTGAGCACTATGGGACTTAACTACTGAGGTCATCAGTCCCCTAGAACTTAGAACTACTTAAACATAACTAACCTAAGGACATCACACACATCCATGCCCGAGGCAGGATTCGAATCTGCGACCGTAGCGGTCACGCGGTTCCAAACTGACGCGCTTAGAACCGCACGGCCACACCGGCCGGCTTCTTATAACTGCCATCTGGTTTCTGTACAAATTGTAAATAGCCTTTCGCTCCCTGTATTTTGCCCCTTCCACCTTCAGAATTTGAAAGAGAGTATTCCAGTGAACATTGTCAAAACCTTTCTCTAAGTCTACAAGTGCTAGAAACGTAGGTTTGCCTTTCCTTAATCTATTTTCTAAGATAAGTCGTAGGGTGTAACTTAGTTTTTGATCTCCCCTCATAGCAGTTTCACCGCTGATTTGGACGTGTGTTAAGTTTGTGCAGCTCACGTACGAGTCCGTTGGCAACGCGTCCTAACGTAAGCCAGTGTGTGACGCAGGCGGCGTGGTGTTGTTGCAGTGCTGTGCCTGGCCACGCTGGCGATGCTGCTGCTGCCACCCTGGCAGGCGGAGCGCTTCTCGGTGGGGCTGTGCCTCATGGCGGCTCAGTGCCTCTCCCTCACCGACCTCTACCACAACTTCTCCTACGAGATCACCGTCCCACTAGTCGGTAAGTACTCGCTGCTCACTCAGTAGATACCAATGGTAATATACTGATGACAGCACCCCTAAAGACTTTTCGTCAAAGAAGACGAAGAATATTCCAGAATTCGAGTCAAGAATAGCTGCCAAATGAGTAACTTACAAGGGATCCTCCCCATCGCACCCCCCTCAGATTTAGTTATAAGTTGGCACAGTGGATAGGCCTTGAAAAACTGATCATAGATCAATCGAGAAAACAGGAAGAAGTTGTGTGTAGCTATGAAAAAAATAGTCAAAATATACGAACTGAGTAGTCCATGCGCTAGATAGGCAACAACAAGGAGAGTGTGAGCTCAAGAGCGCCGTGGTCCCGTTGTTAGCGTGAGCAGCTGCAAAACAAGAGGTCCTTGGTTCAAGTCTTTCCTCGAGTGAAATGTTTAGTTTCTTTATTTTCGCAAAGTTATGATCTGTCAGTTCGTTCATTTACGTCTCTGTTCACTGTAATAAGTTTTAGTGTCTGTGTTTTGCGATCGCACCGCAAAACCGTGCGATTAGTAGACGAAAGGACGTGCCTCTCCAATGGGAACCGAAAACATTTGATCGCAAGGTCATAGGTCAACCGATTCCTCCACAGGAAAACACGTCTGATATATTCTATACGACACGTGACGGCATGTGCGTCACAAGACAGGAATATGTTGTCGACTCACCTAACTCGTACACTTGGCGACTGGGTAAAAAGATTCTTCTTCCTTGCCCGATTTAGGTTTTCTTGTGGATGTGATAATCACTCCCAAAAAAGTGATGAAAACATAAGAGTTTGTCACACAAACTGAAACAAATGAATGCAACAGTTTCACAGTCGCACAGTTTTCCCTGTTCTCTCTCAAAACATATGTTTTTAGCGTTTTCAAATTTTTCCGTCTGTAGACCGTCAAATCCATCGGACGGACGGACAGACAGATAATAATTGTCTGAAAATAAACTTTTCACTCGAGGGAAGACTTGAACCAAGGACCTCCCGTTCCGCAGCTGCTCACGCTAACCACGGGACCACGGCGCTCCTCAGATCACACTATCCATGTTGCTGCCTATCTTGCGCATGGACTACTCAGTTTGTATATATTGCTTATTTTTTTCATAGTTCCACACAACTTCTTTCTGTTTTCTCAGTTGATCTGTATTCAGTTTTTCAAGGCCTATCCACTGTGCCAACTTATAACTAAATCTGAGGGGGGTGCGATGGGGAGGTTCCCTTGTTAGAAGTAGATATCCACCGTGTAAAGAAGCAGCATAAAACATTTAATAAAAGAAAGTCTTCCGTACCAGATAGCGTATCAATAAGGCTCGTTTGAGATTATGCTGATGGCCCCATACTTAGCAGTCATACACAGTTGCAGGCTTAAAGGAAGATCCGTACCAGACGACAGGGAAGTTGCACAGATCACACCAATACTCAAGCACATAAATAGGAGTAATCCGTTGAATTACCGGCCGGTATCACCAACGGCGCTTTGCAGAAGTACACTCATGCTCATAAATTAAGTATAATGCTGATACGTGGTGAAACAACGCTCTGGTGGGTGGTTTGCGGGTTTAAATCACCTCGGGGTATGAGCATGCGGTGCATCTGACATGCGGTCGTTGCACGGTGGCGCTGCCAGCAGTCCACATACACAGAGGTGTGTTGGTGCATGTCAGAGTACGGTGCAGCGACTAGTGTGCAGACGTTTTCAGACGTGCTAATGGTGACTGTGTGTTGAAAATGGCTCAAAGAACACATAGTGATGACGTTACGAGGGGTAGAATACTAGGGCGACTGGAGGCTGGTCAAACACAGCAGGTCGTAGTAAGGGCCCTCCATGTGCCACAAAGCGTGATCTCAAGACTATGGCAACGATTCCAGCAGACAGGAAACGTGTCCAGGCGCTACAGTAGGGACGTCCATAATGTACAATATCACAAGAAGACCGATATCTCACCATCAGTGCCCGCAGACGGCCACGGAGTACTGCAGATAGCCTTGCTTGGGACCTTACCGCAGCCACTGGAACAGTTGCCTCCAGACACACAGTCTACAGACGACTGAACAGACATGGTTAATTCACCCGGAGACCTGCAAGGTGTTTTCCACTGATCCCTGGTCACAGGTGAGCCCGTAAAGCCTGGTGTCAAGAACATAGTACATAGTCATTGGAACAGTGGTCCCAGTTTATGTTCACGGACAGATCCAGGTATAGACTGAACAGTGATTCACGCCGGGTTTTCATCTGCCGTGAACTAGCAACCAGATACCAACCCCTTAATGTTCTTGAAAGGGACCTGTATGGAGGTCGTGGTTTGATGGTGTGGGGTGGGATTATGATTGGTTCACGTACACCCCTGCATGTCTTTGGCAGAGGAACTGTAACAGGTCAGGTGTATCGGGGCGTCATTTTGCATTCTTGTGTTCACCTTTCCAGGGGATCAGTGGATCCCAGCTTCCTCCTGATGGACGATAACGCACGGCCCCACCGAGCTGCCATCGTGGAGGAGTACCTTGAAACAAAAGATATCAGGCGAATGGAGTGGCCTGCCTGTTCTCCAGGCCTAAACCTCATCGAGTACGTCTGGGATGCTCTCGGTCGGCGTACCGCTGCACGTCTTCAAATCCCTACGACACCTCAGGAGCTCCGACAGGCACTGGTGCAAGAATGGGAGGCTATACCCCAGCAGCTGCTCGACCACCTGATCCAGAGTATGCCAACCCGTTGTGCGGCCTGTGTACGTGTGCATGGTGATCATATCCCATATTGACGTCGGGGTACATGCGCAGGAAACAGTGGTGTTTTGTAGCAGATGGGTTTTGGGACTGTTTTCTCAACTTATCACCAATACCGTGGACTTACAGATATGTGTGTGTGTGATCCCTATGTGCCTGTGCTATTAGCCCCAGTTTTGTGTAGTGCCACGTTGTATGGCACCACCTTCTGGAATTGTCCTTAATTTAATAGCATGAGTGTATTTTGGAACGTACTCTTTGTCTGAACATAATGAATTACCTCCGAGGTAACGATCTATTGACACACAGCATGAGTTCAGAAAAATATTCTTCTTGTGAAACACGACTAGCTCTTTATTCTCACTAAGTAATGAATGCTACTGACAGTGGACGTCAAATTTATTCCATATTTTTAGATTTATAAAAGGCTTTTGACAGCATACCTCAGAAACGGCTTCTAATCAAATAGCGTGTCTGTGGACTATCGTCTCAGTTGTGCGATTGGATTCGTGGTTTCCTCTCAGAAAGGTCATAGTTTGTAGTAACTGACTCAGCGTCATCGAGAAAAACACAAGTAAAATCTGGCGTTCCCCAAGGAAGCGTTTTAGGCTCTCTCCTGTTCTTCATCGACATAAATGATTTAGAAGACAATCTGAGAAGCACTCTTAGATTCATTGCAGATGATGTTGTCATTTACCGTCTTATAAAGTCATCAGATGATCAAAACAAATTGCAAAAGGATTTAGACAAGGTATATGTGCAGTGCGCAAAGTGGAAGTTGACTCTAAATAATGAAAAGCGTGAAGTAATCCACATGAATACCAAAATGAATCCGCTACATTTCGGTTGTAGGATATATCACTCAAATCTATAGGCTGTAAATTCAACTGAATACTTAGGGATTACAGTTACTAATAACTTAAGTGGAACGAATACACAGATAATGTTGTGGCTAAAGCAAAGACTACGATTTATTGGCAGAATATTGAGATAATGCAACATGTCTACTGAAGAGGCCGTCTGCACTACGGTCGTACACCCTCTTCTGGAGTACATCTGTACGGTGTGGGATCCGCATCAGATAGGATCGACGAAGGACACCGAAAATGTTCAAAGATGGGCAGATCGTTTCTTACCGTCGGAAAATAGAGGAGTGAGCGCCACGGATATGATATGTGAATTGGGGTAGCAATAATTAAAACGTAGACGTTTGCAGAACAATCTTGTAGATGTATCGGCAGCTGTATCCATGACGTCTGCGCTAGTCGTTTAGAAATGCGACACTTTGTTTCAAAAGGGGCAGACAAGTTAAAAGAACTCAATGACTTTCAGAGCTAACGTCCCCACTAAATATTTATGAACGTTTAAGTAAAGGAAAGAGTAGCGTTAAATTCAGTATGAACGTTTCAAGTCGCTGCGATGGTGACATACACTACTGGAAATTAAAATTGCTATACCACGAAGATGACGTGCTAAAGATGCGAAATTTAACCCACAGGAAGAATATGCTGTGATATGCAAACGATTAGCTTTTCAGAACATTCACACAAGGTTGGCGCCGGTGGCGACACATACAACGTGCTGACATGAGGAAAGTTTCCAACTGATTCCTCATACACAAACAGCAGTTTACCGGCGTTGCCTGGTGAAACGTTGTTGTGATGTCTCCTGTAAGGAGGAGAAATGCATACCATCACGTTTCCGACTTTGATAAAGGTCGGATTGTAGCTTATCGCGATTGCGGTTTATCGTATCGCGACATTGCTGCTCGCCTTGGTCGAGATCCAATGACTGTTAGCAGAATATGGAATTGGTGGGTTCAGGAGGGTAATACGGAACGCCGTGCTGGATCCCAACGGCCTCGTGTCACTAGCAGGCGAGATGACAGGCATCTTAACCGCATGGCTGTAACGGATCGTGCAGCCACGTCTCGATCCCTGAATCACCAGATGAGGACGTTTGCAAGACAACATCCATATGCACGAACAGTTCGACTACGTTTGTAGCAGCATGCACTATCAGCTCGGAGTCCATGGCTGCGGTTACCCTTGACGCTGCATCAGAGACAGGAGCGCCTGCGATGGTGTACTCAACGACTAACCTGGGTGCACGAATGGCAAAACGTCATTTTTTCGGATGAATCCAGTTTCTGTTTACAGCATCATGATGGTCGCATCCGTGTTTGGCGGCATCGCTGGGAACGCACATTGGAAGCGTGTATTCGTCATCACCATACTGGCACATCACCTGGCGTGATGGTATGGGGTGCCATTGGTTACACGTCTCGGTCACCTCTTGTTGATATTGACGGCACTTTGAACAGTGGACGTTACATTTCAGATGTGTTGCGACCCCGCCAGCCCAAGTGGCCGTGCGGTTCTAGGCGCTGCAATCTGGAACCGCGAGGCCGCTACGGTCGCAGGTTCGAGTCCTGCCTCGGGCATGGATGTGTGTGATGTCCTTAGGTTAAGGTTTAACTAATTCTAAGTTCTAGGGGACTAATGGCCTCAGAAGTTGAGTTCCATAGTGCTCAGAGCCATTTGAACCATTTTTTTTTGTTGCGACTCGTGGCTCTACCCTTCATTAGATCCCTGCGAAACACTACATTTCAGCAGGATAATGCACGACCGCATGTTGCAGGTCCTGTACGGGCCTTTCTGGATACAGAAAATGTTAGACTGCTGCCCTAGTCAGCACATTCTCCAGATCTCTCACCAATTGAAAACGTCTGGTCAATGGTGGCCGAGCAACTGGCTCGTCACAATACGCCAGTCACTACTCTTGATGAACTGTGGTATCGTGTTGAAACTGCATGGGCAGCTGTACATGTACACGCCATCCAAGCTCTATTTGACTCAATGCCAAGGCGTATCAAGGCCGTTATTACGGCCAGAGGTGGTTGTTCTGGGTACTGATTTCTCAGGATTTATGCACCCAAACTGCGTGAAAATGTAATCACATGTCAGTTCTAGTATAATATATTTGTCCATTGAATACCCGTTTATGATCTGCATTTCTTCTTGGTGTAGCAATTTTAATGGCCAGTAGTGTATTCGAAAAGGCTGAACTGGAGGAATTATCAGCTGAATTTTAAATGAGAAGCCGTGGCAAATATTGAACTCGTGTCACATTGTATATCATAAGAATGATCAATGTTCTATCACATGGAAAAACTCGAGTTTTGATACGTTTTGTCTGAAGTAAAAATGGCATTAACGCAAAAGAACGCACTTTGCATTGAAGGGAAAGTGCTATTTTTCCTACACGATTCAGATAAATTGTCAGAAAGACTGTGAAGTTAACATAGAAAAACATTAAAGGAAAGTTGATTGTACAAAATGACAGTAAATAAACCGATAGTGACTTTTAATTTTACTGTATATATTCCTATTTTATTCTTTACTTGGCGAACCTGCCTGCTTCCGTTTCGGAGTACATAGCAAGTTGTAGACAACTTTGCGAAATTGGTGATGTTACTTTGTTCTGTTCAACCTTACTAAATTCTATAGTCCATGAAACTCAAAACAGTTAATATAAGGCATGTAAGGCACGCATTATTAAGAGATCACAGTTCCAAATTATTTTAATGTGTATGGTCTGTATATTCGAACTATGCATCACTGCACATGTTCCATCGTTTGTCTAGTTCAATCAAAGAAAAAAAAATCATTGCTGTTAGTCTCGCGTTTTTCATTTATGTTTTAACATTGCCAGAGTTGTTAAGTAATGTTTCACTGTTTTATGATGGAGTTATCTTACAATACCTTTACCTTTTTATAATGTAATAACGATAAAGAGTATACTAAAGTTGACAATTGTCTAGAAGGCTCAGTGTGGAAAGAAATGGAATACTGAAGTACTGATAAATGATGGAATGGGTTTGAAGTTCTCTGAGGCTGTGGATAACGAATATCACAGTAGACAGTTCAATTGAAGAGGAATAAGCACCTTAAAAAACTGTAATCACAGAAACTGGAAAGGAAAATGTATGTAGGTAGAAGGAAGGTAACTGAGAAGAAACCTCGGATAACTGAAGAAATACTACCATTGATCGATGATAGAAGCAAGTACAAAAAATTTCAATGAAAGACAGCAGTGCAGCAATGTCTCACTTAAGTTCAAGGAATGAAATGACTGCAGAAACAATGCGAAGTAATCGAGAAGGAAAGACGGGTGCTATACAATATGTACAAGAACCAAGATAGAACACTGTGAATGGAAAACCAAGAACGAGGTACCCAGGTTAAAAAGTTATGACAGTTTCGACCATACTGTTAAGTCCAAGACTCTGGCAGTTGACCCAGAACGTAAATAAATGTAACATATTGCGCATACATAAGAAAAGAAATCCACTACCGTACGGCTACACCATTGATGACAAACAGCTGGACGCAGCGTCTGCCGTAATATATCTAGGCCTAACTATCCTGAGCGACCTTAAGTGAAATGACTATATAAAACAGATAGTGGGAAATGCAGACACAAGACTCAGATTCATCGGAAGAATCTTAAGGAAGTGTAACTCATCACGAAAGGAGTGGCTTATAAGGCTCTTGTTCGCCCGATTCTTGAGTATTGTTCATCTGTGTGGGATCCCTATGAGGTATGACTGATAGAGGAGATAGGGAAGATTCAACGAAGAGCGGCGCGTTTCGTCACGGGATCGTTTAGCTGGCGAGAGAGCGTTACGAAGATGCTAAACAAACTCCACTGGCAGACGTTCCAAGAGAGACGTTTTGCATCACAGAGATTTACTATTGAAAATTTGGGGCAGTAATTTTCAGGAGGAGTCAGACAACCTATTATTTCCCCCCACATACATCTCGCGTATTGACCACGAGGAAGAAATCAGAGCCAATTCAGAGGCTCACCGACAATCATTCTTCCTACGCACTATTCGAGAGTGGAACAGGGTTGGAGGGATTAGATAGTGTTACCGAAACTACCCTCCGCCACACACCATTTGGTGGCTTGCGGAGTATGGTGTAGATGTAGATACATCAAAGAAGCAGTGACGGAAATAAAGGAATGGTAAAGAGTGGAATTAAATTTCCAGGTGAAAGAATGTCAATGAAAAGATTTGCTGATTACATTGCTATCCTCAGTGAAAGAGAGGGGAATTGCAAGACGTGTTGGATGGAGTGGACAATCTAATGAGTGCAGAATATTCTTATAGAGTAAATCGAAGACAGACGAAAGTAATGAGGAATAGCAGGTATCAGGTTACCGAGAAATGTAACATCAAAATTAGTGACCACGAAGCAGACGAAGTTAAGTTATTCTGTTACATTGACAGCAAACTAACACATAACAAACAAAGAAACACGTCCACTAATATCAAATATAGGCCTTAACTTCTCGAAGAAATGTTTGCATATATCTGTTTGGAACACAGTATTGAATCATGGACTGTGGCAAAACCGGTAAAGAATGTTTTTTTAAAGTTTCTGTATGTTTGTCGTCTGTATGCTGACTGGTAGGTGTTGTATGTGAGTTCATACACTCCTGGAAATGGAAAACAGAACACATTGACACCGGTGTGTCAGACCCACCATACTTGCTCCGGACACTGCGAGAGGGCTGTACAAGCAATGATCACACGCACGGCACAGCGGACACACCAGGAACCGCGGTGTTGGCCGTCGAATGGCGCTAGCTGCGCTGCATTTGTGCACCGCCGCCGTCAGTGTCAGCCAGTTTGCCGTGGCATACGGAGCTCCATCGCAGTCTTTAACACTGGTAGCATGCCGCGACAGCGTGGACGTGAACCGTATGTGCAGTTGACGGACTTTGAGCGAGGGCGTATAGTGGGCATGCGGGAGGCCGTGTGGACGTACCGCCGAATTGCTCAACACGTGGGGCGTGAGGTCTCCACAGTACATCGATGTTGTCGCCAGTGGTCGGCGGAAGGTGCACGTGCTCGTCGACCTGGGACCGGACCGCAGCGACGCACGGATGCACGCCAAGACCGTAGGATCCTACGCAGTGCCGTAGGGGACCGCACCGCCACTTCCCAGCAAATTAGGGACACTGTTGCTCCTGGGGTATCGGCGAGGACCATTCGCAACCGTCTCCATGAAGCTGGGCTACGGTCCCGCACACCGTTAGGCCGTCTTCCGCTCACGTCAAAACATCGTGCAGCCCGCCTCCAGTGGTGTCGCGACAGGCGTGACTGGAGGGACGAATGGAGACGTGTCGTCTTCAGCGATGAGAGTCGCTTCTGCCTTGGTGCCAATGATGGTCGTATGCGTGTTTGGCGCCGTGCAGGTGAGCGCCACAATCAGGACTGCATACGACCGAGGCACACAGGGTCAACACCCGGCATCATGGTGTGGGGAGCGATCTCCTACACTGGCCGTACACCACTGGTGATCGTCGAGGGGACACTGAATAGTACACGGTACATCCAAACCGTCATCGAACCCATCGTTCTACCATTCCTAGACCGGCAAGGGAACTTGCTGTTCCAACAGGACAATGCACGTTCGCATGTATCCCGTGCCACCCAACGTGCTCTAGAAGGTGTAAGTCAACTACCCTGGCCAGCAAGATCTCCGGATCTGTCCCCCATTGAGCATGTTTGGGACTGGATGAAGCGTCGTCTCACGCGGTCTGCACGTCCAGCACGAACGCTGGTCCAACTGAGGCGCCAGGTGGAAATGGCATGGCAAGCCGTTCCACAGGACTACATCCAGCATCTCTACGATCGTCTCCATGGGAGAATAGCAGCCTGCATTGCTGCGAAAGGTGGATATACACTGTACTAGTGCCGACATTGTGCATGCTCTGTTGCCTGTGTCTATGTGCCTGTGGTTCTGTCAGTGTGATCATGTGATGTATCTGACCCCAGGAATGTGTCAATAAAGTTTCCCCTTCCTGGGACAATGAATTCACGGTGTTCTTATTTCAATTTCCAGGAGTGTATATTATTGATCACAACCTTACCACAAACTAACAACAGAAGAAAACTTCCGCATACAGAAGGCAATAGCAGAA
Source organism: Schistocerca serialis cubense (assembly GCF_023864345.2). Taxonomy (NCBI): domain Eukaryota; kingdom Metazoa; phylum Arthropoda; class Insecta; order Orthoptera; family Acrididae; genus Schistocerca; species Schistocerca serialis. Next base: position 598,620,628 of record NC_064643.1, read on the forward strand.
GGCAATCAAGTTTTAAATGAATACACTACACTCTGTAAAGGCACATTATTTAACACATTAAAGGAACTTTACAGAAAAGCAACACATACAGCTAAAGGAGCTCACACGCGCAAATACACATACACACACAAACACACACACACACACACACACACACACACACACACACACACACACACACAGTGAGAGAAAGAGAGAGAGAGAGAGAGAGAGAGAGAGAGAGAGAGAGAGAGAGAAAGCGATATAAAAGTAAACAAAATTCAAATTCCGCACTAAACTCACTTTTGAACAAATGAACGTAGACGGTGTTAGAACACACAACAACATCGTGTACATCACTCTTTGTGAATTGAAAAGGCGTTTATAAAACCGAAATTACACAAAGTAGGTTTAATATGTGTTGCAATGCCCTCAGTACACGAAATAAGAAGGATCAGTCACTACAAAACGTGAATAATATCAAAATACAAACGGAAAACATTTTGTCTCACCAAAATCACGTTTTCAAAAATCAAGGGATGTGTGATCTCGCTGATAAAATACACATTTACAACGTTTAGTTTGCAGATGATGAGCTATTAATGTAGGACACCATACAAAAGGTCATGCAGAACCACATAATGTAAAATCAAGATTAGAAAAGAAACGAACAAAAACTGTCTTTAGGCTTCATTTTGTCTGATTAGTTATAATCTAAAATATGTTCACTTTTTACAGTTGTTCAATATAAAAAAAACCACTGATGACGGCACGGAAGTGCTGAAACATGTTTGGATAACAAGAAAAAATGGTTTTGGATAAAAGGCGTAACCTACATCCAAAACTTTTAACTACAAACACGAGAAAGTACAAGAGCTGCAAATCCAAAAGATTAATATAACACTTTCATTAAAGCTGCTGGCGGAAAATCAGTAACAAAATGGCTCTGAGCGCTATGGGACTTAACATCTGTGGTCTTCAGTCCCCTAGAACTTAGAACTACTTAAACCTAACTAACCTAAGGACATCACACACATCCATGCCCGAGGCAGGATTCGAACCTGCGACCGTAGCGGTCACGCGGTTCCACACTGAAGTGCCTAGAACCGCACGGCCACAGTGACCGGCCAAAATCAGTAACAACTCTTTCTCGCCACACGCGAGTTATTTTAATGAATGAAAACGACACTGAATTCTGTATGAATTTGAAGGGTTGAAAGGGAGTTTTCCAAATTTTGTGTAATGTTCTTGGTTTTCACCTGGGCGCTTTGTTTGGGAGTTACTTTTATTTACCTGAAAGTAACGAGAAAAAATGCTTGCTGGCATTCCATTAGCCGATGCTGCTTCGCGGACAGTACAGTCTGCCTGTAACGTGCGCTTGGGGCACACAATACTCATTAAAGCCTGTACTATTATAAGTGAATGGGGTTCACTTTACAAGACAGGATTTTTGTATAGATATTGACCGCGTGTACCTTAATGGTGGCTAATCAGACTTACACCCACTCTGTAATAACAATGATACGTCAAGTAAGTCCGAAATGCAACTACACGTCAGGACGGACAAAAAAACAACACAGAAGATGCTACCAATTTGTTAATAATACGGTCGCCAGCCTAATTAGGCATTAACTGAGTTTCTTCCCTGTACAAGTTGGCAGATATTCGTGCAAAGCAACAAGTAGTAACACTGCATAATATAGTAGAATTTTAGAACCAGAAAATCTATTGAACTGATAGTTTCACGTTCTGTACTGATATGGAAAAACCATAAATACATAACACTACACTATAATGTATACTACAAAACTTCGTACTGTCTATTGATCTGATTAAAATCGGGCATAGGTTACCCTAGAAACAGCACTTTCGAGTCACACACACAATGTCAATTTTGTTAAAGATAAAAACACTGATAAATTTTGGATTTTATATTGACTTTAACTTTTGCTGGTCAAATCAATTTAGAGCACTTCAGAATTCAAATGAATAAAAAAAAAGGGGGGGGGGACCCTGAAACTGTTATGATCACTGTATTAAAAAAATTAATTACTGACACCGTTATGCGCTCAAGATTTCCAATATATGAGTTACTACTCTCTTTATCTTATTTCCTACTCATTTAAATACCTTTATATCTGTCTCGAAATAATTAAACTTCATTACTAAATCAATATTAAATTTATCTTCCAACTTTGTCAGACCTCCGTTATTCATTTACTGATTCATTAACAAAACAGTTCTTTAAACACCATTCTAACATAGCTAGGTCTGCAGGTAATTATTATTAACACAAACTTAATTTTCATCTCGGGACACTCGGATTGCACAACATTTGGAAAGGACCCTGTCTGGGTTAGTTGTGAGGATAATTAAATGATAGGAAAGTTCTGGTAAAATTTAAGTTGTTATTGAACAGTATGGAACAAAAGTAACACTGGTCCATACGAATACAGTACTAGAAGTTTTAACCTGTTTGTATCGATGCGGCGGTTGGCAGGCGGCGAGATAGCGAGGCACAGAGCACACATTCAACCACAGCTATGGCTCTTGATGTATCGGCACTTTAATTCTTCTTAGCGTCGCAATACTTTTCCATTTAGTGCCTATGGAATTTTGCCATGCTGTATGGGCGTTGGAACGGCATACCCGAGGCTCGGTGAAACTACGTCTTCCAGGAGAGCCTCCTCGCTCCAGAACGTATTGCTCAGACCAATGCCAAACTCCAACAACTACTGCTGAGACCGTTGTCCCACGTGCATTTTCCCGCGCTCGCCTGCCATCCACCTTTTACCGCTCCCTTATAGACAGGGTATTCACCCGAGGTTTTGCATTCTACATATCCTAATACATTGCCTACGTATGGACCAGACGCACAATTACAATTTTAACATCTTACAACAGTCTCAACATTTGTTACACTTCAATTCTATTACAATATTGCTTGATATTTGACATAAACATTAATATTCACATTGAAAATTGTTCACAGTTTTCTTAACACAATGGCATGAAACAAGAAAACAAATGAAATCAGAACATCAATTACTCAAGTTTAACGAAAAATCAGATGGAAAAAAATATTATTTATGTGTACGATAGTACAACGTCGTTATTGTTACATGCCCAATGGGAGCATCATTAGATTTCAACCTTTAGTTTTCATGGGTGGACAGAACCGCTTTCACTGGAAACCAGTGTTTTAAATGGTAGATGCATCTCTGAGGTTGCGGAATTGTTGCACCGTGAATTGCTGATGATAGCATTCGTGATGCTGGTATTGACCTTGTCTATGTATGCCCCTGTCCAGAACACTAATAGAAACGTAGCTGTTTGTTTAACTGATTAACTGCATTAGTTTGTTAGTGTACAGAGTTTTCAGTGCGTGCCCGTTAACTGACTGCTGACCTACTAGTATGGCTACTATTGTGCTGTGATGTGTGCGCTCATTCACTGAGATGACAAAAGTCACGGGGTAGCGATATTCACATACACAGAAGGCGGTCATAACTGTATCTCGTACACAAGATACAAAAGGAGAGTGCACTGGTGGAGCTGTCGTTTGTACTCAGGTAGTTCATTTGAAAAGTTTTCCGACGTAATTATGGCCGCACGACAGACTGTGAACGCAGAATGATAATTAGAGCTAGACGGGTGGGGCGTTGCACATCGGAAACCGTTAGTAAATTCAATATTATGAGATCCATAGTGTCAAGAAAGGAGGAAGTACAAACATGTTTCGGGAAAATCAGGAATACAGAAGTACAAGTTGCTGAGTAATGAAGTTAATAGGAAGTGCAGGGAAGCTAAGAAGAAATGGCTGCAGGAAAAATGTGAAGACATCGAAAAAGATATGATTGTCGGAAGGACAGACTCAGCATACAGGAAAGTCAAAACAACCTTTGGTGACATTAAAAAAAGCAACGGTGGTAACATTAAGAGTCAGCGGGAATTCCACTGTTAAATGCAGAGGAGAGAGCAGATAGGTGGAAAGAATACATTGAAAGCCTCTATGAGGGTGAAGATTTGTCTGATGTGATGGAAGAAGAAACAGGAGTCGATTTAGAAGAGATAGGGGATCCAGTATTAGAATCGGAATTTAAAAGAGCTTTGGAGGACTTACGGTCAAATAAGGCAGAAGGGATAGATAACATTCCATCAGAATTTCTAAAATCGTTGGGGAAAGTGGGAACAAAACGACTATTCACGTTGGTGTGTAGAATATATGAGTCTGGCGACATACCATCTGACTTTCGGAAAAGCATCATCCACACAATTCCGAAGACGGCAAGAGCTGACAAGTGCGAGAATTATCGCACAATCAGCTTAACAACTCATGCATCGAAGCTGCTTACAAGAATAATATACAGAAGAATGGAAAAGAAAATTGAGAATGCGCTAGGTGACGATCAGTTTGGCTTTAGGATAAGTAAAGGGACGAGAGAGGCAATTCTGACGTTACGGCTAATAATGGAAGCAAGGCTAAAGAAAAATCAAGACACTTTCATAGGATTTGTCGACCTTCTCAGACCTTCTCAGACACACAGCCGTAGGCCATCCTATAAAATGGCCTTACGTCCAGTGAGGTCTCCCTGCCAGGGTAAACAAAAGTATAGGCTTGTACACAAGTTGGATTCGGAAAAGAAGAAATGGCATTGCACATGTAGCTACGAATTATGTCTACATTACCGTTCACAGTGGCTGTCTAGGTTATTTTATGTTTTGGACATTGCAGGATGGCGTACCACCTGCGTCCCGCTGTGGGATACAGAAGAGGAATGTATGAAGATGGTTCCCGTCGTGTACAACAAACCCAAACCCATGAACATAACGCAAATTCTAATTCAGAGGCAGATGGGTTCGAAGAAGAGACTTCACAACACGGATCTGACGACGGATGGGACGTGCCGATGTCGCGCCTGCCAGCGTACCTATTCGGAGATGGAGAGTCATCCGCGGCGGTGGCCCCAGTGGGGGCCCCTTTAGAAAGCGACAATACAAAATGGTGCAAGCTGTTCTAGATTCTGAAACAAGTAGGGGTAAGCTATAGGGAGAGACGGGTCATATACAATATGTACAACAACCAAGAGGGAATAATAAGAGTGGACGATCAGGAACGAAGTGTTCGTATTAAGAAGGGTGTAAGACAAGGCTGTAGCCTTTCGCCCCTACTCTTCAATCTGTACATCGAGGAAGCAATGATGAAAATAAAAGAAAGGTTCAGGAGTGGAATTATAATACAAGGCGAATGGATATCAATGATACGATTCGCTGATGACATTGCTATCCTGAGTGAAAGTGAAAAACAATTAAATGATCTGCTGAACGGAATGAACAGTCTAATGAGTTCACAGTATGGTTTGAGAGTAAATCGGAGAAAGACAAAGGTAATGAGAAGTAGTAGAAATAAGAACAGCGAGAAACTTAACATCAGGATTGATGGTCACGAAGTCAATGAAGTTAAGGAATTCTGCTACCTAGGCAGTAAAATAACCAATGACGGACGGAGCAAGGAGGACATCAAAAGCAGACTCGCTATGGCAAAAAAGGCATTTCTGGCCAAGAGAAGTCTACTAATATCAAATACCGGCCTTAATTTGAGGAAGAAATTTATGAGGATGTTCGTCTGGAGTACAGCATTGTATGGTAGTGAAACATGGACTGTGGGAAAACCGGAACAGAAGAGAATCGAAGCATTTGAGATGTGGTGCTATAGACGAATGTTGAAAATTAGGTGGACTGATAAGGTAAGGAATGAGGAGGTTCTACGCAGAATCGGAGAGGAAAGGAATATGTGGAAAACACTGATAAGGAGAAGGGACAGGATGATAGGACATCTGCTAAGACACGAGGGAATGACTTCCATGGTACTAGAGGGAGCTGTAGAGGGCAAAAATTGTAGAGGAAGACAGAGATTGGAATACGTCAAGCAAATAATTGAGGACGTAGGTTGCAAGTGCTACTCTGGGATGAAGAGGTTAGCACAGGAAAGGAATTCGTGGCGGGCCGCATCAAACCAGTCAGTAGACGGATGACAAAAAAAAAAGTGTCAAGAGTGTGTCGAGTATACCAAGTTTCGGGGATTACCTCTGACCACGGACAATGCAGAAGCCGACGGCCTTTACTTAACGATCGAGAGCAGCAGCGTTTGCGTAGAGCTGTCAGTGCTAACAGACAAGCAACACTGCATGAAATAAACGCAGAAATCAATATCGAACGTACGAAGAACGCATCCGTTAGGACAGTGAGGCGAAATATGTCGTTAATAGGCTGTGGAAGCAGACGAGCGTCGCGAGTGCCTTTGGTAACAGCACGACATCGGCTGCCGCGCCTCATCTCGGCTCGTAACCATATCGGTTGGACCCTAGACGAATGGTAAATCTTGGCCTGGTCAGATGAGTCTCGATTTCAAGCAGTAAGATCTGATGTTTATAGCAATGCTAATTTGGCAAGTTTTAGAACACAGAAGAAACCCACTGATGATGACGAAATTGTTGCTGAAACTAGTTAGTGAAAGCCAATAAGCAGAACAAAAGTGTTTTGCACCAAGGCGTATCCACAATCCCTTAGTGACGCTATATTTGTTTAACTTAACGCGGTTTCTGGATTCGAGTTAATAGCTCAAGTTGGAGGCATGTAAAAAAATATATTCACATGGCTTGGCAATGCTTCGTCATACGCAGAAATGGAGCACATTGTTGCTGTTCAAGCTCTAGAATGTAGATAAACGCCTCATCTCCAGAAAAAAAACTTCCAGCACGCAATCGAGAACTGGCTATCGCTGACTCTTGGAAAAACGTTATGGAGCGAAACGAGCTGCGCTTCTGCGCCGTCTTACTCTAGCTTTCCCGATAAGTCTCTGAAAATTACCCTTCAAGAGAACGAAACAAGCTGTGTAGTGTCCTTGTCTTATCAGGGATCCTGTTGCAACGCATACCTTGCGATCTCTAGCCTCGCCCATTCGCCAGCCGAAGTGGCCGTGCGGTTCTAGGCGCTTCAGTCTGGAACCGCGAGACCGCTACGACCGCAGGTTCGAATCCTGCCTCGGGCATGGATGTGTGTGATGTCCTTAGGTTAGTTCGGTTTAACTAGTTCTAAGTTCTAGGGGACTGATGACCTCAGAAGTTGAGTCCCATAGTGCTCAGAGCCATTTTGAACCTCGCCCATTCAGTGACATTCGACTTTAGTTCTGCCACGGCTGCCAAGGGACGGCATATGAATGCAAGTCCTCGTAACGGACGTCGCATTTAACGGCCTTGTCTGTGCACTGGTTTCGCGATGTCTACTGCAGTGCGCATTGGTATTTGAGTCGCTAAAGCTAATGGCAGTTAATTCCATTTTTTTCTGCTGATAGTCCGACAACATCTATGCAGTATTCAGGACTGCTTCTTGGTTCGGGAGTGCGGGAGTTTTGGATCTTTGATATACGTATTTCGCTTTAACTACGACTCGAAAATTGGGAATGAAACGCACACTGATACTTAGCTAGTTTAACAAATAGTAGAGGAAAATCTTCATCTTTTTTGGTCACAATATTGACAATATCACAATCATTCACGTCTAAAAAATTTGGAAAATGGAACATATGAAAATGTTAATATTTTCGTGCCACCAAATGTCATGTTAGATAGGTGTGTTTGGAAAACTGATTAGTCTTTTGAGGATTAAAGAGTACGCCGTTAATCGATGAAAATTGACAACTTGCATCTGTAATGGAAAGTATGTGTGATAAGTAGGGTTTTTGGATGGTTGCTCTTGACCAGTTTCAACTCAAAACAATGAACAATACTTTTTCACTGTGCTGTTTCAGTGTAGACATCCAATCACCGACCACTATAAGTTCACACGTGGGTACATCCTTCTATTGAGAATCGACTTTCGCAAACACTTTTTGATTTAAATGATAAGATCCCTCATATATTTTCAATAAGTGATGCTCTGCAGATATTAAACATTTAAAGGCAATGTTGAAAACTTAGACAGCTGTGAAGATAAATAAGTACGTGTTTCATTGTTTATGCATACGGATTTAATGAAGCGGCTGTGGCTTAGGATGACACAGCTGTGGATGACTGCAATTGAAAGCAAAATAAAGCGGCACACCTTAGTAACCATCGGTATTTTCAATATAAGCACTCCGTCATCAGGCCACGAGTGGCCTACCGGGACCATCCGACCGCCGTGTCATCCTCATGGAGGATGCGGACAGGAGGGGTGTGGGGTCAGCACACTGCTCTCCCGGTCGTTATGATGGTATTCTTGACCGAAGCCGCTACTGTGCGGTCGAGTAGCTCCTCAATTGGCATCAAGAGGCTGAGTGCAGCCCGAAAAATGGCAACAGCACATGGCGGCCTGGGTGGTCACCCATCCAGGCGCCGACCACGCCCGACAGCGCTTAACTTTGGTGATCTCACGGGAACCGGTGTATCCATTGCGGCAAGGCCGTACTTTCAACATAGCTTCCTTCAATTACCTAATACATTATATCGTCGGACAATCGTAGTTCTTTCTTTAAGACCTAAGAATCACTTGTATTATCTGAATATACTGTTTATACGATTAAAGACTGTTAGAAAGAGTCACCAAGTGGAACACATTTAATTTGTTTCTCCACTGAGTTAATCGCGTTATAATAGTTCACATTCCCTTCGTAGTAACTCGAGTACATTTTAATAAAGTGCATAGAGCTTATGCGTAACACTGTTAATGGAGGAAAACTACAGCGTTCGCGAGACACTGATGTGAAAAAAGGTAACACACGTGAAGCCGTTCGAGTGCGGCGCGGATACCACGAAGCCATGGACCCTAGTTGTCAACAAGGCACTGTGCAAGCTGATGGTGGGCCCATAATGGTCTGGGATGTGTCTGGATTGGGTCCGCCGGTCCTACGGAGGACTGGAAGTGGTTATGTTCGGCTACTTGGAGACCATTTGCAGTAAACGGCGATGGAATTTTTATTGATGAGAATGCGCTATTTCGCCGGGCCACATTGTTCGCGATTGATTTTGATAACATTCTGGGCTGTTCGAGCGGACAATTAGGCCACACACATCCCCCGACAGGAATCCCATCGAACATTTATGGTACATAATCGCGACGTTAGGTAGTACATGAAATCCTGTAGCGCCAACACTTTCGAAAGTATGGACCGCTGTAGAGGCAGCATACTCAGTATTTGTGCAGGGGACTACCCACATATTGTTGAGTCCACGCCACGTCGAGTTGGTGCACTACAGCGGGCAAAAGGAGGTCTGGCACGATACTAGGAGATACCCCATGACTTCTGTCACCTCGGTGTGCAGGGTGGTCCATTGATCGTGACCGGGCCAAATATCTCACGAAATAAGCATCAAACGAAAAAGCTACAAAGAACAAAACTTGTTTAGCTTGAAGGGGGAAACCAGCTGGCGCTATGGTTGGCCCGCTAGATGGCGCTGCCATAGGTCAAACGGATATCAACTGCGTTTTTTTTAAATAGGAGCCCCCATTTTTATTACATATTCGTGTAGTTCGTAAAGAAATATGAATGTTTAAGTTGGACCACTTTTTTCGCTTTGTGATAGATGGCGCTGTAATAGTCACAACCATATGGCTCACGATTTTAGACGAACAGTCAGTAACAGGTAGGTTTTTTAAATTAAAATGCAGAACGAAGGTACGTTTGAACATTTTATTTCGGTCGTTCCGATGTGATTAATGTACGTTTGTGAGCTTATCAATTCTGAGAAAGGATGCTGTTACACCGCAATTACGTGTAAATACCACATTAATGCAATAAATGCTCAAAATGATGTCCATCAGCCTCAATGCATTTGGCAATACGTGTAACGACATTTCTCTCAACTGCGAGTAGTTCGCCTGTCGTAATGTTCGCACATGCATTGACAATGCGCTGACGCATGTTGTCAGCCGTTGTCGGTGGATCACGATAGCAAATATAATTCAACTTTCCCCACAATAAGAAATCCGGGGGCCGGCCGCGGTGGTCTAGCGGGTAAGGCGCTCAGTCCGGAACCGCGCGACTGCTACGGTCGCAGGTTCGAATCCTGCCTCGGGCATGGATGTGTGTGATGTCCTTAGGTTAGTTAGGTTTAAGTAGTTCTAAGTTCTAGGGGACTGATGACCACAGATGTTAAGTCCCATAGTGCTCAGAGTCTTTTGAACCATTTTTTTGAAATCCGGGGACGTCAGATCCGGTGAACGTGCGGGCCATGGTATGGTGCTTCGACGACCAATCCACCTGTCATGAGATATGCTGTTCAATACAGCTTCAACCGCACGCGAGCTATGTGCCGGACATCCATTATGTTGGAAGTACATCGCCATTCTGTCATGCATTGAAATATCTTGTAGTAACATCGGCAGAACATTACATAGGAAATCAGCATACATTGCACCACTTAGATTGCCATCGATAAAATGGGGCCCAATTATCCTTCCTCCCATAATGCCGCACCATACATTAACCCTCCAAGGTCGCTGATGTTCCACTTGTCGCAGCCATCGTGGATTTTCCATTGCCCAATAGTGCATATTATGCCGGTTTACGTTACCGCTGTTGATGAATGGTACTTCGTCGCTAAATAGAACGCGTGCAAAAAATCTGTCATCGTCCCTTAATTACTCATGTGCCCAGTGGCAGAACTGTACACGACGTTCAAAGTCGTCGCCATGCAATTCCTGGTGCATAGAAATATGGTACGGGTGCAATCGATGTTGATGTAGCATTCTCAACACCGACGTTTTTGAGATTCCCGATTCTCGCGCAGTTTGTCTGGTACTGATGTGCGGATTAGCCGCGACAGCACCTAAAACACCTACTTGGGCATCATCATTTGTTGCATGTCGTGGTTGACGTTTCAGATGTGGCTGAACACTTCCTGTTTCCTTAATAACGTAACTATCCGGCGAATGGTCCGGACACTTGGATGATGTCGTCCAGGATACCGAGCAGCACACATAGCATAAGCCCGTTGGGCATTTTGATCACAATAGCTATACATCAACACGATATTGACCTTTTCCGCAATTGGTGAACGGTCCATTTTAATACGGGTAATGTATCACGAAGCAAATACCGTCCGCACTGGCGGAATGTTACGTGATACCACCTACTTATACGTTTGTGACTATTACAGCGCCATATGTGACAAAGCGAAAAAAGTGGTCCAACTAAAACATTCATATCTCTTTACTTACTACACGAATATGTAATAAAAAAAGGGGGGTTCCGATTTAAAAAAAAACGCAGTGGTTATCCGTTTGACCTATGACAGCGCCATCCAGCGGGCCAACCATAGCGCCGTCTGGTTTCCCCCTTCAAGCTAGACGAGTTTCGTTCTTTGTAGTTTTTTCGTTTGATGCCTATTTCGTGTGATATTTGGCCTGGTCAATATCAATGGACGACCCTGTATAGTGCCCTAAGAAATGTATACTGATTGGTGTGTTTGGTCACTAGGTGTATATAGTGTTTGTGTTGACTGTGGCAGTGCTGCTGTACCGGGACTCGCTGGTGATGGCTTGCGTGGCGCTGGTGCTGGCCGTGGTGATGCGCGCCCTCATCCAGTCGGAGGTGGAGGCTCCCAGCTGCGTGGCGGCGCTGCTCGACCAGGTGCCCACCTGGCCCTACGGACTCTCTCTGATGGCGCAGCCTCGGGTATGTGCAGGCCGCTGCTTGTCAAAGTGAAGGAAATGATTATTAACCGTGCGAAAGACCCCAAGGCAATGTTTAAGCGTACTGGTCCTTCAAGGCAAACCTACGGATGGTGTGGCCGTCACGAAATCGTCGAGGTCACCCCCCCCCCCCCCCCCTCTCTCCGCAGTCCGCCGGCCATAAGCGCTGTGATTCGCCTGCCTGATACGAGGCGTGTTTTTTAAGTAAGTACCGTTTTGAAATTAAAAAAAAGACATGCTAAGATATCTCAATAATTTTATTTTTACATGAAAGCCTGTACCTTAATCTACTTTTCTACATAATTTCAATCAATATTGAGGCACTTGTCATAATGCTGTACCAGTTTTTGAATACCCTCCTCATAGAAGTCTGCCGCCTGACTTGTTAACCACTGCATCACCACTGTTTAGACTTCCTCATCGTCTTGAAGACGCTGACCGCCCAGGTGTTTCTTCACTACGAGAAACATTAAGAAAGTCATCCCGCAAGGAGGAAATCGTAAAGCGTCTGTTTTCTCTCACCTTATTGTCCACTTCCTGCACCGAACTTTCATTAACGACCGAAGGACGCCCACTCCGTTGTTCATCATGCACATTTGTGCGGCCATCTTTAAATGCTCTCACCCACTATCTTACCATTCCATCACTCATAATGTTTTCTCCGTAAACTGCACAGATCTCACGATGAGGCCTTTAGCTCTAAGAAATCTTATAACAGCCCGTACTTAACAGTCGACGGGACTCACGGTTATCGGAGGCAACTTAAACACAGTACACAACGGAAACAAGGAAGAATCAGACTGTAATGGCGTCAGTGCGTAGATTAAGGTACAGGCTTTCATGTAAAAATAAAATTATTGAGATATCGTAGCACGTCTTTTTTAAATTTCAAAACGGTACTTACTTAAAAAAACACACCTCGTAGCTTTGTTGCCGCAAATACTCTGTTAAAAGTGCCTTAGGTCAGGGCCAGCTGAATGTTCTTTGTTTCTGTGCTATATCGTGCGTTGACGTGCGGTTTCAGTCTTTCACGGAACGGTGCATTGGTGTGCGTTTGCTAGTGAGAGAATTGCATGAGCAAGGGACCGCATGTAGCACTACTGTGGAAGGCGTGCTTAAAGGCCGAAAAGACTTTTGAAAACAATGTAAAATTGTCGTATCGAACGTATTTAAGACGCTTTTTACTCATCTGGCCAGCAGTGAAAAAGGGAGCAATAACACAAATTTTGATCAAAGATTCTTAAAATGAAAACAAAATGTGGCATTTCCGAATCGACTATATTCCGTATCAACGGTGTAGTAACATCGGCAGAATCTCTGCATGAAAGCAGGTGTTTTGATTCACCGCCGCCCGTTGTGACCGAGCGGTTCTAGGCGGTTCAGTCTGGAACCGCGCGACCGCTACGGTCGCAGGTTCGAATCCTGCCTCGGGCATGGATGTGTGTGATGTCCTTAGGTTAGTCAGGTTTAAGTAGTTCTAAGTTCTGGGGGATTGATGACCTCAGATGTTAAGTCTCATAGTGCTCAGAGCCATTTGCACCATTTTTGATTCTCCAAGAAAGGGGTAGAAATGAAAATTGAAATTACGCAATTTGACGATTTTACAAATAAGTAGTGTACAGAACTCTGCATCTATACTGCGACAGAGGAGAGTATCGAACGGCTATAAAAATGCAGAGTGATCTCCGTGGAAAAAAATAATTATTCTGGCTCAGAGACATCTGTTCTTTGACTTCCCCGCTCACTTGCTTTTTTAATTCAGAAAGTATAATGACGAACAAAATTTTTTAGTGGTCTGCAGAGACATTTTTGCAACAAGAACGACGTTTAGTGTAAAATGGAGTTACTGCTTGCTTGAGTACGACAGTCTTTTAGTATACTTCGATAAAACTTGGGTTTTACAAAACCACAGGCAAAAATGTATCTTGCTCGACGTCAACGGAAATATTGGCCTGAAAGTGGCTACATTTACTTTTGTACAGAGCACATCGGCAATATGAACGATGGGTGAAGTGACGAAGGTCAGTATGAGCAGCAAATAAAATTTTGAGGAATAGGGAATATTTCCGGTCCTACCAAGGAGTAGGAACTAAAATCCTGGTGACAGCACACTAGTATACGCGCGCTGTCGCGCGCGGGGTCTGTCATAAATAAAATGCATTCATATGTGACATGATAATTATAATGTCTCAGATTTTACCAATATTAATTCTATAGTATTCTCAGCAACTTTGTTGCTGGAAATCGTCCAACAGAACACAAATTCATCACCGACAATTTTCGTTACCATGCTGAACAGTTTACACTTCTACCGGTATCTAATTTTTCATCTCGGACACCATTTAGTTTTCCTGATAAAATATGTATCACATGCATCTATAAACATTGAGAATGTTCATATGTTATTTTCAGTTCAAATTGGTTCTCTTTTTTCCAAAGGTTAAGTAAAAGAATTTTTTTTAAAAAATTATTGTAACGTTAATTTTTATTTTTTTCGTAGCACCTGGCAAGAATTTAATTTTGGAAAGTACTCCACCATATTCAAGACCAAAAACAGAGATGTCTAATGTTTTTTCGAAATTTTTACTAACATTTGAAATAAACACTATTGGCATTGATGTAAGACGGTGAGATGATCTTGTGGTGCCTATTTTCGTGACGGTCGCTATGGTAACATTTTCTTCGTTTCTTATTCCATTCACGGATGGCATGTGGGAAAGATGCCGGTACCCGTCTGTATGGACCCGAATTCCTCTAATTTTAGCGTCAAGATTATTAAGCGATATGGAAGACCAACCTTTCTTGACTCGCTTAAAAACCTGAGTTGTCTGACTTTTCTAAGTAATGCTCTTAGCGATGTACGTTGCCTCTCTTGTAGCGTCTGCCATAGCAGCTGTGAGCTGCTAAAACACTCTCTTGTTAACTAAACAAAAACATGATGAATCGCGCATATAACCTTTTAAGGACGCCGAATGACGTACGATAGTCAATATTTGGTCAAACGAAAGTTTTGTTATCTACCTCTTTCGTATGTGAATTACCTTCCTGTAGCGGAACTAGCATTCGGAGTGGCTCTGCTGGGCTGAGACGTGTGCAAATTTCCAAAACTTATTTTCACTCAAAAAATTGAATCAGATATTACCCAGAAGGGATGTGCTTCCAGTTACCATTTACAAGTAAATTCATTATTTAAATGATTACAACCATAAAAATCACAAATAAAATATCAACACAAGCATCAATTCAGTCTCCAACAGCTATAGCTCAAGAAAAAAAAAATCAGTCCTTTAAGTTAATTTATTTTCAAGCAAGTAAAGCACTCACTTGCAGCTTGAACAATTGTCTCACGGACAGAGGATTAATGGCTTAATGAACTGACTTCAAATAATGTCAAACTCGCACCGATCTTGAAACTGTCACTAAAACTGAGCCAAATCCGTCAGCAGTCTTTGGCAACTACAGCATAAAATACAAGAACCATAAACTGGTTTCTTACTGTATTAATTATTAGCCATCAAAGGGAAGGGTGCCAAGGTATAATAACTATGTTTAAAGTTAACCACGGTGTGAAACAGTGTAATAAACTACATATAGAACTCTATCTTCTGGCCAACAGCAAATAACACACTGATTCAAAAAAACCTTGTACCCAACGTCAAACAGCGACTCAAATGGCCGGCCGCTGTGACCGAGCGGTTCTAGGCGCTTCAGTCTGGAATCGCGCTGCTGCTACGGTCGCAGGTTCGAATCATGCCTGGGGCATGGATGTGTGTGATGTCCTTAGGTTAGTTAGGTTTAAGTGGTTCTAAGTCTAGGGGACTGATGACCTCAGATGTTGAGTCCCATAGTGCTTAGAGCCATTTGAACCATTTCGACTCAAATGCAGTTACACAGATTTGTATGACCACTGGGTCTCGGTTAACTAAACAATTTACCGCAAATTCCAGTCCGCTAATTTATGCGGAAATAATCACCTTCACATTTAATCAGCAATCGACGCAAAGTGGGGCCCTACGAGACACAAGGGGTCCTTCGTTATGCAAAGTTTTCCATCGCACAGGAACTGAAGCAGATCGATCGTTGCTAACAAGTCCGGTAGCGATTCGGCGCGTGGTGGAAACCTTGAGACCCCACCACCACTAAGGGCGATGTATACTGCAGAGATGTACAAAGTCTCTTCCAGCCTGCCTGCCCCTACCTCCACCGCAGTCAAAAAGCAGATCAACCTGTCGCAGCGGACACAAAAGAATGTATGTGCACCGCAGCGCAATGGTTAAAGCAGGCCAGCTTGGGTTTCCACAAGCGTGGTGATTTCCTAGGGACCGATTCAGCCTGTTGAACCTCGCAACCGATTGTGCTGTCAATACAACGTGACTAGCCAGGAAAATGTTTGTGTAGGTAGTTTCAAATGGTTCAAATGGCTCTGAGCACTATGTGACTTGACTTCTGGGGTCATCAGTCGCCTAGAACTTAGAACTAATTAAACCTAACTAACCTAAGGACATCACACACATCCATGCCCGAGGCAGGATTCGAACCTGCGACCGTAGCGGTCGCTCGGCTCCAGACTGCAGTGCCTAGAACCGCACGGCCACTCCGACGGCGTAGGTAGTTTCACTGGAGTTCATTTATTATAACAGTGGGAGCAGGAAAATGAACAAACCAAACGTAAAGGAGACTGAGGAGAAATTAAAAACTGTGGGATATACGTCAGCCTTGAAACAGAGCCATGTCCAGCAGGGGAAGAGTTTTCGGGTGCGTAAGAGGCAGCTTCTAATACTTCGGTAGGTGCAAATTGTGTAAAAAGTTACTTATTCGGGAACCTAGAGCATGTTATGACATATTTGTAAGTTTGACCGTCACTTTTCTCATTCCAGAAATATTCTGAAACAGGACAAAGACTTGGTGACTCACAAGCATGCACAAATGTGTGCAATGGACTTCTGGACATTTTGCAATATACAGGCTTTTTAAATTTAGGGCAAACATTGATTGAAATAGGAAAAAAGGCTCAGTGGATATTAAAAACCACGTTATGCTAGTATGCAACGTAGTATGAGGAAATTTCACTGCGAAAGAAGAGTTTCTTCATTCAGACATGCACTTTTTAGATTAACGTAACATGAAAAACGTACTTGGTGTTTACTAAAATGCATTTAGGGAATTTAGAATCAACTATTTTGGCCACATAGAATGAACTCAACGAAACCTCAATACCCCTTCTGGAAACGGTAATAAAAATTTATATAATTTGGTTCCAATTGGTTGGAACACACTAAGGTTAAAGAAAGGAGGCTTCCAAAGCCTTACTTTAGTTGGCTTTGCAAAGTAATAGACATCTTCAAGTTCTGACGTGCAAGGTAACTCGACTTTCAGAGATGGTTCTGCTTAATGCAGAAAACATGTGTTGGACATGGCCTGATCATGATTCCAATTGAGAACGGCCAGTACTAACCGAAAGAGGGCGATGTTGCAGAAAAAGCCGTTCGTCTCGAAATAGTTAAATAAGCTAGAAACACGAAGAAGACGAAAACATGGACAAATAAAATCCACCATTTTTTGGCATACAATGATCTACAAAATATACAGGATGGTCCATTGATCGTGACCGGGCCAAATATCTCAAGAAATAAGCGTCAAACAAAAAAACTACAAAGAACGAAACTTGTCTGGCTTGAAGAGGGAAACCAGATGGCTCTATGGTTGGCCCGCTAGATGGCGCTACCATAGGTCAAATGGATACCAACTGCGTTTTTTTAAAAAAATAGGAACCCCCATTTTTTATTACATATTCGTGTAGTACGTAAAGAAATATGAATGTTTTAGTTGGACCACTCTTTCACTTTGTGATAGATGGCGCTGTAAGAGTCACAAACATATGGTTCACAATTTTAGACGGACAGCTAGTAACAGGTAGGTTTTTTAAATTAAAATGCAGAACGTAGGTACGTTTGAACATTTTATTTCGGTTGTTACAATGTGATACATGTACCTTTGTGAACTTATCATTTCTGAGAACGCATGCTGTTACAGCGTGATTACCTGTAAATACCACATTAATTCAATAAATGCTCAATATGATGTCCGTCATCCTCAATGCATATGGCAATACGTGTAAAGACATTTCTGTCAACAGCGAGTAGTTCGCCTTCTGTAATGTTCGCACATGCATTGACAATGCGCTGATGCATGTTGTCTGGCGTTGTCGGAGGATCACGATAGCAAACATCCTTCAACTTTCCCCACAGAAAGAAATGCGGGGACGTCAGATCCGGTGAACGTGCGGGCCATGGTGCATCGACGACCAATCCACCTGTCATGAAATATGCTATTCAATACCGCTTCAACCGCACGCGAGCTATGTGCCGGACATCCATCATGTTGGAAGTACATCGCCATTTTGTCATGCAGTGAAACATCTCCTAGTAACATCGGTAGAACATTACGCATGAAATCAGCATACAATGCACCATTTAGACTGCCATCGATAAAATGGGGGCCAATTATCCTTCCTCCCATAATGCCCCACCACACATTAACCCGCCAAGGTCGCTGATGTTCCACTTGTCGCAGCCATCGTGGATTTTCCGTTGCCCAATAGTGCATATTATGCCGGTTTACGTTACCGCTGTTGGTGAATGACGCTTCGTCGCTAAATAGAACGCGTGCGAAAAATCTGTCATCGTCCTTTAATTTCTCTTGTGCCCAGTGGCAGAACTGTACACGACGTTTAAAGTCGTCGCCATGAAATTCCTGGTGCATAGAAATATGGTACGGGTGCAATCGAATGTTGATGTAGCATTCTCAAATCGAAGTTTTTGAGATTCCCGATTCTCGCGCAGTTTGTCTGTGACTGATGTGCGGATTAGCCGCGACAGCAGCTAAAACACCTACTTGGGTATCATCATTTGTTGCAGGTCGTGGTTGACGATTCCCATGTGGCTAAACACTTCCTGTATCTTTAAATAACGTAACTATCCGGCGGACGGTCCGGACACTTGGATGATGTCGTCCAGGATACCGAGCAGCATACATAGCACACGCCCGTTGGGCATTTTGATCACAATAGCCATACATCAACACGATATCGACCTTTCACGCAATTTGTAAACGGTCCATTTTAACACGGGTGCCGGCCGGGGTGGCCGAGCGGTTCTAGGCGCTACTGTCTGGAACCATGCGACCGCTATGGTTGCAGGTTCGAATCCTGCCTCGTGCATGGATGTTTGTGATGTCCTTACGTTAGTTAGGTTTAAGTAGTTCTAAGTGCTAGGGGACTGATGACTTCAGCAGTGCTCAGAGCCATTTGAACCATTTTTAACACGGGTAATCTATCACTAAGCAAATACCGTCCGCACTGGCGGAATGTTACGTGCTACCACGTACTTATATGTTTGTGACTATTACAGCGCCATCTATGACAAAGCGAAAAAAGTGGTCCAACTAAAACATTCATATTTCTTTACGTACTACACGAATATGTAATAAAAAAATGGGGGTTCCTATTTTTAAAAACTCAGTTGATATCCGTTTGACCTATGGCAGCGCCATCTAGTGGGCCCACCATAGCGCCATCTGGTTTCCCCTTTCGAGCTAGACGAGTTTCGTTCTTTGCAGTTTTTTTCGTTTGATGCTTTTTTCGTGAGAGATTTGACCCAGTCACTATCAATGGACCACCCTGTATTATTTCCCTGATCCTCGTCTACGCGGCTACGGAGAAAACGCTTCATCAGCTTCCGAACCATAATCATAACACTACATTGGAAGCTTGCAGAAAAAAAACTGCTACGTAGCGTGGCATAGCGGAAGGCGGGTGGGCAAGCAAGATTCCTGTAGCCTGCCTGGATTGGACGTTGCTTGGCTTGGATGGGAGTAATGTTCTGTTGATAAATCGCGGCAGCTTTCCTGTCTGGCCAACAGGCAAGCATGTGGTGGGAGGGGGCGGAGCGGGGGGGGGGGGGGGGGGCGGAAGGGAGGGGGGGCGGCAGATCGCAAAGGAAGACCCGCGCTGCCTGCCGCAGGGACGAGCGCCAGCCGGGCTCGCAGCCCACGCTAAGATTGGCAACGGAATTTTGAATTCAGCGTGCGTAGTGAGGGAATAGTGCCGTCATAATCTCGTTAGGAATCTTCTGGAAATCTGTGCCTCCAATGACTAGATTTATGTAGACAATGTACGTTAAACAGCTCCAGGTGGGTACCCTAGTTACGGTTGTAGTTCAGAAAGTCTGAAGACAGGTTTGATGCAGCTCTCCGCGCTACTCCATCCTGTGCAAACCTCCTCATCCCCAGATAAGTACTGCAGCCTATGTCCTTTTTAACTAGCTGGAGCGTCAGAGGAGTCAGTGACGGGCTGGAGAGCCCCGACGAAACATTGTTGAAAGTAAAGAACAACTTTATTTAACTCCAACACATGGCATGTCGCAGCTCACAGAAGGATACGTGCCTCTCTCTGTTGTCTCTGGCTGGCACTGACGTGTGGGAGGCGTCTGCGATGCTGATGGCAGGTCCGTGGTAGGCCAGAATCCATTAGAGGCCACCGCCATTGACGTCAGTGGCGCGATACTTCCCTCGGTCGTGTGAAACCTGGTGGTCCCATCGCTCCGCATGCGTCATTGCCATGGTGCGTGGCAATGGCTGCGCGGGGTGTATGACTCCCTCTCCTCTGGGCGGAGTTGGACGCCGGCTGGCGCTGCGGTGTCCCACCAGGAACTCAGCGTCGGTCACAGCAGACACAGATGGAACATTGGCGGGGCTGTGGCACCGAGACTCGTGAAGGACTGGGTGCTGGCGGCGGCAGTTGCAGCCCGTGGCTGCTGCTGGCGATGCCCTGCCGTCCTGCTGTCCGACGTGGGTCTTGCGTCATAGCGGCGCTGCTGGATGCAGGCACAGAGAAGTGCTCCCTGCCTCAAACTTCAGACTTACTTACGTGCCTATGGGGTGCATTTGTTTCTCTAAAACACAGCATCTAGTCACATCACCCGTAACAAGCGACCGCTGTGCAGTGCAGTTGACTGCAGCACTCGGCTACCTTCGCCTCACAGTCCACTTGCCTGCCTGTTACTGTGAGCCACGTGTCGCCACACTGGCTGTTACCGGCTCGTGGCTGCTAAAACAACGCTCCACAGTGGCTTTCTCACTATTACAAGTAATCTTATAGCATGGACAACCACAGCTAAAAAACTTGTACATAATATGAGGGATACTCAAACAATCTGAAATAAAAAATGGTAAAACAGTCTATAACAAACTGACGAGGGAACCTCCCCATCGCACCCCCCTCAGATTTAGTTATAAGTTGGCACAGTGGATAGGCCTTGAAAAACTGAACACAGATGAATTGAGAAAACAGGAAGAAGTTGTATGGAACTATGAAAAAAAATAAGCAAAATATACAAACTGAGTAGTCCATGCAGAAGATAGGCAACATCCAGGATAATCTGAGCTCAGGACCGCCGTGGTCCAATGGTTAGCGTGAGCAGCTGCGGAAGGAGAGGTCCTTGGTTCAAGTCTTCCCTCGAGTGAAAAGTTTAGTTTCTTTATTTTCGAAAAGTTATGATCTGTCCGTTCGTTCATTGACGTCTCTGTTCACTGTAATAAGTTTAGTGTCTGTGTTTTGCGACCGCACCGCAAAAGCGTGCGATTAGTAGACGAAAGGACGTGCCTCTCCAATGGGAACCGAAAACATTTGATCGCAAGGTCATAGGTCAACCGATTCCTCCACAGGAAAACACGTTGATATATTCTATACGACACTGGTGACGGGCATGTGCGTCACGTGACAGGAATATGTTGTCGACCCACCTAACTCGTACACTTGGCGAATGGGTAAAAAGATTCTTCTACCTTGCCCGCTTTAGGATTTCTTGTGGATGTGATAATCACTCCCAAAAAAGTGATGAAAACATAAGAGTTTGTCACATAAACTGCAACAAATGAATGCAACAGTTTCACAGTCGCACAGTTTTCCCTACGCTCTGTTAAAACATATGTTTTTAACGTTTTCAAATTTTTCCGTGTGTAGACAGTCAAATCCTGCATATGTCCAAGCAAATCTGAACATGCCCTGGAATTTTGGAGAGCGAAGTTGATTATGTGTGAGTGCCTGAACTTTGATAATTGTCTGAAAATAAAAAATTAAAGTTTTCACTCGAGGGAACACTTATACCAAGGACCTCTCGTTCCGTAGCTGCTCACGCAAACCACGGGACCACGGCGCTCCTGAGCTTACACACTCCTGGATGTTGCCTATCTTGCGCATGCACTACTCAGTTTGTATATTTTGCTTATTTTTTTCTCGATTGATCTGTGTTCAGTTTTTCAAGGCCTATCCACTGTGCCAACTTATAACTAAATCTGAGGGTGCGCGATGGGGAGGTTCCCTTGTGAGTGAAAGTCCAAGTCCGCAATAGCAGTTGTGTTTTTCCCTGTGTGAAGACCGGTTTCATACCCTGGAGGTATAACTTCAGGTCATATAAAACTAATATTTCATAGGCCACGACTTCCAAGGTGTAAGTCGCATAAAAACGTATCACTCTTACGTAAAACCATCGGTGGAGCGCAGATGGCGTCCGATACGAACCGTGCACGGTCAGTAAAACATCTCCAAAACTCTGTTAAAAGACGAGCCCGGACAGCACATGACAATCCAGGTAAAAAATGTCGTGTGACTAGGGTCTCCCGTCGGGTAGTCTGTTTGCCGGGTGCAAGTCTTTCGATTTGACGCTACCTCGGCGACTTAAGCGTCGATGGGGATAAAATGATGATGATTAGAACAACACGACAACAAGTCCCTGAGCGGAGAAAATTTCCGACCCAGCCGGGAATCTAACCCGAGACCGAAGGATTGACATTCTGTCGCGCTGACCACTTTCTTTCTTTTTTTTTCGTTTTGTTCATTGTTGATCGTTTTTTGGTCGTTGCGGACGTCACATGACATCCAGTCAAGTTCGTTGGTTCATCCTTCCACTCAGTTTTTTTAAAATTATTACAGAGGCCTCCTAGCTCTCTGACCGAACACGGTGAGCTACCGTGCCGGCATTTTATTTTCCAGTACCACTCAACTACCGAGGGCGGACGACAATCCGGGTCAGACAGATAAAACCATCGTCAAAATTCGCTTGAGAAAACAAGAAACTAAGAGGGACACAGTCCTTGGGAGTCGTCAAGAAACTAAAATGTACTGGCAGGCGTCAAATAGAACTCCGCATTACAGCACTAGCCACAGACTCAGTGTGCTGTCCGGGCTTGTCTTTTGACAGAGTTTTGGGGATGTTTTACTGATCGTGCACGGTTCGGATCGGACGCCCATTTGCCGGTTCATCCATGATTTTACCGAGGAGTGACACGTTTTTATGCGCACTTGCACCTAGGAAGTCGCGGCCCATGATGTATTAGTTTTATATGACCTGAAGATATACCTCCAGGGTACGAAACCGGTCGTCATACAGGGGAAAACACAATAAACAGCTATTGTGGACTTGCACTTTCACCCAGTTCATTATATATTTTACCATCTCTGATTTTAAATTGTTTTATTGTCCTTGACATTATGACCAATTTCTCACTATTTCTTATCACTTTTGCTGAACACTTATAACTTCGGCTCAATGACTGGTTAGCAGCACTGGCACTACACTGTCCTTCTCCATGCAGACGGCCTGACCCCTTTGTCTTTACTTTACTCTCATTTCGTAAAACAAGTACGTAATACTAAATTGTCTACTCATAACTATACATAACTACTAATTAAACTTCAAATTTGTAAACTTATTTCTTGTGTGTTGTTCGTATTGCCCTATCTCACAACATCTCTCAAGGGTCCCTTGGCCTGATCGTTATCTCAAATACTACTAAACATATTTCACTGTTAGGCCTCTTACCATTCTTATGCAACAGCTTCTAACTCTCCATTCCACATTTACAATCTGAAGCGACTCTCGTTCTTTCTTAATAAATTATTCCTAACATACCAACTTCAACAAAACCTCCGTTAAACTCTTACGCTGGGCATCTCGTCTGTCTGTCCATCGGCTTTTTAACACTTGGCTTCGAAACAGCTTTCAGAACTTGTGACAACAGTCCCTCATATGCTTCCCAGAACAACATATTCCCAAAACTACACTCACGGAATAACCACATACCCAAATACCCTTCACATCACTTTCACAAGTATTCCTACTTGCGGCTCCTACAGAAGCGCTTATTACAGGCCTAATTCTCCTCTAAATGCTTGGTTTTCAGGTACTTTTGTTCACCCAAAACAACCTGGTGACTGGTGGTAATATACCATGCGAATTACTCCTTTGTCCTTTTGCACGTATTTTAACTGGTTTGTACAATAGACGCACCTCGTGACAGCTCTACAGTAGCCACAGCTTTCCGTCACCGAATGTTAACTTCGACAGGCTGTTCATTCAGAACGTTTACTTTCAGGTCCTTGTTCAAATGGCTCTGAGCACTATGGGATTTAGCTTCTGAGGTCATCAGTCCCCTAGAACTTAGAACTACTTAAACCTAACTAACCTAAGGACATCACACACATCCATGCCCGAGGCAGGATTCGAACCTGCGACCGTAGCGGTCGCGCGGTTCCAGACTGAAGGGCCTAGAACCGCTGGGCTCAGGTCCGTGTTGCTCCCTTCACCCACTTCATACTCGTCGTGTCCACCAGACCGTGGCTGTGCTGTAAGCAGAACGCTCCCCACATCAACTGCTTGCCCTGCCAGGCTGTGACTCAGTACTTGCCCTCACTCCACATTCTGAGACTCTGGCGTGCACTCTACAAAAGATTCAGCTGTGGCGACGACTTGATCGTCAGTACTACAAACTCGTCTGCTATTTCTTTTCCTCCGTTCACCCAGTTTCTGATAAAATCTCTTCTATGTGATCAAAAGTATCCGGACACCTTGCTGAAAATGACGTACAAGTTGGGGCGCCCTCCATCGGTGAAGCTGGAATTCAGCATGGTCTTGGCCCACCCTTAGCCTTGATGACAGCTTCCACTCTCGCAGGCATACGTTCCATCAGGTTCTGGAAGGTTTCTTGGAGAATGGCAGCCCACTCTTCACGGAGTGCTGCACTGAGGAAAGGTATCGATGTTGGTAGGTGAGGCTTGGCACGAAGTCGGCGCTTCAAAATATCCCAAAGGTGTTCTATAGGATTCAGGTGAGGACTCATTATAGGGATGTTATTGTCATGTAACAATTCCGCCACAGGCCGTGCATAATGAACAGGTGCTTGATGGTGCTGAAACATGCAATAGCCAACCCCGAATTGCTCTTCAACAGTCGGAAGTAAAAAAGGTGCTTAAAACATCAGTGTAGGCTTGTGCTGTGATAGTGCCACACAAAACAACAACGAGTGCAAGCCCCCTCCATGAAAAACACGACCACACCATAACACCACCGCTTCCGAATTTTACTGTTGGCACTACACACGCTGGCAGATAACGTTCACCGGGCATTCGCCATACCCACACCACATTGTGTACCGTGATTCGTCACCCCACACAACGTTTATCCACTGCTCAATCGTCGAATGTTTACTCTCTTTACACCAAGAGAGGCGTCGTTTGGTATTTACCGGCGTGATGTGTGGCTTATGAGCAGCCGCTCGACCATGAAATCCAAATTTTCTCACCTCCTGCCTAACTGTCACAGTACTTGCAATGGATCCTGATGCAGTTTGGAATTCCTGTGTGATGGTCTGGATAGATATCTGCCTATTAAACATTACGACGCTCTTCCATTGTCGGCGGTCTCTGTCAGTCAACAGACGAGGTCGGCCTGTACGCTTTTGTGCTGTTCGTGTCCCTTCAGGTTTCCACTTCAATATCACATCGGTAACAGTGTACCTAAGGAGATTTAGGAGTGTCGAATTCTCGTGTGTAGACGTATGACACAAGTGTCAACCTATAACCTGGCCACGTTCGAAGTTCGTGAATTCCGCGAAGCGCTGCATTCTGCTTTCTCACTATTTCTAATGACTGCTGAGGTCGCTGATATGGAGTACATGGGAGTAGCTGGCAGAACGTTACACCTAACATGAAAAACATATGTTTTTTCGAATGTCCGGATACTTTTGATCACATAGTGTATGTGTGTCCTTACCATCTCTGCTTCAACATAAAAAATCACCGGAACGTGCACTTCCTGTTTGTTTGGCCCAGGCTCCTTGATCTCAATGCAACACCCATCATCATCCAGTGGAGCAGATACTATGGCAGTTAAACCATCTTTGTAGCTATATCCCCACGTAATTACTTTGGTACAGCCCACACTCATTTTCACTACCCCAGACTCCACCATTCCACATGATATTGGAGCTGGTACTTCTGCATTAGTCTCCTTAACTTCAGCAACGTTATTATTGTGTGTCTTACTTAAATTTCCAAGAACGTATGGAACAAAAACATCTACAACTAATTTAATCTTTCCACTAAAAAAATCGTCTAACCATCTGGGACGCTCTGTCCTACTTCACACAGGATTGACAGATTTAACTACATCAACATTAGCTGGATGTTCTGCTCCTCTCCCTCTTAGCTTCGCTCTTTTCTTCCTTTCTCTCCATCTTCACAATAATAAAAATATTCCTCACATTCCGAGGCCCATCTACCATTATCCATTCCTCATGGTCTCTCCACAACTTCTCCCTATACTCCCCAGATTTGTGATAAGTCATTTCCGTCACCTCATCGCCAGGTGCTTCTAACTGCTTATTCCGCTCAATATTTTCCGCTTACAACTTACCTACATCGTATCTGAAGTTTCCCAGTACCTCCTTTCTGGTAGCTCTTTGCGGTATTGACGGCTCTGATACCTGCAATAATGACCGCAGCATTATTACGTCCTATCGGTTACAGAATCATAAGCGAGAGAAAATAAAACTATTTATATGTACCACTGTCCTAACACTTCTCATTACTTAAATACTGAGCCATATTTATTGCTCAAAAAACAAAAACAAATTATGTGAGCACCCAACCATAACATTATCACACTACTCTCTACTGTAAGTTCTCTCGCCTAAGTGGCAGCTCGTAATTACTAATATACATCGAAACAATAACTAAACTTAGCTTCACCTTCTGAATCACTTCTCATGGTTCACAGCTTAGACAATGAACCACAATCCTTGCTAATGAAACTCATACTACCCATGTCAACCAGGCGAAAACTTACAATCATACACAGAATGAAGTGCTACAGATGCGAAATTTAACCGACAGGAAGAAGATGCTGTGAAATGCAAATGATTAGCTTTTCAGAGCATTCACACAAGGTTTGCGCCGGTGGTGACACCTACAACGTGCTGACATGAGGAAAGTTTCCAACAGATTTCTCATACACAAACAGCAGTTGACCGGCGTTGCCAGGTGGAACGTTGCTGTGATGCCTCGTGTAAGGAGGATAAATGGGTACCATCACGTTTCCGACTTTGATAAATGTCGGATTGTAGCCTATCGCGATTGCGGTTTATCGTATCGCGACATTGCTGCTCGCGTTGGTCGAGATCCAATGACTGTTAGCAGAATATGGAATCGGTGGGTTCAGGAAGGTAATATGGAACGCCGTGCTGGATCCCAACAGCCTCATATCACTAGCAGTGGAGATGACAGGCATCTTATCCGCATGGCTATAACAGATAGTGCAGCCATGTCTCGATCTCTGAGTCAATAGGTTGGGACGTTTTCAAGACAACAACCAGTTCGACGAAGTTTGCAGCAGCATGGACTATCAGCTCGGAGACCATGCTTGCGGTTACCTTTGACGCTGCATCACAGACAGGAGCACCTACGATGGTGTACTCAACGACAAACATGGGTGCACGAATGGCAAAACGTCATTTTTTTCGGATGAATCCAGGTTCTGTTTACAGCATCATGATGGTCGCATCTGTGTTTGGCGACATCGCGGTGAACGCACATTGGAAGCGTGTATTCGTCAACGCCATACTGGCGTATCACCTGGCGTGATGGTATGGGGTGCCATTGGTTACACGTCTCGGTCGCCTCTTGTTCGCATTGACGGCACTTTGAACAGTGGACGTTACGTGTCAGATGTGTTACGACCCGTGGCTCTGCCCTTCATTCGATCCCTGCGAAACCGTACATTTCAGCAGGATAATGCACGACCGTATGTTGCAAGTCCTGTACGGGCCTTTCTGGATACAGAATATGTTCGACTGCTGCCCTGGCCAGCACATTCTCCAGATCTCTCACCAACTGAAGACGTATGGTCAATGGTGGCTGAGCAACTGGCTCGTCACAATACGCCAGTCACTACTCTTGATGAACTGTGGTATCGTGTCGAAGCTGCATGGGCAGCTGTACCTGTACATTCTGTTTGACTCAATGCCCAGGCGTATCAAGGCCGTTATTATGGCCAGAGGTGGTTGATCTGGGTACTGATTTCTCAGGATCTATGCAAATGTTACACATGTCACTTCTAGTATAATATATTTGTCCAATGAATACCCGTTTATCATCTGCATTTCTTCTTGGTGTAGCAATTTTAATGGCCAGTAGTGTATTTACTTATATTTAACCTGCCCAAAAAATACTGTCTATGGTCACTTGCCGCATCCTAAACTTACAAATACGACTCAACCCTTGGCAAAACCCAATGACTTTCCATTACCTTGGTTTCAAACAAAAACAAAACAAAAAGACGGCAATCATCTCACCATGGTTCGACGAAACGATACACCTGCAGTGGTCGAGTCATCTTCTTCATCCATGAACGTCAGCTATAATGTTGCTGTATCCTCTGTTGTCACCACACGCCGTGGTGGCAGGCTCGAAGATACCCTGTTGACACCACTCTGAAGGTTCCATGGGGTGCGTGTGGGCTGGAGGCCCAATGGCTGCACTGTTGACAGTAAAGAATGATTTTACTTAACACCAGTATATGACGTGTCACATCTGAGCAAGGTAGACATGCTTCTCCCTGTTGTCCCTGGTATAGGCGGCAGATTCAATCCTGCATGCCGAGCTGGTATCCTGTGATGCTCATGGCTGGCCAGTGGTAGGCTGGCAGTCAGCGACGCACTACTTCCATCGGCAGGATGAAGTCCAGTTGGCCCCTCGCTCAGCATGTGCCACCGCGATGGCACATAGAGACGGCTGTGCGTGCGGTACGAATCGCTGCCGGCCGGCAGGAGTCAAACGACGGCTGGTGCTGCGGTGTGAAGTCCCATTAGGAAGTCAGCGGCAGCCGGCACAGATGGCAGGTCGGCGGAGCAATGGCACCAGGCGTTGTGAAGGGATTAGTGCTGGCAGGAGGCCCTGTCTAGTCTCGAGTCTGTGGCTGCTACTTTCAACGCCCTGTTGTCTCGCTGTCTGGTGTATCTCTGGCGTCATATTGGTGTTGGCGACGAGAAGTGTCCCCTGCATCAAAATTCAAAATTATTTATGTACCAATGGAGCGCTTTTGTTTCACTAACGCCCAGCTCCTAGTCGTGTCACACATAACAAGAGACTTGATCGTGTTGTGGTGACATCGTCCTGCTTACTACGAGGTTACCCTGCGCAATATTGTTTGCTGCTCTGCTCGGCTATCCTTACCTTACAATCCACTTGCGTGTCTGTTACTGTGACGCAGATGTCACCATGCTGGCGGCTACAGAAACATGATTACTAATGCAACACTCCACGGTGGCTACTTCTTTTGCTAAAGACTTATAATGATTGCTCAAAGACTCGGCCACTACACTATAGTGCTTGCTGCATTCACTTCTTGCTCTTCCTCTACAATGTTTCTCTCCAGACTTCCCTCCAGTACTGAACTGACGCGTCTTTGATGCGTCAAAATGTGTCCTATCGCTGGATCTCTTCTTTTAACCAAGTTATGTCACAAATTTCTTATCTCCCCAGTTTTATTCATTTCCTCCTCATTACTCACAAGTTCTACCCATCTAATCTTCAGCGTTCCTCTATTTACAGGAAAAAAAATCGGCTTTGAAGTTTTCAGAGAGACTGTATTTATTACAGCTGAGTTACAAACACATATCGGACGTATTGGTAATCTGGTGTAGTTCGTGGATCGCTGGTTCAAGTCTCACCTTAGTTATCCTTTTTTACATTCTTTCTAAGTACATACATCTTGTAGTTGTAAAATACTCATCATATATATAGAATTACGCAGGTGTCCTTTTTAATTACATATTGCAAGCGAAATTCCTGTTTTCATTTCAAATATAAATTCTTAACTATCGTTATTTTATGAAGGGTTGTTAACAGTTGCTTAAATTAAGAAAACATAATAATATAATTTTTAGAACAAAAATGAAAAACCAAATACTCTTTAATTGGACTGTGTCCATTGTTTTATAACACAGATGTAGTCTCACATTCACAGCATCGAGCACACCACACAAATGCTGCGTTTTTACATTTTTCACTGTACCGTTGCAATGTGAACCCAACAGAACTGAACTCGAGCCAAGCTAAAGGATTTGTAGCCAGAAAAAACAAGACTGTTAAAGCTGCCAGACGTACTTAAACTAATGCACGCAGCTTTTTCACATGTCACTGTCGAACGCTGGTGGGATATAGAACGGCCTGTCATAAAAGAAGAGGAGAAAATGCAGCGCCTGGTTGGCCTCGTGGACTCTGTTGTTGTCAGGCTCGTTATCAACGTAGCAGATGACACTTCCAGAACTGAAATGTATTTCTCGGATAAGGAAGGAGACTGACTCTAATTAATACCTTCAGTTGCTTCAGTATTCAACAATACGTTGAAGTCGCTGCAGTATGCTTTTGCATCACACATAGCTCCCTCAGAAATATTATTCTGTGTTTAAGTAAGGAATTTTCATCGCTCTTGTTTGTAATTAGAATACCTTGTTAGGTGACAAGAAGAGCATTTTATGCTTTCCGTCTGATCACCCAATAAGGGTGCAGTAATGCTGGAGTTTTGCTGAATATTATTTCATTTTCTTTATAAATTAAATGACGTTCGAAGCTGCATTATTTATATTTTAGGATAACTAATCAGTAAAAAACGCAGCACATGTCGCAATGAAAGCATGAAAGCTGTCTGACGATGAATCGTAAGGATTCGAAACCTGTAACGGTACCTTTTGAATAAAGGAACTTAAAATAAATTTGTGGCTGATCGCTGTCTCAACACCAACATTTGTCTTCAAATAACATCCCGGTCTCCCCCCATGTCATCACATGACAAAATAGCATCTATTGTTTCTCCGCTCGTCTCTTTTTTATGTCTGAACTGCAACTGGTCACGTCATTGCAGGTTAGTTCGACTGGATGGCTGGCCAGTGCTGTCCAAGTTCAATGCGCCGGTAAAACTGTTGTCCCGCATTATTATTTTGATGGTGTTGAGACAGCAGCCAGCCACAAATTTATTTTAAGTTCCTTTATTTGAAAGGTACTGTTATCGATTTTGAATCGTTACGATTCATCGTCAGACGGATTTCATGCTTTCATTACAACATGTGCTGCGTTTTTTACTGATTAGTTACCATAAATTTTAAATAATACATAATTATAAGCACGTCACAAAGATGGTTGAGTTACAGATTTGCATTGGGATGTGACTCACGTGAAATGTCGGATGGAGTACTTGTTTTCATAGTTTTCGTCCAGCAGACAACGTTTGTAGTTTTCGCCTCATTCACATCATTGCACACATAAACTTTCTGAATGCATTCAGTGACAAATCTGAAGCGCTCAATTATGCAAGTTTATGTGTGCGATGATGTGAATGTTGCGAAAACTACAAACGGTGTCTGCTGGACAAGAACTATGTACTCCATCCGACATTTCACGTGAGTCACATCCTAATGCAAATCTGTAACTCAAGCATCTCTGTGACGTGCTTATAACTATGTATTATTTATATTTTAGGATAACTAATCAGTAAAAAACGCAGCACATGTTGTAATGAAAGCATGAAAGCAGTCTGACGATGAACCGTAATGATTCGAAACCGGTAGCAGTACCTTTTGAATAAAGGCTGGCTGCTGTCTCGACACCATCACCATTTGTCTTCAAATAGCATGCACGGGCTCCAACCATATCATCATATGACAAAATCACATGTATTGTTTTTGTTCTCGTCTCTTTTTACGTCTGAACTACAACTGCTCACATCATTGCATGTTAGCTGGACCAACTGGTTGGCCAGTGCTGTCCAAATTAAAAGCGCCGGTAAAGCTGTTGTCAGGCATTATCGTTCAGTCTATATGCGTGTGACACAGCATAGAAGTATCCTTATGATCGTACTTGACTGTACTGGACACATCTTGGCTTCCGCTTTACGCGATACGAAATTCAATGAGATTGAAGCAAACTCGGAAGAATGCATGGTGTAATGTTCACATCAGATTTATTCTTATGATGAACAGAATATAGATATTACTACCTGAATTTAATTTTTCCACAAAGTTTGAAGTTGGTTGTTTACTGTGTGAGTGAGAGTACGAACACGAAACAGTGAATCGGCTTTCGTGTGCAGTGTCGATATGGTCTCTCTTGAATCTATTTTAAGCGCTAAAAAAAGTGTACAATAAGCAGAAGCGGCTATGTTGGTGCAACGTAAGAATCGCACTGCTTGTTTTTCGTGTCTGATTGTCAGCTCAGAAAATTAATTCGTGGACTAACACAGGTGTTAGGGACCTTGTACATTTCTCCGAAAAAATAAACAATCGTGATAACTCTCACATACACAAAAATGCGAACATTGAATTCTCTGTGCTTGGTAAAGTGAACAACACTCAGCTTGACAGTGTGTAGAGGGAGTCAGTGGGGAAACATAACGAGCAAGTGGATGGGAGTAGCCATACCCTCACCAGGTTAACAATCCGCGTAAAATTTCGCGGGGCGTTTGAGTTAGCGGTACGTGGTCTCTATGAAAGGAAACCTTCAGGAAACCAGACAGTGTTTTGTAGGCTTGTAAATTTAGTAAGTGCTATTGACAGCTCAATGAAGGAACACTTAGAGCCTGCGATTGTGTTTAATGGTACATGCAAAACAGTTTAAAATGAACTTCTGAACTCTATGCTAAGTGCACGCAGAGAAAAAATAATGCAGAAAATTTTAAGTGTGTATTATTTGGCTATAATGACGGACGAAACAACAGGTGTGTCTACCATGCAACAATGGGTGATTGTATATGGATATTAATTTGGTGGCTCTGTTGTGGAGAGATTTCGGGCGTTCTTTAACCCTGCTGCACAGGATGCTGAAACGTTATTTACGATGATAACTTCTGAATTGCAAAAGCAAGCAGATGAAAAGAAGGAAAAGGTGATAGCACAGTGCTATTACGGTGCTGCTGTTATGAATTAACAGTGTTCACGCAAGGATTAAGCAGATGTATCCTAGGGACAATTGTATTCACTGCTATGCTCATCAATTTAACTTGATTCTGGAAAAAGCTGCATCTATAAACAAATCTACTACAGTCATTTCATCTAATTTGTCCGACTTTTCTGCTTTTTTCTTTAGGTCGTCACACAGAACGAATGTGTTAGAAAAGAGTTGTGCGACCACCACGAGTGGCAGCTATAAGGTGAGTGTTTAACATCTAGACAGACAACATGCTTGAAGAGAACATGGAAAGTATTATCGAGTGTTTAGAAGAAATTTTCCGCTCTCTGATTGTGCAGATGGTAAAATTAGACGAAAAATTAGCGGCCTCCTTTCCAATTCGAAAGGCCCAGAGTTCTTATTTAGGCTAGGATTTTTTCATTGGATCATGCCACATGCAGATACACACGTCAGGAAACTACAAAGTCGGAATCAAAAAAATGGCTCTGAGCACTATGGGACTTAACTTCTGAGGTCATCAGTCCCCTAACTAACCTAAGGACATCACACACATCCATGCCCGAGGCAGGATTCGAACCTGCGACCGTAGCGGTCGCGCAACTCCAGACTGTAGCGCCTAGAACCGCTCGGCCACTCCAGCCGGCAAAGTCGGAATCTTAAAGCAATTTGTTTCTAATAATAACTGTTTTACAGCAGATGCTATTTCACACTTTCCAGTTTATCTGAACCCAAAAATTAGCGCCGGCCGAAGTGGCCGTGCGGTTAAAGGCGCTGCAATCTGGAACCGCAAGACCGCTACGGTCGCAGGTTCGAATCCTGCCTCGGGCATGGATGTTTGTGATGTCATTAGGTTAGTTAGGTTTAACTAGTTCTAAGTTCTAGGGGATTAATGACCTCAGCAGTTGAGTCCCATAGTGTTCAGAGCCATTTTGAACCAAAAATTAGCGAACAACCAAAATACATACTCACGAGCCGCCACTGTTAATACAGTGTCCTCCAAACGGGAGTCTTCTCGATGTTCAAACGTCAGTATGTTTGTATGATTCTCCTTGGAGAATTTCTTAAATACGACATTTAAAATTTATGCTTTCCTTTTGCTGTTTTATGATGCCACTGGTCAACGAGTGACTGGATACAAGCCTTAGACCAGCTTAGCGATTTCAGGAAGGACCAGAATTTTCTCGGTTTCTTGGCAAGATCTTTTGGTAAGGTTAGACAGTGGTAACTAGTGTATACTTCACGCATATATCTTTGTACAGTCACATGAGTTTCTACTAAATTTTGCCTGTCGTCATTTGCACGTTCTCTTTTGAACAGAGAGTGCAGAGCCTTTGCTCTCTTGTCTTTTTCCGGACTTAGTTGCTAAGCCACACTGGCTGTTTTCTGTCCTTAATACACTTTCTCGGCACAAGTTCTCGAGCCCAGGAGAAGCGCTACAGACGATGTCGTGCTGTTAGAAAAAGCACTCGCGTCGGTCGTCTGCTGCCATAGCCCAGTAGCGCCAAATTTTTCGGCAGTGTTCTAAGGGATGAGTTCGCCATACGTCCCATATTAATTTATGTGGGTATTCCACGCAGTGTTGCTTGTCTTTTAGCACAGACAACTCTACACAAACGCCACTTCTCCCGGTCGTTATGTGAACGTCATCGGCGACTACGTTGTCCGTGGTGAGAGGTAATGTCTGAAATTTGGTATTCCCCGCGCACTTTTGACACTTTCGATCTCAGGACATCGAATTCCCTAATGATTTTCGAAATGGAATGTCTCATGATTCTAACTCGAACTACTATTCCGCATTCAAAGTGCATTAATTCCCGTCACGCAGCCATAATGACGTCGGAAAGATTTTTACATGAAACGCCTGTATACAGATGACGTCTCCACCTTTTTTTCCTTTATTGTCATTTCCATTTCCCGTCAGGGGCGGGATGGCAGCAGCATAAGCGCTGCTCTTCAGCCAAGAGACATAAATAGACAGGAGGACATTTAAAAACAATATAAAGGAGATAACATGGAGGAATATTGAAACAAAAAAGGCGGAACGGAAGCAAATAAGACATACAAAGCGGTTACTGTAAATCGGAGATATAAATCTAAAAAAGTATATTACACGAAAAAACCACACACTACATTAAAAGGCACCAGGCAAAGTACGGCCGGAGCATAAAAGTCCGTAGAACGAGTAAAACAGCCACATGACAGGCGGCGTAGGAAGGAACTGTCATGGACAATAAACAGATCAAGCACACAATTAAAACCCACATCACTAGATGTGACACTATAGAATGACATCGAAACACAACACTAACGTAGCATACTAATACCAGATAAAAACCTGTGAGGATCTGCGTAGGGGGAGGGGGGACAAGGGAAATGGGAAGAGAGGGAAGGAGGCGAGGAGGAGGGGAGAGAAAGGGGGATGAGGTGGGGGGCGCACCGAAGGAGGGCTGGGAGGGGAAGGGATGGGAGAGGAAAACAGTCGAAGAGGGGGTGCAGGGACTCAGGGGGGGGGGGGGGGAAGAGGAAACTCCAATGTGGGAGAAGGAGGCGTGAGGAAAAAGGGGGCCCTGGGGAGGGGGGAGCAAGGCCAGGTTATAATTGGAAGGAAGGGTATATGTCACAGCGAAGTTCACCATCTGGGAGGCGGAGGCTTTCGAAATTAACCTAATGAAGGAGATGGAGGGTGTGGAGGTGGAGAGAGGGAGGGATACAGTGATAGAGGTGCGGCAGTGGGTGGGGGGGGTGGAGAGGAAGGAGGAAACCAGGGGTGGGGGATCAAGCCTGCGGACAGTATAAAGGATGTGGAGATATTGGATGAAAAGGAGGAGGTCAGGGAAGGGGATGAGTTCGTACAGGAGCCATGTTGGGGAAGGAAGGTGGATACAAAAGGCAAGGCGGAGTGCATGGCATATGAGGATTTGGAGGACCTTGTAAAAGTGGGGAGGGTGGGGGGGCGTGCAGAGATTGAGGCAAAGCTGGCATAACAGAGGATAGGATGGATGAGGGATTTGTAGGTGTGGAGGATGGTGTAAGGATGCAATCCCCATGTCTGGCCAGACATGAGTTTCAAGAGGCGGAGGTGGGAATGGGCTTTCTGCTGGATGGTCAGGAGGTGAGGGGTCCAGGTGAGGTGACGGTCAAGGGTGAGGCCAAGGTATCGCAGGGTGGGGGTGAGCTGGATGGGACAACCATAAAGGGTGAGATAGAAATCATGGAGACAGAAGGAGTGGGTGGTGAGGCCTATGATGATTGCCTGGGTTTTGGAGGGGTTGAGACGAAGGAACCACTGGTTACACCAAGTGGTGAACTGGTCAAGGTGGGTTTGGAGGGTGCGTTGGGACCGTTGAAGGGTAGGATAGAGAGCCAGAAGGCGGTGTCAGCAGCGTACTGGAGAAGGTGGACAGGTGGGGGATATCAGCAGTGATAAAAGAGAGGAGAGAGGACAGAGCCCTGGGGGACATCAGCAGTGGGATAAAAGATACGGGAGTTACTGTTGTGGAGGGTGACATAGGAAGGACGACGCGAGAGGAAGGAAGTGACAAGATGGACAAAATTGATCGGCAGGGCGTAGGTTTAGAGTTTAAAGAGGAGACTGGGATGCCATACACGGTCATAGGCATTTTGTAGGTCGAGGGAAACAAAAATGGCGGAGCGACGGGAGTTAAGCTGGAGGGAGAGAAGGTGAAGGAGGCTAAGGAGTTGGTCTTCAGCAGAGAAGGAGGGTTGGAAGCCACACTGGGTAAGGGGGATGAGGTGGTGTTGATTAAAGTGCTGATGGATACGGCGGGAGAGGATGGATTCGAAGACCTTACTGAAGACGGAGGTGAGGCAGATGGGACGATAGGAAGAGGCGATGAAGGGGCTTTGTTGGTTTTGAGGAATAAGAGGATGCGGGAAGTCTTCCACAGGTCACATCTCCGCCAATGCACTGTCCTTTTACACCTTACAAAGGTGACACTACCGTCATCTGTGTATGAGGTATCGCTGTCTCTTGACTTTCGTCACCTCAGTCACTGCTTTGCTGAACCAGTCCACATTCGTTATAGCACCGCGATTTCGGTAGTGGGACTTTTTAGTGATGAGTACCGTTATATGTCAGCAGTAATGAATAGTCTTAAGAGAATGGGACTCCGTTTGCCGGCAGGAGGAGAGCGGCGGGCGGCGGCAGTCTCGCGGCTCGGCAGTTTGGCGGCAGCTGTCGTCGCTGGTGGACCGCTGCTGCTTCTGCGCCTACTGCCTCACCTGCCTAGCGCTGCTGGTCGCTCTGGTGCCCTAGCGGCCTCCGGGCGCGACCGGCGACTTTCCACTTGTCGCCTCTCCGCTCCAGCAGTGAACGCGGCCGCCGAACACTGCAGAAATAACCGCTGCCGTGTATCTGCTGTTACTAAAACCACAATAAAAAATACAAAAAATGCACATATCGCCTCTTCATTCAGCTTCACAGGGATGGCTGAGAAACACAGTGGTGTAAGTCAGACTAGCTACTTATTCAGTAATGAAGGTTTTACGTTTGACACTAAAGAACAGTAACTGAACCATGGAGAGTAACTTAACTGGAAGTTTTTTTAATGCCAAATTTACGTTTTAAACTAAACGAGAACATTATATTGTTTTGTATGTATTTGATTTTTGAGAAATACAGAGCTATGCCACTGGGCATGTAGAAAGTTGATAAGGTTTCGTATTAAAATAGACATAATTTTCAAAATGTATTTACTTTTAATTTCCAATTTTTTTGAATTATCAGTCTTCCGACTGGTTTGATGCAGCCTGCCACGACTTCCTCTCCTCTGCCCACCTTTTCATCTTAGAGTAACACTTGCAACCTAAGTCCTCAATAATTTGCTGGATGTTTTCCAATCTCTGTCTCCCTCACAGTTTTTGTCCTCCGCAGGTACCTCTAGTACCATGGAAGTCATTCCCTGATGTCTTAATAGATGTCCTACAGTCCTGTTGCTTCTCCTTATCAGTGTTTTCCACATACTCCTTTCCTCTCTGATTCTGCAAAGAACCTCCTCCTTCCCTACCTTATCAGTTCACCTAATTTACAACATTCGTCTGTAGCACCACATCTCAAATGCTTCGAGTTTCTTCTGTTCCGGTTTTACCACAGGCCTTGTTTCACAATGGTACGAAGCTGTGTTCCAAACGTACATTCTATGAAATGTCTTCCTTAGATTAAGGCTTTTGTTTAATACATACTAGACTTCTCTTGCCCACGAATGGCCTTTTTGCCAGTGCTATTCTGCTTTTGATTGTTTCCTTGCTCCGTCCATAATTGGTTTTTTTGCTGCGTAGGTAGCAGAATTCCTTAACTTCATCCACTTCGTCACCATAAATCCTGATGTTCAGTTTCTCGCTGTTCTCTTTTTTCCTACTTCTCATTATTTTCCTCTTTCTTCGAGTTACTCTCGGTTCTGTGCTCATTAGGCTGTTCATTCTGTTCAGCAGATCACGTAATTCTTCTTCACTTTCACTCAGGATGGCAATGTCATCAGTGAATCGTACCATTGATATCCTTTCACCTTGAAATTTAATTTCACTAGTGAACCATTGTTTTATTTCTGTTACTGCTTCTTAGATTGGACAGAAGGGGCGATAAACTACATCTCTGTTTTATACCCTTTTTAATCTGAGCACTTCGTTCTTGGTCGTCCACTCTTCTGTTCCCTCTTGACTCTAGTACATATTATATATTGTCTCTACCTATAGCTTACCCCTATTTTTGTCAGAATTTGGAACATCTTGCACCATTTTATATTGTCAAACCCTTTTTGCAGGTCGACAAATCCTATGAACATGTCTTGATTTTTATTTAGCCTTGCTTCCATTATCAACTGTGATGTCAGAATTGTCTCCGTGGTGACTTTAGCCAAAGTGATCGTCATCTAACACATCATCAGTTTTCTTTTATGTTTTGTTTTGCGAGTAATTTCAAATTTATCCTTCGTTCTCCTCAGAGATCGCATCAGGAGGTGGTGGGACGTCTTTGCATTCTCATTACTTCTTACGTTGTCCGCCTGCTTAGCTGGGACATAATGCGCTTGTCTCCCACGCAAGCGGGCGCTTGTTCGATTTCCGGAGGGATGGGAGATTTTCTTCGCTGGAGGACTGTGGTTGTATTTTCCTCATCATCAGTTCATCCTCATCACCTGGGCGCAAGCTGTCCAATGTGGCGCCGACTGAAGTAAGACTTCCCTGATGGGCCTCCCGTTCCTAAAACTGCATGATTCACCGGGTAGGAAGTATTTTAGCAAATACAATATGTCCCTTTTCTTAATGGACTTAGCTTGTGGACCAGTTGTAAAGTTTCTATTCTTCCGTCAGAGTAATGCTACGAGGTCGACCCCGTTTAGCAGATTTTACATCAAGCTCATCAAGCGATGTGTCATCAGTCAGTGTTTACTTGTACGTGATAGAATTTCCTTTATCTTCATTTACATTTTTTAAAATTTCTCAGTCAGTGTTTACTTGTACATGATAGAATTTCCTTTATCTTCATTTACATTTTTTAAAATTTCGTTCCTGATTTTGTCAAGTTTTCACATTCAGAAACTCGTTGCCTTCCGTTCTTACTAACAAGAATTTTTTTGTTTTTCTTGCAGTTAGTATTATTCTTTACCAACCATCCAAGATGAAGAAAGATTGATTTCGAGCTGATTGCTCTGTGACCAAAGTCAGCATCGTGAGGCAGATACGAGAGTCGTGAATTTATGAAATTCAGATCAGTTATGAATAGACTCGTTCCTTGTGTCGATTTCACTAGAGTTAAAGTTATATTAATATTACCGCTTTTTCCGCCTCAAGTGCCACTGCAAATCATTATGTGTTTATAGGGTTTGTGTTTTATGCGCTTGATGAGACAAATGGAGATTTTTGGTGACTGCTATTTGCTATGGTCTAATCCCATACATACATGATCCTAAATTTTCCCTATTTAATGTACCCCCAGATTGTAACAGTATGTGTTTCTACTGTAGTATGCCTCAGGCACTGTCAGTTTAGCAAACTGGAGGGCTTTCTTTAAATCAAAAGTTAAGGTGCATACATCTTCATTTTCTTTTGCCAATGAGGATTTTAGGCCTTATCTGCTTCACTGTCATCACCATTACAAATTACATCACGCATTTCATCACTGTTGCTATCCATGATGCTAATATGTATGTTATCTGAATTGTGATAGAAGCTTAGTGACATGATGGTGGAAATCAGCCTCACTTCACTATGAATTGCAAGGCATTTGACGTTTTGTTGAATGCTGCTAACTAGCGACTAAAAATCTAACTTTGGCTTACACCACTGTGTTCAGTAACAAATTGGTTATGCTAGATTCTGGAGAGCTGGATGCCTCAAAACTGCAAAATTTTAAATTACACTGCTCTGTTTCTCAGCCATTCATATATACTACCACACACTCACTTTTATGAATATTTAGCCTAGTGTCTTTTTAGATCGTAGCTCGCTCTACATTGATAATCCATTGATTACATAAATGTTGCATATTGTTTTATGTGGCGCTGCAGAATAATGCTAAAGATTAGATGGATAGATCACGTAACTAATGAGGAGGAACTGAATATAATGCTATTGAGTTTCAGGAGTTTCAGTTTCTTCCAGAATTACATCAAAAGACTAGATCAAGGCCAAAATATAAATTATTTTTACAGATTTCATGATGATGTTATTGAAAAAGCTTGACCACCAAAACAACAAAAAATGGTGAAGCTAGATCAAATTTATCCATTCAGTAGCAAACTATTTCAGCAAGAAAAAGAGATTGAGCCAACTAAAGAGCATTTATTTGAGATAAAAGAAATTAGATCGACATTTAATGAAAAATTTAATGCCCAGTACTGTCACTGATAAAACAGATTATATAACGAAAGCATTCAATTCTATGGTTGCTGTAGCTAAAAAAAGACTAACTTCAGGAAAGAAGATAAGTTGGATATAACAACCAACAATCCAAAAATGTGTTATCCAATTTCCACTTTATGCAAACCATCGGATAATAATCGACAATCTGTTCAAGTTTTGTTCAATGAAAAGAGAGGTATTTTGACATACGATGAGACAATTGATATAGCAGATACCTCATTTAATATTCAGATGATAGCAGTTCCTAGAGGTGGCCAATATAAAAGATAACAAATCTAGCTGAAGACAAAAAGATTACGAGATTAATCACAAGAATTAAAAATGATAATCTGTGCTGTCCAAGAGCAGCAATAGTTCCGCTAACATATCATGCAAATAATATTTTGGGTAGAGAACTAACTCTGAACGATATTAAGAAAATTAGAAATGACGATAATTACAAATTACAAAAAGAGCTAACTGACATACTATGTAATCAGTTGGGTAAATACGGTGAAGAAGGGTTTACTCTGGATGACATTAAAATGTTGGTATATCACAATAATGTTATATCTGCTGAGAATTTCAATTCAGTTATGTATAGTGGTCCTGGGAAAGAAATAAAGATGTATCTGTGTAAAGATCTTAACCATTTTGATGTAATTAACAGTATGGCAGCTTTCCTAGGATCTGTATATTTCTGTAATAAATGTAACAAACCATATAACAAAACCAACACAGATGTAAAATAGAAGAAAAAGTTTGCGTATTATGCAAAAGGGCAGAACACATATGTGTAGAAAACAAGATTTATTGTGAACAGTGCAACAGATACTGTTATAATGAAGAATGCTTAAAAAATCACCAAGAAGTTTGTGATGCAGCTTACAAATCTGAAGGATGCAAAAAGATTTGTTCGAGATCTAAAGAACATAAATGTGGTTTTGAACTTTGCAGTAAATGTAAACAAGTAGTTAAAACTGGAAATCATAAATGTTACATGCATTGGAGAATTCAAAGATTTTTATGTTTACCAGTACTTTGAATGTCGCTGGTAAACAGTGAAGATGGATTCCCTAGGGGAGTGAATTGCACCTATACTGAGAGATACATATGGTTTGACTATGAAGCAACTCAAGAAACTGGAACACATATTCCAAATCTCATAATTGTTCACAATTTTAATGGAGATACTCTTTACAAATTTAAGACAAATGATGAATTCTGTCATTGGATGATATCTGAAAAAAAATTTATTACATATGTGTAGCTCACTATGCAAAAGTTTATGATTCCCAATTTATATTGAATTACTGTGTTGAAAATACAATAAAGCCATATACAATCTACACAGGAACAAAATTGATGTTATTCAAGATCAAACAGTTAGGCATAAAAGTTATAGATAGCAGTAACTTAGTCCAAGGGCCACTTAGTAGCTTTCCAGAAACTTTAGATCTGAAAGAATTGAAGAAAGGCTACTTCCCTCATTTGCTCAATACAAAAGAAAATGAAAATTAGAAATGACTTATTCCAGATACTCAGTATTATTGTGCTGACACAATGAAGCTAAAAGATAGAGAAGCATTTCTCAAATAGCACAACTCAAGCATTAGAGAAAAATTTGTCTTTAATATGAAGATAGAAATTAACCAGTACATGTAGATATTTTGAGAGGAGGTTGTTTAGAACTGAGAAAACAAATTCTAGAAATAGCTAATATTAATACATTCTGTTATTTAACCCTCACTGGAGTTTGCATGACTATTTACAGATCTAAATATTTACCTAAAAATACAACTGCTGTATTGGATTAAGAACCTAAAGAGAATTACAGTAAAGAAACCATAGCTTGGTTAAACAGCTTAAACAATAACAACATTCAAAATGCTCCTAAGGTTGGAGAAGTAAAAATACCTGGTGCAAAAGTAGATGGATTTGATAAAGAAGCTAATACTGTTTATCAGTACCATGGTTGTTTGTGGCATGGATCTAAAAATGTTTTGTAAGTGATACAATTAACAATACAAATAAAGACACAATGGATGACCTTTACCAAAAGACCTTAATGAGTAGTGCAGAAATACGAAATACTGTATGCAATTTAGTAGAGATGTGGGAATGTGATTGGCTTAATTCAGCAGAGTATAAAATGCTTAAGAAATTGAAACAGTTACTAGAAGTTGTCAAACCATTGAATCCAAAAGATGCTTTTTTATGGTGGTCAAACAAATGCCTCAAAATTAAGAGCTAAAGCTGATGGTTTTAGAACAAAAATAAGACATGATTATGTAAGCAGTCTGTATCAAATAGTGCATTATTATGATTATTATCCTGAGTGACATGAAAGAAAAGTATGTAGACCAAGATAATATACTAAGAAGTTGTATGGATTTATAAAATGTAAAGTATTCGCATCTAGAGGATTGTATCTCCCTGTTTCGCCTGTACGTATACAAACCAATTGACTGAAAAAACTGTTGTTTCCCTTGTGTGTCAAATGGCCAGAAGAAAAAATAGGAAAGTGCAATCACAGTGATGAAGAAAGTAGTTTTATTGGAATGTGGATGAAGGAAGTAGTTTTATTGGAATTTGGATAACAGATGAAGTAAAGTTGGCTGTGGAAACGGGATACAAGATTTTAGATGTGTATGAACTATGTGAAAGACTTTCTGAAAATAAAACTTGAAACTAGTCTACATAATTTTGAAAGCGTTGAAGGGTATATCAAAAGAGTTAAAGAGAAATTGGATATTGACTTTGATCGTGATAGAATATAGAAAAATCCTAGAAAGCGAGATGTTGCTTAGATATGTCATAACTCATTATGGGGAATATTTGGGCAAAGATAAAATAGAAGTGAAACTGAGTGCGTGCCAGATTTACAGCAATTTTATGAGATACTACTGGATGATGAACTAGATTATTTGGGTCTAAATTTTATTACTGAGCACATGGTACAGATGAGGTACAATTTCAAGGATTATTATATGGAAAACAATGCAGCTACAGACATCTCCATTGCTGCATTCACGACATCAAATGTGAGACTCAGATTGTATAATATGTTGCATAAACTAGGAAGAAATGTTATATATTTAGACACTGATTCTGTAGTATATATTGATGATGACGCAGCCAATTTAGAGAAAGGCTGCAGATTGGGTGAACTGATAGATGACTTAAGGAGATAATAAATGGATTACAAATTGGGGTTCAACTGGACCGAAGAGTTATTATGAGAAAAACGATGGAACTTCTGTGTTGAAAGTAAAAGGATTCACATTAAATTACCAGAATATTCAAAAGTTGAATAACCAATCTATGATAAGATTATTTGAGAGTGAAGTGAAAGAAAAGATACAGTTAGAGTACAATCAGATAACAAAAGATGTTGATACTAAAAATCTGGTCAGCAAACAGGTTAAGAACGAATTCTCTTTTCAGTATAAGAGATTTGTTCTAGAAATCTACGATACAGTGCCTTATAGATATTAAAAATTAAATAACTTATCTATTCATACCACATTCCTTGTACCAATAGAATAACTTAGTTAGTAGTAGTTTGTAGTATTCTCCGATGTCTAACATTTTGGTTACAGAGTGAAAAACGTTTAAAAGTAATGAGTAGGCCTTAATGTAATTTTGTAATTTTTTTGGTAAATTATTTATAGGTAAATTATGATTTGCTATTACTTTTACAGTCTTAAAAAGGAGAGAATCTGAGGTTTCTATTTCCTCTCATAATCCTATATCACTTATTTTTACATCATCATGGTTTGACCTTCTCAAATGTTCTA
Organism: Schistocerca serialis cubense; assembly: GCF_023864345.2. Lineage (NCBI taxonomy): Eukaryota > Metazoa > Arthropoda > Insecta > Orthoptera > Acrididae > Schistocerca > Schistocerca serialis. The sequence goes on from NC_064643.1 coordinate 598,665,232, forward strand.
ACAAATAAAGATAGTTTAAAATATTCAGTGCAAATTTTGCATTCAACTTGTCTCTCTCGCTGTTTATTATTTGTATCGACAAAAATATCAAATTTAAATTCATCCCATACATTAGTCATATTTATGATCTTTTAAAATTTTATTCCATATAAATGGAGTTGCTTTGATCGACATAACATACATCCATCTACTGTTGTTCATGGTTCAGAATCATCTATCATGAATATAATTGAATTTATTAACTACAATAACTGTCAGCTAAGTTTGGAATCCTGGTTTAAAGATATTGGGATACATTATTTGAAGATAAGAATTTATTAATTACAGATGATATCTTATGATATGGAATTGCAGAGTCCAAATATTTAGATGCTGCAACTTCAACAAGAAAAAAATGCCATTATCTCGAATTTCCCATACAAACTGATATTCTATATACAGAAATAAAACACAGTAATCCACTTGCTATAGAGTACGAATATATTCGAAATGAAATGAACACATTAAAAACAAATAACCTTCTTTGAAAGAAATGGATGTTTTTAACAGTTCACAATTTTAAAGAATCTGTAATGTTGTTTAACACAAAACAATGCAAGCAGGACAGAAAATACTACTTTATGGTAGAAAAATATTTGTTGATTATTTAAAATACACAGCATCTGTTAAAGAACAACTCGCACACAATCTCGAAAGTCAATTAAAAATAAAAGAGAAAGAGCTGGGAGAAAAGGAAAAAGAATACATTCACCTAAAAGACGTAATGTCTGATGTAGTAGAGATGAAGGAAGAGGAAATTATTTACATTGCCACATCTAAGCAATATGCCAAGAAAAACTATTTTAAAGTTGGTGGCATATTATCTGGTGGAAGACCTAAAGATGATAAAATATTTTATATCAGAAAACACAAGTGTACAGATTACAAATTAGTAGAGAATATGCTTAACACGTATTTTGATGTACACAGAGAAGACAAAAGAAAAGAAATATACAATATCCACTTCAACAGTCTGTCTTGGTTTGTTGAGAAATTATATAGTGAGTCCAAAGATATTGTTGATAAAATAAATGAGAAAAGAAAAAAATATTTATGACGAAATTTTGAATGAAATTTTGAATTTGAAATAGAATTTTAATTTATTTACTACATTTTTATTCAATGAAAATGGAGTCGATATCAGACGTCATCAAGAAACTTACATATAATAATAGGCAAGTTATGATTACTGACAAAACAAATAATCCATTTTTTGAAGCTAAAGTTGTTGGTGAAATTTTAGAATATCAGAACCCACAAATAGCTGTTAGAAATTATGTTAGAGAAAAACTTCGTATTTGCTGCGAAAATTTAAAGGTGACCATATTGGTCAGCTTAAGAGGTAATAAAGAGTCGGCTACTTTTATTAGTGAAACAGGTCTATATTCTCTGATTATGAAATCAAAAATGAAAGAAGCTGAATAGTTTCAAGATTAGGTTTGTGATGAAGTTCTTCCTTAAATCAGAAAATATGGTGAATATAAAGTACAGTCAACAATTGAAAATTTATAATAGCAAATTGAAGATTTGTAAATTGATAAATTGATTGGCTATGTGTGTTCTGAAGGAAAGGGGAGAAGACTTTCAAATCTTAAAACAGCAATTTAATGAGAAAGATGAAATAATTAGAGAAATACAAACACATGTAGTTCCATCAACTGAAGATATTAATTTAAGACTATCGTTCGTTCTTTTAAAATTATCTGATGATGAATGTGAATGTACTTATTGTGTAATTAGAACACAACAAAAAAATTTACAAATACAGTTATATTGAATGATAGACAGACACTCAAATTGTGAAGAAATGTTTAGACTTAGTTAAAATCTCAATTATTTACTGGCATTGTAAGTAGGCTGTTTATGTTTTCTTATTGGCAATGTTACGTAGCGCTCAATATGAAAATCACTGGCTGTGCTGTGTGCAGTCTGTGGCTGCTTTGCATTGTTGTAATACTCGCCATTGTAGTGTTAGGCAGCTGGCTGTGAACAGCGCGTAGCGTTGCGCAGTTGGAGGTGAGCCGCCAGCAGTGGTGGATGTGGGGAGAGAGATGGCGGAGATTTGTAATTTGTCATGAACTGATATATATATTATGACTTGTGATGATATTAAGGTAAATACATTGTTTGTTCTCTATTAATATCTTTCATTTGCTAACTATCCCTATCAGTAGTTAGTGCCTTCCATAGTTTGAATCTTTTATTTAGCTGGCAGTAGTGGCGCTCGCTGTATTGCAGTAGCTTGAGTAGCGAAGATTTTTGTGAGGTAAGTGATTTGTGAAAGGTATAGTTTAATGTTAGTCAGGGCCATTCTTTTGTAGGGAATTTTGAAAGTCAGATTGCGTTGCGCTAACAAAGTATTGTGTGTCAGGTTAAGTACAGTCGTGTATAATTGTTAAAAAGGGGATGTTGCATATGTCGACCCTTAGCCTAGGATACCTCACTGGAATCTTCTGATTTTTTTTCTTGTAGTTTGTGTATTTAGTGTAGCTTTTGTTTATTGCTAGCGCGTAATTGTAGAGAGAATCTCCTTTGTAGTTGTAGCCTTTCATTGTTGTGCAGTAAAACAGTTGTGGCATGCATGTAGATTTGCACCAAGTATTTCGCAGCTATGCTTGCAATTAACTACATATTATTTTCAGTGCTATGTTAATGTGTTCTCCTATTTTTGCACTTCAAATTGTGCTTTTCTGTGTTATCGTGTGAAATATTGTGACAATTATGGCGTGTGAAAAACAAACACTAGGCTCCAAACTAAACTGAGAAATAATAGTGACGACGAGCGTAGCTTATCAGCGCCGCCGAGTAATGAATTTACTAATGTTCAAAGTAGTAATTTGGTAATTGTGCATAGGGAAATGGAGCGGGCGGCAAACAATGGCGTGGACAGTGAAACAATTAGTGAAGAGGGAAGCATTATCGATCGATCGGTCGGCAATAGCTCGCCTCAGGAAGCCGAAATGACACGACACGATCTCGCAAATACTGTAGATTCAGGTTTTGGATCCTCACCGTTTTCTCAAATAAGTCAAGACACGTTTTCTGCTTGTCAAAATGTGAATGTTTCCGGTGCAAATTCACTGCCGAAAAGCACTGAGGAACATGTTTCAGACACCAGTGCATTTTTATTACAATTAATGCAACAAATGGGACAAAAGCTTGAAAAGTTAGACACAATGGAACAACATCAGAGACAAACACAGCAACAGTTAGACACAATGGAACAAAATCAGAGACAAACACAGCAAAAGCTTCAAAAGTTAGATACAGTCGAACAAAATCTTAAAAAGTTAGACACAATGGAACAAAATCTTCAAAAGTTAGACACCACACTTGAACGAACACGTGAAGATTTAACTACTGAGTTACATAACATTGAATCGAAATGTCAAAAAGTCTGTAATGACGTAAAAACACAAATTTGTGAGCATTTTCAACCTATTTTTTCGTGGCATGAAAATGCATTACAGAATCACGAAGCAGCCATAAAAGAACTGCAAACCATTGTTCATGAAAATCATGAGACCTTGTGGGCTAAAATTGACTCAGTTGCATCTACCGATTCGGTTACGCAACTTGCAAAAACTCAGGAAAACTTAAAGGACACAGTAGATTCGATTTCAGCACAAATGGACACTCTGAAACTTGGTTCAGAAAAACACACTGAGGAAATGTGTTCACTATCGGAGAAAGTAGCCGAACTTTCGGATCAGGTCACTAACTTATCTACAAAGGTAGATGATGATCTGAATGACACAAGACCTGTAGCCTTCACTGACACAGAAGAGTATGAACAAATTAGAAAATTCAAACAGAATCAAAATCAAATCAATACACAGTACAAAAGAGAAATCCGGGAAGTACAAGATCAGCTGACACAGATAATTCAAGAATTACGTATTTCAGAGGACACTAGCGCCCCAATACGGGAAGAGGGACATACAAATACGGAACAGACACAAAATAACAACACAGGGCACTTCGGAAATTATGAAAGAAATTGTCAATGTGCACCGAATTTTGAGATGGAACCGCCGAAACGACCTAACAATGACCGATATGCGACTCGCCGACATGATGATTTTGACTATAAGCTGTTCATTACTACACGTAAATTCAAAACATTTAAGAATTCTGGCAACGACATTCATCCACAAGCATGGCTCCATCAATTCTCTCATTGTTTTCCTCCCAACTGGTCGTTGGAACACAGATTAGAATTTATGTGTGGCTACTTAGAGAATGAACCAGCTGTAAGAATGCGATCGGTAATTCACGATTGCCACAGTGAAGGAGAATTTTACCATGCCTTCCTCTCAGCGTATTGGTCTCAAGCCACACAAGACCGCGTAAAACATGGTATCATAATGATGAAACATTTCGAACAATCTGAATTCTCCAGTCTTGTGAAATATTTTGAAGACATGTTGCACAAGAATCAGTACCTGTCAAACCCATACAGCCCCTCAGAACTCATCCGCATTTGCTTAATCAAATTACCTGAACATTTACGACATATTATTTTGGCAGGACGTTGCAAAGACGACATTGAAGCTTTTCAGGGACTGTTACAAGAACTAGAAATTGACACTGACAATCGCGGAACGCGAAACCAGGAACACAACAATTACAGGTCACATCCGTCGCAATCCCGCGATGAAAGAAGTAATAATTTGACACGACAAGGCTATTATCACAACACAAATCGTGACCAAAACAGACACCACCCGTATGACAACCGTTGGCAGAGTAGTAATAACTACAGGGAAAGATCACCTCTCCGTGGTAATGACTATCACAGAGACAATAAGAGAAACAGACAATATGGGAACCAAAATAAATACTATCAAGGGAGACAGAATAACTTTAGACGCAATGGACCAGCGCGCAGTTACGATTCAGGGAGAAATTCTCCACCATGTGACCGACAAGAAAGAAACTATGGAATCTACCGACATGACGACAGACGATATGATCGTAACGACAGACCTGAATTGCATCAGAACTGGCGGGATTCAAACAGAGCAGGGCCCTCTCGTCACGGTAAATTCGTAGAAGTTAGGTCTCCAAATCCCAATAACGACGCGCGCCAACAATGGAACAGACAATGACTCGCACAGCAGGCAGCCGCGTGCGCCCGCTGGCTCCGAGAAAAATAACATAAGACGCTAACCTTGAGAAATATTCCAGTATTCTTTACCGACGTATACCGCACGATAACTGGGTTGATGTTGAAACTCTGAGTACTACGAAGAGTAAAAGATTACACCACATTTCACATGTAAAACCGTTTATTGAAAGATAATCTGCTTTTTAACTTTGTCTTTGCCATAAAAAGTTTCACTTCACGTTACTAGTATGCTTTAGAAACTGTTACCATGCAACAATGTTTTGAAGTTCAATATCCACTCAAGAACCAAGAGAACTTATTTTAACAGAAATTACGACTGCATTGTTATTGCGAACAGACGACACAGTGTTATTGTGTGTATACATTCCTCCTTGTTAGTTGCACGATTACGTAACGAATATGAGGCTTACATACTTAGGACATATACTGGTACTGCTAATGAGATTCTAATGCAACATTTTGGTTTACTTGAAAATACATTCGGAATTAAAGTACTTTCTGTGAGATACCAGATGACACAGAGGTTAGTTTATGTGACAACTACACGGTTTTATCACGACGCTACTAATGAGTGACAATTTACAATGTTGCTTTTGTAGTGTTTCTGTTTTATTTCTGCACAGTTTTTCTGTTTTATTCTGCAAAGTAAAACATGTTTTAGTAGTAACTTTTATGGTATAGCTACAAGGAGACAGCCTTTTCTGTAGCACAACAATACGTTACAGTACAGTACTTTCTTCATCACGGGAATAAGCGTAATAACTAAGACATTTATACGCAAAGCATTTCACTTTTGTGTATTATGAGGTAAGTACATTGACTTCTGCAGAACTTAGCTTTCGGAGGACGATAACTACGACACTTCCACAGAGATTATGTTGCAACAAGACGCACATTTAGCGCTACAGTACACGTATTTGAGTGATTAATTTTGTACTTAAAACATTTATTTTTAAAGATTTTTTGAATTACAAAGAAAGTTTTCCGTGATACATTTCATTCCATTGCAATAATCTGTAGCACCTGAGGGTATAATTACATTAATCCTCAGGGGGGTACACGCTTACTTTGTGTACCATGTGTGTGGCAACCACAAGGAACCCTAGCTAATATGGTATTTGCTTATACAACTTTACACATCGGTACCATATTTCTCTAACACACAATTTACACAGCTATCTGATCATGTAACTGAGAGAGACAAACATGTATTTTACTATATCAGTGACAGATGTTTACGTAATTACACAGTTGGGTAACTTCACACTTATGAAATTGTATTTTGTCTGTACTGTGTGAACTCTTCATATTTTTTCGGAACCATTGTGATACTATGAGAGCTTTGAATGATGTATTTGGTATGGATTCATGATTTTTAAAGTACGTTTGAGGCAGATGACACTTTTGACATGAGCAGAGAATTTTTTTAATTATTGGAGGAAGTTACGACGATTTTGAGATTTGACCAAGGTGTTAATGATGTTATTTTTACGACGACGATGTGTATTATGCTGCTGAGGTATGTTTATGATTAATAGGCTGAGGCTATATGAGTTATTTGATTATGCTTCATATTTATAATGACGAAATATTGACGAGTGTCGATGGATACGTATATGTCTAATAAGGTAAGGAGTAATGAATAGTGATTAGGGACTCTGACTTATGGAAAAGGATGTTGGAAACCAAGAATCATACTTTAGAATTATGAAATGTGTGTACATGTGTGAATCATGTGTGAATGTATCACAATGCCACTGAAAATTTTTTTGGACACTTATATTTATAGGATTTTGTTTCTACAGATTTGCAACGCTAATTCTTGACCTGTGAAATATTTTTATATGAGACTGCCACGGTAGCAGAAACTGCTGTCGTAAATATTTCCGTACGAAAGTTAAGTGACCACCTGCACATAATGCGTCATGGGCACCCAGGTGTGTCAGACGCCTGGAGAACAAGCCATTAGTGTGAGTGCCTCGTCAGAAGCACAGGTAGAGAAAAAAAAGAAAGGGAAGGCCATTGTCCGCGCTACTGACATCTCCTTGTTGAAAGCATACTGTGGAGCTCGTAATTTATGATATTTACTGAAATGCCTAATGAAACGATGAGAAACATTTCACAGCTATTGCCTTGCTAGTTAAGAAAAATGCCATATGGCTTGCTTTATGTATTTATTTACACATTTTGTTTAATATCAAGTTTCTAGCTGCACTGCAGCATTGGTTAAAATAAAATTTAATGTATGTACTAATATAAATATTTTATGCCTACAGATCCAGTAAATAATTTTATGATCTATCCAAAACAAATGAGGGAGCACAAAAAGACATTTCCCTTCACAGGAATTGCATAAATAATTTTTTTACGATTTGGTAACTTATCTACTAGCGTAAGTTTTTGTGATGCATGACTCTAATGTTAAGATGTGACATAGGTATTAGACATGGCCATTTTAGTGTAATATTTTTTCTGCTTGCGCTATGTCATGTTTAGGTATAAGTTGCTGCTGTTTGCCAGGCATAGTGTTATTGAATTTGACTTTTGCTCATTTATGCTGCTAGCTTTGCCAATTTGCATTTTTTTGCATTGCTGTTTGTGATAATTTGTTATGTGATGCTGCATTGCCTCGTCCCTTAGTTTAGCATCTGAGCTCAGTAGATTTAAGTTAGCTTAAGAGGGGGTAGCCTCTAAGAGAATGAGTTGAGATGAATTGGAAGAAATGCATTGAGAAAACAGGTTTAGGTAGGATTTTCTTGGAAATAAATGTTGAGGTAAGAAATGTGTGAACATATAAATACAGAAAGCATGCTTAGATAGAATTTTTTTGGTGGAAACAAAGGATGAAATAAGAGGAAAGATATATGAAGTTTTGGGTTGGACTGCAGTACCAAATGTTACACTGAAAACGAACCCTGTCCTTTCCTATTGGTGTTATCCCACTATGTGTTTGTGTACCCTTGAGTATTTGTTTTCTTCCTGTCTCTGTGTAGTTTCATAGAATTTTTTTTCTTTTAATATTAAGCTACATTCACTATGATGAGGAATACTGTTATCCTCAAATATAATTGGCATTAATAATATGTTATTTACTTTGTAAAGATATTAGACATTATTCATTCTGTTTAAATGCTCATGTGTGAAGTTGATGTTTCGAAGTTATTCTGATCTTCTATGTATGTACTCATGTCATAATTCCTGTAACACTGATGTATATGTCTATATCTATTCTTTTGTAAAGCCTGTACTACTAATGTTATCTGTGTTGTTATGTTCTTTAATGATGTATTTTGTACCTTTGTTATTGTATTTTTATGTTACCAAATTGTAATTGTTACCAGTTCTTCAAATTAAGTTACATTTCATTGCACACGTTTCTGTTGGTCATAGTATATGGATAATATGTGAGAAGTTGGGACTGTGAGTGTTTGCACGTGTGTTAATAATTCAGCAAGGGACTGGATAACAGCATTGCTGGTTCTAAGAACAATTTCAAAAATTTTGTGAGTGCACAAGTGGTGGTTTATGGACTTGCTATATTGTCCGCAAGACTCTTCAGTGGTGATTGTGCACCAGCACAGTCACAACAGATGGCTGCTGGCCATCTCTTCAAGGACTACAGTGGGTCTACATCTTTGATGATCCATCAATACCATTATCTCTACAAGGACTGTAGTGGGTCTGCACCTCTGGTGGCCCACCAATACCATTATCTCTACAAGGACTACAGTGGGTCTACATCTTTGATGATCCATCAATACCATTATTTCTACAAGGACTGCAGTGGGTCTGCACCTCTGGTGGCCCACCAATACCGTAATCTCTACCAGGACTACAGTGGGTCTGCTCTGTGATGACCTACCTACCAATATTCTTCCAAACTTCGAATGACTCTGCTGTGGGTTTGCTATGTTGTGGCCCATTACCTGTCTGAATGTCAAGAGTCAGCACTGTCTTTCCGTTGGAAGGACAACACTACTTCTTCAAGACTGCATGGAAATCCACTACTTCCGTGTGCATTTTCTTTTACTGCTCAGACTTTGAGAAAAACACTGCTATTCTACTGTAATGAATGATCAGGACTATCTTTATGGACTGTGAGACAATTTTAGCTTTTGACCAACATTGTATCAATAAGTGTGTGCATTTGATATCTTTGTTATTGTAATTATGAAAAATTTTATCAAATCATTATTGGCCACTGCCCAAAAAAATTTTGTAAAATTTTTTGTGGGGAGCATGGGGGCTATGTAAGTAGGCTGTTTATGTTTTCTTATTGGCAATGTTACGTAGCGCTCAATATGAAAATCACTGGCTGTGCTGTGTGCAGTCTGTGGCTGCTTTGCATTGTTGTAATACTCGCCATTGTAGTGTTAGGCAGCTGGCTGTGAACAGCGCGTAGCGTTGCGCAGTTGGAGGTGAGCCGCCAGCAGTGGTGGATGTGGGGAGAGAGATGGCGGAGATTTGTAATTTGTCATGAACTGATATATATATATTATGACTTGTGATGATATTAAGGTAAATACATTGTTTGTTCTCTATTAATATCTTTCATTTGCTAACTATCCTTATCAGTAGTTAGTGCCTTCCATAGTTTGAATCTTTTATTTAGCTGGCAGTAGTGGCGCTCGCTGTATTGCAGTAGCTTGAGTAGCGAAGATTTTTGTGAGGTAAGTGATTTGTGAAAGGTATAGTTTAATGTTAGTCAGGGCCATTCTTTTGTAGGGAATTTTGAAAGTCAGATTGCGTTGCGCTAACAAAGTATTGTGTGTCAGGTTAAGTACAGTCGTGTATAATTGTTCAAAGGGGACGTTTCAGCATAACTATTTTAATCTTTTAAATAATTACACTCAAGAAGAATAGGTTAATAATATGATGAATCTTCATCATCAGACTGAATTAATGTGTGTTTTTTTAAAGTATTCATAAACAATGCAAATTTCAACTGCTTTGAGATTGAACAGGTATTTCAAACTTTCATTGGTTAATTGATTTATGAATGTAGAGATCTCTTCATTTGGGTGCCATACAGCTAGAAAGAATGAATGCGCAAATTTTTTTCATTTTTAGGATAGCCATTTATATAGAAAAATTTTTATTATTGGAAATATCTTTTCCTGCTAAACCCAGCGAATTACTGAGTCTAGAAATTATATAAAATTAAAGTATAGCTATCAGAATTAATGTTGATGAAGATGATCATATTTTATTAGAAAATGTATTAAATCAAGGGGTCCTATTCAATAGTGCACCTTTAAATATGCAATCAACACCATTAAATAATTATATTATTTTTATTTACCAAACTATTATATGAATTATCAAAACCTAACCATTTAACATACACTTTATCTCATTTTCTTCTCAAATCTTTCTCAGCTAGATATACATTAGGATATTTCGTTTACCATAGCTCTTGAGCATAAGAAATTGTGACCATACCTTTAAATTTGTATGTGATTGGATTAGAATTAATAACACCTTCAATTTCAAAAATTTCTGTTGACCAATTGGCTGTGTATCCTTTTTCAAAAAATCCTTTAAGTTTATTGATCCATATTTTAACACCTTTTTTAATTTTTGGAGATTATAGACCTGCCTCCAAGATGGGTCTAAAACTTTTGTCTTTAACTTCTCTTGGTCTCGTTTTTATGGTTGAATGTTTTTTGTTATTGTATTCATCAACTAGATTTTTAAACTTTTCAACCCAGTTATAATTCTCTTTGAAGAACAAATTTTTATATAGCTTTTCTTTAAGTGTTCTGTTCAATCTTTCAACAACATATGCTTTTAATTCACTAGAAGTTGAATAATGATTAATGTTATATTTCTTCATCAGTTCTTTAAATTCTTTATTGTAGGATTCTTTACCATTATCTGTTTGTAAATTTTTTGGCTTTATAGTAATGGAATTCTTTTCAAAAACATCAACTACATCCCTGCCTATTTTATCTATAACTGGGATAGCCCAAGACATCAATAAATATTTATATCTTCGATTTTTCTTCGATATTCCTTTCAATTTACCGGGAGCCATATCGACTGGATCAGCTTGCCAATTCATTTGAAATGTTTTCTCATCAATTTATGTAATTTGTTAATGATTTCTTTACAAATATTAAAAGTGTCTTGTGGATGTCTTTCACCGACTGCTGAAACAGTCCCAGAACTAAATCAGTCATAGAATTATGTTTGCCTACAAAATTTTATTGATGAATATACTCTTTTTGCTTTTACATACTGTAAAAAGACCTTCAATTCTCTGTCCTCCATTTTTAGTTGCTAATCTGTGAGGATTATAGGTCTCAGTAAATTTTTTACACTTAAAACAGTGATTATGATTATCCACTTACATTGAATTAAAAATTTAATAATATTGTTAAATTGTTTCACCAAATACAGTTAACTTTACGTCAGCTGGAAAATTTTTAAAAGAGTCTTTAATCTTACGGTGAGAAAATTTGATTTGTTTACCATTATTGTTCGATTACTATTATTTATTTGGTATATTTTATCAGCCATGCTTACAGCGATGTCCAAGTCATCAAATTTTAAATCTTTGTTTATATTATTACCAATAAGCTTAAAATCATATCCAAAATTGTGTGGTTTTTGTTCGCATCCAGTTATGAAAGTAAATTCAATAATTTGTTTATCATATACTTTATCTTTGAGATTTCATAACTCGTATGGAGTGAAATATGTCTTGGGGAAATAATCAGAAAAAGCTTTCTCTGCTCTTTTTGGTAAAGTGATTTGATAGAGTAGTTTTAGTGATATAATTATTCAACTGTGCTAGAATACTTATTTATATATTTGGGTTTTGTGACAACATTTGATAATTCATTCTGTAAAAAAATGTTTGTTCACTACATCATTTGCATCAATTGTTTCATTTAGATTCGCAGTTCTTCCAACTTTAAGGCCAGTGTAGCCTCTAGTTAGTTAAAAAATAGCATTAAATTCTTTATAAAATTATTTAATTAGATAATTTTTTGGTATATTAATGATTTAAAATCTTTGACCTTTGATTCAAATTTTGAATTTAATTCAGTATCAATTTTTGGCTTTGAAGACTGAAAACCCTTAATGAGTTTATTTCCAAAAATGTCCATTTAATAAAGTAAAAATATCATTAAACTTGGAGTTATCTGACTGCAATTTTAACGCAAATGGACATAAATGACCATAAATTACATCATTAAATTTTTTATTCTCTCAGCATTGTAGTACAGATAATTTATTCTCAAATATTAAACTAGTTGTTTTGGTATATTGCCACAAAAAAATCAAAAACAATATCTTTATGTTTATAGTAACAAATCCTGTGAGTACCAAGATGATCAGATGTACCTAAATTAACTATTCCACATTCGTATTCTCTAGGAATACTTGCAATTCATCACTTATAAAATCGCCTATAATGTGTTTCATTCTTAATTCCTTAACTAATTTTTCTGTATCGAAATTACTTAATACATAGGATAGAAATTGATTATTTTTTCTAGATGCTGCACCTTTCTTTTCCATTGCTTTATTATGTCTTTCTGTTCTGCCAATTTTGCATCAGATTTTTTCTTGTTTATTACGGCATTTGCAACTGCTGCAGATACACCACAAAGTGAACAAATAGTTCCAGGATATGGTAATGCAGCTAGCAAGTGTGGAAGAAAACCACCTTCGTGTTGTGTTAATCCAGGGCCCACTTTCTTTTTCTTGGATGTTCAATAATTTTTTTCACATCAAGAATATGTAGTGTAATGATTAAATTACCAACAGTTTTTTTCCCTACCTTTCTTTTTTCTGCATCAGTTAAAAATGGTTCAATACTATTGAATTAATCGTTATTCAGTTTAAATCTCATTGATTTGGGTTTAGTTCGCTGTTAGGTAGCAAAGTATAATCGACTGAAAAGTTATTATTTATATAGACTAAAATTTATAAGGATTAATATTTTTTTAGATAGTGGTGTTTTACCGCTATTGAAATTTGTACACTCCTCAACCAGTGTCATCCATGCCTAAGCCCATTCCTAATTTTCTCTTAACATACACAATTCCTCGAGCTGCAGTGGCTGCATCTTTTTTCCTAATGTTGCATCACTTGCATGCTCTCTTTCTTTCACAGCTAATTGAAGTTCTTTATTAGTTTCACATCTTTTTTCTAAGTCTTTATGATCGTGATAGGCAATGTCATGCAGTTTGCAAGGTTCATCTATTGGATTAATATAGACTAAAAATTTATAACCATTAATATTTTTTTGGGTAGTGGTGTTTTAACGCTATTGAAATTTTTTCACTGCCCAACCACTGTCAACCACCCCTAAGCCCATTCCTAATATTCTCTTAACATCCTTAATTCCTGAAACTGCTGTGGCTGCAACTTTTTTCCTAATGTTGCATCACTCGCATGCACTCTTTCTTTTGCAGCTAATTGAAGTTCTTTATCAGCTTCATGTCTGATTTCTAAATCTTTATGATCATGTTAGGTAATGTCATGCAGTTTGCAAGCTTTGTATAATGGATTAATTCCTTGATTTCTATGTGCTAATCATTCTTCTAGCATAGTAAATGGCCCACAAAATTTATAGCCTGGAAGATGCATTTCACATGTTGGTACATTATTTAAAATTCAATTTACTAACCCTTTTCTATGTTTTTCTTCTTTCCAAAAGGTATTGGGAAGATTATTAAAAATTCTAATCAAATATGAAATTCTTTTTGTGTTGTTGATGACGAAATCAGTAAATTTATTTGTCAACTTTTGCATTATTCCCATCTTTTCATTGTCATAATTTTTATTTCCAGCTAATTATTCCCTGTGTATTAAAGCTAATCTATCAATTAATTGATAGACATAATTCATCCTGACATATTCGATTGATTTTTCTGAATGTTTTTTACTAAGCCCCCACCAATTTTTTCTACTTTACTTTGCAAAGGAATCATCTAAATTTTTTGCCTCTATACTGGAAAAAGTCATCATCAATTCCCTTTATCAAATATTTGTATTTATTTCCACTACACGATTTTATTTTATTTTGATTACTATCAGAATGTAATGCTCTTCAGTTGCATAAATTTGATCAATCAGACCTGTAAATAACATAATAATGCCTTCCATAGTGATGTTTTTTAGTTAAAAGATTCATTAAATAATCTGTACCTTCATATGTCCAATCACCAATAGTTAATTGCTCTCTATCAAATTTCCCTGGTAATTTACCAACGAATTTAAATCCAAAAACTTTATCTTCACTGCGAACAATATCTTCTAACATTCTTTCACTTAAATTTACTTTTTTAACATTATTATCCTTTTCTCTCTCTCTCTCTCTCTCTCATCTCCATACTTTGTTTATAAATCTTGTATTTCTGATTTACTTAAAGTATAGTCATGCTGTGGACTTCATTTTGTTTGATTGACTGTGTATCATTAAATTCTTCTAACTGATAATGAAAATAAGGAACCATTTGCTTTTCAATTTCTCTATTGCCTTCAATAGCTTTCAAAACATTAATGTTTTCAATTGCATTAATAACTGGTTGATCTTTTTTTATATATTTTTTACTCTGTTCTTGGTTGTTTCTTCCATTTTTAAACTCTTCTTTTAACTGTTATTTTACTCTTCTATTTTTAACAAGTTCTTCATCATATTTTGTGAACAATTTCTTAATGTTTGTGTTGAATGTTTTATGTTTAAGGTTTAAGTTTTTATGAAAGGTTGTGTTTTTTTCTGAGCATACATTCATTTGCTTTTCTAGTCATGCATATCATAGAAAATCCAAATTGATCATTCCAACATTTACTACACATTTCTTTTAATTCATCAACCTTTAAATCACCGCCAACTAATTCATGATGAATTTGATTTAAATTCTTGTCATCTTGTCTAAAGATATTTAAAAAATTAAGATTATCTCTGACTAACTGTTTCGGTTATCTGATGCCATTCCTGTCCCCAGTGACACCGTTCCATACAACATTGCTGTCCAACATATTTTTCCACATTCATCAAAGGTAGGCAGAGAAGCGGATGACACGCACGTAACACATGCTGAAATAAACAACGGCAGGCTGTCACCCCAATGTGTTGCACTGTTCCACTGTTGCGCCAGAGCCTGCAACGCCATTCGGATGAGGTGTAGATCTTATCGAGGGCAGGTCTGGGTGGTGCGACCTGACCCATCTCGTCATGTTCGATGGTCTTTGATGAACCATTCTGCACACAACCGTTGCACTGCCAAGACAGTTTGTACCATCCGAGCAGCAATTTTTCGGATGGATACATCACATTCTCTTATGCTTATAATGCACCCTCCTTCAAACTCACTCATTTCAAATGGCTCTAAGCACTTTGGACTTAATATCTGAGGTCATCAGTCCCCGAGACTTAGAACTACATAATCCTAACTAACCCAAGGACATCACACACATCCATCCCCGAGGCAGGATTCGAACCAGCGACTGTAGCAGCAGCGCGGTTCTGGACTGAAGTGCCTAGAACTGCTCGGCCACTGCGGCCGGCTCACTTACTGTTCGCATATATGTTTGCGAGGCATCCTGCACGTTTGCTCAAGTCACACCGATCCATTACCTTCGGTTTATAGCGACAATGAGAGCCAAGTGCACATTTCACGGTAGGTGGCGTCGCGCAGGGATATCGTTGTTGACCTTGAACCTGAAGGCCGACATGCTAATCACGCAAATCATTTCTGCAGAACATATTAATGTGAATATCAATGTTCTCAGTTTTTTCTGAATGTGAGTGTATTTTGAACACTGCTGTCTAATTTCTATTCAGATACAACTGAAATTTGCCGAAAGACATTATGTTACAGTCATGTTAACGCAAATTGAAACAGAACACAAGACTATTAAATGACCCGTATTATGCGTATTACGACAAAGAAACAAAGAGGAGGGATTACTTTTCAGTATCCTGATCTTCAAAAGAAATATACCTGCAGCAGTCTCCTGCAGGTATCTGTAACATTTCAGCAGGGTTATAAAATTCAACATGAAAGAATAATAATAAGACTCGCAGATGTTATTTATGTCCCCTGTAAAAGAGAAGAAATGTTACACGTCTTTTGATCGGAATGAAAAATCTTCTGAGCACAGAATGGACTGAGAGTAAACCAAAGAAAGACTAAAGCATAGAGGAGCATTAGAAATGTTAAAAATCAAATAAAAACAGTCTCGATCGCGTTTTCAGATTTTATTTCGTTAGCAACCGGTTTCGGCCCTTTCCTCAGACCATTTTCACGCTTTTCACCGCTATTATGGCTGCTGGTGGAGGCAGACGGAGCGAGATACGTAGATTACTTCTACGGATCTCGCTCCGTCTGTAGCCACCAGAAACTACAATGGCGGATGCCGCGCGGTCTGGGGCGCTGCAGTCATGAACTGTGCGTCTGGTCCGGGCAGAGGTTCGGCTCCTCCCTCGGGCATGGGTGTGTGTGTTTGTCCTTAGGATAATTTAGGTTAAGTAGTGTGTAGGCTTAGGGACTGATGACCTTACCAGTTAAGTCCCATAAGATTTCACACACATTTGAACATTTTTTTTTATAATGACAGATAAAAGCCTGAAGAGGGTCTGAGGAACAGGCAAAAACCGGTTGCTAACGAATGAAAATCCGAAAACGCGATCGACATTGGTTTTATTTGATTTTTAACATTTTATACCTATTGATGCTTTGCTCCAATTACGGAATGCTTTCTGAAATTTTACATTAGAAATGTGATTGCGATAAAATTAATTTCAAAACTGAGGACCATTAAGTGAGATTGTGCTAAAATGACGAAAGAATGAGAATGATGATGATGATGATGAGGTCCCATACTGCGAGGAGCGTAGGGGACGATGCGGGAGACCGGCACCGCCTGCTAGGAAAGGTTCTAGCGGGGGTGGTTTGCCATTGCCTTCTTCCGCCCGTAATGGGGATGAATGATGATGATGAGGTCAACACAACAACATCCAGTCATCAAGAGGCAGGGAGAATCCCTGACCCCACTGGGAATCGAACGCGGGACTCCGTGCGCTGGAAGCGAGAACGCTACCGCAAGACCACGGGCTGCGGACCAGATTGAGAATACAAGGAGAAAATAAGAAGCGGGATACCACAGGCACCTAGACATTTCCTGCCAAAAGAAGTATGTTACTATCAAATATAGACCCAAATCGGAAAAAAATTGCTGAAAATGTACGTCCGCAGTGCGTAGAAGTGAATTTACACCTATGTCTGCACCTGCAGTCATACTCCGCAATCCACCCTACGGTATCACAACTGGTCTTGCCTTTCCTGGTCCACTAGTGGACAGACCGAGGGAAAAACGACTGTCTATATGCCCCCATATGAATTCAAATTTCTCCTATCTTCGTGGTCCTTACGTGAAATGTATGTTGGTGGCAGTGCGCTCGTTCTGCAGTCAGCTTCATATGCCAGTTATCTAAGTTTTCTCAGTAGTGTTCCTCGACAAGAACGTCGCCTTCCACCCAGTGATTCCTACTTGAGTTTTCGAAGTATTTGGGGATAACACTTGCGTGTTGAACGACCTACCGCTTCTGAATTGCTTCGATATCTTCCTGTAATCCGACCTGGTGCTGATTCCAAAGACTTGAGCTGTGCTCAAGAAGAGGTCGCACTAGCGTCCTGTATGTGACCTTCATTACAAATGAAACATACTGTCCTAAAATCCCCCCCCCCCCCCCCCCCCCCAACAAACCGAAGTCGACCATTCGCCTTACCTACAACAGTCCTCACACCCTCGTTCCATTTCATATCGCTTTGCGACATAACACCCAGATATTTAGACGACGTGACTGTGTCAAACAGGACACTACTAATGATGTATTTGAACATTAGGTATTTGTTTCCCCAGTTATCCACATTAGCTTACATTTTTCAATATTTACCGTTCATCAAACCGACTAGAAATTTCGTCTAACCATCTTACATGATCTCACAGTCGTTCATCTTCGACACCTTCCAAACACCGAAGAATTAGCAGGCAAACGCCTCTCCTGTCCACAAGACCATTTATATATAGAGAGAGTAATAGTGATCCTGTCACACTTCCATGGATCACTACCATTGTATCTGATGAACACTCGCTGTCGAGGATAACACACTGGGTTCTGTTACTTAAGAAGTCATGGAGCCACTCATTTATCTGGGAACCTATTCCGTATGCTCGTACCTTCATTAACAGTCTCCAGTAGGGGTACCCTGTTAAATGATTTTCAGAAATCTAGAAGTATATCTGTTGCCGTTCGCTCACAGTTCGCAGTATATCATGTGAGAAAAGGACAAGCTGAGCTTCACACTAACGATGCTGTCTAAAACCATGCTAATTCATAGACATAAGCTTTTCGTTCGCTAGGAAATTTATTATATTCGAACTCAGAATATGTTCTACAATGCAGCGGCAAACCGATGTTAAGGATATTGGCCTGTAATTTTTCCTGGCCGTTCTTTTACATGTCTTATACACAGGAGGCACTTGCACTTCTTTCCATTTTCTTGGTATTTTTGCTGGGTGAGAGGTCCGCGATAATTGCAAGGTAAGTAAGGTGCCAATGCCGTAGAATACTTTTTGTGTAACCAAATTGTGGTTCCATCCGGGCCTGGCGATTTATTCCTTTTCAACTCTTTCAGTTGTTTCTTTACACCACGGATGGTCATTACTATGTTAGTCATACTGAAATCTGTGCAATAGTCAATCCACGCGATATTCGTACGATTCTCCTGCCTGAACTATTCCTGAAACATGCAATTTAAAACTTCGGCTTTCGTTTTGGTAGCTTCAGCTGCCATACCAAACAGGTGAGTGAATGACTAGATAGAAGCCTTAGACACATTTAGTGACTTTACATAGGAGATTTATGAACTTTCACAAACATTGTCGTTGTGACAACATCTTGATCACTAGCCCCCATCTCCATACCGATACAGTCGACAACGTCCGGCATGTTTGTAACTACAATGTCTAAGATATTTCCGTTGTGCGTGGGCTGCCGAATTACCTACTCAAGACAGTTTTCTTTAAACGTGCTCAAAAGTACCTCACAAGACAGTCTGCAACACTTGCAAAGGTTCCATAGACATCCCAGTGTGTACTCGGTAGGTTAAAGTCACCTCCAACTAGTATTGCATTATTTGGGTATCTAAGCGCTACCGACCGGGGACGTTCTTTGAATGACTGTCACAGGGGTATGGAGCAGCCGGTAAAAACACGTACACCTGTTATACGCCACCAGGTAACTTGACTGACTCACTCAATAGAGACAATAATTTTGTCAACTGCAGTGAACACTCCGTCTCCCGTGACGTCTAATCCGGAAAGAAAAATGGACAGAAAAACGGAAAAGAATAGAATCGAAGCGTTTGAGATGTTTGTTTGCAGAGGTTATTCCGTGATACTAGAAGCAGTCTCAGAAGCCAAACATTGCAGGGCAGGATGGAGATTGCAATGTATACAACAAATAGAAGACTTCGTGTGGAAGTGCTACGGCTAAAAGAAGAGATTGTCACAGGAGAGGAAATACTGGAATGCGGCATGAGATCAGTCAGAAGACTGATGATTCCCTAAAAGCTACACTACAGTTAGGTACCTGACATGAAAATCAAGTTCCCTGGATGCATCTGAGCAGTTCTGTAACATAATGAATAATACGCACAAATCAAAGTGAACAGATAAGCTTTCGGCGATGTTTCATCACTTGAGTGGCTTGTTTGACGTGTAATTGTGTACACGTACAGTTGTCAAGGCAGCTCTGTTAGACAACCAATTCCATAGGCACTAACGTACATCAAACTGAGCCATCCATTTATTCATGGCAATGAAACACTGCTTCTTCGTATAAAAAAATGTGCTTTAACTTTCGATGTGTTATCTTTTAGGCTGAGGTTTTCTCTGTGGTAGGCATAGTAAATGAACGGTCTATTGACACACAGTCAACATGGGTTTAGAAAACATCGTTCCTGTGAAACACAACTAGCGCTTTATTCACATGAAGTGTTTAGTGCTATTGACAAGGAATTTCAGATCGATTCCGTATTTCTGACACTTTACCACACAAGCGGCTCGTAGTGAAATTGCGTGCTTATGGAATATCGTCTCAGTTATGTGACTGGATTTGTCACAGAGGTCGTTCGTAGTAACTGACGGAAAGTCATCGAATAAAACAGAAGTGATTTCTGGAATTACCGAAGGTAGTGTTATAGGCCCTTTGCTGCTCCTGATCTATATAAACGATTTTGGAGACAATCTGAGCAGCCGCCTTCGGTTGTCTGGAGGTGATGCTGTCGTTTATCGACTAATAAAGGCATCAGAGGGTCAAAACAAACTGCAAAACGATTTAGAAAAGATAACTGAATGGTGCGAAAATTGGCAGTTGACCCGAAATAACGAAAAGTATGAGATCATTCACTAAGTGCAAAAAGGAACTCGTTAAACTTCGATTACACCATAAATCAGTCTAATCTAAAAGCCGTAAATTCAATTAAATACCTAGGTATTACAATTACGAACAACTTAAATTGGAAGGAACACATAGAAAATGTTATGGGAAAGGCTAACCAAAGACTGCGTTTTATTGGCAGGATACTTAGAAAATGTAGCAGACCTACTAAGGAGACTGCCTACACTACGCTTGTCCGTCCTCTTTTAGAATACTGCTGCGGGGTGTGGGATCATTACCAGATAGGACTCACGGAGTACATCGAAAAAGTTCAAAGAAAGGCAGCACTTTTTGTATTATCGCGAAATATGGGAGAGAGTGTCACTGAAATAATACTGGATTTGGGCTGGACATCATTAAAAGATGGGCGTTTTTCATTGCGACGGAATCTTCTCACGAAATTCCAGTCATCAACTTTCTCCTCCGAATGCAAAAATATTTTGTTGTCACCGACCTAAGTAGGGAGGAACGACCAACACGATAAAATATGGGAAATCAGAGCTCGTACGGAAAGATATAGGTGTTCATTTTTTCCGCGCGTTATACGAGATTGGAATAATAGAGAATTGTGAAGGTGGTTCGATGAACCCTCTGCCAGGCACTTGAATGTGATTTGCAGAGTATCCATGTAGATGTAGGATATGCGTCGTCGAACGTTTTTACAGTGAGTGCATTACTTCCCTGATGGGAAACTGTACGAGGTGACACCGAACTCCACCGACAAAACTTCGGAGTCTGTTCACGTGTATTTACGCGAAAGTGATCCATGGATTCCGACAGTTGGTAGCATCTGGTGTCATTTGCTACCCCATTTGTTATTCCATCTACACTCGAAGACAAAAGTGATGTACATGTAATGACAATCAAATAATTACAATTTCAGAGGCCGGCCGGAGTGGCCGAGCGGTTCTAGGCGCTACATTTTGGAGCTGCGCGACCGCTACGGTCGCAGGTTCGAATCCTGCCTCGGGAATGGATGCGTCTGATGTTCTTAGGTTAGTTAGGTTTAAGTAGTTCTAAGTTCTAGGGGACTGATGACCTCAGAAGTTAAGTCTCATAGTGCTCAGAGCCATTTGATTTGAACAATTTCAGAAAGATAGGACGATTTATTCAAGAGAAATAACTTCACAAATTGATCAAATCAATAAGGCATCGATCCGCTTCTGGACCTTATACGAGCAATTATTCCATTTGGAATTGTTTGATAAAGTGGTTTGATTTCCTTCCGAGGGACACCATGAAAAATTCTGTCCAACTGGCGCGTCAGATCGTCAAAACCCAAATCTGCTCGGGGGACTCAACCCATAATGCTCTAAGCGTTCTCAGTTGGGAAGAGATACGGTGACCTTGCTGGTCAAGGTAGTGTTTGGCAAGCAAATAGCAAGCACTAGAAACTCTCATCATGTGCGTGCGGGCCATACGTTGCTGTAATGTAAGCCCAGGATGGCTGACCATGAAGGGCAACAAAACGGGGCGCAGAATATCGTTGACGTACCGCTGTGCTGTAAGGATGTGCGGATGAGAAGCAAAGGGGCCCTGCTGCGAAATGAAATGGCACCCCAGACCATCAATCCTGGATGTCGGGCGGTATGGCGAGCGGCTGTCAGGTTGGTATCCCATCACTGTCCGGGGCATCTATAGACGGTCATCGGGAATCAGTTCGAAGTGGGACTCATGACTCCATTTAACGTGATTCCATCTCCGATGACCATAGAAGACGTGTCTGGAGAGCCGCGAATAGCGGTGGCATCCTAACGTGACTATCACCCCCCATATGGCCCGAAAACCAGGAGTGATGGTCTAGTGCGCCTTTTCATTTATAGCAGGACCTCTTTGCTTGTCATCCGTGCCACCCTTACAGCACAGCGGTACGTCGACGATCTTCTGTGTCCCGTTTTGTTACCCTTCATGGCAAGCCATCGGAGGAAAGCATTTTAGCATGATGATGCCCATCCACACACAGCGAGAGTTTCTACTGTTTGTCCAAACCCTACCTGGGCCAGCAAAGTCGCTGTATCTCTCACCAGTTGAGAACGTTTGGAGCATTATGTACAAGGTCCTCCAGGCATATTGGAATTTTGACGATCTTACGCACCAGTTGGACAGAATTTGGTACGATATCCTCAGGAGGACATCCAATCTATGCCAAGCCGATATTCTGCTGGCATAAGAGCCAGAGGTGGTTCAACACGTTATTATTGACTTGCACAATTTGTGAAGCTCTTTCTTTTGAATAAATTATCAGTTTTTGCTGAATCTACCGATATCCCTCCCATTCGAATAATTCTTCCGTAGTGTGTCTTTTTTTTGTCTTAGAGAATATATTCAACTGAAAATATTTGCACAAGATTGTAACTGTCGACTGTCTGTAGCATCTGTCTTGTCTAGGAACAATTTTTTTTTCATTCGCTTTAAATGTTCGGGTAGTAAGTTGCCGTCTCTTTATCTAAGAACAGATGATCAATGCAGCTAGCCGCTATCTCTGTGTAATGTCTTGTCCGTATAGACGTGTATCTGTTGTCTTTAAGATCCCTTCACCTTTACACCTAAGTCTATACAGTAAAGTAAGGCCCTCCCAGTTCTCGGCTGATCCGTGATAAGACAGGCGAAAAATTAGACTAATGGAGGATTATTAGTATTATCTCTATTTTCATTCGCTCTCTCTCTTTCTCTCCTTTGTCTATGTACAGTTTTTGATATAATATTTCATTACGTGAAATCAGCCAAATAGAATCTTTGGTGGAGTCCTTCGTCTTGGTAATCAGCGGCTGGCTTGCTGTAAGAGATCTTTACATTTATTATTACTGTTAAACACTGCAGTCAGTCGGGAGAATCAATCGTTTGGACAATTTGTTCCTTTTACGAAAGATTGCGAATTCCAGATGTGTACGAAGCCTTTTTGGACGATTTAACACAGACTCAGTGATTGCAGGCTCTCTTCGACGCAGCTGAAACGTCCCCACTAATTACAGGGCCAACGTGATCAACAAATAATTCATAAAAAAAACTCATTCGTTCATTCACTCCAGAACAAAAAAGTCACAAACCTTATTGATGGAGGAAATCGTGTATTAAATACATCTCCATTACATGTCCAGATCTTCGGTGATTCCACGCCTTAATTATTTTCCTTTTACAATCTCTTGCTCTTCAAAACAAACCGCTAGCGACACAAATGTTAATTGGCTCGCTTTAGCGAGAAGAAAAGCAGAATATGTATCTCTCAGAAACACATCAATCCCTCAACAGATACTCCAGAAGCTGTCCTAGTTACCACTCTAACAACCATGGAGAATGCATATATGCATCTTTGTTATTTCAACGAATAAATGCACTAGAAAATGCTTTGGCGTCGACGAGCTGTCGCCGCATATATTACGAGAAAATCAGATCAGATAACTTTTCCAAAGTGAATGAATGTGGATGGTTTGATTGAAAATGATTAATTGGTGCGTGGTAGAGGGTATTTGCTGTGGGGACATTACACACTCTCGGTACTCACTACTGACGACTGTATAATCCTCTTCATCCTTCTGAACTCCACTCCTTTTCACATTCGGCAGACATCAGCAGAAACATCTTGTGAGTGCATTAGCGTCTATAGAATAAGTGACTGGGGTTAGGAGTAGACCCTTATTCTATGACAGAGCACATCGGTGTTTAGCTGTACACAATTTGTTTGATTTCAAAATTATTGTCAAAGAAGTGCACAAATTTACATAGATTGTGACATGACACTTCCAGGAGAATTGTCAATATAACGCACTATGTCCTGTTTAGTAGAAATAACCATGAACACAACAATATCAAATTTAAATAGAAGGTTCTCTACAAAATTATTCTTACCACTACACCATGAAGTTGACCAATACTACGACAAATCATCCGATTCCGGTTCTAAGCTCGGTACTATTTAGGATGACGATCAAGTCTATGGAGAATGGTTAGTTTTTGTGACAAGATGAACAAAATATCACTCAAGGTTGCTCGAGTTCACAGTGAACCAACAAGTTTACCCCTCTGCCAGCGGCAGTTACCTTTTAGCAGCGATGTGCTGCTGGCTGTATGGCTGCTCTCGCCCGCTGAAAATCCTATAAAAAGCTACTCAAAATCTATACTGATTTTATGTGTTAAAACTGTCCTATGTTTCTTGTTAGGCAAGAAAACATTTACTCATCCCTAGTCTGGAAAATGTGTGGATATACACATGCACAAATGGTGCAGCATGTATACTTCAATGCCCTCTCAGTTCTCACAAGAACAATTAACTATATGGATGTTTCTTTTCTCTGCTGTTGGAGCTCAATGACTCTTCGGTTAATTTATAGCTGAATGTCAGCCAAAGTGAACGCAGTGTTCACACGAAATTCCTCTTTTGGCGTCGTACAGAGCGTGATGCACCCTGTTCTAGACATGACTCTGATTCAGAGGAGAGTCCCTGAAGTTTTCGGTTTTGTGTCTTTCATAGCAAACTGTCCCCCACCCGTCTTCTTTCGTGCTTCACGTCACAGCTTTTTCAAACCAGCAGGAGCGTTCCTTTCATCTTGCGGAAACTAACCCTGCCAATCGCAAGGGGTTCTACCTTTAAACTGTGACGAAATATCGGCCATGTCTACTCCTTCCGAGTTTATTTCAGCCAATCAGACATTTTGTGCCCGCTCCTGACGTCTAAAAGTTACATGCATACATCATAGGTGTACCACGAGCATTTCACGTGATCAACTGTGTCGCTGATCTGTTTGTATACATCTGGAAAATCCACAATGCAGTTTTCTAAAGAACTTCTCCGTCGCGAGCAGTGCTGGTCCACTCTACCTGTTCATCTCGATGTATCGCCCAGTGCGTCCATTGTCCCTCTTGCCACTGGTCACAACCCCTTCTTTGAAGCGTTTCGTTGTACTCGGGCCTTGACGGCGCAACTCGCGTCTGCCCACAACCTAAAACGTTCCCTCCAGCAGCTTTTTTCACATTCTGCTCATTGACCTGCAGGATTTGGGTTTCAGTGTGTTAATACCGTCAAATTGAGTGTCATACCTTTGCATTACATACTGTACATTTTGACAGGCATGTCTGCTCATTACCACCGAAGTATTTCAGGTGATATATTCATCCACTTGTTATGAATTATACAGTCTCACATCTAAGGTGCAAAATTGACATTCATTCAGTCTGCCACTTTGCATATCCTCCTCCTTCTGTGTTCAATTTTGCACTGGATCAATAAATGGTTGAGAAATTGATTGAAGTCAGTGCAAAATTGTTCTCAACTACTGAATGCAGCAATTGTTATATATTTATATTGACCAACTCTCTATTTTAATATGGAATAATCAAACAGTTGTTCCTTCAGTGTCTTTTTTGTTATTTTTCCACCATAACTGATTTACGATATACTGCTGGTTGGAGCACTAAAGTAATGATTTTCCAAAAATTAACATGTTTTCACTAATTTCCCGATTTAATACAATTATTTAAGTAATATGGAGCCTTTGCTTTCTATTTCATGGTTGTCTATATTTTAATTTTAAATTTAAACAAATCAGAAATTCTCTATAAATTTGTACCACTCACAATTTTTAAATCTGAAACTGATTAATTTTTTGACATCAAGACTTATGGTAAATGATGATGGAGATGTATTGAAGTTGGGGAAACCTTCATTTCAAATTATCCTCCCCTTTTTCAATACTTCTGTTTTAGTCTGAACCTTAGCTTTGTTTCTATGGCAATTACAATTCAGGGAAGTTTTATATCTTAAAATAATGTATTAATTTATCTTACACTTAACAGCACCCTTCCCATAACTTTACAAGCACAATCCCATTCCTAAACATATTTATAACCCCCAAAATCTTAAATTTATGCATTATAACTTTACAGAAGAATTAAATTATTAATTGACTTTTACAAAAATATTAAATTCCTAATTACCTTGTAAATATTAAATCAGCATCATAAAATTGCAAAACACTTTTTCCTACAAAAGCCATATTTTAACAAACACATCACATATGAGAATCTTAGTCTCCAAAGAAAATATCAACATTTGGTTTTCTTAACTTAGATGTGTTGTAAAAAACTATGAAACACAAGAAATTATTATTGATCTGACAAGATTAAAACTCAAATTCGTTATTAACAAAATCTGTTTCTTGCACAAAACTCTTCAAAATTAAATATTTTTAAACAGTAACTAGCTCTGTGTGTTTGTGTAATTTTTTTCTGTTTAATCTGGTACTAGTCTGTCACAGACAGTCTTTTTTCATATATTTTCAACGTTGTTAATTGAAGTCACCATCTTCATCTTCATGTGCCTCTATGTGTCTCCTCTGAACATGGAATGGCGTTTGGCAGAGAGAAAGAATGCAGAAGGTTTCAGTCTATTGTGAATGCTTGGTTGCCTTTGACCCATTCCACATGTACTTATGGCGAAATTATATTAGAGATATATTACTAGCAGCATGAAAACTTATATTCTTGGTCAATCCTCCAATCTTTATGCCAATCCATCTTTGGTTAATCTGCTTCCTGTTTTCTATACGAATAGTCACCTCCCATCTCTCAGTGTTGCAATTTGTTATAAGGAATATCGGACATTTGTATTGCTGGAACAGTTAAAATTGGATTCTTTGTCGGTAGGTAGATGCAATATGGGCTTATGGGAAGGCATTTAGAAAGGTTTCTTGATTTCTTCTGGACCAGATCTTCTTTCTTCCTAATCTTCTGCGTTGAATCTTCTTTTCTTGTTGCATCTTGTTGCCTTCTCACTTGTGCCTTCGCTCTTCTCTGGACCGGGTATTAGTATTTAAGACCTGCTTAACTTCGTTATTGTATAATCCGTTCTTATGGTATTTTCTTTCAAATTGTTGTGTATCATTTATTGTATCAGGTTGTTCTGCAGAATAGATTGGACAGCCTTCCATCGTTGTCTTCCTTAGGCCGCGTCCTACGTAAGCGACAGAAGCGGCCGACAGCGCACGACAGCTTCTGGCGACATAACACACCTGTAGGTATAATTACGGAAGTGTCCTACGTGAGCGACATCTGTGGCGCTGCCTGTCTCCCGCTGCAATTGGCGACATTTGAACTCAAAGGTGTTTGAATCTAGTCGCTGCAGCATGCATGACGGAGTGCGACAGCCACGTGTCATCTCGGCAAAGCAATGGAGCAGACGCGACGGCAGCTGTGGAATGCCTATCATCCGATCTTAAGAAAACTATTCGGTGAAAAAATTTAATTCTTCCGCATCTAACAGCTTGATATCTTTAAACGATAAAGGTCTGAATTTATTTTCGTTATTCGTCATAGTTACTGCGCTGCGCGAAGTTGAGTACATAGTTGCACGAAATTTTTAAGAATTTGCAGAGGTAAAATCACACTGAGTAGACTTTCCCTATAGCTCATTTAAGGCTATACATTATTGAGTACGAAATGTAACCAATATATCTGAATTGTATTTAAAGTTGAGACCGGAATGATATCTCTTTTCATTCTTCAGATATTGGTTGTTATATCCTCGGACGGGTCGCTCGCGGTGCGTCTGAACCTTTCCGGCGCTTCAGGAATCAAGTGGTCGTAAAAATCGTCGTATCTCATAAACGGTTCAAGATATCGAAAAGACGATTTTCGGAAATGACAGCACGCAGAAAGGCCTATGTTATCGTATGAGTAATACTCGATACGTTTTTGTAAACACGTGAGAAGAGCGAAAACAAGACTCCCTATAAATTACACCATGAGGTTTTGTCCGATTTTTCATTGCCAAACAGAGGGAGAGAAACAAGTAAACGGGGTATCAAAGCGACCAGCGTGAGGTCTAGTTTCGCATGAAAATATGTAACTACTTTAAAGTAATCTGGGTAATTAACGACAATTTAATTAATGAGTTGAGGAAAGATGGAAATATTTCACGAAAAGCTGCTGCCAAGCTATGTAAATGAAGTGTCAAAAATTTCATGTGTTGAAGGCCTAGCTATTTTGCACATAAAAAGATATATTCTTACAGTATTTAAATGTCAAAAAGGCTTCCTTCGAATCAAGTACGTTAGGGAGCCAAAGAGGAGTATGTAAGATCATGCATTCTGAATAAAACTTGAAAATAAAAAATGAAAGAAATAAGTCAAATATTTTATGAAATGATTTGTGTAAAAGAAATAAGTAGATCAGAGAAGCGTTCTACGTGCCTTTGAATGATGCTCGAAATCATGAGCAGAAAATGAGGTGCACCAAACGTTTCCCTAATATTTTTTATTTCATACCTTTAGACAAATCATAACACAAAACGTTTGACTTGCTTTTCAAAAATTCTGTATGCTTTACTTTTGAAGACAATCTAGATTAATTGAAACGTTTGGCATTAACACTGACTGCTGACGAATTACGTTTACAACATCAAATATCTGTAAAATTTCATGGCTCATCGTAATTTATTAGGAATTTAATGTGCGTCGTGTACTGGGGTAGGTGTATATACATTTAAAGATCAAGTTCTTTGGCAAGACTTTAAAAATATACTTAGCAATGCAGTATAAACAGTATACATAGAACTTAGTATACAGAATTGTAACTAAATCAGTTAAAATCTGGGAGGAACCCTCAATCGAAGCAGGTACCTTCTTGAAGCACTTAAATACAAACTGTAACGCTGCCGATACACTACAGCAGACTGTTTTTACGGTTAACATTCTCTTTACTTATGTGTTTGTTTAGAGTATTTTGTCATGTAGTCAGTCATTCTTCTGCATTTATTGGCTGTTAAAATTTCTTGATCATGTAAAAAAAATCCGTATTTAATTTATTGATGAGAAAGTCAACTACTCCTCTGCTCGTTTACGTGTATTTGAAGAATTTGTCTGGTGAACTTCATGGTTGATAATATTTATGAAATTCTCCTTGGAGAGTCCTCCCTTTGTAAATTTCATGCACAGAATTCCTTTTCGCTTTAGTTTCTTCAGTAAACCTAATTTTGTAGCCTTACTCTCCACTTACAGTATTCTACAGTTTAGGAGCGCCGTTTTTATAGAAACAGCTGGTCGGCTCTAAGCATCCATCTTGTAGCGCGACATGGTCGCTCGCACGCAGGACACCCGAGCTTTTCGCCCGATGCTGCTGCTCGTCGCTGGTGTGTCGCGTATCTGGAAGTCGCTCGCTGTCGCTCGCTTCTGTCGCTCACATAGGACATGGCCTTACTCCCACGAGTGTTCAGGGAATGTTTCGCAGCCACTGGATTCCGTATGGTATGACGATAGTTTCAGCCATTCTGTATCGTGAGTTACAGAAATGCGCCTTTTCTTCTTCCAGTGAATTTAGACAAACGTTCGTCCTTGATGTAAGATGTCCGCCTCCATTCTGGTTTGGTGAACACCCATCTTATCTCTTTATGCTGCTCTGAACAGTTTGCGACAGAAGTGATAGGTATCTATCACTTTAGCAAAACTGTTGTTATGAAGATCACATATGACTTCCACATGAATAAAGATCGCATCATGGTACATGTTGACCGTATCCAGGATCCGTCGTAGATCCCCATACTTTTTCCCAGAGGTGTTATCCTCTTAGACTGTTGCTTCCACCAAGGCATTTCCTTTCGTCATCTCGAAAGCTGACGCACCAGGCACCCACATTCAATGTTCCTTCCTCTCATGCCTAACTGTTTTACTCAGTTCTGCTGTCGCTCTGACCGAAATGATGATGCATCGTTCTTTATGCTGTCATGTATAATACAATATTGTGCACACTTTTTCCATCTTACATTTCTTACATCCCCAAGTTTCTCTGATTTACATGGTATTACTATCTATCTTATCACAACCATTTCCCCCTTAAGATACATTACAAGCTTTACAAACACTAAACTACTAAGAGACTGTAAAAAATTCGGTTTTTAAACTATACATAAGATTCTCCTTATTATAGTCTTCATAGATTTATATCTTTTATCCCTATTCTATATGTACATTTTCTTCCCCCATTATTTTATCAGTGTTAGTATAAAGGTATTGGTTTCATCATCTTCATCACGATGAATAGTAAGAGGAAAATTGATGGTGATGAAGGTTATTGTGTTAGTATTTCGGTTTTTTCTTCTTCTAACTACAGGTGCATCATATTATCATGAAAACATCGCACCTTAACTCCAAGGCCAGCGTCTTTTTCTCTGCAAACTCTTCCTTTTGGCTTAAGCTGTAACAGAACTTCAAATTACAATATCTCTCTATTTATTGTGTCCTTTTAAAACTTCCTCCACTGTCCAATTTCATGAGTTTAGAGCTTGTACTTTTCTTAGTTGTAGTTATCCCTATCTCCGTCTTCTAAACAGTAAACTTTTATATTACCTTCTCCCCCTATCTTACTCTTCCTTATTGAAATCATCCCTGTGTTAAACTCACATCCCTCTGTCTACATCCTTCCAAGAAATAACATGTTTCTCGCTTTCCTTAATAATTCAATTCTCTCTCTTAATTCTTACCTCCTAACAATCTTTTATATCTGCTTCCCTCATATTTCCATTTATTATCAACTTGTGGTACCTTCTACAAATCATAAATGCTTCTCATTTCCCCCCCAAATATCTCCTGAACTAAATATTCCCGTCTGCGACAGAACAAACGACAAATGAATATCTCCTTCTTACCTAATTCTCTACGTTCTTCCTAATTCTTGGCTTCCTTTCGTCAACAAAAACAACATCTTTCTACTTTATCCTGCATTTTAAGAGAGAATCTACTACTACTTCGTCAGACTATCCATATGCTGATCTCTATCTTTCTCCGTGCTTTCTACTCTTTCGCATTAACACTTTTCGTTTGCAGAACAGTTACTTTAGTCCTTACTTTATTGTTCTTCCTTCACAAGTAATCCTTGATCTACTGAGAAAGTTATCGTATTTATTTTAATGAGATAAGTACAAATTAAAAATTTTATTTGTATGCATTTTCTTATCTTTTCTAATCTTTGAATTCTACAATTTGCTCTCATTGGAATCTGGATATCTGACACATCTAATTTTTTCTTGCTGAGTTAATATTTACTGTTTTACCCTTTATACATTTCAAGTGACTAACATGGAGCAAGGCCAATGATTTTCCCATTTTTGGGTTAATTAATTCGACTGGATTATGATGAACCACTTTACTTGCTTTCATACGGCCTTTATATACTGAAAAGATCTTACAGCTTTCGTGGTTTTTCTTGCTGGAGAGACGATGAGTTTTCAAAAGTACTTTTTGTCCTAGTGAAAATACTCGTGAGGTAGCCATTTTGTCCGCCCGGTTCTTTCTATTTAACGCCGCAACCTTCAAATTGCTCAGTGCCAATTTTAGTAGATGTTGATGTTGTACTCTGGGTACTGATGGAATTGAATTATTCTCCTGATAAGTCCTATATATATATATATATATATATGTCATCCGACTTGTGTTTCAATACTGGTGTTGCCAATGGCGCATTATCCTTTGGGCATATCATATCTCTCTCAGTTTCGTATAAATGAACTACATCATCCACAATCTGGTCATCATTTGTTTTTGTACAGTTGCCTACATTAACTGTTAACAACTCTTGTTCCTCATCATCGTACGATTTTCAGTCAATTGTCTCACAACATGCTGATATTTGTATCTGATCACCTGTAAACCTTCCTGCTTCGTTTGGTAATCATATCGTGAATTGTAGTTGCCACCATAATTTCTGGAACCGAAGCCATTATTGTAATTACGCGGCTCACCAAAACCATAGTTATTGTTTGATCTCTGTGAGTTGCCAAAACCATAGGTATTATTATCCCATGGGCGATTACTATTCTTTTCAAAACTGTTACCTTCCACAACATTAGTATTGCCATTGTAAACATTATTAAAGGCCAATCGGTTGGTGTTATTCCCCTACCACTGGTTTCTCTCAGTTCACGTTGTTTCTTCACGTCATCTTCACTGAAGATGAGTTCAAGTTCTCTTAACATCCCTTTAAATGTCTGTGTATTATCTCCAACTCTGCCAACCAATGATTGCTGATAACGCAAGGCTAACTTCATTGTGCATATACGTATGAGTTCCCCATCATTGTATGGATTGTCTAAACACTTATTCTTTATCATTTCTTCAAAAACTCTAAGTGGCTTCTTTTCTCCAGAGATTTCAAATGACTCCTTATGTAACTATCCATAATTTATCCTATTTTGGGTTTCCGCGGACCAGTATCGCTCCAAGAATGCTAACTGTTTATGGCTAAGAGGCCAATGTTATGGTAAACCGATGTGGAATTGATGTATAAACGAGCGGGGTGTAAGCAGTTCCAGTTTTCTTTGTAATGTTGAAATTTTATGACTGTCAGAAATGATCATTGTCAAATTTTCTATTCACCATATGGCGTTTGCGTTTTCGCAACATTTTCCGTTCCTTTAAATTGCGGCATATTTTCCTTTATTCGTACTACCACTTTTGGATCCTGAGACGACATATTTGAGTACCATCTAGCATCGCATCTACGCAGTGGTGTGCAATTATCTAAACCCTACCCTTCCTCGTGTATCGGACTGGAAGATAGTTTAATTTTCCCGTTGCTGAATCAGTGTTTTGTCTTTGTACTTGCTTCATATTGACCTGCGGTATATAACCTGTTGTACTCTAACTCGTAAATTGAGAATCTGGTATGTGTGTTGCGGTAAACTGCTCTGTTATTGCGTCATTCGCTTACGTTCGGAGGGTCGGCTGCCGCTCTGTTGGTATGCGCGCAAAACCGCTTCTCGCACCGTTGTCTGCTGTGAACGCACATCACCTGCTTCCCTCACCTGTCTCAACTGTACTCCTACCATTTGCTTCTGTTTCGGATCGGAAAATACTGACGCAACATCTTGCGAGCATACAAGTGGAATCTCACGACTTTTTTGTGTTCCCGTAACTGACACAGAAGATTGCGTAACGGACTTGGTTACCCCTGGATTTTTTCCCAGCACTATGTCAGATGATACTATCGATTCCGTCGCCTCACTACTGCTCTCTGTTCGGTTCTCAATACACTGCTTCCGTTCTGTTCGAAGCTGTTCATACTTCTGCTTATTTTTCGGGCCGATGTGTACAGTCTGTGTATCGAATCTTTTTAACGCCGCTCGCGTGACGTATTTTCTGACACTGAGGTCTTCCATGATTTGTTGCGCCTTACCATACTCATTACATGCTAAATTATCACTCTTTGATTGCTATTAGACAGTGCATCCTGCACCTCGTCAATGTCAGTACGCGTCTTTTTCTGATTAGCCATAAGCGATTGAATTAGTTCACGCGAGTCTCTCGCCTCTTTCCGGATTTCAGTAAACTGTTCATTAACTTCCGTTCGGAACATTTGCTGATCTTTGCGGACTTCTTCGAACCCAGCATTCGTTTCAAATTTGAGACCATTTAAAGAACGTTTATTTCGGTTTTTAAATTCGCCATTTTGGTTTTTAAAGCCGCCAACCCAACATTTATTCCTGTTTCTAAGTCTGATAACCCTGCACTTGTTTCTGGTTTTAAGTCTGCTAATCCTGCATTAGTTTACTTGACAACAATAGTGAGTTGCTTCAACATTACGAATATACCATCAGACTCTTCGCCATCGTCATTTGTCACCATTTGGCGTAAATTTTGCCGTTCGCGTCTTTCCTGTGATGTCTCACTGACTTCTATGCATAGTTCTGACGCACTTGCACACATTCTTTCCATAGGAAACTGTCCCGCTTGATTCAGAATTTCAACATTTGGTTCAACGTACCTCTGTTTCTGTTTCTGAACCGTCATCCGTTTGGGTTTGTGCAGTCGCAACGTGAGATTCCAACCGCGAAACTGCCACCATACCCTCTGCATTGTCACTTCGTTCGGTTGCGTTCAAATGTGGGTAAAATCTTATGGGAGTTAACTGCTAAGGTCATCAGTCCCTAAGCTTACACCACTACTTAACCTAAATTATCCTAACTACAGACATACGCACCCATGCCCGAGGGAGGACTCGAACCTCCGCCGGGATCAGCCGCACAGTCCATGACTGCAGTGCCCCAGACCGCTCGGCTAATGCCGCGCGGCTTCGTTTGCGTGATCTGCATTCGATACATTTTGTTGTACGTCATTTTCTATCCTATCAAGATCTTCAGTTTGCTCCCTATGCCGTGATCTACGTCCATCTCCCATCTCAGACTGTTTAACACCTCTGTCTTTCACTATTTGCTCGAGCCTGAGCTCTAGTCAACATGTTTTATTAGATTCACCACACCAATAACAACAAAATAAATGGAAATAGACCTTTACTTTAACATAGTACATGCTTCTTATTAGCGAAGTTGATAAATTTCAGGCAAAATCTTTTATTAGCCGTAACTCTGTAACGAAACATTTGCGGACCTATGTTTATATGAACTTTTTTCTTTAGTTTTACTTATAGAACAAATATTAAAATATTTGCATATCTTAATGAATCACCATGTATAAGCCAGACATATATCTCAAGAGAAATACACAGAGTTAGGAGATCCGTACGTTATTACAGCGGGACATATTTTTATAATTTTTTTCTCTTTAAGACGATGTTTGTTTGGTGTTGTAGGAGATCTTACTAGTCCTTTAATTTCTCTGCAACGTTCATTTAATCAGTCTCACACATCACTGAAGTTTATAGAAGGGACACCAAGTGTCCTTAGTAAATTTATTTCGTGTTTTTCCTGGTCGTGTTATTTGAATACCTTTTAACAGCACTGCGGACCTGACGTCCAGCGCCGACAGTCAGATTTGTCTTGCGTCACTATGAGTGCTGTCGAGTCCACGCGTGGCCAGTGTTAACAATCAATTTGCGAAACTACATACTGTCTGCGGTGCTCGCTTGCCTGTGTGTGTGGAATGCTTCACTGATCTGCATAAGAAGATCCCTCTTTCTGCACATCTTACCACAAATAACCATCTTCCCATGGGACTGAACCTAGGCTGAATGAAGTTTTGACCATTTTTGAAGTGTCTGCATCGGCGAAGTTGTCCGATTACATTATGAAACTGTCCATAGACAGAAGATTTCACTCACATGTTACCCTGTCTCCAAGTGCCCTAATTCCAATTAAAAATTTTAATCGCTACTAGGAGCATGGATAGACTTCACAATAGATTAAACAGGTCTTAACTTTAGAGTTCCATCATTTATGTTACGTAGACATTTTCCAACTTCGACTCTACAGATCTCTTTATTCTCAATATATCGCAAAATGCTTTCCACCTCATACATATACAAAAAGAAAAATAGTTTTACATTATTCTTTATATTCTTTTCTTGTCCTTTACAAGAATTGCATTGCATGACAGTACATCACTGTTGCTGAGATACTGGTTAGCTGATGAGCAGGCCAGTCCTGTTTCAAGACTTCGCTGTCGTGTGGACTCAACATTATTCAAAACTTGGACAACAGATTTTTTGTCTATTCCTTGAACAAATTCCATCAGATCATAACACAATAATCACCACACGGAAGCGCAAAATGCATGCTAGTCAAACTGAAGATTCCATACATAGGATCAACA
This sequence comes from Schistocerca serialis cubense, assembly GCF_023864345.2. Taxonomy (NCBI): domain Eukaryota; kingdom Metazoa; phylum Arthropoda; class Insecta; order Orthoptera; family Acrididae; genus Schistocerca; species Schistocerca serialis. The sequence continues at coordinate 598,701,398 of NC_064643.1, forward strand.
TAAGCAATATCATGCTTTATTATCTGCACAACTTTCGCATTAAAATATTAGCCAATCATTTAACTATACCTATTTATCTACTCAAAATTGATGAACTACTCGATTACATCTCTGAGACTCATGACTCTTCGTTTCATAAATGTAAACTATTAAAATGAAATTCAGCTATATTTAAACAATTAATGTAGTCAGCAATATTTGCATTTCGTTCCCAGAACTCTGCAACTAAGTACTGTGCAGCTATGATCGCGCCACTGTAGGAACACCTACTACGTTAACCAGCGACTACTGAGAGCAGGCGGAGGAAATCGCAATTGTATCTATTGTCTGTCCGTTAATTGTCCCTGGCTCTGGAGACGACTCGTAATTCTCAACCACCAGCAGCAGAACAGCAACAACAGCAACAGCAACAGCTCAGCACTGTCGTCAGCAACATTTTCCGTTGTCCGCACTTCTGAAACATCGTAAGACTATTAACTGATGGAGTATAACTAATAACGTACATGCATTACCCAATGGTACGTCTTTCACAAACTTTGACTAGCTTTCTTCTATAATGACATGCAACAGTTAAAACTTGTAGGGATGTCCTCAGACATTATTACCAAGCAGAGTGCCTTTCCTTTCCATGCAGTCACCGGCTATCGTTAAAAATATGAAAATTGATTGCCTGTTTACTGCCAGTTTTGTTTGTTTGCTAATGACTAGTTTCAGCCTAAATTTTGCTACCTCAGTAACTGTTCATTCTTGTATTGCATACCAGAGGCTTAACGGATTTACGGTTTTGAATATTAACTTCACTCACTTAAAGTAACGTAACATTTCACTGGAAAGCTAGTTACTAAAGATACAACACAAATTAAGAGAGCCCAGTTTCATTTATTCTGTATTTAGCTTAGGGATTGACTTGTGTTGGCTTGGTACGTACTCTATTCTTCTTATTTTAAAAGTAAAATCTGTTGCACATTTGTTTTAAGTAAATATAATTCAATTTTTCAGTAATTAAAAGTAAATTGCTTGCTTTTTCCCTAATTTGCACTTAAGTCATACTGAGGTAACTAAAATCATTTTTTTTTACTTAACAAAATTTCAGTTACAGTCACTGATTTATTTAACCAGCAACTTCCTTAAACTTTGCTTTCAAAATTTAGTATTTCAAAATAATTAACTGCAAACTTAGTTTGTGAACTGTTGTGCTGTGGAAAAGTGCGATGCCGGCCAGTGTGGCCGAGTGGTTCTAGGCGCTTCAGTCTGCAACCGCGCGATCGCTACGGTCGCAGGTTAGAATCCTGCCTCGGGCATGGATGTGTGTGATGTCCTTAGGTTGGTTAGGTTTAAGTAGTTCTAAGTTCTAGGGGACTGATGACCTCAGATGTTAAGTCCCATAGTGCTCAGAGCCATTTGAACCATTTTTGAAAAGCGCGACAATCTTCTTTTGCCACTTCAGTGATTATTTGCTTAAATTCTTTGCCATTTCCTTAGGATTCAGTATATTCATTGCCATAGTGGACTGAAGACTGCTTAATTATCCTTTTTTTGCTAATAAATATCTTTTTACCAAATATTACGTGATACCCTTTTCCCCCCTGTGTGGTTCATGAGCAATTGCACTAAATTTCCACACGTTTCACAGTTGTTAATAGTACATCTACATCTACATGTATACTCTGCGAATCTCATTAAAGTGCCAGGCAGAGTATTGATCGAAACACCTTCACAATTCCTTATTATTCCAGTCTCGTATAGCGCACAGAAAGAACGAACATCTATATCTTTCCATGTGAGCTCTTATTTCCCTTATTTTATCATGGTGATCGTTTCCCCCTTTGTAGGTCGGCGTCAACAGAATATCCCGCATTCGGAGGAGAATGCTGGTGATTGAAATTTCGTGAGAAGATTCCTCCGCAGTGAAAAACGCATTTGTTTTAATGATGATCAGCCCATATCCTGTATAATTCAGTGACACTCCCTCCCATATTTCGCTATAATACAAAACGTGCTGGCCTTCTTTGAACTTTATCAATATACTCCGTCAATTCTATCTGGTAAGGGTCCCACGCTGCGCAGCAGTATTCTAAAAGAGAACGGGCAAGCGTAGTATAGTCAGTCTCTTTAGTAGGTCTGTTATATTTTCTAAGTGTCCTGCCAATCTAGTTTAGAATAGCTTCTTCCTTCAGAAGGCTCTGTTGTACTCTTGCCTCCTACTAAGCGGTATTATTTTCCTTCAGTAATAATAGCATTACTGAAACTTCATGGCAGATTAAAACTGTGTGCCTGACCAAGACTCGAACTCGAGACCTTTGGATTTCGCTAGCAAGTGCTCTACCATCTGAGCTACCCAAGCACGACTGACGACCCGTCCCCACATCTGAGCTACCCAGTCAGGACTCACGACCCGTACTGGCAGAATTAAAGCTGTGGGGACGGGTCGCGAGCCGTGCTTGGGTAGGTCAGATGGTAGAGCACTTGCTTGCGAAAGGCAAAGGTCCCGAGTTTCGGCTATCCCCGTCGGAGGTTCGAGTCCTCCCTCGGGCATGGGTGTGTGTGTTATCCATAGCGTAAGTTATTTGAGTTGGGTTAAGTAGTGTGTAGGCTTAGGGACCGATGACTTTAGCAGTTTGGTTCCATGAGACCTTACCACAAATTTCCAGTTTTCCCGAGTTCGAGTCTCGGTCCGGAACACAGCTTTAATCTTCCAGGAAGTTTCATATTAGCGCACACTCCTCTGAAGAGCGAAAATTTCATTCTGGAATACCCTTACTAACAGCAAAATTTCATTAGGCTTACACAATCACGGTCAGTTATATTGCAGTTCAGTAGGGCCGATTTGGAAGGTGAAGGTTACGGTATTTCTTTAAAGCAGTTGATAGTTTAACACAATTATCACAAAATATTCGTTTCCCTTTTTTTGTTTAATTTTACGTAGGAAATAGCTTAGAGCATGTTTTCGCGCGAATCATTAGTCAAGGATTTATACCTATTTGCGTTTTCTCAGATCGGGAAAAGCAATCGTCACTACTACTCACGAAGATACTTTTTCAAATCTTCGTGACTGTAAAGTTCTTCATGACATTTTGAATAATCGGTGTCTGTGTCGGACGTTCGCGTCGTTGTCGCACGATATCTTATCTTTAGTTGCGTTTGTTTTTGGAAAAGATGTGGGATCTAGACAACGTTATACTCTCCCATATACGGTAACTGCCACTTACTATTTCTTTTCTTAAGGGCAGAAGGTATTGGGTGTGAATCAAGCAGTATAGTTTCCCCAACTAAATATTCCTGTACATGTTCTAACTTTCCGTCATAGGTATTCTTTCTAATACTAGCATGTTCAGTGAGTGCAATAAGTGTTTCCCATACATTTGGTTCCAGCATAGATTCCTCTGTAAGTAGGTGTGGCAGTAGATTTATCCAGTCATTGACTTCTTTACTGTTACTAGATCTGATGGCCTACATTAATGACGTAGACTCAAACAATGATTTAAAATATATACTAGTGCTCGGACTGGAGCTTGGGTCTCCTACATACTAGGCAGATGCGCTAATATGTCTTAGGAACTATGTAATATTAATAGATCTGATGGTGTATAAGGTGTTGTATAAAATGGTAAATTATTTACTATGTGTTCAAAACGTTCGAAAATTTGACCCACCAAGTATGTCCAATGCAGCAATCTACTTATTTCTCATGCACCAGCCTCTTGTTTTGTTCACAGTATGGAATAAGACTTTCTGCAGAATGTGTCACGTGTCATCATGTCCGCGTGGTACAGACATATGTTTATTGTACCTAGATTTTCATCAGGTACATATAAATGCGACTTGTTGTTGTTGTTGTGGTCTTCAGTCCTGAGACTGGTTTGATGCAGCTCTCCATGCTACTCTATCCTGTGCAAGCTTTTTCATCTCCCAGTACCTACTGCAACCTACATCCTTCTGAATCTGCTTAGTGTATTCATTCTTGGTCTCCCTCTACGATTTTTACCCTCCACGCTGCCCTACAATACTAAATTGGTGATCCCTTGATGCCTCAGAACATGTCCTAACAACCGATCCCTTCTTCTGGTCAAGCTGTGCCACAAACTTCTCTTTTCCCCAATCCTATTCAATACTTCCTCATTAGTTACGTGATCTACCCATCTAATCTTCAGCATTCTTCTGTTTCTTATGTTTCTTTAATTTTAGTTTCTGCTCTGAACTGAGATACGATGAGGAGACCCCTCAAAATTAGGAATGGGCATAAAATAACACCATTTTCTATTATAACAATGATCTGTGTCTGACACTTGAGAAGTTACGATTTTGCACCCACAAATCCGGTTATACTGCAGTTTTGTATCTGGTCAGCACTTTAGCTCCTTAACCCTCTGGAAGGCGCGTCTATTGTTGTCACACGAGCAGGCGCATATTGTAAAATTTACAACATAGACAGTCATCAATAAAAACAAGTCTGTGCTGTACAAACTATTATATTTGTTGAAGAAAGGAGCTCACAGTCACTATCTTGAAAATTTATAACAATAGCTTTTGCTCTTTTAGTTCTTTTAATAATAGTTTTGCCAGTTGTTCTGACGTACGTTCATTTTCTTAACACCTTTCATAGCGAAGTTGTTTCTTAGTGTGCTGTTTACAAGCAAAGTATTTACATCTATCACATTTAACCCATGTGGATAAATTTTTTCGATGGAGGTTCAGTGTGTTGAGTTTCGCAATTCGATGCTTCAGCACGAAATTGCGTATGGTGAGATCGGCTGGCGACTCGAGCTGAGCTCTAGATACCAGTTATTCTTTCAGAAACCTTTCTGCCAGCTTTATGACATAAATACGTCTTTGTAAAGTTATCCCCGGCATTGTGAAGGCAAACAATATCCGAGAATTAATTCCAAGAATGTTCAAAAAATGAAAAAAAAAATACTCGATTACCATTTCCTTCTAATTCTTGAAATGGAGTAACAGACACAATTTTTTCTAAAACGTCAACTTGACGTTTTGCCGCATTATAGTCAATTATGATTTCAGGTTTGCGTTTTTGTTTCTTCATCAGCTGGCTCCCTCATGCACTGTAGACCAAATTACGACAGCACGGTTTTTACGAAGAACGTATGAAACTAAGATCTCATCATGCTGAAATTCAAACATTGCACTCCAATTTCTCATGTTTTGTTTGGGAGAAATTCTCGAGGAAATTTCGTCTGTTCTTCCTCATACCAACGGAAGTGATTTTCTTCTGCAGCAAATATTCAGAAAGGAGGTAGATCGTGTTCTAATTGCCAGTTGAAGTTCCTGTTAGAATTTTCTATAGGCGCTATAACTCTTTTCACTGTGGCCAATATTGTCCTTCTGGATACATGCCACAGTAAATATCCAGAGTACTGCACCAAAATGTTTTTAGATCACATAGTGCAAACATTTTTATCTCATGAAACTTCCTGGCAGATTTAAAACTGTGTGCCGGATCGAGACTCGGACGCAACACCTTTACCTTTCGCGAGCAAGTGATCTACCACGTGAGCTACCCAAAGACGACTCACGATCCGTCCTCACAGCTTTAATTCCGCCAGTACCTCCTCCCCTACCTTCCAAACTTCACAGAAGCTCTCCTGCGAAACTTGCAGAACTAGCACTCCTGGAAGAAAGGATACTGCGGAAACATGGCTTAGCCACAGCCTGCGGGATATTTCCAAAATGAAATTTTAACTCTGCAGCGGAGTGTGCGCTGATATAAAACTTCCTGGCACGTTCAAAACTGTGTGCCGGGCCGAGACTCGAACTCGGGACCTTTTATCCCGTGTTTAGCTGGTTTGCTGGGTATGTACTGAATCCATCCAAAGCGGCCTCTAAAAGAATCAAGCATTTTAACTACTGTGGTGAATTCACTCAGCCTGTAAGAGATTTGACAGTTAGCAACAAAAACGTTCAATACTGTACGAACTGCAGCAAACTTATGTTTTTATCCTGTCATTCATCGTTTCTCTGTGATCAAACCACATACAGTCTAGAAGAAACAGAAACGTTTTGTAACTGATTGAGGGCCAAGTAGTTACATTCCTGTTCCATCTGTCGCTCAGAAATGCAGTACAGCAGCTTGGTTGCCTTTTCTTGTTCCAATAAAGAAATAAGAATCCTGAACACAGTCACTGTTTCGTGTCTTGTCACGTCATTATCTCTTTGCGCGAGAACTGATGTGTGTCTCACTGTCTATTTATATGCGTACTTATATGGTTTCAGTAATGTCAGTGTCAATTATTTTCAGAAAAGCACGAATTTCATCATTTATATCCATCACATATGTCTTTGAACTTTACAGAATTTGCACAATGTTTTTTTCTTGCTTTTTGACGTTTTAGCATACTCGCTATTACACTAACGCGTAACTTTGTCTTTTCCAAAAAATGCTCAAATGTGTGTGAAATCTTATGGGAGTTAACTGCTAAAGTCATCAGTCCCTAAGCTCACACACTACTTAACCTAAATTATCCTAAGGACAAACAAACACACCCATGCCCGAGGGAGGACTCGAACCTCCGTCGGGACCAGCGGCGCAGTGCATGACTGCAGCGCCCCAGACCGCTCGGCTAATCCCGCGCGGCGACTTTTCCAATAAACAACTCCCGCACATCTGCTATCTTTTTGAGATCATCACCAACCTCACCTTCAAGTTAAGATCCACTATCGTTTTCCTCATATACAATGTTTTCATCTCTCAAATCGTCTTCAGTTTCCTTCAGTTCTGAAAAATATGGATAGACTCCAACATAACTTTCTTTGAGTAGCTTGCGAATTTCCTCGTCTTTGAACTGAAGAAAAACATAACCAAATTAGCGTTTAATGTGCATCTATAAAAATTTTTGGTCGTTGAATAAGTTCTGTAATACAAAATTAATAGAGGCACCTGTGTCTATAAGAATTAAAGTAGGAATTTTCCCAGCTATGGTATTAATTGAAGCTGGAATTAATAGTTGTGCATTATTAAAACACAGGACTTGATCCATACTTAATTCATTTCTTATATTGGCTGAGCACTGTGGGACTTAACATCTGAGGTCATCAGTCCCCTAGAACTTAGAACTACTTAAACCTAACTAACCCAACGACATCACACACACCCATGCCCGAGGCAGGATTCGAACCTGCGACCGTAGCGGTCGCGCGGTTCCAGACTGTAGCGCCTAGAACCACTCGATTTCTTATATTAATTCTGTCGCTATATCTTAACAGGTTAATATGACTGCTTGATTACCTCTAGCCCTTGAAACGACCATTACTAGAGTTCTTAAAGAGGACAGAATTAGTTTGATAAAGCTTCGTTGTTGGTAGTCGGCCGTGGCTCGTCGGTCTCTTAAATAATATTAACTGATGGACCTTGATTTCGCCAGATGGTATCACGTGGACAACAGCGGTTCTGATTTTTCTGTAGGTGAGTTTTATTCATATCCATAACCCTCGGTTCTGGTTTGTATTACATGAATTACAGTAACTGTCGTTGTAATTTCTACAGAGCCGGCTGCCTCCATTTTCCTGCTAACCAGAATGACATCGATTATTGTACATTCTCTTGTCGTTATTCAGATTCCATGGGCGATGGTCAGTACATCATGCGTCATACCTGGGTGTAGTGGGAAGTGACGTCACTTCGGCAATGCGATACCCATTCAGCTGGCCTGAATTATGATTCTGCTCATATTTCTGATCTGACTAAGGCATGTTATGGCAGCCGTTACTTTTATTATACTGATGTCCGAAATTAGAACAACAAACATCTATTTCCCTGTATTGTGCCTTATTCACGGTATAATCATACAAACTGTGAAAAGATGTCCGTACGATCGGGTTCTGCAGGGAAGTTGGCGTTCTGGTCAACCAACAACCAGGCTAACGGTGACAGCAGGACACCTATCAAACCGGGTAGTATTTTCTGGATAGTCTCACATTCCCAATGGCTGTGAACACAGTTAGAGATGGTGCAGTATGGCACAGAGAACACGCCTACCAGGCCCTCTGCGGTAGAGGGCCATAGGAAGAATGGAAGCAGGAAAGTCGCAAACTGATGTGGTTCGATGGTTTAATTTGAATGGTTCTGCTGTTTCTCGAATGTGGCGACAGTTAATAGAGAACGAAACTACATCCCGAAGACCAGGACAGGGTCGACTAAGTATGACATCAGAAAGAGAGGATTGTTATTTGGCTGTAGGGGCACGACAGTACCGCCTTAGTACTGCACGATAACTGACACCTGACAACGCAGCATTCACTGGACACGTTGGATCGAAGCAAACGGTGTACAGAAGGCTTCGACAGAGTGGCCTTTACTGTCGGAGACCAGCTGTATGTGTACCCTTGACGCATCTTCACAGAAGGGAACGTCTAGATCGGAGTCGCCAGCATGCCACCTGGGCAGTCGAACAGATGGCCAATGTTCTTTTCACAAATGAGTCCCGATTTGGTCTGCAGAGTTATTCTAGTCGATTCGCATCTAGAGGAAACGTGAAACACATTGTGGAGAGAGGCCAATATCGAAGAAGATCCCTAATGGTTTGGGCAGGGATTAACGTTGACGCGAATAGCTCTTCATGAAATTGTACAGGTGAATCGGAAAGGTTTGACTGCTGTCAAGTATCATGTAGTTCCTGGGAACGGGAAACGGTCGGTCTCGTTCCCGCATCGACACGTCAGCCGGTCTCTTTCGAGCTTCGGTCTCGTTCCCGACTCTGTATCGGTCTCGGTCTCCGTCAGCCGGACTCATCCTTCTTCGCGTGGCCATTCGTCGCAGTTCCACTGCCGACTGCTCCTAATTAGTTCAGTATCGAGTTGTTGTTCGTTTCGTTCCCTGCGCACGCCCATTCTAGATCCGTTTCAAACCTTTCTGGAACTCTGGACTTCTGGTTCTTTTCGTATTATATTCAGCGTCGACGACCGGTAATTAAAATATATTTTATGATTACTTAAATCACAGTGCACGTAATACATACATCTTTCCAGGTAACTAAACGGCCTATCACCTTCCTTACTGTTTCGATAAAAAGGCAAGTTTTTTTTTTACTAAACATGCAAAGGAAGTTGGCACGGCACACACGAGTGGCCATTCTCCGTCTTTCTTTGATCCAAGGTAAAACAGCATGTTCATTTTTATGGAAGGCAGACCGACTTACAATCGAATGAAGCCTGCGCTCCATAATCGAGTGTTTGGTGTCACATTTTGTAAAGATAATACCATAACTACTACAACATTATTTCAGTGGTACAGGCTGACGCACGAAAAATCGGCCCCGTAGACTGCTCATTGTCGCCTAACAAACGTCATCTCTTGTTTCGAAGTTGTTGTCTGCATTAGCTTCTTTGTTGTTTCTTTACTGCTACATTATTACATGTTTATCTATTTTGCTTGTAGCGGTCAACAAATCGTGCGTAATTTGCGAGCAGTCTGTGCTCGGGGCCGGTTTTTCGTGCGCCACCTTACATTATTTCACTGCGATCAGCCAAACAACGCTACGATTGGCTAAACGAGAGGTTTTGCAGAATCACGAAAATTACTTCTACAAGTGTGTGAGAATTCCGTAATAAATAAAAATTCCGTACTCCCGATGGGAGGCAAGTGCCTCATCTGGGCGCCTTCCATCTTCAGTCACCAATGCTACCAATTTTCAATTTTTCATAAGAACCACATACTATGCACATATAAACGCTGAACGAGTGAAAATGAATCAATCACAAAAAAAAGAGCGATCACAGTGAACTGGGCCGCGCGGGATTAGCCGAGCGGTCTAGGGCGCTGCAGTCATGGACTGTGCGGCTGGTCCCGGCGGAGGTTCGAGTCCTCCCTCGGGCATGGGTGTGTGTGTGTTTGTCTTTAGGATAATTTAGTTAAAGTAGTGTGTAAGCTTAGGGACTGATGACCTTAGCAGTTAAGTCCCATAACATTTCACACACAGTGAACTGGTTCCGCCAACTTGGAGGCATTTGAGCCGAGATCTGTACTGCTGGTTGCATACCTGCAGATCTGCAGGCAGCCGTATCGCCACAATTCCTGGAATCACCATCAGCTTCAGTTACGTTCCCGCCAACTCTTGCCACATCGCACACATCCGCGCGGATCTCTAGAAGCTGTGCTGAATGTATAACAACATCCCAGTGTGTGTTTTAGGTTATCAGTAGTAAGCGCAACGTAAGCGACAGAATGAGTTTTGTTAGACAACACGTTTTCAAATCCATATAACCGGCTTCGTACTTCACAAATTTATCAGTTTTTTCTTGCACGTTCGTTGAGCAACATTTTTAGAAGTCAATAAATATTATTGAAAGATATAACTTTCCTCTTAATATTGGCTAACATTTAAGCTATCATAATTAATAGTCCTGTGACGTTAGTAGCTAATTAGCCCTGTATGTTAACTAGAGCAGTCATACTGTTTCATCGGTAAGCGTCTTTCATCATCATCTAGCGAGTAATCTACGGTTGGGGCCCCTTCTCGCTTCCTGTTTTCCATTTCTTCCGAACATGCTAGTCTCCTTGTTGTAGTCCGCTGGCATCCATCTCGTCTCGGACCTCTCGACTGCAGCTCCTGCTAGTCGTCCACGCTTTCATCTTTCCGCTGCGGTCCACTGCCACACTTTCTTTGACCATCGGTTATTGTCCATCTTTTGCATATACCAATACCATTTTAGACGCTTCAGTTATTTGGTGTCTATTATTGATTTACCGACACCAGTGTCATTTCTAATGTTGGTATTTGGTACGTGGTTCGTCCTGGAGATGCCACAATGTCGACTCAAGAAGTCCATCTCTATTGCAAGCAACTCGTTTCTCTGACTTTTGTTCAGTAACCATGATTCTGTCCCGTGATTAACGATGTTTTCAACACTTGAACGATTGGTCCTTATTCCAAAGGACCGAGTTCAGTTGTCGGACAGCCCTCCTGCCCTGCCCTATTTCATTATTTATATCATCTTCACTTTTTCCGCCTGATAACACTATCCCTGAAGTACTTAAGACTTACATCCTCTGATCTTACTGCCTTCAGTCTCCGGATCAGCCATGGTACTCTCGCCAACCATCAGATATTCGATTTTTTGTGTTGCGTATTGTGACGCCCCATCTTTCGTACTCCTCTTGTAACTCCCGACGCACGTACTCAGCACAGTCACGGTCTCTTGCTACGATGGCCTGGTCATTAACGAAGAAAAGTGTGTACAAGATTTTATCACCCACAGGGACTCCCATGCCTCCATAACTGATCCTCCAGGCTTTAAATGCTTCTCCCACATAGATCTCAAATAGCGTTGGTGCTATAACACACTAATGGCGTAGCCCGTTTGTAACAGGAAATTCGGGTGTCACTGTATTTCCCACTTTCGCAGCGCTCACACAGTTCGTACAGAAATGACTAACCGCTTTGATGTAAATAGTTGACATGCCACTACTACTCATACTGGTGAACAGATCGTTTTGTAGTATCGCACATCGACCTTCCGCAAATCCATGAAGACTAAACGGGCGTCTATACGTCTGGAAATTCTCTAGTAGATTCCGTTAAGTGAAATTCCATCAATACGCGAGCACCATAGTCTAAAACCGTTCTGCCCTTCAGATATCTCCGTTCTTTCGTTTAACGTGCTCCCGTATATTTGCCCTCCTGATGGCATCACACTTACGCCCCAGCAATTTCCACGATCCTACCTTTTCTCCTTCTTATAGGCTGAAGTAATAATAGACTTTTTCCATTTCTTATTCACCTGGTCTCTATCCAAACACTTATTATACAGCTGGGCCAAGATATCACACATAGCCATAGGAGATGCCTTTTTAATTCTATGTTTTTCCACCCGGACCCGGTAATTTCCCGTTTTTCATACGCTTCACAGCTTTAAAAGTTTCTTGGGAGGTTATCTGTCGTGGACATGGATATTACTCTTACTCCGTCAATTTTAGCGTCTCCAAGAAGCAATATTATGGACAGTGGCCTGTGAAAATATAAAGATGACTCACAGCCACACGTTTATCGTGTGTTGAGACATCTTAATTGCCTTATAAGGTAACAACCCGCTTTCTTAGCTCCCATTGGTAAATGAGAATGACAGGAGGTCAAAGCATTAGTTGATAACAAAATGTGCTGTTTTCCTGGGATATAGGTGGCTGGATGAGAAAGAACGAGGGTGCCTGTTTAGATGACGAAACAAAAAAATTGTAAAATATAAACTTTCACGGCCGGAATTGCTACAATTAATAAAATATTCCGGGCTATTATACCGTGGTCTAAGGGATTTCACTTCAGAACCCGACGTTTCGTCCCCACATGCGGAGGATATTTTCAGGGGGGATTGTAGGTTTGTTGAATGTCCGTTTCACGCCCTGGCTCGCTACTGACTGCCAGTTGCACTCGCGTATTCAAAACATGTGACGTCACTCCATTGTGTGGAAGCGGGATTTTTGCTGTAGTCATTAGCGAGACAGGTTGTGACTCGGACATTCAACAAAGCTACGTTCCCCTTGAAAATGTCCTCCGCAGATGGGGGCGAAACGTCGAGTTTTGAATTGAAATCCCTTAGACCACGGCGTAATAGCCTGGAATATTTTATTAATTGAAACAAAAAAACACACAGCAAGCTCCGCGGCTGTAGGATGCGACGTATTAGGTGCGGTCGCACATCTGTGAACAGCGTACGTAGGAATATTCATAGTAACACTACTGTATAATTTTTCGTAAATTTGTCATGATGACTGTCAATATTTTTATCCATTTTATTAGGTGCATGAAATACTCTGGCGCCGATTTAAAAAAGGTCTTGGCATCGTAAGATGTTAATTAAAAAATAATTACCAGCAGCAATATAGGTCTTTTTGTGTGCAGCGATCAATGTAATATCAAAGGTGAGAGTTCAGCGAACTGGCGACCAGGTGTTACCTACTGTTGCCTACAAGGGACGTCGTATCAACATTGGAGGGGAGAGTAAATTGTAATTTCGTGACGTGTGCTTGGTGCGCATGTGTTGACCTGTGATACGCCATACGCACTCTTACGCCCTTGGCAAAGGAAATCTTTTCGTGTGGTTCGTACAACGCGGTCTTTCCATTAGACGTGCGTGGGAGGAAGCAGTAAACAGGCTGACTCTTCTAGGAATCTCTCTCCAATTTTAGCTCCATGGTCTTTCCGCGAGATGTACGTAGGAGGAAGCAATATATTGGTTTACTCTTCTAGGAACGCACGCTCTCTGAAATTTAAACCATACCTTGATGCGGAACGATGTTCTCGCAGCGTTTGCCACAGGCATTGACTGAGCATCTCCGAGACGCATTCGCGCTTACTAATCTGTAACTAAACGTGATGGTCTTCTTCAGATCCTTCTTAATTCCTCTGTGAATCCTATCTGATACAGCTACTCATGAGCGATACTACTTCTGTACTGCCCGCCGGTCCCCGGCACGAATCCACCTCAGTTACACTATTTTGGCGATTACTGTGCAAACACTGTTTCCATGTGCGTACACCATAATTACGCTATCACGCAAACATTTCGGGCTACACTCGTCTGGTATGAGAGGTTCGCGTGGGGGTCCACTGGGGGCCGAACCGCACAATAACCCTGGGTTTGGTGTGGGGCTGTGGTGAGGTGAGTGGACTGCTGTAGCCTGTTGTAGGGTTGAGAACCACTGAGGGCTACGGCGGGGACGGAGCCTGTAACACCATGGCTCTAATGCTCTACTGATTTATTTTGCTTTTGTTTCTTTTAATGTTACATTGCTGTGCTTCTGTAAATGTGTGTGATTGAATCGATAACATAAAATTGTATACTGCTTTCTTTGTACAAACTTTGACGTCATGTTTTGGTTCAATGCAAAGTAGTGTATCTGCAATTTATATTCTTTGTCCCATTTGGAGGGAACAAAACTTACTGTATATGATTGTAATTCTGTGTGAATAATTTTTTGTAGAGATGTCAATATGTGTAAATGTTCTGTGTTATTCAATGCGTTTGTTTGCTGTTATGTAAATTGCTGATCCTCACTTAGGAATCTTAGTAATTTTGTGTATAAGAGGTGTAGTGGTTCCCCTCGGGAACGGAACTGTGTAGCGCGCGCAAATTGTGGTTGGCTTAGGTGGAAAAGTTGGAACTGATAGTCAGTCGGGAACGAGCCACGAGTCGGAGATGAGCTACGAGTCCATGCACTGCCATGTAACAGATGCATATTGTAATGATTCCGAGAGAGGCTTTTCCTGCCGCTTTCAAATGCCTCGGATGGATGGATAAATAGCTGGAACTATTCTGAGGTTGTATCTATCATCGCCACCAAGAAATGACAGAGTCCAGCAATTCTACCTACAATTCCACCTACCAACATGCAGTTGCCACCACATTGCGCAATCATTGCTACGTAATACTGTAATGATGTATAGTGAAGGATCAGCTTAATGGACGTGCTAATGTGCTGAAATATAAGGTAATTTGTATCTGAATTTATGTACCTACCTCGATTTTTCTCCCCATCATAACACCTCTCAGGTTCCTCTCCGTTTGAGCTGAAGTGATATCCGAGTGTCCTTACTAAAAGAAATTAAAGCCTAGAGTTGTGCTAATTAATGCCTCTTGAACTTAGTAAAAGGAAAGTTAAAGTTAATGTGGCAATAGAGTGAGTTAAAGTAAATGTTATTTGCTCAAAATAATTTTCCTATTAAAACTGCTATTTAAAGTGCTGTTGCTAACTTCAATATTAAACGTTCTTAAGACTGAGGCTTATAAGGCAAATGATCACATTATTGTCTGTAGTAAATTCTTAAAGGTGAGTCAGTTCTTGCAATTTGGTCAGTATTGTGTTTCGTCGTAGTAAAAGTGAGAAAGCTGCAGTTGTGGAACATTATATATTCAAGTTTGATAAGTGTTTGTGTATCTTGTGTATTAGAAGTGCATGTTAATAGTAAAGTTATAAAGACCATTCACTTTATGTAAGCCTGAAAGTAATAGGGTGTTTCGGTATCTCTTATAATTTTTGCAAGTAGTTTGTGCTGCTCCAGTTGTTAACTTCAGTCTTAAAATATATGTGTGTCAGCGTTCATTGCACTCGCGTGTGGCTAAGTCTAGGTTGTGTTTGTCCATTATAGTTACTTATACCCACTTTCATAAACGAGAACGTTAATCTTTCTCTTGCCTAATTAGGCTGGCGACTGTTTCCCTTATTCTGTAAACAATATAGCTAGGCAAAATTTTGTTTGTTACTATTCCAATATTTACGTAATTTTGACTTTCATTTCCGATAAGCCACCTCCGTTAGGAAAACACGGTCAACATAACAAAATTCCTCTCAGAGGGTAACACTGCTCTGTTGCTTTATACCATAATTGCTATAACAAAATAATTCTGTTTTGCAAACTGCCTCCAGTTTTGAGGTTAAGGTAGAGCAGTAGCAGACGAGAGTGTTATACGTGGCTTTTCTGTGACAGGACTAGTTGTTCTGTTGGGACATCGTATGTACTAAGCCAAACTTGGTATTCGGTTGAATAAGCTACGTAAACGCGGTTGTAGTGTTATAAGCCTATCCGTCGTTTCTTTGTCCCCAGTTCCATACACACAGTATACATACACACTACTATACTGCTCTGCAAACCTTAAAGACCGGGTAGATAACGTAACATAACACTTTAATAACAAGGTGCGAATGAATAAAAGTGTGGGAGCATGTTGCAAGAAGTCTCTCAATCGTGCACTGACAGTTGATCGTCTGGCATGAGGTCAGCGTAAGTACAGCGTCAAATGGGGCCAGCCCCGCAACACAAGACAATTCAAGGAACAGGAAAAGGCAGTACATGTGCCATGGAGCAGTTACAGCGCACTGTGGTAATGTTCTTCAAAACAACGTGGCCCAGAGAAAACGTTTGGACGACTTCACAAAGGTAAGAGAAACTGGAAGAAGTGTAGCCCATCAGTAGGTTATTGCTCACAATATTGATTCACTTGCATGGGGAGCTTTCCGAAACACAGACACTGGTGCCCGAAAGGCAGGAGGTGGCCGATCATGGATAACTACAGCAGCAGATGACCGCTAAATTGAGACACAGGGAAAGGCCCACGTCAAAGGCGGGTGTAGTTACAAACACATATAATAGGACTGCAAGGCACGCAGTCTCAAGCTTCACAATGGCACGGCCTCTGCGTGAGTGTGTTCTGTTTGCCGGACGGCCAATACGTTCTGTTCCGTCGACAGCGTCACATCAGCGGCACGGTTTGCGACTGGACCAACGAGAAGTGCTGTTGCGTGCTCTTCTCGGATGAGAATCTCAGTAGCGATCCTGGACGCACCCTCATATGGTGAGATGTGGGTACCCGAAATGCACCCAGGAACACTGTCGAATATGATCTTTTTCGTAATCCAGCTGTTATAGTGCGAGGAGACATAATATTGCGTGGGCATACTGACCTCCAAATCCTCGAATGCGACACACTCACCGGCTAACGTTATTATGACACCGTACTCCTCCATAGGTGCGTCTTTTCAGGAATGCATTCGCCCCTGACTTCATTATTGTGGATGACAATGCGTGACCGGAATGACCAGTCTGGTGTGGCAGTTGAAGACAGTGAAACGAAAGCCGAAGCGTTCAGTTTCAGGTCCAAGAAATAGTCCACGCAGGAGAATCGTACAAACATACCGTCGTTTGACCATCGAATGGACGACATAGTAATAAGCAACCCTGATACAGAGAAACAACGAGAGGGGTTGACAACAAATAAGTCACCAGGTCCAGATGGAATCAGTTGGTTCTTCAACGAGCACTGTACAGTATTGGCCCCCGTACCTATCTTGCATTTATCGCGAACCTTTCACCTACCGCAAACTTCCAAGCGACTGGAAAAAAAGCGTTGGTAGCATATATAATAAGGGCAGAAGAACAGACCCGCAAAACTACAGGCCAATAGCCCTAACATGGGTTCCCTGCAGAATCCTCGAACACATTTTCAGTCGAATATAATAAATTTTCTTTAGACCGAGAATCTTACGTACATGGATCAGAAGGGCATTAGAAAGCATCGCTCGTGCGAAACTCAGCTTGCCCTTTTCACACACAATCTACTGCGAACTCTGGATGAGGGGCAACACACAGATTTCATATTTCTAGTTTTCCGGAAAGCGCTTGACACGGAGGCCCACTGCAGACCATTAAAGAAGAAACGAGCATATGGAACAGGTTGTCAGATATGTGAGTGACTCGAAGACCTCGTAAGTTATGGAATCCAGTATGTTGTTCTCGACAGCGAGTGTTCGTCCGAGACAGGGGTATCGTCAGGAGTGCACCAGGAAATAGTGATAGGGTCAGTGTCATCCTCCACATACATCAATGATTTGGCGGACAGGGTAGGCAGCAATCTTTGGTTGTTAGTTGATAATGCTGTGCTGTACTGGAAGGTGTCGAAGATGAGTGACTGTAGGAGGATACAAGATGATTTAGACAAAATTTATAGTTGCTGTGATGAGTGGCAGCTAGCTCTAAATGTGGAAAAATGTGAACTAGTGCGGATGGGCAGGAAAATCAAACTTGCAATTTCCGAATGCAGCATCAGTAGTACCCTGCTTGACAGTCACGTCGTTTAAATACCTGGGCGTCACATTGTAAATCGGTATGAAATGGTCGACTTCGGTTTATTGGCAGAATAATCTGAGGAAGGAGTGGTTCATCTGTAACGGAGATCGCAAACAGGACGCTAGAGTAACTTGTTCCTGAATTGACAGTGTTTGGAGCCCGTACCAGGTCGGATGAAAGGAGGTCATCGGAGCAATTCACGGACGGGCTGCTATATTTGTTACTGGTAGGTTAGAACAACACGTGTTACGGATATCCTTCCGGATCTCATGGGAATCACTGTGAGCCGTGCGTGGCTCGTGTTCGTGCCATATCTCATTTGCCATCCTGTTTTCACTGTACTACCACCTCGTTATGATGATTTCAATTACTGGTGTCACTGAGTTGCCGCCTTACCTGCCAGTGAGCGCCACCAGCGGCGCTTATCGATATAAGCCCTGGCATATTATCTTTGCTGATTGCTATTACTTCCCAGTTGTCGTGTATTCGGAGTTAGTTCGGATCTGCCAGTGAGTTGGAACGTGCCTGCAGTTAGTTCGGACCTGGCAGTGTTTGAGTTGGCATCTGGCACAAGTTCAGTCGGGGCGTGTGGCAGCAGTGAGGTCCGGACGGCCATGACTCGCTCGACAGTTGCCGACACACATGATTTGGTTGGTTGTCAGTCGGTCGTCTTGCCTGGACGACGTGTATGTGGCCGGCCACGCTCATGGGTTGGCTGTATGTGCAGACTCGTGATTCGTCCCTGTTATTGTGCAGTCACTGCCGTTAGCATTGTTTAGTTATTCGTGCAAGTGTCGCCAAACTGTGTGTAGTTTGTGTGATTTTGATTGACAAGTTATTTTAAATGTTGTCGGCGTACTGGCTCTGAGAGGTCGGTTGTCTCATCGGGTGACGTGTAACTGGTTCTCTGAGCGCTTCTGGGCCCATTCAATTACCATCTTGTGGAACTTGGGCCGTTCCTTTCCTGGTGCAGGGACGTCGCTTAGCCAGCGGGCGTGTTTCCTCTGCACGGTTGGGTCCGAGCCAATATTTCCGCCGTCGTGTGTCTGGGAGTGAGTGGGAGACGCACCAGCAGTGCATCCGTCGGAGCAGCAGGCAGATGGTAGGTTGGCTGCACCAACGATCATGCAGCAGTTGTCAACCGCACTGGTAGAGAAACCTACCACAAGAACTCCTTCCTAACATGTGGCCAGCATGGCAACTCGTTGCCGAGCAAGCATTGCCTTCCATTGTCAGAACATCTACATCTACATCTACATGGATACTCTGCAGATCACATTTAAGTGCCCGTCAGAGGGTTCATCGAACCACCTTCACAATTCTCTATTATTCCAATCTCGCATAGCTCGCGGAAAGAATGAACACCTACATGTTTCAGTAGGAGCTCTGATTCCCCTTATTTTATCGTGGTGATCGTTCCTCCCTATGTAGGTCGGTGTCAACAAAATATTTTCGCATTCGGAGGAGAAAGTTGGTGATTGGAATTTCGTGAAAAGACTCCGTCGCAACGCAAAACGCCTTTATTTTAATGATTTCCAGCCCAAATCCTGTATCATTTCTGTGACACTCTCTCCCATATTTCGCTATAATACAAAACGTGTTGCCTTTCTTTGAACTTTTTCGATGTACTCCGTCAGTCCTATCTGGTAAGGGTCCCACACCGGGCAGCAGTATTCTAAAAGAGGACGGACAGACGTAATGTAGGCTGTCTCCATAGAAGGTCTGTTGTATTTTCTAAGTGTCCTGCCAATAAAATGCAATCTTTGGTTAGCCTTCGCCACAACATTTTCTATGTGTTCCTTCCAATTTAAGTTTTTCGTAATTGTAGTATCTAGGTATTTAGTTGAATTTACGGCTTTTAGATTAGACTGATTTATGGTGTAACCGAAGTTTATCGAGCTCCATTTAGCACTCATGTGGATGACCTCAGACTTTTCGTTATTTAGGGTTGACTGCCACATTTAGCACCATTCAGATAGCTTTCCTAAATCGTTTTGCAGTTTGTTTTGATCTTCTGATCACTTTATTTAGTCGATAAACGACTGCGTCATCTGCAAACAACACAGTACACATCTGGTAAGAACAAAGTCCCTCATTTTGTATTGTTCACGGATCGTCATACATCTTGGAGTTCCGAACAATTATCTTTGAAGTAAAGCGTCATTTCTGTTTGGCCCATCGTGTATTTCTTTCAGGCACCTGATGATGGAACAATTCTTCTCATGTGAAGTCCAGATTTCGTCAACCTGTATTTCATGGCACTGACATGTCTTACGGAAGTTACTTTTGTACGTGTGGTCAAGCGGTCAGAACTTGGAAGTGAGCGTCTAGGGCTGATGTAAAATGAGGACAGGAGAAATAAAAAGCACGCATTTCAGTATACTGAATAGAAGGGGCGCACCTAAGTAGGAAGTTACCAGGTGTAGTCCAGTCTAGGAGGTTGAACAAACTAAATAAGTGGGCAATGGGAGAAGTGGAAATTTTGTTGTTGGCCAGTCATGAAATAGAGAGAGGCTCTGCCTCCCGAGAAAGATGTCTGTTCTAGTCAGGATCTGGATCACAAGAGAGAGAAGCAGCCGTGTTCTGCTCTGCAGAACGCTCTGGCGTCCACGCATGTGTTCTGCCTCCCAAGCCCGCTACTAGCTAAACTGATGCCATGAATTCCAGCAGACTTCAGCAGACGGCTGACGGCGCCTCTTGTCAACAACTTTAACCAGAGATAACTGCCTCAGTTCTTAAAGGCGCATCTGAAGTTACTCTGGGAGAAAACTTGTAAAGACTTTTTAAACCAATACCCTAAACTATTCCCTGACTGGCTGCCACCTTGTACACTTTTGTCCATATATTTTGCGCACCAGTGTAGATGTACTGCTATTAGAAGTAAATATATTACTGCTATTGGAAGTAAATATATTATTTCGTACTCCTCGAACCATAAATATTTAACACCCTTGACTAAACTATTCATAATCGCAGATAGATATGGTCATGATAGGAACGATTAAAGGCTGTATGTCAGTGCTGCGCCATCGACACGCAGCTCTTTCTGGGCGTTGTGTTGTGCAAGAAGTGAACAACAGAGTTTCTGAAATACTGAAAGGACGCTGTGGGCTGTAAATTGACCCAATTTAACAAAAATATATTTCTTCTTGTAGGGATATCCAAGTAATCGTTCACATGTAACTGAATCCGCAACCTTAGGTGACTTCAAAGAGCGCATTGAGATACTCTGTTTTCTGTGACATCAGTAACTTTACATATTGTCCAAAGTTCGTTTAGAAATCGCATTGAGTTTCACATTCGGGAAAACTCCCACTCGTTCAGCCACTTCATTTAAATGAATATTCTGCCACCAGAACATGTCTTAACCCAGCCAGTCACGTGCAACATATAGTATCCATCTCTATCACTTCGGAAGTTCTTAGCTCCCTAGCTAACTTTGGTTGGTGTGAATTTGATTTACATTGATATATACGCAGGTGGTTTAAATGTAACAGTTACAGGTCAGAAAAAAATATGTTACGTTTAAAACTTGTACCTCTCTACCGTAATTTTCAAGAAAACAATCAAATAAATTGTGCCCATGATTCCACAGAAAAGGTACTGTTTCTTACGTTTAGCTATTTAAATAGTTATTCCTCTTACTTATAATTTTGTAAATGGCAGAGCAATGCACGTTATCTGAAATAGTGTGTATATTAAAGTGATGGAAAAGCCTATTGCAGTCATCAACTGCCTATAACTGCAACTATTCAAGAAAGTTAAAAGCCTGTTTGACAGATGAAAGTAATTATGCTGTCCTTAGTGCAACATTAACATATCATATTCTCTGACAGACACAGAATGTGTTTGGATAACTTAGCCTCTGACTGTAGCATTTTTATTTCGATGAGAGTCCGCTCTTCTCGTCTGCATATCATCCGGGCCCCCTCCAGAATGTCCCATCACTCCCCTTCCATTTCAGAGCCACCTTTGTTCGCTCCAGAGAACACTTTAATAGTTGGGCTGCTTAATTCTGCATTATTCCCTGTGCTCCTTTGCATCGCTTTGCATATTCTACTCCCAAGTTCCCTGAGCAATTTTCACCTCCACGAAGTAGGTCTGCTCCCAGTTGTTCACCGACTTTACGTGCTTCAATTGTTATCAAAGTTTCTTGTTTTTCGAAAAATCAGGTGGTCTGATATTTAATAACAGACTTGTCAATAACCATCAGCCAATTTCCCCGCTGAAATCAGTTCCTAAAACTTGTTATGAACTAATATACCCTCAAACATTGTTCTACTTAGGCAATAAGAATATACTTACTCAATTATAATATATATTCCAGAAAATATCTGTAGACAATGACTGCTAACATGGTACATATAGAACTACTAACTGACGAAATAATGGGGTTTAGTAATTTTCACTGTTCTATTCGAAACATTTTTCTACGTAAATCATATATTTTAATTATAAAATGTAAGATGTTTTGGAACTGAAAGTGCTGGTATCGACTTCTTAACATCATACTAAAATAAACGCAAGAAGCTTTGCTAAAAGGTAAAATGGATCTTTTTTATAATATTATATATTCATTTATAGATGGTTATGACATAAAACGTTGAAATAGTATGCAAACTGACGTCTTGACACGTAAGTGGCTAGCCGGCCTGAGTGGCCGAGCGGTTCTGGGCGCTACAGTCCACAACCGCGCGACCGCTATGGTCGCAGGTTCGAATCCTGCCTCAGGCATGGATGTGTGTGATGTCCTTAGATTAGTAAGGTTTAAGTAGTTCTAAGTTCTAGGGGACTGATGACCACAGCAGTTAAGTCCCATAGTGCTCAGAGCCATTTGAAACATTTTTGAACGTAAATAGCTAGCTGAGTAACCATTATTCTAACTGAAAACGATCATCTGTGGTCAGCTCTAAAAGCTGGTGGTTTATTTTATGAGTTACAGGTCACATGTGGTACGAATCAAAGGGAACTGAAAAGGCAGAAATGTGAAATTCGAAAGTTCTGAATCACGACCATCTTAATATTATCATTCACATCTAGTTAGTTGCTGTTCCCAAATCTGTGACAACTATGCTCATCTCTTTTCTCGTCTTTTAATGCTTGACATCGATCGATAAACTTTTAAAACGCACCAAGAGCTACTTTTGATTAGAATTAAAGAACAAATAATGAAGGAAGATTTGTTAGGCTTAGCGTTATCTTTAGATTATTAAAGGTGTATCAATAGGTCAGAAAGAAAGGAGATAGGCGTGGCTCAGCTGACGAAAATTCTGGAATTCGCATCAAGTGATTGAGGAAACCCACAGAGAGGAATTTTGGGATAGGGACTTCTTGTCCGCATTTTTCAAACATGGACCTCTTGTGGAATCACTGTGCCTCCTCAATAGCGTAAAACAATAGCAACAAAATGACTGTCTATAACACGCTTATTTACGATTTACCCTAGGGAACGACATTGTGACTACTATGACATTACAGTAAAATTACAAAGCGAAACGGATATGGCTTTGTGGGATGTTTTAAATAGGACGTTGCTGTACGAGCAGGGTTAGTGACGGGAAATTTCTTTAGGTGCAAAACATACCAATGATTTAGTTGGATCATATTGATCACAATAAGATAGTACAACAAAACGTCGATTTACACTGGTAGCCCTGCAACATCTTCTATATGTGAATAAAGGAGACCAGTACTCTTTGCACCACAAAAGGCAAATGTTGAGTGAACTGTGTGCCTTATTTAAAAACAACTGTGTTTCGTTTACTCAGGGCTAATTTTCGCCATAAAGTTTGCATTCGGTACTGATCAACTCTGTCTCAGGTTTGTCGTTTCAGTGTTGGCAATGTGTTAACAGTAATACACAGCAGTGTGTATTAGTTTAGTGATGACAAGTTGGCCGATGTGCGCCGAGTGTATGGGTTTATGAATGCAAGGGCAGAATGGTAGAACGAATTTACATCAATCAACAACCACACTGTATCCTCCCATGATATGCTGATTGCATATTAAAAACTATTTTACTGGTGCGAAGGCATTTTCACAGAAACAAAGGTGACTGGAATAACAATCACAATAAATTAAAATTACTTTGTCACTCTCTAATGAGCTAATGGTCAGGAGTGGTAAGTAGGTTGGTATGGTGCACTCGGGGGTAATCTACTAAGCACACCCAACACACCCACAAAAATAAGATATAAAAATATAAGATATAAAAAATTAAATCAATAAAAATTTATACAATCAACAAACTGTAGATCGTGAAATTCATCATCATTATTTTTAGTTCTCTTCCTACATTTGTACTTTAATTTAATATCACCATCTTTAAAAAACTGGAAGTCCCATTTAGTCATTATTTTATTAAACCTGTCTGTCAAAATAATTTTAAATTTATCATCAAGCTCTATACAAATTTTCTTCTCATGTCTAGTTTTTAAACATTCACAATACATAATGTAATGCCCTTTATTTATTTCTAGCTCACTAATAATTTTAAACTATTAGAGTTGCTTGCATTATTTAGGTTTTTCAGCAGAGTATTCATTTACATAGAATAAAAATTTTATAATATTTTAAATATTGTAATCTTTCAAATATGACTAATGTATAGGATGTATTTAAATTTGACAAATTTATTGATACAAATAATATACCATGAGAGAGACAAATTATAGAAAATTTGAGAAGGTGGAACCACGACATAAAAGTAAGTCATATAGAAATATGGGAGGAAATCGAAAAATCAAATTCTCTCTTTTTAATGACTGTAAAAGTAATAGCAAATCTTAATTTATCTATAAATAATTTACCAAGAAAATTACAAAATAACATTAAAGCCTACTTATTATTTAAAGAGTTTTTCACTTTATAATCAGAAAGTTAGACTTTGGAAAATACAACAAAATGCAACTATCTAATTTATTCTATTTGTATAAGAAATGTTGTAAGAATATTTTCTTTACATTGGAAGATGTTGTGGTCTTCAGTACTGAGACTGGTTTGATGCAGCTCTCCATGCTACCCTATCCTGTGCAAGTTTCTTCATCTGCCAGTACCTACTGCAACCTACATCTTTCTGAATCTGCTTAGTGTATTCATTGCTTGGTCTCCCTCTACGATTTTTACCCTCCACACTGCCCTCCAATGCTAAATTTTTGATCCCTTGATGCGTCAGAACATGTCCTATCAACTGGTCCCTTCTTCTCGTCAAGTTGTGCCACAAACTCCTCTTCTCCCCAATTCTGTTCAATACCTCCTCATTAGTTATGTGATCTACCCATCTAATCTTCAGCATTCTTCTGTAGCACCACATTTCGAAGGCTTCTATTCTCTTCGTGTCTAAACTATTTATCGTTCATGTTTCACTTCCATACATGGCTACACTTCATACAAATACATTCAGAAACGACTTCCTGACACTTACATCTATATGCGATCTTAGCAAATTTCTCTTCTTCAGAAACGCTTTCCTTGCCATTGCCAGTCTACATTTTATATCCTCACTACTTCGACCATCATCAGTTATTTTGCTCCCCAAATAGCAAAACTCCTTTACTACTTTAAGTGTCTCATTTCCTACTCTAATTCCCTCATCATCACCTAACTTAATTCGACTAAATAAATTACTCTCGTTTCGCTTTTGTTGATATTCATCTTATATCCTCCTTTCGAGACACTGTCCATTCCATTCAACTGCTCTTCCAAGTCCTTTGTTGTCTCTGAGAGAATTGCAATGTCATCGGCGAACCTCAAAGTTTTTGTTTCTTCTCCAAGGATTTTAATGCCTACTCCGAATTTTTCTTTTGTTTCCTTTACTACTTGCTCAATATACAGATTGAATAACATCGAGGAGAGGCTACAACCATCTCTCACTCCCTTCACAACCACTGCTTCCCTTTCATGCCCCTCAACTCTTATAACTGCCTTCTGGTTTCTGTAAAAATTATAAATAGCCATTTGCTCCCTATAGTTTAACCCTGCCACCTTTAGAATTTGAAAGAGAGTATTCTAGTCAACATCGTCAAAAGCTTTCTCTAAGTCTACAAATGCTAGAAATGTAGGTTTGCCTTTCCTTAATCTTTCTTCTAAGATAAGTCATAAGGTCAGTATTGCCTCATGTGTTCCAGTATTTCTACGGAATCCAAACTGATCTTCCCCGAGGTCGGCTTCTACCAGTTTCTCCATTCGTTTGTAAATAATTCGTGTTAGTATTTTGCAGCTGTGACTTATTAAACTGATAGTTCGGTAATTTTCACATCTGTCAACACCTGCCTTCTTTGGGATTCTAATTATTATATTCTTCTTGAAGTCTGAGGGCGTATCGCCTGTCTCATACATCTTGCTCCCCTCTTGCTCACCAAATGGTAGAGTTTTGTCAGGACTGGCTCTCCCAAGGCCGTCAGTAGTTCTAATGGAATGTTGTCTACTCCCAGGGCCTTGTTTCGGCTCAGGTCTTTCAGTGCTCTGTCAAACTCTTCACGCAGTATCGTATCTCCCATTTCATCTTCATCTACATTCTCTTCCATTTCCATAATATTGTCCTCAAGTACATCGCCCTTGTATAGACCCTCTATATATTCCTTCCCCCTTTCTGCTTTCCCTTCTTTGCTTCGAACTGGGTTTCCATCTGAGATCTTGATATTCATACAAGTGGTTCTCTTTTCTCCAAAGGTCTCTTTAATTTTCCTGTAGGTGGTATCTATCTTACCCCTAGTGAGATAAGCCTCTACATCCTTACATTTGTCCTCTAGCCATCCCTGCTTAGCCATTTTGCACTTCCTGTCGATCTCATTTTTGAAACGTTTGTATTCCTTTTTCCCTGCTTAATTTACTGCATAATTTTCATCAATTAAATTCAATATTTCTTCTGTTACCCAAAGATTTCTACTAGCCCTCGTCATTTTACCTACTTGATCCTCTGCTGCCTTCACTACTTCATCCCTCAGAGCTACCCATTCTTCTTCTACTGTATTTCTTCCCCCCTTTCCTGTCAATTGTTCCCTTATGCTGTCCCTGAAACTCTGTACAACCTCTGGTTCTTTCAGTTTATCCAGGTCCCAACTCCTTAAATTCCCACCTTTTTGCAGTTTCTTCAGTTTTAATGTACAGTTCATAACCAATAGATGCCCCTGGAAATGTCTTACAATTTAAAACCTGGTTCCTAAATCTCTGTCTTACCATTATATAATCTATCTGATACCTTCCTCTTTCATTCCTTACCCCCAATCCATATTCACCTACTACAATCCTGGAAATTGAAATAAGAACACCGTGAATTCATTGTCCCAGGAAGGGGAAACTTTATTGACACATTCCTGGGGTCAGATACATCACATGATCACACTGACAGAACCACAGGCACATAGACACAGGCAACAGAGCATGCACAATGTCGGCACTAGTACATTGTATATCCACCTTTCGCAGCAATGCAGGCTGCTACTCTCCCATGGAGACGATCGTAGAGATGCTGGATGTAGTCCTGTGGAACGGCTTGCCATGCCATTTCCACCTGGCACCTCAGTTGGACCAGCGTTCGTGCTGGACGTGCAGACCGCGTGAGACGACGCTTCATCCAGTCCCAAACATGCTCAATGGGGGACAGATCCGGAGATCTTGCAGGCCAGGGTAGTTGACTTACACCTTCTAGAGCACGTTGGGTGGCACGGGATACATGCGGACGTGCATTGTCCTGTTGGAACAGCAAGTTCCCTTGCCGGTCTAGGAATGGTAGAACGATGGGTTCGATGACGGTTTGGATGTACCGTGCACTATTCAGTGTCCCCTCGACGATCACCAGTGGTGTACGGCCAGTGTAGGAGATCGCTCCCCACACCATGATGCCGGGTGTTGGCCCTGTGTGCCTCGGTCGTATGCAGTCCTGATTGTGGCGCTCACCTGCACGGCGCCAAACACGCATACGACCATCATTGGCACCAAGGCAGAAGCGACTCTCATCGCTGAAGACGACACGTCTCCATTCGTCCCTCCATTCACGCCTGTCGCGACACCACTGGAGGCGGGCTGCACGATGTTGGGTCGTGAGCGGAAGACGGCCTAACGGTGTGCGGGACCGTAGCCCAGCTTCATGGAGACGGTTGCGAATGGTCCTCGCCGATACCCCAGGAGCAACAGTGTCCCTAATTTGCTGGGAAGTGGCGGTGCGGTCCCCTACGGCACTGCGTAGGATCCTACGGTCTTGGCGTGCATCCGTGCGTCGCTGCGGTCCGGTCCCAGGTCGATGGGAACGTGCACCTTCCGCCGACCACTGGCGACAACATCGATGTACTGTGGAGACCTCACGCCCCACGTGTTGAGCAATTCGGCGGTACGTCCACCCGGCCTCCCGCATGCCCACTATACGCCCTCGCTCAAAGTCCGTCAACTGCACATACGGTTCACGTCTACGCTGTCGCGGCATGCTACCAGTGTTAAAGACCGCGATGGAGCTCCGTATGCCACGGCAAACTGGCTGACACTGACGGCGGCGGTGCACAAATGCTGCGCAGCTAGCGCCATTCGACGGCCAACACCGCGGTTCCTGGTGTGTCCGCTGTGCCGTGCGTGTGATCATTGCTTATACAGCCCTCTCGCAGTGTCCGGAGCAAGTATGGTGGGTCTGACACACCGTTGTCAATGTGTTCTTTTTTCCATTTCCAGGAGTGTATGTTTCCTTCTCTCCTTTTTCCTACTTTCGAATTCCAGTCACCCATGACTATTAAATTTTCGTCTCCCTTCCTACCTGAATAATATCTTTTATCTCCTCATACATTTCTTCAATTTCTTCATCATCTGCAGAGATAGTTGTACTACTGTAGTAGGTGTGGGCTTTGTGTCTATCTTGGCCACAATAATGCATTCACTATGCTGTTTGTAGTAGCTTACTCTCACTACTATTTTTTTATTCATTATTAAACCTACTCCTGCATTACCCCTATTTGATTTTGTATTTATAACCCTGTATTTACCTGACCAGAAGTCTTGTTCCTCCTGCCACCGAACTTCACTAATTCTCCACTACATTGGAAGATATAGATAAATTATACAAATTTTTAATGTTTGTAAGGCACTGTATCATAATTTTCATCATACTAAAATGAGAATTCTTTGTATTTATTTTATTTTATTTTATTTATTGTTCCATGGGACCAAATTAAGGAGAAGTCTCCATGGTCATGGAACGAGTCAATACATGAAATTATAACACGATAATAGAAACAAATAAAATGAAATACAAGGAACGTATTCAGGCAACAATTCATAAGTTTAAATAAAGAAAATCAACAATGTAACACTGGAATTTGCTTGATTTTTCAGCTCTTCCAGGAACTCCTCGACAGAATAGAGGCGTGAGCCATGAGGAAACTCTTCAGTTTAAACTTAAAAGCGTTTGGTCTACTGCTAAGATTTTTAAGTTCTTGTGGTAGCTTATTGAAAATGGATGCAGCCGAATAGTGCACTCCTTTCTGCACAAGAGTCAAGGAAGTGCATTCGACATGCAGATTTGATTTCTGCCTGGTATTAACTGAGTGAAAGCTGCTAACTCTTGGGAATAAGCTAATATTGCTAACAACAAGCGACATTAAAGAAAATATTTACTGTGAGGGCAATGTCAGAATTCCCAGACTATTGAATAGGGGTCGACAAGAGGTTCTCGAACTTACACCACATATAGTTCAAACAGCCCGTTTTTGAGCCAAAGATACCCTTTTTGAATCAGAAGTATTACCTCAAAAAATAATACCATTTGACATAAGCATATGAAAATATGCGAAGTAGACTACTTTTCGTGTTGAACTGTCACCTATTTCAGATACTGTTCTAATGGTAAATAAAGCAGTATTTAGTTTCTGAACAAGATCCTGAACAAGGGTTTTCCACAACAGCTTACTATGTATCCGAACGTCTAGGAACTTGAACTGTTCCGTCTCACTCATAATATGCCCATTCTGTCTGATCAAAATATCAGTTCTTGTTGAATTGTGAGCTAGAAACTGTAAAAACTGAGTCTTACTGTGATTTAGCATCAAATTATTTTCCACAAGCCACAAACTTATTTCATGAACTACATTATTTGATAATGCTTCAATATTACACACAAGATCCTTCACTACCAAGATGGTGTCATCAGCAAACAAAAATATTTTTGAATCACCTGTAATACTAGAAGGTATATCATTTATATAAATAAGAAAAAGCTGTGGCCCCAGCACCAACCCTTGGGGATCGCCCCACTTAACAGTGTCCCATTGGGACTGAACATCACTACCACTCTCAATATTGCGGAGAATTACCTTCTGCTTTTTGTTCTTAAAGTAAGAGGCGAACCAACTGTAAGCTACTCCCCTTACTCCATAATGGTCCAACTTCTGCAGTAATATCTTATGGTCAACACAGTCAAAAGCCTTCGTTAAATCAAAGAAAACACCTATCGTTCGCAACCTTTTATTTAATCCGTCCAAAACTTCACAGAGAAAAGAGAATATAGCATTTTCAGTTGTTAAACCATTTCTAAAACCAAACTGTACATTTGACAGCAAATTATGTGAATTTAAATGCTCCAGTAACCTTGTATATACAACCTTCTCGATAACTTTAGCAAACACCGATGGCATAGTAATAGGTTTATAATTGTCAACATTATCCCTGTCTCCCTTTTTATAAAGTGGCTTCACTACCGAGTACTTTAATCAGTCAGGAAACTGACCCCTCCTAAAGGAAAAGTTACAGATATGGCTAAGTACTGGGCTAACATACATAGAACAATACTTCAGTATTCTGCTAGATACCCCATCATATCCATGAGAGTTCTTGGTCTTTAGTGATTTAATTATTAACTCAGTGTCCCTCTTGTCAGTATCATGGAGGAGCATAACAGGTAACAGTGTCGGAACACTTTTTTCTACAAGCGCTATATGATTCCCTGTTTGGACTAGGTTTCTATTTAGTTCACCTGCTATATTCAGAAAGTGATTATTAAATACTGTACATATATGCGACTTATCAGTAACATGGACGTTCCCACTACGCACTGATTCTATATCTTTGACCTGTCTCTGCAGACCAACCACTTCCTTTATGACTGACCATATGGTTTTAATTTTATCCTGAGACTTAGCTATTCTATCTGCATACCACATACTTTTTGTCTTTTTGCCTTCCTAATAACTTTTTTAAGCACCTTACAATACTGTTTGTAATGGGCTGCTGCGTTTAGATTTTGACTTTTTCTAACGTTTTGATTTAATTGCCACTTTGTTCTACAGGATATTCCTATCCCTCTAGTCAGCCACCCAGGCTGCCTGTTTGTTCTAGTGCCCTGTTTTGAACGTTGTAACGGAAAGCAACTTTCAAAGAGCATGAGAAAAGTCTTGAGGAAAGCTACTGTCTACTGTATCAGCTCTATAAAATATCTTGCCACTCTTGTTCCTTGATAAGGTTTGCAAAGGTCTCTACAGCAACTGGATCAACTTTCCTAAAAAGTTAATAATTATATTTAACATGAGTTGCAGCACAAAAATCTTTTAGAGTTAAAACTTGTGCATCATGGTCTGAAAGGCCATTCACTTTTTTGCTAACAGAATGCCCTTCTAGTAATGAGGAATGAACAAAAATGTTGTCTATGGTTGTTCTACTCCTCCCTTGCACTCTCGTTGGAAAGAGTAGAGTAGATTTTTAGTATCTCTAGTGATCAGGCTGTATTCTAGCTGTATCTTTTCCTTCGCTTCACACTCGATTAATCTTATCATAGTTTCACCATTCATCTTTTGGATATTCTTATAGTTTAAAGTGAATCCCTTTACTTTCTCTGTAATCCAGTTATTTCCTAATACATTAGTCCATCCACCTAACACACAATCATCATCATTACATACTACAGAATCGGTATCAAAATATACAACAGATTCTCCTAGGTTATCTAACATATTATATAATCTAAGTCTTGCGTTTGATGTAGTGAATGCAGCTATAAAAATATTTGTAGCTGCATTATTTTCCTCATAATAATTCTTGAAACTGACCTTATCTGAATCATACTCTCATTAAGAAAATTTATATCTATATTAAATAATCAATCACCCAATAGTATCTTATAAGAATGCTTTAAATTTGTTATATATTTTGTTTGACTCATATTTTGCCTTTGCCTAAATTTCCCCCATAATGAATTAAGACATAGCTTAGCAACAGCTCGTTTTTCTTCATTGTCTTTTATGCTATCTGGATCTATGTCAATATGTAATTTCTCTTTAACTGGCTTGGCATACTCTTCAACAGTTTCAAAATGGTGTGGACTGGTCTGTAATGTTATTTTCAGAAAATGTTTCACATAATTTTTAAACAGCATATTGCTTTAATTTTTAAAATTCAAAACTTCATACACCTTCAAAATTCGTATCCTTTTTCTAAAGCGTTCTTCACTTCATCAGTCGTCCAAGTACGAATAAAACTTATTTCATCATCACTGTGATTCCATTTATCTATTTTTTCTTGAGCACATTTGACACATAAAGCAAACAACAGTTTTTAATTTGTATACATGAAGGCAAAACAGGGTGATACAATCCTCTAGGCAAAACAGGGTGATACAAACCTCCAGGCGCCAATACTTTATATTTTATGAAAGCATACCTATCTTTAGAATAATATTTTAGTCTACATATTTTTCTTGGATGTTGTTCAGGAAAAAAGTCATAAAATTGCACAATAGGACAAAGACTACATACAGCAATATATTTGGCTTTAGCTCTTAATTTTATTGCATTTCTTTGACCACCATAAAACGCATCTCTTGGATTCAATGCTTCGACAATTTCAGGTAACTGTTTCAATTTCATAAGTTTTTTATACTCTGCTGAGTTAAGCCAATCATACATCTCTACTAAATTATATCCCGCATTTCGTATTTCTGCACTTCTCGTTAAGGTCTTTTGATAAAGATCATCCACCACTTCTTTACTTTTCTGGTTAATTGTCTCACTTTTGATACATTTTTTACAAATATGCCAATAACAACCATGGTATTGATCAACAGTGTTAGTTTCTTTATCAAGGCCATCTACTTTTGCAACAGCTATTTTTACTTCTCCACCATTAAGGGAATGCAAGATATCGTTATGGTTTAAACTGTTAAACCAAGCTATGGATTCTTTACTATAATTCTCTTCTGGTTCTTTATCCACTACAGCAACTGTATTTTCAGGTAGCTATTTAGATCTGTAAATATTGATACAAACGTCAGCAATGGGTAAATAACAGAATGCATCATGATTAGTTGTTTCTATAAATTGTTTTCTTAATTCTAAACAAGTTCTTATCAAGATGTCTATATCAGAGTTACAGTACTCAACAATTTCTTTCTTCGTACTGAAAACATAATTTTCTTTAACTCTTGACCTTTGCTATTTCAGAAATGTTTTTCTATCCTCTGGCTTCAGAGTGTCAACATAATAGTATTGAATATCTGGAATAGGTCCTGTCCTATTTTCATTTTCTTGTGTATTGAACAAATGAGGGAAGTATCCATTCTTCAATTCCTTCAAATCAAATGTTTTTGGAAAACTGATAAGAGGAACTCGTAGAAAATTACTAAAGGCTATTATTTTTAGACCTAACGTTTTGATCTACAATAACATCAGCTTTGTTTCTGTGTAGTTGGTATATGGTTTTATTGTATTTTCAACACTGTCCTTCAAAATGAATTGGGAATCATAACCTTTTTGCATAGTGAGCTGTAAATGTATAATAACTGAGTTTTTTCAGATATCAGCCACCTAAATAATTCTTCATTAGTGTTAAATTTATAAACAGTATCTTCTTTAAAACTGGGAGCTATTATGAGATTCAGAATATGTATACCAGTTTCTTGTTGATCTTCATAATCAAACCATATGTAGCTCTCAGTATCGGTAGAATTCACTCTCTTAGAGAATCCATCTTCACAACATTTATACTGTTCACCAGCAACTATTTTACAGCATATAAAGCATTGGTAAATCTAAAAGTCTTGGAATTCTCCATTAACATAGAAAACCTTCTTATTACGATTTGGGTAATCTCACACTATAAAATAATCACCAAATCATCCTTCAAAAATACCTTTTTATGCAAGTTGTATTGCTTGTAACATTTATGATTTCCAATTGTCACTGCTTGTATACAATTCCTGCAAAGTTCAATCCCTATTTATATTCTTTAGATCTCAAACAAATCTTTTTCAGCTAAGAAATATAAAAGATGTATTACAAATTTCTTGGTGATTTCTTAAGTATTCTTCATTATAACAGTATCTGTTGCACTTTTCACAGTATATATTGCTTTCCAATGTTTCATGTTTTGAAAAATTGCAGAATGTACAGATTCTTCTTTCTATTTTGCAATCATGTTTATCTTTGTTGTTATATGGCATATTACATTTAATACAGAAATATAATGATCCCAAGAAAGCAGTCATACTGTTAATTACCACAAAATGGTTTTTATCTTTATATGGATATATCTTTATTTCTTTCTCAGGATCTCTATAATTGAAATTCTCAGCACATACAACATTTATGTGAATATTCAACAATTCTTCACCATTTTTAATGTCATCTAGTGTAAACCCTTCTTCATTGTATTTAGCCAACTGATTACATAATATGTAAGATAGCTCTTTTTGTAATTTGTATTTATCTCCTACTCTGATTTTCCTAATCACATTTTTAGTTAGTTCTCTGCCCAAAATGTTATTTCTATGGTATGTTAATGCCACAATTACTGCTCTAGGACAACATTAATTATCATTGTTATTAATTCTTGTTGTACATCTTTTACGTCTGGAGCTACATTTATTATTTTTTTCCTCCATCACCTTGGCCTCTAGGAACTGCAATCAGCTGAATATTAAATGAGGTATCTGCTATATCAACAGTCTCATCAGATGTTGAGATACGTCCTATTTTATTGCACAAACCTTGAACAAAGTCTCGAGTACTATTTGATGCTTTATATCCTGTGGAAATTGGATAAAACATTTTTGTGTTGTTGATCATTAAATCCAACTTATCTTCTTTCCTAAAATTAGCTCCTTTTTTGCAACTTCAACCATAGAATTGAGTGCTTCCGTTACATAATCTGTTTTATAGCTAACAGTATCGAGTTTGAAAATACTGACATCATTAAAAACAATTTGGTAGTAAACAGACCATGCCTTAAATTTGTCATTAACTGTCGATCTTATTTCTTTTATCTCAAATAAATGCTTCTTAGATGGCTCAGCCTTTTTCTTGCTCAAATAGTTTGCTACTCAATGGAAAATGTGATTTAGTCTCACCATTTTTTCTTTTGTTGGTGGTCGGGTTTTTTCAATAACATCATCAGAAAATCTGTAAAAATAATTTATAGTAGGTACTCGTTTTGACCTTGATCTAGACTTTTGTTGTAATTCAGGATGAAATTTAAACTCCTGAAACTCAATAGCATTAACTAACTCTGATTTCTTTAATTTACTGTATCATTTAACACCAAGATGTTCAGTTCTAGCTTTGAGTTCACTTACTTTCAAATTATCAAGAGATCTTGTAGCAGAAGGTAAATTAATGAAAATCTGTTTTAAATCTGCTATTAACTCGGAAATTATTCCTTTTGCAAAATCACAAAGTTCAGGGACTGTAAACTATGTTAACGAATTTTCCATTCTATTCTCGTTTATTTGGAAAATTTTTTCATTAGACATCTGAAAAATGGGTGGAGTTAAATTATTTGAAATGATTAAATCCATTAAATCATCTTATCTAAGTATGCAATATCTCGTATATTAGTCTTTCTTTAACAAACATGGATTTGAGCGATTGTAAACTCTCTCAGTGAGGCTACCATTTATTAGGGACAAATAACATTAGCTTTATAAAAAGTGAGAGTTCCAAAATGTACTGATTTAAATTTTTGTTGTTTTGTTGTGTCTACTTCTCCACAAATAGTTACTGAGAGCACTTTTAACTATTTCTTTTTTGTATATGTTCTAGATGACAAATTATGCATCTACTTGAGAGCTTGTCCCTAGATGTATGACTAAAGTAACAACAACTAAAGTCTTTAATTTATTGACAACTGATGCATTTTTACAATGTACTTCAGTTTGTTTTCCTCTATTTAGCTTCTGTTGATCGCAAAAACAAAGAAAGTTTTTCATGTCATTAAATTTTTTCAAAGGAATCTTATAATTAGATGTAAACTGTTTAGAATGTTCTTTATTATTATAATATGTATTTCGTCTAAGCATTGTTTAACATTCTATACACATATGTGAATGTTTGTCATTTGTATATTTATGCAAATGAATATACAGAAATTGATTTCTCCACTTCGAATTTTTTACACTTCTTCAAACCTTCTATTTATTGAGGCAGTTTTTTGATTAGATTAGTTAAAATTATTCCTTAATAAATGAATTCTCTTTCTTA
Organism: Schistocerca serialis cubense; assembly: GCF_023864345.2. Taxonomy (NCBI): domain Eukaryota; kingdom Metazoa; phylum Arthropoda; class Insecta; order Orthoptera; family Acrididae; genus Schistocerca; species Schistocerca serialis. The sequence continues at coordinate 598,737,408 of NC_064643.1, forward strand.
TTGCTGTTGTGTAGATAGTTGTATAAATAAAGTATTTACACTCTTAATTTTCTTCCAATCACTAGTATTTTCACTGTGTTTTTTTTTATCTCATCTATGAGTTTGCAGTACAATATGCACTTCATGAAAAAGAAATTGTGATCTACAATGACACACTATTTAGAAAATTGTCAGAGTGGTAACATTTGCTCTGAACCTCAACTGTTTGCCCCTCCACAAAAATTCCGTTATATGAAGGTGGTAAAGATTTACCATGTGAAAAATTTTATCTTTTATTAAATATGGAAGTACAGAGTCAACGAGCATCAGTCCTGAAAAATTAACAAAGTCCCATAGAATTTTAATATATCTTTTATGCTGTGTAAATGGAGTTGATTTCAGCGACATCAAATACACCCACTACAGTTGCTGAATCATGTATCATGAATATATTTGAGTTTACTAACAACACTAACTATCAGTTAAATATGGAACCTTAGTTTATGGATATTTGAGTTCCATTATTGGAAGAGAAAAATGTGTTAATTATTAATGACATTTTAGCTTTTTTGTAAGGAATTCCCGGGTCTAAAAATTTAGTACCTAGAACTATATAAAAAAAGAAATCATGTTCAATTTCTAAAAACTAATGAGATTCCATCCACTGAAATTCAATATGACAATGCATCGCCTTTAGAATACAAAAACATTCAAAATGTGATTAAAAATTTAACACCAAACAAACTGGTCCAAAAGATATGAATTGTGTTAACAGTTTAAAATTTTAATGACTATGTAGTCACGTTATACAAAACAATGCAAGCAGGTGAGAAAATATTACTCTACTGTAGAGAAAATATAACTTGACTAACTAAAATACACAGCATCAGTTAAAGAACAATTTGTACTCGATTCTGAAAGTCAATTAAAAATAAAAGAGAAAGACTTGGAAGAAAAGGATAAAAAAATGCCTTCACTTAAAATGTGTTATATCTGATTCAGAAAGAAAAAATTTTTTACATTGCCACATTTACACAGTGTGCTAAGAAAAATTATTTAAAATTTTGTGGCGTACTGTCTGAAAACCTTTTTAAAGAAGACTATCCAGTTATAATATTGGAAGAGCTAAAGATGATAAAATATTTTATGTCAGAAAATACAAATGAACAGATTACAAATTAGTATAGAACATGCTTAACACTTATTTTGGTGTACACAGAGTAGACAAAAGAAAAAAAATGTGCAATACGCACTTCAGGAGTCTGTGTTAATTTGTTGATAAATTATGACAGCAGTCCAATGATGTTGTAGATGAAATAAATGATAAGAGAAAAAATTTTATGACGAAATTTTGAATGTGTCAGCTATAGGACTTTAATAAATCTACCATATTTTTATTCTATATAAATGCTTGTCGATTGTGGATCTCATCAATAACAAGCTTACTTATAATAAAGAGCAATTTTTTATGACTACTGATGAAAATAATAAACTGTGGGTTAAAGCAAAAGACGTTGATGAAATTCTTGAGTTTGAAAATAGTTATCAAACCATCAGGTGAAATGTAATAGCAGATGATAAAGCAAAATGTGAAGATATTTCTAGGCCCCTACCCAATAAGGGTCTAAATTACACAGAAAAACAGCAATATTTATTAACAAAGCAGGTTTTTATTCACTTATTTCATCTTATAGAAAAGAAGAAGCAAAAAAATTTAAAATTGCGTTACTCCTGAAGTTTTACCATCGATTAGATAGTACGATGAATACAGTTTACAAAATAAAATTAATTATTTAGAAAATATAGTTGAAAGTTTTTAGATGATGCCAGAGCTACAATTCAAGAGAAAAATGAAATTATTGACAATCACACCACTCCTCCACCTGTTAATTGAAATAAACATAGTGAATTTATTTTAATCAAGAAAATAATGTGTGGGAATATCCATATTATGTTATAAGAACTCAAAATCGATCTGTAAATTCTAGCTTGAGTGAATTACAAGCTGTTTATCCAGAAATGCAAATAACTTTGAGAATCAGAAATGTGAATTCAATAAATCAGTATAATTTAATGAAAGAAAGAGTACCAGTAATTTCTCAAGGAAATCATTTTGATATGAGGTTTAATGAACATATTCTTATAAGAGAGATAATGAACATTAAAATGTATAATAAATAATTATGGAATTTCAGTAGATCAACTCTCTGAAAGTTTAACTTTTTTGTGTGGAATTATAGAGTGGGAAAATTCCACTTAAAAAAGAATCTGATTATTCTCATGAAGATCTGAAGTAAACGTATTGGTTTATAAAATAACATTATTTTCATTTACCCAACTATTATGTGATTTCTCAAAACCCAACCATTTAACATAAAGTTTATCTCTTTAAATACTCAAAACTTTCCCAATGAGATAAACATATGGAAAAATCGTTTTCAACAGTTATTGCTCACAAAAATTTTCTTCAATATCTTTCAATTTGTATCTGACTGGATTAGGATGAATAAAATATTGAATTTCGAACATTTCTGTTGACCAATTATCAGTATGTAATACTGTGTCCTTTTTTCAAATAGTTCTTTAAGTTGCTAATTCTCAATATATCTCCTATGTTCAGTTTTGGAGATGCTAGACCCTTCTGCCAGATGGAACTCAAATTTATCTCATTAACTTATATTGGTTTCAATTATGTACTTGAATGTTTTGTGTTATGATATTCAACAACTAAATTTTTAACCATGTCAAACAATTAAAATTTCCTTGGAGTGTAAATCTTTTCCACATCTTTTCTTTGATTCTTTGTTAAATCTTTCAACAACAGATGCTTTTAATGCTGTAAAAGTTGAATAATGATTAATGTTGTATTTCTTCATCAATTCTTGAAAATCGTTATTATAGAAATCTCTTCCATTATTTGTCTGTAAATTTTTTGTTGTCTCGAGTTGAATATTTTTTCAAAAGCATCAACTACTTCCTTACCTGTTTTATCTTAATTGGAATAGCATAAGCAAATTTAGAAAAGACATCAACAACAATCAATAAGTATGTATACCCTCAATTTATATTCGAAATTTCTTTCAATTTGCGAGAATCTATTTCTACTAGATTTGCTTGCAATAGATCATCATTTTTTCTATCAGTTTATGTAATTCATTAATGATTTCTTCACGAATATTAGGGAGTAGCGATTTGATACCCCCTTCACCCACAAATTTTTTGTGACTGATTTACTCTTTTTGCTTTTACATACTGTACAAAGACCTCCATTCCTCTGTCGTCCATTTTTATAGGTGAGTCTGTGAGGATTATCAGTCCCAATAATTTTTTACACTTCAGAGGATGTGATTATGATTATCCATTTATATGAAATAAAAATTTAATGAGATTTAATTTATTTCACCAAATATAACTAACTTTACATCAACTGGAACAGTTTTTTTAAGATTCTTTCAATCTTATGGCGATAAAATATTATTTGTTCACTGTTATTGATTGATTACTATTATTTATATGGCATAGTTTATCAGCCACAGTTACAGTGATGTCAGGGTTTTAAGATTTTATATCTCTATTCATATTCTTACCAATAACAATAATTATTTTAAGCCTGAAAGCATATTCAAAATTATACATTTTTTGTTCCCCTTCAGTGATAAATGTAATTTAAGTTATTTTTTTATCATATATTTTATATTTAAGATTACTTAACTCATCTAGGTATGGAATTAAATCTGTTTTTGATAAATAGTCTGAAAATGCTTTTTCTATTTCCTTTTCTTTAACGTAATATGTTAGTTTAGTTTTACTGATATAATTATTCAACTGTGTTATACTACTTGTATATTCAGGTTTTGTAATAACATTTGATGACTCATTCTGTAAATAATGTTTGTACACTACATCCTTGGTATCAATTACATCATTCCCATTCGCAACTCTTCTAGCTTCAAAGGCATTATAATCTCTAGTTACTTTAAAAATAGCATTAAATTCTTAATTAGATGATTTATTTTTCTATCTATTAATAATTTAAAGTCTTTGATAATTAGCTAAAAATCTTCAAATGTGGAAATTAAATCATTATTAATTTTTGGTCGAAAATATAAATCGTGTTTTATCTTATTTCGAATAACGTCGCTTTGTTAAAGTCAAAATATCATTAAACTTGTAATTGTCTCACAGCAATTTTAACAAAAATATACATTAATGAACACAAATTACTTCATCAGAATTTTGTATTCTCTTGGTATTGTAGTACAGATCTTTCTTCCCAAATAATAAACTAGTTTGATTGATACATTGCAAGCAAATGAATGAAAAAATTTATATCTTTGTTCTTATAATAACAAATTCAGTGAGAACCAACATGATCAGATACATATAAATTAACTATGATGATTTGGTAATTCATCAATGATAAAAATGCGATGAAAGTGTTTGTTTTTAATTTTTTAACTAATTCTTCTATATAGAAATTACTTAATGTATTATGATATAAATCGCTTTTTTTGAAATTTTTTAGGTCCTGTGCGTTTCATTTCTATTGCTTGATTATATCTTTTCAGTTTTGCCAATTCTGTATCAGCTTTCTCCTTGTTTATTACTGCATTTGCGATTGCTGCAGAGCCATCTGCAAGTGAACCAATAGTTCCTAGGTATGGTAATGTGACTAAAAGTAATGGAAGAAATCCACCTTTGTATTGTGTTAGTCCTTTACCTTGTTTCTTTTTTGTTAGATATTCAATAATCTTTTTCACAACAGGAATACCTAGTGTAATGACTAAATTACCACCAGTTTTTTCACTTTCTTGCTTTTTTGAGATTTAGATAAGGTGGGCCAATACTATTTAACTGATCACTTTTCAGTTTAAATTTGATTTATTTTGATTTAGTTTTGCCAATAGGTAGTAAATTATAATCGACTGAAAAGTTACTCGTTTATTTACATAAAAAATTTGTAAGGATTAATATTTTTACACCCTCAATCATTGTCATCCACTCCTAAGCCCGTTCCTAATTTTATCATTCCATACATATTTCCTCGAATTGCAGTTGCTGCAACTTTTTCTCCTGATATTGTTTCACTTGTGTGCATTCTTTCTTTGCATTCCTTGATCTCCCCTAGCTAATCTTATGGTCTGTAGTAATTACATACTGGCACATGTATCTCGGGTATTGGTACACTATTTAAAACCCTACTGATGAATCATTTTCCGTGTTTTTCACTTTTCTAAAACGTATGAGGAAGATTATTCAAAATTATGATCAAATACGGTATTCGTTCTGGATTGTTGACACCAAAATCACTAAATTTATGTGTCATCATTTGCATTATTCCCACTTTTTCGTCGTGATAACTTTTATTTACAGCTTGTTTTTCCCCCTATATTACAGCTAACCCTTTCAATTAATTGACAGACACCATTCATCCAGACATATTCGATTGTTTTTTGTATACTTTTTACTAAGCCTTCACCAACTATTTCTAATTCACTTTGCAATGAATCAGCTACATTTTTTGTCTCAGTGTTGGAAAAAATTTCCTTCATCAAATATTTGTATTTATTTCTTCAACTTGATTTTATTTTATTCGGATTACTATCAGAGTATAATGCTCCTGAATTGTGTAATGTATCTGCATAATTTGATAAATGAGAGCCTGTAGATAATTTATCTATATCTTCTATAGTTTTTAGTTAAAAGATTGATTAATCCATCTGTACCATCATTTGTCCTATCACCAATAGTTAATTTATCACCATCAAATTTTACTGGTAATTTACTAACGAATTTAAATGAACCAACAGGGCTTAATCCACAAACTTTATCTTTACTGTGATTAATATATTCTGATATTCTTTCACTTAGATTTGTTTTTTAAACATTTTTATTCTTTTTTCTATCTTCTCCATATATCATTAATAAATCTTGTGTTTATGATTCACTTACTGTATAGACTTGCTGAGGACTTTCATATTGTTCAATTGGTGGTATATTATTAAATACTTCTAACTGATTATGAGGCTAAGGAACCATTACTTTTTCGAATTCCCTGTTTTCTTCAATAGCTTTCAAAAGATTATCACCTAATTCTTTGATACCTTATTTAACTTTTTCAGTAACACTGATCTTCTTTTCTATACAGGGTGAAAAGCATTTAAGCCGACAAATTCTGGGAGGTTGTAGGGGACATCAAAACAAATATTGTTCCCTAATGTATTTTTTTCCTATGAGTGTTATTTAAACCAGTGGAGGCCGTATTAAGCTCTTCAGTTGTTAGAGGCCTTATTATGGTCTTCAGTTGTTAGAGGGCGTATAACGTTCTTTAGTTGTAGGCAACTGCTGTCCCCCAGTGTAGTAGTGCATTGTCTCTGTTTACTAATGGAGCGGTACACCTGGAGTGAGTACATTGATATGGTTGGTGCGTACTACATAGCGCACCACAACGGACGAGCTGCACAGCGGGTTTACCAACAACAATATCCTAATCGCCGCATCCCGCATCATACGACCTTTGCTGCTGCGTACCAACGTCTGTGTGAGACCGGGTCATTCAGCAGATTATCTGGACAGGGACGCCATCGCACGGTAAGAACGCTGCAATTTGAGGAAGCTGTCTTGCAGCATGTGGAGTGGGATCCTTCAATCAGCACTCGTACAATTGATCGTAACAGCTTTACTGTATGATTACATGATGATGGCGTCCTCTTGGGTAAAATATTCCGGAGGTAAAATAGTCCCCCATTCGGATCTCCGGGCGGGGACTACTCAAGAGGATGTCGTTATCAGGAGAAAGAAAACTGGCGTTCTACGGATCGGAGCGTGGAATGTCAGATCCCTTAATCGGGCAGGTAGGTTAGAAAATTTAAAATGGGAAATGGATAGGTTGAAGTTAGATATAGTGGGAATTAGTGAAGTTCGGTGGCAGGAGGAACAAGACTTCTGGTCAGGTGACTACAGGGTTATAAACACAAAATCAAATAGGGGTAATGCAGGAGTAGGTTTAATAATGAATAGGAAAATAGGAATGCGGGTAAGCTACTACAAACAGCATAGTGAACGCATTATTGTGGCCAAGATAGATACGAAGCCTACACCTACTACAGCAGTACAAGTTTATATGCCAACTAGCTCTGCAGATGAGGAAGAAATTGAAGAAATGTTTGATGAAATAAAAGAAATTATTCAGATTGCGAAGGGAGACGAAAATTTAATAGTCATGGGTGACTGGAATTCGAGTGTAGGAAAAGGGAGAGAAGGAAACATAGTAGGTGAATATGGATTGGGGGACAGAAATGAAAGAGGAAGCCGCCTGGTAGAATTTTGCACAGAGCACAACATAATCATAACTAACACTTGGTTTAAGAATCATGAAAGAAGGTTGTATACATGGAAGAACCCTGGAGATACTAAAAGGTATCAGATAGATCATATAATGGTAAGACAGAGATTTAGGAACCAGGTTTTAAATTGTAAGACATTTCCAGGGGCAGATGTGGACTCTGACCACAATCTATTGGTTATGACCTGTAGATTAAAACTGAAGAAACTGCAAGAAGGTGGGAATTTAAGGAGATGGGACCTGGATAAACTAAAAGAACCAGAGGTTGTACAGAGATTCAGGGAGAGCATAAGGGAGCAATTGACAAGAATGGGGGAAATAAATACAGTAGAAGAAGAATGGGTAGCTTTGAGGGATGAAGTAGTGAAGGCAGCAGAGGATCAAGTAGGTAAAAAGATGAGGGCTAGTAGAAATCCTTGGGTAACAGAAGAAATATTGAATTTAATTGATGAAAGGAGAAAATATAAAAATGCAGTAAGTGAAACAGGCAAAAAGGAATACAAACGTCTCAAAAATGAGATCGACAGGAAGTGCAAAATGGCTAAGCAGGGATGGCTAGAGGACAAATGTAAGGATGTAGAGGCCTATCTCACTAGGGGTAAGATAGATACCGCCTACAGGAAAATTAAAGAGACCTTTGGAGATAAGAGAACGACTTGTATGAATATCAAGAGCTCAGATGGAAACCCAGTTCTAAGCAAAGAAGGGAAAGCAGAAAGGTGGAAGGAGTATATAGAGGGTCTATACAAGGGCGATGTACTTGAGGACAATATTATGGAAATGGAAGAGGATGTAGATGAAGATGAAATGGGAGATACGATAGTGCGCGAAGAGTTTGACAGAGCACTGAAAGACCTGAGTCGAAACAAGGCCCCCGGAGTAGACAATATTCCATTGGAACTACTGACGGCCGTGGGAGAGCTAGTCCTGACAAAACTCTACCATCTGGTGAGCAAGATGTATGAAACAGGCGAAATACCCTCAGACTTCAAGAAGAATATAATAATTCCAATCCCAAAGAAATCAGGTGTTGACAGATGTGAAAATTACCGAACTATCAGCTTAATAAGTCACAGCTGCAAAATACTAACACGAATTCTTTACAGACGAATGGAAAAACTAGTAGAAGCCAACCTCGGGGAAGATCAGTTTGGATTCCGTTGAAACACTGGAACACGTGAGGCAATACTGACCTTACGACTTATCTTAGAAGAAAGATTAAGGAAAGGCAAACTTACGTTTCTAGCATTTGTAGATTTAGAGAAAGCTTTTGACAATGTTGACTGGAATACTCTCTTTCAAATTCTGAAGGTGGCAGGGGTAAAATACAGGGAGGGAAAGGCTATTTACAATTTGTACAGAAACGAGATGGCAGTTATAAGAGTCGACGGACATGAAAGGGAAGCAGTGGTTGGGAAGGGAGTAAGACAGGGTTGTAGCCTCTCCCCGATGTTGTTCAATCTGTATATTGAGCAAGCAGTAAAGGAAACAAAAGAAAAATTCGGAGTAGGTATTAAAATTCATGGATAAGAAATAAAAACTTTGAGGTTCGCTGATGACATTGTAATTCTGTCAGAGACAGCAAAGGACTTGGAAGAGCAGTTGAATGGAATGGACAGTGTCTTGAAAGGAGGATATAAGATGAACATCAACAAAAGCAAAACAAGGATAATGGAATGTAGTCTAATTAAGTCAGGTGATGCTGAGGGAATTAGATTAGGAAATGAGGCACTTAAAGTAGTAAAGGAGTTTTGCTATTTGGGGAGCAAAATAACTGATGATGGTCGAAGTGGAGAGGATATAAAATGTAGACTGGCAATGGCAAGGAAAGCGTTTCTGAAGAAGAGAAATTTGTTAACATCCAGTATTGATATAAGTGTCAGGAAGTCATTTCTGAAAGTATTCGTATGGAGTGTAGCCATGTATGGAAGTGAAACATGGACGATAAATAGTTTGGACAAGAAGAGAATAGAAGCTTTCGAAATGTGGTGCTACAGAAGAATGCTGAAGATTAGATGGGTAGATCACATAACTAATGAGGAAGTATTGAATAGGATTGGGGAGAAGAGAAGTTTGTGGCACAACTTGACCAGAAGAAGGGATCGGTTGGTAGGACATGTTCTGAGGCATCAAGGGATCACCAATTTAGTATTGGAGGGCAGCGTGGAGGGTAAAAATCGTAGAGGGAGACCAAGAGATGAATACACTAAGCAGATTCAGAAGGATGTAGGTTGCAGTAGGTACTGGGAGATGAAAAAGCTTGCACAGGATAGAGTAGCATGGAGAGCTGCATCAAACCAGTCTCAGGACTGAAGACCACAACAACAACAACATGGGGACGAATCAGACGAATGTAAGAACAGTCCTTCGAGAGCAATTGTTACGTCCATTTCACCTTCAGTGTGTCCACAACCTGGAACTAGTTGATTTTCCACCCAGAGCACAGTTTTCGCAGTGGTACCTGGAACAGTGAGAAATGCATCCTACATTTCCATCCTCTGTGTAGTTTACCGATGCAGCAACGTTCGGGCGTGATGGAGTCTTCAACATGCACAATTCGCATGTTTGGAGTGAGGTTAACCCACATGTCACAGTTACTAGCGCTCGTCAAGTGAGGTTCTTCGTTAATGTATGGGTCAGTGTATTTGGGGACTGTTTAATTTGGCCGTATGTGCTACCTAGACCATTAAATGGCAGGCACTATTACAATTTTTTCGCCAGATATGTCCCCTCTGGCCTTTATTGTGTGGGGAGAGATGCACAACCTTGGTTAGGCAACTCCCGTTGCATCAGAAGAGGATCTGGTTGTGCAGATAGTAGCAGCAGCAGGAATAATTCAGGATACTCCTGGGATTTTTGCCCGTGCCGACAGAACATGATCCGACTGTGTAACCTTTGTTTACGTGTCAATGGAGGCATTTTTGAAAATCTACTGTAATTGAAATTGGGTTGTGTTAATGTGTTGTCCCTTGGTCATAAAAAAATGGGAAAGTGTTTGTTGGTTTAATTAATTTTCCACCAGAGAAATCTTCCTCTGCCAGTTTAAATACTCCTCATAGGAAAAAATGACATTAGGGAAAAATATTTGTTTTGATGTCCCCTGCAAACTCCCAGAGTTTGTCGGTTGTTAATACTTTTCGAACTCGGGACCTATACCTTACGCGAGGAAGTGCTCCGCCGTCTGAGCTACCGAAGCACGACTGACTCGCGGTCCCCACAGCTTCACTTCTGCCACTACCTCGTCTCCACATTAGAAACTTCAGAGAAGATCTCCTGCGAACCTTACAGAACTAGCACTCCCGGAAGAAAGGATACTTTGGAGACATGGCTTAGCCATAAGCTGGGCGATGTTTCCAGAATGAGATTTTCACTCTGCAACGGAGTGTGCGCCGATATGAAACTTCGAGGCAGATTTGTGTTCGGACTCCGTTTAGTGTGACATGCGTGTTTCATTTGCCCTGAATTTGTTATGACACGTTCTTCTAACGATGATTTACTTGTCAAACCACTTGTCAGATAAAATGACGTTTTCCTTGAGGATGTTGCATTTTTTCCGGCAGTGTTTATCATTAATACTACTAGCATCCCTTATATGAAATACCATAGGTGCTGCTATAAAATTTTTATTGTGAACTGTATTTTCCAAATAATCTATTCTATTCTTAATTTCAGAAGTGGTTTATTTAACCTCATTCTTCAGACTCTATTCCCAGTAAAGCCGATCACCATAGTACTATATTTTAGCTTTCCCTCATTTACAATCACCATCTTGGTCTTCAATATTTTTAACTAATCATTCTATCTTCCCATTTATGATATTCTCAAAACTTCCTTGTAGCACTCACGCCTCAATTTTAACTTCTTTGACCATTTCTGAAATTTCATCTCTGAGTTTCCCAAAACCTTCATGCGCCTCTATCTGAGTTTCAGAATGTTTTTAATCCAACTTCTACACCACTTTGAATTTTTCGAATTTTGAAACTTCCTGGGAGGGTAAAACTATGAACTACACTGGAACTCAAACCTCGAATCCTGGACCTTTGCTTTTTCCTGGCAAGTGCTCTACCCAGCCCAGTACAGCGTCACAGGCCGAGGCGAGGGGGGGCCTGGATCGGTAGCAGCACCAGCAGTTGTCTGATACAGAGTAATTTACAGGGGATAGGCAAAAGAAACTGTGTGCCTACGGAATATCGCCTCAGTTGTGCGACTGGATTCGTGATTTCCTGTCAGAAAGGTCACAGTTCGTAGTAATAGACGGAAAGTCATCGAATAAAACAGAAGTAATATTCGGCGTTCCCCAAGGAAGTGTTATAGGCCCTCTATTGCTCCTAATCTATATTAACGACATAAGAGACAATCTGTGTAGCCCTCTTAGATTATTTGCAGATGATGATGTCATTTACCGTCTTATAAAGTCATCAGATGACCAAAATGAATTGCAAAATGATTTAGGTAGGATATCTGTGTGGTGTGAAAAGAGGCAATTGACCCTGAATAAAGAAAAGTGTGAAGTTATTCACATGAGTACTAACAGAAATCCGCTAAATTTCAATTTCACGATAAGTCTAACAAATCTGAAGACTGTATTTTCAACTAAATACTTAGGGATTACAATTACAAATAACGTAAATTGGAACAATCACATACATAATTTTGTGGGTAGAGCAAACCAAAGACTGCGATTCATTGGCAAAACACTTAGAAGGTGCAACAGATCTACTAGAGAGACTGCTTACACTACACTTGTCCGGCCTATTCTGGAGTATTGCTGTGCGGTGTGGGATCCGTATCAGGTGGGACTGACGGATGATATTGAAAAAGTTCAAAGAAGGGCAGCTCGTTTTGTGTTGTCGCGAAATAGGGGAGATAGTGCCACAGACATGATACGTGAGTGGGAATCACTAAAACAAAGGCGTTTTTCGTTGCGGCGGGATCTTCTCATGAAATTTCAGTCGCCATTTTTCTCCTGAGATTGCGAAAACATTCTGTTGGCACCCACCTACATAGGGAGAAATGATCATCACAATAAAATAAGAGAAATCTGGGCTCACACAGATCTGTGCATTTTTCCCGCGCGCCGTTCGAGAGTGGAACGGTAGAGAGACAGCTTGAAGGTGGTTCATTGAACCCTCTGCCAGGCACTTTATTATGAATATCGGAGTAATCACGTGGATGTAGATGTCACATAAATGTAGATGAACAGTGGTAGTAATGGGATGGTTGCGTTTGACGGTCATCAACGTAGGTAAGGCACGTGTCGCGTTGGACTGTGCGTTTTTAGTACGGACCAGGCATCAGTGCATGTTGTTTATGAGCAGTGCACACTTCGTATCTGCATTCAGAGGTCGAGGTCGACTTGCAATGTAAGACCTAACAGCTCCGCGCGGGGTAGCCGTGCGGTTTGAGGGTCTTGCCACGGTTCGCGCGGCTTCCCCTATTGGATGTTCGAGTCCTCTCTCGGGCATGGATGTGTGTGTTGTCCTTAGGATAAGTTAGTTTAAGTTAAATTAAGTAGTGTGTAAGCTTAGGGACCGATGACCTCAGCAATTTGGTCCCTTAGGCTCTTACCACAAATTTCCAATTTTACCTAACATTGTTCCAAAGAGGGTAGATTGTGGAGCATCAGTAACCAAGACAGCCAATTTATTGCATATTTCAAGAGCAGCTGTTCCAACAGTCATGACAGGCTACACAAAACATGGAAAGACATCACCCTGTAAACGTAATATTGTGCGCAAATCAAAACTAAATGACAGAGATCGTCGTACGCTAACACAAATCGTGTCAAAACAACACAAAACTACGGCAGCTAAAGTGACTGCAGAGCTCAATACCCATCTTAGAGACGCCGTAGCTATCGACACTGTCCATCGAGAACTCCATAAGGTGAACATTCATGGACGAGCTGCTATACCGAAACCATTAGTGACGACAACCAACGCAAAGAAGTAAAAAACATGGTGCCAGGAGCATATGGTCTGACGAGTCAATATTTTTATTTCCAACATAGGTTTATGTCTGGAGAACGCCAAAGGAAGCCTACAATCGTGATTGGTTGTTTCCGACGGTTACGTATGGAGGTGGAAGTGTGATGGTATGGACAGCCATATCATGGTCCCATCATTAGTCTTAAAGGCCATGTTACAGCCAACGATTATGTGAACATTTTAGGTGATCAAGCGCACCCCACGATTCAAATGTTAATCCCCAACAGTGATGCCATATTTCAAGATGCACCCACTCACACAGCCAGGACAGTACAATCGTGGTATGAAGAAGATGCAGCTGAACTGCAGCATCTTCCCTGGCCAGCGCAGTCCCCAGACCGGAACATTATTGAACCCTTGTGGGCGGTATTGGAGCCCAGACTTCGGACCAGATCTCCGCCTCCCTTGTCACTCCGGGAGTTAGAAGAGGGTCTGATCGAAGAGTGGCATAACAGTCCGCTGGAAACTATAGAATCATAATATGCCAGTAACCCAAGAAGAATCGCAGATGTATTACGTGTAAATGGGTGTCCAACCCATCATTAATAAACCATTCCCAATTAAGTATAGGTGTTCACATTATTTTGCCTATCCCCTTTAGTTTAGTTTGTGTATTTTTATTTCACGAGCTTCTGAAAAGTCGTAGTTATATCTGTGCATTTTGCCGGATAGACTAGTGTTTGGAAACTTACTCTAAATTGTCGCTTTTGCGCAAATGTATATCCGTGTGAGAGGTGGATTCCAAGTGCAATTTTCCGCTATCAGAAGCGCCACGTCATGTCTCTGCGCTTAACTCTCGTGTTTGCACACAGTATATAGTTCACATCCTTGCACTGGAGTTTGCATATTTATTTCCTGCAGTAGCTTTTGAGTAAGCAGAGTTTCTAGCAAAAAGCAACTATTGATGCATCCAATTTCAGGAGAGAAATTTATGTTTGTTTCAAAAGCTTGCGGATATTGCGGTCTCATGCCGTAGTGAGAACGCTGCAGAGCAGATTTTAGTGTTTATTTATACTCCTCGTTATAATTTGCGTACATTCCAACCTCAGTAGCACCACAGCCAAGTAAGTTTCTCTTTTGCATGGAGTATTAGTACTTTCTGAATTAATCTTGACTCCTTTGTTTGTATTTTTTGAGATCTTATATAAATTTTTTTACATAGTACGATATGGCTAGAGAAGGTGTTTGTTATGAGCGGACTGGTAAGCAATACCTGCGTCAGGTTGTCTGTGGTAGGAAGGATAGGGACAAAGGGTGACTGAACATCATTCGCGTTGTGAACTTTCTATTTATTTTAATACAACACACTAAATTAGATTTACTGTACATCTATTGGAAAAACACCTCCAATGGTATTGACTACTTAGGAACAGAATAATCTGCAATCATAAAACTGTACCAGATTGATTAATAGCAAACATATCAAATACAATAATAAAAACTCTATCAGTACAATAAGAAAGCTAAAAAATTTTCCTCGGAAGCAAGATTTGCAATGTAAAATAGAAGTATACTCAGCATATAAGCACCATATAAGAAACTTACTATACCGCCGAAAAGCGGAGGCGCGCAAAGCACGCGAGAGAAATATCCAGACAAAATTCATGTTAAATACTGCATCCTGAACTGTACAAATAGTCAGTGAGAACCTTCATGAAATTAACAGAAGTTAAATCTCCTAGTGTTTGGTCAGTTCAAAAACCAACAGTGCAGAGAAGGAGTAAGATTAATAACCATTCAGTTGGCCGAGCCTCACTTGCATAAACACATTCAATTAAATAATCCACTAATTACTCAACTGACAAATTAGCCAGTTAACACTTCAACAATGTAAATGAGCTAGAAATAAAAAATTAAAAGGAGACCTGAAGTGGGCGCGCAGTGATTAAGGCACAAATAATTACAACGATGTTGTATACAGTCCTGTCTTAGCAAGGTGTAGTGGGCTCGGAAAGATTAAGTGGTGCCGGACCACGTGCACCCGGTTGGCCTTTCAGTCGGACCTCCTCTATCAACCAGGCAGACTTTGCCCAAATACCACCAAAAGAGACAGAGATGGTAGCCTAATTAACAGAGGACTACAGAATTTTGTACAGGAATTTGGCCAGTCGTCTGTTATGGACCGAACTTGCCCCGCGACAGTCAAAATTACAACAACAAGAAAAAAAAAGTAAATAATTTTCAGCAAGTTAAAGGAGTCAAATCAATGAAACTTGTAAACCGGCGCCGGCCGCTGTGGCCGAGCGGTTCTACGTGTTTCAATCCGGAACCGCGCTGCTGCTACGGTCGCAGGTTCGAATTCTGCCTCGGGCATGGATGTGTGTGATGTCCTTAGGTTAGTTAGGTTTAAGTACACTACTGTAAATTAAAATTGCTACACCAAGACGAAATGCAAATGATAAACGGGTATTCATTGGACAAATACATTATACAGGAAATGACATGTGATTACATTTTCACTCAATTTGGGTGCATACATCCTGAGAAATTAGTAGCGAGAACAAGCATCTCTGACCGTAATAACGGCCTTGATACACCTGGGCATTGAGACAAACAGAGCTTGGATGGCGTGTACAGGTACAGCTGCCCATGCAGCTTCAACACGACACCACAGTTCATCAAGAGTAGTGACAGACGTATTGTGACGAGCCAGTTGCTCGGCCACCATTGACCAGACGTTTTCAATTGGTGAGAGATTTGGAGAATGTGCTGGCCAGGGCAGCAGTCGAACATTTTCTGTATCCAGAAAGGCCCGTACAGGACCTGCAACATGCGGTCGTGCATTATCCTGCTGAAATGTAGGGTTTCGCAGGGATCGTATGAAGGGTAGAGCCACGGGTCGTAACACATCTTAAATGTAACATCCCCTGTTCAAAGTGCCGTCAATGCGAACAAGAGGTGACCGTGACGTGTAACCAATGGCACCCCATACCATCACGCCGGATGATGCGCCAGTATGGCGATGACAAATACAAGCTTCCAATGTGCGTTAACCGCGATGTCGAGAAACACGGATGCGACCACTATGATGCTGTGCATGACGGTTTGCCATTCGTGCTCCCAGGTTCGTCGTTGAGTACACTACGGCAGGCGCTCCTGTTTGTGATGCAGCGTCAAGGGTAACCGCAGCCATGATCTCCGAGCTGATAGTCCACGCTGCTGCAAACGTCGTCGAACTGTTCGTGCAAATGGGTGTTGTCTTGTAAACGTCCCCATCTGTTGACTCAGGGATCGAGACGTGGCTGTACGATCCGTTACAGCCATGCGGATAAGATGCCTGTCATCTCGACTGCTAGTGATACGAGGCCATTGGGATCCAGCACGGCGTTCCGTATTACCCTCCTGAACCTACCGATTCCATATTCTGTTAACAGTCATTGGATCTCGACCAACGCCAGCAGCAGTGTCGCGATACGATAAACTGCAATCGCGATAGACTACAATCCGACCTTTATGAAAGTCGGAAACGTGATGGCACGCATTTCTCCTCCTTACACGGGGCATCACAACAACGTTTCACCAGGCAACGCCGGTCAACTAATATTTATGTATGAGAAATCGGTTGGAAACTTTCGTCATGTCAGCACGTTGTAGGTGTCGCCACCGGCGTCAACCTTGTGTGAATGCTCTGAAAAGTTCATCATTTGCATATCACAGATGCTTCTTCCTGTCGGTTAAATTTCGCGTCTGTAGCACATCTTCGTGGTGTAGCAATTTTAATGGTCAGTAGTGTAGTTCAAGGTCTAGGGGACTGATGACCTCAGATGTTAAGTCCCATCGTGCTTAGAGCCTTTTGAACCATTTTTGTAAACCGGCCAAAATCCAAACACTGTTACAAATACAGTTACAGATCAGAAGCTCGACTGCCAACCACAAGCTGTACCAAACTCGCGCCACGTGGGTGAGGGGTAAATAAGTAGCAGCCATGCCGAGTGGAGCACTAAAACCCAAGCAAAGGTGTTCGGTTGGCTAACGAACCTTTGACTAACAGCAGACAGAACATAACCGTTTGAATAATATTACAGCCACATATAAGATAGTAGTAACAAACGAAAAATAAAGTCCTCACTTAGAGGTGCTTGATAATTAAGATTAAGAGGCCCCACCCTCACAAACAATAAAAAGAAAAAGTTCAAATTTGGTAGTGATAACACTCAATGAGTCAATAAATGAAACTGTGTGCTCCGGTAATAGTACACGCAGGGTGTGGCGCATGAAATGAACTCACTTAATACATAAATGCGCGCCGCCTCAATTCCAACGCCGTACTGCAGCCAACTGGGAAGTTGAGACCGAAATTCGTGAAGAACACTCAGATTGGAGCATTAACTGGAAATTTGTGGTAAGTACTATGGGACCAAAATGCTAAGGTCATCCGTCCCTAGGCTTACACACTACTTAATATACGTTGAATTAATTTACACTAAGGACAACACACACACCTATGTCCAAGGGAGGACTCGAAACTCGAACCTCCGACGGGGGGAAGGGGGGGGGGGAGAGCCGCGGGAACCGTGGCAAGGCGCCCTTAGACCGCACGGCTACCCCGCGCTTTGGAGCATTAAATAAAGAAACAAATTCAATAGTTTTATAGGAGTGCACACACGTCTTGCCTGCCTAGAGATAGAAGCAGGCTCAATAAACAAAACTCTTATATGGAACCGAACGTGAATCTCGAACAAACAACCAGAAAACTACCTAACTAATCAGTCACAGTACTGGTACAGGAAATGGCAATTATAGGTATGGTTATCGCCAATCTCGGCTCACTCGCTTTCGATAATCCAAATCGGAAGCTCACCAAACATATCCGTACAACAATCCATGAAGGACAGCTGGAGCCGACACACAGCTTCAACATAGCGCCGTCCGATTCCAAGTCCGGTCGGTCGCTGAAGCACACAGCACGCCCCTTCCCTCGTTATGCGCCCCACACGTCCAAAGGTTTGCAGCCGGCCGCAGCCGAGGTAATAATGGTTTGCAATCCAGTAATCCGCTTTAATGTCTCTCCTGGTATCCCTTTTACGCTCAGAGCTGGTGACAGTTAACTGTCGAACTTGTACAACCCATCAACTGCCTGGCGACCAGGCCAGCTTGGCCGCCTCGTGGCCAGCGAGATATTTCACCTACTCGGTCTCACTCTCACAGTCCTGGCGCCTCCGATCTACGCTCGAACTACGCCCTCCTAAGACAAAGATGTTCTACTAGAAACCGTTGCGCGACCCATCGGTTGTGGAACGTTTCAGGAACACAAGGAAATCTGACTGGTGGGGATAACTACCGTCGACAGGCTTCTGGCTAATGCTCAAAGATGCGACGACATCAGGACGCCAGTGACGAGATCTGCCACACCTTCAATGCCGTTGAAATCCCCTGGTGATCTAGTTATCACTGAGACTTCCGATACGCAACATCTGACCACTCCGTCCTCACTCGTGATTGAGTGGCGGACAGTGGTGGCTTCGCATGTCACTGAGTAGAAGGCTAACGGGGGGACGGGTCGCACGACTGGCTCTTTACGCCTGAGCAACAGGTACGAGGTGCTATCCATGGTTGAAAATACATCTGAGCTAGCATTAGATGCCCCTGCTTTTGGGCCAAAGGGCGATTCTTCCATGCAGTGAGGACAAGTGGAGAGGACAGGTATCCTAGTCATTGGGAACTCAAAGTTAGGCGGGTGATGGAGCCCCTCAGAGAAATAGCAAGCAGGGCGGGAAACAATTTCAGAGTACATTCAGTATGTCTGGCGGGAGTCTCGTCTGCGACCTGGAAAAGGGCCTGCCGCAGGCTATCGAGCAAACTGGGTGCCACCGGCTACGAGTAGTGACAGATGTGGGCACGATTAACGCCTGACACTTGGATTCCGAGGCCCACCTAGGTTCCTTTTGGCGTATGCCCGATTCAATGAATGCAACTAGCGTCGCACTTGGGGTACAGACTAAGAGCTGTCTGCTGTCTATTTGTAGTATCATACCCAGAGTCGATGAGGCCGAGTGAACTAAATCAAAGGCTCAGACGACTCTGCAGTGGTATCTGATTCGAATTTCTCGACCTCCACTGTTGGGTGCCGAATTCTAGGGGGTCTCTCTAATAGGTCAGATGTTCACTACACGCAGGAAACTATACTGCGAGGGTAGCGCAGTACGTGTGGTGTACAACTGGGGTTTATTTTTTAGAGAAGCCTCCCTTGGGCTGAAAGATGAACAGCCTGTCAAAATCGAAGTTACATTAGCCACATTGTTATCAGAGAATACTCGTTCTTGCAGGTCAGACATAGGAAAGGTTAACATGATTTTAATGAACTGCAGAAGCATCCAAGGAAAGGTCCCAGAATTAGTATCGCTTACTGAAGTTTGCAGTGCCCAGATAGTAGCATGAACAGGAAGTTGGTCGAAGCCGGAAGTGAACATCCTAAGTTCAAATTATCGTAAGGATAAAAAATCGCCAGTGGTAGCGGCGTATGTATTGCAGTAAACAACTCGAAAATGTCTAGCGAGTTTATCACGGATCCCGGATTTTAATTAATGTGGGTGAAGTTAAGAATCAAAGGTCGGCAAAAAAACGGTAATCGGACGCTCCTGGGTCAGGAGGTGAAGTGGTAAGACGCTTGAGAGAAAACTTCTAGAAAATCGTTAGTAATTTTCCTGATCATGCTCTTGTTGTTCGGGTGACTTCAGCTCAGTTATAGATTAGGGGAGTCACGCTATCAAAACTGGTGTCAGAGTCAGCGATTCTTGTGACGTTATTCTGAACGCCTTGTTCGAAAATTACTTCGAGCAGATATTAGAGAACCAATGCATGAAGGTAACATCTTAGACCTCCCGACAACAAACGCACCTCAATTACCGAATTAGTTAACGTAGAGGAAGGGATCAATGGTCATAAGGCTGTGATATCAACTAAATACTAAGTGGTATACAAGCAATGTTAAGATGGTGAAAAGACACTTTTGCTTAGCAAGAGCAACAGGATAGCTATTGCAGAGTATCTAAGTAATCAGCATCACATTTTCAGTGTTGAGGACGAACATGTGGACCACAGATGGAAAAAAAAACAGTACTGAAAAGCATCGTTCAATGTGCCTGACAGGGAACCGCCTGAGTTGCGAGGTTTCAAAAGGGGAATGCTATTTACAGCATTCGATACCCCACGTAATGTCTACCACGCAACCAAATACTGACTGCTAACGGCAACAGGGGCGGGACTGCAGGTATCAATGGTGAGCACAGCATAGGGATGTGGAGCGTACTTCAGCTACTTAGTCGACGAGTGGCTCATAACGGTGCAACAGTGCTAGTCGTTTTGATGCAAAGCAGAGCAGCGTCAACGACAAACAAAGCAAACATTGCATTATATCTACAACAACAGTTGCCGAAGTTGACATTTCGTCAAAAAGGAAACCAAGGAATTTCACAGAGTGAAGAAGAAGTAGGAGATGAAGTATTAGCGCTTCTGCAAGACGAGTCAGTGGAATGTGTGGTGTCGTAAACGCTCGACTGTGCAGACAATGTAGACGAAGAGTACGGTGATGACGATACATGCTTAAAAAGTGAAAATGATATTGAAACAGGGGCACAGCCACGTAGTTCATCATCCTTGTCGGACAGGGAGGCACAAATACCGTCTCCCGTGAAACTTAGTAGAGAACAATTGTTGTCCAAGGAGCGAGCGGGTCCTGAACACAGTCACAATCATGTAAGAGCATCCACAACACAATAAAAAAAGAAAGAAAAAATAAATAAATCTACGGTTATTCAAGGGAGGATATGAGCCACACGTTACAAAAACTGGTGTTTACGCTTTTCAAAGATGCTCTATACAACTTACAGGATGTACATGATAGTTACCTACTACGTTATGCACATCATACTGAGCGCAACATAAAAAAAAAAATGGTTCAAATGGCTCTGAGCACTATGGGACTTAACATCTATGGTCATCAGTCCCCTAGAACTTAGAACTACTTAAACCTAACTAACCTAAGGACATCACACAACACCCAGCCATCACGAGACAGAGAAAATCCCTGACCCCGCCGGGAATCGAACCCGGGAATCCGGGCGTGGGAAGCGAGAACGCTACCGCACGACCACGAGATGCGGGCGCGCGCAACATAGATTGCAGTAATTTCAAAGGGAGTCATGAATGGTTGCATAATTTCAAACAGTGCTACAAAATTGGAAGACATAAGATAACGAAATTTCAAACAAAGCGTCAACCTGACGATTCACAGCAAACTGAGGAATCGGCTCGAAAATTTGTAAATGAGCTAATCAAACTTATCCTATCTTTCAGTAATAATTTGTTTCAACTCCATCCAATCGGGATTTGAAGAGAACATGCATCTGAAAGGAACCCTGGAAACTAGAAATACCAAGAGAATTGTATCAATGTCAACGAAAGTCAAAGCCTTAACACATTCGTATACAATTATGGCGACTGTTAATCTGTATAGTTAATTGGCTGGAGAGTTATTTATTGTGCTGCTACGTTTCTTTCTCGTGTGCGCGATCTTCCAAAGGCAGTAGGGAATATTTACGGCACAGCAAGCAAGTGTGGGAAAATTTGCGTAAAACAACTATGGTATGAGCACTGTTTTTAGTCAATAGCTGGCCGAAATAATTTGCTTTTCCTTGATTCCTGGTCTGCGTAAAAAAATCATATTGCTTTTGAGCAACCTGTTCCTCCTGAAAAGTGTGTGACATTACAATTCATACTACCTGCAAACAATGGACAAATTCAGCCTCTGGATTTTCTTTTTTCTTCCGTGCCTATGAAACATATTATCGCACTATGTGCAGCTAGGCCTTAAAGGATAGCCAATTTCACGATAAGCTCTACGACAAGCTGTTTCACATGCGGTTGCAAGAAGGATGCGAGACAGTGCTAACATAGGATTGTAAGAGTGAGGCACATACTCTCTCTCTCTCTCTCTTTCTATCTTTCTCTCTCTCTCTCTCTCTTTCTCTCTTCCTGTCTCTCTTTTTACACTACTCAGCAGGTCATAGTGCCTTTTTATGTTGGCTGAGTGACGGAATATAGGACATATCTAGATTACAAGAATGATAACGTTCATGCTGAGGGTAGCAGAGGAATGGAAAGAAAGGAACCCTGCGTCGCGACCTTTTGGCGAGCACCGAATGCGCTTCGCAACAGTGAGAGTAAGATAAGAGCATGTGGCTGCCCATCGTGCCTGAGATACCAACCGGGAGATGGAATACTGTGATGCATCGTGACCTAAAGATGCATTCATCACTCCTTTTCCTTGATTCGATGGATGACTGGCTTTATACGAGGGTTGTCCACAAAGTAAGTTCCGATCGGTCGCGAAATGGAAACCACTGATAAAATCCGGTAAAGCTTTGCACAGATGTGTTGGGCAGCGTCTCTAGTATGCCCGTAGATCGTGTCGCGACGCTCTTTTCAGTTTTGAGTGAACAGTGAGCACGTAAAGATGCGTAGGGAATAGCGTCTCCCACCAAGTATTAGGGCCTGGTTAGAGATTTCGCCTGTCTCATGCAGCCCACATAACACAAGTGTCGAGCAGTTCCTTCTTCAAGCCAATTGTCGGACGTACACTATAGGGGCAATGCAGACGCTCCTGCAGCTTTTCCGACGAGAAATGTTTGATCACCCACGTTTCTGGTTTTCACTGTAGTTTCCATTTCGCGACCGATCGGAACTTACTTTCAGGACAACCCTCCTTAACGGAATCAGTTTAGTGTACAAAGGGCCGATGACACTCCCAGTCCGCCAATCAACAATGACATTCGTATACGAAAAATGTCATTTTCATGTAGCGCAAACACCTGCTAATAAAATAAACACCTGAAACTTCGTGACAGATTAAAACTGTGTGCCGGACCGAGACTCGAACTCGGGACCTTTGCCTTCCGCAGGCAAGTGCTCTACCATCTAAGCTACCCGAGCACGACTCATGACCCGTCCTCACAGCTTCAATTCTGCCAGTACCTCGTCTCCTACCTTCCAAACTTCACAGAAGCTCTTCTGCGAAACTTGCAGAACCAGCACTCCTGGAAGAAAGGATATTGCGGAGACATGGCTTAGCCACACCCTGGGGGATGTTTCCAGAATGAGATTTTCACTCTGCAGCGGAGTGTGCGCTGACATGAAACTTCCTAGCAAATTAAAACTGTGTGCCGGACCGAGACTCGAACTCGGGACCTTTGCCTAGGTCCCGAGTTCGAGTCTCGGTCCGGCACACAGTTTTAATTTGCTAGGAAGTTTCATGTCAGCGCACACTCCGCTGCAGAGTGAAAATCTCATTCTGAAAATAAACATTTATTTGCTAAAGGTATCGATCGAACTGATCATCCTCAGATAAAATAAAATTGTTACTACTGCATATGTAGCCTGTAACATCAAGAACAAAAATAAAATTATGGAAAATCATCCTGGGTCAGTGTTGTCAACTCATTTGTACACTGTCCAATCACATTAATGCTATTACCTTTCAAAAGCCAGTGTAAGCACCTTTTGCAGCGAGGACCTCTTCGAGACGTGCAGGAATAGAGTCAGTGAGGTTCTGGGAGGCACTGACAGGGATCTCGAGCCAAGCCGACTCCTGTTGTGTGGCCGCCTGCTCTACGTTACTCGGATGAGAAAGCATGGTGCGAACAGCCCGATCGGGGTGATTTCACAGATTCTTGACTGGTTTAAATCCTGGGGGTTTGATGGCCAAGAGTGTTTGGTAAACTCATCCTGGTGCCGAGCTGTGTGACACGTTGCACTGTCCACCTGGTAGATGTCGTCATTCCGAGGAAACCCAACCGTATGTAGGGGTGAGCATGGTTCACAATATGGATGCTTACTTAAGTTGACCCACTGTGCCTTCCAGAACGACGAGATCACCCAAGGGATGCCTCTAAAACATCTCCCAGAGCATAACGCTCCCCCTTCGGCCTGCAGCATTTGCTTTCGTTTCACACCCGACACGCCAACGGCCATGATTGTGATGGAGCATAAAACGCGATCCATCTCAAAGACCACACCTGTCGCCACTCGGTGGACATCCGGTTACGGTATTGGCGGGCAAATTCCAGTCTTAGTCATCGACGAATACCAGTCAGCACAGTTGCAAGAACCAGGCGTCTGCTGCTGTGGCCCTTACGTAGCAACGTTCGATGAGCCATCATTGAGGAGAAACTGTTGGTAGCCTCATGGTTCACAAGGGAGGTTAGTTGCTCAAAACGTGCACCTCTTTTCGACCGCATACATCTCCGCAGCCTTTGCGCCGGTTTTGGAAGGCTCCATTTTGCCATGCATGACATACTTTAACCACGGCGGCATCGGAACAGTTTACGGACTTAGCCGTTCCGAAAATGCTTTCACCTTGGCCCGAAACCCAAAAATCATGTTCTCTTGGACGTCTGATGAACCACTCCATTGCTGCCTTACGACAACCACGTGCATCCCCCCTACATGCTTTATGTACCCTCCACTGCTAGCAGTCACCTGCCGTCTACGGGCTGTTGCATGCTGACGCCAAATATGGGCGTGGCCGCTGGACCTTCTACAGCCGAATTACCGTAGGAAAGTGTCCATTTATATGGTTGTTGCTATTACGTAGAGTGCATTCTGCTAACTATCTGACAATATATATAGCTATAAACAGCAAATAATTTTGGAAAAGTGCTATGGCACTGTGGATGAATTGGCAGATACGCTGTTGACTTCTTTCCGTAAGTGGCGCTGATTAATTATCATTTCTAAGACGTCTGTTTCATTTACTACAGAAACTAGTCTGTACTATACTGTCCAAACAGATTTACAGATAACAAGAGTGGTACGTCTACATCTACATCTAAGTGATTAGTCTGCTATTCACAATAATGTGCCTGGCGGAGGGTTCAGTGAACCATCTTCAAGCTGTCTCTCTACCTTTCCACTCTCGAACAGAACGCGGGAAAAACGAGAACTTAAAGATTTCTGTGCGTGCCCTGATTTCTCTTATTTTATCGTGAGGATCATTTCTCCCTATGTAGGTGGGTGGCAACAGAATATCTTCGCAATCGGAGGAGAAAACTGGTGATTGAAATTTCATGAGAAGATCCCGTCGCAACGAAAAACGCCTTTGTTTTAATGATTGCCACTCCAATTCACGTATCATGTCTGTGGCACTATCTCCCCTATTTCGCGATAATACAAAACGAGGTGCCCTCCTTTGAACTTTTTTCAATATCATCCGTCAGTCCCACCTGATACGGATCCCACACCACACAGCAATACTACAGAATAGGACGCGCAAATGTAGTGAAAGCAATCTCTTTAGTAGATCTGTTGCACCTTCTAAGTATTCTGCCAATGAATCGCAATCTTTGGTTTGCTCTATCCACGACATTATCTATGTGATTGTTCCAATTTAGGGTATTTGTAATTGTAATCTCTAAGTATTTAGTTGGAAATACAGCCTTCAGATTTGTGTGACTTATCGCTTAATCGAAATTTAGCGGATTTCTTGTAGTACTCATGCGAAAAACTTCACACTTTTCTTTATTCAGGGTCAATTGCCACTTTTCGCATCATACAGATATCTTATCTAAATCATTTTGCAATTCGTTTTGGTCATTTGATGACTTTACAAGATGGCAAATGACAGCATCATCTGCATACAGTCTAAGACGGCTACTCAGATTGCCTTCTATGTCGTTAATATAGATTAGGAACAATAGAGGGCCTATAACACTTCCTTGGGGAACGCCGGATATTACTTCTGTTTTACTCAATGACTTTCCGTCTATTACTACGAACTGTGACCTTTCTGACAGGAAATCACGAATCCAGTCGCACAACTGAGGTGATACTCCGTAGGCAAGCAGTTTGGTTAGAAGACGCTTGGGAGGAACGGTGTCGAAAGCCTTCTGGAAATCTAAAAATATGGAATCAATTTGACATCCCCTGTCGATGGCACTTATTACTTCATGAGTATAAAGAGCTAGCTGTGTTTCGCAAGAACGATATTTTTTGAATACGTGCTATGTGTCAATAAATCGTTTTATTCGAGGTACTTCATAATGTTCGAATACAGTATATGTTCCAAAACCCTACTGCAAACCGACGTTTGTGATATAGGTCTGTAATGGTATAGGCGTTTTCAGTCCCTGTCGGTTACCAGAGTGAATCGGTAAGTGAATAGTAATTATCAGCTACATTGTTCTGGGTAAAGCAACTCTCGAGGATCGATCCATTCGGAGGGCATCGGTGAACTGCAGTGTACCTACGAGAGAGAAGACTTATAAATCATTTGCACGGTTTTTGCTAGAATGTTGCTCGTGCAGCAGTCACATCACATTAGCGCATTACAGTAGAAACCAGCGCATACGAAGAGACACCGCGTGAGTGAAATTAGAGCTAATATGGAGACTAATCGACAATCAGGTGATCTCAAAAGGTATTTGTGAAGGGAACAGGAGAAAGGGGGTTGGGGGAATCAGATAGTGGTCCCAGAAGCACCCTGCGCGAAACACAGTCAGGTGGATTGCGGAAAATTGTTGTTGATACAGAGATTATAGGTTCGTTTCCTTTGCAGTGGAATATAACAAAAATGTTATAGTAAGAAGTTTAACAAAATACTGAAAACTGAAAATCGAGCATTCCGAAACAATTTTATTAATGGACGGAATCACCTATCACGCATTTTGCACACTGTGTATCATCATAATCATACGAATAAGAATAGACTGTGTTTGATAGCGGTATTCATATATTCTCTCGGAATTATGCATACAGACGAACATTCTTGGAAATGTTCCACGCTATTCTTTCTTGTCGCACCAAGTGGTTGAGGATATAGCCGTAAAGCACACCTAAACAACGCCGTCCCATCGTGTCAGGGTGAAACTGAACACATTGGAGAGTGCTATGGATAACGTGAGAAGAGTGTGCCAAAAAACAATGTTCTTAATGAATCCCGCCCTATTCATTCTTTTCTCGACATCGTACGTCATGGCAGACCCCCAAACTGTGACACCTCAGCCGATCCGGTATTTTGCCGCCTGATAGATTCGAGCATCAGCAGTACTCCTGCTCCAACCTTTCTGTATCATCGCTACACATAAAGTGCTCCAGCTGCTCTTACCGGCTGAGCTATCCAGGTGCGATGCAGGAACCGCTCTCTCAGGCTAAGATCTGTTAGTACATCACTCCTACTTTCTCTTTACTTCCGAACAGTTCCTTGTTCTGCCCATTTCCGTACTTATCTCGATTCTAACTGGGACCCATAATTTTCTTAAACATCTATTTATATTTCAGTTTCTGTCTGTGTTCTTTTCCGGATATATTTAGAAATTCTGAGGCACACGATATCGAGAACCTTGATAGCCTAGGATCAATTTAAGGTGTCGATTCCTTTCTTTTTTACTTCGTCAATAAAATTCTGTCACTTTTGTCTTCGATGGATGGAGGGAGAGGTGGCTATACTTATAGTAGCCCAGGAGACTTTTAGTAGCAACCTCTAGCGCTCTCTCTACATTTTCATATCTATCAGAGATTCAATGGTGTCCTTTCACGCTATGATTTTCTTCGCTGCCTTCAGTTATTTTAATCGTTTGTCGAAACACGTTGCCTAGGTCTACTGGAACCTTTTTTTACGTATAGATTGTTTTGCTCATTACTGCAAATGACTTTTAAATGTAAGTTTACTAGTTTCTAACGACTACGAGTAAGGATTTGAAGGGAAGGAAATGAGAATAGCGGTACTGTGAGTAACACTAATTATAAACGGAGCTGTTTCGATGTTATTTTACATCTCCACATCTACGGAACTGGGCGACCACAGCTACATCATCAGCGTACAGAAGAGACTTGATGTTTTCAGGACGAGATTGTCATTGGTATGTACAGTGAACAACATTGGAGAGGATCTGTAATAACATGTATCTGTAGTCTTCTTTTCATTAGTATGTATATTAAAAACATTGACAACAATAAGCTCTAGTCCTTAACAATGAACTACGATTTTTAATTTACTCCTTTTTGGCTTCAAAATAATTTCCTTCTGTTATAACCTATTCATGAGCAATAGTATAATTCGTATCTGATGCACGGGCCGGCAAGATATTTGCTTTTATAGTAATTGGTAAGACATTAGCACGCTTCCTGGGGAACGAGAGAATTGTGTTCGCTTCCGAATGTTACCTGCCAAGAAATCCTTCTCGTCGCCTCGAATACTGTCAGATAGCAAAGTCCTCGCTGACCAATCGTCTCTACGCTCGGCCCGGCTATCCAGTACGCTCCTCCGGACTCCCGCAGGCCTGCCAACATTAGAGGCAGGCTAGCCCCGCTGTTTGGCTTTTAATGACCGCCGCCGCTGCCGTGTTTGCAAGCTTTAATTAAATCCGCTATTTACATAAAGTTAAAGCGCGCTGTGATAGTGGCACGACCATCGGGCCCAAGGGTAACGTACTCCGTAATTACCGAGAAATTCGTTTCGGCTTTAATTACCGCTAGATTTAATTCTAACTGCACCTCTCTTTTTCCACTGTAACAACGGAAAGAAAGTTGGAAAATAAAATAGTTATCTGGACGAGCGCTAATTGTCCGGTACATTAGGCTTGCATGTCGTTTTTAATGGCGTCGTTCAGTGATGATGGCATCAATATTTCGTTATTGAAAAAAAAAAAAAAAGTGAACAGCAATAATGAACGTCACAAGTGTCACAAATCCCTTACAAAAAAGTACGAGGATAAGTCAAAAAGTAATGCCTCCTATTTTTTTTCTACGTTTAATTGTCAGGAAATTTAAATGCAATTACATAGGTTGAAAACCACAACATTGAGGATCATTTTGTCATTTTTCAATGTAATCTCCGCCCATCTCTACAGTTTTGGTCCATCTTTGAACAAGGGCATGTATCCCAGCACGGTAAAAATCACAGCTCTGCTTCCTAAGCCATTGACGCACGGATGTTTTGACGGCCTCCTCATCTTCAAAATGAATCCCACGATGAGCTTCTTTTAGTGGCCCGAACAGATGGAAGTCTGATGGTGCCAGGTCAGGGCTGTATGGGGGATGAGGCAAAACTTCCCATCCAATTTTGACAATCTCGTCAGAGGTGTGACGACTGGTGTGTGGTCTTGCATTGTCATGCAAAAGAAGAACATCTGCCATTGATTTTGTTGGGCGAACTCGCTGAAGACGTGCTTTAGGTTTGTTGAGGGTTGTGACGTATTGAACAGAATTTATTGTGCATCCCTGCTCCAAAAAATCAACCAGAATCACACCCTCTGTATCCCAGAAAACTGTTGCCATAACTTTCCCTGCCGATCGCACAGTTTTGAATTTTTTCTTCCTCGGCGAGCTTGTGTGACGCCACTCCATTGACTGCCTCTTTGATTCGGGTTCAAAAAAATGCACCCATGTTTCGTCCCCGGTCACAATTTTTTTCAGAAACTCATCTCCCTCCAAACGGAAGCGCTGCAAGTGTTTGGAGGCTATTGTTTTCCTTGCCTCTTTATTCTGATCGGTTAACATTCTTGGAACCCACCGTGCACAAACTTTTGAGTACCCCAATTGTTTAATAATCGTGATCACACTGCCTTTACTAAGAGAAATAATGCGACACACTTCATCTGCAGTCACCCGACGGTCACCACGAATGATGTCATCAACTTGCTGAATGTTGTGTGGAGTCACTGCACTCACCGGCCTGCCGCTCCGCTTTTCGTCAGTCAACGGTGTTTGCCCTTCAGCTTCCTTACAACGACGAACCCATCGTCTAACAGTGCTGACATCCACTGTCACAACACCATACACCTTCTTCAGTCTTTCATGAATGCGTATGGGCGTTTCACCTTCTGCATTCAAGAATTCAATCACACAACGCTGTCTCAAACGAACATCGATGTCGGCCATCTTACAAACTTCTGCTGTGCTGCCACCTGTTGACACAGAAAGTTACTACTGCAGTGGATTGCAGAAGAAGGTTTGAGGAATGGCACCAAATTCAAATTTTTCACTTAACTTAATTTCTTTAAGTAGAAAAAAAATGGGAGGCATTACTTTTTGACCGACCCTCGTAGATATCTACATTACTCTGCGGGTGAATGACGTGAAATTACCACCGCGTATATTTCTCATCAGAATGGCCAATTGATACGATATTTTCACACAATCAAAGTATATTGTTACTGGACAGCGATGCCAACAATGACAGGAAAGATTTTTAATGGTATCATGTGTTTATCCCTTGGATAGCGCGTTGCATATTTTTATGATGAAATAATATCGGAGGTGATACAGATCAGTGCTATCTGTTGCTGTTAGAAATTCTTGGTATCCAATCATTACAATGTCTGTTCCATTATAGCCATCGGTCATACAGTACCTACCTCTACTTGTAAATGAGCCCTGTTGGCATCACAATGTGCAACTTCAGCGTGCATGGAATGTGAATCAATTAGTCCACAATAGTGGGTAATCGTTACGCAGAAGCTTTCTTCACAGACAAGTCACCATACACAGTATATCAGTTTCCACCAACGTTAGGCGACGTTGAGCCACAGACAGGAAAATGCCTACAAGTTTTGTAGAAAATTTATTTGTATAATCTTGTTTAGCACCCCACTGAACTTAATAACTTACTCTGAGACATCATCTCCAAGAAATGATATTTTAATACAAAGATATATAAATTCATTCGTTCCTTGTTGAATTTTGTTATTTATGCAGTTTTCGCTCGACATGGGGTCGCACCACGGAAGGCCGTCTGAAATTCTTTTAGAGTTATGAAATAAATTCTTGTAAATCACCATTTCCGGTTGCTTTTATGATCAAATCGTTTTATCGGAAACGATATGTATTGGATCATGCGAAAACGTAATGCCTGAAGAAGAAGAAGAAAAAAATGGTAACATTCAGATACATAAGCACAACAGTTGTTAATTGCAATGGCCCATAAGTTGTCTAAAAATTAAATAAACCAAAAAATTCTTTTTGAACTTCGTGTAGGACGATAGAAAAATATTTTTCACTTTTGAAAGAGATGCATGTATCACTAACTTTACGTCTTAAAAAATCTTACGTTGCTATAAATTACGGTGGTACGATATGTGTGTAAGATTCAGAGGCGTTCTTTACTGCTGTAATTTTTCGTTCTACCTAGGTTATTTTGACCGTTTATCGTTACAAATTGTTCAGTTCTACTTGAATGCTTTTTAAGTGTAGATTGGTTTTGCACATTGTTACAACAAAGTTGTAGAGGATACGTTTACTAATTTATAACGACTACAAGTTCGGCAGTAGTTTATAATCCGACGAAAAGAAAGCTGACGCGATACGCTGAACAGTAATTGTAAATGAAGTTGTTTCGCTGTTATGGTACGATGCAAGTGGCTCCTACATTATCTCGTATATTCCTGAAGCCACGCTACAGTGTGTTCCACTGCCACCTTTCACCTTTCCTGCTCCATTCACTAAAGGTTTGCGGAATAAGTCGCTGTCAGTAAAGCCTTAGGACGGGATGTTCAAAAAGTCTCTCCGCAGTGCCGTATGATTGTTAGCCGCGCTTGCCGTATGCCGCAGTGAATACACCGAAATGAAACTCAGTGAAATACAAGTTATTAATTTCATTTTCACTGACAAAATTTCCCATTAAATGTTGAAAGTGTCCCCCCTGTTGTTGAATACACAATTCAGTTCGTCTAATCATGTTTCCAAACACAAGCTGTAACATTTCTTCTGTAACAGAAGCAGTGAAAGTGGATATTGCAGTTTTCAGTTCATCGATGGATTTTGGACGGTTTTTATAGACTTGCTTTCGCTGTGCCCCAGAAGAAAAAGTCAGGTGGTGTTAGGTCAGGCGATCGTGGAGGCCAAAGTCCCTGTGAAATTATGCGATCACCAAAAACATCAGCAAGCAGTGACATTGAAGCGCGAGCTGTATGCACGGTTGCACCATCTTCTTGCAAATAACCGGCTAACAATCATACGGCACTGCGGAGAGACTCTTTGGATGGTGGGAGAGTCCACTTGAAGGGAAGTAACCTAGGCAGGCGAACAATCATACGGCACGCGCGGCTAACAATCATACGGCACTGCGGAGAGACTTTTTGAACATCCCGTACTACTCCAAGGTCTCTAGTTTTACCGGCACGGCGATTTAACCTGATTTTGACCTTCTGAGGTGGCGCAGTGGTTAGCGCACTGGACTCGCATTCGGGAGGACGACGGTTCAAACCCGCGTCCGGCCATCCTGATTTAGGTTTTCCATGATTTACCCAAATCGCTGCAGGCAAGAGCACGGACGATTTCATTCCCCATTCGTCCTTCATCCGGTGGGACCGATGATCTCGCTGTTTGATCCTCTGCCCCCAGATCAACCAACCAACCAATTAAAAATGTTGCTTGAGTCAACTCGGAACGTACGCTGACTGAATTTTGACAGTACATCTCTCCCTGACGAGCAAAGAATTTTTTAATAAACACTATCTGCCACTGTGCACGATTTCTTCACTTTTCCTCAATTACCTAATCTAGATGCCGCGACGTTTCTCTGAAAAATAGCATGGCCAGTTTTCTTCGCCATCATTTCCGAATCTTAGTCGCTCTTCCATCTGTAATGATTCGTCGTCGTCGGCGAAGCTCTGTCACATCACCCTACCTCCCTCTTTACCTTTTATTTCAATCTTCCATATCTCATCTATTAACAACATCTGACAAGTATTGCAGACTGATGAACAGTGCTCGACAGTTGGTGGACTATGGTTTTGTAGTACCACCTTTGTAGGTGTTTTAGCTTTCTTTTGGATTCGCGATAGCCGACACACTCGTCTTGAGAGATTTAGCAACTGAGTTGACATTGAAAATAATTCTCATTTATTGTTCCGTCTCAGTTGCACGCTTTTAATTAGATTACATGTTTCGATCACTCTGGATCATCTTCTGATCTAAGTAGTTGCATCGACAGCCCGTCTCGTTTATTCAGGACCATATACCAGAGTGCTGACATGTGGTTTTGAGTAAACAAGACGGGTTTTGATGCAGCTACTTAAATCTGATGATGATCCAGAGTGATGGAAACATGTAATTTAATTAAAAATGTGCAACTGAGACAGAGCAATAAATGACAATTGTTGTATTTTCGATTCTTTCTACAAATCTTACACTGATATCTGCCATTCTTGCAACTAGTTTTATCTCACTTTTTAGCTGCAGTAACTCCACAGGTGAAAGCAATTTTTTTGAATACAGAATCAACCACTCTGGCTGCTCTTAGTTTGAGTAAAATATCCTTTTATTTTTTGATCTTTACTAAAGCGCAATTTCGGCTTTGTAACAGTTTCCAAACGAGTCTGAAATACATACCATGTACATCATAACTAAAACACAAAACATAAGATAACGATTGGTTGTTTACTAGGAAGAATAAAAAGGTAAAAAACACATTACGTAACTCGATCATTTTTAATTGGCTCACAGCTTGCCACCGTATCCGTTTACATGACTCAGGCACTTGATTATTTGTACATAATTATGTATTCAAAACTGCGATGTGACAATCTCTTATTAAAAGCTAGTATATTATAACTTTATTTCTGCTTATCACTGGCAAAGAAAGAATATCCAGACACTCGATGAAAAGCTATCCAACTTATGTAGTTTTGAGAGGATACACCCTGCAGGTGCTGCATTTAGGATCAATAGCATACCACCTGCTTCTCCTTTATAATATCGGCATCTGACAGAAGAAATAACGTGCGCAGTTTCAGCCAGTATCTAGAAGAAAATCTTTTATTTTCAGATCTGTCCTCTGCAGGCAAAACTGCACGTTTACTATAAGTAATGCAATATACGTGAAACTGTTGTGAATACATTCTTGTTTCTAGTGCAGTTGCTAGAAAGTTAAAATAGTCAGAATTTCTCAAACTACCATGTTTAATCATTTCAGCTACTATACACTCTGGACACTAGAGTTGTTAATTTAATCCAGTACTGAGTATAAAGCACGAGCAATCTACCAAACACAAGCCAGCGACAATTCTCATCAGCAATGGAAATGGCTGGCAATGCTGGAACTAACAGGGGCTGTGGGGCTACTAGGCAATCCAGTCCCCACTCTTGCATGCATTAGTATTACCCCGAAGTTTTAAGCAGTGCGTGAAGACAGATTTAGAATTGAGTGTCTTTCATACTCACTTATTTGCAACGCATTTAGTGAAGCCAACGAATGAAGATGGCTCTTGACATCTAATACGCTACTCACGTAATTACATTGGAGGAAAAATAAAGACGTACAGGACAGTAAGTATTTAAAAAGTAGAGAACAGACAGGACAGGACACACATAGTATAATTATTTTTCTTAAGATACATGTTTTCTCTAACTTATCCTTTATTAATCACGAATGTGAGTCATCCATAAGGTTCTAATTCAGTTCTGTATTATTGAAACAATGATCAAATTACTGTACTTAGCAACCGTTGTTTAAAAAGAGCCTTCGTCCGAAATACCGTTGTTATAATTGATGTAAGCCGCCTCACTCATTTATGGATAATAGCACCGACGTATGTCATTTAAGTAATCTGCCAATTACTTTCTTTCCTAATTGCTCCGCGCTAACTGTTTACGTATTCCTTTCTCTTTTCTCTTTTGCTCGTACTTTTTCATTCGCTTTCTCAGCTCCCTGTGTATCATATCAGGCAGCTACCACTACTTCTTTCCCCACTTCACAGATACTCCCTCTAGCACGCTGATTACCAAATTTATTAGTGTGTTAGTTGTTGCGCTAAAATACGCACGATTATGTTGTGGCGAGATACATGGTTCTTCGATACCAGTAATGTTGACCGAAAACGCTGATTTCCCAAAAACTAAAAAAAAAAAACTATCAAGGGATTTTTAAGTCAGGACAGAATTTGGTTGAATTACCGTCGTTTCAAAGGGTAAATCGTGTTTTTTGATGTTGTTCATTCAGTTCGTTGGCCACATTATTACCTTTAAATTATATAGTGTCGTCAATGTACCTCTTGTAATGTTTCGTCTTCTGTCTACATTCAGCGTACTCTAGAAAACCTAGACTTTACAAGCTATTAACACATACATCCCGATGGTCAGTTCACCTTTGGATGATGAAATGATTCGTTAATAATGAGAAAAATTAAACAAAGGAAAACACCGTGTTCAATAGCTTCTCGTTCTATCAGGACGCTGGTATGCACACTTACTATGTTCAATGACGTTAATTCAGCTGCGGAGGGGATTGTAACACTGTTCATCTCATTCGCTATTATTTATAGTAGTATGTGTGTCGCTTCATAAAATCTCCGGCCATAAAGTTCCGAGATTGATTTTATTCCTGGCATATAAACGATTTCAACGCAGTAGGTACGATGACTGCTTGAAGACCATGGCAGCTTGAACTAACAACTATGAACAACAGATATGGATTTGGTCAGTCGTCAGTAGTGGATGTGCGGCCGTAGTGGGTCCTTGTTGTATCAGAAATGGCAATGGAGAGACATCTCTAAATCAAGTATTTACGAGATTCTCCAGAGTATTTGGAAGAAGCGGAAAGTGTGTAAGGTCAATCCTGCATCCCTTGACTGTCGAACAGAAACGACGACCCCTGGACGCCTGCCGCGACTTGCTTGCAATTCAAAACACGGACAGTTCTTTTCTGGAAAAAATCACCTCAGATGGTGTTATCGGTAAGAACCTACCACAAAAAGAAAAAGAGCAGAAGCTTACATGAAGAGTAAATGCTCTGGCGACATAAAGGACGCGCGAGTTGAATAAAATCCCAAAGAAGGACTTTTAGGACAGTTTCACAAGCTTGTATGAAAGTTCTGTGTCTTGTACTCGAGACAAGAGAGACAATTTAGAACATTTGAAGCATTAAAACCACCAGCTGAACCATTCAATGTTCTTTATCTATCCAGCGTAGAAACTTTTTGGACTGACGGGATAAGTACGAATCTTTTAAATAAATGTATTACGATGACGATGATGATATTTGGTTTGTCGGGTGCTCAGCTGCTTGGTAATCAGCGCCCATACAAAGTCCCAGTCTTTGAACTGTCCAGCCTCGCCACTTTCCCGAGTGATGGTGAAATAATGAGAGCAACACAAACACCCAGTTCCTGGGCGGAGAAAATTCGTGACCAAAAGGGAATCGAACCCGGGACCCCATGATCCAGACAGTAGCAGCAACGCTAGCCAGCAGCCGTGGACAACGTATTGCGATGTGTTGGGGGTTCAGTTTAAGTGTCTGTCTCATCGAAAATTAATCTCTTATATTATTGAGAATTTTCTTTCTCACATTTGCTTGAAAGCTCTTTAGTGGATCCCTTTTGACCTCTGTAATATCAGTTTCAGGGGTAAATTTGTCACTACTCCTTCTCTGTAAACGCCACAGGTTTATGCCCGTCAAGGGTTTTGATGATAAGTAATTTAATTGTAACTGTATATTACATTAATTAAATACCCAATATACTTATGTTCCCTTCCTTTCTTTCCTGTTTAAAAGATCTCGGGTATGGAATCTAATGAGAATTCCTGTTTACTCAGCGTTCTTCATAATAGGTTGGATAACCTAGTGAACTGTTTTTCCACATTATTCCTTCTAGCCCTGACGTCTCTACTTGTTCTGTTCGGTTAATATCCCCTCATAGTACAAATTTTAAATCCATCCTGCCACCTTCCAAGAATGAGACAGTCAATAAATCACTACTTACAACTTCTATCAATTCTCCCCAGCATGTATTTATTGGCCTATGATCTCTTTCCTACACTAAAAACTACAAGACATTAACCTTACTGAGATAATGCGTAGACTTACCCTATAACCTATCCAACTGCACGTGTGAAGGTGTCTTGCTTTCAAAAAATTGCAGTACTAGTCCAGTACAATGTTGTTGTCAGTACTCACATCTGCCCATTTCCCTGTTGTTAATTGGAATGACAGGCCCATAACTAATGTTGAGACAACACAGCCACAGTGCTTCCAGGGGCCAGGTAGAGAATGGATACCTCAAAGGCCAACTCGTCGTTCTTCAGCCCAACTGTGCATGATACCTCCTTAGTACCCAAACCTGCAGCAGCACAAGGGAAGCAAGACACTATTTTTAAATACTCTAAGGCTGCAGCTAAGGGCAACACTCAAGTGAAGCCGTTTAGCTTTATTCAGTGTACTTAATCAGTATCTGGTGTAAGAAGGTCCAATATGCCTTCTGAAGAAGACAACTTTAGAATGTAATTTTTCCTCCTATCTATGTACTTCTCAATTCGTTCGAGCAATCAATCATTCATGATAGGAAACACAGTCATAGCTCAGTCACTCAAAATGATTCAGAAATTTTACTTGTTAGAATGAAATCAGGCGATGATTCTTCTTCTCTGGGGGCTCGTGCTTTGCGGCAGTGTGCTAATCTGTACAAATAAAATGCCTCGTAATTTTGGAGTGTTGTGTAATCAGTCGGGAAACCTCAGATCTAGCGGATATTTGGCTTCGATGAAGTTTAACCTTCCGAAGAAGTAATGGAGCTCTTCGATTATTAAATGCAGGTTCGTATCCAGTCTTTCGGAAGTTCCCTCCTGATTAACAATTACGCAATATATCGATGAATATTATTAATTCTCAAATGTCAAATACACACCTTTTGTATGAAGGAGCAATATATATATATATATATATATATATATATATATATATATATATATTTCCCTTTTAATCGTACAGTTCGTCTCAGTTATCTTTTGTCATAAATCTCAATATTCAGATTACAGTTCTTCAAAACAAAAAACCAGGCTAATCGGCACGAAGACAATCTCGGAAGCTTTTTTCTTCTAACAACCTCCAGAGAGAGTACTACAAAGAATAATTATGTGCTCATGGAATAGCTATTCTATGAAACTATTTTGCGCATGGATTCTGCGAGTATGAAGATAGAAAATTAGTAAACGTCATTCAAGGGTAGAATTGTATCAGAATAATTCATCGAATATAAAGAGATATTACAAAAATTGTCGAAACCTAGATCAAAGGTTCCAATAAACCTTTATTTGCAACGTGGGATGATTTTTCCAGCTTCTCGAAAAAACGTTTATGTAAACAGAAAGTGTTGTAATGAATTCCGTAAGGTCTTCCTAACGCTTTACATGGAATAAAGAAAACAATGGCGTTAAAACAAAGGGAAATATCTAAACTGATGCCTGTCCTGCACGTGGGAATTCTTCGAACCCAGTGCAAAGTACGAGTAAACATAAGCGGAAAGTGATTTATGTAAGAGCGCTGGTAATGTGTACAGGGAACATTGAACTACGAGTTATTTCATATGAAAAAACATTCCAGAATTTGAGCTGAAGAAAGTACATATCCAGAAGAAATCTGATAACGACTGTATTGAATTAAATGACCTCCTAAACAACTAAAAGAAATGAAATTTATTTTGCCTGAAAATTTCAGTGCAGTGAAGTGTTTAACAAATTATTTCCCATCCGTGTTTCCTCCTCCCTCCTCTCCTTCCAGCCGTCCATATTTTTCACAGTGTGGCGTCCGCTTATTAAAGAAAATAGATTATGATATGAACCATGGACCATGGACCTTGCCGTTGGTGGGGAGCCTTGCGTGCCTCAGCGATACAGATAGCCGTACCGTAGGTGCAACCACGACGGAGGGGTATCTGTTGAGAGGCCAGACAAACGTGTGGTTCCTGAAGAGGGGCAGCAGCGTTTTTCAGTTGTTGCAGGGGCAACAGTCTGGATGATTGACTTATCTGGCCTTGTAACACTAAACAAAATGGCCTTGCTGTGCTGGTACTGCGAACGGCTGAAAGCAAGGGGAAACTACAGCCGTAATTTTTCCCGAGGGCATGCAGCTTTACTGTATGGTTAAATGATGATGGTGTCCTCTTGGGTAAAATATTCCCGAGTAAAATAGTCCCCCATTCGGATCTCCGGGTGGGGACTACTCAAGAGGACGTCGTTATCAGTAGAAAGAAAACTGGCGTTCTACGGATCGGAGCTTGGAATGTCAGATCCCTTAATCGGACAGGTAGGTTAGAAAATTTAAAAAGGGAAATGGATAGGTTAAAGATAGAAATATTGGGAATTAGTGAAGTTCGGTGGCAGGAGGAACAAGACTTTTGGTCAGGCGGATACAGGGTTATAAATACAAAATCAAATAGGGATAACGCAGGAGTAGGTTTAATAATGAATGAAAAAATAGGAGTGCGGGTGAGCTACTACAAACAGCATAGTGAACGCATTATTGTGGCCAAGATAGACAAAGCCCACGCCTACTACAGAAGTAAAAGTTTGTATGCCAACTAGCTCTACAGATGATGAACAAATTGAAGAAATGTATGATGAAATAAAAGAAATTATCCAGACAGTGACGGGAGACGAAAATTTAATAGTCATGGGTGACTGGAATTCGGTAGTAGGAAATGAGAGAGAAGGAAACGTAGTAGGAGAATATGGATTGGGGGCAAGAAATGAGAGAGGAAGCCGCCTGGTAGAATTTTGCACAGAGCACAACTTAATCATAGCTGACACTTGGTTCAAGAATCATAAAAGAAGGTTGTATACATGGAAGAATCCTGGAGATACTGACAGGTTTCAGATAGATTATATAATGGTAAGACAGAAATTTAGGAACCAGGTTTTAAATTGTAAGAAATTTTCAGGGACAGATGTGGACTCTGACCATAATCTATTGGTTATGAACTGTAGATTAAAACTGCAGAAACTGCAAAAAGTTGGGAATTTAAGGAGATGGGACCTGCATAAATTGACTAAACCGGAGGTTGTACAGAGTTTCAGGGAGAGCATAAGGGAACAATTGACAGGAATGGGGGAAAGAAGTGCAGTAGAAGAAGAATGGGTAGCTCTGAGGGATGAAGTAATGAAGGCAGCCGAGAATCAGGTAGGTAAAAAGACAAGGGCTAGTAGAAATCCTTCGGTAACAGAAGAAATATTGAAATTAATTGATGAAAGGAGAAAATATAAAAATGCAGTAAATTAAGCAGGCAAAAAGGAATACAAACGTCTCAAAAATGAGACCGACAGGAAGTGCAAAATGGCTAAGCAGGGATGGCTAGAGGTCAAATGTAAGGATGTAGAGGATTATCTCACTAGGGGTAAGATAGATACTGCCTACAGGAATATTAAAAAGACCTTTGGAGAAAAGGGAACCACTTGTATGAATATCAAGAGCTCAGATGGAAACCCAGTTCTAAGCAAAGAAGGGAAAGTAGAAGGGTGGAAGGAGTATACAGAGGGTCTGTATAAGGTCGATGTGCTTGAGGACAATATTATGGAAAAGGAAGAGGATGTAGATGAAGGTAAAATGGGAGATATGATACTGCGTGAAGAGTTTGACAGAGCACTGAAAGACCTGAGTAGAAACAAGGCCCCAGTAGTAGACAACAGTCCATTAGAACTACTGACAGCCTTGGGAGAGCCAGTCCTGACAAAACTCTACCATCTGGTGAGCAAGATGTGTGAGACAGGCGAAATACCCTCAGACTTCAAGAAGAATATAATAGTTCCAATCCCAAAGAAAGCAGGTGTTGACAGATGTGAAAATTACCGAACTATCACTTTAATAAGTCACGGCTGCAAAATACTAACGCGATCTACGACTTATCTTAGAAAATAGATTAAGGAAAGGCAAACCTACGTGTCTAGCATTTGTAGACTTAGAGAAAGCTTTTGACAGTGTTGAACACTCTTTTTCAGATTATGAAGGTGGCAGGGGTAAAATACAGGGTGCGAAAGGCTATTTACAATTTGTGCAGAAACCAGATGGCAGTTATAAGAGTCAAGGGACATGAAAGGAAAGCAATGGTTGTGAAGGGAGTGAGACAGGGTTGTAGCCTCTCCCCGATGCTATTCAATCTGTATATTGAGCAAGCAATGAAGGAAACAAAAGAAAAATTTGGAGTAGATATTAAAATCTATGGAGAAGAAGTAAAAACTTTGAGGTTCGCCGATGACATTGTAATTCTGTCAGATACAGCAAAGGGCTTGGAAAATCAGTTGAACGGAATGGATAGTGTCTTGAAAGGAGGATATAAGATGAACATCAACAAAAGCAAAACGTGGATAATGGAATGTAGTCGAATTAAATCGGGTGATGCTGAGGTAATTAGTTTAGGAAATGAGACACTTAAAGTAGTAAATGAGTTTTGCTATTTGGGGAGAAAAATAACTGATGATGGTCGAAGTAGAGAGGATATAAAATGTAGACTGGCAATGGCAAGGAAAGCGTTTCTGAAGAAGAGAAATTTGTTAACATCGAGTATAGATTTAAGTGTCAGGAAGTCGTTTCTGAAAGTATTTGTATGGAGCGTACCCATGTATGGAAATGAAACATGGACTATAAATAGTTTGGACAAGAAGAGAATAGAAGCTTTCGAAATGTGGTGCTACAGCAGAATGCTGAAGATTAGATGTGTAGATCACATAACAAATGAGGAGGTATTGAATAGGATTTGGGGAAAGAGAAGTTTGTGGCACAACTTGGCTGGAAGAAGGGGTCGGTTGGTAGGACATGTACTGAGGCATCAAGGGATCACCAATTTAGTATTGGAGGGCAGCGTGGAGGGTAAAAATCGTAGAGGGAGACCAAGAGATGAATACACTAAGTAGATTCAGAAGGATGTAGGTTGCAGTAGATACTGGGAGATGAAGAAGCTTGCACAGGATAGAGTAGCATGGAGAGCTGTATCAAACCCGTCTCAGGACTGAAGACAACAACAACAACAACAACAACAACATGACAATAAAAGGTTCATAGTACGTTCATTCACATATATAACTATGAGGAAATCTTTGCTAATAACAGTTCTCTGCAAATGTAGATTTATCTCCAGTAACGAAGAGTTTGCTGTTTCGTAGCCGAAGAATGCGATAATGGTTCCCTCGATAAAAACTTAGAAACTAACAATGATTTCTTAGAGGTGAGTAGATCACTATAATATACCGTCGCTGATGTCTGCACATTAAGATCGTACTCGGATAGCCACAACATATTTATAACCACTAATTTTAAACAGATTGAAAGCAGATGTAAAGTTGTGAGAGCATTCTAAAGATGGTTAAGCGATAACACGTAATAGATGTGACTTTTAACTTATATTTCTTAGTATCTTTTCAAAGAAAAATATTTGTACATCATTTCTTGTGCTTCTGACCTATCAATACAGTAGTTAAAATCTCATATATACTCCGTCTAGCATTAACGTAAAGTAATGGTGGATTCCGTCCTGTTCTCTCAGCATCAATTCGAAAAAGGTGTAGAAGAAGATAAAAAGAGAAATGTAATTTCGTCAGGGTTTGTCCAGAAACTTACTACCTGTTTCTTATCTTTGCACATGAGTCTCTGAACGAGCTAGGTGGCGCAGTGTTTAACACACTGGCGTCACATTCGGGAAGACGACGGTTCAAACCCGCGTCCGGGCATCCTGATTTAGATGTTCCGTGATTTCTCCAAATCGCTTCAGGCAAATTCCGGGATGGTTCCTTCGAAAGGACACGGACGACGTCCTTCCCCATCCTTCCCTAATCCGATGGGACCAATGACTTTGCTGTTTGATCCCTTTCCACAAAACCAACCAACCAACATGCGTTTCTGGAAACATCCTCGCAGCATTACCTCTCTTCAGTCTCTACTTCCACCATTTTTATCTCCCCAACGACGTACTTTTGTCTTCATACCATTTTTCTCCTCTTCTCCACAGGAGGGTACAGAAAATACATCTCTAAGCTGCGTGAAGAACTACTGGACGCATTCACTTCTGTAACGTTGCCTCATCGTTGTCAAGTGGAGCTCAGTTTCATCGTTTTGAAAAAGCAAAGCGGTGGCGATACCGCCTGGCTCTCGGTATACAAGTTACGAACGAGTTCTGAGGACTCCTCTAACAACAGCAACAATTATTTCATTTGACGGTATTATCAGAACCACTTTTATTGCATTTTTTCATTCTGGCTGATTTATTCAGTGATTACGTTTGTTACACATCA
Source organism: Schistocerca serialis cubense (assembly GCF_023864345.2). NCBI lineage: Eukaryota > Metazoa > Arthropoda > Insecta > Orthoptera > Acrididae > Schistocerca > Schistocerca serialis. Next base: position 598,780,701 of record NC_064643.1, read on the forward strand.
CCATACTTAACTGCAGAAATTGTCAGCTCATGTGCAAACCACTTAAAGCAACTTGAATTTATGAACCACAACATATGAATTCGCACTCAAAATGAATATCCTACTGACTACAGAAAGAATACTTCCCTGATAACTCGATGCAGCTTACACCAAATCCTACTGTGCCTCAATGACAAGATTCTCTCCACCTCCTTAGATCCAAAGAAAATATTCCCCAGTGAAAATGCTCCTCACAGTTTACCTTATACAGCATATCACATACAACATATTCCATATACAATTCTTCTTAAAAATTGTAAGTGCGATGTTTCCACCTTCCACGATTTTTATGTAATAGAAATCAGATTCTGGTATTTAAATTAAATCAAATTCTTGTAAATAGCTGCTGTCTGCTAGGCAGATTCTTGTTGTACGTCTTCGTTAGACCCCTGATCCTCATTCTTTGTCTATTGCACATTGTTAGCGAAAAAACAATCCTATTATCCAGAAAAACATTTCTCGATTTAAATATTTTCAACTTTTAGCGGCTCTGTCAGCAACTGTATAAATATTAATTTCAATTTTAATAACCAACTACCTCAGTTGCACCGTTTACCTAGAATTTACCTAGGTTTCAGTCGGGATAACCCAACGTTCTTCAGGATAACAGTAACTACCGTTTGTCCATAGTCAGTTTCAGTACAGCACTCGTGGCTGCCGCATCGCGGTAGGCTCGCGAATTGGGGCCGAGGCAGTATCAGATAAGTTTTTACAGTTTGACGATAATTTATGGATTTATAGTTTTAGCTTGACGATGTCCACTATGGACAAACGGTAGTTACTGTTATTCTGAAGAGGGTTGGGTTATCCAGACTGAAACCTAGGTAAATTCTAGGTAAACGGTGCAACTGAGGTTATTGGTTATTAAAAATAAAATTAATGTCTCGATTTCGCTGATTTTTTTCGCGTGTAGATTATCTAAATGTACCTCTGTCTAGTTGATCAGCAAGAATTTGGTACAATCAGATTCGACTGGCTTTCCTGAATCTGAGCTTTCGATATTGCTCTTCGGCTTTTCCCTGTGAAGCACTTTTGTGGTGGGAGAATTCTTTTCTTAGATTAAAATTGTTGTGAGTCCTCTGTAAGATATGCCACGCAAAAATCGGTTCCTAGTGAGCTAAAGGTAATACACTGATTTTGTTTTTGTAGCGAAGTATTTGAGAATTCATTAAATACGGTGGACATATGTGTGGGCATGGGTGGAAATTAGCACTGATGAATCGGTTTGGTAAGAAGTCTGGGCGGGGGCATGGTGTTCTGTTCTTTGGGTTTAGTGGGCTGTTTATTATTTCTGGTGGGGATTCTTTGGATGTTGTGTTTCGGGTAGTGGAAAATCAGAGGAAACAGGGTTTGGTTTCCCTTAATGAGGGATCTACACTATCAAATCAAAAGTATCCGGACGCCACTTAGTGCACATTAAAATGGGGTCTGTCTACCCTTCGTCTTTATGACACACTGAGCTTTGCGGCGGACAATTTGAATGAGGTCGAAAGCTGTATGTATGTAAGTTGTATACTGAAACTGTTTTTAACTGAATTTCTCACTAACAATCTGCAATCTGAAAACCTTCTGACTTCCGATTACAGTCTCTGATCTAGAATTGGCGTAGTCAAATTATTTAAGCACATTACTTTTTAGCAATGTGATTTTAATTTATCTGAAGTTCATCTGACTGAAAAATTAGATTACATAAAGGAATGAGTCACGAGAATACTCAGAATGGCCAATTCTTAATTAAAAGTGCCCTTTTAGAAAATATGGGTGTGTTGAATTAAAATGAAATTTCGCAAATTGAAAACTGTTCCTAATATTCTTTCAAAATTTTCATTTAGGCCGTACAACAAATTCGTAGCATACAACGCTGTTTCCATTTTTTTTTACTACTATTAGCTTTGGTGTTTTCTATTGATATCTGCTTTTAAGTTGAAGTTTTCGATATCACTTTTCGACAATTGTTGCTGTTCTTGGTTAACTATGATGTTATGGATTTTTTGTTAGTTTTTCTGCCCCTGTTTTCCTCGGTTGTTCATTTAGTTCCAATACTTTATATTTTCGCGCTTTGGAAACAGGTGGTCTCATTGGTAATCATTGTGAAATCATGTTTGCGTTCCCTTCGCTCTTGTTGAAATGTCTTATTCAAATTCGACGGATTTCATCAAAGGCTTCATTCCTCCTTCGCATCGAAAATTAACGATTATCGTCCTCTACATATGTTACTAAATTATTTGTCTGGAAGTCTATTTTAACGTTGTACGGTAACTTTTTTAAATCCTCTCTCTGACTTAGGGGTCTATGGTCGCTGTATCGTCGCGACAGGGTTGTGCAGAATTTTTGCAGCGGCGCATCTGGTACTGCTAGGGCCATAATTCAAACGACGGAGTTGTTCTGACTGCTGTTGTCCCAACAAAAAAGTAAATAAAAATAGTTGCGGCACAAGCAGTAGCACGACAGCGCGTCACAATTAATGTGTGCACTGCGCCAAAGTGTTGAGCTGATAATCAAAATAAAAGCGTGACTGCTGCGGACCACTGCAGCTGCAGACTACGTCCCCTGTGCATTTCCTGTTATGCACGAATGATAGGCACATGTTCTCTTAATAACAGTAATAATAATACTAATTAAGCTTCCGAGGAAAAAACGAAAGATACATACTGCACAGTGAATTATCACATGCACCAAAAATTCTCACGACTTTATATTACCGGTGAATCGAAGGGAAAATAGAAAATGGATTAATAGACGAGCAGTTTGATTTAAAATTACAGGAAGGGGACTCGAGAAGCAATTTCAGCACTGTGGCATTCAACAGAGGACAGATTTAGGAAAAACATGGAAACATACATTGCATTAATAGAATTATAGAAGCTTTTTGATATTGTGACTGGAAAAAATGTTGTTTTATTCTTCGGCAACAGCAGGGGCAGAAAGGTATTCCATTCTCTCTATAGAAAATAGTCTGGAAAAGTCAGCACAACACAGGAGACCAAAAAGCAAGAAATTTGTAAGGCAGGTTTCCTCAGTGTCAACACTGGCTTTTATTTGTATGTTGAAGAGACAACGAGGATGGTAAAGACCGTCTCAAAATAGGAGTTGTTGACCATAGATAGAAAATCAGGATTATTCGGTTCCCTGATGAGAAAGTAAACATGACTACACAGTGAAGAGGAACGAGTCCAAGCCGATGGCTACAGTATGTACATAGACATGAAGAAAACCGAGGTAATGGGGTGAGCAGAAGTTTGGCACGTTACATGGTTAAAAGTTAAACTGAAGCAAGAGGCTCTAGAAGAGCTGGTCGAACATCGGAAACTGTAATGGATTTATAGTTAGCATTAAAGTTTAATCATGCAGCTAAATTTAAAACAAAAATAATTCGGAAATGAAGGCAATCGTTCCCAAAATTTGAAAACCTCACTCCAGTCATACGTTATATGAAGAAAACGTAAATTAGAAAAGGAAAACATAATACTTTAAACATTTATGTAAAACATCCCCAGTTACGTTATAATGACTACATTAACTGAAAAGTTGTACATGTTCACCCACCAACTTGAAAACACTGATAGCTGCCAAGTTCAAAATATAAAGAAACGTTGTTGCTATCTACTAGCTGTCAAATTCAATTGCTATACTGTGTATGAACGCACAAGCAACGAGAAACACTGCTGCACTCTGGCCAAAGACGGCCGAGATAGTGGCAGGCGCTAAGGTAACAGCAAATGTTTTTCTTCTGGAACATTACAACACTCAAATTTTGAAATAAATATAATTCTAAACATACTTACATGCAAAGTAGTATACTACACAATTCCTGGCCTTAAGTACAAATATAATCAAATGTATATCGAAAATCATGTCTGCAGTTGGAGGAAGTGTTTGTGGCCATTGTAAATTTAAGAATTTTATCTATGAAAACCGACACAGCAAATGATATGGGTAATGCAAAATGCGTATGACAAGATGTGGCAGGACAATCTTGTGTACAAAATGCTGACACAGACGACCATCTCCGACATCTATGTGAGGATCGTGGGTAATTTCCTCCACGATAGGACTTTCTTGGTTACTCAGAAAGGTCAACGCTCCAGTTTTCGTCACATGTCGATGAGTACCCCTCAGGGTTCTGTGTTGTCTCCCATCCTTTCTAACATTTACGATATACCAGTCCTCCCGCACTGCCACCTGACGCAATATGCCGATGGTACTGCGCTCTATACCATCGGCCGCAACACAGACCAGCTCACTGCTCGCGTCCAGAGGCAGGTGGACGCGTCAGTGACCTGGTGTCGTTCCAACAAAATTGTCCTCAATGTCGCCAAAACTATGGCAGTCTACTTCACTAAACGGCACCCCATCCTCAGCCAGAACATCTCTATTGCAGGTTTTCAGGTCCCATGGTCCCCTGATACCAGATACCTAGGTGTCTGCATGGATTAAAAAATGCTCTTTCATTGCCATGCAGAATATGTGACCCAAAAAGGACCCAAGCTGATAAAAGCGTTGTACCCTATGTTCACCAGCACGGAACTGAACCTCGTTACCAAGCTCTGGCTGTACCGGATGGTTGTCCTCCATTCCCTCACGTATGGCTCCACTGCGTGGGCTACGATTAGTGCCTCCCGGATGCAGACCCTCCAGCGCCTTCAGAATAAGATGCTTTGATAGAGCCTGCATGCCCCTCCCCTCACGAGGGTAGTTACCCTCCACGAGGAAACGGACATGGTCACTCTCAAGACGTTCACACGAGAGAAGACAAGGCCTCTCTATGGCAAAGTAGAAGCACTACGTGACACGGTCGCTGATTTACAAAACATTTTCACCACAACACCCCGCCACTGGCACCGACACCTTTTTCCTGTCACCATTCTTGAGGCTTGAGGACTCCGCTTCCGACCACAGTTAATGATAGCCTTCAAGCAATAGAGCTGACTTGACCACTCAATGGGTGTCGACCATCGTAAGCCACCAATGGTGATACTTAATGTTGTTCGTAGTTACGTTACCTCTTGCCCGCAACCTGAACTTCCACCATCGGAAGGTGGTGTGGGACTTCAAGTCTCACCTCCACATCTTCAAAGTGGACTCTTTGCAATGACATCATTGCCCGATGGAACAGTTTTACCGACCACCAACGCAGTAGGACCGTGAGCCACTGGTGAAGCTTTATTTCAACCTCCCAAAAAAGAAAAAAAAAAGGATACGGATAAATCCTCAAGGTGTCTCAAAGTCTTTGCGTGAAATATCTAGGTATGATAGATCACGTTGTGGGGACCAAACTTTGTTACAGACAAAAGTGTTCGCTAATGCTTCCCGACTATGCTGTATGACATTTTATTGAATTCTCCGTCCTTGGGACGGCGAGATTTCGCCTAACTTGCAGGGTATATTAACAAAGTATAATGCGTCTGTATACTGCCGATCCTAATAATTTGAAAGAGTGATTTCCAATAAGAAAGACTGTTTGTTAAAGCTCAGAAAAATAGCTGTATCATAGAAGCGAATTTGGAACTTTAATTTTGCTCAGACTAGAGCAAATGTCTGGATTATAGGCAACACACCTCGCACATGCGCGCTACAAAGTACCTACGCCCTGCCGCCTTTCTGAGACATAAACAATGATAAAAGAGGCTTGGTGACGCAGAGAGACGTCAGTGAACATTTTTCTCAAACAAAAATTGTTTCCTCTGATGTGATGTATCACCCCTAGACTTTTGATGAAAATACTGGAACACCCTGAACGTACAGGTGGGAAAAATAAAACAGGCCCAGAAAATATTTCATGCACCTAAAGTTAGTCAATCCAACTCGCATCAGCTTCCCTGGGTGTGGTTGACGTAAGTTGGGTTGTCTAACTTTAGGAGCAATAAGCATATTCCAAGCTTGTTTTGTTTTGCCCTCGGTGCGGATGATGTAAGCTGGGTTGTCTTACTTTAGGCGCGTGAATTATTTTCCGGTCCCGTGTCATTTTGCCCCAACCTGTATGTTTGTTAGGACGCTGATAATCTTACTGCCTCATTACACATATAATGCAAGCAGCTTACTGCACAGCGACGACAATGAGTATTCCAACACTGACATACATTCAACGAAATACCATTTTTCAGTCAAATGTTGTGAGGGAAGCAGTTTCTAACCATTTAACGCGTTGAGTACCAACGTTTTCTACCTGAAACCAGCCGTTTTTTAATATTTTCGAAGAACCAGTGTTTTTTGCGTCAAACCGCAGATGCTGTTTCAAGACAGTGACATCTAGTGCTAATCTGAGATATTTCTACGAACGTAAACAGTTTTTGATGTTGCTTAGAAACAGTCATACAATAATTTTTAGTCCTCTAACCACCTTCCAGCTGTCTCTCTACCGTTCCACTCTCGAACGCCGCGCGGGAATAACGAGCACTTAAATTTTTCTGTGCGAGCCCCCACTTCTCTTATTTTATCGCGATGATTATTTCTCACTACATAGGTGTGTGCCAACAGAATGTTTTTGCAATCGGAGGGTAAAACTGGTGATTGAAATTTCATGATAAGATCCCGTCGCAACGAAAAACTCCAATTCACGTATCATATCTGTGGCACTATTTCCCCTAATTCGCGATAATACAAAACGAGCGGCCCTTCTTTGAACTTTTTCTATATCATCCGTCAGTCCCGCCTGATACGGATCGCACACCGCACGGTAATACTCCAGAATATGGCGGACAAGTGTAGTGTAAGCAGTCTCTTTAGTAGACCTGTTGCACTTTCTAAGCGTTCTGCCAATGAATAGCAGTCTTCGGGTTGCTCTACCCACAACATTATCTATGTGATCGTTCCAATTTAGGTTATTTGTAATTGTAATCCCTAAGTATTTAGTTGAAAATACAGCCTTCAGATTTGTGTGACTTTTCGCGTAATCGAAATTTAGCGGATTTATTTTAGTACTCATCTGAATAACTTCACGCTTTTCTTTATTCAGGGTCAATTGCCACTTTTCGCACCACACAGATATCCTACCTAAATCATTTTGCAATTCATTTTGGTCATCTGATGATTTTACAAGACGGTAAATGACAGCATAATCTGAAAATAATCTAAGAGGGCTACTCAGATTGTCTCCTATGTCGTTAATATAGATCAGGAACAACAGAGGACCTATATCACTTCCTTGGGGAACGTCGGATATTACTTCTGCTTTACTCGATGACTTTCCGTCTATTACTACGACCTTTCTGACAGGAAATCACGAATCCAGTCGCAGAACTGAGGCGAAACCTCGAAGGATCGCAGTTTTGTTAGAAGACGCTTGTGAGGAACGGTGTCGAAAGCCTTCTGGAAATCTAAAAATAAGGAATCAATTTGACATCCCCTGTCGATATCATTTCTTACTTCACGAGTATAAAGAGTTAGTTGTGTTCCGCAAGAACGATATTTTGTGAACCCGTGCTATGTGTCAGTAAATCGTTTTCTTCGAGGTACTTCATAATGTTCGAATACAGTATATGTTCCAAAACCCTACTGCAAATCGACGTTAGTGATACGGGCCTGTAATTCAGCGGAATACTGCTATTTCCCTTTATGAGTATTGGTGTGACTTGAGCAACTTTCCAGTCTTTAGGTATGGAACTTTCTGTGAGCGAGCGGTTGTATATAACTGCTAAATGTGGAGGTATTCCATCTGCATACTCTGAAAGGAACCTGACTGGTATACCATCTGGACCGGCAGTCTTGCCTTTATTAAGTGAGTTAAGCTGCTTTGCTACACCGAGCATATCTACTTCTATGTTTCTCATCTTCGCAGTTGTTCTTGATTGGAATTCGGGAATATTTACTTCGTCTTCTTTGGTGAAGGAGTTTCGGAACCGTCTTTAATAACTTTGCTTTGGTGGCACTGTGATTAGTGACTTCACCGTTGTCATCGGGCAGTGATGGTATTGATTACATCCTACCACTGCTGTACTTTATATATGACCAGAATCTCGTTTTCTGCCAGATTCTGAGACAGAGATTCGTTATGGAAATTATTAAAAGCATCTCTCATTGAATCCCGCACTATATTTCGAACTTCTTCAAAACTTTGCCAATCTTCGGAATTTTTCTCTCTTTTAAATTTGGCATGCTATTTTCGTTGCTTCTGCAACAGCGATCTGACCCGTTTTGTGTACCCTGGGGGATCAGTAGGATCACTTATTAATTTATCAGGCTGCCTTCCATTCCGAAGGCTGTTGCACGCAGCGACTGTTATATTGACTTGTAAATAATAGATTCAGATATTAGTCTTCCTTTTGAAATTTTACTGGCAGATCAAGATGTCAGCTGGGAACTAGCCATTCTCAATGCACTATCATTTTTGATCAAGGCAAGCCCAATCGACAGGCATTACATGCATTCATCAAAAATGATAGTGCATTGAGAATGGCTAGTTCCTAGCTGAAATCTAAATCTGACAATAAAATTTCAAAAAGACGACTGATAGCTGAAATATATTGTTTACAACTTATTAATTTGTTTGGTGTATATCTCTCAATTGCCGTCGATACTATCTCTTTGAAATCATTCCACATCTTTACTACGCTTACGTGATCAGATCGGAAGGAGTGAAGACCGTCTCTTAAAAAGGCGTTAAGAGCATTTTTATCAGCTTTTTTAAATATACTCCTGGAAATTGAAATAAGAACACCGTGAATTCATTGTCCCAGGAAGGGGAAACTTTATTGACACATTCCTGGGGTCAGATACATCACATGATCACACTGACAGAACCACAGGCACATAGACACAGGCAACAGAGCATGCACAATGTCGGCACTAGTACAGTGTATATCCACCTTTCGCAGCAATGCAGGCTGCTATTCTCCCATGGAGACGATCGTAGAGATGCTGGATGTAGTCCTGTGGAACGGCTTGCCATGCCATTTCCACCTGGCGCCTCAGTTGGACCAGCGTTCGTGCTGGACGTGCAGACCGCGTGAGACGACGCTTCATCCAGTCCCAAACATGCTCATTGGGGCACAGATCCGGAGATCTTGCTGGCCAGGGTAGTTGACTTACACCTTCTAGAGCACGTTGGGTGGCACGGGATACATGCGGACGTGCATTGTCCTGTTGGAACAGCAAGTTCCCTTGCCGGTCTAGGGATGGTAGAACGATGGGTTCGATGACGGTTTGGATGTACCGTGTACTATTCAGTGTCCCCTCGACGATCACCAGTGGTGAACGGCCAGTGTAGGAGATCGCTCGCCACACCATGATGCCGGGTGTTGGCCCTGTGTGCCTCGGTCGTATGCAGTCCTGATTGTGGCGCTCACCTGCACGGCGCCAAACACGCATACGACCATCATTGGCACCAAGGCAGAAGCGACTCTCATCGCTGAAGACGACACGTCTCCATTCGTCCCTCCATTCACGCCTGTCGCGACACCACTGGAGGCGGGCTGCACGATGTTGGGGCGTGAGCGGAAGACGGCCTAACGGTGTGCGGGACCGTAGCCCAGCTTCATGGAGACGGTTGCGAATGGTCCTCGCCGATACCTCAGGAGCAACAGTGTCCCTAATTTGCTGGGAAGTGGCGGTGCGGTCCCCTACGGCACTGCGTAGGATCCTACGGTCTTGGCGTGCATCCGTGCGTCGCTGCGGTCCGGTCCCAGGTCGACGGGCACGTGCACCTTCCGCCGACCACTGGCGACAACATCGATGTACTGTGGAGACCTCACGCCCCACGTGTTGAGCAATTCGGCGGTACGTCCACCCGGCCTCCCGCATGCCCACTGTACGCCCTCGCTCAAAGTCCGTCAACTGCACATACGGTTCACGTCCACGCTGTCGCGGCATGCTACCAGTGTTAAAGACTGCGATGGAGCTCCGTATGCCACGGCAAACTGGCTGACACTGACGGCGGCGGTGCACAAATGCTGCGCAGCTAGCGCCATTCGACGGCCAACACCGCGGTTCCTGGTGTGTCCGCTGTGCCGTGCGTGTGATCATTGCTTGTACAGCCCTCTCGCAGTGTCCGGAGCAAGTATGGTGGGTCTGACACACCGGTGTCAATGAGTTCTTTTTTCCATTTCCAGGAGTGTAGATGTGAGCCATGCACGGCTCGTGTTCATCCCATGAATTGTTTGTCATTTTCTATTACCGTAGTGCCGCCTCGTTTTCTTATTCCATTTACTGGCGTCACTAACTTCCTGCCTTTCTTGCCCGTGAGTGGCAGCAGAAGCGCTTATCGATAAGTGCACTGTTGTACCATCTCTGGAGCGACCAATAGTACTTCTGGGTCGTCGTGCGTCGGGTAGTCAGTGAGTTGGAGACGCATCAGGAGTGCAGTCGCAACGGAGCAGCAGTTGCGGACGGACCAGCAGTTCAGTCGGTCGCTTGGCGTGGAGCAGCAAGCAAAGCCCCAGTCGCATGGAGTCGGGCTGGAGCCGCTGGCAGCGTGCACGTGGGGTTGCAGTGTGAGGTGCTGCTTGCGAGTGCTACGAAGTTCGTCGCCCACCGATCTTGGACATGAAAGTTGAGTCCTCACTTAACTTACTATCGAGCCTCAACTGTTTACATTTCTTCATTTGATCCTGGTTGTTGCTTTTTGGGACATTCCTGCAAGCAACAACTTGTGTGTACTTATGTCGGCTAAGATTCCAGCCGCCTTCCTGTGAAATTTAACTTAGCTTAATTTATTCCCTGTTGTTGAAGTTCACCAGCAGTATCTTCTGCCTTGTGGCTGCCCTGGTCGTTGACGTAATTTTAGACAGTGTATTTTCCTCATCATGTTGTTGCTGTTCAGCGTGGCATGTAGTTCGACAGCTGAGGTGTTGTTGGTCGTTGTGGGCCCCAATATTATATGTGTTGTGTACTGAAATGTTTTGCTCGTTTTGCTGGTTGCGTGGAGCGGAACCTATTTGGTTGATTGGTCGGTCGGCTGTCTGTTGGTTGGGTGGCCTCCAGATTAAGAAGTCGTTGGACAGGCTACCTGTCTCACCTAAAAAGGCGTTAGGGCCCTGCCGCACTGGGATGCCACGGCATCTCTGCTGGCAGCACACGGTCTGCCAGTGCAGCTGCCAGCAGGGACGCCACAGGGGGGACTCCTTCAGTCTGCGCTCAGTGTCGAAATGGACGTAGAGAATCTAGTAGCTGTGCTTTGTGTGCGTCGTCGACAAAATGCAGAGAAAGAAGAATTTCCTTATGTGTTGGCAGGAGATGAGGCTTTTGGCATGAGTGAAAATTTGATGCAACAAGTGGAGAATCTTTCAGCGTCCACTAAATGTGGCCATTGATTTTGCGCAAGATATAGTTAAAGCTTGTTGTGATTTGCATAATTTTGTATGTGCAAGATATGGATTCGTCTATGAAGACTCACTTGAAGTAATTGGTTTTGAGAACAACGAATGTGCCGGCCATTCAGGCAGAAGCGGTCGATCTGCTCTTGCAGTGAGAGACAAATTTTCAGGGTATTTTGTTAATCGTGATCCCCTCAAGTGGCAAAGTACTTACGTCCAGTAAACTTTAGTAATGAAAAATAAAATGTTTTTGAAGCACTTACCGAGTTCTTTCTTCACTTCCAAAGACGATTCTTTTCCTCCGAAAATATCAACAACTTGTTCCCGACACGTTTTTTTTTTCAGTTCGCGGTTCGAATAATCCACGGATGATGTGTCCCAAATTGCTGGTGTGGCCTGAGTTTCACATATAAAAGCTTCCGTATCGAAACTATCCGTGGTGGCACTCATGCAAAACTGCAACAAAACTGAGCACAGGTGAGCGGCAGGTAGCGCGTGGCAGGTCTGCTGGCGTCCGGCTGCGGCAGCTCCCATAAGCCGCCCTGTGTCGCATTGGCAGCGCCGCCAGCCTGGCAGAGGCTTGGAGCGGCGGGTCTGCTGGCAGCGCTGCCAGCGTCAGGTGGACGCCAGGTGCGGCAGGCCCCATGGAGCCCAATGTATTGTATGGGACGTCTCTGCCAGCAGAGATGCCGTGGCATCCCAGTGCGGCAGGGCCCTAAGTGTTACAATCTCAGGCCGACCCTTGTAAACTTCTGAGCGCCGTTCCTAGTGTGTTATGTAGTGATTTCACTGTTTGGATTTCAGTTATTTGGTTGATGTGTGGCTTTCAACCGAGTATCAATATCTCTTAAATTAATGTTCTTGTCTTGCCCTTAAGGTAAGAGATGGCTACATTTTGATATGGGACCTTCAGCCGAATTTTACTGGAGAGGTTTAAAGATAAGGCCTTCTACCTTTTAGATTGAAACTCTTTCTAGGCCTTAAGACGTTAAATGTATTTTGTTGATATGTGGCCTCCAGCTGAGCATTAATGTCTCTTAAATTAATGTCCTTGTCTTGCTCTTAAGGCATGAGATTGTTATTCTTTATTTTGTATGAAATGTTTTAAGATACGGCCTTCTGCCCTTTAAAATTGAAACACTTCTTCCAGGGCTTAAGCCTTTAAATTATTTGTTGGTGAAAGGCCTTCAGATGAGTTTTAATATCTCTTAAATTAATCTTATTCTCTTGCCCTTAAGGCATAAGATTGTTATGTTTTGAATGGGGCCTTCAGCCCAATTTGCATGAAATGTTTTAAGATAAGGCCTTCTGCCTTTTGATTGGAACTCCTCTTATTGCTGAATATGCGACCTCCAGCCTAGTTCCATCAAAATTAAATTGCTAAGGCCTTCAGCCGATTAGATTGAAGATGTAGAAAATATTCTTGGATGAAACCTCCAGAAGAACCTTGTATTCGAATTTTGCATATGCCTTGTGTCTGGGATTTTGAATGTGGCATTCAGCCGATCTAAAGTTAATCAAAGGAGCTCGATTAAAGTTTTGCGTGTTTAGCATCCTAGTTGTAATATTGTGTGTTGATAAATAAAGTTTTTATGTTGAGTGCAACTCATTTTGGCCCCTTTCCACAACCTAATCCGCTCTGTCCTGCTAGTCCAGGCATTTCAAGATGTACTTTGCGTTTCTTTATTGTTTGTTTGTGGGTGTTACAGTATTCAGCCTAACAACAATTGCCTTTTCGTCGCTAATCCTGTATTTGTCATGATGCTCCCTATTTGCCCAGTATTATTTGTTGCTAAGAGGTCAAGTATGCTTTCGCAACCATTTACGCTCCGAGTAGGTTCATGAACTAATTGTTCAAACAAATTTTCTGAGAAAGCATTCAGTAGAAATTCGGATGACGTTCTATGCCTGCCGCCGGCTTCAAAGGTATAATTTTTCCAGCATATCGAGGGTAGATTAAAGTCGCCACTTATTATAATTGTGAGAGTGGGGTACCTATTTGAAATGAAACTCAAGTTTTCTTTGAACTGCTCAGTAACTATATCTTCTGAGGGGGGGGGGGGTTAAATCGATCTTATTAATAGTTTAGTCTGATTGTCAAGTATAACCTCTACCCATACTATTTCTACTTCAATTTCACTACAAGGCAAACTACTTCTGACAGCAATAAATACTCTCCCACCAACTGTATTGAATCTATTCTTTCTGAACACTGTTAGATCGTTTGAAAAAATTTCGGCTGTTCTTATTTCCGTCTTTAGCCAGATTTCTGTACCTATAACTATTTGAGCTTCAGTGCTTTCTATTAGAGCTTAGAGCTCTGGTTCTTTCACAACATAACTACGAAAATTTACAACTACAATGCCGATCGTTTCTACAACTACCTTACTGTGTTTTAACTGCCCCCTTTTAGACGGATGCCCATTCTATGGTTTCCTGAGACCCTCTAACCGAAAAAACCGCCCAGTCCCTTACACACAGCCCCCGCTACCCGTGTAGCCGCTTCCTGTATGTAGTGGACTCCTGACCTACTAAGCGGAACCCGGAAACCTACCACCCGATGGCGCAAGTCAAGGAATTTGCAGCCTCTGATTCAGACCCTCCTCTCGGCTCTGCACCAAAGGACCACAGTGGGTTCTGTCGACGATGCTGCAGATGGTGAGCTCCGCCTTAATCTCGGAAGCAAGACTGGCAGTATTAACCATTTCCGCTATCCGCCCGAAACGAGAGAGAATCACCTCCGATCCAAAGCGACACACGTCATTGGTACCGACATGGGCTACCACACGCAGCTGGCTGCACCCTCTACTCTTCATGGCATCCGGAAGCTCCCTTTCCACATCCGGAATGACTCCCCCGGTATGCACACGGAGTGCACACTGGCTTCCCCCATTACGCGCCTAACGTTGGAGCTCCTAACTACCAGCAAACCCACCCTCAGTGAATGCCCAGACCTTGCGGGCCGAGAAGCTTCCTATGGAACGTGGACGACTGCATCCGGCTCAGAGAGTTCGTAGCTACGGATAGCGCCCGATACCTGTTCGTCAAACAAACTGGGGAGGCCCTAGGATCGGCACCACGGAAAGTCTTTCGCTGCCTGCCAGAATTTGGAATGATCTCCCACTCGATCACAGGTGAGGGGTCAACCTCAGTGCAGGCAGTATCCGGGGCGGCCACAGCAGTGGACCGATCGGGGGACACGTGGGTCGTGCTCGATGTTCCTCGAATCCCCGCGTCTGACCCCCCACAGTGATGCCCCTTGGCAGCAGCCTCAAGCTGGGTGACGGAAGCCAACACTGCCTAGAGCTGTGAGCGAAGGGTTATCAACTCAGCTCGCATCTGTACACAGCAATCGCAGTGACTATCCATTTCTGAACTCACTCCTTTTTGCAACTCGTAAAGATATGTAAAACACAAACGGTGTACTCGCCTTATTGGCAGCAGGAACTCGTGGTGTTCTCTCGCTGACGGTCTAACCGACACTGTTTATTTAAGTACAACCCAGTGTTCGGCCTTATAGGTCATTTTCAAGTATTTTATTTTATACCTTTAACATACACTGCTGGCCACCGTAAATGCAACACCCTGAAGGAAGCACCCGAATCAAGTGAAATTTTCACCATGAGTTTGCAGCGATGAGATATGCAACTGATTAGAATTTCAGCGCAGACGCACATCACGCGCGCCTGTGGCGCCACCTCATAGCGCCATTTAAGGCTTGGCGATTTCGACGAGTGTACGTTCGGCACGTGTGTTTACCTTGTGCTTGTTTCACAAGACGATCAGTTATGCCTCGTAGACAACAGCGAATATCTTTTGATCAAGTATCCGAGTTCGACAGAGGAAGGATAGTGGCTTACCGAGATTGTGGATTATCATACAGAGAAATCGCTAGTCGTGTTAGACGAAACCAAACAACTGTAATGCGGATATGTGACCGTTGGATGCAGGAGGGTACGACGGACCGACGTGGTCGATCGCATTCACCTCGGTGCACCACTGCACGTGCTGATAGACAAATTGTGCGCATGGCAGTGACGGATCGCTCAGTGACATCCCGAACCATAGCACAGCACATTGCGTCTGTAACGCATCATCCAGTGTCTGCGCGTACCATTCGACGCCGTTTACAGCAGAGTGGTCTGTCCGCAAGACGTCCATTGCTTCTTCTACCATTGACGCAGAACCACAGACGTCTCCGTCGCCAATGGTGTGATGACAGACGGATGTGGATGGCAGAATGGAATGACGTTGTCTTTACTGACGAGGCACGCTTCTGTCTGCAGCACCACGATGGTCGGATTCGAGTGTGGAGACACCGTGGAGAGAGGATGCTGGACAGTTGCATTATGCACCGCCACACTGGTCTTGCACCGGGTATTATGGTATGGGGCGGTATTGGATATTACTCTCGCACGCCTCTAGTACGCATTGCCGGTACTTTAAATAGCCGGCGCTACATATCCGAGGTGCTGGAGCCAGTTGTCCTACCTTACCTTCAGGGCTCGGCCACAGCCATATTTCAACAGGATAATGCGCGACCACACGTCGCACGCATTGTCCAAAGGTTCTTCGTCAATAACCAGATTGAATTGCTTCCCTGGCCGGCTCGCTCTCCGGATCTTTCGCCGATAGAAAACATGTGGTCCGTGGTTGCTCAACGAGTGACTTAGATTACATCCCCAGCTGCCACACCAGATGATCTTTGGCAACGTGTGGAAGCTGCTTAGGCTGCTGTACCCCAGGAACAGATCCAACGTCTCTTTGACTCAATGCCGAGACGTGTGGCAGAGGTGATCTCCAACAATGGCGGCTACTCTGACTACTGATTCTGGCAGGAACCACATGTCATAGACGTCTGTAAACGTAATCATTTGATACTTGGTCAACATGTTATCTACAAAACAAATTTTGTTGTGCTACCTCTTGTCTTTCTTGGTGTTGCATTTACGGTGGCCAGCAGTGTATAATGCACATGTTGTCAAACTCAAATTTACGGCGAACATTGAACTTGACAGCATTTTAAGTGTCCAATACTTGATAATGGCATAAAAGGCCGAAGCCTGGGTTGTAGTTAAACAAGCAATAAAAAACAGTCAAATGGCGATGTGTTCCTTGAAAAAGAATTCTACGAATGAAGTGCCATTTTAACAATCACAGCATTCAAAGCAACAGTGGACGCGGAGATTATGCTATGTGCTTGTAGAATATTGTGACATGTGGTCTGTTTGCAGTGATCATACTGAGGGGATCATTGACAATGAAAGTAAGTATATATAACGCTTTTGAAGATTAAATTTGAGGTTGTGCTCACTGCTATTATGAGTGGTTCTGAAATGAAACCACTGGAGCAGTATGTGCTTTTGACTTACTGATTTTACATACGACCAAAATCTCTCAGAGGTTTCACTCAGATCGGTTGACGAAGTTTTACTTTCAGAGTCATTGAACGCTCCTGTCATTACTCTGGGTAAGCTTATTTTCGCTTCGTTCAGCTTCTGTTTGTCAGCTAGGTTTTCACTGCTCTTGAACTTAGAGGAAGTTCTCTTTCTTTGCTAAGCATTTTCCTAAAACGGTTATTAAACCATGATGGGTCTTTCCCGTCCTTTAAATCCTACTCGGAACATACTTGTTTGGCGCATATTGCACTATCTCGTAGAATTTTTCTATTCGTTTTCCACATCTTCGTCCTCGTCACCGAATATTTGATCCTGAGTGTTCTGATACTCTGAAATTTGTATCCTATCGGACTTGCTAGGCAAAAATATCTTCCTACCTTTTCTTGGCCTTCTTTGTCAAACCAGTTTGCCATAAAGGCTATCATCGCCTTATGATCACCGATACCTTCCTCTACGTTAACTGATTCGATAAGTTCAGGTCTCTTTGTTGCTAGGAGTCTAAGACGTTATCCTCACGTGTTGGTTCTCTATCTGCTCAAACTAATTTTCGTGCAAGACATTAAGAACAATGTCACACGAATCCCTGTTCTGACAGCATGAGACTCCCAATCTATACCTAACAAGTTGAAGTCAATCCTTATTACAACAGGAAAATTACTAACATGTTCTGAAAGTTCTGTCTAAAGCGCTCTGCCACTAAGGCTCCTGACACATGCTGTCTACAAAGCATCCGATTATCATTTTTTACCGATCTTTCATACTTAACTTCATCCAGATTAATTCACAATCGGAATCAGTGATAACCTCGCTAGATTTGATCAAATCTTTAATGCAAAAACCACTCCGCCACTATTGGCGACTAACCTATCCTCAAGAGAAATATTCCAATCTGAAAATAGAATTTCATTATCACGACTGTCAGGTTTCAATCAACTATCTGTTTCCAATAGTATCTGTGCATTATAACCTTCAGTAAGCGTTACTAATTCTAGGACCTTTCCTTGTGGCTAATTTATCAGGCAAATCGTCTTTGATCCGAAGTGAGGGTTCTATACCATAAGAAAGCCCCATGTGCACGCCACGCGTACTCGTATACCCCACTAGCGCTTCCTGCGTGTAGTGGACACCTCACCTGTTAACGGGAATCCTACAATTCTGTATCCGATAAGCGGAGGACGAAAAATACGCATCCCATACCGTCGCAGAGTCGTCTGAGTCTCTGGTTTAGACCTTCCACTCTGTTCCAAACCAGAGGACTACGATCAACTCTGGGTACGATGTTACAAATAGTTTAGCCTGCACCCCGCGTGCGATGATAGTTGCGTTCAACAAATCAGCCATCCGCCGAAAGGAGCCGAGGATGCCCTCAGAACCCATGCGGCAAGTGTCATTCGTGCCGACATGTGCCACTATATTCAGTCGGTTTCACCCAGGGCGCTCGACAGCATCCTGCAGGATCTTTTCCACATCACTGGCATTCTCTCTCTCCTTGCTCCATCACCCGTCCAAGATTGGAGCGCCCAATGACAGGCATATCCATCCTCTGCACTTGTCCGGACCAGGCCACTATCTGCCATCCACTCTCAAATGAGTGAGAACCGGTTGCGTATCATGAGATGCAATGACACCCGGAACGCCAGGGGATTCCAAGGGCACTGAAGATGTGGCAGGTCTCTTTCCCAGCGCCCCAATGTCGCCGCAACGTTGAGCACTAGCCAGAAGCGTGTCGACGGTGGACAACGCTGTTTCCAGCTATTTACGAACAGCAGCCAATTCTCGTTTTGTCAGCTCTCAATAAGTACAGCCCCCTAGCCATATCGTAGTGTGTAAAATAGATATATGATCTCAAATTGCCACACTGAGTTTTTGGAATGTACGCAAAATGTAACGAAAACAATAAAGAAACACTAAAAGCTGATCTGCAGATTTCTCACTATGCCCTGAGTCGGCAAACTCTTAAAGAGAAATAAATTTATTTGCTGAGATGGATGTACCTTTAGTTACCTGTTACTAGAAACTCTGGTTACGGAAAGCTTCTGCACTGATCTAAATGATGTTCTAGAAGGTATCGACAGGGATGCGGAGCCATGCCGACTGCAGAGCCGTGCCCAACTGCACTATGTTTCTCGGTTGAGGATCTATGGCACGAACAGTCCGGTCTTGATAGTCCCACATATTTTTGACTGGATTGAAATCCGGATCGTTTAGTGACCAGGGAAGTACGGTTAACTCATCCTGGCGCTCTTCGAAACACGCACGTTCACTGCAATCTCTGTGATACGTTGCATTGTCCTGCTCGTAGATACCATCGGGCTGAGGAAAAACAAAGTCCATCCAAGGGTGAGCGTAATCCTCGAGGATTGATGAATACCTCTATTGATCTAGTGTACCTCCGAGACTGAAGAGATCACCCAGGGAATGCTACGAAAACATTCTCCTGACCGTAACGCACCTTCCTCCGGCCTCCACCGTTCCGACGATTGTTGCAGGGCCGTACACTCCAGAAACCATCTGTCAGATAAAACGTGGTTCATCTGAAAGACGACCTGTCGCCACTTAGTGGATGCCCAGGTACAGTACTGGCGTGGAAATTTCAGACTTCGTTGCGATGAACAACATATAGCTTGGGTGTGCGGGCTTCCAAATTAATAAATGATAATGATGAAATGATGTGGCCCTCAACCAAGTACCCTCAGACTCAGAGTTGAAATATAAAAAGATTTGGCTGGTTTCGTTGTCCAGGGGCTGGGATACGTAGTTGCCGCATTACAGGACAAGTACTGCTGAGACTACAGTATACGATACGAATACACACATGAATCGAATGGTCAAAGGTTTCTGTCACTCGGTAACTGCGAATTCTGAATGTATCATATAAATTTATAAATGAAAGATTGCAATTAAATAAAATCTGCAGGTACTATATTAATGACTTTAAACGATGAGTACGATCGTAGAAGTACTTTTGAGAATGCGGTATATTTCTGCAAAACACTTATTGGTGTCTATGGTCCAGCAATTAAATAAAATATAAGTTGAATAACAGGGAAACAACAGATTCCTACAGCACGTAATTAGTTATGAACGACAACATAGCTCGCGAGATATTCACTTCTAAACGCACATTACTTCAATGTAGAAGCCACGGAAATCTCACAAGTGCATAAGTCGGCACTCCGAAGTTTTCTATCAGTGGCGACCACACGCAAACCGCTTCACACTCTCCAAGTCTCTCTGCGACTCCCGCGTCCAGTGCCAGAACTGCCCTGTGTGACTGTCCCTCGCGCCGCATTCTTCCGAAACTCGCTTTCTCCCGAACTCGTTTTCATCCAGTCTCCCCATTCACGAGCGCTGTGATTGGCTAGAGCGCTCGCTCCATGTATTCGGATTTTCACTTAAATAACTCGAAATTAAATAAATATTCCTACGGCTGGACCATAAACACGCTCTAACACACATAAATACATAAAAAATTAAATAAAACATATCAAAGGAATAGCAACAAAACGTAGGCTAGTAGCCTGATGTCTCTGTGCTTTCTAAAACACTGTAAATATTTAACCAATTTATTCATGAATAGTATATATAGGATATAAACGAAGACATACACGAATAAATATATTTAAAAGCATGCTGCTACCGTTTTTTCGTGTAACTGTGGAGTACTTATGGCCTGACGCGATCGATAGTAATCGGCCACTTTGACCTCCAATAACTCAGGTACCACTAAAGTTACATGCCTGTAATCTATACAAATTTAAATTTACACTAATAGCTTTCTTGAGACACGTCGGTCGACAAAATCAGAAGAGCCGTTTAGATTTTGGAAATTCATTGCTTGGTGTTACTTGTATAATTTAGTCGGATACTAAACTTTAAACTAATAAAGATATTGAAAATCTGATTACACCGTCAGAATCGTCGTGCAGATAATGGTGATGTACGTGTTTCTTTTTGAGGTGTTATGATTCATATGGCTATTATTAGTTTCTATACGAACTGTGAAATGTCTACCATTAAGGTTTCACAAAGTCCGCCATCTTTGGCCCTCCCGGCGCACAGCGTCACCAGGGAATTCCCAGTCACGTGCTGAATGGACCACGTGATCCAGCCGTTGTGAGGCACCACGCGGAAGCTAATGAGCTCGGCCCGAGCGGTGGCCGCCAACTCAGAATATTTCCAGGGCGCCGCAACTCGTCCGTTACCTCACAGGTGCGTGAACTAGGCGCTTGCTGCGGAGGCCCAAACGCAGCAACGTCCGCTGAACGATCTTTGAAGAGGGTTCATCTGGGTGGTCAGTTGCTCAACGGTTGCACTCCTATTCGCCCCTACACAGCTCCGCGGCCATCGTTCACCCCTGTCCTTTATGGCCTGTGGTACACCACAGTTGCTTCAGCGCAGGTTTCGGATAACGCTGTTTTGCGATTCACGGTATACTTTAACTATAGCGGAGCGCTTACAGCTTACAAACTTAGCCACTTCGGAAATGCTTCCACCCGTAGCCCGAAATCCAATGATCACGCCTTTTTGGACGTCAGATAAACTGCTTCGTTTCCGCATTACGAAGAATACTGTACTGTTTCCCGCGTCCTCGCTGATACGCTTCGTGCACCCTCCACTGATAGTGCTGCCACTTACTGTCTGTGAGCAGCTATTGCACGTTGACGTCGAACATAAGCGGGGGTCGTATTAATGTTACTGTGCCGTGCACAAGGGCCACTGTTAGGCATCAGGGGGGATTTTGTTAGAAATAGAGAAGAAATTCTTTAATTTCACGCGGATACATCTTTGCAGAGTTGACAACGGCTTCGTTCAGAAAACTAAGAATACTCTTCCTATTACATTAATCTGTTAGAAAATTGGGTTGTTTAAATGTCATACTTTCTACAGTTTTATGAAGTTACAATTTCAAATTTAAAAAAATCAAATGTGTGTGAAATCTTATGGGACTTAAATGCTAAGGTCATCAGTCCCTAAGCTTACACACTACTTAACCTAAATTATCCTAAGGACAACACACACACACCCATGCCCGAGGGAGGACTCGAACCTCCGCCGGGACCAGCCTCACAGTCCATGACTGCAGCGCCTGAGACCGCTCGGCTAATCCCGCGCGGCAATTTCAAATATAACAGCGGTAAAAAACTGTAGAAAGCGAAAGGCACCACGTATTTGTGGTATCCGATATTTCGCACGTAAAGTGATAGTAGTACAAATGTTGAGACAGCAGCCACAATAAATGCATCATGGATACTCTGGCGTAAAATGACAGGAATTCCGTCAGTTAAATGCCAAGCGTGCAGCACCGTGCCAGGAAGGTAGGAGACGAAGTGCCGGCAGAACTGAAGCTTTGAGGACGGGTCGTGGGTCGTGCTTAGGTAGCTCAGTCGGTAGAGCACTTGCCGGCGAAAGACAAAGGTCCCGAGTTCGAGTCTCGGTCCGGCACACAGTTTTAATATGCTAGCAAGTTTCAGCACCGTGCTATGTTCTGTCACCGAGTATGGCACCGAACGTTGGCCGATACTAACAGCTGAGCAATTCCTCTGTGTAATGGAAATGGGAAGCTTCGTCGGCTAAAAGTGGTGACTTTGACAGATTGCATACAACACGAGCCAGTTACCGAGAAAATCAGAGGGCAGCGTACAGGGATATACAGGAAGCGCTTAACGCGTGTACTCTTCTGACTGGTTTGATGCGGCTCACAACGAATTCCTATCCTGTGCCAACCTCTTCATATCACAGTAGCACTTGTAACCTACGTTCTCAATTACTTACTGGGTGTATTCCAGTCTCTATCTTCCTCTATAGTTTTTACCCTCTGCATCTCCCTCTAATACTATGAAAGTTATTCCCTGATGAAGATGTCCTACCATCATGTCCCTTCTTCTTGTCAGGGTTTTCCATGGGCTCTTTTCCTCGCCGATTCTGGTGATAACATCCTCATTCTTCATCTTATCAGTCCATAAAATTTTCAACATTCTTCTGTAACAGCACATCTCAAATGCTTCGATTAGATTCTCTTCTGTTCCGGTTTTCCCACAGTCTATGTTTCACTACCATACAGCGCTGTGCACCAAACGTACGTTCTCAGAAATTTCTACTTCATACTAGTAGACTCATCATCGCCAGAAATGCCGTTTTTGCCAGTGATAGTCTGATTTTGATGTCCTCTTTTCTTCGTTCGTCACAGGTTATTTTGCTGCCTTCTTCTTAACTTAATGTACTTCGTGATCACCAATTCTGAAGTTGTTTCTCGCTTTTCTCATTTCTGCTACTTCTGATTAGTTTCGTCTTTTTTCGATTCACTATCAGTCAAGTGGGTGTACAAATACCAAAGAACCTAAGGGAAGATATACTGAATGAAGATAAGTGTATTGCCGTTTTACGTCCAGAAGCTCCTTTGAACTGAAGCAAGTGCCGAATGTTAATCCTTAGAGTGAAAGTGTCAACGAGGCAAGACTGAAGAAGCTGTCCAAGAGAGGCCACACCGAACCAGTCAGATTACCAGGATAAAGAAAAGAACAATTATGCAGTATTAGGCTCTCAACAAGAGATTCTTTTACATGTGTTGTGTCTGTTCTATATATACGAGGTGCGACAATAAAGTAATGAGACTGATTTTCTTTGCAAGATGTGGCAACCCTGCAGGCTTGCGTAGGCACAATATCTTTGACCTTGGTCTATAAGCTGCTTCTAGTCTATGTGGCACATTGATGCAACTGATCAGTCGTGAGCTGTGCTGTAATAAGTTAACACGTGTTTGTGTCTCTCGTCACGGAAATGGATCGCATAATATTGCTCAAAGGTATGCCATTTCTTTTTGCGTTAAATTGGGTGAAAACGCGACGACAACCTACGGTAAGCTTCAGAAGGCTTTTGGAGAGGAGGTTATGTCAAGAGCTCAAGTTTTTCATTGGCATAAAATGTTTAGTGAAGACAGAACGAATGTTGAAGATTAAGACCGCAGTGGACGACCATCAACCTCATGGACGGATGTCAACTTGGCCAGGGTGCGTGAACTCGTACGATCTGATTGAAGATTATCCGTGAAAACGATTGCAGAAGAACTGAACATCAATCGAGTAACGGTTCATCTAATAATAACTGAAGATCTTGGTATGAGAAAGATTTGTGCAAAAATGATCCCCAAAAATCTCACACCACAACAGCGAGAAACACGGAAAAATGTGGCAGCCGATCTGTTAGAGCAAACGGAAATCAATCCAAACTTGTTGAGCCGTGTTATCACTGGTGATGAAAGTTGGTTTTTTCAGTACGATCCAGAGACAAAACGCCAAAGTTCGCAATGGTGCTCAAAGGGATCACCCAGGCCAAAAAAAGCTCGCATGTCAAAAAAGTGAATTGCATGCTTGTGTGCTTCTTTGATTCCAAGGGGAATGTTCGTAAAGAGTGGGTGCCTCCTGGGCAAACAGTTAACCAATATTACTACAAAGAAATTTTAGAAAGACTTCGTAAAAGAGTACTTCGAGTCCGTAGCAACATTGCTGGTGATTGGATTCTGCATCAGGATAATGCTCCATACCATACTGCTCTGTCAGTACAGCAATTTTTTGCCTGAAAACAAATTTCAGTACTACCACAGCCACCTTATTCACCAGATATCGCTCCGTGCGAGTTTTTTCTATTTCCAAGAGTCAAACGGCGGTCAAGGGACACCATTTTTGCCGGACGGAGTGACCGAGCGGTTCTAGGCGCTTCAGTCAGGAACCGCGCGACCGCTACGATCGCAGGTTCGAATCCTGCCTCGGGCATGGATGTGTGTGATGTCCTTAGGTTAGTTAGGTTTACGTAGTTCTAAGTTCTAGGGGACTTATGACCTCAGAAGTTAAGTCCCATAGTGCTCAGAACCATTTGAACCATTTTTGGACATTATTTTCAAACAACACAAGATGTCCAAAAAGCTGTGACGAAGGTCTTGGAGGATATTACAGAAGATGAGTTCCAGAAATGTTACCATCAATGGCAGAAGATCTGTGAAAAGTGTGTACAATCAGAAGAGAACTATTTTGAAGGAGACAACACTAAACTTGACTAAAACTGTAAGCAACATTTTTTTACGCATCAGTCTCATTACTTTATTGCCCACTCTTCGCTAATGGGGTACCTGCGTGATGCAGCGTTCTCGAAATGCTATACAACAATTTCAAACAAATAACGTTAGTAGTTTTATTTCCAGAAAAGCGAATTGACAGTACTTAACATTCTTTACAGCAAATGTCGCTAGCGGGAGGCGATGCGAAAACAGAACAGTTCTTGCTATTCACAGAGTCAAAGAAAACACTTGATTACTGACAGCGTAGCACTAATCACATTGCAGTCTCCAGCCGACCTAGTGCGGCCGAGGATAGCAGGAGCTGCGTTTAAATGCACCTGTTGTAGGGGGCGCGCCAGGCGCAGCGTAGTGTGATTCCGCGCACCATTGGCCGCCGTTTCTTCACTGACTTCTCCGGTCTTTCGTTCCGCATCTTCGTTCCGGCGTTTGAGGTTACGCCAGAACGATTTGCCTGTCGTAGTAGTCATTAATAAGAGCTGTAATACTACCCATTGTTTTTTATTTCTTGAAGTGTCGAAGCCAGATCATAAACAGTTCTTCATTAATGTACTCCAGTTCACTCATCTCTGTAATGGAGCCAGGAGGTAAACCGTCTTGATATGCAGCGCCTCCTCACTCCTTTGAAAATTACCATTGGTGGTACCAGATGCTTTTATGCTTGTAGCAACAGTCACACTTTGTCCTTTTTCCACCTTTGTTAATGAAACAACTTCTCACTTACCTTCATGACTTGCTATTTTTGGGGGTCTGTTGTTAAATCTGGGCTCATCCAAATTATAAGTACACACTGGTTTATCGAACAAATTATATTCGCTTAAGATTTCTTACAAATTCTGGATGTACACTCCTGGAAATGGAAAAAAGAACACATTGACACCGGTGTGTCAGACCCACCATACTTGCTCCGGACACTGCGAGAGGGCTGTACAAGCAATGATCACACGCACGGCACAGCGGACACACCAGGAACCGCGGTGTTGGCCGTCGAATGGCGCTAGCTGCGCAGCATTTGTGCACCGCCGCCGTCAGTGTCAGCCAGTTTGTCGTGGCATACGGAGCTCCATCGCAGTCTTTAACACTGGTAGCATGCCGCGACAGCGTGGACGTGAACCGTATGTGCAGTTGACGGACTTTGAGCGATGGCGTATAGTGGGCATGCGGGAGGCCGGGTGGACGTACCGCCGAATTGCTCAACACGTGCGGCGTGAGGTCTTCACAGTACATCGATGTTGTCGCCAGTGGTCGGCGGAAGGTGCACGTGCCCGTCGACCTGGGACCGGACCGCAGCGACGCACGGATGCACGCCAAGACCGTAGGATCCTACGCAGTGCCGTAGGGGACCGCACCGCCATTTCCCAGCAAATTAGGGACACTGTTGCTCCTGGGGTATCGGCGAGGACCATTCGCAACCGTCTCCATGAAGCTGGGCTACGGTCCCGCACACCGTTAGGCCGTCTTCCGCTCACGCCCCAACATTGTGCAGCCCGCCTCCAGTGGTGTCGTGACAGGCGTGAATGGAGGGACGAATGGAGACGTGTCGTCTTCAGCGATGAGAGTCGCTTCTGCCTTGGTGCCAATGATGGTCGTATGCGTGTTTGGAGCCGTGCAGGTGAGCGCCACAATCAGGACTGCATACGACCGAGGCACACAGGGCCAACACCCGACATCATGGTGTGGGGAGCGATCTCCTACACTGGCCGTACACCACTGGTGATCGTCGAGGGGACACTGAATAGTGCACTGTACATCCAAATCGTCATCGAACCCATCGTTCTACCATTCCTAGACCGGCAAGGGAACTTGCTGTTCCAACAGGACAATGCACGTCCGCATGTATCCCGTGCAACCCAACGTGCTCTAGAAGGTGTAAGTCAACTACCCTGGCCAGCAAGATCTCCGGATCTGTCCCCCATTGAACATGTTTGGGACTGGATGAAGCGTCGTCTCACGCGGTCTGCACGTCCAGCACGAACGCTGGTCCAACTGAGGCGCCAGGTGGAAATGGCATGGCAAGCCGTTCCACAGGACTACATCCAGCATCTCTACGATCGTCTCCATGGGAGAATAGCAGCCTGCATTGCTGCGAAAGGTGGATATACACTGTACTAGTGCCGACATTGTGCATGCTCTGTTGCCTGTCTCTATGTGCCTGTGGTTCTGTCAGTGTGATCATGTGATGTATCTGACCCCAGGAATGTGTCAATAAAGTTTCCCCTTCCTGGGACAATGAATTCACGGTGTTCGTATTTCAATTTCCAGGAGTGTATTTACTTACTTCCGCTTTACTTAAGCCTTCAGTTCTGGCTCTTGGGAGACACCAAGGTTATTGCAGGCTAAGCCTAGCGTGTCTCTTAATAAATGTTCTAAGCCAATCGATTCCAGCAACCTCGCTCTCTAAGTTCCAACCAACCGAAATGCAGCTCTTCTAAACTAGAGTGACGACAGACCCAAGCCCTCTGTTATAGAAATAAGGCTGTCTCGACCATAGCATGTTCCGTTTCAGAATGACCAATTCTGTTTTCTAATCCAGCTTGCATCTTCTCTTTAATTTCAACTTTATCATACAGAGTGATGGACGGAATCTCGTATAATTGTGACGCAGCTCGAAGGCTCAAACGTCCATTCGTTACACTCTTTATTGCCTCATGTAATGCAGCTGGGTTTCTTTTTATAGTAGATTTTCGTTTTTGGCCGTTTTCGGGGCATCTAAGAGAAGAAAATGACGGTTTGTTTCGAAAACTCGCGAGAAAATATATGTTTAAGTATACACGTTTTATTTGTAGTAATCGTGTATCATATAACTACAGTAACCGGTCTCGACGGACTTAACTAAAGAACTGCATTGATCGAAATTGTACTAGAACATCGAAATTGTACCTTTTTTCTGATCGAAAGTGTACTACTGATGAGAGTGAAATCAGGAGTAAATAATACTAAGCTGCGCCAAGAGATAGCAGCACATGTCACGCAGTCTTTCCTATAGCTACCTCAGAATATGCAGGAACGGGAAACAAGTCTCTAACCTCACAAATATCCGAGTAAAATTTACAGGTACATTTTAACTAGTCAGTTTATAAGAGTGCATGAAACTGCGTAACTGCACTTACCTCTCAACAAGAAGAAAGTGATATCTCTGTAGCACAAATTGGTGTATTCAGAGGAATGACAGAAGGAGCTGCAGGAACCTTTCGCACTGCAACGCCGTACAAAACCAAGTCCTACCAACACTACGAAACTAAAACATAGTCGGAAACCTTATGTTCAAAATGGTTAAAATGGTTCTGAGCACTATGGGACTTAACATCTGACGTCAACATTCCCCTAGAACTTAGAAATATTTAAACGTAACTAACCTAAGGACACTACACACATCCGTGCCCGAGGCAGGATTCGTACCTGCGACCGTAGCAGTCGCTCGGTTCCGGACTGAAGCGCGTAGAACCGCTCGGCCACCGCGGCTGGCTAAACCTTATGTAGATCGGAATTGTACCTATAATGAAATTGTACTACCTTACCGTGTATAACTGGTAATTATAATTAAACTTTCGCTATGTAACAGTTTATAACACGGAAACTAATCACCGTACGACTACCAAACTTGGTAGCATTAATGTCAAGGACATAGGGAAGAGACATAATGCAGAATCAGTTCAATTGAAACACTATTAATGTGCTACTACGATACATCACACTATTACATACCGGTACCATTACTGCTACAAAAGAGGCTCAATATGGCGCCCATCAGTGTCCAGCAGAGTCTGAAAGCGCAGGATTGCTTTCTGTACGGCAGAATGAAGCATGTCCATACGTATGCTGGCTACCTTCCTTGATAAGCTGCGCATCAGATGAGCACATGTATAAATGTTCCCTGGTAAGCCCTGTCCTTCAGGTAACTCCACAACCAGAAATCACAGGGAGTAAGATCAGGTGATCATGTCGGCCAAGCTTTTGGAAACGATCGGCTGATAATTCGAGCGTTTGCAAATGCGTTTCGGAGAAACAGCTGAACTTCACGAGCCATGTGCGGTGGGACCCCATCTTGCATGAAAACTATTGAGTTCAATGCGTCTCTCGGGCATGGATGTTTGTGATGTCCTTAGGTTAGTTAGGACTAACTAGTTCTAAGTTCTAGGGGACTAATGACCTCAGCAGTTGAGTCCCATAGTGCTCAGAGCCATTTTTTTCAATGCGTCTCTCCCCTGTAGGGCGGGTATGACATGCTGCCGAATCATATCTCAGTAAGGCTGGCCAACCACAGTGCGCGTCTGTGATCCATGAGTGTCAATAATGGGATATAGATGAACGAAGCCGTGAAGCCACACCATGGTGACACTTCACTATTCAGAGGAACTTCATGCACAGTGACTGGAGGTGAAGTTCCCCACACTCGGCAATGCTGTATGTTCACCTCACCCGTCAGAGCAAAATGAGGTTAAATGAAACTTCCTGACAGATTAAAACTGTGTGCCGTATCGAGGCTCGAACTCGGGACTTTTGTCTTTCGCGGGCAAGTGCTCTACCATCTGAGCTACCTAAGCACGACTCACGACTCGCCTTCACAACTTCAATTCTGCCAGTACCTCGTCTCCTACCTTCCAAGACGAGGTACTGGCAGAATTTAAGCTGTGAAGACGGGTCGTGAGTCGTGCTTGGGTAGCTCAGATGGTGGAGCACTTGCCCACGAAAGACAAAAGTCCCAATTTCGAGTCTCGGTACGGCACACAGTTTTAATCTGTCAGGAACTTTCATATCAGCGCACACTCCGCTGCAGAGTGAAAATCGCATTCTAAAATGGGCTTAGTCTGTCCATAGGATGCCCTCGTCAACTTCAACCCTTGCGAGAAAGTAGAGAGTGAAATAAACACACCGTTCTGCGTCCTGTGGTGCAAGTACGATACGGATTTTATACGGGTACCATATGAGAATGGTTCAAAGCACTTTCCGAACAGTGGACCACGGAATATTCAACTGTCGTGACACAACGCGCACACTGCCTGACGACCGGGAATTACGCGCAGCGTTGTCGGCCATAGCAACAGCAATTTCATCAACCACCTGTGGTACAACTGGTCGTCATCCTCTTCCCGGAGCGACGCTCAGTTCTCCAGTTGACTCGAACTTCTTCATCCTGGTCCGCTCAGCAGAGAAAGAGGCCCTTCTGTAATCCTTTCAGCCGGCGATATTCTCGAAGTGCAGCTGCACTGTTGTTTTGATAACAGAGCTTCACCAATAATGCCCTGCTCCTTTTGTCCAAGCTCATGTCGACTCGTCAACAAGTGCACTGCGACTGGTCAGGTATGTGAGACTATGAATCGTGGAGGCTGATCACGGCACCTGGTGGCCGCCATAGTTGGATCTGGATAGTGGCGCTGTGACGCATGGAAATCATGCACCCCATACTCTGGACATTAATGCTACAAGTTTGGTACTCGTAATTAGTTTCGGTGTTATAAGGTGTTAAATAGAGAAAGTTTAAAACCCGAGATGTCACCTACCTTGGCCTCACCACTGACCGTCACCTCACCTGGATCCCTCATCTCCGCTCTATCCAGCCCAAAGCCCACAACTGCCTCCGACTCCTCAAACTCCTGGCCGGACATGGGGTTTGAACCCCTCTACCATCCTCTACACCTACAAATCCTTAATCCGTCCCATCCTCTGTTATGCCAGTCCTGCCTGGATATCCGCCCCCACCCCTCCCCCAAATTCTATAAGTCTTTCCAGATCCTCGAACGCCATGCACTCTGCCTCGCCTTCTGTATACGCCTCCCATCCCCCACGCGGATCCTGTACGACCTGATTCCTTTCTTCCATCTGCCCCTATTCCTCGAACATACCCACATACTCTACACCTCCCGCTGCCTTGATCCCCCTCATCCCCTGGTTGCTGCCCTCCTCTCCAACCCCACCCTATACCGCTCCTTCACTGTTGTTCAAAAATGGTTCAAATGGCTCTGAGCACTATGGGACTCAACTGCTGAGGTCATTAGTCCCCTAGAACTTAGAACTAGTTAAACCTAACTAACCTAAGGACATCACAAACATCCATGCCCGAGGCAGGATTCGAACCTGCGACCGTAGCGGTCTTGCGGTTCCAGACTGCAGCGCCTTTAACCGCACGGCCACTTCGGCCGGCTCCTTCACTGTTGTGTCCCCACTACTCTCCATCTCTACACCCTTCATCTCCTTTCCCAAGGTGGCTTCCGTCAATTCCCCCTCCCAGATGATGCCCTCCCACCCTACATTTATCCCTCCTATCAACTCAGATCCTCACCAACCCCTCCTTTTCTCTGTCCTTTCCTTGGGCTCCCTCTCCCCCCCTTCCATCCTGTTTTTTCCCTGCCTGCCCTCTCTTCTCCTCTCCAAGTCCTTTTGCATTCCCCTCCTCTGCCATTCCCCTCTCGGATCTGCCCAACCCCCCCCCCCCCTCTTATAAGTCCTAGTCCTGTGTCGGCTCCTTACCCCCTTCCCCCCACTTCGCTTTTCCTCTCCTTCACCCTTTTCTTTCCCATCATCTGTCCAGATTCCTCTTATCTGCCCTCGGCTGTGTTGTATCATATTTGTGCCAACTTTTTAGTGCAGTGTTTTATGTGAGTGTTCAGTGATGTGTGTCGTTTCCAAAGTGTTGCAAACATCAATCACGCTGTCGCTGGGTGTGATTTTTATATCTCTTGCGAACAGAATCCAGACTCTCGCCGTGTTTTTTAATTGTCTGTCTATTATTTTAACTGTCTGCTTACTGTGTATTTTATTAGCATCGCCAACTCTTTATGTTTTAAGTTCCACAGTTTTCCGCCATTTTACCATTTAAGTCTCCGATTTTAACCCCTGATTTTATTATTTATGATCTTCCTTAAAAAAAAAAAAATCTGTAGGCTGAAGAGCGGCGTACTCAACTGCTGCCAGCCCGTCCCCTTCGGGGGGAATCGAATGTCAATAAAGGAAAAAAAAGGGAGGAAGGCGAGATGGCCAACGATCTCTTCAATGCTAACGAACACCAAGTTCCAACTCTTACGGAATCGGCGAAATGCCGCTAGTAAAGAGGAAACTGTACAAGAGACTACATTAGTAATGTGTGGTATGATTTGAAAATTTGGCTCTGATGGGAGGCGTGCTACGGCAGTTCTTGCAGCTGCGATGACCGCTGTGTAGCCTTGCAGACAAACAAAAATTACGCGAAGCGAAATGTAGCGTGAGGAGGGCTACGTGAGAGGCGTTCAATGAATTCGAAAGTAAAGTTCTATGTACTGACTTGGCAGAAAATCCTAAGAAATTTTGGTCTTATGTCAAAGCGGTAGGTGGATCAAAACAAAATATCCAGACACTCTGTGACCAAAATGGTACTGAAACAAAGGTGACAGACTAAAGGCCGAAATACTAAATGTCTTTTTCCAAAGCTGTTTCACAGGGGAAGACTGCACTGTAGTTCCTTCTCTAGATTGTCGCACACATGACAAAATGGTAGATATCGAAATAGACTACGGAGGGAAGGAGAAACAATTAAAATAGCTCAAAAGAGGAAAGGCCGCTGGACCTGATGGGATACCAGTTCGATTTTACACAGAGTACGCGAAGGAACTTGCCCCCCTTCTTGCAGCGGTGCACAGTAGGTCTCCAGAAGAGCGTAGCGTTCCAAAGGATTGGAAAAGGGCACAGGTCATCCCCGTTTTCAAGAAGGGACGTCGAACAGATGTGCAGAACTATAGACCTATATCTCTAACGTCTATCAGTTGTAGAATTTTGAAATGCGTATTATGTTCGAGTATAATGACTTTTTTGGAGACTAGAAATCTACTCTGTAGGAATCAGCATGGGTTTCGAAAAAGATGATCGTGTGAAACCCAGCTCGCGCTTTTCGTCCACGAGACTCAGAGGGCGATAGACACGGGTTCCCAGGTAGATGCCGTATTTCTTGACTTCCGCAAGGCTTTCGATACAGCTCCCCACAGTCGTTTAATGAACAAAGTAAGAGCATATGGACTATCAGACCAATTGTGTGATTGGATTGAAGAGTTCCTTGATAACAGAACGCAGCATGTCATTCTCAATGGAGAGAAGTCTTCCGAAGTAAGAGTGATTTCAGGTGTGCCACAGGGGAGTGTCATAGGACCGTTGCTATTCACAATAAACATAAATGACCTTGTGGATGACATTGGAAGTTCACTGAGGCTTTTTGCAGATGATGCTGCGGTGTATCGAGAGGTTGTAACAATGGAAAATTGTACTGAAATGCAGGAGGATCTGCAGCGAATTGACGCATGGTGCAGGAAATGGCAATTGAATCTCAATGTAGACAAGTGTAATGTGCTGCGAATACATAGAAAGATAGATCCCTTATCATTTAGCTACAAAATAGCAGGTCAGCAACTGGAAGCAGTTAATTCCATAAATTGTCCGGGAGTACGCATTAGGAGTGATTTAAAGTGGAATGATCATATAAAGTTGATCGTCGGTAAAGCAGATGCCAGACTGAAATTCATTGGAAGAATCCTAAGGAAATGCAATCCGAAAACAAAGGAAGTAGGTTACAGTACGCTTGTTCGCCCACTGCTTGAATACTGCTCGGCAGTGTGGGATCCGTACCAGATAGGTTTGATAGAAGAGATAGAGAAGATCCAACGGAGAGCAGCATGCTTCGTTACAGGATCATTTAGTAATCGCAAAAGCGTTACAGAGACGATAGATAAACTCCAGTGGAAGACTACGCAGGAGGGACGCTCAGTAGCTCGGTACGGGCTTTTCTTAAAGTTTCGAGAACATACCTTCACCGAAGAGTCAAGCAATATATTGCTCCCTCCTACGTATATCTCGCGAAGAGACCATGCGGATAAAATCAGAGAGATTAGAGCCCACACAGAAGCATACCGACAATCGTTCTTTCCACGAACAATACGAGGCTGGAATAGAAGGGAGAACCGATAGAGGTACTCAAGGTACCCTCCGCCACACACCGTCAGGTGTCTTGCTGAGTATGGATGTAGATGTAGATGCAGATGTAGATGTATGGAAGACGCAGTTGTCATCTCATCTGCCTAGCAAGCTGGAGACACGGCTTCGAAACCCGGTCTAGCACAAATTTTCAGTTTTATCCACTGATCCAAATCAACCCCTACTGGCAGCTAATGCCTCCAATTTCTTTGTGTCAATAGACTCTTCGTTGCCTGCTGACGGCTCTCACTGGAAAGTTCACCGCTATATTTGTAAATCCGCTTATCGGAATATCGAGCGCGTGCGTCTTTGCTGTTACCGTAAATAACGCCGCTTCCAGCGTGCACGGTATTCCTGGGGTCTGGCTGGGCTGCGGAGGAAGACGGAGAGAGCTGGCGGGCGCGTCCTCGGGCGGGCTACGCAATGGCGCGCTGATTGGCCCTCAGCGCGGCAGCCGTCGCTCCGGCAGCCTCAACCGCCGAGCAGCTAACTCGATCCCCGCAAATTGTCTCCCATTGTCTGGCGCGGAGCCCACTTAAAAATTCCAGCCAACTTTCTGGGCCCGTGCGCACGCTGCAATATGCAGCCGCCTTGCGTCGCACGACGTTCGCTGCGTAACGAGAACACTTCGCCGAAGGCGTACTCGCCACTTTTCCCAGGTTACACGTTTACGGAGAAATTCACGAGAAACTCTAGACTGGAAGCTCCTACTTTATCTTGGTCTTACATCTCCCTTTAACAGCATGCTTATCAATGATGTGCACCGCGCAACTTGTTATCGTTAGTACTACGAAAGTATATGAGTAATCTTGTGTTTCATGTACTGAAAGCAAGACCAATGTATAATGTATAGTGTATAGGAAGGTGTAACTCCAGGAGGAAACAAGAAGACTTACACTGCATTTCTACACTAGTGGCCATTAAAATTGCTACACCACGAAGATGACGTTCTACAGACGCGAAATTTAACCGACAGGAAGAAGGTGCTGTGATATGCAAATGATTAGCTTTTCAGAGCTTTCACACAAGGTTGGCGCCGGTGGCGACACCTGCAACGTGCTGACATAAGGAAAGTTTGCAACCGATTTCTCATACACAAACAGCAAAATGGTTCAAATGGCTCTGAGCACTATGGGACTTAACTTCTGAGGTCATCAGTCCCCTAGAAATTAGAACTACTTAAACCTAACTAAGGATATCACACACATCCATGCCCGAGGCAGGATTCGAACCTGCGACCGTAGCGGTCGCGCGGTTCGAGAGTGAAGCGCCTAGAACCGCTCGGCCACTCCGGCGTTGCCTGGTGAAAATTTGTTGTGATGCCTCGTGTAAGGAGGACAAATGCGTACCATCACGTTTCCGACTTGCAGGTCCTGTGGTTGCCTTTCTGGATACAGAAAATGTTCGACTGCTGCTCTGGCCAGCACATTGTCCAGATCTCTCACCAATTTAATACGTCTGGTTAATGGTGGCCCAGCAACGGGCTCGTCACAATACGCCAGTCACTACTCTTGATGAACTGTGGTATCGTGTTGAAGCTGCATGGGCAGCTGTACCTGTACACTCCATCCAAGCTCTGTTTGACTCAATGCCCAGGCGTATCAAGGCCGTTATTGCGGCCAGAGGTGGTTGTTCTGGGTACTGATTTCTCAGGATCTGTGCACCGAAATTGCGTGAAAATGTAATCACATAACAGTTCTAGTATAATATATTTGTCCAATGAATACCTGTTTATCATCTGCATTTCTTCTTGGTGTAGCAATTTTAATTGCCAGTAGTGTAGTGGTGTGAGTACAGCATTAGTAGTATGCTGCTTCTTGACACAGTTATGGTCGATTTCGGTTTGTTGGGAAAATATTAGAAAAGTGTGGTTCATCAGCAAAGGAGACCGCAAACGGGACACTATTACGACCCATTGTTGAGTACCGTTCGAGTGTTTGAGATCCGCACCAGGTCGGGTTAAAAGAAGACATCGAAGCAGTTCAGAGGCGGTGTGGCGGAACCGGTTTATAGTATTTCGTGACATTAATTACTTATAAATGATATTTCAGGTAGATCAAAAGAAATTTAAACCAGTTACCTATTGTCAGCGTAACAATTCGTTTGATCTCAAAAATGATTATTCCGGGTAATATTTGTCACTCTGCTAAACAAATCTCCACTTGACGTTGTGTAGAAATGTTGTCTGTAAAGTCTTGTGAGCGGCACTAAATTGCATATCATTTATCAGATTTTACCCAACTGTTACTTAAGATGGTAGCACTTTTCTCTAGCAAAACGAATATTTAGTCACAAAATACTACCCGCGCACAACACTGACGCATGTCTCCTATTAAAAAATTTCATGTAAATCGTCCGAAATAATTATTCTTCATACATCAGCAAATAAGAAATTGATATTAAGAACGTGCTGTGAGCAATATTTTTAAAGATTCAGTCTGAGTTGAATTCTGTCTTTTAAAGTAGATTCGGGACCACCAGTGCACATTTACTTCCATTCACTTATATCTAACAACATTTATGTTTGTTAAAATTCTCGATTCAAAACTGCCAAGTTGATATTTTTGCTAAGAAGGCGGCAGACAGACGATAGTCAATTTGTCTATTGTCATTCTCGATGCTTTTTGTATCAAGTTAATATATTTAGATAAAACTCTTTAAGTCTTTCATCTCCATTCTTTAGCATTTAAAATTATTTTCAACGAAAATTGGGCTCTGAGCATTATGGGACTTAACAGCTGAGGTCATTAGTCCCCTAGAACTTATAACTACTTAAACCTAACTAACCTAAGGACATCACACACATCCATGCCCGAGGCAGGAGCGCTGTTGAGAAAATTTACAGAATCATTTGAGGCTGACCACAGAAAGATTCTACTACCACCAAGGTACATTTCGCGTGAGGACCTCGAAGATAAGTTTAGAGAGATTAGGGCTCGTACCGAGGCATGTAAATAGTCGTTTTTCCCTCTCTCTAGTAGTGGTACAGGGTGCACTCTGCCACGCGCCGTATGGTGGCTTGAGGAGTGCGTATGTAAATGTATATGTAATTTCAGTATGAGAGATTAACTCTATAAAAGCAGACTGTTCAGTTTTTCACAACAGAGTAAGCAGCTGAAATGTTCTGTACAAAACGAGGCTATACTATTTACGGCAAAGCCATTCGCCCGTGTAGATGTGTCTCATGAATAGAACTATAAGTGCCAAAAGAAAAGAAAAACATACATTACGAGTGTAAGTTCGTAGGCTTTCACGGCCAGTGTCAGTTTCAATAAAATCATTCTGTATTTTAGACCGCGTCTTCATAAAACATTATTAAAAAGCCGAATTTTCGACTGATTTCTGGAATCCAGCAGATAGCCACCTTGAGGAGGACCGCTGGAAAGCCGGTAGAAACATCGGCAGTGTTCTTTGTTTTTTCAAATACATTACGAGTAGTTTCTCGAATAAGAACAGTCATATATTTTCACTTTTCTTATTGCCAGTTATGTAGCCCCAATAATGTAAGTAATGTTAGTGATGTTACCTACTTCCAATTTTTCAACATTGCAGTTCGACGTTTGGTGTCAGACGCACATAAAATAGCACGGCTCCGGTAACAGCTGTCATATGGCTCGAACAACAGCAGAATGGTTTTCATAACACAGTTATATAGTGGTTGTATAGAGGATTTTAAGCCTTTGGTTATGTATGCCTTCCAAAGCTTGTATGGTGTTTGTATGTTGACTAACTGTTATTTGTATTCTAAACTGCAACACCTGGCGGTTATTAAGTCTCACGCAAGGATTACCCTCCCTACAGAAATGACTAAGTCTCAACAAAAAATGATACAATCTCACTATTATCATTTATTATTTTATTCAAAGCTATTATTTTTCAGAAGCTGTAGTATATATTTCAGAATAAAATTCAGTCATCAGTTGCAAGTATATTTTTATTACGTCTTACCTGTTTCGACAAAATGTTTGTGTTTGCAATAGTTACATACAGTATGTACATTTTGGGACATATTATGGCATTATGCTTCAGTGAAGAAGATATTAACATCTGTTACACCTATACTAACTAGGTTTACGTATTACACTTGTTATACTTTACATAAATATATAGCCAAGATCTGAGGATTTAGAATATTCCTAATTTTTTTAGGATTATGAAGATGACCAATTAATTTGTCAAAACCGACAAAGGAAATAAAAATATACTTGAACTGACAACTGAATTTTATTATGCAATTCTGAGTTATGCAGACATCTATACTGTAATAACGCAACGGAGCATTTCTTTAATTCCTGAAATATGTATTGCCTATTTGCTAACTTTCCTTTCCGATAATCCAATTGGAGCCCTCCTTGCATCCTCCTGGCCCAGAGCTAGCTTCGTAGACAAGATATAAACCTGAAATTGTGCAGTCATGTATGACATTATTGTAATTCATTGTAGTGACTTTGTAATATCACAGGATCACAAAACATGTAAGCATAATATCGAGTAGCTGCCCTCTTGTTTATATCGGTCCAACCTATCTTCAGTAATCTGAAAATACTTTACTGATGCAAAGAGTGGTTCATTTACGAACATCTAATACGAGCAGAATTGTTTGTAATTGAGATAAGTCATTTGATTAGGCACGGAAATATTTAGTTTAATTACTTCTACATAAGTCATTTGTGCGAGGGTACAGGGGAGTACACTTCTGCTGTCTCACAAAACTGGTGCCTCATTTAATCAAATTTATGATAGGTATTAATCTGAAATATAGCTATGAGATTTGTGTTAACTTAATAATTACTATTCGATCTCAAGAACACAAAAGTTTTAAATAGGCCTTCCAGATTAAGATTACTTAAAAACGTGCTGCCCTCAAAACATTCATAAAAACACCAGTTCATTAACATACGCCTGAAAAGCATGAAAAATGAAAGGCCTTTTTAGTGAATGAAATTTTGTGTTACTAACCACATAATGTAACTCTCATGCAATTCCTTCACTCTCTTTCCGGTACAGTCTTTTGAGTGTACAAAATAATTACCGCTCGAGACTACCGGAGAACATGGCTTTGTGTGGCAATGAGTGGAGATACAAATTAATATCATTATATCACCAATATCAGGAAACACGTTATTACAGATGACACAGTCGTTCACGTTTGTAAAGTTAGATTCATTAAGATAGGAGACATTTCAAAATCAGTCCAGTCTGAACCTGAAATTAGGTGACGAAAATTTTGTACTGGACAGGGACCCGTGACTCCCATCCAAAAACTGTTGACCCTTTTTACCAACCACGAAAGATCATAAATATGGTTTCACCAACAAATACCAAAGTATGTTCATGTTTAACCTAGAAATGACGTATCGTAAAGTTTCCTTTTGTACGAAATTCGAACGTAGCATGTAATCGGTTTTTTAACTAAGCATAACCAAATATTAGATATCAAATTTCTTCAGCAGTAGCGATATGATTGAAACTGAAATAATGAGGTGAAAAATTTTGCCTTATCGGGATTCCAATCCGGCACCTGTCGGCACGAATAGACGTTACATATCGGTTTATTTTTACATATTGATTTATTTCGCCAGTAGCGAGATGTGGGCATGTCTGAACTAGGAATGACGTATCGAAAAGTTCTATGCTGACTGGGAGTCAAACCCAGGATAAGTCGCCTTTTTGACCACACACGAGAAGTGTTACCTATCGACTTTATTTTCACCAGTAGCTAGAAATGGCATTTTTGAACCAAAAATGATGTTGTGAAAAGTTCTGTGACTGGAAGTCGAAACCTGTACCTGTTGTTATTGTTGACAATAGGCAAAGAGACGTTACAAATTATAACTATTTTCCACCGGTAGTTTGGTGTGCACATGCCACAGTTTGAAACTGCATACTGAAAATTTTTGTAACGAACCAGGATTCGAAACCAGACTTGCGCCTTTTGTGAAGACCCTGAGGAGTTTGGAATTTAGTTCAGTCGGTGTTACAGGAGGTAGAGAGGGTTTGTGGATACCGAATGGCTGCTTGAAGTGTGAATCTAACCCGGACCTAAACCACATTAAGAATCATTCCAACAGAGCACCAAACTCCACACATTGCTACCTCATGATTGTATCTTAACAGTCGACGCGCCACGCCAATTGTGAATTGTAGCTTCCTATTGTAGATTACAGCCTGTTTAATACATTCATTTTCTTCTTCGACTGCATCGCCAGTCACTAGCAGCCGCAGTTACCCAACACGTGCTTCTGACTTGATTTCGTTGTTGTGGTCTTCAGTCCGAATACTGGTTTGATGCAGCTCTCCATGCTACTCTACCCTGTGCAAGCCTCTTCTTCTCGGAATAACCTACATCTTTCTGAGTCTGCTTACTGTATTCATCTCTTGGTCTCCTCTATGATTTCACTGCTTTGCTTGCTATTCCCAGTCTACATTTTATATCCTCTATACCTTGGCCATCATCATTTATTTTGGTGCAGAAAATGACGAAAGTCATCTACTACTCTAAGTGTCTCAGTTCCTAATCTGATTCCCTTAGTATCGCCTGATTTAATTCAACTACACTCCTGGAAATGGAAAAAAGAACACATTGACACCGGTGTGTCAGACCCACCATACTTGCTCTGGACACTGCGAGAGGGCTGTACAAGCAATGATCACACGCACGGCACAGCGGACACACCAGGAACCGCGGTGTTGGCCGTCGAATGGCGCTAGCTGCGCAGCATTTGTGCACCGCCGCCGTCAGTGTCAGCCAGTTTGCCGTGGCATACGGAGCTCCATCGCAGTCTTTAACACTGGTAGCATGCCGCGACAGCGTGGACGTGAACCGTATGTGCAGTTGACGGACTTTGAGCGAGGGCGTATAGTGGTCATGCGGGAGGCCGGGTGGACGTACCGCCGAATTGCTCAACACGTGGGGCGTGAGGTCTCCACAGTACATCGATGTTGTCGCCAGTGGTCGGCGGAAGGTGCACGTGCCCGTCGACCTGGGACCGGACCGCAGCGACGCACGGATGCACGCCAAGACCGTAGGATCCTACGCAGTGCCGTAGGAGACCGCAACGCCACTTCCCAGCAAATTAGGGACACTGTTGCTCCTGGGGTATCGGCGAGGACCATTCGCAACCGTCTCCATGAAGCTGGGCTACGGTCCCGCACACCGTTAGGCCGTCTTCCGCTCACGCCCCAACATCGTGCAGCCCGCCTCCAGTGGTGTCGCGACAGGCGTGAATGGAGGGACGAATGGAGACGTGTCGTCTTCAGCGATGAGGGTCGCTTCTGCCTTGGTGCCAATGATGGTCGTATGCGTGTTTGGCGCCGTGCAGGTGAGCGCCACAATCAGGACTGCATACGACCGAGGCACACAGGGCCAACACCCGGCATCATGGTGTGGGGAGCGATCTCCTACACTGGCCGTACACCACTGGTGATCGTCGAGGGGACACTGAATAGTGCACGGTACATCCAAACCGTCATCGAACCCATCGTTCTATCATTCCTAGACCGGCAAGGGAACTTGCTGTTCCAACAGGACAATGCACGTCCGCATGTATCCCGTGCCACCCAACGTGCTCTAGAAGGTGTAAGTCAACTACCCTGGCCAGCAAGATCTCCGGATCTGTCCCCCATTGAGCATGTTTGGGACTGGATGAAGCGTCGTCTCACGCGGTCTGCACGTCCAGCACGAACGCTGGTCCAACTGAGGCGCCAGGTGGAAATGGCATGGCAAGCCGTTCCACAGGACTACATCCAGCATCTCTACGATCGTCTCCATGGGAGAATAGCAGCCTGCATTGCTGCGAAAGGTGGATATACACTATACTAGTGCCGACATTGTGCATGCTCTGTTGCCTGTGTCTATGTGCCTGTGGTTCTGTCAGTGTGATCATGTGATGTATCTGACCCCAGGAATGTGTCAATAAAGTTTCCCCTTCCTGGGACAATGAATTCACGGTGTTCTTATTTCAATTTCCAGGAGTGTAGTATAAATGAGAACAGCGAGAAACTTAATATCAGGATCGATGGGCACGAAGCGGATGAAGTTAAGGAAAAACCAATGACGGATGGAGCAAGGAGGACATCAATAGCAGATTAGAAATGGAAAAAAAGGACATTCCTGTCCGAGAGAAGTGTACTAGTATCAAATATCAGCCTTAATTTGAGGAAGAAATTTCTGAGAATGTAGTTCTGGAGTGCAGCATTGTATGGTTGTGAAACATGGACTGGAAAAACCAGAACAGAAGAGAATCGAAGCATTTTAGATGCGGTGCTACAGACGAATGTTGAAAATTCGGTGGACTGATAAGAAAAGAAATGAGGAGGTTCTGCGCAGACTCGGAGAGGAACGGAATATGTGGAAAACACTTATAAGGAGAACGGACAGGATGACAGGGCGACTGTTAGGACCTGAGGGAGTGATTTCCATGGTATGAGAGGGCGCTGTAGAGGGAAAAAACTGTAGAGGAAGACAAATATTGGAATACATCCAGCAAATTATTGAAGGCGTAAGTTACAAGTGATACTCTGAGATGAAGACGTTAGCACAGGAGAGAAATTCGTGGCGGGCAGCATCAAACCAGTCAGAAGACTGATGACATAAAAACGTGCCATGATCAGAATTATAATGTAATATGCATTCAGGAAACTCACAGAGACGTGAGTCATCGTCCTCCCAAAATCAAAGGGATGAGTGTAGTTATTGAATATCCTCATTGACAGTAGTGAAGTGATATCTTCATCCAATCTCATATTCAGGTTCTCTCCACAAAAATATCAGTGGATGATATTACGTAAAATCTCACAGTTGAGTTCAGGAACTGTTCCGAAACATCTTTTTATAAGTTACCAGGCACTCACTTTAGATTTGTGGATGCTAGTAACTTCCGGAGCCGACATATAAACTATGTATGTTCGTGGTTGGCGACTTCAACAGACATACTACTGAACTGCCAGAAAAAAATAGAACACCCTTTTCGAGGTTCCAGAACATCAAGATTTATTGTTGCAAAAGTGCGCAAGAAATACACGAAATGATTACATTTACAGTTCA
Organism: Schistocerca serialis cubense; assembly: GCF_023864345.2. NCBI lineage: Eukaryota > Metazoa > Arthropoda > Insecta > Orthoptera > Acrididae > Schistocerca > Schistocerca serialis. The sequence continues at coordinate 598,823,439 of NC_064643.1, forward strand.
ATAGCACAATCGGGTCTGAGGTACCAAGTATCGTTCCATTCTGAAACACCCGTTCTAGTACGTGGTGTAACCTCGAAGGAGACAAAGCAGCCGCTGACTGTGACATCCAGTCGATCGTACAGACGGCGAATAATGTCCTGGGATACGTTATGCCAAGCCTCCTAAGCCTGTTTTATGTAGTTCTGTAAGAGTTGTTGGTTGACGAAACGCACGAGTCTCATCGTATCCCACAGTTGCTCGACTGGAGACAAGATCGAAGATCGTGCTGGCCAGGGAATTTGGTGCATGTCTTGCAAATCCCACTGAGTTTCATAGGCAGTTTGTGACCGAGCATTATCCTGTTGAAACAACACATCAACTTCTTGTTACAAGAATCGGAAAATATGGTCTAATAACATTCTGGATATATGAAACTTCCTGGCAGATTAAAACTGTGTGACGGACCGAGACTCGAATTCGAGACCTATGCCTTTCTTGGAAAAGTGCTCTACCATCTGAGCTACCCAAGCACGACTCACGGCCCGTCCTCACAGCTTTAGTTCTGCCAGTACCTCCTCTCCTACACTCCTGGAAATGGAAAAAAGAACACATTGACACCGGTGTGTCAGACCCACCATACTTGCTCCGGACACTGCGAGAGGGCTGTACAAGCAATGATCACACGCACGGCACAGCGGACACACCAGGAACCGCGGTGTTGGATGTCGAATGGCGCTAGCTGCGCAGCATTTGTGCACCGCCGCCGTCAGTGTCAGCCAGTTTGCCGTGGCATACGGAGCTCCATCGCAGTCTTTAACACTGGTAGCATGCCGCGACAGCGTGGACGTGAACCGTATGTGCAGTTGACGGACTTTGAGCGAGGGCGTATAGTGGGCATGCGGGAGGCCGGGTGGACGTACCGCCGAATTGCTCAACACGTGGGGCGTGAGGTCTCCACAGTACATCGATGTTGTCGCCAGTGGTCGGCGGAAGGTGCACGTGCCCGTCGACCTGGGACCGGACCGCAGCGACACACGGATGCATGCCAAGACCGTAGGATCCTACGCAGTGCCGTAGGGGACCGCACCGCCACTTCCCAGCAAATTAGGGACACTGTTGCTCCTGGGGTATTGGCGAGGACCATTCGCAACCGTCTCCATGAAGCTGGGCTACGGTCCCGCACACCGTTAGGCCGTCTTCCGCTCACGCCCCAACATCGTGCAGCCCGCCTCCAGTGGTGTCGCGACAGGCGTGAATGGAGGGACGAATGGAGACGTGTCGTCTTCAGCGATGAGAGTCGCTTCTGCCTTGGTGCCAATGATGGTCGTATGCGTGTTTGGCGCCGTGCAGGTGAGCGCCACAATCAGGACTGCATACGACCGAGGCACACAGGGCCAACACCCGGCATCATGGTGTGGGGAGCGATCTCCTACACTGGCCGTACACCACTGGTGATCGTCGAGGGGACACTGAATAGTGCACGGTACATCCAAACCGTCATCGAACCCATCGTTCTACCATTCCTAGACCGGCAAGGGAACTTGCTGTTCCAACAGGACAATGCACGTCCGCATGTATCCCGTGCCACCCAACGTGCTCTAGAAGGTGTAAGTCAACTACCCTGGCCAGCAAGATCTCCGGATCTGTCCCCCATTGAGCATGTTTGGGACTGGATGAAGCGTCGTCTCACGCGGTCTGCACGTCCAGCACGAACGCTGGTCCAACTGAGGCGCCAGGTGGAAATGGCATGGCAAGCCGTTCCACAGGACTACATCCAGCATCTCTACGATCGTCTCCATGGGAGAATAGCAGCCTGCATTGCTGCGAAAGGTGGATATACACTGTACTAGTGCCGACATTGTGCATGCTCTGTTGCCTGTGTCTATGTGCCTGTGGTTCTGTCAGTGTGATCATGTGATGTATCTGACCCCAGGAATGTGTCAATAAAGTTTCCCCTTCCTGGGACAATGAATTCACGGTGTTCTTATTTCAATTTCCAGGAGTGTACTTTCCATTACCCTTGTTTTGATTTTGTAAGTGTTCATCTTATGTCCTCCTTTCAAGACACTGTCCATTCTGTTCAACTGCTCTTTCTAGCCCTTTGTTTTCTCTGATAGAATTACAACGTCACTGAAGAACTTCAAAGTTTTTATTTCTTCTCCCTGAACTTAATTCATATTCCAATTTTTTCTTTGGTTTCCTTTACTGCTTGTTCAATGTACACATTGAATAATATTGGGATGACTTGATTTTATAATCACTAAAATAAAATCACTTAACGGCAATATGCACAAAATGATAACTCCGTGTGGTTGGGGAAATGTCTACAGGGATGTTGCGATGGGTCAAAAGGAAATAGGTATTTGAAGAGTCGTCACGGTAATTTCTTTTGTCGTAATATATTGTCGCAGTGGTCGGATTATAAATTAGATGTACTGAATGTGGATTTGGTGGTATTATAAAATGTTGCTTCTACGTGTCGTTTCGAAAAAAAATGTTGTAGTGTATGAATGTTGAGGCAATGACTGACTGAGATTCAGAATTGAGCGGCAAAGAAACTATTTACCATACGCAGACAACGTCATCGGTTCGAGCAGAAAAAAACTATGTTGGTAGGAGCTGGTCACGAGAAGAAGAATAGAAGGCTGTCTGAAAAGGAATTAAATGTTAAACGTCATCGCTCTAAATTTGTTTAGTAAATGGTTCCTAAATGGTTTCACATGGGATTGAGTCAGCAGTGGTTGAACAACGCTTGGGGAGAGTCAAAGTAGAAGAGTCTCTCAGCACATGAGACGTGTGAATAGCCATTGCTAACTATATTGGTGCTAACTGCAGGGGAATATTAGCACTTGCTGTGGGGAGTGAATTCTGTTTTCTTTGGTACGAGTACTGTTTGGCTAGATATGCTGCAAGTTACCGCCTGTGAATACTTAGTAAATGGTTACCGTGTGGTCAGTTAAGTAATGGGAGAGATCTACCTATTTGTCGTACGTCCGACCTTTGTGTTTGCATAGTGAGTGTACTAGTGTGTGAAAACTTACCTTACCACTTAGCGCACAAATGGACAAAACATCTGAACTGTCTTGGCAATCCCAGGGTGTCAAACAGACATTCGAAATAAATATGACCCTGGCCCTGTAAGGCTTCTAATATCAGGTGCAGATCGTAACAAAAATCATTAGAATTGCTGCTGTCACGTACCTATAATGCATGAATTAATAAAAGTGAAAGTTTGGGGTCCATTCTAGAAAGACAACACGGCTATTCCTTTTTATATTCTACACATAATTTATCAACTGTTGCTTTCTGGGGTCAAGTGATAAACAACAATCATATTCAATTACTTATGCAGTAGAAATATATATCAGGGTGCCACAGCTGAAATTAGCCCGCCTCAACTTTGAAAGCGAATGCAATTTTTCGGCTTCTGAAGCAAAATAAACAGCTACAACAATGGACATTTTTAGGCAATAATCCATTTTAGAATTCTTCTATCAGAAATTTAGTTTTTTCATCAGCAAAGTTAGACGTTCCATTTGCACTCTGCAAAATAACTTTCTAAATAGCAGAAAAAATTGAAATTGTGGAAGCATATTTGAAAACAGATTCGATAAAGAAAAGTCTCAAATTTTCGAGGTCAAATATCCGGATAGAAGACTACCAGGAAAGAGAGCAATACAGAGTCTGTGTTGAAACTGGCGCACCTATGGATCAGTGCAAAATTTGAAACGACAAAGAATTTCTTCACTTCGCACACCAGAAGCTATTGCAGACATTCGCCGAAGAACTATTCAGAGGAGAATGAAGTCTACACGTAAATTGGCCGAACAGGCACGTAGAAGTAGGCGGACTTACCAGTGGACGTTGTCTTAATCTGGAAACATACAGTGAGACGGCTGTAGAGCAGTTCCTGGAGGATGACAAATGACGGTCAGAAACAATAGTTTGTTAGACCCTTCAGATTAAATCATGAGTGATGAAGTATGGTTTCATCTTCCCAGTCACGCGAATTCACAGAATACGAAGTACTGGCCAACGGAGAACCCCAACATTGTGTGTCAGCAACCACTGCATGATGAAAAAAATCGGCGTTTGGTGCGGTGTAACAGAAATGGGCATAATTGAAACGATGTCTTTTGACAGTGCTGCCATCACTGTTGCATATATGGAAATTTTTTTTATAGATTTTGTGCTCAACTGACTTGAATATGAAAGACATACTGCTTTTTCTGTCAAGATGAGGCAACATGCCTAAGGCATACCCGGAAAGAATCCATGATGTCTCCACTGAGGAATGAATTATCAGCAAACATTTATGGCCACCACGTTCATTCCTTAAGGAACACTTGATGAGCAAGGTCTGTGAAACAAATCGACCAAAATTCTGGTCAAATGGCTCTGAGCACAATGGGACTTAACTTCTGAGGTCATCAGTCCCCCAAAATTCTGGAACTGAAAGACAACATCAATCGTAAAGTTACCGCCATCGATATCCGTGTGCCAATTAGCATCGATCAATCGATCGTTAGATCGCAGTAGCGGGGCACGATCTTTGATGGTTCTCCGCACCAGGAGCTATGACCGACACGATAGTGACAGTTGGAATTTGCGGACCTAAGTGGAAGGAGCACTCGCGGTGTGCGATGTCGGTTAACGTCCGCAGTCTGGGACGATAGTAAACGGGTTTTGTGGGCACAGACCTCATCCCGCGAAGACGGTGTTTTGGTTTGCCTGTGGTGGCGATGAGACACTGCAGGTTTTCTTGTGCTGAGCGTGTGGATACTCCACGTGCCACTTTGCTACCGATTCAGCAGATATTTTTGATGAGACTCTTTCTGTGACTTCTGCGCCTTGTTTTGTTAAAGTCGTAGCTCTGTGACTAGTTTCTCCTTCCTGGAAAGTCTGCTGTGGTTGCTGTTTATGAGGGTTCGCTCCAGAAGAACTGAAGTTTACCTTAACGGAAGCAACTCTGTTTCATTACAGACGTAGTTGTAGCTGTTTGTGAAATGTGTGAAAGTTGCGTATGTGTGTTACAGAGCTCGTGGAGTTACGTTAATCAGAACTGCCTGTTTAAATTGGTCTTAGTTAGAGTGGCTTACCGTGGACCATGTTGAGGATTAAACTGCGTGTTGTTCTTCCTTTTAAATACAGTGAAGTCTAATTTAATCAGAGTGCCTTTTCATTGCAATCATCTTAGTTAAGCATTTGTAAAACATTTTAGTGGAGTGATTCTAATTTAATCAGAGTGTCTTTTCACTCTAAGTATTTTAGATGAGTATTTGTAAAACATTTCGCTGGAGTCGGCGTTTTGCTTGGGCTGTAAGCAGACGTGGCCTGAGAATTTCTATGGTAAACTGTGCTAAAATAAGAATGTATTTTTCCACAGTAGCTGTTACTAGCAGCCTGGTAAACAAAGTTTGACATCTGTGATTCGGTTGCTTAGTTATTTGAAATAGTGGAGTTTATGTTCGTAAGAGCTTGTAAGGTTACCGGGATTTCGTTTTGTTTTTGCTTAGTCTAGAATGGAGAACATTGTGTGAGGTGAAATGACAAGTTTAATGTCGCAATATTTCTCACGACATTACAGCTTTTCACACGAGTTTTCAACTCGCCAACATAAAAACAGCGCAATAGATAACGCATCTTGCCAACATCAAAAAGTGAAATAAGTTTATACACAACAATGTTAAATATTAACTCTCTGAAAGAACATTAATCTTAAGCACAATAGTATGAAAGTTTAATTGGAAGTTTCTTTACATAATTGCTCCTACACATACGTTATGACGTTGGTCAGTACTACGAAAATCGTCCGATTCCGGTTCAAAGTTCGGTACTATTTAGGATAACAATCAAGCCTACAGTGGATGGTTAGTCAAGTGACAAATTTGAGCGCAAGATTACCTAAGGCCGCTCGAGTTTACAGTGGACGCAAGCTGGTTAACCAACAAAGTTTATGCCTCTGTACGCGGTATTTTCCTTAAGCTGCAACGTGCTGCTGTCTGCAAGGCCACTCTCTCCCACTGAGATTCCTACAAAACTAATCTGGCCTTCACTGAACTTTCCAGCAGAAACTTTCCCTATGTTTCTCATTATGCGAGAAAACATGTACTCAGCCCTAGTCTTATTATGTGGCGATATACACCAGCGTGGATGGTGCAGTGTGCATATTATAGTACCCTCTCAGTTCTCACAAGAACAATTAACTAATTTGGCTGGTTCGTTTCTCCACAGTTCGAGCTAAACGTTGCTACAGCTAATTTTAGCTGGGGTGCAGCCGCTGTGAACGCAGTGTCCACACCAATTTCTTCTCTGCATTGTACGGAGCGTTAAGCGCTCCGTTCTGCACTTGACTTCAGTTCAGAGAAGAGACCCACTACAAAATTTCTCTCTTGTCCTCTCATGGCAGAACTGCCTCCCTCCACTTGGGTTTCTTTTTCACGTCACGGATTTTTTCGATCAATAGGAGCGTTCCTCTCATTTTGTAGAAACACCCTCTACCAATCACAACGTCCCTTCTATCAAACTGCATCGAAACTTCAGTAGTTTTCTCCTTCCTAGTGCGTTTTCGCCAATCGGACGTTTTGTGCCCATTCTAGATGCCTAAAGTACATTGACCTTTCCATGTGTTACACTGGGTGGACGAAAATGCGTCACTTGCTTTTGTTCGTATCCCATTCTCTGCCCTAGTACCGATGCCCTCGCTACAGGCGACCCTCCAGCTTGAATCACCTGGCCCGTGGTCGCTGTCCTCTTTCCTGCCACCCCTTTAAGTGGTCGCCGGCGTAACTCCTGCAGCGCGGTTTCGCTGTACTGTTGTGGATCTGGCTTTTCAAAACTGAAAGCGACTCGACTCGCATTCCCTGTTATACCTTCCGCTCAAAGACATGCATTGTTTAGGAATGGTGTGTTAATTACTGTCGAATGACTGCCATCCCTTTTTGCATTACATATTGATAGGAAAATGGTCTCATGACAGTCGATTTCCGTTAGGTGTCATCTTCACCTTCTCATTGCGATTTGTAAAGGTCTCATCTAAGGTGCGAATCTGACCATTTATTCAGCCACCTTACAAGCTGCTCGATTCATAGCTTATGGCTAGTGTCATACTGCAAAACGTGTTAGAAGTCAGCGAGTTTGAATTTCCTTCCATTTTAAAATAGTGTTTAATGGCTGTTCTTGCTGTATAATTAGTACAAGTCTGCTAATAAATTTTGGGGGCACAAAAGCCTTATTGGTTTTGTCATTCTTGTAATCAGAGTGCTACTGAGTTGTTACGTACTTTGTTGCTTATCACCATACTCACAGATTGGGCAGATGTTTTTTTATTTAATTATGTTTGGTTCTTAAATGGTAAGCAGTGCACTTTTCCTAGTTTTCTATGGTTGGTTCTTAGTTCCTTGTCGTTCATGTTGAATGGGACCTGCTCCATTTACCAGCCCACCCATGGCTGGCGTCTCACACTGCCCACCCTGACCATCAGATATCCCGCCTGTAGCGGGGCTGAACTGTATCGATGTAACTTCTCCTAGTTCTAAACTTACGTCACCAAAGGACGTGACACATTGCTTGTGACGCTACTGTTAATTGTCACCAAATCCACTGCAATCATTTACGATCTTATATTTGAAAGCCAATTGAAAAATTTTGCAAATTTTGACGTTTTTGATTATTAACATGCAGCTTGACTGACTGCTTAATTTCTTACTTATTTAAAAGATTTTATTCTAACGATCACTAATCTCATTCCCTCGTTAATATTAGAAATGTTGATTAATTTCTTACTTGTTTTTAAAAGCTACTTTATTGGCGTCATATTGGTTGTATCTTAATTGAACTATTTTCTCCGCGCTCACTCGTGTCATAGTAGTGGATATCACGGTTTTCTTTCTTCGTAATTTTTATTTTGTTATTATGCTTTGTTTAGTGGCAAATTGAAAATTCCTAACGACTAATTGGCTTCTTTTTCCAAAGAGCGTTCTTCCGCAGGCGAGTTGAGATGCTGGAGAATGAAAAATTATTTAAATCTTACAATAATAGAAGAGATTTGCCGTCCACAGTGTGTACAAGTAAAGACATAAGTTGACGAAACAATTTCCATCACATAACGTTTTAAACAAAAAGGTCAGCTTTAATTAAGGAGAAAAATATAATTATTTATGTCGTTATTAGTTAGGTAAGGAAAGGACATGCATCCGTGGTCTAGGGGTAGCGTCTTTGATTACTAACAAAAACGTCATCGTTCCCACGATCAGCCACCTCTTAAATTTTGAATAATAATCAGCACTTACGGCATAACAAGTCACCATCATTCTGCCAACGGTCTTGTCAAAAAGGACGGAGGAGAGGACAGAGGTTGAGCACGCGCTCTTGCCCTTGGTGTGGGAAATGCCCCTGAAGGCGGAAGAGTCAGCAATGATCAACGGCTTGACAATGCAGAAGGCAATGGAAACCACTGCATTAAAGACACACAATGTATATCCACAGGGCATGTGACCTGTAATTGAAGAAGTGTCATGATGATCTCTCCATTGGCAAAAGATTCAGCAGAAGTCCCCCATTCGGATCTCCGGGAGGGGCTGCCAAGGGGGAGGTAATCATGACGAAAAGATCGAATAACCAACGAAAGGATAACGTTCTATGAGTCGAAGCGTGGAATGTCAGAAGTTTTAACGTGGTAGGGAATCTTGAAAATCTGAAAAGGCAATTGCAAAGCCGGCAGAAAATAGTATAATGCGACTAGGATTCGTCATGAATAGAAAGGTAGGGCAGAGTGGTGTTACTGCGTACAGTTCAGTGATAGGGTCGCTCTCATCAGAATCAGCTGTAAACCAACACCGACAACGATAGTTCAGGTATACATGCCGACGTTGCAAGCTGAAGATGAAGAGATGGAGAAAGTACATGGGGATATTGAACGGGTAATGCAGTACCTAAAGGTAGGTGAAAATCTAATTCTCCTGGGAGACTGGAAGGCGGTTGTAGAGGAAGAGCTAGAAGAAAAGGTTGCTATAAAATATGAACTTGGTACTAGGAATGAGAGAGAAGAAAGACTACTTGAGTTCTGTAATAAATTTCAGCTAGTAACAGCGAATACTCTGTTCAGGACTCGCAAGAAGAGGAGGTGTGCGTCAAAAAGATCAAAAGATACAGGAAAATTTCAGTATAGATTACATCATGGAAAGGTAGAGATTCCGGAATCAGATATTGGATTCTAAGGCTTACCCAGGGGCAGATATATACACAGGTCACAATGCCGTAGTGCTAAAGAGTAGACTGAAGTTTAAGATATTAACCATCAAGAATCAATACGCAAAGGAGTGGGAAATGGAACTACTTAGGAATGAAGCGAAACACTTGAAGTTTTCTAAGGCTATAGATACTGCAATAAGTAATACCTCAATAGACAACACAGTTGAAGAGGAATGAACATCTCTAAAATGGCCAATCACAGAAGATGGAAAGAAAAACGTAGGTACAAAGAAGGTAACTTCGAAGAAACCATGGGTAACAGAAGATACACTTCATTTCATCGATGAAAGAAGGAATAGCATAGATGTTCAGGGAAATTCAGGACTACCTAAGTAAAAGTCGCTGATGAATAAAATAAATTGGAAGTGCTTTGAGGCTAAGGCGAAATAGCTGCATGAAAAATGTGAAGAAATCGAAAAAGAAATGATTGTAGGAAGGACTGACTCACCATTTAGAAAACTCAAAACAACCTTCGGTGAAATTAAAAGCAAGGGTGGTAACATTAAGAATGCAACGGAAATTCTACTTTTAAATCCAGAGGAGAGGGCGGATAGGTGGAAAGGGTACACTGAAGGCCTTTATGGTGGGGAAGACTTGTCTGATAGGAGAAACAGGAATCGATTTGGAAGAGGTAGGAGATCCAGTATTAGAATTTAAAAGAGGTTCTAGCGGTTCGCCTACTTTTATTTCTTCATTTGTTGTCCTCGGTGTCAACATACTGGCTGAAAAAATAGGGATTTGATCTATAGTACTGTCTACTGTAAATGATGTAGCCAACAGATGCACAGTTGCGTTTCGTTTCGAAGTCTTTTACTTTCACTTTTCACAACCCCCCCCCCCTCCCTCAATAATACAGAGTTATATATGGCCAGTGCACTATTGTTCTAACTTCCCATAAGCCTCATTAATAGTTAGCAAGCGAACATCCACATACTGCTACAAGAGTTTCCTGTTGAATATCAACGAGCGGTATAGACATAACTACATAATTCACAGTTCTTTCGGAATAATCAGGTATGTATGGAACAGACACTGTCATTGCTTTAACACACGGCCTATTAGTGTAACACTTATTTCCCTGTTAAGTTGATGCATTGTTGTTGTCCTAAGCAACACATGTTTTTCGTCTGAAACTCGGCCGTGGACTGACTATCTCGTGACCGAAAATCGGGCCCATATATATCATCACAATAATAGGTACTGCAACTACACATTGTTCAAAGTTAAATTTACAGAAACTACAATTAAAGGTTAACTTATTCGATTAACTGAATACATCAAAGAATTCGTTCCTTTTAACAGTTCCGTCTCCTAGAAGGTGTAGGCTGAATTGTTTGTTTTAGTGATGAAATTAACATATATAGTTGCGTAAACAATTCTTTTGACAAAACTGTTCTTTGGAATTAATAAAGGGCTGGTTTTGCTAACATGTTTTCGAATAGAGCCAAATAGATCCTTTAAGATTACTAGTATTTCGTCTTCAGAATGTTTACCAATAGTACATAATTTATATTTGTTTATACGTCAACAACAGAATTTAAGTTACGAAACAATTACTGATTTCGCCCTATAATAAAAGATACTAACAAGGCATTATCGAAATAAATTAGAAAATCAATTACATACCTAAAACTAAGGCCAAAATTAATTCTAGTGTTATATTCTTTAAAACTAATGGCCAATATTTCTCTTTTTTAAAAATGCGGATTATATTCACGTATGTTAATGGTAAGTAGTTAAAATTGAAAAACGGATTTAAGTAGGCAGATGCCAGGCAGGTGCCAAAACAAGAGGGGAAGTAAAAATATCCCAGCTTTCTTCGTCATAAGCTTTGGAAGACTTAAGATCAAACAAAGCAGAAGAAATGGATAACATTTCATCAGAATTTCTGAAATCATTTGGTGATCTTGAAACAAAACCACTATTCACGTTGATGTGTAGAAATTACGTGTCTGGTGAAATACTATCTGACTTTCAGAAAAATACCACCCACATATCTCCAGCGACTACAAGAACTGGTAATAGCGAAAATTACCGGACACTGAGCTTAACAGCTCATGTAACATGGTTGTTCACTAGAATGATATATAGAAAGATGTAAAAGAAAAATGAGGAAGTTCTAGATGACGATCAGTTTGGCTTTACGAAACCTAAAGCCACCAGACAGGCAATTCTGACGTTGCGGCTAACAATGGAAGGAAGAGTAAAGGAAAATCGATACGCGTTAACAAGATTTGTCGACCTGGAAAATGTGTTTGACAGTGTCAAATGGTGCAAGAAGTTCGAAATTCTGAGTAAAATAGGGGTAAGTCACAGTGAGAGACAGATAATCTACAACATTTACAAGAGCCAAGAGGGAATAACAAGAGTAGAAGAACAAGTACGAAGTGCTCGGATTGAAAAGGGTATAAGACACGGTTTAGTCTTTCGCCCTTATTGTTCAGTTCATGCATCGAAGAAGGAATGATAGAATAAAAGAACGGTTCAGCAGTGGAATTAAAATTCAAGCTAAAAAGATATCAATGATACGATTCGCTGATGACATTGCTATGCTGAGTCAAAGTGGAGATGGATTACATGATCTGCTGAATGGAATGAATTGCCTAAAGGGTACAGAATATGGATTGAGAATAAGTATAGGAAAGTCGAAAGTAATGAGAAGCAGCAGAATTGAGAACAGTGAGAGATTTACCATCAGAATTGATGGTCACGAAGTAGATGAAGTTAAGCAATTTTGCTGCCTAGCAAGCAAAATAACGAATGACGGACGGAGGAAGGAGGTCATAAAAGGCAGTCCAGAGAAAAAAGGTCAATCCTAGCCAAGAGACGTCTGCTTGTATCAAGCGTAGACCTTAATTTGAGGGAGAAATTTCTGAGAATGTGCGTTTGTAGAACAGCATTTTATGGACGGTGAGAAAAATGGAGGAAAATTGAAGCATCTGAGATGTGGTGCTACAGACTAATGTTGAAAATGAGGTGGTCTGGTAAGGTAAGGAATGAGGAGTTTCTCCACAGAATAGGACAGCATTATATGGAAAACACTGACAAGAAGAAGATACAAAATGATAGGACATTTGTTAAGACATAGTACTAGAGGGAGCAGTAGAGAATCAAAAGTGTAGAGGAAGACAGACATCTAACAGATAACTGGGGACATAGGCTTCAATTACCACTCTTAGATGAACAGGTTGGGAGAGGATAGGAATTTGTGGCGGGCCTCATAAAACCACCCATAAGTCTAATGACAAACAAAAAATGGTCTTAATAGATAAGGTAAACAGGCTCCATTTATTGCTTTAAAGCGATTGGATAATGTGTTTGTATGTATACAGGGTGTTCGGAAATTTCCGTTGCAAACTCACAGGCCTAATAGAGGGGAGTGAGTACATGATGTTTTGAATAGGAACTTCTCTCCAGAAGCCTACCGTTTCCGTTCTAAGACGGTTTCAGGTCAGATGTTTAACTCATCCTCTTCTACCTGAGGAACTGAATTAGGTGTGACGTGGTACAAGTAACAAACAAAAAATCCATTTATCACCTAAGCACATTTGTTCGTATTAACACTTAAACATTACTTGTTTACATTATTCCAAAACAAAAAAGAACCCAGCATACTGTGCGTACAGAAAAGTACTGATGCATTCCAATATTGTTACAGACGTGGTACCTACGAAGTATGTTCTGGTACACACTCTCCATCCGACATGGTGTCTCTTCAGTTTCTAGTGCAGTGCCAAGAACTCCTGATCGCAGATATTCCTCTGTCACTTATAAATTAAACTTTGCTAGACAGGCGTTAAGTGATATCAGGTGATCATCTGACGTAGTACACGTCACGCTGACTACCTACCATACTGCGTACCAGAACAAGCAGCTCTGGGAATTTTCTCTTTCCCTCAACAGACGTGGAGGCTTTACACATTTGAAACCGTAGCAGAATGAAAATGGTACGTTTCTGGAGATGGGTTCTTGTTCAAAACAGGATTTACTCACTCCCCTCTTCAAGTCCTAGAAGTTTGTAACGGGAATTTTCGAACGTCCTGTATATTTTCCCTAGCGAAAAAATGTCGATGGTTAGAAATGTCGTTTCACTTCTCAGCACTTTACCAAACAAAACTCATCAAGAGCACACGTTATGAAGTTTGCTTTGGCTATTAATAAACTTTGCCTTTGTTAGTACCGAAATTCCGGAACTATGCCCTGACTTTTTGTGTCACGGACGGGGAGTCATAACCCAACTTGCACCCACAGGGCTAAACGAACTGATGGGGCGTAAATACACGCTGACGTGACGGTGCCGTGACGTGATGCCCGATCATTTTGCCCTCCAAAGCTAACAGCTCACGTTATTCCAGATATGAGGTACAAATTGTTGTGTGGTCTACAAAACGACTATACTAGATCGACAGCACCTACGAAAGCAATCTGCCTTTACTAGCTATATGGTGACATTCAAAGTTTATAGGACGCATTACGGACAAACCTACGTCGTCCTGAAATCATGCGACTACGGTGAAAATGTTAGTTGACAAAACAAAATCAAGTCTGCGCAGCTGAATACTTACTCTAGAGATATTTCTGCTCTATGAGCGAGGACACCGATTTTATTAAGGGAAGGAAAGAAACAAAACAGAGATAATTGTAGCGATAAAAAATTATATCACTGATTCAACTATCCGTTATATCTCTGGATCTTAAAATTTATTGACAGATAGAAATGATAAAAATTCAGGTCATTAGACACCGTTGTGTCGTAGGTAATTGGTTATTTGCTCGATATACCTGTGGCGTCGTAGGCTAGAGTGCATGTAGATGGGGAAAATTGCGAGTAGAAATACTTTCTTATTGCCATTTCTTTAACACGGCTTATTTATTATTCAGATACTTGATGAGCCCTAGCGGCTCGGTTAGCTTGCCTAACTATCTCTGGCACCCGTATCGATAGTCAACACCCTTGGCTGAGGTGTGCAGGCTCGGCGCAGAGGCAGTGAGTTGTGAACGTCGCGTGACGGAAGGAGGAGGGATGGAGCTGCAGTGTCTGCGGTGTTTGACAACGCATGCACCCAGCCGGATCGCCAAGCGACTTGTCGAATGTTGGGCAGCCGCTAAAGAAGGTGACCAAGGTCGTGCCCTGGAGCTCTGATGACGGGGGCCTCCCTCTGTTATTTGAAAAAGAGGTAAAAGGATAATTAACGGTGCGGAGAGAGCAGGGTAACGTACTGCCTATTGATATTCTGGTCCTGTGGTTTTATTGTTTAAAGGAAAACTGTCGCAATACTACTGTGTCTTGTCAGTGAATAATAAGTATTTGTTTGTTCTGCAGTGTGTCTTGGAGTGAGAGTGGCCAATAGTTGTTAGTGCGTCTTCTTTGAAGCCACGTGATTCAGTTACTTGGTAAACCGCTTGTGTGCACTCGCTTGAGGTGTGATGTTATGAATTGAAGTGGTAACACCAGTGAGTGGCACTGTACCCGGTGGCAATGTCATGGTACTGTATCGGGTACTGGGTATAAATTTCAAATCTAATTGTGATTTTGTGAAGTGTATTTATTCTAACCGACGTTGATGTGTTTTAGTCATAATTGAATTACGTAGGGCTAAAACTGAGTGAAATTTTCTGCTTTGTTTAAGCTCACCGTAACTAGTGTTCCTTAAGGCGTTTTAGCAATACTTATTCGTGCCTAATGGGATTTAACTGGAACTGCTCTGTTTGTAACTGCAACTTGTCAGTGACATGTACTCGCTTATCATGTTACCGAGAAAGAGGCGTATGAATTTGTGTACGACAAAATTCATTCTAATTATCTCTGCCAATCCTAGCGAGTTTCCCCTGATCTGATTAAAAGCCTTGTTAAGGCGTATATATATATATATATATATATATATATATATATATATATATATATATATATATATATGTTTATTTATTGAAGTTTGGCCTTAACTATTTGTTTTATCTAAGGCTACGAGTTGTATTTATCTTGCTGAAGCGAGTCTCATCATTTGTTATTTCTGTTATTGTTTGAGGGTACTGCTTCACCTGCGATTTATGTTCACTGCTGATTGCGAAACACGCGAGTCTACCCGGGTGTTTGCAGCCGTGACTTCTGAGCCGCGACCTTGGCGGCATCCTGCCCTACGCCAGAGGTCTAACAAGGGAACCTCCCCATCGCACCCCCCTCAGATTTAGTTATAAGTTGGCACAGTGGATAGGCCTTGAAAAACTGAACACAGATCAATCGAGAAAACAGGAAGAAGGTGTGTGGAACTATGAAAAAAATTAGTAAAATATACAAACTGAGTAGTCCATGCGAAGATAGGCAACATCAAGGACACTGGGAGTTAGGGAGCGCCATGGCTAGCGAGAGTAGCTGCGGAACGAGAGGTCCTAGGTTCAAGTCTTCCCTCGAGTGAAAAGTTTAATTTTTTTATTTTCAGTTTATGTGACAAACTCTTACGTCTTCATCACTTTTTTGGGAGTGATTATCAGATCCACAAGAAAACCTAAATCGGGCAAGGTAGAAAAATCTTTTTACCCATTCGCCAAGCGTACAAGTTACGTGGGTCGACAACATATTCCTGTCATGTGACGCACATGCCGTCACCAGTGTCGTATAGAATATATCAGACGTGTTTTCCCGTGGAGGAATCGGTTGACCTATGACCTTGCGATCAAATGTTTTCGGTTCCCATTGGAGCGGCACGTACTTTCGTCTACTAATCGCACGGTTTTGCGGTGCGGTCGAAAAACAGACACTAAACTTATTACAGTGAACAGAGACATCAATGAACGAACTGACAGATCATAACTTTAAGAAAATAAAGAAAGTAAAATTTTCAGTCGAGGGAAGATTTGAACCAAGTACTTCTCGTTCTGCAGCTACTCACGCTAACCAAGGGACCACGGCGCTCCCGAGCTCACATTCTCTTTGATGTTGCCTATCTTCTGCATGGACTACTCAGTTTGTATATTTTACTAATTTTTTTCATTGTTCCACACAACTTCTTCCTGTTTTCTCGATTGATCTGTGTTCAGTTTTTCAAGGCCTATCCACTGTGCCAACTTATAACTAAATCTGAGGGGGGTGCGATGGGGAGGTTCCCTTGTAAGTTACCGCCGCAGGAGCGCTTTGTCGCGTCGTCTGTCATACCTAGCAAAAGTTGAGTAGATGTCTTGTTCCTTGGAGCTATACCTGGGTTGAGCGACTGCCGCCAGGGTTGTAGGCTGTGGAGTTTAGCGATATTAGCTCTTGAGCTTGTGTAAATTGCTGTTGATAAAAGAAGAGTTTTCAGATTCTCTAGTAAGAGTTCCTCATAAAATCGGATGTTCTCTGTATTAAGTAAATGTAGTTTCCCTTTACTGAACGATTCAAATTTCATTCTTACTGTTTTTATAAACTCAGATACTTTATGTTTATTGAATACTGTTTCCTTTTGCTTATTTTGGAAAATTTCAGTGGTTTGTCACATTATATGTCACTATAATTCTGATGGTTTTCATGTTATTAATCGGGAATTTAATTGATCACTATGTTTTTCTTAAATAAATATAATTTGGTGAAAACGACGAACTATCTGATGGGTCTCCCTTTCACATGTTGATGTTTGATTCTTTCTTATCCTGAACCTGTTACCGGGTTTCACTTGCTGCTGAGGAGATTCCGAGTAATTGTTGGACAACATCAGAATCTTACTGTGAGATATGCATTGTGTTCACACTGAACGTGTAGAGTGTGTATCATCATTTACCATCTGCAAAGAAGCCAGTTCAATTAACACGTATTTTATAGGCACACGATAGACATCTAAAGACAGGCCGGCCTCGTTGGTCTAGCGGTTCTAGGCGCTCACTCCGGATCCGCGCGACTGCTACGGTCGCATGTTCGAATCCTTCCTCGGTCATGGATGTGTGTGATGTCCTTAGGTTAGTTAGGTTTAAGTAGTTCTAAGTTCTAGGGGACTGATGACCACAGATGTTAAGTCCCATAGTGCTCAGAGCCATTTGAACCATTTGAACCATTTAAAGACACGTTAGCTGTGTATAAACTGGTGTAATACTGTAGCTTTAACTATAACATTGTGACCAAACCAGACTTGCGATTTAACGCATACAAACGAAGTGAGCTAGAACACTGGAATCTCTGATTACCGCCAATTCGGATGCGTAAGCGCAAGTAATTGCTTCTACAACTTGAACAACTTTTTAATTAAAGTCATGTTTGTTTGTCTTCCTAGCACACTGTGTGGTTCTTTAGTGAATAAAGAAACGAGGTACGGACGCCGTTCATGAAGAGAGAATTCAGATATTAATTTATTCTAAATCTAATATCAAATAGCAAAAATAATATAAATTTTGTTGCTGTACTTGCAGCGTTAGTTGCTAACAGTAGCTTCGAATCTTGAAACACATACGTATAGAAAACATTTATAAATCTGAAACTCTTCGGTGTAATGGATACTCAGAAGACCACGAGTCCTGGCCACTAGGAAACTCTGTAAACGTTATTGAACTGGCAAACTCACATAATTTGTGCAAGGGGAAGAACGTTCGAGCTTAAGTACATCTTAAGTACATCCGCCCCTGGGGCTCCGGAAAGGGGAGGGATGCTTGCATCCCATTGCCAGCGGCGTAATCCTTCGTGACAGCGCCCTCATGCCGCGGTGGCGGCTGTAAGAAGTGCGGCGGCGTAACTGACGGCGCACGTATTTGGAAGCGCTGACGACTGGGTGGCGGCGAATACCGCAATCTTGAGCTGGAGCGGAGTAGCCTTAGACGAATAATATGGGCATTCGCAGACGTTTGTAATACCATTGCGTAGAGTAACTAATAGCGGCTTGTGCCACGTTGTCAACCTTAATGTACGGTTTGCTACTCGAATTACGAGGTGCATTCAAGTTATAAGGCCTCCGATTTTTTTTCTAATTAACTACTCACCCGAAATCGATGAAACTGGCGTTACGTCTCGACGTAATCGCCCTGCAGACGTACACATTTTTCACAACGCTGACGCCATGATTCCATGGCAACGGCGAAGGCTTCTTTAGGAGTCTGTTTTGACCACTGGAAAATCGCTGAGGCAATAGCAGCACGGCTGGTGAATGTGCGGCCACGGAGAGTGTCTTTCATTGTTAGAAAAAGCCAAAAGTCACTAGGAGCCAGGTCAGGTGAGTAGGGAGCATGAGGAATCACTTCAAAGTTGTTATCACGATGAAACTGTTGCGTAACGTTAGCTCGATGTGCGGGTGCGTTGTCTTGGTGAAACAGCACATGCGCAGCCCTTCCCGGACGTTTTCGTTGCAGTGCAGGAAGGAATTTGTTCTTCAAAATATTTTCGTAGGATGCACCTGTTACCGTAGTGCCCCTAAGAACGCAATGGGTAAGGATTACGTCCTCGCTGTCCCAGAACATGGACACCATCATTTTTTCAACACTGGCGGTTACCCGAAATTTTTTTGGTGGCGGTGAATCTGTGTGTTTCTATTGAACTGACTGGCACTTTGTTTCTGGATTGAAAAATGGCATCCACGTCTTATCCATTGTCACAACCGACGAAAAGAAAGTCCCATTCATGCTGTCGTTGCGCGTCAACATTGCTTGGCAACATGCCACACGGGCAGCCATGTGGTCATCCGTCAACATTCGTTGCACCCACCTGGAATACACTTTTCGCATTTTCAGGTCGTCATGCAGGATTGTGTGCACAGAACCCACAGAAATGCCAACTCTGGAGGCGATCTGTTCAACAGTCATTCGGCGATCCCCCAAAACAATTCTCTCCACTTTCTCGATCATGTCGTGAGACCGGCTTGTGCGAGCCCGAGGTTGTTTCGGTTTGTTGTCACGATGTTCTGCCTTCATTAAACTATCGCACCCACGAACGCACTTTCGACACATCCATAACTCCATCACCACATGTTTCCTTCAACTGTCGATGAATTTCAATTGGTTTCACACCACACAAATTCAGAAAACGAGTGATTGCACGCTGTTCAAGTATGGAAAACGTCGCCATTTTAAGTATTTAAAACAGTTCTCATTCTCGCCGCTGGCGGTAAAATTCCATCTGCCGTAATGTGCTGCCATCTCTGGGACGTATTGACAATGAATGCGGCCTCATTTTAAAACAATGCGCATGTTTCTATCTCTTTCCAGTCCGGAGAAAAAAAATCGGAGGCCTTAGAACTTGAATGCACCTCGTATATGTAACATTCGTTGTGAGTAATATATACTGATATCGGGCTCGCGTAATTAACTACGGTTTTAAGCAAATTGACGCCAAGTTTCACTTTGTATAATACAACTGGAGAAAGCTATCAGGAGAAAGAAAACTGGCGTTCCACGGATCGGAGGGTGGAATGCCAGATCCCTTAATAGGGCAGGCAGGTTAGAAAATTTATAAAGGGAAATGGATAGGTTAAAGCTAGATATAGTAGTTATTAGCGAACTTGGGTGGCAGGAGGAACTAGACTTCCGGTCAGGTGAATACAAGGTTATAAATACAAAAACAAAAAACAAAAACAATGGGGGAAATGCAGGAGTAGGTTTAATAATGAATAAAAAAATATGAGCGAGGGTAAGCTACTACGAACAGCATATTGAAGGCATTATTGTAGGAAAGATAGACACGAAGCCCACGCCTACCACAATAGTAAAAGTGTATCTGCCTGCTAGCTCCGCAGATGAAGAAGGGATTTAAGAAATTTATGATGACATAAAAGAATTCTAGAATGAAATTCTCACTCTACAGTGGAGTGTGCGCTGATATGGAAGAGCACTTGCCCGCGAAAGGCAAAGGTCCCGAGTTCGAGTCTCGGTCCCGCACACAGTTTTAATCTGCCGGGAAGTTTCACATAAAATAATTATTTAGACAGTGAAGGGAGACAAAAATTTAATAGTCATGGGTGGCTGAAATTAAATAGGAGGAAAACGAAGGAAAAGTAGTAGGTGAATGTGAAATGGGGATAAAGAATGAAAGAGGAAGCCACCTGGTAGAATTTTTCACAGAGAATAACTTAATCATAGCTAACACTTGGTTTACATCTACATGGATACCATGCAAATCACATTTAAGGGCCTGACAGGGAATCAAGAAAGAAGGTTGTATACGTGGAAGAGGCCTGGAGACACTGGAATGTTTCAGATAGATTATATAATGGTAAGACAGAGATTTAGGAAACAGGTTTTAAATTGTAAGACATTTCCCGGGGCAGACCACAATGAACTGTAGATTAAAACTGAAGAAACTGCAAAAAGGTAGGAATATAAGGAGATAGGACCTGGATAAACTGAAAGAATCGGAGGTTGCAGAGAGTTTGAGAGAGCATTAGGGAACGGTTGACAAAAACAGGGGAAAGAAATCCGGTAGAAGAAGACTGGGTAGTTTTGAGAGATGAAATAGTGAAGGCAGCAGAGGATCAAGTAGGTAAAAAGATGAGGGCTAGTATAAATCCTAGGGCAACGGATATTGAATTTAATTGTTGAAAGGATAAAATATAAAAATGCAGTAAATGAAGCAAGCAAAAACGAATATAAATGCCTCTAAAATCAGATCGACAGAAAGTACAAAAAGTTTAATCATGGATGGCTAGAGGACAAATGTAAGAATGTAGAAGCATATATCACTAGGGGTAAAATAAATACTTGGTACAGGAAAATTATAGAGACCTTTGGAGAAAAGAGAACAACTTGTATGAATATCAAGGACTCAGATGGAAAAGCAGTTCTAAGCAAAGAACTGAAGGCAGGAAGGTGGACGGGGTGTAAAGGGTGAGTCACCTAACATTACCACTGGAAACATCTCCCAAACCACAACAAACACTGAATAACCAATTCCACAGACCGAAAGCGAGGAGAGGGGATGGTGGAATTGGTTAATACAAACCATTGAGAAATACGCGGAAGTATGATTTTCAACACATACTTCTGTTTTTTAAATAGAAACAAATAGCTAATCATTGCCGTTTGTTACATTGTAAAATGTTAAATACATCCGGTGTAATTTGTAACGTAAAGCTGACACTTGAAATCACAGACGTTCAGTCGCGTGTTGTAACAATCAAGATCTGTAGGGGTATGTTTACGAAGACTACAATTCTTACGAGTTTGGCCGTCTCAGTGTCTGTATGTAGCGCTGGTTGAATTAGTTCTTGTACTCACAATAACTGTAGTACACCGCGTTACCGGACGTCTGTAATAGTGTACTGTACACAAGTAAGAACACAAGTACGCACAGTAGGTGTACTATACACTAGCAAGAACAGAAGTACGCACAGCAGGAACTTGAGCAGGTCGTAAGTACAACAGTGTGTGCAGTGTTGTAAGCACTGTGAAAATGGTTTATTCTCTGAAAAGGCAGAGATGATATTTATCTATGACGAGTGCAGACAAAATGCAGCTCCAGTGTCCAGGTTGTATGCAGAAAGGTGTTGTGTCTAGACAAGACAGCCTAGACACAATGAGAGGAAGCCGAAAGGCACGCGCTTAAACTCACACAGGCTGGCGTGAGGTCTGAAACAGGATACGTACTGAATGCTATAAAGAAAAGTACGTAGCTTCTGGAATACTTAACTTTAATACACATTTGTAGAACATCGCTCTTGATGATACATTAATAGAATCTCAATATCAATTGAATACGGCGCCTTGCTAGGTCGTAGCAAATGAAGCTGAAGGCTATGCTAACTATAGTCTCGGCAAATGAGAGCCTAGTTGTCAGTGAACCATTGCTATGAACGTCGGCTGTACAACTGGGGCGAGTGCTAGTCCGTCTCTCTAGACCTGCCGTGTGGTGGCGCTCGGTCTGCGATCACTGACAGTGGCGACACGCGGGTCCGACGTATACTAATGGACCGCGGCCGATTTAAAGGCTACCACCTGTCTGGCGGTGACACCACAAAAGGTACCCAGACAGAGGTCATCCAACGCGCCGTACATTTGAAAAGATCTACAAACAACTGTATGTAATAGGTATGGTCGTTATACGCAAACGAATCCGTAACAAACCCATCACAGAAGAAGAAGGTGCAGTTGGTGTGTTAGCTGCTGTTGCCGTCAACCCACACATGAGTTCACGTGACATCGCTAGAGGCAGTGCAATGAGTCGAAATTGTATAATGCGCATACTTCATCGTCACAAATTTCACCCGTATCATGTGTCGCTGCATCAGCAATTACATGGAGACGATTTTAATAACCGAGTGAATTTCCGTCAATGGGCATTAGTAGAGAATGTGTTGCACTTCTACCTGTTTACCAATGAATCAGGTTTCACAAACCACGGTGCAGGGAATTTTTGAAACATGCATTACTGGTCCTTGGACAATCCTCGCTGGCTTCGTAGAGCGACCGTGGAATGTAAATGTATGGTGCGGAGTAATTGGCGACCATTTCATTGGTCCTCACTTCATTGAAGGCACTCAAACAGCTGCAACATACACCGAATTTCTACAAAACGATCTGCCAACAGTGCTAGAAAATGTCTCGCTGTAAACGCATAGACGTATGTGGTATCAACATGATGATGGTGCTTCCGTATATTCTGCGATGAACACTAGGCTGACCCTTGACTGGCGTTTCATAGGACGTGGCGGACGCGTAAATTGGCCAGCCCCTTCTCCTGACCTTACACCTTGTAAGGGGTCACCACCCTGCTGGAGCAAATGGAATCTCGATGTATTGCTCACTTGCTAGAACGACAATTCACAGGCGCTGCCTGAGACATAAAATATCTTTGACCCTGTCAAAAGAGAGCTGCAATAGAGTCGCAGGTCAGAGCAATCTCTGAGGCAGTTGTAGTCGCTCGCCGCTACAGTGTAGTTGTAGTCTGTCGCTGGTACAGCGCAGTTTATAGTTAGTAGTTGTTAAAGTCACAGTGTAGAACAAATTGTAAAATTTTATTATATGGAACTGCATAATAATTGTGATCAGCCGGAATGGATGGAATGAGATGATGATGAGCAAATGAATAATTGTTAATGTAATGAAAAATCAAGAGTGTAATTAAGTCAACCATTATTTTTATTGGCATGCGTGTAGTTAAGTCACTTGTCTGAGATGTTAATATGAAATTGTTTCAATCTTTTCTTTTGTGATTCGTTAGCTCCAGTTGACCCAGACTTGTAATATATTCAGTTTTCCAGTGTAATGGATTGTTAATCTTTTCAATATAGTTGTTTTTACCAGTCAACTATAAAAGTATAATTTCCCCTTAAGTCATTGCCAGTCCCGATCCAGTCATTTATCTAAATTATAATATTCCAGAATTTTTTTCAGGTCATAGTCATGTGTTCTTTAGTAATCAGACGACCAGCTGTGCAGCTGTGTCACTAAGTAAAGTCAGTTTTTCTAGTAATTCATATCCCAGACAAACGTTATCCAGTATTAGTAGATACGCCAGCATTGCACTAAGCTGTGCCATTCACGAGCAGATATATAGACAGCGTTATCTGGCTACACCATCACGAGGTAAGAATTTTTCAGTTTGTTTCTCACAGACAGATTCAGACTGATTTCACAGGGCCATGGCGTAGTGCTGCTTACGTCAAAATTTATCAGTTTTTCATGAGTTAAGATTTATCAGTTTTCATACGTCGCAATTTAATTATTCAAATTTAATTATTTTTATTTTTTATTTTCTGTTTGGTAAGATTACACATCATTATTTTATATACTTTTTTTATTTATACGGGATGGTTACAACTTTTAGACTTCTTTCTGTGAGATACGTTAAACGAGTACGTGTACCGTGATGTGCCTATAACCCCTGAAGATATGAAACAACGTATTGAGACAGCCAGTGGCAACATTGCACTAGACGTGCTCCGTCGTGTAAGACATTCATTACGTGGTAGAGTGCAGATGTGTGCAGGAAATGTTAGACACCGCTTTCAAGATTTATTGGCCTGAAATGTCAGGACACACTCTTTTACATTCTGTAATTGAAACAAAAAACAAATCTGTAAGTTTAACTACATTCTCTTGTTAATGCACATTTCCTTCTATCAAATCAGTGCCGTACAGTATTCATCAGAGAAAAAGACTAATAAAAATATTAACATGTGGGCGTTACGTGCTGTTCATGTCTTTTCTGTACCTACGTTAAATCGCTGTTCTTTTTGTATCCGTAATTAATTCGTTTCTCTCCGACACACACGATTGAACTGTGCAGGAATTACTCAAGCGTCAACTTTACGTTAAAAATTACTCTGGATGTAATTAACGTTTTAGAATATAAGAAGCGGCGTTGATTAAGTATTTTTTTCTATTGTCAATTGTGCTAAAAATAACAGGATTCCATTTAAAAAAATACATAAGTATTTGTTGAAAATGATACTTTTTTGCATTCCTCATTGGGTTGTATTAACCAATTACACCAGCCACTCTTCTCACTTTCGGTCTGCGGAACTGGTTAGTCAGTGTTTGTTGTGGTTTCTGAGATGTTTCCAGTGGTAATGGTAGGTAACTCACGCTGTATACAGGGTCTATACAAGGGCAATATCATGGAAATGGAAGAGAACGAAGATGAAGATGAAGTGGGAGATATGATAGTGCGTGAAGAGTTTGACAGAGCAGTGAAAGACCTAAGTCGAAACGAGGGCCCTGGAGTAGACAACATTATATCAGATCTACTGACAGCCTTGAGCGAACCAGCCCTGACGAAACTCTACCATCAGATGAACAAGGTGTATGAGACAGGCGAAATACCCTCAGACTTCAAGAAGAATATAATAATTCCAATCCCAAAGAAATCAGGTGTTGACAGGTGTCAAGAATTACTGAACTATCAGTTTAATAAGTCATAGCTGCAAAATACTAACACGAATTGCTTAGAGAGGGATGGAAAAACTATTTGAAGCCGACCTCGGAGGAGATCAGTTTGGATTCCGTAGAAATGATGCAATACGTGAGGTAGTACCGACCCTGCGACTTATCTTAGAAGATCGATTAAGGAAAGGAAAACCTATGCTTCTAGAATTTGTAGACTTAGAGAAAGCTTTTGACAATGTTGACTGAATACTGTCTTTCAAATTCTGAAGGTGGCAGGGGTCAAATACAGGGAGCGAAAGGCTATTTACAATTTGTACAGAAACCCGATGCCAGTTGTAAGAGTCGAGGGACATGAAAGGGAAGCAGTGGCTGGGAAGGGAGTGAGACAGGGTTGTAGCCTATCTCCGATGTTATTCAAGCTGTATATTGAGCAAGTAGTAAAGAAACAAAAGAAAATTTTTGCGTAGAAATTAAAATCCATGGAGAAGAAATAAAAATTTTGAGGTTTGTCGATGACATTGTAATTCTGTCAGAGACAGCAAAGGACCTGGATGAGCAGTTGAACGGAGTGGACAGTGGCTTGAAAGGAGAATATAAGATGAACATCAACAATAGCAAAACGAGGATAATTGAATGTAGTCGAATTAAGTCGGGTGATGCTGAGGGAATTAGATTAGGAAATGAGATACTTAAAGTAGTAAAGGAGTTTTGCTATTTGGGGGTATAAAATGTAGACTGGCTATGGCAAGGAAAGCGTTTCTGTAGAAGAGAAATTTTTTAGCATGAAGTATAGATTTAAATGTCAGGAAGTCGTTTTTGAAACTACACTCCTGGAAATGGAAAAAAGAACACATTGACACCGGTGTGTCAGACCCACCATACTTGCTCCGGACACTGCGAGAGGGCTGTACAAGCAATGATCACACGCACGGCACAGCGGACACACCAGGAACCGCGGTGTTGGCCGTCGAATGGCGCTGCGCAGCATTTGTGCACCGCTGCCGTCAGTGTCAGCCAGTTTGCCGTGGCATACGGAGCTCCATCACCGAGCGAGGTGGCGCAGTGGTTAGCACACTGGACTCGCATTCGGGAGGACGACGGTTCAATCCCGTCTCCGGCCATCCTGATTTAGGTTTTCCGTGATTTCCCCAAATCGTTTCAGGCAAATGCCGGGATGGTTCCTTTGAAAGGGCACGGCCGATTTCCTTCCCAATCCTTCCCTAACCCGAGCTTGCGCTCCGTCTCTAATGACCTCGTTGTCGACGGGACGTTAAACACTAACCACCACCACCACGGAGCTCCATCGCAGTCTTTAACACTGGTAGCATGCCGCGACAGCGTGGACGTGAACCGTATGTGCAGTTGACGGACTTTGAGCGAGGGCGTATAGTGGGCATGCGGGAGGCCGGGTGGACGTACCGCCGAATTGCTCAACACGTGGGGCGTGAGGTCTCCACAGTACATCGATGTTGTCGCCAGTGGTCGGGGGAAGGTGCACGTGCCCGTCGACCTGGGACCGGACCGCCGCGACGCACGGATGCACGCCAAGACCGTAGGATCCTACGCAGTGCCGTAGGGGACCGCACCGCCACTTCCCAGCAAATTAGGGACACTGTTTCTCCTGGGGTATCGGCGAGGACCATTCGCAACCGTCTCCATGAAGCTGGGCTACGGTCCCGCACACCGTTAGGCCGTCTTCCGCTCACGCCCCAACATCGTGCAGCCCGCCTCCAGTGGTGTCGCGACAGGCGTGA
The DNA here is from genome assembly GCF_023864345.2 of Schistocerca serialis cubense. NCBI lineage: Eukaryota > Metazoa > Arthropoda > Insecta > Orthoptera > Acrididae > Schistocerca > Schistocerca serialis. The sequence continues at coordinate 598,850,189 of NC_064643.1, forward strand.
ATGGAGGGACGAATGGAGACGTGTCGTCTTCAGCGATGAGAGTCGCTTCTGCCTTGGTGCCAATGATGGTCGTATGCGTGTTTGGCGCCGTGCAGGTGAGCGCCACAATCAGGACTGCATACGACCGAGGCACACAGGGCCAACACCCGGCATCATGGTGTGGGGAGCGATCTCCTACACTGGCCGTACACCACTGGTGATCGTCGAGGGGACACTGAATAGTGCACGGTACATCCAAACCGTCATCGAACCCATCGTTCTACCATTACTAGACCGGCAAGGGAACTTGCTGTTCCAACAGGACAATGCGCGTCCGCATGTATCCCGTGCCACCCAACGTGCTCTAGAAGGTGTAAGCCAACTACCCTGGCCAGCAAGATCTCCGGATCTGTCCCCCATTGAGCATGTTTGGGACTGGATGAAGCGTCGTCTCACGCGGTCTGCACGTCCAGCACGAACGCTGGTCCAACTGAGGCGCCAGGTGGAAATGGCATGGCAAGCCGTTCCACAGGACTACATCCAGCATCTCTAGGATCGTCTCCATGGGAGAATAGCAGCCTGCATTGCTGCGAAAGGTGGATATACACTGTACTAGTGCCGACATTGTGCATGCTCTGTTGCCTGTGTCTATGTGCCTGTGGTTCTGTCAGTGTGATCATGTGATGTATCTGACCCCAGGAATGTGTCAATAAAGTTACCCCTTCCTGGGACAATGAATTCACGGTGTTCTTATTTCAATTTCCAGGAGTGTATTTGTATGGAGCGTAGTCGTGTATGGAAGTGAAACATAGACGATAAATAGTTTAGACAAGAAGAGAATAGAAGCTTTGGAAATGTGGTGCCACCGAAGAATGCTGAAGATTAGATGGGTAGATCACATAACTAATGAGGAGGTACTGAATAGAATTGGGAGAAGAGGAACTTGTAGCACAACTTGAGTAGAACAAGGGATCGGTTGACAGGACACTTTGTGATCTGGACCTAAACCACATTAAGAATCATTCCAACAGAGCACCAAACTCCACACATTGCTAGCTCATGATTGTGTCTTAACAGTCGACGCGCCACGCCAATTGTGAATTCTAGCTTCCTATTGTAGATTTCAGCCTGTTCAATACCTTTTATTTTCTTCTTCGACTGCATCGTCAGTCACTAGCAGCCGCAGTTACCCAACACGTGCTTCTGACTTGATTTCGTTGTTGTGGTCTTCAGTCCGAATACTGGTTTGATGCAGCTCTCCATGCTACTCTACCCTGTGCAAGCCTCTTCTTCTCGGAATAACCAACATCTTTCTGAATCTGCTTACTGTATTCATCTCTTGGTCTCCTCTATGATTTCACTGATTTTCTTGCTATTGCCAGTCTACATTTTATATCCTCTATACCTTGGCTATCATCATTTATTTTGGTACACAAAATAACGAAAGTCATCTACTACTCTAAGTGTCTCGGTTCATATTCTGATTCCCTTAGTATCGCCTGATTTAATTCAACTACTTTCCATTACCCTTGTTTTGATTTTGTAAGTGTTCATCTTATGTCCTCCTTTCAAGACACTGTCCATTCTGTTCAAATGCTCTTTCTAGCCCTTTGTAGTGTCTGATAGAATTACAATGTCACTGACAAACTTCAAAGTTTTTATTTCTTCTTCCTGAATTTTAATTCCTATTCTAATTTTTTCTTTGGTTTCCTTTACTGCTTGTTCAATGTACACATTGAATAATATCGGGATGACTTGATTTTATAATCACTAAAATAAAATCACTTAACGGCAATATGCACGATATGACAACTCCGTATGGTTGCGGAAATGTCTACAGGGATGTTGTGATGGGTCAAAAGGAAATAGGTATTTGAAGAGTCGTCACGGTAAACTCTTTCATCGTAATATATTGTCGCAGTGGTCGGATTACAAATTAAATGTACTGAATGTGGATTTGGTGGTATTATAAAATGTTGATTATATGTGTCGTTTCGAAAAAAAAAAAAATGTTGCAGTGTACGAATGTTGATGCATGACTGAGATTCAGAATTGAGCGGCAAAGAAACTATTTACTATGGGCAGACAACGTCATCGGTTCGAGTAGAAAAAACTATGTTGATAGGAGCTGGCCACGAGAAGAAGAATAGAAGGCTGTCTAAAAAGGAATTAAATGTTGAACGTCATCGCTCTATATTTGTTTAGTAAATGGTTCCTAAAAGTTTACACATGGGATTGAGTCAGCAGTGGTTGAACAACGCTTGGGGAGAGTCAAAGTAGAAGAGCCTCTCAGTACATGTGACGTGTGAATAGCCATTGCTAACTATATTGGTGCTTACTGCAGGGGAATATTAGCACTTGCTGTGGGAAGTGAATTCTGGTTTTTTTTTGGTACGAGTACTGTTTGGCTAGATATGGTCCAAGGATAGATGCTGCAAGTTACCGCCTGTGAATACTTAGTAAATGGTTACCGTGTGGTCAGTTAAGTAATGGGAGAGATCTACCTATTTGTCGTACGTCCGACCTTAGTGTTTGCATAGTGAGTGTACTAGTGTGTGAAAACTTACCTTACCACTTAGCGCACAAATGGACAAAACATCTGAACTGTCTTGGCAAGCCCATGGTGTCAAACAGACATTCGAAATAAATATGACCTTGCCCCTGTAAGGTCATTAGAATTGCTGCTGTCACGTACCTATAATGCATGAATTAACAAAAGTGAAAGTTTGGGGTCCATTGTAGAAAGACAACACGGCTATTCCTTTTTATATTCTACATATAATTTATCAACTATTGCTTTCTGGGGTCAAGTGATAAACAACAATCATATTCAATTACTTCTGCAGTGGAAATATATATCAGGGTTCCACAGCTGAAAGTAGCCCGCCTCAACTTTGAATGCGAATGCAATTTTTCGACTTCTGAAGTAAAATAAACAGCTACAACAATGGACATTTTTAGGCAATAATCCATTTTAGAATTCTTCTATCAGAATTTTAGTTTTTTCATCAGTAAAGTTAGACGTTCCATTTGCACTCTGCAAAATAACTTTCTAAATATCAGAAAAAACTGAACTTGTGGAAACATATGTGAAAATAGATTCGATTAAGGAAACTCTCAAATTTTAGGGTCAAATATCCGGATAGAAGACTACCAGCAAAGAGAGCAATACAGAGTCTGTGTTAAAACTGGCGCACCTATGGATCAGTGCAAAATTTGAAACGACAAAGAATTTCTTCACTTCGCACACCAGAAGCTATTGCAGACATTCGCCGAAGAACTATTCAGAGGAGAATGAAGTCTACACTTAAATTGGCCCAACAGGCGCGTAGAAGTAGGCGGACTTGCCAGTGGACGTTGTCTTAATCTGGAAACATACAGAGAGACGGTTGTACAGCAGTTCCGGGAGGATGACAAATGACGGTCAGAAACAATAGTTTGTTAGACCCTTCAGATTAAATCATGAGTGATGAAGTATGGTTTCATCTTCCCAGTCACGCGAATTCACAGAATACGAAGTACTGCCCAACGGAGAACCCCAACATTGTGTGTCAGCAACCACTCCATGATGAAAAAAATCGGCGTTTGGTGCGGTGTAAAAGAAATGGGCATAATTGAAACGATGTCTTTTGACAGTGCTGCCATCACTGTAGCATATATGGAAATTTTTATTATAGATTTTGTGCTCAACTGACTTGAATATGAAAGACATACTGCTTTTTCTATCAAGATGAGGCAACACGCCTAAGGTATACCCGGAAAGAATCCATGATGTCTCCACTGAGGAATGAATTATCAGCAAACATTTATGGCCACCACGTTCATTCCTTAAGGAACACTTGATGAACAAGGTCTGTGAAACAAATCGACCAAAATTCTGGTCAAATGGCTCTGAGCACAATGGGACTTAACTTCTGAGATCATCAGTCCCCCAAAATTCTGGAACTGAAAGACAACATCAATCGTAAAGTTACCGCCATCGATATCCGAGTGCCAATTAGCATCGATCAATCGATCGCTAGATCGCAGTAGCGAAGCACGATCTTTGATGGTTCTCCGCACCAGGAGCTATGACCGACACAATAGTGACAGTTGGAATTTGCGGACCTAAGTGGAAGGAGGACTCGCTGGGAGCGAGGTCGGTTAACGTCCGCTGTCTGGGGCGATAGTAAACGGGTTTTGTGGGCACAGACCTCATCCCGCGAAGACCTGAGGAATAGAAACTACAGGAAACCAATTATATGGACTAAATGTAATTCTGTCTGAAACTATCGCAAGTAGCATTTAATTTAAAGGTAAATAGTATGTCATGTACACATTCTACAAATTAACGCAGGCATAAGAAAGCTAAGGGAAGCAAACTAGAAAACGAAATATAAATTTGTTCCCTCCATTACCCATGAACAACATTACATATGGAACTGCCCATAGAATTTTCAAGAGACAGCTCACTCGCGGGGGTCCGGACAATTCAAGATAAAAAAGAGGTAATGTACATGGAAATCGGTTGCATGACCTAAAGACCTCAGCGTCAAGGCAACAATATTTTATCCTCGCCAATGACATTTTCGAAGTAATCTTGTATGAATACTGCACACCTTAACGAAGGCTAGCCACATAATGCATTTAATCAGTAACTATTGTATTTCAAAGCAGTGTTCAACACAAGGAAACTTCTACTTGAGACACTGCACAGATCAGAAGTAAAAATAAGTGAACCATATATTTGGAATGTCATAACTGGAATCTCGGTATAAGTACGATGTCGCATTATTAACAAAAGGCATGTGAAACACTTTGCATGTTTATCCCTAAGTCAAATATCGGAGACATTATTTAGCTAACAGCAGTAAGCACTAGTACACATGCCAGGTATTTAGTTGTAAGCACGAGAAACAAGAATTAAGGAACATTACAGCACATTAAAAAATAATAAGACTATGTGTAAGTTAATGATAAAAGCGGAAATTAGTAATATACTTAAGATGTAAATCAGACACTTTAAAATTCAGCAGAATTGGAGGAATAAAAAAAGTAAAACAAAATAAAAAGATTTGTATAACGCCCAAGTTAAGTCTATATCGAGTATGGATTCTGGATATTACACACTTAATTACCTTTAATGCATATAGTTAGTTTTCGGGAAGACAGTTTATTTTCCTCAGATTATATTACAACTTTCAAAAATCATACTTATGCTTTTTGATTTTTTTTCGGGGGGGGGGGGGGGGGGGTTTATGTCTTAGCTCATGCCACCACAATGTTGTTTGCATATTTATATATTTTATATATTTCGGAATTTGACATTGGCTACTAATAAGTGGTTTGGATGTGTTCGTTTACTTTGAAATAAAAGTTTACCTGTGATATTGTAATTTTGTCAGAGAAGACAAAGAGTCTGAAAGAACAATTGAACGGAATGGATAGTGTCCTGAAAAGAGATTAGGAGACGAACATCAATAAAAGTAAAAGGAGGGTAATGGTATATATTCGAATTAAAACATGCTGAGGAAATTAGATTAGGAAAAGAGATACTAAAAGTATTAGATGAGTTCTGTAATTTGGGCACTAAAATAACTGATGAAGGCCGAAATCGGGAGGACATAAAATGGTGACTCGCAAAACCAAGAAAGGCATTCTTATAAAAATGCTAATTTGTTGACATCTTTTAGTTTAAGTGGTAGGAAATCTTTTCTGAAAGTATTTTTCTAAAGTGTAACCGTGTATGGAAGTGAAACATGGATAATAATAAGTTCAGACAAGAAGAAAATAGTAGTTTTTTAAGTGTGGTGCTACAGAAGAGTTCTGAAGATTAAATGGGTAGGTCGAATAACAAATGATGAAATACTGACTGGGATTAGGAACGACAGAAATTTATAGCACAACATGAATAAAAGAAGGGCTCATTTGATAGGACACATCCTGAGGCATCAAGGAATTGTTAACTCGGTAATGGAAGCAAGTGTGGGGGATAAAAATTGTGGAGAGAGACCGAAGCATGAATACTGTAAGCATGTTCATATGCATGTAGATAATGAGGAGATGAATAAGGCTGCACGGGATAGATAAGTGTGAAGGGCTACCATAAACTAGCTGCGGACTGGAGACCACAACGACAACAACAGGCTAATGATAAATGCAGGTGGTGTATTTGTCGGAGAAAACAGCAAACCCCGATCCACTGAGTTATAAAATGATACGTTACGCGAGATTATGTGGGGAGCACTGACTATGGAAAAACTTCAATAGACCCTATACCCTGCTCCATATGTGACCGAAAACTTTAGAAAATACCTAAGTTCCCTAGTACATAAGTTCCCCAATCACATTCTCATAATTTCAGGAGATTTAAGTCATCTTCCAATCATTTGGAAAAATTACCAGAATGTTTTGTAAGCCATGGACGTGACAAACAGTCCTATGAAATATAACTAAATGCTCTCTCTGATAGCTACCTAGAACAGATCGTTTGGAAGCCCATCCATACTGTAAATATATTGGATGTAACAGCAGCAATCAGGCTTCATTTCTTTGATGATGTGCTCATAACGCTAGTATCAGTGACTATGACGCAGTGTAGGAACAATGATTGCTGAAATACAAAGGGCAACTGAAACAAGTAACATGATTTATATGTTCAGCGAACTAGATACACAGGCAGTAGTGCTGTATTTCTATAAGGAAATAGAAACATTGAGTTCTGGGGATATGCACGTACAAGAACTGTGGCTCACGTTTAGGGAGGTAGTTGACCATCACCTTCATCCATATGTACCAGCACCTATCACCGGAAAGTAAGATTCTATGAGATATCAAGCGAAATTTGTGAGTAGACTAATTGTTTGGGAGGGAGGACGCAATTAGCTATCCTGGATGGAGAGTCACCGGAAGATGTGGAAATAGCTTTGGGTGTGCTCTGGGTAAGTGCGTTGGGTTCCTTACTGTTCATATAATACTGGCGTTGGAGACGATATTAATATCAGTATCAGACGTTTCACATATGGTGTGGTTAAGTATAACGAAATACAGTCGGAAAAAAGCTGCACAAATATTCAGTCAGATGTTTATAAAGTTTCATAGTAGTGAAAAGATTAGCAACTTGTTTTAAATGTACAACAGTGTAAAATTGTGCACTTCACAAAAACGAAAAATTTAATGAAAAGCAGGAATCGGTCAACTCATACAATTACCTGGATGTTAGGGACATGAAACGACCATATAGGCCCTGTCGTGCGTAAAGTACGTAGCAGACTCCGGTTTATTGGTAGAATGTTAGGGAAATACGATATCTACAAAGGAGATTGCTTACATGTCACTAATACAACCAGTCCTAGAATATTGTTCAGGTGTGTTAAAACCGTACCAAATAAGACTAACAGGAAATATTGAACAGAGAAGGGTAGCACGAATGGTCACGGGTATTATTTGAGCTACGGGAGAGTGCCTCAGGGATGCTGAAAGAAACTGGACTGGCAGGCTCTTGAAGACAGATGTAAACTACTCTGAGGTAGAATTTGAAGCCATTTTGACCATTTTATGACCGTGACTGGTCTCAAGAAATATGTAAAGGTTTTTTTTAAATTACTGCTACCAGTCACAAACTTTGTCAACTATTGTATTACTTATTTATTTAGCGATATGTTTCGAGAGTTAAGCCTCATCTTCAGGCTAAATGGCATTACAAAAACAACTTTACAATAAGGTAATACTGATATTACGTAGTCTTTTCGTAAATGCTGTGGTCATCGTATGGAAGAAGAGGAAACATAATAAGAGGCGATGTCACTTTGGATACTGGACTGATGTATGCACGACAATGTTGTGTAACGGTCACTCACTTCGTTCTTCTGGCGTGGCAGGTCTCGCTGTTGGGGTGTATCCATTTCCGTGGCTCACTTGGTCACTGTTCACAAATTGTCACTTATATAGCAGTAATTTGGAACACGATCACAAACAATTCTGTAGTGCAGTGGACAAGATGGCGGTCGAAATACAGCTGGTTTCGATTTGACTATCGATTTGTCGATCTGTGTGGCGTCAGATGGTTACATGTCGTCTGCACGTTCTTGTTATCGTATTACAGATGTAGGTTTGACGAAATACATTACCAATATTATTGAACACATCATCATCATATAAATTATTTATTTTACATATTCTGAGGTAGTCTGTTTATAGGGTTTCATGAAAAGGGTTTACAGGGTGACTGTAGGAATATACTACGACCCCTTCCCCCACATTTCGCTCCCAAAGGGACAGCGAGGACATGATTAGATTAACTGCAGGACGCACAGAGGCATTAAAACGAATATTATAAGTAAACTTTCTCGGAATGATCTGCGTCGATCTTCGTCTGCCAGTTCAGATTGATCAGAACCTCTGTAATACTCTCCCCTAAGTCAGACAGACTTGTGAATATTCATTCTGACCTTCTCTCTATACGTTCAGTATCCCCAGTTAGTTCTGTTTGTTACGGGTCCCACATACTGGAGAAATATCCTAGAATGGATCCCACGTGTGATTTGTAAGAAATCTACCATAAACTGTCCCAGCGTAGTAATTGATGCTATATCGGATCTCCAGCAGGAATATAACGTCATCTTCGCACAACATTTCTGCGGTCCACCTGCCTGCCACCTTTAGGTGAGCAAGCCGTTGCACTAACTCGCCAGAACTGAAATCAAACCGCAGCTACGGCTCCTTTATACACCGCCTGCACGTCCACCGCGCGTGCGCTAACATAACTGCCCTCTAGCGCAAAACACAACAGCGTACCGTAGTGAAAACTCGCGGAGACGATAAATGGAAATCAAACAGTGTTGAGACCTTTTGATGACCGAAACAATGTCAAACAAAACACGTTCAAAATGGCTCTGAGCACTATGGGACTTAACATCTGAGGTCATCAGTCCCCTAGAACTTAGAACTACTTAAACCTAACTAACCTAAGGACATCACACACATCCATGCCCGAGGCAGGATTCGAACCTGCGACCGTAGCAGTCACGCGGTTCCGGACTGAAGCGTCTAGAACCGCTAGGCCACAGTGGCCGGCAAGAAAACAGGGTTCCAGCTCTTACTTAAGAGATATCCCTTAAGGGTAATTAATGTTCCAAAGCTCCATAATCCAATTTCATCATAATTTGAAATTTTGCAAAATACCCGTCCACCATTAATTGATTTGAAAAATGACAACTTTTGTTTCAATGTAAATTAAAGAACCTTCCAATCTACATACATCTATGTGTAATAAAACTGGTTCCTTAAATACCATTTTCGGAAACTGTGCCATACGCAATATGTTCAGCATTTTCACAATACATAACTAAAATATCTAAACATTCATTTTTATTTAAATTTTTAAATTACGTTTTACAACCGTTTTTCTTTTTTGTTGCGTTTTTTAATTTACCGTGTCACATACGTGTTTTTGTTAATTGAAAATGTTAAATAATTTATTATTATGATAAAAAATCATTACAGTAATGATAATCTGTAAATAAAGGCTTAGAACCTAATGGTTTCTTTCACGATGTACATACAGTGGACGAAATTCCTTCGCATAATACACACGACAGAGGACAGAACAGAAAACTAAATTCAGCAGGATTTGAAATTGTCCAGGGTGATCCTCTACAATATCCTGATTTGTATCAGACTTACTTCAGTACATTGGTAAGCCTTAGCGAAAGAACTGATTACGCGCTAGTGACTACAGCTTATTTATATTGTTTCTCAAGAGGAGACTGATATCAAAAACCATTCAACACAAGTAGGTCTTAAAAATTTTCTCACAAGATTCTTCCAGTATGGAGAAACATGTATATACCACGTCTGTACCTGTGCTGTAGAGTCTTTTGGGATCACCAGGTGACCAGTTTTCCTGTCCTCGGTTATTACGGTCAAAACGGTATTTCCACACTGACCACCTGCCTTTTCATAGTTTTAAAAGAAAGTAATGGTGCGTCTGGAACGAGATCGAGAATCTCGTTCTGAAGTCACATATGAACTTGAGATAGCATAGACATCTGGTAAACAAACTTCTAACTATATGTTAAAAGATGTTTCTTCCCCAGTGAGGGAGAAAAATCGGCGTCATTCTCGGGGCCCTCTATGTGAAACAACTGTATAGGGCATTATACCTGGGAACACGGGACTTGTTGATCTGGTGGTCCCAAAGAAATCAACTGTACAGGTACGGTCGTGAGATTTCGACGTTGCAAGAACTTTATGAGAAGATTCTAGAATCTATTTCTGTTGAATGATTTTGATGTCAATTTACTCTTTAGAAACAGTACAGTAATGCTTCAGTCAATCATACATATCATTTCTCTTCACCATGCCTGATATAAATCAGTTTCAGAGGAGCAACCGCAAAAATTTGAAATCCCACTGAATTTTGTTTCTTATTGTGTTTTCTGTAGTGTATGTTACGTGAAGAAATTCCCTTCACGATATGTGTGCGGTGTAATAAAACGTTATGTTTCAAGCATTTATTTACCTATCAATTTTACTATAATGATTTTGTTTCATAATCATGAATTACTTATTTTTTCGATTAAAAAGTACACGTATGTGAAACAATAAATTAAAAAACAAAAAAGAATGTAAAACAATAATTAAAACATAAGACAGATATAAGTAAAATAAATTACGACACTAATGACCAATGTTTAGATATTTTAATTTGGTATGTTAAAAATACTCCGTCAGTACATTGTGTTCAGCACATTTTCCAAAAATGGTATTTAATAAACCATCTTTATTATGCAAGGATGTATGTAGCTTCAAAGCTTCTTTAATTTATACTGTAACAAAAGTTTTCAGTTTTCAAAGTTATTTAATGGCTGATGTATTTTTTCAAAATTTCATATTATTACAGAACTCGATTGTACAGCTTTCAAAATGTTAATTACATATCGACTTTTATGTGAGAAATATTTTTTAGATATTACCGTTTCGAAGACGTTCCATCTAAGTTAATAAGCCAAATTACCTTTTACGGTATGTTTTACCAACTGAGAGTGAATTGGGCACAAATAAAAAAAAATACGCATTGCGTTATTTTGCCCCCCCCCCCCCCCCCCCTGCACATCCACCAAGTTTCACCAAGTTCGTTTATTGTCACTTAGGAATGTTCCATTCCTTGTCAGTACCTAAGATTATTATCAAAAGTACGATCGTATGAGATGTTGCAATAACCCCCTACTCTTAGTAAATCTCCAGAAATGTTTCAATTTAGACGGTGAGTCCGTAGATGGGGGTGTAAGGGCCGTACAGTACAACTGGCCACTGTTACCTACCCGACTTTTGCGACCATTAAGCCAGTCTGTCCTTGAACTGGCTTAGTGAGCCGTCACGTATGAATTCTTCCTACCTGTTATGTGGAGATGCTATCGTGCTCTTAGTTTTATGTCCCCTTGCAGAGCCGTAGCAGCGCGGTCGGATTCTGAAAGTGAAATACTACTGTTTATGTTTTATATAATAAAGTGGGAAGAAGCTTTTTGTGCAAATAATGTTTACATGGGATGCCATTATGGTGCATTTATTTAAGAAACAACGTAAAATGAACTTGGTCACACTGATTATAAGCTAACTATTAAAGGTACGAGAGTGTGGTGTACCGCATGACTAGATGGAAAGGCATCCTATCGAAGACTGCCGACTATGGTGCACAATCTGTAACTTGACCATACAATCGGTATAGTTCGTATAAGATCGTACATCTTCGATTACGCCGAAGTTGTTCATTTATCTATTAATATCAACGTTTCCTGACATTTTAAAATCACTGAAAGGTAGTATTTATGAGGTGTAGGTTCCTCTTAACGTCTGAGTGGCGAAAGGCAACTTTTGTTAGCAAATATTTATTAATAACGTCCGCCTGCTTAGCTGGGTGGTAACGTGCTCGCGTCCCATGCAAGTGGCCCCGGTTTCTACTCCCGGCCGAGTTGGAGATTTTCCTCCGCTCGTGGGCCTGGTGTTGTGTTGTCCGCATCATCATTTCATCCTCATCACCGGCACGCAAGGCGCCCAATGTGGCGTCGACTGAAATAAGACTTGCACTCGGCGGCTGAACTTGCCCGGATGGGGCCTCCAGTCCAACAATATCATACACTCACTTCCATTTTTTATTAATAACAATTACTTGATTCGCGCCAGAATAAATGTACTATCCCATCATATCTCTCTGGCAACGTCACGAGCGATTTCTACGTGGACAGCTCATCCCACTGGGTCTGAAAGCGCCAGATGGCCAACCGCATCTGCTAGCCATCGTGTGAGCCTACTGCTCCCACTTTACTCCATACGTACTGCAGCGCTCATACATTCACTTCACGTGTGTGAAACAGCGAAACTAGAAATGAAGTAAAATGCGCCCTGCAGATAAAGGGTAACTTACAATGTCAAGCGAAATTTGTGCCTTGATTGAGCATTTCTTGTTTGGGAGGACGCAGCAAGTCATCCTGGATGGAGAGTAGTCGACAGATGTAAATTTACGTCGCGGTATGCCTGAGGGAAGTACTTTAGGACCCTCGATGTTCATGTTATATCTCAATGACCTTTTATAAAATATTAACTTTGGACTTTTTACAGATGGTGCACTTTTCTGTAATGCAGTACAGTCTAAAATACCTGCAGATATATTGTTCGAGCTTGATAAGATTTCAAATCGGTACAAAAATTGGCAACTTGCTTTAAATGTTCAGAAATGTAAACCCGTGCACTTCAACAAATGGAAAAATCGTAATATTCTATGACTACAGTATCAACGACTGACAAGTAGAATAAGATAAATCACACAAATACCTGGATGAAACACTTTATAGGGGATAGTATATGGAACGATCACATAGCCACAGTCGTAACTAAAGCAGGTGGCACACACTGTTTCATTGATAGACTACTAAGAAAATGCAATCAGTCTATAAAGAAGATTGCTTGCATATCTCTCATGCGACACAGCCTAGAGCAAGTGTGTAGGGCTAATAGGAGATCTGAATGTATACAGAGAAGGGCAGCACGAATGGTAACAGGTTTGTTTGACCTGTGGGAGAGTTTCACAGAGAAGCTGAAGAAACTGAATTAGCAGGCACTTGAATATAGACGCAAACTGTCTCAAGAAATCCTTATTACAAAGTTTCAAGAATCAGCGTCAAATGATGAATCTAGGAATATACCACCAGTTCTAAACTATGGCCTTCGTAGGAATCGTGACGACAACATTAGATTACGGCGCGCGCAGAGACGTCAAACGGTCATCCTACCCGCGTTCCATATTCGATTAGAACGAGAAGAAGTATTAGTAACTCGTACAATCGGGAGTACTCTCTGTCATACATGTCACAGCGGCTTGCAGACTTTGCATCTTTATTGTTCTATTCCCTGTCATATCCAACGAGTTCTTGGCTGCTCCGTTCTCACTCAACATGCATTTTCGGAACCTGTTTGATTAATCAACTAGATCAGTTGTTGTCTCCATCATATCGCTCAGTTTAAGCACTGAATTTTTTAATTCCTTGTGTGCTAACTTTCGTAATTTTTATCTCTGCATACACCATAGACCGACAGTGTTCTATAATAGTGTATAACATCATTTCACGAGCCCAATCTGTTGATGAACATCCCATAACATCTACTGGTCAACTTCTTGCGAAAGTATTGTCATCTACTGCGCCAAGAACAGCGAAGCTAAACTTTCTCGGTTGTAAATGGTGAAGGATCGAAGTTATTCCTCAACAGCTAACGCTGCTGTGAATTAATCTTGTCGTAAATAATAAGGCGGCTAGTAAAGGGAGTATCACGCCCCTAATCATGCACACATCCGCCGTGCCGGCATCACCTTATCTGTTAAGCCCGGTGTCTTACTGCGGCGAAAACTAAAGTCCGCTGCTGAATTTTTCAAGAGGTAAGGTCGCTGAGCAGCGGATAATGAACTTTTAAAGAGATGCGACTTTCATGAGGTACGCTTTTAATCCTCTTACCTCGAGTGGGAGAAGTTTTACTGTATCTTAGGAGCAGTATAGATAATACTAATTAGAAAGCTGAGCGCTACGCGCATACATTTTAATTGGCTCTGGAGCAGAGAACAGCTATTGAGGCAGGTCATGTCCTCCTAACGACCTGGTGTAAATAATAAGAAAACGGAAAAGTCGTAGAGAATGTGTTTTATCATTAAAGAGCACATCTGCTCGATGATAGGAAAATTGGGAAATTTATGAGTATTTAATATTACTGGAAAGATCTTGCATCTTAGGAAAAAAGATCTCATAAACCATTTATCCTGCTTGTTTGTGAGAAAAAATTCAGATATAAATATTCGTGGCTGAAGACCGTAATGTCTGCATTAACTTTCTTTCTTTTATTAGTTGAGATGAAGCATTATTGTTGGTATATTCACCAGAAAACCTACTCTTCTATAGGTATTCAAGTTCTTTGTGGGCCTACAGGCAAAAGATGATACATTAGTTCCAGAGTTTTCGACCACTTGCAACTAAGCCAGTCCATCCTCGCAACATTTCCTTGTGTTTATATGTTACTAGCTCTTGCAGTCATGTCCAGATACATTCTTCTTCCAATTTTGAACACCTTCATAGTTATTCAAGTTTAATATTGGTTTTTTTTAACGTACGGATGTGAATTAGTAATTCCTACTCACCATCTTTTATTCATTATAAAAACAGAAACTCTTCTACGGAATAGGAGTTGTCAAGGAGAAACTTTATGAGTTTATTTTCAAATTTAACTTTGCTGTTATAAGACATTCTACATAACTGGGTAAGTGATGAAAAATTTTGATTGCAGTATTGTGTACCCCTTTTTGCTCTAAAGGCAGTTTGTCGTAATGAATGTCATTTCTCTTCTGGTATTTCAGTTATTTACATCATTGTTGCTTTTGAACCGTAGTGGACTTTTTACAACATACTACGTGAGGGAATAAATATACTGTGAAGCAGTAGTCAAAGTGCCTAATTCCTTAAACGGATGTCTACAAGATGATCGTGGGTGAGCACCACATTTTATTCTCACAGTATGTTGTTCTTGAGCAATGAAGACTTCCTTCCTTAAAGATTATTCTTTATGACATTACTGAATGAAAATATGCAAAATATGTCAATTTACTCATTTGTCTCTCTCCAAGATTTACAATGGGTATAAGTTCAAATATGCCTGAACTAATCTCTTTGAAGAGTTTCAAAATGAGCTTTTTCCAGTTTAAATTCTCATCAATATGGGCACCAAAGAATTTTGGGGTTTCCAAACTATTTATCATTACCTCACCATGAGTCACACTTATAATTGGTGTAGTACCTCTAACTGTGCAGAACTGAGTATTTGCGTCTTTTTAAAATTGAAGATGAGACGATTCACAGAAAACCAACCATTGATGCCTTTAACAACATTGTTTTCCATTCTTCTGTTGCTGTATATATGCTTGTATTGATTACAAGTGTCATCGGCAAAAAGAACTTACTCTGCTTGTTGTATGTTAGATGGAAGATCGTTTACATGTATGAAGAACAATAGCGGACTTAAGATGAGCCTTGAGGATGTGATTTCTCCCCAGTCGGAGTTACGTTGCCGGACTACATTGGTTGAATTACTAAGGACAGCTTCCTGAATTTTGTTGGCTGGATATGGTATTATATATGACATTATCCATAATCCCATAAAAACCTCAGTTATTGTAGAATACTACGATTCTCGTTACAAGCCACATGCTATAACTGGATTCTTGGTTATGGTAAAATAAACCATGGTAAACGTGAATAAACGTTTATGTGCAGTATATGGTTGTGGCCCAGATGGTAGGAGTGTTGCTGGGTGATAGGTAAAGAGAGTTCAAGCGTCATGAAGTGCGGAAGCTAAACTCCGCAATCGGTCACGAATCGCGCGGATGCCGTTTTTGGTACAGACTGGCACATCAAAGCTCCAAAAACTGGCTGTGCGGCTATTAGTGAGAATTGAAAGGGCGTTTGAGTGCCTGGGGCTCTTGGTTATACAGAAGCTTGCTCAAGGTGGGTTCAATGAATGCTCACAACAGATCATAAGGTTAAAAGAAACGTCAATACATTTGAATTGTATGGAATGTTTGACTACAATGGAGATACCTTTCTGTACAGATCGTTACAGGTGACTAATATGGGTGCATCAATTTGACCCGGAAATAAAAAGAAACGGTGACTAAAGTCGTCACCAAATTCTGACCCATTAGAATAACGACGTTGTAAGAAAAAAACTGTAGAGCATTATTGTAGCATGTCTATTCCAGTTCTTATGCAGAGTTCAAACGTCCACTCGCATCAGGCAATACAGTCGCCGGAAAATAGAAGATGACGTTGGTGGTAAATCTAAAAATCCAAGATGGCCGTGGCGCTGTAGGCGTCAAAATCCAAGACTGAGGTGGGAGGAAACTGAAATAAAATCCAAGGTAGCAGTGCTGAGAAGCTCGAAAAAATCCAAGACGGCAGAATTAGTCCAGTTGCTCTTTGTACCGTCTCCCACTGCCACTGCCCTACCCCATTTCCCTCTCCAGCCAATCACAGCACAATATATTAGTGGGTATTTAAATGAGACAGCCAATCACTAGACTTTCGAAAATGGCACCGTGTTAAAAGACATACAGTATTTCCACATCGAAAAAAAATTTCTAACCTTCACTTAAATTCTCTCTGAGTCCATATTTATACGGAATGACTGAGGCACTTTGGCTGTTCAGTATAAAATGTCAAATCTAAAACACCTTCTGCCTTCTATATTTCAAATTTTATTTTGCTTAGGCAACTAGTTTCCGCGTTTCACTATGTCATCTTCAGGCGCACAGACAGACATTTAGGAAGAATCCAGCCTCATATACAATCGAAATAGGGACCAGAATTCACTAACTTATATCTGTAGACTACTTTTTTAACAACGCGATGCCTTTGTTCATCAATTGTAATTTCAGTAAATTTTCTCTCTCTCTCTGTCTCATTCACTCTCTTTCTCTGTCTCTCTGTAATGTTTATTTTATTAAGGCAACAACATTACAACACATGACACAAGGAATGAAAGCAAGAAAAGCTAAAAAAAGTACAAAGTAGATATAAATTATATCACGAATTATTTTTACATTTTCATACAATGAAACACATTTTATTTTGACTTGCAGCGCAAATAGTTTGACATTTTATGCTGTCACACAGTGGAAAGATCTGAATTTAATTATCATCTAATTCTGTTTAGCACATCATCTGTTGTAAAAAAATGGTTGTTACAAATTGAGTAAATATCTGAATATCCGTATCAGATAACCAAGTTTTGACAGCAGTATCTGCTTTAATAAAGTCGAAATGAACCGAATTGCATTTTATGAGAAAATTGTATGCAACGTAAAATTCTTAATGTACTATAACATGCAACTTTTTTGTCGTTCTGGAACAGAAACAGTTCAGAGTAATGACGACATTCATACCTATCAAAAGCAATAAAGTTCTCAGAATCTGTAGAGCATTCCCTCTGGACCGACTGTATTATTTTCATATTGACTTTTGAAAGACAGAGACATGGCATGTGAGAATTAAACACGAATTTAACACAGAGCCACAACAGTCTTCTTTTACAGAACAAGCATGTGCTTAGTTTCACTACGTGATATTTTCAGGGCCAGTTTAGGTCCGAGCGCCACAAGCTGCCACTTCTGATGCCAGGGAAAGGGCTACCAGAGTCGCCACAACAGTGAGGGTTTCCTTACGTGACGGATCACTACAGGTAGCGGCCACTTAAGGCGCTAAGTTGAGATGGGCGCCATGGGTGCCCAGGTGCAAAATTTGTACACATCGCGAATCACAGTTGACAGCGGAAACTGATATGGGTGAATGGGTTCTAGAGAAAACAGGGGAAGGAGCACCAGACGATAAGCCACTTGTATGGAAAAATCTTCTCGAACTAGTCCCCGACGCTTTATGAATAGCAACTCATATTTTTATAACATAGCTGTGACACAAAGTAACGAAGAAGGTACGCGACCATGTCGAAATATATGTATAGTATGCAAACTGCTGAATTGTTCGTTGAGGAAAAAGTCGTTCACTGGAAGCAAGCTGACTTTACTATTCCAATATCATGAGTATTGGACATCATGACATTCTGGAACGTCATGTTGCACATGGACGTAAAAGTTACGTGTTTTAGTCGTAACAATCGTAAGTAGACTCATTTTTATACACACAGTTTTCCTACTAGGCACAATGAAAAAAAAATGTTAATTTGTGTCACTATTTCCGGAATCAATAGCATTCTTGTTGTTCACTCTCCCACGATATACCACGCGCATGGTGCTGCTTTGAGGAAGTAAAATTCACCGTCAGTGATAGCTGAGAGTCCTGATATACCATATACTGCAATCTTTCAGATAAACTAGCACTGCCGCTCCAAATTTGGCGCCGCTGCATCTTGCACTCAGTATTGGATGTCGCTCTCCTTCCTGCTATGCTGATAGTCTTTCAGTGCTTGTTGCACTGCCGCCATAGCCAGATGCTTTAAGATCTCCAACATACGGGGTGTTCAAAAAGTCTCTCCGCAGTGCCGTATGATTGTTAGCCACGCGTGCCGTATGCCACAGTCAATATACCGAGATGAAGCTCAGTGAAATACAATTTATTAATTTATTGAATATTCATTTTTACTTACAAATTTTCACATTAAATTTTGAAAGTGTCCCCCCCCCCCCCCCGCCCTGTTGAATACACAATTCAATCCGTCTAATCATGTTTCCAAACACAAGCTGTAACATTTCTTCTGTAACGGAAGCAGTGAAAGTGGATATCGCACTTTTTAATTCATCGATGGATTTTGAACGGTTTTTATAGACAGTTGCTTTCGCTGCACCCCATAACAAAAAGGTGGTGTTAGTACAGGTGATCGTGGAGGCCAAAGTCCCAGTGAAATTATGCGATCACCAAAAATATCAGCAAGCAGTGACATTGTAAAGCGAGCTGTATGCGGGGTTGCACGATCTTGTTGAACATAACCGTTCAGTATTTCACTTAACACAAGTTCTCCTATGAATGGGTTCAGAATATCAGTGCAGTATCGTTTTGCGTTTATTGTTTCGTTGAAAAACCCAGGCAGGCGAACAATCATACGGTACGCACGGCTAACAATCATACGGCACTGATTAGAGACTTTTTGAACACCCTGTACAAGAACAAGAAACTCTACTTTCTCAGTTGCAAGTAACTGATAATCAAAATACAAATTTTATTAGTATAAGTACTACACAGTGTCTGGTAGGCTTATATTTTGTATCCAAAAAGAAGAAATGTTGAACGATGATGACGACTACAGTGAGTAGTCTATGGCTCTCCTCTGCTTTTACTGTGCGTAATAATGCTGAGTCAGCAAGCTCAAACAAATTCCAATACGCAAAAAAGGGATGAATTTGTATTAGTAAGTAATGTTTTTTCAACACAAGTTGGTTTTCCACATTTCAAGAAACATGATCTTGAACGTATGTCAGCTTCAAGATCTGCAAAATCAAGGAAACTCAATCTCAAAAGCACATGTTGTATCTCCACATTACGAGCAAAAGGAAACAGATATGCACAATCAAGGAATTCAAATGTAGGTGTTGCTCCTCTATACCTTCGGGCTGGATGGTTACACTGGCTGGCGGTAATCTCGATTTAGCGGTAAAAATGAAATATCATGCATGATAAGACAAGCTATCATGTCTCATATGTAAGAACAATTGTCAGCAGTCACCTACCTCTACCCAGAGAGTGAGAAAAGATAGGTGTTCGGCAAAGTAGTACCTCATATACTCTCCCTGTTAAGCATCAGGTGAGCACATAATATTGGGGCTATAATTTGGTCTACATTTGCTAATCTTCTCTAAAATCAAATACGATCCCTCACCATCTGTTCCCAAGAACGAATGTGTGCTGTTCAGTACATGGAATCCCACACAATAATTTCGTGAATTGATTCCCAACCCTACGAAATGAACATCTTTTGGATGTCTTTCAACAGATTGAATGTTCTGACACAAAACATCCCATTCTACAACTGAGTCTTTCAATTTATTGTACTGTGTATTACTGCATGCCAAACTAGCTCACTTTACATAAAAACTGTTACAAATTGCGCTCCATGTCGCAGAAAAAACGTAACACTGGACTTTAATACAAGATGTGTCCACCCTTGGTGGCTTGAACTACGCTGGGGATGCTTTTAAATATGTTTGTATCGATGTTTGGTAAGCTATGTTGTACTACCATTTCAGAAAACACTCCTGTAACTTGTCTAAAACTTGTAAGAAAAAGTCGAATTAAATTGGAATAAATTAATTTTCATGAATTAGTACTAGTGATTGCCACTACATTACTACGAAGATTTTGATTTCCTATGGTGAGCTGCATGCGTAACCAAGTGAGTGGCCCCGTTGAACAAGCTGAAAGTTATTGAGGGCGAGCGATGTGACACAAGCCATGGAACCACAGGACACCACAGGAGACCACCCCCAGCACTATTCACCGAACCATCGCTCACCTGCTTGTGTGAAGGGAAATGCGATGCAGTTGAAATTACCCGGAGCAGTGTTTTGTTGAGCAGGGGAAAGAAATAAGGCACACCAGCACAGAGGGCACAGTGAGTTGCCATCACACAATGGAATCTCAGGAATGTGCAGGACAACACCGGAGTTTATTTTTAACAAGCAGTGTCCATGGGATGCCTGCAGCCTAACAGCCAGAGCCTACAAGATCTGCTTTTGTGACCTAGTAGATAGTGTCGGAAGTTCCATGCGGCTTTTCGCGGATGATGCTGTAGTATACAGAGAAGTTGCAGCATTAGAAAATTGTAGCGAAATGCAGGAAGATCTGCAGCGGATAGGCACTTGGTGCAGGGAGTGGCAACTGACCCTTAACATAGACAAATGTAATGTATTGCGAATACATAGAAAGAAGGATCCTTTATTGTATCATTATATGATAGCGGAACAAACACTGGTAGCAGTTACTTCTGTAAAATATCTGGGAGTATGCGTGCGGAACGATTTGAAGTGGAATGATCACATAAAATTAATTGTTGGTAAGGCGGGTACCAGGTTGAGATTCATTGGGAGAGTGCTTAGAAAATGTAGTCCATAACCAAAGGAGGTGGCTTACAAAACACTCGTTTGACCTATACTTGAGTATTGCTCATCAGTGTGGGATCCGTGCCAGATCGGTCTGACGGAGGAGATAGAGAAGATCCAAAGAAGAGCGGCGCGTTTCGTCACAGGGTTATTTGGTAACCGTGATAGCGTTACGGAGATGTTTAATAAACTCAAGTGGCAGACTCTGCAAGAGAGGCGCTCTGCATCGCGGTGTAGCTTGCTGTCCAGGTTTCGAGAGGGTGCGTTTCTGGATGAGGTATCGAATATATTGCTTCCCCCTACTTATACCTCCCGAGGAGATCACGAATGTAAAATTAGAGAGATTAGAGCGCGCACGGAGGCTTTCAGACAGTCGTTCTTCCCCCGAACCGTATGCGACTGGAACAGGAAAGGGAGGTAATGACAGTGGCACGTAAAGTGCCCTCCGCCACACACCGTTGGGTGGTTTGCGGAGTATAAATGTAAATGTAGATGTAGATGTAGATGTAGATGAAAGAAAGCGGGAAGTCAAATTTCTACAAAAGCACGGGCTATTAAGATGCCATCTTAGAAAGTGGAAAGGTAACAGAATGATGGGACTTCTTTGTAGTGTGTGGGATGCTGACATCCAAACAAGAGCCGTCAAAATGAATGAACGAATGTTTAAAGAAATGTAAAGTCAACCCCTAATATAAATAATCAGTGGGGCAGAAGGAAGTGCGATTGTTCTTACTGAGATCTAACTATATTGGCCAAAGACACATTCTGGAGCCACACGACCAATCAGTTTTTTAGTGGTTAACAACTTTAAATCTCAGTAAGGAAGGGAAGTGCCTCGTAAGACAATATCTTACGGATCGGCTCTCACAAGAATCAGTAACCCACCAATGACAATTACGCAACGCCAACAGACAAAGAGCTTAGAGTTTTCCTTGTCAAAAGCACTCTGTGAATCGTCGCTACTAAACTTTTCCTCTAGAGACTCTATTCGAGACTTCTCTTGCATAATTTATAATCCAGACTTCTGTTCGTCCAGAATGAGAGGCTCTTATCCATCTGGGGTTGAATTTAGATGCGGGCAGAGACAAGTTGTTGGTACCGAGACAATGACAATTTAGCGGTCACTATGTAAAGCGAGGCAATGCTGCAACAGAGAAGCGAAAGGGATAGACAAAGTTTAGGCGAGGTTCATTAATTCCAATCTTCGTTGTGGAGACTTATTTGTAGTACGAAGTTCAACATGATTTCACTCTGGCAATAGATGCACATCCATATTTTTCTGTCGCATTTCCATTCTCTACGTACTAATCAATGGCACTCGTCGGCTGACCTCTGCCAATGTATTTTATTTTTGGAATTGCCATTCCAGATCCCCTCTCAAGTTTTCCAAGGAATTAGTTTATTGCTTTCAGTTATTGTCAAATTCGTTTCTTGTGAGGTTACATTACTTGCGAATAGTAAACTGTATTAGATTTAGGAAACAGGTGTTAAACTGTAAGACATTTCCAGGGGCAGATGTGGGCTCTGACCACAATAAACTGTAGATTAAAACTGAAGAAACTGCAAAAAGGTAGGAATATAAGGAGATGGGGCCTGGATAAACTGAAAGAACCAGAGGTTGTAGTGAGTTTCAGAGAGAGAATTAGGAAACGATTAACAGGAACGGGGGAAAGAAATACAGTAAAAGAAGAATGGATAGCTTTGAGAGATGAAACGGTGAAGACTGCAGAGGTTCAAGGAGCAAAAAAGACGAGGGCTAGTAGAAAACCTTTGGGTAATTGAAGAGATATTGAATTTAATTGATGAAAGGAGAAAATATAAAAATGCAGTAAATGAAGTAGGCAGAAACGAATTCAAAAGTCTCAAAAACGAGATCGACAGAAAGTGCAAAATGGCTAAGCAGAGATGGCTGGAGGACAAATGTAAGGATGTAGAGGCATATACCACTAGAAGTAAGATAGATACTACCTACAGGAAAATTAAAGAGACCTTTGGAGAAAAGAGAACCACTTGTATGAATATCAAGAGCTCAAATGGAAAACCAGTTCTAAGCAAAGAAGGGAGAGCAGAAAGGCGGAAGGAGTATATAGAGGGTCTGTACAAGGGCGATGTGCTCGAGGGCAATGGAAGAGGACGTAGGTGAAGATGAAATGGGAGATATGATACTGCGTGAAGAATTTGGTAGAGCATTCAAAGACCTAAGTCGAAACAAGGCCTTGGGAGTAGACAACATTCCATTAGAACTACTGACTGCCTTGGTAGAGCCAGTCCTGACGAAACTCTACTATCTTATGAGGAATATGTATGAGACAGGTGAAATATCCTCAGACTTCTAGAAGAATATAATAATTCCAATCTCAAAGGAAGCAGGTTTTGAACAATAAGTTTAATAAGTGACGGCTACAAGATACTAACGCGAATTGTTTGGAGAGGAATGGAAAAACTGGTAGAAGCCGACCTTGGGAAGATCATGGATTCCGTAGAAATGGTGGAACACGTGAGGCAATACTGACTCTACGACTTGTCTTAGAAGATAGAATAAGGAGGAGGAGGAGGATCTTAGTGTTTAACGTCCCGTCGACAACGAGGTCATTAGAGACGGAGCGCAAGCTCGGGTGAGGGAAGGATGGGGAAGGAAATCGGCCGTGCCCTTTCAAAGGAACCATCCTGGCATTTGCCTGAAGCGATTTAGGGAAATCACGGAAAACCTAAATCTGGATGGCCGGAGACGGGATTGAACCGTCGTCCTCCCGAATGCGATAGAATAAGGAAAAGCAAACCTACGTTTCTAGCATTTGTAGACATGATTTTGACTGAAATACTGTACTTCTAATTCTGAAGGTAACAAGAGTAAAATATAGAGAGCGAAAGGCTATTTACAATTTGTGCAGAAACCAGATGACAGTTATAAGAGTCGAGGGGCATGAAAGGGAAGCAGTGGTTGGGAAGGGAGTGAGACAGGGTTGTAGCCTCTCCCTGATATTATTCAATCTATATATTGAGCAAGCAGTACAGGAAACAAAAGAAAAATTAGGGGTAGAGATTAAAATCCATGGAGAAGAAATAAAAACTTTGTAGATTGTCGATGACATTGTAATTCTGTCAGCAAAGGTCTTGGAAGAGCAGTTAAACAGAATGGACATTGTCTTCAAAGGAGGATGTAAGATAAACATCAACAAAAACAAAACGATGACAAGGGACTGTAGTCTAATTAAAGCAGGTGATGCTGAGGGAGTTAGTTCAGGAAATGAAACACTTAAAGTAGCAGATGAGCTTTGCTGTTTAGGGAGCAAAATAACTGATGATGGTCGAAGTAGAGAGGATATGAAATGTAGACTGGCAATGGCAAGGAAAGTGTTTCTGAAGAAGAGATATTTGTTAACATAGAGTATAGATTTAAGTGTCAGGAAGTCGTTTCTGAAAGTATTTGTATAGAGTGTAGCCATGTATGGATGTGAAACGAGGACGATAAATAGTTTCAAAAAATGTTCAAATGTGTGTGAAATCTTATGGGACTTAACTGCTAAGGTCATCGGTCCCTAAGCTTACACACCACTTAACCTAAGTTATTCTAACGACAAACACACACACGCATACCCGAGGGAGGACTGGAATCTCCGCCCGGACCAGCCGCACAGTCCGTTACTGCAGCGCCTTAGACCGCTCGGCTAATCCCTCGCGGCCGATAAAAGTTTAGATAAGAAGGGAACAGAAGCTTTCGAAGGGTGGTGCTACGGAAGAATGCTGAAAATTAGCTGTGTAGATCATGTAACTAATGAGGAGGTACTGAATAGAATTGGGGAGAAGAGGAATTTGTGTCACAACTTGACTAGAAGAAGGGATCATTCGTTAGGACATGTTCTGAGGCCTCAAGGCATCATCAAGCTAGTACTGGAGGGCAGCATGGAGGTGCAAATCGTAGAGGGAGACCAAGAGATAAATACACAAAGCAGATTCAGAAGGATGTAAGGTGCAGTAGTTACTTGGAGATGATGAAGCTTGCACAGGAGATAGTAGCTTGGAGAGCTGCATCGAACGAATCTCTGGACTGAAGACCACAACGACTACAACAATAACCTGCATTGTGATCATTGTTTGATTTAGTAATCAGAAACGTATCTCAAACATTGATTTGATGAGTGAAAATTTACTTGTATCAAATGTTAAAGGGCCATGTTCATTA
Source organism: Schistocerca serialis cubense (assembly GCF_023864345.2). Lineage (NCBI taxonomy): Eukaryota > Metazoa > Arthropoda > Insecta > Orthoptera > Acrididae > Schistocerca > Schistocerca serialis. The sequence continues at coordinate 598,875,469 of NC_064643.1, forward strand.
ACGTAATTAAAGCATTTGATTAAAGAACTCCAACCTATAAGCAAAAGACGACAAACCATGTACACCTACATTTAGCGTCTGTTCTCTGTCTTGAGCTGTCTGGAGTTTTCTTAAATCATTGTGAGAGGCCGCGAGTTCTGCATGCATTGGCTTTCAGATGGTGCACAAGCACAGGTGGTGGCGTGGGATTTGGAAGTACTTTGGCCACAGAGTCGCCTGGTATAGCAGAGCACATCAACATAGCCCACGCAGTGATGACTGCCACCTTGAAAAGTTGTCAGGTTTTTCACGTTGGAGCTGATGTGATTGATAGCCACCTGTAAATTCTTCATTTCCAATATTTGTACTGCTGGACTGGAATGTTTCCTTACAATGGACCAAGGTGCTGATTTTCTCACGAAAGTCGTTCACAAAGTCGTACCTGCTGTTCGATTATTGCTATGGTCATCACCATCATTATATAATGGAAATTAATGGCGAGCTTCCACCTGTGGTGTTACGTGTTAATGGGACAAAAACGAGTGAACATTCCACTTGTGTGGTTAAAACTTTGTATGCCCATGTGAGATAGGCTGCCCCATCATTTACGTGATGACGAAAACTGGTTCTGTATTTAGAAATCAGGTGTCTATAATTATGGTAGAATTATGGTACAATTTGTTAAATTTTGTCTTCCTTTTATGTAAGATCCAAATGGAGTACTAACAGTATCTTGTGCGCTCCTGCGTTTTAATTTAAACCGCAGAAATTTCACCGCTGAATGGGATCTCGCTGCATGTCTCACATTTTTTGAAGAACTGGCTGAGGTGGCCGTTGACTGTGATAAAGGTTTATTTTACAAGGGTTGCCCAGAAAGTAATGCACCGCATCTTTTTTCTCAGCCGAAAATAATGCTACGAATGCGAAACGTTAGATATGTATTACTTGAAGTCTCCTGAGTTCCCGTCACTTCCGACAGATAGCGTAGCTACCGGAGAGCTTCAAAACGGCGTCTGAAGGTGACGTAAGTAACAAGCAACGTGTCGTCATTGAATTTCTCACTGCATAGAAAGAAACTGCGGGGAATATTCACAAACTCTTGTGCAAAGCCTATGGAACATATGCTGTCGACAGAAGTACAGTTAGTAGCTGGGCAAAGCAAGGAGGGCGAGATCATCAGAAGCAGTTCAACGGAGCTCCACGACTTACAGCGGTCGGGGAGACCATTCACGGCTGTCACACCTGACATGTTGCAGCGAGCTGACGTTGTTATTCATTAAAGGCTGCTATTCGTGGAAGACATATTGAGGACGATGAGGAGGTGATTCACACAGCGAAGCAGTGGCTCCACCACCAGGACAAGGTTTAGTAAATGGTTCAAATGGCTCTGAGCACTATGGGACTTAACATCTGTGGTCATCAGTCCCCTAGAACTTAGAACTACTTAAACCTAAAGACATCACACACATACATGCCCAAGGCAGGATTCGAACCTGCGACCGTAGCAAAGGTTTAGTACCGACAGGGCATACACGCCCTTGTTTCGCACTGGAGGAAGGTCATAGAACTGGATGTAGATTACGTGGAAAATGGGGTGTGTAGATAAAACACCATTCTTTCGTGTGTGTAATTCTCATTATGTGCAATAAGGAAATGTTGAAGAAAAAATTCGGTGCATTACTCTCCGGGATGCCATCATAAAATAAACCTTTTCACAGTCAACGGCCACCTCAGCCAGTTCTTCAAACCATGTGAAACATGCAGCGAGATCCCATCCTGTGGTGAATATGGTTGCCAGTAGGAATGAATTTATTTAACGACTCGATTCAAGAATATATTTCGCAGCGTTGGATCCCTAGATATTAACTGGCACGCTCTTTAAATGTCTGTGACTGGGTCAAATGGGCCGTGTAGTCAACTGAGTCATTGGAACACTGATGTGGTAAATTCATTTACGCTGCTCATGTCACAAAAAGGCTCAACTCTGGTACCTTCGCTTAAGTTTTATGCGTAATTGTTTTAAGGTGTTATGCCATGTTTCAGAACTCTAAAACCTAATTGTTTGATTATGTCTGTCTAAATCTGATGGGAAAACATGTTGAGACCTGCGACGAATGTAAATAATTGATGCACTAGATTCTATACAAAGTTTTTTCAAAATGAGACTAACTTGCTTCGTTGGCTGTTGGCCTGCTGTTGGTGGTGTTATAATTAACTTGTGTTTATATTTTAATTGTTTTTACTGGAAGTTACTAGTTTTGAACTGATTGAAAGCTGATGCACAGAGAATCTTTTAATGGAAAGTATTTTGAAGTTTGAAGCGCCTTATGTACTTGAGGGTAATTTTAAACTACTCACTAACTTCTTTCAAGAGTTCAACCCTAGAACCCTAGCAACACCAACGCGTTTTTCATAACGCGATTTACCAAAATGGGGGGGAGGAGGGGGAAGGGGGGGTTTACTTTATGCCCATTCTAACAACCCTACCACAATAAAGGTCAAAAATTAATTATGATTGTAGTGTTGCTCACGCTGCTCAATATTGCATTTTCGGGCAACAACAAAGTTATATTATGTGGCAGGTGTCATTAGAACACAGTTAATAAAGTCATTTCTTGAAATAATGGATAAACTAGGCACTCATCTTTGCGTGCTTCCCACGCTGGTCTCGTTGTGAACTCATGGTTCAATCGTCGAAAATCTAGGTAGTGATGATTCCAAGCTCGGATGCAAGGAGGCCTAGGTGTTATTCTGCGATATTCAAAAGTTTTATAGATGTGTTTCATAAACCATTCTTGAAGATTAAACTTTTTCAAGTTAGGACAATAGTGATGTAAAAAAATAATCAGCACTCCGAATTTAAGTTACACTTCTTTTTTATTACTTTTGTTGCAATATCACGTAACACATCATTTCACAATATAAAACATACTTGAAAATATCTTCCTCACTGTTAAAGTTCACGTATCATAAACTGATTACAATTTGCGTGTTTTTAACATGACGACCAAAGCTTGACTCTCTAATAACCGCTTACGCACTCAAAAATCAGAGTTACAAGTACGTCAATGATCATAGTGACAAAAGAAAGAATACACATAAGAATAATATCATTGCGATGTATACATATCGATGTATCGAAGTACCTCTACATTAATGAAATCAAATCTGAATGTTGTCACAGAAATATGTTAACTATTTTACAGAAACACAGTAGAATATTGCTGGTATCGAGAGGTTGAGGTGAGGTGCCGTAATGGTTACGTAATTCAAGTACCATTACACCAACCCAACCTGAAAAAAATACGTTAACTATGGTTGACTTATATTAGCAACATACTTTTCGAAGACATACTTATGTCTTAATAGGATCCATAACCTGAAAATATCTTTTAGCACACTTTTAGCAGCATCACATACCTGTGCACTGTTGATTGGGGTGGAGGGGGTGGAAGTACCTTTTGCAGCCCATCAAAAAAATTTTGAAACTGCAAAATTCGATAATTGTTGTCGACTTTTGCTCATAAAATATTATCTGAAGAGATACTGGGTTGTAAGTAAGCTACTGAACCAGAAAATATTGAACAACACTTTCACTGTGAAAAATTGAAATGTACTACTCAGGCTTAAATTCTTTGGTTAAGTTTGACTGAAAATTTAAAACATTTATGCAATATGATAGAAGAATTCCTTAAAAGCAATAGATACTTTTTGCCACTTTCTTCAAATATAAAGTAACTGACTAGATTACAATATTTTCCAAAGGTGAACACAAAGTACAGCCTCCTCTCACCCCCCCCCCCCCAACCGCTCTTACCGCTTGGCATTGCGAGGTTTAATTTAACAATCAAGTGTGCTCATGTTATCAGCATTTGTCTCGAATAAAACTGCCGGTGTGAAATAAATTGTTGAATTTTGTTTTGGTGAGTATGTGCTTGGTAACTTAGAACTCCTGGACCTCTGCATTTCAATGGTAGCACGTTGGATGGTTATAAGGTGGACAGACGTTCATACACTCTTGCAGTGAACAAGTGGTGTTTTCTGTAACTATTGTCTGCTTGATTTTGCAGTGTTTGTGGCTGTAGGAGCAAGAAGCGTGATGGGTCTTACTCGTTTAAGAGAAAAAAATTGCCTACGTTTGAATTAAAGATTCGTAAAGAATCAGAGGAGGATAGTGTCACTGACCTATGTTAGCAGTTACGGGCTATATTAAGTCGTCCGGTAAACATCACCAGTGGGATGGCTGGGGAGGTAAGTGCCGCTTGCTCTGCTTGTAGGATGCTGCTTTCTGATGTGCAGGAAAATTTTACGCTGTTAGACGGCGCTTCTCCATCTTTCACGTAAATTTTTAACTTAGAAACAGTTATGTTGCCAATAGGGTCCGAGACGTGCGTCTGGCTAATGTGGATCCCAAGTTTTTGTGCGACATTCAGGCATTGCAAGAGGAAGTCATAATTTGGCAACAACAAATTTTGCTTCTCAATTGGCAAGTGGAAGATGAAGCAATTAATGCTAGTTACTTACTTTACTGTACTCGATGAGGCCTAGAGGACCACGCACTGCTACAATGTTCCTGCTCCACTGGGTCCTGTGTTGTGCCTCCTTGCGCCAATCATTCTCTATTCTAATCTGCAGCAAGTCCTCATGGACTCCTTTCTTCTCTTCTTTGGTCTTCCTAGTGGGCGTGTTCCACAGGGAATATAATCCATAGCCTCCAAAGGCCATCGGCATTTATCCATCCGACTGACATGCCCTGCCCATACAAGACGCTTGGTTCTCATCAGTCCTACACTGTTTGGTCTATTGTACATTTCGTCTATTTCACAATTATGTCTGATCCTCCATTCTCCAGTGATCTCATCTTGTACCGGACCAAAGACCTACCTTTAGACTTTCCGCTCAATAACAAGAAGATTGATCAAATCTTTTTTTCCGGACAATCCAAGTTTCACAACTATACAGTACTACGGATTGAATCATTGTTTTATACAGCTGGAGTTTGAAATTCCTCGAGAGACCACGCGATGCAAGAAGTTGACTGAGACCAATCCTCGCTTTGATTTCTGCTTCACATGCTGCGTCTTCTTTGAAGATTACCCTAGATATTTAAATTCAAGAACCCTTTTGTAGGATCGGTTTCCCAATATCAAAGGCTGGAGTGGGTCTCTTGAATAAGCATGGATCCTGCTCATCACCAAATATTAAGTCTTTGATTATTCACAAGGCGTCCAATTTTGCTTACTTTCGCCTCCACGCTTTCACTCATCCGCATTAGTTCCTCCTTAGATCTGGACGACAGGGCCACATCATCAGCAAACCGGCAGCAGTGACCGAGCGGTTCTAGGCGCTTCTGCCTGGAACCGCGCGACCGCTACGTTCGCAGGTTCGAATCCTGCCTCGGGCATGGATGTGTGTGATGTCCTTAGGTTAGTTAGGTTTAAGTAGTTCTAAGTGCTAGGGGACTGATGACCTCAGATGTGAAGTCCCATAGTGCTCAGAGCCATTTGATCCATTCATCAGCTAACGCCAGGTGTGTGATTTTCTCACCCTCTGCCTCTATACCCTCGAAGATTTTACGAGTGACTTCTCTCATTATCTTTTCAAGTGTCAGATTGAATAATACCGGTGACACACCAGCTCTTTGTATCAATCCTGTGTTTATGTTAAAGCTCTCCGTGAGTTGGTTCCCGAGTTTCACTTTGCCTTTTGAATCAGTGAGACAAATTCCAAATAGGCTGACGAGTTTCTTAGGTATTCCAAACTCCGTTAGGCAGTTCGTTAGGCTCTCCTGGTGCATGCAGTCATACGCCTTCTTAAAATCTATGAAGAGCACATGAAGTTCTTTGCCATACTTCCACAACTTTTCGGTGAGTTGTGTCAGCAGAAAGATGTTGTCGACAGTTGAACGGCCCTTTCTGAATCCCCTCTGATATTCACCAATCACTTCTTCTGCAAATGGCTGTATTCTGTCCAGTATACAGTTGGACAAGACCTTGTAGCAGACATTCAGTAGGGCGATTTCTCTGTAGTTACTGCAGTTCATTTTGTCACTTTCCTTGTGTACAGGGCATATGGCATATGACAGCTGTGCTCCAATCTCCTGGGATCTCCTCCAAAATCCAGATCCCCTTCGTTAATTCCTGAATTTTCTTCTAGAGTCCCTCCCCTCCTGGTTGAACGATTTCTTCCTGGATTCCATCTTCTCCTGGGCTTTCGTTCTTCTTTAGCTACATTATCTGATTCTTCATTTCCTCCAGTGTGGGTGGAGGATGGTCTAAATCTGCAATGTCAGGAAACTGAAGTTCAAACAGATCTTTAGGTTCATCACAGTTGAGGAGTTCCCTGAAGTGTTACCTGTGAGGATGTCAAACTCAATGGTGAGTATGCTCCCATTATTCTCCTTGATGAATTTTTGGAGGGTTTGATATCCCTTCTTAAAGAATTTTATTTTCTGGTACATCTTTCGTGCTCTTCTCAGGGTTGCTTGAGTAGTTCTCTGAATTTCTTCGAACTGTGCTTTGCCTTGTGCAAAAACAGTCCCTTGTAACCAGTTCTCCTTGGCTTCTCTTCTGTTAGCTAATGCCTTAATGCATTCATCCCCAAACGAAATCTTTTTGCCTCTGATCCGCTTCTTGATGACTATATTCGCCACCTCATTTACGGCATCCTTAACTTCTATCCACATTTCATCTGGGTTCTCTTGTGAAGCCTTCCTGCAGATTTTCAAAGCGCTTGCTGAGCTCCCTGAAATTCTTCTTCCTTTGTGTTATCTTTCAGTGCATCGATATAGTAGTGTACAACTTTTGTAAGGTTATTCCTAACTTTGGCTTTGGGTTGTACTTTTAGCCAGCTGTTTACGAGGAAATGATCACTCCCACACTCTGCACCCCTTGTTGTCTTTAAATCCCTCACACAGTTCTTTATTTGTTATCTATTGCAATGTGATCTATCTGATTAACTGTTTTACCATCTGGCGATACCCAGGCTCCATTGTGTATATCCTTCCGTTGGAAATTTGTGGTGCTTATCAATATCCCTTTGGATGTTGTAAAGGTTATGAGTCTGATGCCATTGTCATTGCTGAGTTCATGAAGACCGTGTCTTCCAGTTGTTGACTGGATTACGTTCTCTCTTCCAACTTTAGCATTCATGTCCCCCACTAGGACTTTACAATTATTATTTGGGATGACATCATCGCTACGGTCGCAGGTTCGAATCCTGCCTCGGGCATGGATGTGTGTGATGTCCTTAGGTTAGTTAAGTTTAAGTAGTTCTAAGTTCTAGGGGACTTATGACCACAGCAGTTGAGTCCCATAGTGCTCAGAGCCATTTTTTGGGATGACATCTACGACTACCTCCAGGTCCGCATAGAATTCATCCTTCACTTGGGATGTACTTTCTTCTGTGGTGTATAGCATTTCACAAACAATATTTTACATATCTTTATGTCTATTGTTAAAAATGCTATTCTAGGGCTCACAACCTCAAACCCAGATTCATTACTCACACAAAATGCCATACTCAGTTTATGTCCTGTCTCACAGCCTCCATAAAAGATTGCGTACTTCTCGATATCTATTGTACCTGTATCCTCCCAACGGACTTCCTGCAAAGCGACAAGATCCATCATATATCTTTCAATTTCCTTGACTAGACTGATTGCGGCGCCTGTTTTACATAAACTACGAATATTCAATGTTCCAAATAGTAAAACTTTCGTCTATTTTGTGTTACCAAATTCCGAGGCTTCCTTGTAGTCTGTTTAACATTAACAAACCTGGAGGACCAGAGTATTTGATTTTGGGGTAACCTTCCCCTAGATGAATTGCTTTTTCTTCAGCTGTCGAGGTTTATCTCCACTTTTCTTACAAATGTGAAAGGATGAAGGACAGGGAGTGGAAAGATAGGTCGTTGTGAGACACACTTCGTCTGGTTCACCTACTAAGACCTGTACGGCTTGGGAGGCCCCGTCAGTTGCTAAGTTACCGCCGGCATAGCTCTTAGTGTCATCTGAACACGCTAACATCTCCACCAACAAGGACAGTGCTTCTTTTATGTGGTGTCTCCTGGAGAGCGAGCCATTAATGCTGATTGTGAACAAAATTTAAACACAGTCGAGGGGCCAAATAAGATATTTGGAAAGAATTTAGTAAATTGCTTAATTCATTGGTCCATATTATTCAGAATAATAAGAGATTATGTGTTGAAAAAAATTAAAAATATTTTGGAATTACTGTGGTTCACATTTAGACTGCAAAACCGTCCATTGTGTCACAAATTCTGCAAAGAATCATGTTCCAAATCATCTATCCATTAATGGATGAGCAATTAAATAGCTAATTGCCAAAGTCTGGCAAGGTGATGTGTTGCTAGGTGAGCACTGGAGGAAAATTCCCTTTAGTAAATCTAGGGCCGCAGATGAAAACAACACATTGACTAGCGCTTTTTCGGGGTGCAAGCGGTAAATGAATCTTTTGGGGATTATACTGACAATATACAATCGGCAATGATAGCACTCTACTTGGAAAATTCCGAAGACCAGTCTGTCCTTGATGTTTTGGATGGATGGGTGCTGAGGCACGTAGGAAGATTAGTCATTGATGCGGTTTCTGCTGGCCCAGATAGGACACGAAGATTGCCCCAAAGTACGTGTTTTCCCTGTTACAGCGTGGGATATCTGGGTAAAGACTGTGAGGACTTTGTTTCTATACACTGAAGAAGCAACGACGAAAATAAAAGATTGGGAATAGGATTAAAACTCAGAGTGAAAGAATATCAGTGATAAGATTCGATGATTATTCAGAGTGAGGAAGAATTGGATGAGCTGTTAAATGGACTGAACAGTCTAATGGGCACTCACTACGGACTGAGAGTAAACTGAAAGAAAAACAAAGTAATGTGGAGTTCGAGAAATGACATTATGGATAAATTAACATACAACTCGAGGAAAAGAAGACAGAGAAATTGATACATTCTGCTATCTTGGAAGCAAAATAGCACCCGGCAGACGAATCAAGAACATAAAAAGCAGACTGGCACTAGCAAAGAGGGCGTTCCTTGCAATAAGAAGTTTACTAGTATAAAATATCGCCCATAATCTGACGAATAAATTGCTAAGAATGCAATTTTGGAGCACATCATTGTACTGAAGTGAATCATAGCTTGTGGGACAATCAAAAATGCTGGACGGATTGGCCAAGTGGTTCTAGGCGTTACAGTCTGGAACCGCGCGACCGCTACGGTCGCAGGTTCGAATCCTGCCTCGGGCATGGATGCGTGTGATGTCCTTAGGTTAGTTAGGTTTAAGGGGGCTAGGACGTCAAACGGGCCGACTTGGAGCAGGACAGGCACCACAGGACATTTTAATTTCCACTGTTTATACTTTTACAAATAAATTCATAAAACTTTAACAGCATGACCAGGAAAGATTCAGGATTCATACTCATAGCAGTGGAAGCTCAAAAACGTAACAAAACACATTTTTTTACATGTGAAATTTCATCAGGTTTTCACTTACTACTGGCTGCATTTGTTGCTATAGGTACACTTTTCTTCCTAACTAAGAGAGACTCTTCGATTACTTTTGCACAGACCACAAGAAATAGTTACAGTTGTATGAAACTCTAGAAGTTATTTAATTTATGAAAAAACGAATGAACTGTTACATTTTAAACTTCATGTTTAGAAAAAACTCAAGTTTTATAGTTAATTATTTCAATTTTTGCACAGTTTTTTAATGGGTTTGGAAAATTCTAGAGTTTCATACCTGTAACTAGTATTTGTATGCTATAAAAAATTCATCGAAGAATCTCTCTTACTTAGGAAGAAAAGTGTACCTATAGCAACAAATGCAGCCAGTAAAATGTGAAAAAATGATGGAATTTCACATGTAAAAAAAGGTATTTTGCTACGTTTTTGAACTTCCACTGCGATAAGTGTGAGTCCTCAATTCTTCCTGGTCATGGTGACAAAGTTTCATCAATTTATTTATAAAAGTATAGATAGTAGAAATTAAAATGTCCTGTGGTGACTCTCCTGCTCCAAGTCGGCCCGTTTGACATCCTACCCCCCTTAAGTAGTTCTGCGTTCTGGGGGACTGGTGACCTCAGAAGTTAAGTCCCATAGTGCTCAGAGCCATTTGAAGCGTTTGATTTGAACAATCGGAAATGAAAAGCATCTAAGAGTTCAAGACGTAATGTTGCAGAAGGATGCTGAAAATTATACAGGGTGAAAACCGACAAACTCTGGAAGGTTGTAGGGGACATCAAAACAAATATTTTTCCCTAATGTCATTTTTTCCTATATGAGGAGTATTTAAACCGGTAGAGGAAGATTTATCTGGTGGCAAATTAATTAAATCAACAAACACTTTTCCATTTTTTTATGACCACGAGACACCACATTAACACAACCCAATTTCAATTACAGTAGATTTTCAAAAATGCCTCCATTGACACGTAAACAAAGGTTACGCCATCGGATCATGTTCTGTCTGACACGGGAAAAACCGCAGGAGTATCCTGAATTGTTCCTGCTACTGCTACTATCCGGGCAACCAGATCCTCTTCTGATGCAACAGGAGTTGCGTAAACAAGGTTGCGCATCTCCCCACACAAAAAAGTCCAGAGGGGACATATCTGGGGATCGAACAGGCCATGATACAGGACCACCTCTGCCAGTCCACGTGTCTGGGAACCGTCGGTCCAGGAATCGAAGCATACGACGACTGAAATGTGCCGGCGCCCCATCATGTTGGAACCACATGCGTTGTCTTGTAGGGAGCAGGATGCCTTCCAGCAATTCTGGCAATGTTCTGGCGAGAAAATTGAAATAGTGCCTACCCATTTAATGGCCTAGGCAGCAGATACGGCCCATTTAAACAGTCCCCCAACAACATCGACCCACACGTTAACGAAGAAGCGCACTTGATGAGCGTTAGTAACTGTGGCATGTGGGTTATCCACACTCCAAACATACGAATTGTGCATGTTGAAGACTCCATCACGCCTGAACGTTGCTTCATTGATAAACAACACAGAGGATGGAAATGTAGGGTGCATTTCACACTGTTCGAGGTACCACTGCGAAAAGTGTGCTCTGGGTGGATAATCAACTGGTTCCAGGTTGTGGACACGCTGTAAGTGAAATGGACGTAACAACTGCTCTCGAAGGACTGTTCTTACATTCGTCTGATTCGTCCTCATGTCACGTGCAATTACAAGAGTGCTGATTGAAGGATCCCGCTCCACATGCTGCAAAACTGCTTCCTCAAATTGCAGCGTTCTTACCGTGCGACAGCGTCCCTGCCCAAGTAATCTGCTAAATGACCCGGTCTCACGCAGACGTTGGTACACAGCAGCAAAGGTTGCATGATGCGGGATACGGCGATTAGAATATTGTTGTTGATAAACCCGCTGTGCAGCTCGTCCGTTGTGGTGCGCTACGTAGTACGCACGAAACTATATCAGTGTACTCACTCCAGGTGTATCGCTCCATTAGTAAACAGAGACAATGCACTACTACACTGGTGGACAGCAGTTGCCTACAACTGAAGAGCGTAATACGCCCTCTAACAACTGAAGATCGTAATACGCCCTCTAACAACTGAAGAGCGTGATACGGCCTCCACCGGTTTCAATAATCCTCATAGGAAAAATGTAGACAAATGTAGATACGTGTTAGATTACGCCTATAACCAAAAGGAAGATAGGTCCTACTACGAAGCGATACGAATTGGGACGATGGCTTAAAATCACTTTCAAGGAAGATGATTTGAAAACTTAGATGCGTGTTTTTGAGCTGTGGCGACTGGGGGTAGGATGTTCTACTTCCATCGCTGCTATCGATATTCGGCTGTCTTGCTATCTTTGACTGGTTCCTCCGGCGGGTTTTCCGGGTGAACGTGTGACGGGAGAGTCTCCGGTAGGCGTTCAACGAGCCACATTGTGTTGAAAACTAGCCGACGTCCCTAACCGTGGTGCTTGGGACTCGCCGTGCTCTCCGCAATTGCCTTTTGCCGCGCTGGGTGTAGGGTGACGATCATTGGGCTCCTTAACGTGCAAAATTGTGGTGGGTTCGTCGTCTCACGCTGAACAGCTTCCCAGCTCGTAATTTGCAAGCTCCAAGTTACGTAGGAATTTTATTTTGTGTTTAACTAAGAAGATTGTTGGAACTTATTGTGGCACGGGTAGCTGCTGGAGATGGTTCTGAATTTGGTTCCACAGTGGCTATTTTAAGGAGACAGAGGTTCTTCATTTCGTTTCTCATCCTTTGTGGAGTGTGTGTCTTAAGTGGTTTTCATGCAAATTTTAACTTGTTTTAGGACATATTGTCCGCTTTGGGACTGGTTGCGGTTGTGTACGCGCCCGGCAGCCTTAGAGTTAATGGTTTAATCATTTGTCAAGGCAGGATTTGGTATGTTAATTAATGTTGAAAGTGCCTTAAGGCAACTGGAAGTGATCTCTAAGTTTTCTGCTAATGTACTGGAAGACGGGTAATGTTAGAGTATTGCTCCATAAGAATTTGGGGGCATGCTTATTATATATTCCAGTGTGGCTGTGATTTGACCTTGTTTTCATTGCAATCTATTTGTGCTGCAGGCCATGTGGTTATGGATTCCTGTCAGGACCGCTCATTGTGAGGCCAGTCTGACTATATATAAATATTTACCGCCTGCTAGTGAGCCTGTGCACAATCCGTGGGGAGGGAACGCTTATATTGCATGCCGGCAGTAGCGTTATTGCTTCCAAATACTGCTGTGGGCCTTAACGCTGTTCTATAAAGTTAAGTGCAATTTGAGAATCATTCTGTGTCATTATGTCCGTTAGTTAAGTGAGGACACTTTGTTAATATTAGCGTTTCTGTAAGTCATTTTACTGGTTGAGTTATTACTAGCCATTCTTATTTAACACTTACGTTAATCATTTGGGTATGTTTAATGAATGTGCAACTTGTTATGTTTCCTTTGTGCCAGTTTTGCCACCTTGGTTGGCCTACTTTTCATTCTTAGTATAAGCATGTTTCACTGTGGACCTTTATGTGGGCAGTTCAGTTTTATTAAGCTTTAAGATCTTTGTTTTTTAATAAAGTTGGGGTATTATGTGGCTGTGTAACTTTGGTTGAAAGTGTATAGTGTTTTTAGTCTTTTGAGATATGGTTAAACAAGAACGATTGTTTATGATTGATTATTTCAGCGTGCCTACTATCTATGATTTGCGGACGCAAAATATGATTCTTATTCGTGTTTATGTAATTCAATTAAAGTGAAGATTTGTATATTGCATCAGTAAGAGGGCAAATGTTCGAATTGAAGTTTATAATAAAGTCTGTTTTGAGTCAAATTAAAACTATGAAACAATCACAAGCTTGTCCATCACTAGTGATCCCGGGCTTCCTAATTCCTTTAAATAACTGTGGTGAGATTGTAATTTTTGATTTTCTAAAGAATTGAGTAGTACCACGGATCAGTTTTGGGAAAGCGGAACGCACCTCTAAACGAAATCACATACAAGACCCTAGTATGCCCATTTCAGAGTACAGTTCCCCCTGACCCTTATTAAGTAAGCGTGACAACAATAATCGGACTAATTCAGAATTTCGCTGCTAGGGTCGTAACAGGTAGGCTTTAGTCCATACGAAAGTGCAACGTAAATGATCAGGAAACGTCAATGGGAATCCTTGGAAGAAAGACGACTTAGTTCTCCCCAATCCACACCGAGTAGGCTCAAATGGCTCTGAGCACTACGGGACTTAACTTCTAAGGTCATCAGTCCCCCACCGAGTAGGTTTAAAGAATCTGAAGTGGAAGAAGGGTGTGCTTCCATGGTCGTGTATCTCACTTAGGGACCATTAGAACAAGACGAGAGAGATTAGGACAGTTACAGAAGAAATACACGAATGGAATATAATGTATTCCTCAAATACTCTTGGCGTCAAAATTAGATGCGGCAGGAAGAAAATCCCCTGCTACCTTAGGTAGTCGCTGTTATTGAGGTGGCTTGCTTGCTCGCTGTAATTCTACAGCTTCTTCAAAGGTATAACGTGACGGGTATGCCGAATTAATTACAGGCTAACGAAAATATTTCACAGCTGGACTTCAGTGGTGTTCCAGATGGAGGAGCTTTTGCCCCGGCTAGCGGCTGCGAGATCCACAGCAGAGATCGAGTGATCATGAAAAAGCGAAGATTAATGCGGGCCCTTAGTATTTTTTATCCAAATAGCCGCGGAAGAGGTGCCGGCAAAATGGTTCAAATGGCTCTGAGCACTATGGGACTTAACTGCTGAGGTCATCAGTCCCCTAGAACTTACGACTACTTAAACCTAACCAACCTAAGGACATCACACACATCCATGCCCGAGGCAGGATTCAAACCTGCGACCGTAGCGGTCGCGCGGTTCCAGACTGTAGCGCCTAGAACCGCTCGGCCATCATTATTTCATTTACTCTAAAGTAAATATTGCTTTTTTATTATAAGTTCAAATACGCTGGACTCATATGTATTTATTTAAGTACTGACTTGAAAAATTTTGTGTTTAGTACCGGTGGATACTTTAGCAAGTAAACTTTTATTTAAAATGTATATCTAGTTTGTAGGTTATTTAATATTAAAATGGGGTCCTTTTTGTATCTTTTATGATATTGCAAGAAAATCGCACTTCTGGTGGGTGTACCTCAAGTTCTCATTGCCAATAGAGGTACGTCGCTGCGTAATTCTGGTAGCGGAAGGGCTCTTGGGCGCAAGGGAGAAGCGTGAGGGACACTTCTGTAGGGGCCACTGGAGGAGATGGTAGCACTGTTTTACTTTGATGTCGTGATACAGGAGGACATAGGACTTGGTAACACACTTCATGTAATAGAAAAGGTTTGTAAGAATCTGTACTGGGGTATCGCAGCTGCAGTCTGAAGCCCCTCTTACGTCGAAGCGAACACAAGCTAGTGCGCCGGCCGGGGTGGCCGAGCGGTTCTAGGCGCTTCAGTCTGGAAACGTGCGACCGCTACGGTCGCAGGTTCGAATCCTGCCTCGGGCATGGATGTGTGCGATGTCCTTAGGTTAGTTAGATTTAAGTAGTTCTAAGTTCTAGGGGTCTGATGACCTCAGATGTTGAGTCCCATAGTGCTCAGAACCGTTTGAGCCATTTGAACAAGCGAGTGCACGTTCGTAAGCAATATGCAGGGGGTTGGCTTGCGTGCGCCATCATCGACTTGTACCTGCGAATAAGCATTTACACTTGAGCGAACAGAAGAGAAACCAGACGATGTTTTTTTGGTGCTAAAACGTTAACCTATATTCAGAACAGGGTGGTAAAGAACAGAAACATACAAATTCCTATATTTTGTGTAGCAAGGACGGCGTTGGTCATGAAAGCAGAATAGCGTGTACACAGAAAAATGCGTCTGCATTTTCGCGCAGGCGTGATAGAAGTGGTAGTTCGCTGTGATTAGTGATTTGCAGGTGCAACCATCGCTTGCTTTATTCCAGAAGTTCACCCACATGGCGATGAACCGATTTTCGCCTCCTTCTGGCTACAAATAAACCATTCAAAGCAAGACACATGTTAGCAGAAGAGAGGCTAGCACTAATGCTGCCATTCTTAGCCAAAGGTGACAGTTTCGCTAGCATCAAATATGTATTTCGTATAACAACGATATCTCTTCCCCAAAGCGTTCTTGAAGTATGTAGTGCCATATGTGGAGCACTCGTGAATTTTGTAATGGTAAACGAAAGAGAGGAACAATTATTAAAAATGAGTAATGTAATGTAAAAAGACCAGCAATCATTATCTGAGGGAAAACAGTTTTCACTTATTCTATTAGTGCATTTAAATTTCGTAAAATAGGACCTAAACTGTGCCTTTAACACAGGTGTCTTGAACGTAAGCCCCGGGAGTAATCAGGGTTTCGTGTGTTTTTGTTTTACATTAATCAGCATTATATGTTTATTTTGATGACATTAATGTCTCTTATAGCAATTTCGTGAGACAAATAAAGAAGTAAATTAAAAGAGGACATATATGAGCTCAGAAAGTTTATGCAACACATTATCTGTCGCTTCTCTAAATCACCGTTACCAAAAAATATTAAGAAACAATACTTTCTTAGGACTGACTTTATACAGGAAAATATTACTCTAATATATCTGGAAATACAGTTACTAAGAAACTACCCGAGCATAATTTTCTTGAATGTTATATGATGTGGAGCCTTAGGATCTCACAAGCACCTCTGGGATCTGTACTCTTCTATCAACAGAAGTACGCTTTCGTCTAACGGCTCCATCACCATAAAAAACACTTACAAGAAACAACAATCGCGGCAATGCGAGCGTACTGTGTCTAGTGCCGAAATGGAGAGGATGCCAACTTCCTTTCATGGTTCGCTCTAAAACCGGCGACCATCGGATCACGAGCGAACACTTGCGAACGCGTCCCACGCACGACGTAACACCACGCGCCAAGTGTTTAAACCCGAAAGAATTCTCGTTCGCTGTTGCACGTTCACTTCTGTTCGCTTAGATATAAAGGGGGCTTTATACGTAGTAAAATTCTGCTGCAAGTGGTACTTGTAAATTCCGAACTGCTAATGAATAGTTAAAATTATTGGGCACTTTACTACAGTACTTTTCATGCTCTGTTTTACACAGTATCAACTGCTGCATGTATTATTCTACGACAGTATCAACTGCTGTTGAATATCTACTATTCTACGACCTTGTTTAAGTATATTTTGCAGGACCACTAGAGAGCTGCAGCCGCGTGGCCTGTCCGCTTCTCTCGTACGCGGCTGCCAGCTGTAGCGTGCGTTAGAGGGGGCGAATACTCCCCGCGAACGTATCCTGGAACAGCCGAAAATGACCGATGCTGTCTCGCCTGATATGGCAGCGACGTGAGCGCCTCCTCGCAGCTGCACGTACGTCACGTGCTTATCTGTCAACACGCGGATGCCACGCACTTCCAGTCTCTTGTTTTCCTACATATTGGCTGCGATTTCGCCATGTACGCATGTGCTATGCGGTACGCTTATCACTACACATAAGGCTTCCTATCTCCTTCCAGTCAGTGCCGTTAACACTAGCGACTAAATCGGATCACATTAGTTTAGTTGCTCGATTTAGTCACGAGATGAGTGAACAAACGCAGAAAGTCGGTGTAGGTCAATCCAAAAAGATGATGATGGAAGCATTAGATGCATCTTTTATAGGGCCATCCTATGTAGGGTTTCCACGTCCAAAAACAGAGAAGCCAGATTCAGCACTATATTTAGCCAAGAATTTTTCCCAAAAGCTGGATTACTTATTTTAAATGAGAATAATGTCAGTTGGTTATTTTCAATTACAATCAGTTTTTTTCGAGATCAATCTAAAATATGCTTAAACCAAGAAATTTACCAGTAAGTAGTCTTCTAATTGGTAATTATGATAGCAACGAAGTGCTCAGTCTTCTTAATTGCTCAATATTCCTTGTGAGATAATCTTACGTCAAAATAAAATAAAGGTACTTCATCAAAGGAAAGAAACAATAATCTGTCCTTCTGGTACAGAAAATAAAACGATATTCAATAATTTTGGTCTTTTCAGTTAGACTTATAATTGGATAGCAATGGTTCAGCACAGCCTAAACTCATTTGGACTTCAATATCTCATCACGGGTAAACTAATGCTCAAGTGTAGTTAGGCTGCAGGGTTGGCATCTGCTGATCACCACAACCTACTTTGCTTTGCTAGATTCACATGTAGCTTGGGTTTCGCATTGTGTGTTACGGTCATTCGGTTTATGAAGAAAAACTTAGGGTACAGACATAACAGTAGCACTGATTGGTACATTTGTATATCCTTACCATATATCTCCTTACTCTTCATTATACTTATTCCTCGTCTTTACATCGTCAGCTTATAACAAGTCTTAATAGTGCGTTCTCTACTTGATCACTAAAAAGAGTAAAAAAAGCTGAATATTGTGTATATTTGATTGGACATGACTGTAAAGAGCCGAAAATGTCTGTCTGAACACTGACACCTGACAACTCTTACCCTATGTCCGTTTTTCCTCTGCGTTTGCATTGTAAGGTAGCTTTTAGAAGCCTCATTCCTTTAATTTGTTCCAGTTTTGTTTGTGTTCTTTTATTTTGTGATTTTCTTAAAAAATGTTCAGTTCTTGTCTTATGTTTTCATTAGAAATCCTGACCAAATTAGTGCAACCTTTGACTGCTCACACAAATATCATTTCAGTCAGCTCAAAGTACATGGAATAATTTCTCTCCGTAACCCAGGTTTCACTGCCGTGTAGTAGAATAGCAATGGCCATCAACTTACAGAATTTCAGTTTCATGATCCTTCATGTATATTTTTAATGTTCTGATTATAATGCCACAGCTACTCTGTCTGTACTATTCCATATATTCTTATCTTCGTTAAAAGTCATATAGCTCCCCAGGTAAATGAACTGTTGAACTTATTCCAAAATACCATTTTCAATTACAATTTTGTTTCACACTGGTAATTTCCAGTAGAATGCCATTCCCTTAATTTTATGCAATGTTACCTTTCCGATAAAGTTTAAAGGCTGAATTGATTTTTGTAATTCAACCATGTTAATGATATATTAATGTATTTATACGTATATGTACGGATCCCTTCTGATGCTCAGTCTTTCCATGATGGAGCCGACACACAACTTCAGTACAGCGGCTGACCATCTACCCCTACAGGTTTGGTCCATTGCTGGAGTGTTCCTCCCTCGTTATGTTCCCCATACGTCCGAAGGTTTGCAGCCGGCCGCAACCGAGCTGATAATGGTTCTCAATCCAGGAACTTGCCTAAGTTTCTCTTCCTGGTACCGCTATTACGCTCAAAAGCACTTCATCCCGAGCGAACTACACTCATGCTCATAAATTAAGGATAATGTTGATACATGGTGAAACAACGCTCTGGTTGGCGATTTGCGGGTTTAAATTACCTTGGGGTATGACCATGTGGTGCATTTGACCTGCAGTCATCGCACAGTGGCGCTGGCAGCAGTCCACATACGCAGAGGTGTGTTTGTGCATGTCAGAACACGTTGCAGCGAGTAAGCGTGCAGATGTTTTCAGACATGCTAATGGTGACTGTGTGTTGAAAATGGCTCAGAGAACCCATATTGATGACGTTATGAGGAGTAGAATACTAGAGCGACTGGAGGTTGGTCAAACACAGCAGGTCGTAGCACGGGCCCTCCGTGTGCCACAAAGTGTGATCTCAGGATTATGGAAACGATTCCGGCAGACAGGAAACGTGTCTAGGCGCTACAGTATGGGACGTCCACAGTGTACAACACCACAAGAAGACCGATATCTCACCATCAGTGCCCGCAGACGACCACGTAGTACTGGAGATAGCCTTGTCTCCAGACACACAGACGACTGAACAGACATGGTTTATTCACCCAGAAACCTGCAAGGTGCATTCCACTGACTTCTGGTCACAGGAGAGCCCGTTAAGCATGGTGTTAAGAACGCAGTACATGGTCATTGGAACAGTGGTCCCAGGCTATGTTCAAGGACGAGTCCAGGTATAGTCTGAACAGTGATTCTCGCCGGGTTTTCATCTGGCGTGAACCAGGAACCAAATACCAACCCCTTAAGGTCCTTGAAAGGGACCTGTATGTAGGTCGTGGTTTGATGGTGCCGGGTGGGATTATGATTGGTGCACGTACACCCCTGCATGTCTTTGACAGAGGAACTGTAACAGGTTAGGTGTATCGGGACGCATTTTGCACCAGTATGTCCGCCTTTTCAGGGGTGCAGTGGATCCCACCTTCCTCCTGATGGACGATAACTCACGGCTCCACCGAGCTGCCATCGTGGAGGAGTACCTTGAAACAGAAGATATCAGGAGAATGGAGTGGCCTGCCTGTTCTCCAGGCCTAATCCTCATCGAGTACGTCTGGGATGCTCTCGGTCGGCGTACCGCTGCACGTCTTCAAATCCCTAGTACACTTCAGGAGCTCCGACAGGTACTGGTGCAAGAATGGGACGCTATAACCTGTAAGTAGGCTGTAGAGGTTCTTATATTGGTAACGCCACCGCCACGTAGTGCTCTGTATGAAAGTCACGGGCTGTGCTGTGTGCAGTCTGTGGCTGGGTGGCATTATTGCAATAGTCGCTATTGTAGTGTTGGGCAGTTGGCTGTTAACAGAGCGTAGCGTTGCGCAGTTGGAGGTGAGCCGGCAGCAGTGGTGGATGTGGGGAGAGAGATGGCGGAATTTTGAGAGCGGACGATCTGGACGTGTGTCCATCAGAAAGAGTAAATTTGTAATATTGGATATCATGGACTGATATATATATATATATATATATATATATATATATATATATATATATATATATATATGTTATGACTCTTGAACATTATTAAGGTGAATACATCGTTTGTTCTCTATCAAAATGTTTCTTTTGCTAACTATGCCTATCAGTAGTTAGTGCCTTCAGTAGTTTGAATCTTTTATTTAGCTGGCAGTAGTGGCGCTGGTTGTACTGCAGTAGTTCGAGTAACGGAGATTTTTGTGAGGTAAGTGATTTGTGAAACGTATAGGTTAATTTAGTCAGGGCCATTCTCTTGTAGGGATTATTGAAAGTCAGATTGCGTTGCGCAAAAAAATATTGTGTGTCAGTTTAAGCACAGTCATGTATAATTTTTCTAAGGGGACGTTTCAAACCAAGTAGCTTCTCGAACACCTGATCCAGAGTATGCCAACCCGTTGTGCGGCCTGTGTAACTGTGCGTGGTGATCATATTCCATATTGATGTCGGGGTACATGTTCAGAAAACAGTGGCGTTTTGTAGCAGATGTGTTTCGGGACGGTTTTCTCAACTTATCACCAATACCGTGGACTTACAGGTCTGTGTCGTGTGTGTTCCCTATGTGCCTATGCTATTAGCGCCAATTTTGTATAGTGACACGTTGTGTGGCACCACATTCTGCAATTATCCTTAATTTATGAACACGAGTGTAAAATGGTTCAAATGGCTCTGAGCACTATGGGACTCAACATCTGTGGTCATCAGTCCCCTAAGGCCACACCGGCCGGCAAACACGAGTGTATTTCACGTCCCTAGTCTCGCTGTCCCTGCCCTCTCGTCTTCGGTCTCGACACGAAGCATGTCCTCCCACGATAAATGTGTTCTACTAAAGGCCGTGGCGCGACCTATCGACGATTCAGTATCCATCGAAGGGGAAATGTGGAATGTGGAGCGATCGCTCTTTATGGGTATCGCCGACGTTTCAGGTTCCATGGAAGGCACGCAGTAGATGCGAACGCCCACTACAGAGAGGAAAAACGTATAAAAATTCCAGGTAGTTCTACTTTGTTACATAGGAAAAGTATGTGCCTTTGTTTTCGGTGCAACTTGACAGCCTTACCGTCCGCCTTCTGGGTCTGTCCGGGGAAAACCGCTCCTTTATTTACGGAGAACGGGTGAGCTCCGCCATTTGCGGTGGTGGTGAGTGGCGGCCCCCGGAAAGCCGTATGAAGCGGGGGCCAGGCCAGGCAGATTCTATCTGGGATTCCATCTGCGGCCTCCTGGGGCGGCGCGTGCCGTATCGAGTTATGCGCCGGTGCCGCCTCCGCACAGGATATTAAATTTCGCCGCACACTTTGCTGCTGCCGACCGGCCCTTATCGCGCGCAAACTGTCCCCGGGCCATCGGAGAAGGGCAGCGCTGGTTGCCGCCGCAGACCGCCCGCCCTATCGTGTGCCCGGAGGCGGCAGGGGGTGGCAGAGTTTTCTGTCGCCCTGCGACGAGGGCTACGGTCGATGCCTCGAAGTGACTGTCATATCGCTTTGCAAAGTAAATACTTTCCATCGTACGGAAAAAGGAATATGTTGACAGGGGCGAGAATTACCGAGCCATCAGCTTCATTTTGCTGTAGAGAACAAAGGCGGTTCTCTGGCTTCATTCCTTCGATTCAGGTTGCTATCGACATCGCAGCAACTACGACTTCATCTTCGAACACTTTAGCGCTGTTATCCACGACGCGCACCATAACATTAAAATGTACACTACTGGCCATTAAAATTGCTACACCACGAAGATGACATGCTACAGACGCGAAATTTAACAGACAGGAAGAAGATGCTGTGATACGCAAATAATTAGCTTTTCAGAACATTCACACAAGGTTGGTGCCGGTGGCGACACCTACAACCTGCTGACATGAGGAAAGTTTCCAACCGATTTCTCATACACAAACATCAGTTGACCGGCGTTGCCTGATGAAACGTTGTTATGATGCCTCGTGTAAGGAGGAGAAATGCGTACCATCAAGTTTCCGACTTTGATAAAGGTTGGATCGTTGCCTATCGCGATTGCGATTTATTGTATCACGACATTCTGCTCGCGTTGGTCGACATCCAATGACTGTTAGCAGAATATGGAGTCGCTGGGTTCAGGAGGGTAATACGGAACGCCGTGCTGGATCCTAACGCCCTCGTATCACAAGCAGTCGAGATGACAGGTACCTTATCCACATGGCTGTAACGGATCGTGCAGCCACGTCTCGATCCCTGAGTCAACAGATGGGGGCGTTTGCAAGACAACAACCTTCTGCACGAACAGTTCGACGACGTTTGAAGCAGCATGGACTATCAGCTCGGAGACCGTGGCTGCGGTTACCCTTGACGCTGCATCACAGACAGGAGCGCCTACGATGGTGTACTCAACGACGATCTTGGGTGCACGAATGGCCATACGTCATTTTTTTCGGATGAATCCAGGTTCTATTTACAGCATCATGATGGTCGCATCCGTGTTTGGCGACATCGTGGTGAACACACATCGGAAGCGTGTATTCGTCATCGCCATACTGGCGTATCACCCTGCGTGATGGTTTTGGGTGCCACTGGTTGCACGTCTCGGCCACCTCTTGTTCCCATTGGCGGCACTTTGAACAGTGTACGTTACATTTAAGATGTGTTACGACCCGTGGCTCTACCCTTCATTTCAGCAGGATAATGCACGACCGAATGTTGCAGGTCCTGTACGGGCCTTTCTGGATACAGAAAACGTTCGACTGCTGCCCTGGCCAGCACATTCTCCAGATCTCTCACCAATTGAAAACGTCTGGTCAATGGTGGCCGAGCAACTGGCTCGTCACAATACGCCAGTCACTACTCTTGATGAACTGCGATATCGTGTTGAAGCTGCATGGGTAGCTGTACCTGTACACGCCTTCCAAGCTCTGTTTGACTCAATGCCCAGGCGTATCGAGGTCGTTACTACGGTCAGAGGTGGTTGTTCTGGGTACTGATTTCTCAGGGTCTATGCACCCAAACTGCGTGAAAATGTAATCACATATCAGTTCTAGTATAATATATTTGTCCAATGAATACGCATTTGTCATCTGCATTTGATCTTGATGTAACAATTTTAAGTGCCAGTAGTGTATTTCGTAATTCAGGTTCCTCTAGTGGGGAAATTAGAAGACTGGCAATTTCATCTACATCTTCTAGGTACACTTGCGACGGATTTTTTACGTGCGTGCGTGTGATGCACCAATTGCGACGGATTATACGTTGCTGCTGCAATGCAATTTCTTTTATAATTTTTTGTTCACCCACCTCTTTACAGCGGTAGATCTTCGCACGTAAACTCCTGACTGCAGCTACTTACGAGATCACAGAAAAGCAGTGTTGAGGAAACTGTAACCTCATAGCTAGAGGCCGCTATAAGTAAAATTTGCTGAAAATTGTGTATGTAGTTTAAAAAAATGATTCGGAAAGGGGATGACACTCGTACTTTAAACATGAAGTTCAAATTTAAACCTTCAATAGATCTTTATTGCCGTTAAGCAAGATCATCAGCCCACATTTACGAAAATTGTTAAAGTTTCTGCTCACAGTTATCACCATACCTAAAACAGCCAGAACTTTTACCTTCGCAAATTCCGAAACCAATTACTTGTAACACAGTCAATGATCGGCCAATTACTTCTGCATACGATATTCAGTGGTTGTCTTTAGTAAAAGTTTATGCTCGCCATAAAATACTCAGTAAGAATATACTCAGTACCGCCACGCTATATAATTCAAAGTTCACTCGCGATTTTCGTCGGAACGAATTATCACAACAAAAGTTTTCATAAACAGTTTGCATGGGGGCTTAATTAAATATAATGCAAATAATTTTGATCTTAGTAGCTGACTGTCCGGTTACGCAGTCTCCTAACCAGTTGGCCCTGACCAGTATTAGTACGCAATCTGACTGCATAGAATAACAACAAAGAATGAAAGAAAACTTCCGTTAACACAATTAATTAATTAAGTCCCCAGCAACTATAAAAGCTACGAAACAAAAACTACGGAACAACAAAACACAAGTGTAACTGTTCTGTGTGTGGAAGTGTGATTCAACGTACACATCTGGCACGGTTCTTCCTCAATAAGACAAGGTATTTTAAGCACCATTTACACTGAAGTAATTAAAAAAAATCAGAAATACTATAATTGCACATAAAAACCAGAATTACACTCTAATACATGAACACAAGCCAGATGCTTTGTTGACTGAACCTGTGACCAAGAGACATTGTTAGTTAGGACATTTGAAATAATAATAATAAAAAAATTATTACCTTCATATATATTGAGGAAACATACACTCTGATCATTCCAACATCCGCAATCGAACAGCATCGGCTGTCTAGCCCATCAGAACAACTGCATACAACATGCTCACAACTAGTCACGGCTACATCAGAACTCCTACTGCCCACTTCTCAATAAACACTCTCCACTACGACTTCTCGACAAGCACTCTCCACCACCACATCTCAACAAGCACTGCCAGTGGAGGCGGCTAAATAATACTCTTTGGCGCAATCTCTGGCCCTGTGACTCAGTGTAGCCACCTTTCATATGCCCCTCCTCCACGGGCTAGAATTTGATGGTATTTTTGCCAGCATTTGTGGTGAAAATACCACCAAATTCGTCCAAAAAATACAGACAAAAATTAAAAAGTAATATTAATAAGTAAATATCACATAACTAAATAAATTTTGGCTTTGCACTGACCCTTCAATAATCTAATATATAAAATACAGTAAGGGATACAAATGCTTGCATACATATGATTTTACATAATAGTTTACACAAGTATCATGTAGTTAAACAATTCAATCAATAGCGTCAGCAATGACGAATAGGTGCAGGTAAGAGTCTCATAACATCTCATAAACAGTAAACACACAAAAAATCAGTTTATACAAATATTCACATAAAATCCTTTCAATAGTTCAATAAACAAGTTGACAGTTCCAACAGTAGCACCCAGCAATGATCAACAGGTGCAAATAGCAGTCTCATAACATTTCATCAGCAGTATTTAAACAGCTTCAACAGTGGCACCCAAAAATGGCGAGCAGGCGCAGACACCAACAAGTGACATTATCTCAGTAGAAGCAGTCCATTAGTGGCATCCAGTAATGTTGAACAGGTGCAGACACCAACAAGTGACATCATTTCAGCAGAAGCAGTCCATCAGTGGCACCCAGCATTGTTGAACAGGTGCAGACACCAACAAGTGACATTATCTCAGTAGAAGCAGTTCCATCAGTGGCACCCAGCAATGTTGAACAGGTGCAGGTAACAGCCCATAATATTCACTATCACTAATTAGACAGTTCATCAGAGTTCATTAGCAGAAATTAAACATTTCCAAGTGGCACCCATCATGTTGAACAAGTGCAGGTAACAGTCCATAATATTCACTATCACTAATCAGACAGTTCATCAGAGTTTATCAGCAGAAATTAAACATCTCCTAGTGGCACCCATCATGTTGAACAAGTGCAGGTAACAGTCCACAATATTCGCTATCACTAATTAGACAGTTCATCAGAGTTCATTAACATAAATTAAACATTTCTAAGTGGCACCCATCAATGTTGAACAGGTGC
Source organism: Schistocerca serialis cubense (assembly GCF_023864345.2). NCBI lineage: Eukaryota > Metazoa > Arthropoda > Insecta > Orthoptera > Acrididae > Schistocerca > Schistocerca serialis. Next base: position 598,901,373 of record NC_064643.1, read on the forward strand.
AAGCACGAACAACAGTTTGAAGGCACACACAATTGCTTTTACAAAATTATTATCAATGCTCTTACACTAAACATACAAATTATAATAAACACACAAATGATATCAGATAATTGTCATATTAAATATTACAAATACACAAATATCAGTAAACCTATAATATTTATGGGTGTCAGTGCAAGCCACAACAAACAAGTAAAATAATACTTAGGAGATAGGTCGGTACCAATTATTTGGGATTAGGAAGGGAAAACACACAGAACACACTCACTCATCTTTCATCCACATTTAAGTACTACTGTGTAATTGAATAGTGTTAACTGTGTAAATGCAATTCTGTCAAAATTTGATGTTCAACATGTGTATCAAGTAGTAGTGGTAACAGTGTATAACAGTCAATAATAGTTAGTCAACGTCATAGTCATCATGTCAAGACCAATGTTTGCCAAGCCAAATCAAAATGTACAGATGCTGAACAACTGTCAGTGTGCCAAGATATGCAAATACTTCCTCTCTCAAAAAAAAGTATATACTGCTTATTGATTTAACAAATTGTGTGTGTAGACAATCTTCCTTCCACTTGAGTGTTCTAGTCTGCCATCTTCATCCCCCTTGTTCCATATAAACCAACAAAAAAAATATGGTCCTCACTTACTTTACCTCTTATCCACCAAAACTCCAATAATCATCAGCATCACATAATCTTAATACTTCAATAATACCTCTTACGTTGATACATATAAACCTTATCATCAATATCGTTTACCTTACCTCTTGTCCACCAAAACTCCAATAATTATCAACTTCACACAATCTCAATATCTCAATAATACCTCTTCAATACGTCGATACATATAAACCTTATCACCAATATCATTTCACTTTCATAACAACTCTTTCCTCTAGTCAGTCTCCTCGAACAAGTACAGATAAAATCGTAGTGCAAACTTCAATTTATCATCCCACGCAATCCGAAGACACAATGTCCACACACAACCTCTGAGCCAAATCTTCTACTCATTATGAATTATAAAATACATTTTGGCTACCTTGTCCATCATAAAATAAAAGACATGCATACATGACCTCTAACAGCCTTCAGTTTGAATAACTTTCAGTAAGTAGGTGCGAGTACGTAGTATGAAAGATCACATAAGACTTTGAGTGAACAAATCGTAGTATTTCACAGTGTGTACACCACTTCAAGAATCATGGCAAAACAGAAGCAAACATGTGGAGTATTTCATGTGTCAAGTGTCACTTGCTATTGCAATTGTTCACGAAGAATGCAGTGTAATAACTGTCAATGGTCTAAACCTAGTGTTGGTATGTCACGTCGTTAGTTTCCTACCTATTAGCATAAATTTATACAGCTTCCATAAAACCTCCAGCTCATGTGACTTCTATGAAGTTTCTTGTACTAATATCGTTCGTCGAATTATAGCAGTTCATTTTCTTATCTTAAAAATATAAGGCACTGAGCATAAGCAAAACATGCAATAGCGAGTAAATATACCAGTAGAGAAAAGAATGTCAACAAGTGAATGCAGCACAATCCCTATAACGAGTCTCTGTCAAGCGAACAATCTATAATTAACACCATACTGTGGCCTAAACTCCATGTTCGTACACCTTACATCAGCATTTCTATATACCAAATTAGAGTATATTTATGACAACAAAACAGAAATGTGTAAATATGCAATCCATATGCAAGCAGCAATTATGTATCTTACATAATAAACAGGTCATTAGCATCATATCAGCATAAGCAAATAAATGTTCATGTTGTTGTTGTTGTGGTCTTCAGTCCTGAGACTGGTTTGATGCAGCTCTCCATGCTACTCTATCCTGTGCAAGCTTTTTCATCTCCCAGTACCTACTGCAACCTACATCCTTCTGAATCTGCTTAGTGTATTCATCTCTTGGTCTCCCTCTACGATTTTTACCCTCCACGCTGCCCTCCAATACTAAATTGGTGATCCCTTGATGCCTCAGAACATGTCCTAACAATCGATCCCATCTTCTGGTCAAGTTGTGCCACAAACTTCTCTTCTCCCCAATCCTATTCAATACTTCCTCATTAGTTATGTGATCTACCCATCTAATCTTCAGCATTCTTCTGTAGCACCACATTTCGAAAGCTTCTATTCTCTTCTTGTTCAAACTATTTATCGTCCATGTTTCACTTCCATACATGGCTACACTCCATACGAATACTTTTAGAAATGACTTCCTGACACTTAAATCAATACTGGATGTTAACAAATTTCTCTTCTTTAGAAACGCTTTCCTTGCCATTGCCAGCCTACATTTTATATCCTCTCTACTTCGACCATCATCAGTTATTTTGCTCCCCAAATAGCAGAACTCCTTTACTACTTTAAGTGCCTCATTTCCTAATCTAATTCCCTCAGCATCACCCGACTTAATTAGACTACATTCCATTATCCTTGTTTTGCTTTTGTTGATGTTCATCTTATATCCTCCTTTCAAGACACTGTCCGTTCCATTCAACTGCTCTTCCAAGTCCTTTGCTGTCTCTGACAGAATTACAATGTCATCGGCGAACCTCAAAGTTTTTATTTCTTCTCCATGAATTTTAATACCTACTCCGAATTTTTCTTTTGCTTCCTTTACTGCTTGCTCAATATACAGATTGAATAACATCGGGGAGAGGTTACAACCCTGTCTTACTCCCTTCCCAACCACTGCTTCCCTTTCATGTCCCTCGACTCTTATAACTGCCATCTGGTTTCTGTACAAATTGTAAATAGCCTTTCGCTCCCTGTATTTTACCCCTGCCACCTTTAGAATTTGAAAGAGAGTATTCCAGTCAACATTGTCAAACGCTTTCTCTAAGTCTACAAATGCTAGAAACGTAGGTTTGCCTTTCCTTAGTCTTTCTTCTAAGATAAGTCGTAAGGTCAGTATTGTCTCACGTGTTCCAGTGTTTCTACGGAATCCAAACTGATCTTCCCCGAGGTTGGCTTCTACTAGTTTTTCCATTCGTCTGTAAAGAATTCGTGTTAGTATTTTGCAGCTGTGACTTATTAAGCTGATAGTTCGGTAATTTTCACATCTGTCAACACCTGCTTTCTTTGGGATTGGAATTATTATATTCTTCTTGAAGTCTGAGGGTATTACGCCTGTTTCATACATCTTGCTCACCAGATGGTAGAGTTTTGTCAGGACTGGCTCTCCCACGGCCGTCAGTAGTTCCAATGGAATATTGTCTACTCCGGGGGCCTTGTTTCGACTCAGGTCTTTCAGTGCTCTGTCAAACTCTTCACGCAGTATCATATCTCCCATTTCATCTTCATCTACATCCTCTTCCATTTCCATAATATTGTCCTCAAGTACATCGCCCTTGTATAGACCCTCTATATACTCCTTCCACCTTTCTGCTTTCCCTTCGTTGCTTATAACTGGGTTTCCATCTGAGCTCTTGATATTCATACAAGTCTTTCTCTTATCTCCAAAGGTCTCTTTAATTTTCCTGTAGGCGGTATCTATCTTACCCCTAGTGAGATAGGCCTCTACATCCTTACATTTGTCCTCTAGCCATCTGTGCTTAGCCATTTTGCACTTCCTGTCGATCTCATTTTTGAGACGTTTGTATTCCTTTTTGCCTGTTTCACTTACTGCATTTTTATATTTTCTCCTTTCATCAATTAAATTCAATATTTCTTCTGTTACCCAAGGATTTCTACTAGCCCTCGTCTTTTTACCTACTTGATCCTCTGCTGCCTTCACTACTTCATCCCTCAAAGCTACCCATTCTTCTTCTACTGTATTTATTTCCCCTATTCCTGTCAATTGCTCCCTTATGCTCTCCCTGAATCTCTGTACAACCTCTGGTTCTTTTAGCTTATCCAGGTCCCATCTCCTTAAATTCCCACCTTTTTGCAGTTTCTTCAGTTTTAATCTACAGGTCATAACCAATAGATTGTGGTCAGAGTCCACATCTGCCCCTGGAAATGTCTTACAATTTAAAACCTGGTTCCTAAATCTCTGTCTTACCATTATATAATCTATCTGATACCTTTTAGTATCTCCAGGGTTCTTCCATGTATACAACCTTCTTTCATGATTCTTAAACCAAGTGTTAGTTGTGATTATGTTGTGCTCTGTGCAAAATTCGACCAGGCGGCTTCCTCTTTCATTTCTGTCCCCCAATCCATATTCACCTACTATGTTTCCTTCTCTCCCTTTTCCTACACTCGAATTCCAGTCACCCATGACTATTAAATTTTCGTCTCCCTTCACAATCTGAATAATTTCTTTTATTTCATCATACATTTCTTCAATTTCTTCGTCATCTGCAGAGCTAGTTGGCATATAAACTTGTACTACTGTAGTAGGCGTGGGCTTCGTATCTATCTTGGCCACAATAATGCGTTCACTATGCTGTTTGTAGTAGCTTACCCGCATTCCTATTTTCCTATTCATTATTAAACCTACTCCTGCATTACCCCTATTTGATTTTGTGTTTATAACCCTGTAGTCACCTGACCAGAAGTCTTGTTCCTCCTGCCACCGAACTTCACTAATTCCCACTATATCTAACTTTAACCTATCCATTTCCCTTTTTAAATTTTCTAACCTACCTGCCCGATTAAGGGATCTTACATTCCACGCTCCGATCCGTAGAACGCCAGTTTTCTTTCTCCTGATAACGACATCCTCTTGAGTAGTCCCCGCCCGGAGATCCGAATGGGGGACTATTTTACCTCCGGAATATTTTACCCAAGAGGACGCCATCATCATGTAATCATACAGTAAAGCTGCATGCCCTCGGGAAAAATTACGGCTGTAGTTTCTCCTTGCTTTCAGCCGTTCGCAGTACCAGCACAGCAAGGCCGTTTTGGTTATTGTTACAAGGCCAGATCAGTCAATCATCCAGACTGTTGCCCTTGCAACTTCTGAAAAGGCTGCTGCCCCTCTTCAGGAACCACACGTTTGTCTGGCCTCTCAACAGATACCCCTCCGTTGTGGTTGCACCTACGGTACGGCTATCTGTATCGCTGAGGCACGCAAGCCTCCCCACCAACGGCAAGGTCCATGGTTCATGGGGGGGAAAAAAAATGTTCATATGTAATCTTAATAAGTAAACAAGAAGGCGCAAGCAGATACATCAGAAAGTATAACTTACATACATAACCATATCATCACAACTAATCAGGTGACAACTATAATTTAAATAAATAAGCACAGCAGGCACATAATAAAAAAAATGTGACATCAGTGAAAAAGCATAGCAGCCAAGCGATGCATAATATACACAAGTAATAACACTGTTCATTAATAAAACATTGTCAAAATCAGCAAATGTACGTAAGCACGTCGCTTCACAAGTAAATTCATAGAACATAAAATTTAGCACGAAGTATAAATCACGTAATCGCGAGCAGGAAATTACGTCTAAAGCACGTACCTAAGTGGAAATATGTTACCTGAAAAATAAACTCAATTAATACTTACCTTTTTAGTTTATTAGTTTCTTCTTCGAAATTACATTCTTCCTGAAATTTTCTCAAAAGCAAGTCCTCTTAACGTCGGACACACACAGAATTTACCTGAAGGTCTTAAATATTTTATACAACCGTATCCTGAAAAATACTGAACGTTAATAACATAATTTATCAAGTCACTATAGCTTTATACTGAATTTATTCGGACAAATTCGACTGTGTATTTGTTTACGGCTGTCAGTGCATTCACACTGAGTGCTCGATCAGCTGTAGGTACGCGTGACGTAGGAAGTAATTGTTTTCGGTCAACGACTGCCTTATGCGGCGCGCAGACTTGACTGTTGCTTTGAGTTTGTGCCGCCGCCGGAACACGGCGCGGAATCCTTGTATTCTCTGCGTGTTTACATGTAACTGTTAGTCTCTCAAAAGTATGTCATTCCACAAATATTTTAACGTTCGATATATGATGTATTCCCTTAGAGCGCCGAGATTTAAGAGTTACTACTTCGACAGTGTTATAATGAATGATTTTGCGAACCCTATATGGACCGTTAAAAAGCAGAACAAATTTGCGACACAAGCCTTTTCCTTTGTGAGACAAACTATGAGACTTAATTAACACCTTTTGACCAACTGACAAGGTTTTTAAACGACCAGGTCGGTTAGCTGATTTCTCTCTTCTAGCAGCCGCAGATGCAATATTTTGCAGAGCCAGTTTGACAACTTCAGAATGCCGCAGTTTCCGTGAAGGCGGAAAAGGAACGATTTCAGTAATGCGATTTGTCGGTGCTTTATTTTTTAATATCAATATAGGCGGTAAAGAAGTTGAATCATTAGGGAGTTCATTCAGAATGTTTTGAAAAATATGAAGATACTGATCCCAAGTTCTGTGATTCTGATGACAATAAAGTCGACACAATTTATTGATTTCCTTCATCCATCTCCCTGAAGCGTTAGATTGAGGGTGAAAAAGTGAAATGAAAATTGGTTTAATCCGTAGAGTACGAAGCCAAATTTTAGAGCGAAACTGTGATCCATTATCTGATATAACCTTATCAACATGACCCACTTCTTTAAGAAAATGTTTGATGAAAGCATTAGATACTGAACGAGCTGTTGTTTTGCGTAAAGGTGTAAAACACACATATTTTGATGTCAATTCCACTGCTACCAAAATGTACTCAAAACCATTAGTAGAACGAACCACTGGACCAAACAAATCGACTGCAGCCATCTCCTTTAATTTCGCTGGATTGATAGGAAACAACGGTGCTCTGTGAGAAATAGTTGGCGGCTTAGCCTTTTGACATAATTTGCATTTGGCAAGAACAGATCGAATACGTTTTTCCATATTACTGAAGTAGCAATTTTCTCGTAATTTATGAAAGCATTTTCTGGGACCAAAGTGTGCATAACTGAAATGTGTATATCAAATCAATTTATTAACCCACTCATCAGGAATGCAAACTAACCAAACAGAGTTGTCGACCGATTTTCGTTTAAAAAGAATATCGTTGTGAACTAAATAATACTGTCTAATCGCTATGCTTTCCTTTCTCCTCCACTTCTCCTTAATGTCCTTCCAGATTGGATCCTTGTTTTGCTCCTTAGCGATTTCCTGGAGCGAAGACGAAATAAAATTTTCAAACGCAACACCTTGAATATACATCAAACAATAATTGTTTTCCTTGCAGCCCTCCTCAGCACTTTGTTTCAAACCCATAGGTGCACGTGATAAAGCACCAGCAATAATATTTGAAGAACCCTGTATAAAAACAATACTAAAGTCAAATTCCTGTAGATACAGCGCCCATCGTGACAATCTTCCATGAGTTAATTTTGTTGACATAAGAAATTCCAGAGCTCGATGATCGGTGTAAACCTTAGTATGTCTCCCATATAAAAATGTCCGAAATTTTGTGATAGCCCATAAAACAGCCAAAGCTTCAAGTTCCGTAATCGAATAATTCTCTTCTGATTTAGAGAGAACACGACTTCCAAATGCAATAGTTTTCTGTACTACAACGCCGTTTTCTTCTATCTCTTGAAATAAATGTGCACCTAGGCCTTTGTATGATGAGTCTGTCGCCAAACAAAAATCTTTAGATAAATCCAGATGCGAAAGAAGTGGAGCAGCAACTAAAGCATCACGAAGTTGTTCAAATTCTGATTGATCTTCTTCATCCCAACACCAATTAGAATTCTTTCCAGATAGTTCACATAAACGAGGTGTGGCCAAATTGTCCAATCTAACAAAGCGTCTAAGAAAATTACAGACACCAAGGAAACTACGAACATCACGTTTTCTAGTAGGAACAGCATAATTACGAATAGCATCTAGTTTCTCTGGATCAGGAAGAATACCTTCTGTAGAAATAATGTGACCAAGAAATTTCACCTGAGAACGACCAAATTCAGATTTTTCCAAGTTCACTGCAATGCCAACTCTTGCAAAAATATGTAATAATGAATCCAAAATTTTGTTGTGCTCACTCCAAGAACGTTTAGCAATAAGAATATCGTCAACATATGAAGTAATATTATCACGAAGATAAACAGGTAAAATTTCGTTTAAACTACGAATGAATGCTGCTGAAGATACTGAAGTCCAAACGGTATTTTCCGAAATCACTTTTGGGTAAAATAGTCATATCCGGTTATTCTTTACCGACTCTCTAGATAGATTGATAGTTGAAGAGTTGTTTTTATAGATTCAAAGAACAGTAAAAGAGTAGGCAGCGCTGCAGAAAACTAAAAGGGAAATAGCACCACTACAACTCGGGGCCCTGTGCACGCTACGGCACATATTCACTTAGTGTAGCGAATCCCCTGAGGACTTTAATAGCCGCACATAAATTCCAGTTTGTGACTTAGTGGCAAACTTGGTGGAAGTGCGTGCATAAATTGATCTAACCATGAACATGGATGTATGTCATTCTTAGAATTGCGAAAGATCTTAAATTTCCGAACAGTTAAGAAGTGTTTATAGTCAAAGTTTTCTCCTCGTGGCGACAAAGACCTACCGCATCTGTCCCAGTCCCAATGTCGATTATTGTCAAGTTCGCGCGCCTGGCGCTCTCTTGTTGCATCTCGTAAATGAAACAAATTATTTTCTTCAAACCCCTCTGCTATCTGTGATTCTAAATTTCTTCTACTGTCTTTTCCTACGATTTCACTTTCAATATGTTTGACTTGCTTTCGTAACGCCTCAAATTCCCTTTTAACGCGTTCATTAAATTTTCCCTGATTTTCAACATGTTTATTTATGTTCTGGTACTCTTCTGTTTCTGCAAATGGCAATGGAGCTGTATCATCTGAATCTCTGTCCCCATGTAAACTAAGATTTGTCAATTTATCTGAAATCTCCTCAACTCTTTCCAATAAGTCACCTATTTCTTCCTTCTGTTTATTTACGTCTTCCGTAAGTGTCGAGACTCGGGTTTCAATATTGACACATTTAGTAGTTAACTGTTCATATTGTTGTGTTAGGTTATTTATTCTGTCATTTGGTACGGATTCCTCAATTCTTTCAAATATTTCTTCCTTATCGTGTGAACGTTGTAAATTTAACTCTGAAAATTTTTGTACTATCACGCGAGTCTTTCTTCCTGTTCTCTATCCTGTCCTTTTTGTCTAATTTCTATTGCAATTAATCTATTATTGTGAGAATTCAAAATCTGTTGTACTTCTTCTCTAATTTCTTTCTTTAATTCATCTTTCATGTTTTTGAAACATGTCCCTATTCATTGAGTCTAACCGTGTTTCCATTGTTTCCATCCGTGATCCCAAATTTAATATAGCATCCATCAACTGCTCCATATTAACTGGTTCGAAATTCTTTTCGCCCCTAACGTTTCCCGCAAAACCAGCTTCCTTCGTCATAGCTGTAAAGCAATCTGTGTTCGATACTATTCCAGAATCTTCTGTCATTAATCTCGTATTCTGAAAACTTTTTGATTGTGAAAAGTTTTGAACTGGTTCTGGACTATTTTCCCTGCTTATTGAATTGTTTTCTACTTCATTAATCATCATACTGTTCTCCTGTGTTGGCGAGTTCGCCATGTTAACAATTTCGTCATTCTCACTATCCATCATTTTTGCCTTTTTCATCGATCGCGTAATCATTTACAAAACATACAAAACTCGTCACTATAGGAAAATTACACACAATGACACTTTATCTCCAACAATACCATTCAAACGAAATGCTTCCCGACAAACACGATTAACGAACAATTGAAATCTTCATATTTGCACAAATTGTCACACCCGTATACGAGTCATCAAAAATTAAATTCTGCAAAAATACCATTAGAAGAAAGACAAGACAACTACAAATATTCATTACCAAAACTACACATGCAATATAGACTACAATTACCAAACTACAAATTACTACAACAATAATACTGTTTGCTATTTTTACTATCAAAAGAATTCCAAGGGACGATCCGAAGCAGTGGTCGCCACTTGTATGGGGTCTTAATTAAATAGAATGCAAATAATTTTAATTTTAGTAGCTGACTGTCCGGTTATGCAGTCTCGTAACCGGTTGGCCCTGACCAGTATTAGTACGCAATCTGACTGCATAGAATAACAACAAAGAATGAAAGAAAACTTCCGTTAACACAATTAATTAATTAAGTCCCCAGCAACTATAAAAGCTACGAAACAAAAACTACGGAACAACAAAACACAAGTGTAACTGTTCTGTGTGTGGAAGTGTGAATCAACGTACACATCTGGCACGGTTCTTCCTCAATAAGACAAGGTATTTTAAGCACCATTTACACTGAAGTAATTAAAAAAAATCAGAAATACTATAATTGCACATAAAAACTAGAATTACACTCTAATACATGAACACAAGCCAGATGCTTTGTTGACTGAACCTGTGACCAAGAGACATTGTTAGTTAGGACATTTGAAATAATAATAAAAAAAAATTTGGTTACCTTCATATATATTGAGGAAACATACACTCTGATCATTACAGCATCCGCAATGGAACAGCATCGGCAGTCTAGCCCATCAGAACAACTGCATACAACATGCTCACAACTAGTCACGGCTACATCAGAACTCCTACTGCCCACTTCTCAATAAACACTCTCCACTACGACTTCTCGACAAGCACTCTCCACCACCACATCTCAACAAGCACTGCCAGTGGAGGCGGCTGAATAATACTCTTTGGCGCAATCTCTGGCCCTGTGACTCAGTGTAGCCACCTTTCAAGTTTCTGGTCACTATCAGATACCATTAACACTGGACCATAACGCGGAAGTCATCCCAAAACTTCATCTTACACATAACGCGAAAAGTCACATCCAGCATAACCGCCTCCAATCAAAGCTAGCTCGCGACTCCTCTCTCACTCTCCCACACTCTAAAACTGTATCTCCTCGCTAGGCGGCCAACCGTCTCGCTTCTCATTAGCTGTCGGCACTTAAGACCAATGAGAACTCACTTCTATGGCGCGGCTCGCGCCAAAATCTAGCAAGCACCAACCACTTCTTTAGGCTCACTGACGTCATCAAATTAGGTAACACAAAACTCTCTAATTAAATAAACAAAACAAAATGAACTATAAGCTTTACTCTACATCTGGAAATTTATTATGTAGTCACGAATGTTCTGGCTGTCTTATACATAAGCATACATACTTGGACATCCGACATTCACTAGTAGGGGAACCACTAGTGGATTCGTTCCCACGTTAGAGAGTTGGAACACTTGCCAGTTCCTGTATAGAATTACATGAATGATTTTTAGTAATGCCGAACGTCCCACATACTCTCACGCACGCATTCTCATTCAGACGCACCCTAACACACAATACACATATTTACTTAGAATTCTTGAAATTATTATTATAGAAAAATCACAGAGGTTTTCTGAAACTAAAAACTTTCCAAATTTATATATGAACACTGAAAGTGTTATCAGATCATCGTACATAGTCACTGAAGGTGAAATAGTACATCACTGTATTTATTTAAATTCTTGACTGTTGGAAAATTACGTTTTTTGTAATGGAATTTTACTAACTTCCAAAATACAACTATTTTTGATCTCAGACTTTGACATATTGTTTGTTTTCACAACAGAAGGATGTACATCAAATATGACGTTTCTCAGGTTATTCCTTTATTAGTTATTAATATTTCTAGTTTCGTATAATGTAAGTGGCCTGCCAGTGCTACTCCACTGCTTTCACACGCGCAGCTGCAACAGATGTTCGTGACGTCAGTCTGCAGGACACAACTCGTCCGTTACTGACCTTATAATACTCTACCGGCTTACATTGCAGCCCACATACATTCTGAAGTAAAACTTTTAATAGACAAATGGGCGATCGCGCACTAGTTGCGACGCCACACACTGCCGGATGTTTCTCTCCTTGACAAATAGTTAATGGATTGACAAACACAGTTGATAATGTTACTACGGTTAGTATAGTTCCATATAGTCGTAAGTGCAAACTTTGTATTCGAAGCATTGTATCTAATACATACAAATAAATATATGTTTTCATTTAGGTATGTTTCGTCTATGCAACTAAATGAAGGCAGTTTTTTTTCCATATGCTTTTCTCTTCTTTTATTTATGAAGCATCTCCCGTGCCCTGTGATATGTGTTTCTTTTTAGATGTATAAGAATTTTATTATGTAGTAGTTACACTGTGTTACTATTTTACAGTTTGTCAAGTTTTCTTCTTCTTTAACCGATTAAAAACAACTTTTACAGCACAAATTTCGTGTTGTTAAATTATCGCTTGGTGTTACAATTTCCAGAGTTGTTAGTCCATATGTGTGGTCCTGGAGATGTGTTCATTCAGTCCCCCAACGATGAGTTAACCTCACGAAATTTAAACTGCAAAAGTAACCTGAAAAACAAGAGCAAAACACGAAAATGTAACCTAGTAACACATTGTAACTACTTCATAATACAATTATTATGTGACTAAAAAGAAACATGTATTACAAGCCACTGTGGATGCTTCATAAATAAAAGAAGCAAAAACCTATTTCAAAAAACTACCTATCACTTAAATGCATAGATGGAATACATCTCCACAAAGTTTGAAGCGACTAAGGGACGACGGAAGACGGAAAAGATGACGAAAATATTTGTTTGTTTGTATTCGATGCGTCCCTATACCATTGACTTATATGCGAAGAATCTGTGATGCCTAGTTGAGCGCACTCCCACGTAGGTTTCTTTGGGGGTACGAACAAGCTACTATCCAGTGGAGGAGGGGCTGGGGGATGAAAATGTACTGACGTAAGAGTTTAAGGTAGGAACGTTTGGAGCACCTTGAATCAAATTTTACATATACGTGACTCATTATTGGTATGAAAACTGTGGTGGTGGTATGTCCTATGCCGTAAGGGTGGCAGTGGGAGGTCAGAAGAAATGTAAAAATATTCGATAACGACTGATATTAGTATAAAAGCCATAGTTTTCTGTTGCAGTAGAACTGCTGCTCACAGTGCAAACGACGTTTCACTTCTATGCTTGGTGTAGGGGGGAACAGGTTGCCAAGACAGCGATGCACCAACATGTCACTGTAACGCCTCAAGAAATTTTTACCAAATTTGTTTCACATATCATTTGCCATTAAAAAAAAGTTTGCTGTGATAGTAAGACCCCCCACCCCCCACCCAGCAGTTCTATGGCTGAAGGTTTGGTGTGAAAAGGAATGGGAGCATAAAAACGTAACTCAGGAATACCAAAAGCAGTTTCAACCATGTTTGATATATACATGACTTATTGACATCTTCAACTTTCGTAGTTCTGTCTTCCTCAGTTGCGTCTCATATTACGGTACATTGATAATTTTTACTTATGGACCGTCTGACAGCAACTCAATAAAACACAATTTTAGTGCCATACGCGTTTCGCCTTTATTTTCTGCAAGGCATCATCAGTGGCCTGGAATATGTACATATATTTGCTATTTAATTTACATTTTTGTCACTTTACCTATAGGTTATAAACAGTTCTGGTGGTTGGTATTTCCTATTAAGTAGTAATGTTTTGAACTGTACTTACAGGTTGCGTTGACAGTTTCTTACATATTACGCTCCTGTTGCATTGTTGGTGTTGTTCTTCTTCTTATGAATGCCAGTTTGCGGTTTTTTTCCGACGTTCCACAGCACTATGAACTGAACGCTTGTGTCAATGCAATGTTTTGGTTTCTGTTGCCGACTGTCAAGTGTTTCTGCCAAAGACTGAATGTTATTGCCAAACTTTCGAGTGTAATTATTGAAGTATCTATGATCTGTTCGTGTATGCATTTGTGTTTGTGTGTGTTTTGGTGTGATATAATTTTCTTGTGCTGTGTGTGTGTGTGTGTGTGTGTGTGTGTTTTGGTGTGGCATATATATATAATTCTTTTTTTGTGGGTTGTGTATGTGTGTGTGTTTTGGTGTAACACAATTCTTTTTTGTGGGTTGCGTGTGTGTGTGTGTGTGTGTGTGTGTGTGTGTGTGTGCGCGTGCGTGCGTGCGTGTGTGTGTGTGTGTGTGTGTGTGTGTGTGTGTGTGTGTGTGTGTGTGTGTGTGTGTGTCCTGAAGGTGAAAGGGGAAGAGTTTTTTTGTTTTATCTTATCATTTCCTTTACGAAGTATTGTAAGGAGCCTGTACTGATGTGTTTGTTCATTTATCAGATATTTGTTTTCTGCTTTGGCTTTCTGGATGTGGAAGTTTTCTTGCGTTTGTATAATATGTTTGTCATGGTTGCTTGTTCTCATTATTTTCATTTCTTGTTCCATGTTTGTAGGATAATGGTTATGGTGTTTTAAATGTTCAGCAAATGTGAAATGGTTCGTTTCATCTTCCAACATCTGATATGTTCTTTGTATTGTGTTTCAAAATTCCTGTATGTCATGCCTATGTATACTGCATCACAACTCTGACATTCAAGTTTATATATTCCTGATTGTTGGAATTTGTCCCTCTTGGTAGCTGGCTGGCTTAGGTGTGATTGGAGGGTTTGCCAAGGCTTATATGCTACTTTGAAGCCCTGTCTCTTTAGGATGTTTGCAACTCTGTGTGTTAGTTTATGTGTGTAGGTCATGGTGTACCATGCAACAGGAGCGTAATATCTAAGAAACTGTCCACGCAACCTATAAGTACAGTTCAAAACGTTACTACTTAATAGGAAATATCAACCACCAGAACTGTTTATAGCCTATAGGTACAGTGACAAAAAATGTGAATTAAATGGCAAACATATGTACATATTCCAGACCACTGATGAGGCCTTGCAGAAAATAAAGGCGAAACGCGTATGGCACCAAAATTGTGATTTATTCAGTTGCTGTCAGACGGTGCAGAAGTAAAAATTATCAATATACTGTAACATTACTTATTGTTTGCAAAAGAAAAAAAAAAAATACTGTGGCATTGAGATATCTGTACCAGCGATAGAGATAGGGGAGACAATGAGAAGGGAGAATCTGTAGAAACGACCAGAGACGACGTGTTGATAATTATTTCTTGTAATTAGCTGACTTGGAATACTTTAAAAGTCTGAAGCGCCATTTCTCTCTTATTACCGTTGTTTAGTGCTTTAGCTACACTGTGTTTCGGAGTCAAAGATAATGCCACACGGCTGATTAACACAGTTATCATTTAACGTTCTCTATAGGTTTGCATGGTGTAAAGCAGCGGAGAATCTGACAGCTGTCAGCGAGTTTCTTTTCCTGGAACCGACGGTCAGTAACTGTCAGAATTATAAATTTCCTCAGCATTCAGAGGAAACTGTAGAGAAAAACTCGCTAGAGATACGGATGAAATACGTGTGCACAAACATGTGTGAGATAGGTTTGTGAGAGAGAGGAAAGATATTTTTGCTACATAAACCTTTCTAATTGTAGTCCCCTATGTCAGTCAATTTCTCTTAATGGCTGCTACTATTTCACTTTGTACATCACTGGTATTGTTACCTAGTTTTCCTGCTTCATAATTCAAGTGTGTCCACTCTTCACACGATAGAATAATGTATGATTACGTTCCCAGTCAACTCCTTAAGCTCCCACACCATCTCTGTGTTACACTGCACTCACTAACGCGTTCGTACGGCATTTGGATACTTTTATCCCGTAGTGTCAGTTCATACTCACAGTATGATCATCCTTATGGCGAGCCACGGACCACCGCTTTCACAGTGCAAAACCCGATTTCTGTCTCATACTCAACAAAATGCTCCTTACTACTGCAATGGAGTCGACAGGAGAATGGCTTTCTCTGAAACCTGTCATGAGGGTTTAAAAAAAAAAAAAGCTCTGAGCACTATGGGACTTAACATCTGAGGTCATCAGTCCCCTAGAACTTAGAACTACTTAAACCTAACTAACCTAAGGACATCACACACATCCATGCCCGAGGCAGGATTCGATCCTGCGACCGTAGCAGTCGCGCGGTTACGGACTACAGCGCCTAGAACCGCATGGCCACCGCGGCCGGCGCGGGTTTACAAAAATTTACTATAAAGTCCTTACTTCTCGCATATTAAAAACAGTACAATAATTTTTAAATTTACTTGCATACAAAACAGATACCGAAAAAATGTAAATATTGCTATTATCCTGCTTACCAAAAACGGCGGGTAATTGCTTTTAAGCTTCTTGGACATCACGTCACTCATGCCGCTAAGGGATGATATGAGAACTAGGGCGATACTTCACATAACATTATAAATGAAGAAATAGTGAAAAAACCAGTAAACATTCGTATTGTGCGATGTATCGTATTGTTACATGTCGTAGACCGCATCATGTAAAACGTACCGGCATTTCAGCCAGCAATGAGCGCGTGTAATACTACTGCTGCGGTATAGCTTTTATCTCTGATATACTGTCTTCATTGTCGCCTTTTTGTCGGCCAGTGTGCCCGAGCGGTTCTAGGCTCTTCATTCTGGAACCGCGCGACCGCTACGATCGTAGTTTCACATCCTGCCTCGGGCATGGATGTGTGTGATGTCCTTAGGTTAGTTAGGTTTAAGTAGTTCTAAATTCTAGGGGACTGATGACCTTAGATGTTAAGTCCCATAGTGCTCAGAGCCATTTGAACCATTTTTATCGCCTTTTTATTTGCTAAAATGGCCCGAGTAAAGTTTGCTCATATCTTCAAGTGTGGGAAGTGGAGAGAATTGGAGGTGATTGGTTGTAATGTTTATTGGCTCACATTGCCGAATCAGGATGAAGCTGCTTCGGTGACGCAGTGCTGCTACCACAAAGTCACACGGCGGTTAGCACTGCCCAGAAGGTCGTGCGCTTTCCCTTCTGCGAATCGTTCTTCCCTCGAACCATTTGGGACTTAAATAGGGAAAAGGGCGAGTGGCAGCGGTATACTAACTACCCTTCATCGCGCAGTGTAAGGTGGCTTGCAGAGTGTAGGTGTAGATGTGCAAGTTGAAAGTGTTTACATCAGCATCACGAGCACACTTCGTCTGTAAGTTTGCCACCATTAAAAAAAAAAAAAATATTTACCATTTAACAATTTCACATTGTAACAGAAAACCAACTCATTTTAAGAAAAATTATATGTATCACAAAACTTTCACATTCCAGTCTCTTGTACAGAAATCTGTAAGAAATTGTCCATTGAGTCATTTCTTAGATGACGCTTTGTAGAATTCACATTACATTTCCTCTTTTTTATTTACTTATCTCGTGAGGTCTCATCTCAAAATACATTTATAAGCTTTACATATTGGAAACTTCAGAAAAATCTAGTACGTAAGCGTGTATTTACGTTGATGATTTACTTTCTCGTATTCATCCCGTAAGCTCGCCAGCTACTGTAAGCTGTCAGTTAATTTAAGTCCAACTATGAACTGTGTGTGCCCCCAATGATCCACTTTGTTGCCTGTCGCTTTGCTTTGGGAAACTGTTTCCATTCGGGTATCATGACGATCGAAACCTATATACTGCGTATGTCCGTTCTATTTATTAGTCGAAACATGTACCCTGCTGTGTGCCATATCTCGACAAATTTCGGTCACTCGAAACGATGTTCGATTGTGTCCTCCGAATTACACTTTCCAATCGCGCTCCCAGTTTTAACTATATGGAGTAAAGCTTGGAGTTGGTCGCTATTGCCGCGTTTATCTTTTTGTACCATGTCGATCTGGCGCCGCTTGGTATATTTTTCTTCGCTAAATTTTCCCACATGGTTTTCCAGTTGTGCTGCCGTAGTCGCTGCTTTCATTTATTAGGAATTGGTATTGCTTTGAGAGCTAGGGCCACGTTTAGAATTTTTCATTGTTGTAGGACATCTATCGATATGTAGCTTTGACTGAGATGATAACTTCTGTGAAGTTTGGAAAGTAGGAGACGAGGTACTGGCGAAAGTAAAGCCGGGAGGACGGGGCCTGAGTCGTGCTTGGGTAACTCAGATGGTAGAGCACTTTTCCGCGAAAGGTGAAGGTCCCGAGTTCGAGTCTCGGTCCGGCACACAGTTTTAATCTGCCAGGAAGTTTCTTTCCTATCGTTCGGAACCTTTCGTTGTTCCAGCGACTCGTGATAAACAGTAGCTAGGCCTGCACTTCTTGCGCATATGGCTATGAATCCATCTTCAGATATGGTTATAAGATAGTTCTCTTTTCACAGGACAGTATGATTTTACTACTAGAAATAAGGCCACGCAGCTTACATGAATGCGACAAAATTGCCATGTAGTATATCTGGAAGCTACGGAGTTAGAATAACACAATGCTCAGATTGTTCTGGTTTTACCTAACTGGGTCAGAAAGGAATGAAACGAGAAATTAAAACAGCGAAAAGCATAGCTGATACACGTTGTTCGAATTACTTCAATTTTTGTGCCGTATAGGAAACGGATAACGGAAGCCATTCGCCAAATTACACATTTTTTTCGTTTTCTGGAAGAAAATAGTTTTTTCCAGCACGATGACTGTCGAGTAATAGTGTGAGTCGCTATCGTTCGTTTATAATACTTCCGTCCTCCTTTCTTCATTTTTTGTATCTCCATGCTTTCACTCGTGGATTTGTAAATTGAGATACTGAACGCTGAAGATCGCTAAATCATTAGTACTTTTGTAAATGTCACTGACATTTTTACTTTAATTTTCATTTTGTGTTTTCAAGTAATATTTACGTCATCAAACCTAATTTCGCTTTAAATTCTAAGAACCGGAACTTCTAGAACAAAATTTTTGTTTGCTCTGACATCTTGTACTTTCGAGTTGAACTTACTACGTATTGTTAAGGATTTTCAGAGTGATGTATCCGAGGCGAATTTTGCCTTAAATTCCTTCAGAATCCAAACCTCTTGGATGTTCACTCGATATTTCCAGTTTTTGAACATTGGATGTCGTTAGTGAACATCACACTTCCGGTTCCTCAACAAAGCAATTCTTTCTTTGAAACATTTCGGTTGTTTCTCGCAGATACGAAATTATTCGAAAGCTTCCCTGAACTTCACAGAACACATTATAACAGTATCGGATCACACCTAAAAGCCTTCGTCGAAAACTACGGCTCCATCTTTTCAGTTCTGTACGAGCTTTCACATACAGCTGCGACTTCAATCATTTCTTAAAAACCATAACCTCCAAAGTATTAAAGAAATATGACTGGAATGATTGTTAGGTATTTTTACACTTATACCACTGCGCAGCGAGGAATAGCCATCAGTGTCTACAAACTCTGTCCCAAATGCCAGTGGGCCTCACTGCATGGGCAGCTATGTGCGTTTTGGTAAAGCCCCGCGCCGGCGGTCCATACGTCATGTATTATGCGTGATACAACTTGCTGAATTGTTTACCTGTGAATGAAAAAACAAAAAAGTGGGTCACACGAATACTTTTGATTTATGAATGAGCGATCAATATGCTCGTGGGCACATGAATCCCAACAGTGAATATGTGGAATGACGTCGAATATTCTCACATTCGACGCTATGCACGCGCAAGAAGGAAAAAGCAATTAGCGATAAAAGCGAGATATTATGTATACCAACTTCTGAAAATAGATAAAAAAAACAGCGAGTATATAATTAAACAAGGGTGAAAAAGACTGTTTCGAAACTTTATTACTGATGTGCCAAAACATCATGACCACTGCCCAGAATGTGACGCGCTGAGGAAAATGTGTAAACGGAGCAGTCACATCAGCGATTTTGACAAAGGGCAGATTCTTATGGCCTAGCAGGTGGGAACGAATACTTCGGTTAACAACGAAGCTGGTCGACTACTCGCTTGCTACGGTCGCGAGCAACTGCAGAACGTGGTTATAGGACGGCGACACCACGAGTAGGCGACAAGATGTTAAAAGTCCACGCCTCATCACGTCGGATGGTCGCCCTCTCTGTCTACATCTACATCTACATGGTTACTCTTCAATTGGCACTAAAGTGCCTGGCAGAGGGTTCATCGAACCATTTTCATACTACTTCTCTACCATTCCACTCTCGAATGGCGCGTGGGAAAAAGGAACGCCTAAATCTTTCCGTTCTGATTTCTCTTATTTTCTTATGATGATCATTTGTCCCTACGTAGGTGGGTGTCAACGAAATATTTTCGCATTTGGAAGAGACAGTTGGTGATTGAAATTTCGTAAATAGATCTCGCGGCAAAGAAAACCGCTTTTGTTTCAGTGACTGGCACCTCAACTCGCGTATCATATCAGTGACACTCTCACCCCTACTGCGCGATAACACGAAACGAGCTGCCCTTCTTTGCACGCCGTCAATCGTACCTGGTAAGGATCCCATTCCGCGCAGCAATATTTCAGCAGAGGACAGACAAGTGTAATGTAGGCTGTCTCTTTAGTGGGTTTGTAGCATCTTCTAAGTGTTCTGCCAACAAAGCGCAGTCTTTGTTTCGCCTTCCCCACAATAGTAGTTATGTGGTCTTTCCGATTTAAGTTCCTCGTAATTGTAATTCCTAGGTATTTAATCGATTTGACAGCCCTTAGATTTGTGCGATTTATCGTATACGCAAAGTTTATCGGATTTCTTTTAGTACCCATGTGGATGACCTCGCACTTTTCTTTGTTTAGTGCCAATTGCCACTTTTCGCACCATACAGAAATTCTCTCTAGATTATTTTGTAATTGGAATTGATCGTCTGATGATTTTACTAGACGGTAAATTACAGCGTCATCTGCAAACAATCTAAGGGGCTGCTCAGATTATCACCTAGATCATTTACGTAAATCAGGAACAGCAGAGGGCCTATGACACTACCTTAAGGAACGCCAGATATCACTTCTGTTCTACTCGATGATTTACCGTCTATCACTACGAACTGTGACCTCCCTCAGAGGAAATCACGAATCCAGTCACACAACTGAGACGATACTCCATATGCAAACAATTTGATTAATGGTCGCTGTAAAGCAGGTTAGGAGGCTAGCCGTGGTATGTTGGACGGCATACTGATAGAAGGACGGAATGACAGTTATTTAACTATATCAGATAAAATCGTCATAATTCTTGAACGGTTTGCATTAGAACGTTTAAACTGCACCGTTGGCCGTCGGGCATGATGGGAATTAGTATGGTTTGGTATACCGACGAAGCCCACTTTCATTTGGATGGGTTCGTCACTAATCAAAATTGACGCTTTTGGGGGACTGAGAACCCGCATTTCGCTATGAAGACGTCTCTTCACCCTCAACGGGTGACTGCGTGGTTTGCAACGTCCAGTCACGGAATAATCGATGCGTTATTCCTTGATAGTACGGTGACTACCGAAGGGTACGTGAAGGTTTTGGAAGATGATTTCATCCCCATTATCCAAAGTGACCCTGATTTCGACAAGATGTGGTTCATGCAAGGCGGTACTCGACACCATCGAATCAGGAGAGTGTTTGATGTCCTGGAGGAGCACTCTGGGGACCGCATTCTGGCTCTGGGGCACCCAGAGTCCAATGGCATTAACCTCGATTGGCCACCATATTCTCCGGATCTGAACACAGGTGACCCCTTTTTGTTGGGCTATATTAAAAATAAGTTGTACAGCAAGAACCTCAAAACTATCGCTGAGCGGAAAAGAGTCATTCAGGTCATCGACAGCATAGATGTTCCACTTCATGCGGTTATGCAGAATTTCGCTATTCGTCTGCGCCACACCGTCGCCAAGGATGGCAGGCACATCGAACATGTCATAACCTAAATCCGAGTATCTGTTGTGACGTTTACATGTTGGATAAAGTGTGTGCACGCCGTACTTTGTAACTAATTTCCTTTTTATCGCATGGTTCAGTAATTGTCATGCTGTAAGTGTGCCGGAGCACACCGTTCAGCGCATACTGAAGAACATGGACCTGCGCAGCAGTCGACCTCTACGTGTTCCCATGGTGAGCAAACGACTTCGTCTGTTATGACTGCAGTGGGCACAGGATCATACATAGTGGACCCGTAGGTCAACAGGAACGTAAGTGCCGCCTGGATGGGTAAATCGCGTATTTTGTTACACTACGTCGATGGTCGTTTCCGGATATACCATCGTCCAGTGTAACAGCTACACGAAACATTCACAGTGGGATGGACGCATCACTGGTGACAAAGTTGTACTGTGGGGGACATTTACTCGAATGTCCATGATACCTGTGGTAGTAATCGAAAGCATCATGACAGCTTTGGACTACGGGAGCCACACTGCCGACAACATTCAGGCCCGTTAATGTTGGCATTTTACAGCGAGATAACTGCACGTGTCACAAGGCGAGAGTCGTGCTCCAGTGTTTTGAGGAGGATGATAATGAACTCATGTTCTACGAGCTGCGTGAGAAAAGTAACGAGACTAATTTTTTATCTGTCATAGTATTTATTTTTTTCGAACAACAATCTTGTCCCACTCAAAGCAGTTCCCTTCGGAAGCTATAAAAGGCGGAGTCGTTGCTACCAGCGTTGGTACCAACGCTGAAAAATCGGTCACATTCTTTTGAATGCTCTCCAGAGTAAAAAAAAATGACGTCCTTTTAAGCTGTTTTTCAATTTCGGGAAAAGAAAAAAAAGGGCACAACGACTCAGATCAGATGAGTGGGGGGGGGCTACACAACAGAAAATTGATGTGTGACATGAGGTGTTGTCATGATACGCCACCCCCTTGTTTGCACTATTCGGTGTCATTCGATTCACTATTTTCGTGGAGCCTTTCAAGGACATCTTTGTAAAATACTTTGTTGACAATTTGTTCTAGAAGAGTATATTCTTTATGCACGACACCCCTGCTGCCAAGGAAAGCAAATTAGCATTGTTTTGATCTTTGATTTCCTCAACCGATCTTTTCTCTGTCGAGGAGATGCCTCTGTGGCCCACTCCTCATCTTGCCGCTCTGTCTCAGGATCTCACTCCAAAGTCCAGCATTCGTCACCTGTGATCAAACGATTGAATCATTCGTAGACATTATCAGTCCTCCCATAAATATCAATGCATACGTTTCTTCAATTGTCTTTCTGCTCAAACGCGCATGTGCAAAACTTGGGTCAAAATTTGATGTACTGCGAAAGTGTTTAAGTTCAACATGTCATCCATCGTCGTTATTGTTAAACATCGGTCTGATGTCGCAAGAACACGTAACGTTCGACTTTTCGTCAGTATTTGAAGGTCTCCTTGAGCGAGGTTCATGTGTTTTCGGCCTTCCAGAACTTTCGTTCTTAATAATGAATGTTCCCCATGGGCTTTCTTCGTTTATTAAGAACGAAAGTAGAATTATATTAATACCTTCAGCTGCTAACGGGCGTTGATTTATATCAACGGGGACAGGTGAAACTGTGTGTCCTGACCGGGACTCGAACCCGGGATCTCCTGCTTACATGGCAGACGCTCCATCCATCTGAGCCACCAAGGCACAGAAGATAGTGCGACTGCAGGGACTATCTCGCGCACGCCTACCGCGAGACCTAAATTCTCCCCTTGTGTGTCCACACACTACATTCGTAGTGCCCCATTCCAACACACTCATTACTCGTGGAAGACATTCTTACCAAGTCCCGTTAGAGTTCAGCCGGCTGGAGTGGCCGAGCGGTTCTAGGCGCTACAGCCTGGAACCGCGCGACCGCTACGGTCGCAGGTTCGAATCCTGCCTCGGGCATGGATGTGTGTGATGTCCTTAGGTTAGTTAGGTTTATGTAGTTCTAAGTTCTAGGGGACTGATGACCTCAGCAGTTAAGTCCCATAGTAGTGCTCAGAGCCATTTGAACCAACCCGTTAGAGTTCGGGGAATATGTGTGCATCCGCACAGAAGAAGAAGGTCATGTCCGGTATTGCCAGAACTATATACTTATACGGATATGGTGTCTGTTCTTTCGGACATGTCCGAAAGAACAGAAACTCTTACGGGACTTGGTAAGTCAGGTTTGTCGCAACATCGTATTTTTCACATTTACAGAGCAAATGAATACTGGATAAAAGCCTCTCATATTGTCATACTAGCTTAGTTATGTAATTAACTTTTAATATGTAGTTTTGCCAGCGGCTTAATTTAAATGCTGACAGCAAGTACTATTAAAAAACTGTGCTAATTTAAAGTGGTCAGTCGCACATGTTTGCGGACGCCGGCCATTTTTCTTTAGCGGACGCTACAATTGAAAAGAGAACAAGACGACGCTTCTACCAAGAAGATACAAATAATTGTTTGAAAGATATTTAAAGACAATCTGTTGTTATTTAACGTAAGCACACTTGCGGAACAATGCTGGCTCATTTATTAGCGAACAAACCTTTAGTTATAAGTACTGTAAATGGTGTAAGTGTAACCGAATGTTTATGATATTTCTTTATTTAAATGTTGTTGTAACATATTAGTTTAGTGCGGGTAACTGGTCAAGTGAGTCAAATCATGTCTGTAGAACTTGAGAACGATTTATTTTTGGTGGGGATGGCTTTCAGCCAACGAGAGTTGAACAGTGGCGGAAAACTGATGAGCCAAGTGGAGACTGGGACTTCGCGAGTGAAAAGGTAAAGGGAGAGATTCCGGTCACTTCGTGTCGACTGCTTTAAGGAGGCAGACTTGCCTATAGTAACAACGGATATTCCATCGTGGAGATGTTAGATTCCGGGCGGTGAACGGCTGCTACCATACTTAGGCTTCTGAAGGGATTCTGTATTTCGAGAGGTCTAAATGTGCTTCATAGCACGACTCTTTTACCGTTTGTAATAAGAAACTGTGCATAGACAGAGCATGAATTACCGTTCTTTGTATGGCGTGTGTCGATTTATGCATCAGCATGTCGAACTCGAACTATTTTAAGTGAAGAATATTTCGTGATCACGAAATGGACTATTTAGTTTCTGTATTTTGCTACCATTCTCATAACGCTCTGAACGTAGCTTTATTGCATTTGAAAAGGGGATTTTCTGTCTGTATTTTAACTGACTATCGTAGGACCACCTCCCGTTTATATGAGATGTCCTTTCTTGAATAAACATTGTTCAGCATATTTCTCTGCCGCCTACAGACGCTAGAATAAAATCGTTTTTATTGAGTTACTCATTTACCTTTTCTTTTGTATTTCTGTGCATTTTATTAATTCGCAATTCCAGCCAACGTGTAGACTATTTGACTGCAGGACCACAGGTACACATTATTATTTGCAGGGAATTAGCTGTGGGACACGAAAGCAGACATGGGCGGCTCGAGCCTGTGACTACGTCGACCTATTATTTTTAAAATAGAGCTGTGTGTAGCCTAAGTACTAAGGTACGAGTAGCCACAGGTAAAGACGTAGCTGGTTTGCCCATATGGGATAATGTTTGGAAGAACAGTCACTCCCCAGTAACAGTTAGGTACCGACGCACGTTTCACAATCGGGGCCGTTCTCGCAAAAGGTGAAAATCAATCACGGACCAATTTTCAACATCTTGGAAGAAGTTTTGTACATTACGAAGGTCGTTACTTTCTGCGTTCTACAAATGTTCAGAGCACTCCAAAAATCCCGACGGACCGAAGAAGCAGTGGAAATATTTAATCTGTGTCTGGTCAATCCAGATATGTTCTTTAGCTTACTAATTACCGTGGACGTATGCTGAGTACATCAGTGTGATGCCTCGAGCAGACGACCAAAGCTCGCAGTGAAAACCTGTGGGTTCACGACTGCTGAAAGAGGCGATGACCCAACTATGGTCCGTCATGGTGACGAGTTTAGCGGAACACTCACGATGCGATGGTTTGTGGAAAGTTCCTATGGGACCAAACTGCTGAGGCCATTGGGCCCTGGGCTTAATATAACTTAGGCTAAGGACAACAGGCTGAGGGAGGACTCGAACTTCCGAGCGGAAGGGGGAAGGGGGGAGGGGGAAGCCGAAAGCCGCGTGAACAGTGGCAAGGCGCCTCTGACCACCGGGCAACCCAGTGCGGCTACGATGCGATGCTAACTATTTATGCTCGTAAGCAAGGTCACAGCCAGCGGGGGATCCAAGGATACCAGACACCCATCCCCTAAATGAAATTATAGACTATCTATTCCGCGTGTAGGCAATTTGGAAGATATTTTGATTTTCAATCACAAGACTAAGAAGGGAGACGTTTTATCGATAGTCAACAGTGTCATCGGTAGATTTGAATTATCTATATATTCGTAATTATATCGGCTATCGCCCATCCTATTTTAATCAAGACCGCTTGTTTGTCTTGTTTGAGCTCAGTTATTTTTTGTTAGCCAGTTCAGTTCTTGCTTGCAGTTGAATTTAATGAAAGTGCAACCGTTTATTTTTTTGTGCTATGTGCTATTGTGATAGTTTTAATTATGGATGAGCTTGCAACAAGAAATAAGGGGAAAATGTTTTTTGTTTCATTCGCTAGCATTGATTGAAAAATTATATGGTTCAAATGGCTCTGAGCACTATGGGACTTAACTTCTGAGGTCATCACTCCCCTAGAACTTAGAACTACTTAAACCTAACTAACCTAAAGACATCACACACATCCGTGCCGGAGGCAGGTTTCGAACCTGCGATCGTAGCGGTCACGCGGATCCATACTGTAGCGCCTAGAACCGCTCGGCCACTCCGGCCGGCTAAAAATTATAGCCTAATTATCTATCTGTAGAAGTTTAATCTCAGCACTGGGTTCATTATTTGAAGGCTAGTAGAACTATGGGATTGCAGTATTTCGGTATTTCGCATGCCAGCGGAATGGTAAAGATCATTGCAAGTAACATTAAATTAAAATCAATGCAGATAGCTTTGTCTGTGTCACCCCAAAAACACGTTGACCAACAAAAATATCGACAAAAGGGTGATAATTGTATTTCTTCAAAAAATTTGCTCAATATTCTACCATTAGTAGTTCAGATAGCAAAATATCGTCAAATCTGGACACCTGGGCAGTACTCAGTTTGAACGTGGGTTGCGATACATAACGATGGAGAAGGGCTTGTGGAGAGCGGATGGGGTATGTGATGACAAAACATTCTACAGTTTTTTCGTTTCTAAACAATTTTTTCAGCGGGCTGCTTGAACTCGTCCCAGCCGGCTACGCTAAGAATCCAACCCTCCCCTTTTCGCCAAAACCTACTTACGTTCTTACAATTCTGTAACAACTGAAGCCAGAAATTCCATCCAAAATTAAATCTTAAAACAAGCATGCGTTCATGCACTGTCAAATGACTAAACACGCAGAATCATAGGGAAAACATACAATATCAGAATTCCATCTTTTGTTGCGGTGCATTTTATACTATTTAAAACAATATACAGCCACCAGTTTTCCCAAATTCTCCACCGTCTTTGGGAAGCTCTGCTTGGTGGGCCTCTGAGCTAGCAATCCCTGGATTCGGGAGGCGAGGTAGTTTGAAAATGTGTTCTGTCGTTTCCCGTTTTTAATTAAGGCAAATTCCGGGGTTGGTTCCTTACTACAGGCCACAGCAAATTCGTTCGGATTGCCCTTCTTTTCTGACATTTCCCTTGAAGAGCTTCATCGAAGGCGAGCTGGGCATCTCTCTGGAGACACACGGCTCAAAAAGCCACACGATAGATAAATTCTCGTCTTTGAGGCTCATGCATTTGTTTGCCGGGACATTCTTTAATGCAGAAAATGATCTTCCTTATACTGCAAGAAGCGAGAGATACATACTTGAACGAAGCAATCTGGGAAAGTGTAAGGTTGAATAACTTCGGATACTTTCCATTTTCATCACCAAAAATGTTCTAGCTCCTGCGATGAACAGAGATCTTTTTACTCGGTGTCAGTAATAATCACCATATCCCAAAAAATTATCGTTCGTCCGTTTCTAATCATTTCCTCAGCTCATATCCAGACTGAAAGAATAAGAGTTTAAAATGACGTTAGAGGGTGAAGGAAGTAACGAGATTATATCTCCACTTGCTGAAAACTCTGAGATCACTGTCGAATAACATAATTTTAAGAATAAATGAAAAACATTAGTCTCTTTGGTGTGTCTTTAACAAATCGGACCCCCACCACCCTTTTTCAAAGTTCTGGTGACATCTATGTCGTAGGGGACAAACCATCCGAACGGACTGTAGTTTGTATAAGGGTCATAGCACATGTTGATGGTTCCAGAGTCCTTGATGTGCGCGGCGATGAAAAGCGAAACTGTGTTTTTATCAGAGAACATTGCACGAGATAAACCAACCGAATGAGGCAGTTCAGTTGTTAAGATAATGGAGTTTACTCTGTCCTGCCGTCGTGTTTTAAGTGAAAGTGAAATGAAACACGGGCGATAAACAGTTTAGCTGAGAAAAGAAATGAAGCTTTCGAAATATGGTGCTACAGAAGAATGCTGAAGATTACACGAACAGGATTGGGGAGAAGAGGAATTTGTGACACAACTTGACTAGAAGAAGGGATCGGTTGGTAGGACACTTTCTGAGACACCAAGGGATCGCCCATTTAGTATTTGGAGGAAGCGTGGAGGGCAAGAGATTAACGCACGAAGCAGATTCAGAAGGATGTAGGTTGCAGTAGTTATTTGGAGATGAAAAAACTTGAACAGTATAGAGTAGCGTGGAGCGCTGCATAGAACCAGTCCCTGGACTGAAGATCACAAACAGCATAACGGTAGTCTGCTTCATGAGTATTCGCCTACTACCGATCCTCAAATACACTCCTGGAAATTGAAATAAGAACACTGTGAATTCATTGTCCCAGGAAGGGGAAACTTTATTGACACATTCCTGGGGTCAGATACATCACATGATCACACTGACAGACCCACAGGCACATAGACACAGGCAACAGAGCATGCACAATGTCGGCACTAGTACAGTGTATATCCACCTTTCGCAGCAATGCAGGCCGCTATTCTCCCATGGAGACGATCGTAGAGATGCTGGATGCAGTCCTGTGGAACGGCTTGCCATGCCATTTCCACCTGGCGCCTCAGTTGGACCAGCGTTCGTGCTGGACGTGCAGACCGCGTGAGACGACGCTTCATCCAGTCCCAAACATGCTCAATGGGGGACAGATCCGGAGATCTTGCTGGCCAGGGTAGTTGACGTACACCTTCTAGAGCACGTTGGGTGGCACGGGATACATGCGGACGTGCATTGTCCTGTTGGAACAGCAAGTTCCCTTGCCGGTCTAGGAATGGTAGAACGATGGGTTCGATGACGGTTTGGATGTATCGTGCACTATTCAGTGTCCCCTCGACGATCATCAGTGGTGTACGCCCAGTGTAGGAGATCGCTCCCCACACCATGATGCCGGGTGTTGGCCCTGTGTGCCTCGGTCGTATGCAGTCCTGGTTGTGGCGCTCACCTGCACGGCGCCAAACACGCATACGACCATCATTGGCACCAAGGCAGAAGCGACTCTCATCGCTGAAGACGACACGTCTCCATTCGTCCCTCCATTCACGCCTGTCGCGACACCACTGGAGGCGGGCTGCACGATGTTGGGGCGTGAGCGGAAGACGGCCTAACGGTGTGCGGGACCGTAGCCCAGCTTCATGGAGACTGTTGCGAATGGTCCTCGCCGATACCCCAGGAGCAACAGTGTCCCTAATTTGCTGGGAAGTGGCGGTGCGGTCCCCTACGGCACTGCGTAGGATCCTACGGTCTTGGCGTGCATCCGTGCGTCGCTGCGGTCCGGTCCCAGGTCGACGGGCACGTGCACCTTCCGCCGACCACTGGCGACAACATCGATGTACCTCACGCCCCACGTGTTGAGCAATTCGGCGGTACGTCCACCCGGCCTCCCGCATGCCCATTATACGCCCTCGCTCAAAGTCCGTCAACTGCACATACGGTTCACGTCCACGCTGTCGCGGCATGCTACCAGTGTTAAAGACTGCGATGGAGCTCCGTATGCCACGACAAACTGGCTGACACTGACGGCGGCGGTGCACAAATGCTGCGCAGCTAGCGCCATTCGACGGCCAACACCGCGGTTCCTGGTGTGTCCGCTGTGCCGTGCGTGTGATCATTGCTTGTACAGCCCTTTCGCAGTGTCCGGAGCAAGTATGGTGGGTCTGACACACCGGTGTCAATGTGTTCTTTTTTCCATTTCCAGGAGTGTATATAGCTATGCAAACTCATTTATCTTTGCGCATATTCTCGTAAGCTTAAGTATTTACGTGACAATTTATTTAATTAGTTTTAGCCAGATCGTTTTTTCAGTTGAATACAGGAACATTAACATTCATATTTTAGAGCACAGTTTCACAGACCAGGCTTTTATCTAACTACGCCTGGAAATAATACAGTTTCTAATCACAGGCCACACCTTAGGAACCCTAAAAACTACCTCTTACATGAAGTAAAATGCTTTAATAGACCCTCCTGAGCCAAAGGCTGCTCTCATATGGACCAAACAAATGGTATGTCCAAGTATTTTTTAGTTGTCAGTGTGATAGCCGGATCTGGTTGTATGCCAAGGGAGTTCCTTTTAACTATAGTACTGCCTGTTGTAGCGTCGCAGTCAGGTCATATACACTTGTCGAATAACCGTATTTGTTTGAAACGGATGGAATATCACATATCACATTAACACTTGTTTCAAAGATGTGCAACTAAATGTCGGCATCCACTAAAAATAGTTAAAAAAGATCACTAGCTGTCACTCTATAAGTGATCACTCTACAGTGATTATGCTAAAGAACTTGCCCCCTTTCTATCAGCAATTTATCGTAGATCGCTGGAAGAGCGTAAAGTACCTAGCGACTGGAAGAAAGCACAGGTCGTTCCCA
The DNA here is from genome assembly GCF_023864345.2 of Schistocerca serialis cubense. NCBI lineage: Eukaryota > Metazoa > Arthropoda > Insecta > Orthoptera > Acrididae > Schistocerca > Schistocerca serialis. The sequence goes on from NC_064643.1 coordinate 598,931,976, forward strand.
TTTTCAAGAAGGGTCATAAATCAGATGCGAATAATTATAGGCCTATTTCGCTTACGTCAATCTGTTGTAGAATAATGGAACATGTTTTGTGTTCTCGTATTATGACGTTCTTAGATAATACAAATCTCCTTCATCATAACCAACATGGATTCCGCAAACAGAGATCATGTGAAACTCAGCTCGCGCTATTTGCCCAAGAAATTCACAGTGCCGTAGACACTGGCGAGCAGATTGATGCCGTATTCCTGGACTTCAGGAAGGCATTTGATACGGTTCCGCACTTACGTTTAGTGAAAAAAAATACGAGCTTACGGAATATCGGACCAGGTTTGTGATTGGATTCAGGATTTCCTAGAAGAAAGAACACAACATGTCATTCTTAACGGTTCAAAATCTGCAGATGTAGAGGTAATTTCGGGAGTACCGCAGGGAAGCGTGATAGGACCTTTATTGTTTACAATATACATAAATGACTTAGTTGACAACATCGGTAGCTCCGTGAGGCTATTTGCAGATGACACGGTTGTCTACAAGAAAGTAGCAACATCAGAAGACTCGTACGTACTCCAGGAGGACCTGCAGAGGATTAATGCATGGTGCGACAGCTGGCAGCTTTCCCTAAACGTAGATAAATGTAATATAATGCGCATACATAGGGGCAGAAATCCATTCCAGTACGATTATGCCATAGGTGGTAAATCATTGGAAGCGGTAACGACCGTAAAATACTTAGGAGTTACTATCCGGAGCGATCTGAAGTGGAATGATCACATAAAACAAATAGTGGGAAAAGCAGGCGCCAGGTTGAGATTCATAGGAAGAATTCTAAGAAAATGTGACTCATCGACGAAAGAAGTAGCTTACAAAACGCTTGTTCGTCCGATTCTTGAGTATTGCTCATCAGTATGGGACCCTTACCAGGTTGGATTAATAGAAGAGATAGACATGATCCAGCGAAAAGCAGCGCGATTCGTCATGGGGACATTTAGTCAGCGTGAGAGCGTTACGGAGATGCTGAACAAGCTCCAGTGGCGGACACTTCAAGAAAGGCGTTACGCAATACGGAGAGGTTTATTATCGAAATTACGAGAGAGCACATTCCGGGAAGAGATGGGCAACATATTACTACCGCCCACATATATCTCGCGTAATGATCACAACGAAAAGATCCGAGAAATTAGAGCAAATACGGAGACTTACAAGCAGTCGTTCTTCCCACGCACAATTCGTGAATGGAACAGGGAAGGGGGGATCAGATAGTGGTACAATAAGTACCCTCCGCCACACACCGTAAGGTGGCTCGCGGAGTATAGATGTAGATGTAGATGTAGATGTAAATTCAGTCAGAATTCAGCGATGAAGAGAAAGGTCGTCTACTGATCTCCGACATAGTCTGTCTCATCAAAACTACCCGCACATTTATTAGTGGACACTAATGTGAGGTGTGTCAACCCTCCGCCTTTGTGATGGCTTGAATTCTCCTGTGGACACATTCAATGAGTTGTCTGAGTGTCTTCTTCCTCAAGAGCCGGCCGGAGTGGCCGAGCGGTTCTAAGCGCTACAGTCTGGAACCGCGCGACCGCTACGGTCGCAGGTTTGAATCCTGCCTCGGGCATGGATGTGTGTGATGTCCTTAGGTTAGTTAGGTTTAAGTAGTTCTAAGTTCTAGGGGACTGATGACATCAGAAGTAAGTCCCATAGTGCTCAGAGCCATTTGAACCAGTTTTTTCCTCAAGAGCAGAAGCCAGAAACAGTATCGAATGTATCCAAAATGTGTACCACTGGGTTCATTTTGGGACTCTGGGCGGGCCAATCAAGAAAGTTATTGTCCACAAACCATTGTCTTGCAAGATGCTGCTTATGACAGGGTGCATTGTTACGTTAATTCAGTTATAGTCCTAAAATGGTACCTCTGCTGTACGCACTACACGTATTGTAAAATGTGTTCATATCCCTTTGGATTTAGCATTTTCTTAAGTGCAATAAGGGCCCAATCCTAACCACGAAATATCGTAACATCGCCTCCTCCACACTTCGCTGTTGGCTCCACACATGATGGCAGGTAATTTCCTCCAGGCATTCTCACAGACCCAAACACTCATCGTAATGCAGCAGGGTGTAGTGTGATACATTACTCAAACTCAGTCGTTCCCAGAGTGTTTCGGTGATTGTGGGCGGAGTAGAGCTTGACCTGCAGGAGTAGGGCGAGGGGGCGGAGAGGGGGGAAGGGAGGGGGGGAGGGGAGAGGATCGGTTGTTCAAAAGTGGGCTTATTTTACGATAGTACTATCGACGAATATACAACAATTCATAAACTTAAATTTCATTAATGTTGTTGTTCTGGTCTTCAGTTCAGAGACTAGTTTGATGCAGCTCTCCATGCTACTCTATCCAGTGCAAGCTTCTTCATCTCCCAGTACCTACTGCAACCTATATCCTTCTGAACCTGCTTTGTGTGTTCATCTCTTGGTCTCCCTCTGCGATTTTTACCCTCCACGCTGCACTCCAGTACTAAATTGTTGATCCCTTGATGCCTCAGAACATGTCCTACCAACCAGTCCCTTCTTCTAGTCAAGTTGAGGCACAAATTTCTCTTCTCCCCAATTCTATTCAGTACCTCCTCATTAGTTATGTGATCTACCCATCTAATCTTCAGCATTCTTCTGCAGCACCCCAATCCGAAAGCTTCTATTCTCTTCTTGTCCAAACTATTTATCAACAATGTTTCACTTCCATACATGGCTATACTCTATACAAATACTTTCAGAAACGACTTCCTGACACTTAAATCTATAATTGATGTTAACAAATTTCTCATCTTGAGAAACTCTTTCCTTGCCATTTCCAGCCTACATTTTTATCATCTCTACTTCGACCATCATCAGTTAGTTTGCTCCCCAAATAGCAAAACTCATTTACTACTTTAAGTGTATCATTGCCTAATCTAATTCCCTCAGCATCACCCGATTTAATTCGACTACATTCCATTATCCTCGTTTTGCTTTTGTTGATGTTCATCTTACATCCTCCTTTCAAGACACTGTCCATTCCGTTCAACCGCTCTTCCAGGTCCTTCGCTGTCTCTGACAGAATTAGAATACCATCGGCGAACCTCAAAGTTTTTATTTCTGCCTTGGGAGAGCCAGTCCTGACAACACTCTACCATCTGGTGAGCAAGATGTATGAGACAGGCGAAATACCCTCAGACTTCAAGAAGAATATAATAATTCCAATCCCAAAGAAAGCAGGTGTTGACAAATGTGAAAATTACCGAACTATCAGTTTAATAAGTCACAACTTTAAAATACTAACGCGAATTCTTTACAGACGAATGGAAAAACTAGTAGAAGCCTACCTCGGGGAAGATCAGTTTGGATTCCGTAGAAATATTGGAACACGTGAGGCAACTCTGACCTTACGACTTATCTTAGAAGAAAGATTAAGGAAAGGCAAACCTACTTTTCTAGCATTTGTAGACTTAGAGAAAGCTTTTGACTGGAATACTCTCTTTCAAATTCTGAAGGTGGCAGGTGTAAAATACAGGGAGCGATAGGCTATTTACAATTTGTACAGAAACCAGATGGCAGTTATAAGAGTCGAAGGGCATGAAAGGGAAGCAGTGGTTGGGAAGGGAGTGAGACAGGGTTGTAGCCTCTCCCCGATGTTATTCAATCTGTATATTGAGCAAGCAGTAAAGGAAACAAAAGAAAAATCGGAGTAGGTATTAAAATCCATGGAGACGAAATAAAAACTTTGAGGTTCGCCGATGACATTGTAATTCTATCAGAGACAGCAAAGGACTTGGAAGAGCAGTTGAACGGAATGGACAGTGTCTTGAAAGGAGGATATAAGATAACATCAACAAAAGCAAAACGAGGATAATGGAATGTAGTCGAATTAAGTCGGGTGATGCTGAGGGAATTAGATTAGGAAATGAGGCACTTAAAGTAGTAAATGAGTTTTGCTATTTAGGGAGCAAATTAACTGATGATGGTCGAAGTAGAGAAGATATAAAATGCATACTGGCAATGGCAAGGAAAGCGTTTCTGAAAAAGAGAAATTTGTTAACATCGAGTATAGATTTATGTGTCAGGAACTCGTTTCTGAAAGTATTTGTATGGAGTGTAGCCATGTATGGATGTGAAACGTGGACGTTAAATAGTTTAGACAAGAAGAGAATAGAAGATTTCGAAATGTGGTGCTACAGAAGAATGCTGAAGATTAAATGGGTAGATCACATAACTAATGATGAAGTATTGAATAGAATAGGGGAGGAGTTTGTGGCACAACTTGACTAGAAGAAGGACCGGTTGGTAGGACATGTTCTGAGGCATCAAGGGATCACAAATTTAGCATTGGAGGGCAGCGTGGAAGGTAAAAATCGTAGAGGGAGACCAAGAAATGAATACACTAAGCAGATTCAGAAGGATGTGGGTTGCAGTAAGTACTGGGAGATGAAGAAACTTGCACAGGATAGGGTAGCATGGAGAGCTGCATCAAACCAGTCTCAGGACTGAAGACCACAACAACAACAACAAGTCTAGGGGACTGATGACCTTAGCTGTTAAGTCCCATACTGCTTAGAACCAATATCAGGCCACAGCAACTTTACAAGCACACAAGACTTGGAATTTATGGTCGAGCGGCTGCTCATAAACCACACATGACGCCGGTAAAAGCCAAACGACGCCTCGCTTAGCGTAATGAGCGTAAACATTCGACGATTGAACGGTGCAAAAACGGTGTATGGAGTGACGAATCACGGTACACAGTGTGGCGAACCGATGGCAGGGTGTGGGTATGGTGAATGTCCGGTGAACGTTATCTGCCATCGTGTGTAGTGCCAACAGTAAAATTCGGAGGCGGTGGTGTTATGATGTGGTCGTGTTTCTCATGGAGGGGCTTGCACCCCTTCGTGTTTCGCGTGTCACTGTCACACCACAGGCCTACATTGCTGTTTTAAGCAACTCTTGGTTCCCACTGTTGAAGAGCAATTCGGGGATGGCGATTGCATCTTTCAACACGATCGAGCACCTGTTCATAAAGCAAGGCCTGTGGCGGAGTGGTTACAGGACAATAACATCCCTGTAATGGTTCAAATGGCTCTGAGCACTATGGGATTTAACATCTGAGGTCATCAGTCCCCTAGACTTAGAACTACTTAAACCTAACTAACATGACACACATCCATGCCCGAGGTAGGATTCGAACCTACGACCGTGGCAGCAGCGCGGTTCCGTACTGACGCGCCTAGAACCGCTCGGCCACAACGGCCGGCCATCCCTGTATCGGACTATCCTGCTGGAGTTCTGACCTGAATTCTATAGGATACCTTTTGGGATACTTTGGAACGCCTACTACGTGCCAGGCCTCACCGACCAACATCGCCATTGAAACATCGCACGTAGTTGCCCCATGTTGCATTTAATATTAATATTCTATGTTTTGTGTTGTTTTGTAAAATCTCTGCAACTAGTCGACAAATTTAGAGAGTATCTTTCATTTCTCTCGCCGTCAGCGTTTAACTGTTGTCGTAGTTGAGGTAGGAAATGTGTTAAAGCAGGAAGAGCGTCGTCAAGATGTGTACACGGTCGTAAATGAATGTCTTTTTCATGACGTTAGTGTATTATTTGCTATTTGTTGTGCAAAATTTTGTGTTAACGTGTGGTGAACAATAGAAAACTTGATTTGAAATCAAAGTTTGGGCTTGATTATTCAATGTTGTGACGAGTGCAGGATGAAATGTGGAATACTAGAATAATATTTGAAGGGGAAGGCGTGAATATAATACTGAGCTTCATAACCTGTATGTAGAACTCAAGCAGGTCTTCGACATCCATGATAGGGCACTAATGCTAAGTGATTTGCTACTGCTACCATATAAGTATGTATCAATTATTGTGGCAACATTGTATTTTTGGAGGCCTGCAGTGTGAGTGGATGCAGAAGTCAGTAAATGGTTTAGCATTGGTAATGGAGTCATACAAGGGGACGTCCTCTCTACAATGCTCTTTAAGTTTTTTCTTGAAGCAGCTATTCGAAAACTTCAAATATGTGGTTAGGTAACTGCAAAGGTAACCCAGATATGAACGTACGGTGATGATGTAGAAATTATAAGATGACTTTCACTAGACAGGACAATAGGTGTGCTGAAAGAAGCCACACTACCTAGAGGCTTTGCTATTAATTAAACTCAGACCAAGTATATGAATTTCACAAGAAAGGAAAATAATAACTGGGAATAAACTATCAGTAGCAAGTTTCGATTTTGGACATGTATAGAACATTGACTATCTGAGATCTGATATTAATAGGGAAAATTCCGTGTCACCTGAAATAAAACTGCGCATTTTAAGTGGGAATAGATGTTTACACATGTTCAAGAAATTGTTCTTCTCTATAGACAGTTGAAATGGAGATTTATAATGTCATGATCAGACCATTTGTAATCTACGAATGTGAAACAAGTATTATCAAGTAGTGATGAGCAGCAGCTCAGGATATTTGAAAGCGTGGTTCTGCACAATGGAGCAGTTCAGTAACAATGGTTTCTGCAGTTGTAAAAGGAATACTGGGCTGGATCGTCTCATACTAGATGCTGACATTGCGAAAATAACAAAAAGTAGGGAAGTAGGCTGGCTTGACATTTACTTAGGATGGATACTGGAAGAACCACTTAAAAGTTATTGAATGAAGGTCAGCTGGAAGAAGACAGAGAGGACGCCCACGAAAGCGATGGCGAGATGACATGAAAGAAGATGTACAAATCCTCATAGTCGGACAATGGTGGAGAATCACGCTGAAAAGGGCAGAATGAATTAAGCTTATTGACTAAGCTATGACTCAGGTAGGGTTGAAGCGCCATGAGTAGAAGGAGATGAATTATTAAGTGGTTCTCTGAAAATGTACTCCATCTAAATTTTGAGGAAACGCACTATATTCGTTTCTCTACATCAAATAGAGTTCTGCCAACAACTGACTTAGCACATTAACATGAGTAAGAAAACAGGATAGAATTTTCCATCTGGAAACAATTGGTTGAGGTACTTTCGCTGTTTGTATAATTTCCAGTCTTGCAAACGAGGGAATCAATCTTCTAACAATTCTGCATATTTCCAGTCAGTAATGTCTTTCTGAACAATTTTTTGGATAACTCGTTATTCAGAAAGGAAGCATTTATTGCACAAGAGAGAGGAGTAAGAATTAATATGTGGTATTCAACTACAGTCGCCTTGTAAGACTCCCTTGAAGGAGTCCGGCATTTTAAGTGCAATTTCGCCATATGCTAATGACACTCGTCTTAAAAATCCATCTCAGCTCGAGAAGAACAGCGATGTGTTGCCTAAACCACTAGAAGGAAATATGACCTTTAATAAACAGTGGCTCAGGACGAAGATCAATGAGCATCAACAATTTTTTTTATCATAGCCTAGTAACTTAAAATGTCTGTACGTAGCACAGTAAGTTTTATATCTAACCCAAAATCATTTCTTCTGAGCAACTCCTACGCTTTAGACGAATTTTCGTTTAGAAGCTAGTAGCGCGTAGAACATTATAGTTTTCAAATGTAGTTTCACGAGAAGGACCGAAAAATATACAGGGTGATTCAAAAAGAATACCACAACTTTAGGAATTTAAAACTCTGCAACGACAAAAGGCAGAGCTAAGCACTATCTGTCGGCGAATTAAGGGAGCTATAAAGTTTCATTTAGTTGTACATTTGTTCGCTTGAGGCGCTGTTGACTAGGCGTCAGCGTCAGTTGATGCTAAGATGGCGACCGCTCAACAGAAAGCTTTTTGTGTTATTGAGTACGGCAGAAGTGAATCGACGACAGTTGTTCAGCGTGCATTTCGAACGAAGTATGGTGTTAAACCTCCTGATAGGTGGTGTATTAAACGTTGGTATAAACAGTTTACAGAGATTGGGTGTTTGTGCAAAGGGAAAAGTTCTGGACGGCCGAGAACGAGTGATGAAAATGTAGCACGCATCCAGCAAGCATTTGTTCGCAGCCCAGGAAAATCGACTCGCAGAGCTAGCAGAGAGCTACAAATTCCACAATCAACTGTATGGAGAGTCCTACGAAAAAGGTTAGTTATGAAACCTTATCGTCTGAAATTGGTTGAAGCACTGTCTGCAGCTGATAAGATTAAAAGAATCGATTTCTGTGATTTTATCCTTGCTCAAATGGAAACAGATGAATCTTTCGTTTCAAAGATTGTGTTTAGTGATGAAGCAACTTTCCACACTAACGGGAAAGTCAACCATCACAATGTCTGTATATGGGGCACTGAGAATCCGCGGGAAACAACCCAGTATGAACGTGACTCGCCTAAGGTGAACGTTTTCTGTGCCATTTCAGCCAATAAAGTTATTGGTCCCTTTTTCTTCGAAGGTGCTACTGTAACTGGACTACAGTATCTGGAGATGTTAGAGAATTGGCTGTTCCCTCAGCTCGAACAAGAAGCACAACAATTCATATTTCAGCAGGATGGAGCGCCACCACATTGGCACTTATCTGTCCGTAACTACCTGAACGTCACCTACCCGAGGCGATGGATCGGCCGCCAGGCAGCCCGTGACAGAGCACTTCATCACTGGCTTCCAAGAAGCCCTGATCTTACCCCCTGCGATTTTTTCTTATGGGGGTATGTTAAGGATATGGTGTTTCGGCCACCTCTCCCAGCCACCATTGATGATTTGAAACGAGAAATAACAGCAGCTATCCAAACTGTTACGCCTGATATGCTACAGAGAGTGTGGAACGAGTTGGAGTATCAGGTTGATATTGCTCGTGTGTCTGGAGGGGGCCATATTGAACATCTCTGAACTTGTTTTTGAGTGAAAAAACCTTTTTAAATACTCTTTGTAATGATATATAACAGAAGGTTATATTATGTTTCTTTCATTAAATACACATTTTTAAAGTTGTGGTATTCTTTTTGAATCACCCTGTATATGCCCAGTAATGTTAAATTAGTCGTGTACACATATCCTGTAAACTGACTCGTTCCACGACATTTATACTGTTCAGATGATGTACGGAACACGTAACTAACTCATGCCAATTTAAGGTTTGTTGCACGCCACCCACATGGCGTTACAACTTTAATGGATGGAGAGTAGTTGCATCACAAAAGTGGTGCTGCTGCCTACCTCCCTATGCTGCAGGGTACAGAGGCAGTTAGCAGCCCCTGGTTTTTGCGATCTGCTCTTTACGTCATGCACTGCGGAAAGTGTGGTGCCGTGGGGCTATGTTCCCAAGCACGCTGTGCTCCGCGTAAACGGAATGGCGGATGGCCACAGCTGCCGTGAATAATTGACCAGCTCCGTCAACTGTGGATCGCAGCGCAGGTTCTTGCACGTCCTACCACCGCCACGTCGTGTGATGCGTGCCCTCAGCTACGTACACTGTGCCAAAGTTTGCAGCGGTCGGAGAAAGAGTGTTGTATCATATTTCTCATGTCGTTGTATTACTATAATATTGTCTATGAACATACTGCGTCATCTTGTAGATAATCAAATAACACAAAACATCACTAACTATGATATTCATTTCAGCTACCATTCAGTATTTGGTCCTCATACTCAAATGATTAGCCTGTATACTCTTTGGTTCATGTACAAGTTCGTAGCGTTTCTGTTTTGCACTTTGGAATTCCATTTTCTATGGGTTTATTTATCGATTGTCATTTTTTATTTGTAGTTCGCTGTTGTTATTTGAGTTTATACACTGCTATTTTGTCATCTGGAGACAGTGAGTGGAGCTGTGGACCATAGAAATTGGGGTGTCAAGTTGATAAATCGGTACATTTCCTACGTATTCCTCTGTCTGAATTCAGTAGAGCGTTGACAGTAGCGGAGGCAACCAGAAACTTTTAAGCCGTGTATGGGGATATGGCCATTGGACAAAGCACGGAAAAAATGGTTTTCTCATTTTCAGGAGAAGCGTTTTGATAGTGGTAGTGGTGGTAAGTTCCTAACGGACCACACGGCTGAGGTCATCAGTCCACAGGCATACACACTACTTAATCAAACTAACTTACGCTAAGGACAACACAGACACCCATGCCCGAGGGAGGACTCAAACCTCCGAGTGTATTTGTGTGTGTGGGGGGGGGGGGGGGAGGAGGGGTGGGAGCCGGGCGAACCATGACAAGGCGCCCAAGACCGCCACGCGGCGAAGCGCTTTGAAATAACTAACTCATCATCACGCTCATGAGGACCTTCAGGGTTTGATCCACTGGGACCCATTCATTCCACCATCTTGCGACATTTGCATGCGATGGGGAATGTTCAAAAATGGGGTGTATGTGTACCGCATGCTCTAAGCCAAAATCGCACAAGCCAGCAGGTAGCCATACGTGTATCTCTGCTTGCTCGTCGTCAATCGGCTCGTAAACAACACACAGCGATCCTATTCTGTATCGTTATTGGTGACGAGAAATGGTGTCCTTATGCTAACATAAGGAAAAGACAACATCTCAATAAAATTACTGACAGCCTTGGGACAGCCAGCCCTGACAAAACTCTACCATCTGGTGGGCAAGTGGTATGAGACAGGCGAAATACCCTCGAACTTCAAGAAGAATATAATAATTCCAATCCCACAGAAAGCAAGTGCTGTTAGATTGAAACATACGGAACTATCAGTTTAATAAGTCACAGCTGCAAAATACTAACAAGAATCCTTTACAGACGAATGGAAAAAATAGTAGAAGCCGACCTCGGGGAAGATCAGCTTGGATTCCGTAGAAATGCTGCAAACACGTGAGGCAATACTGACCCTACGACTTATCTTAGAAGATACACTCCTGGAAATTGAAATAAGAACACCATGAATTCATTGTCCCAGGAAGGGGAAACTTTATTGACACATTCCTGGGGTCAGATACATCACATGATCAGACTGACAGAACCACAGGCACACAGACACAGGCAACAGAGCATGCACAATGTCGGCATTAGTGCAGTGTATATCCACCTTTCGCAGCAATGCAGGCTGCTATTCTCCCATGGAGACGATCGTAGAGATGCTGGATGTAGTCCTGTGGAACGGCTTGCCATGCCATTTCCACCTGGCGCCTCAGTTGGAACAGCGTTCGTGCTGGACGTGCAGACCGCGTGAGACGACGCTTCATCCAGTCACAAACATGCTCAATGGGGGACAGATCCGGAGATCTTGCTGGCCAGGGTAGTTGACTTACACCTTCTAGAGCACGTTGGGTGGCACTGGATACATGCCGACGTGCATTGTCCTGTTGGAACAGCAAGTTCCCTTGCCGGTCTAGGAATGGTAGAACGATGGGTTCGATGACGGTTTGGATGTACCGTGCACTATTCAGTGTCCCCTCGACGATCACCAGTGGTGTACGGCCAGTGTAGGAGATCGCTCCCCACACCATGATGCCGGGTGTTGGCCCTGTGTGCCTCGGTCGTATGCAGTCCTGATTGTGGCGCTCACCTGCACGGCGCCAAACATACATACGACCATCATTGGCACCAAGGCAGAAGCGACTCTCATCGCTGAAGACGACACGTCTCCATTCGTCCCTCCATTCACGCCTGTCGCGACACCACTGGAGGCGGGCTGCACGATGTTGGGGCGTGAGCGGAAGACGGCCTAACGGTGTGCGGGACCGTAGCCCAGCTTCATGGAGACGGTTGCGAATGGTCCTCGCCGATACCCCAGGAGCAACAGTGTCCCTAATTTGCTGGGAAGTGGCGGTGCGGTCCCCTACGGCACTGCGTAGGATCCTACGGTCTTGGCGTGCATCCGTGCGTCGCTGCGGTCCGGTCCCAGGTCGACGGGCACGTGCACCTTCCGCCGACCACTGGCGACAACATCGATGTACTGCGGAGACCTCACGCCCCACGTGTTGAGCAATTCGGCGGTACGTCCACCCGGCCTCCCGCATGCCCACTATACGCCCTCGCTCAAAGTCCGTCAACTGCACACACGGTTCACGTCCACGCTGTCGCGGCATGCTACCAGTGTTAAAGACTGCGATGGAGCTCCGTATGCCACGGCAAAGTGGCTGACACTGACGGCGGCGGTGCACAAATGCTGCGCAGCTAGCGCCATTCGACGGCCAACACCGCGGTTCCTGGTGTGTCCGCTGTGCCGTGCGTGTGATCATTGCTTGTACAGCCCTCTCGCAGTGTCCGGAGCAAGTATGGTGGGTCTGACACACCGGTGTCAATGTGTTCTTTTTTCCATTTCCAGGAGTGTAGATTAAGGAAAGGCAAACCTACGTTTCTAGCATTTGTAGACTTAGAGAAAGCTTTTGACAACGTTGGCTGGAATACTCTCAAATTAAGAAGGTGTCAGGGGTAAAATACAGGGAGCGAAAGGCTATTTACAGTTTGTATAGAAACCAGATGGCAGTTATAAAAGCCTATGGGCACGAAAGGGAAGCAATGGTTGAGAAGGGAGTGAGACAGGGTTTTATCCTATCCCCGATGTTATTCAATCTGTTTATTGAGCAAGCAGCAAAGGAAGCAATTCGGAGTAGGAATTAAAACCCATGGAGAAGAAATACAAACTTCGAGATTTGACGATGACATTATAATATTTTCAGAGACAGCAAAGGACCTGTAAGGGCAGCTGAACGGAATGGACAGTATCTTGAAAGGAGGATGTAACAGAACATCAACAAAAGCAAAACTTCGATAAAGGAATGTAGTCGAAATAAGTCGGGTGAAACTGAGGAAATTAGGTTAGGAAATGAGACACAAAGTAGCAGATGAGGAGCAAAGTAACTGATGACTGTAGAAGTAGGGAGGACGTAATATGTAGGCTGGCTATTGCAAGGAAAGCATTTCTAAAGAGGATGAATTTGTTAACATAGAGAATACATTTAAGTGCAAGGAAGTATTTTCTGAAAGTATTTGTATGGAGTGTAGCTATGTATGGAAGTGAAACATGGGCGATAAACAGTTTAGATAAGAAGAGAAAACAAGCTTTCCAAATGTGGTGCTACAGAAGAATGCTGTAGATTAGAAGGGTAGATCACGTAACTAATGAGGAGGTATTGAATAGAATTGGGGAGAAGAGAAATTTGTGACCCAACTTGACTAGAAGATGGGATCGGTTCGTAGTACATCTTCTGAGGCATCAATGAATCACCAATTTAGTATTGGAGGGCAGCGTGGAGGGCAAAAGTTGTAGAGTGAGACCAAGAGATCAATAAAGCAGAATGAGAAGGATGTAGGTTGCAGTAGGTACTGGGAGATGAAGAAGCTTGAACACGATAGAGTTGCATGAAGAGCTGCAGCAAACGAGTCTCTGGACTGAAGACCACAACAACAACAAGGACAAGGCAGAAATGGCTAACCTAGAACGAAGCAGGAACTTTCCGTACAAAGATCTGCGCTCGTCCACAAAAGATAATGACATGCTTCTGGCAGAGCAGAAACGGCATGGTGTACTACGAATTGCTTCCCCGAGGTGTAAACATCACTGTTGACATTTATTGTCAACAACTGAGAAGTCTTGCAGATGCAGTCCAAAAGCAACGACCAGGAAGACTGCCTGAAGTGAAGGTACTCCACGGTGACGCTCGCCCCGCGTGTTGCTAGACTGAGAAGGAATTACATACAGGAGTTTGGTTGGGAAGTCATTCCGCACCCAACTTATTTACCTGATCTTGCGCCCTCAGTTTCTCATCTTTCCCGTTCTCTGTCGCACAAACTTCAAGAAACTTTCTTTCCGGATGAAAATGCACGCCGAACATGGCTCAATGACATCTTCGCCTCAAAACCACGTGATTTCTTCAGTCGCGGACTCGAAAAATTACTCCAGCGTTGGCAGACTGTTTTACATGTTGAATGAGAATATATTATTAACGACTGAAGTCTCTGTTATGGGTACCTACTGTGTGTATTAAAGTTATGCATCAAGCAAATACACTGTGAAGGAGCCGGTTCAACGCCCAGTACTTCCACAAATATTTCCTTGGCGGGAAGAGTGAAACAGAGTGGCTTCAGCCAAGTGATACCAGCTGAGGAGAAACTTGAGTGAGAAGTTGTGTGTGCTAACCACATTCTCCTTATGGCAATGATAAGGCATGAGGAACGACTCCATTGGCGGAGACTGACACAGCGGCCGATCAATAACAAATGGTCCGTCGGGGTCGGAAAGCGGAGCTAGCATTCAGTACGAACGATGTCCTGAAAAAGTAAAACAGTTAACTAGGTCTTTCACTACTATGGTCATGTCAGAAAGCTACAGAAGACAGAGATACCTTTCGTGACAGTTCTAGTAAGTTTCGGAAACCATGTGTTAGATGGCGGTATATAACGTCTCTTTTCCTACACTGCACCTTAGTCTGTCTTGTAAAACCCACGCGCTGGTTAAAGACATTTTTCAACCTTCTATACACTCGCATTACACGTACGTACTTCAGACTGCTCATCCACACCCACAGTCTTCCCAACGACCCAATTTGTTTAGCTAAGGTTTTTCCTGTAAACCTAAAAGTGCTGTCAAATAGCACGTTTTTCCATCCGAAACATGAAGAAGAACAAATGATGTGAATGGCAAAATGCCTTCTACACCAAATCTAGATCACTGACTTTACTATTTATTACAATATCCACTATGGAAATTTCAACATTAAGTCATTTTCAAGTGGTTACAGTTGCTGAAAACGCAGCAGTAATAAACATTAACAAAAGTAATAAAAATGTTGGCGAACACTGTGTTTCTAGCACATTTAACAGTTTGAAAATAACCTAAGGCTGAAATTACGATAGTGGAAGTTGTAACAAACAGTACAGACAATGGCGAATAAGTAGTAATTAAAAGAATTGTACGAGACTGTGCCCCAATACCAAATACAATTGCTTAATTTCTGGCAGTCTTCTTCCTTCGTCCTGACTACTGAAGCAAGATTCTTGCGTTGTCGGTAGCGCCGTCTGTCTGGAATGAGTTAAACTGTGACACTAAAGATACAAAAAGCTGTTCCACTAATCAACAGTGTATGACGCAGATCTTCACCACTTCACCAAGTAAAATGTGGAGCTGTGAGGGTTCGATCTCTTTACAAAACTATGCGGTAACTTGCTTTGGCTACACGTAGGGCTACTGATTCTGGTTTAATAAGGCTATACATCAGCGTCGATTTCAGAATTTACTGGCGCCTGTACCCGCCTCGGCTAGTTTGTGGAATTGGTCATCGCTGTAACCATTGCTGTCGACTGTACAACGTATAACTAATACTGCCTGTACCGTTTTCATTGTTGTCTTCTGAACTATTGCCCGTTATTTCATGCTAGTAGTTACCTCCATAAACAGGGACGGATCGCTCCACCACTAAGACATCAACAGTCAATTACGCACACCTCCACTCCAGCCTCTAGATACTTCCTCACCATCTATTCATTAAGCTCACCGGTTCTTCCTATCTTTTGTGGGAGTGGCGTCCCCAGATTCCCATCTTACATCTTCACAGCTCTCAAACGTACTGTTAGTATCATTTTCAACTACAGAAGCTCCAGGGTGGGCGACAGTTCCCATAATCGTAAAGTCTTATTTTCCCAATATTTACTCCCACCAGCTGCACAAGCTCTCTAACATATGATTTTATGACTATACATCCACGCCCCTTCAGGGTGCTCCATGTTTCACATATCAACCGCTACATCACCTAGTGTCAAATGGTTCAAATGGCTCTGAGCACTATGGGATTCAACTGCTGAGGTCATTAGTCCCCTAGAACTTAGAACTAGTTAAACCTAACTAACCTAAGGACATCACAAACACCCATGCCCGAGGCAGGATTCGAACCTGCGACCGTAGCGGTTATGCGGTTCCAGACTGCAGCGCCTTTAACCGCACGGCCACTTCGGCCGGCCACCCAGTGTCTCTTGCCGCTGAGATCAAAGTTGGTCACGCTGACATCACAGTGGGGGAGATCGAGTTGAATCCAAATTTTCAACGTGGCAGAGGGATATTAACAGCTTCTGCAGGAAGCACAAACCTGTGTCCCCTGAATCGTCGATTGTCACGTAATCCCTGGGGACTCTCTCGCTTATAACTGTAAACAATGAGCGGAATCTTTCCGCTCCATATTCAACACGTATCAGTACCAGAAATCCGTTATCCACAACGACAGCTTTATCCATAACTGCTATTGTAACCGGGATGCATGATTGTTGGGAACGACTCACAAGAAACACGCTGAGACTTGTCCGATCGACATTGGGCCGTTGACAGCAGATCGCGCGGTGCGAACAGAAAGACAATCAACGTGTTACGTGTAATTAGAGTCGGAGTTACAGATAAACAACGTCCATCGAGTAATCTGGAGGGATAATACATGAAACGAAGAGGTGACCAAGAATCATCGGTGTGTCACAACAACGAGACGATGCTGTAGCAAGTCCAGCTCTCGCAGATGTAACAGTTCCGCCAAGCGGCCGACTTCCGGTTCCGTATTCTCCAGCGGTCTTTTAATTTCTCTGTCCCCTGCAATGGCTGTGTATAGCCAGAAACGACCTGGAAAGTGTTTTGGTAGGTTCCATGTAATACGTTTTATGAGCCCGTTACTCACGAGTATTCATTGCTGTGATATCTGTGTTCCCAAAAGTCGCTTATTCTTGTAGTCATTCCTGCTTCTGCTGAGCTGTTTTTTCTTAATTAATGTATTTGGGGCGAGTGCTAGTACAGTGACGAGAATTAAACGCGGCTGTGCGGACAAAATGGCTTGCGAGGTTGAAGGTGAACAAAGCTTCTTTTTTTTCTATGCTGTTCTCTGCTGCCTTTCGTCCTGTTCACTTCTTGTGTGTGGTACGATGTGACGGGAACATAGCTGCTGCGAATTATACCGAGAATGAAGGAGGATATTGTATTAATGCAGCCTGAGCCCCTACGTGTGAATTTCTTGTGTACAACATTTTTCTGTTGACCTGTACTGAAAAACAAGGTAATATATTTCTGTAATTGTGAACTTGGCGAGCCGTACTGGAACGGAGGCTTCCTGACTGCGCTGTGACAGAATGAGTAGTGAAGTGAAATTAGTAGTAACAACTAATTCGGGCCAGTTTGCATTGTCTTTATGTGGTGTATTTGATTCGTAGTAGAGTTGGGCAAATGTGTTCTTCATTCACCTAATGTTCCTTGCATTTCTGTTGGTTTCACGAGTGCTTTGCAGACGAAGTCTTTGTCTTATAGTTCTGTGGGTACCAAACGGTTCTTGTTAACGTGGTGTTTCCTGTAGAACATTTGCATCTTTTGGGTTTCAATAATTATCAACTGGTCCAAAACTTTTGAGTTCATTTACATGTCATTCCCCCATCAGTGTAAGTGCGCACTTTTCTAAAGTTTTTCTTAGATGGGTCACGGGGCTGTTCATGTAAACATTGTGCAGTAAAAATTACTGACTGTAATCTTGTGCCTTCAGCATGATCATTATTTCCATAACAATTATTTTTCAGACAGACAGGCTTTTGAACAATGTGAATATGCTTACAATATTATAGTATATACGTTACAGGTTCCAGAAGGAAAATTTCCATCGAGAGCCTCGGATCAGCAATTGCGATGCCACGTTCGATAAAAAAAAAATTCTATCTTCTCAACTCCATTACAGAAAAGGGGAGGTTACATACTACAGAACAATAAGTAAATCAGAGGCCCAGTTTTGCTGTTTCATTTACTATGTGTGTCTGTGTTTAGTTATTACTGAAGGATAGCCAGATTGCGTCACGATGTTTCTTATGAGTCAATATTCATAAAGAAAAAAATGATAATTCCTTCAGAGCATGGGTACTTTTATGTCTATTAGCTCAGTTCTATGAAATTTACGGGCAGCATACAAGGTGCACTGATTGTCTGGTCAATGGCCTGACACTTAAGTCCTCCAGCTGGCGTGAGAAACTGGGGTCGTCAGTATGCTGGGACATGACAACGTGGGCATTGTTGGCTGTGGCGGCGGAGCCAACGTGGAGAGCGCCATCCTCATGTCTGAGTCTAATGAAACTGTTGCTGGTATTCGTGGGCGCAAGTTATATCGGTGAGGATTTGAGAGTGGCAATGGTGGTCCAGTTTGTAGGTGTGGGTGGAACTGGTTTGTATGATGGCGCTCCAAAGCATTTGTGGTGCTCTGATAAATTTCGGGGCCCTTTGGTTTTAAATAATATCGTTGGTGTCATGTGTCTTTCATTCTGTACGAGCACGCCCATACTGCCGTGAAAGGCGGGTACTTCCTTGAGTGACATGCCTGGGGATCTCAGAGCTATGGGACGAGGAGATGGAGGAGCATGCAAGATTGTCTCCATGGGAGAGCTAAGAGCTTCACTCGGGGGAGGGGGGGTGGGTTAGTCCTGGATGGGAGTGGACCTGTACATACTCACGAGCATCGTGAGAACTGCTGGTGTTGTGCAATGCTGCTATTGCGGCCAATGCTTTCAACATTTGCTGCTTAAACGTTATAACGAAACCGGTTGTACTGGGTCATGTGGACTACCCGATACAGCGGGTTTCGTGGTATGCCATACGCGATATAGCAGATGTGGGTAGTGTACAAGGAAACTTAGTGAATAAGGTCACTTAGTGCAATAGTGTGAAATAGTTGTAACGAAACTGTTAAACTGTGTTACAGACCGTTCTTAATCAGGTAAAGTTATGTACAGTTAGGATAACTCATTATCACTTTGATACGAATATCGGGATGTTTTGAGGAGAAATAACAAATTCTGGAAACAGTGTTAATAATGTATCAATGTTAGAAACCCTTTTCATTGGTTTTATAATTATAATTCAATTAGTAAAATTTATTGTTTACCTTAACGCAAATTAACTGTGTAAAGCATTAATTTTCGAAAAGCTTATCTTACATATCTTTGTAAGTCAGAAAAACAAAAAAAACAAAAACAAAAAAATAGCTCTAAGCAATATGGGACTTGACATCTGAGGTCATCAGTCCCCTAGAACTTAGAACTACTTAAACCTAACTAATCTAAGGGCATCACACACATCCATGCCCGAGGCAGGATTCGAACCTGCGATCGTAGCGGTCGCCCGGTTCCAGACTGAAGCACCTAGAACCACTCGGCCACTCCGGCCGGCCAGAAAAACATTCTTATGGAAATTACGAACTAAAAATCTGTAATTAAACTTGTAATTAATGTTTCTGGAACATTCTATAGAGAAATTCAGTGCAGTGTCCACATATTACGAAAGCTAGAGAAGATTAAACTAGAGACGTAACCTGATTCAGAAGGATAATTTGTATCATAAATAATGTTAGAAGAACGATTCCTTAATTTTTCGTAACACGATTTAAAGATTTTGTGATGTACGTAATTATTCCCCATCTTAGCCTTTTAATGTTGTAAAAAAGTCATTTTGAACGTTTTAATTGTAATTTTGATGTTGTAGAAATATTACCAGCTCAAAATTGTTTCGTAAAATCGCATAATTAATTACGTAAAGATGTTCGGGAATCTTCTGGACTGAATAATAAGAACATAATTGTTAACTGAATGTATGTTTCAATACTGCACTTGTAGAAGATAGTTAATTTCGGAATAATGCATTATAAATGTACTTGTTTTAATTTCTACTAAAACTCTGTAAGGTCAGTTTTTTCTGGATTAACTTATTGCAATCTTAAGATTAAACATGAAGTAACATAACAACGTCAAAGAACGTAATTGTTAAAAGATGTATAAATACACCTTTTCCAAGGCCTTGGAGGGGTGTGGAGTGCCATTGGAGTACTATCTGGTGTGTTCCGGTGCATGAAAAGTTGTGACAAATAGGCAAGTGTTGTCAACAGATTAATTGGTGTACGTCTGATAGTGACCCAAGACTTTCTGTAGCGAAGCTGTCACCTCTAGAAATGTAAAATATGGTACGATCGGCTGTACTATGTTAAACCTGAATTGATGGGATTGGAGCTGGTATGAGAAGTTACGTTAGGTTTCACTTTGGAGCTGGGTTTCTGGACCTGGCTACGTTTTAACGTCCAAACCAGGTACTCCGCTTCGCTATTGGAGGATAGGTGAAATGACGGAATAATGTGGTTTATGTCATTTGATGTACAGAATTCGTTAAAGGACGTGGCCATGATGTGAATCCCATTGTCTGATACTACAGTTTTGGAAAGCCGTTCGTTGTTTAGACTGTCCACTAGCGCATGTATTTTGGCGTCGTTGTGGAGGACGGAGGCGTCCATGTCTGTTAGTCACATAGAGCCCAGTCCAAATGAGTACAATGCCAAAGTCGATGGGAGAGTGGGCTAGGAGTCAAAGATTTGGGTGGTGTTGCCTGCTGCCGAGTACAAGCTTAACTGTGCGTATTGGCTTGCACATCCTTGGCTAAACCAGGACTGTATGACATTCATCTGCGACATTTTGCAATGCCTAGGATGATAGTAGTTTGAAACGTGAGGCTGCAGGGCGTTTAAAAAGAAGATATAGTGTCTTTTTGCAGCAGAATCTATTAGGAGGACAATGTACATGACTGACAGAACTTAATGTCATGTGGGACAAAGCGTGGACCTCTTCGTTTTTGTTCTCTGAAATACCTGTCGGCCGCCCACGGAAAAGAGAGCGCATGACTTGTCACAGGACCTGGTTGCAGTGCTTGTCTGCAGCCATTCGAGCAGCCGTTAGGGGAAATCCTTCCAGGGTCTTTGTCCGTTCGGAGGCTGTGTGGAAAGATAATATTTCCTACTTGTCAAAGGCTGGGTCTGGTCCTGCGGGAAGGCGAGATAGAGCATCCGCATTTGCGTGTTGCCCTGCTGAACTTATTGTCATCACTGTAGTGAGTTAGCCGGCCGCTGTGGCCGTACGGTTCTAGGCGCTTCAGTCTGGAACCGCGTGGCCGCTACCGTCGCAGGTTCGAATCCTGCCTCGGCCATGGATGTGTGTGATGTCCTTAGGTTAGTTAGGTTTAAGTAGTTCTAAGTTCTAGGGGACTGATGACCACAGATGTTAAGTCCCATAGTGCTCAGAGCCATTTGAACCATTTTGTAGTGAGTTAGGAAAAGTGCCCACCGTTGGAGCCATTATGCTGTCCATTAGACTGGAACGCGGTTTGTGGTCCGTAATTAAAGTGAAGTCAAGCTCAAATAGGTAAATACGGAAATTTTTAACTGCAAATGCAATCGCTAATGCTCTTTTTTCCATGAGTGAGTAGTTCTTTTGAGCTGGTGTCAGCGTCTTTGACGCTTAGGCCCTGGGTTGTTCAGTATCGTTATCATTCCTACGTCGCAGCTCTGCAGCAGAGCCATATGGAGAGGCATCTGCACAGAGAACTAATGGACGTGATTTGAAAATGGTGTAAGGCAGGATGCTGTGTGCGCTTCAGTTGTGTGGAGGTGCGCTCACAGACAGCAGGACAACTGTGCTGAATGCTTTTCTTCCACTTGAATGATATGGGCCGCTTATGGGGGAACTTATCCCAAAAGACTTTATTGCTCTTTTAAGCTTAGGCGGTTAGCTGGAGAGCTAATAACTGTGACATCATGAAAAGTATCTGGAGTTATGTGTTTAGCAAATGCCCAACGAATTTCACTTGCTAATGGAAAAAACGTGGATTTGTCGAAGTGGTATTTTAACCCTTCCTCAATGTAGCAAATGCATTGAGGTGACGAAAGTCTTCTTATACCTCCCAGTACCACGTTGGGCTTACTTTTGCCAGAACATTCTTCAAACTAATCATGAACAATTTTGGCCCAGTGAGATGTTTTGATACATTCAGTCCTCGAACGATTGTAAATAGTCTCCGCGTAGCCGAACGTAACCATTCCCAGTAATGATCGGTTCAGCTGGACCAGAGGAGCCAGCCCCATAAGCACAGCGCACATCATTATGTAGCCCACCACCAGCGTGCAGAGTACCTGTTGACATTGGGTCCATTGCTTCACAGGGTCTGAACTACACTCCAACCCTACTATCAACTCTTACCAGCCACGGTTTACCAGTCGTCTAGAGTCCAACCTACATGGTTACGAGCCCAGGAGCAGCGCGGCAGGCAAAGCCGTACTCTTAGCATTCGCGTCTGTCGTCTGCTGCCATGGCGCATCAGCACCAAATTTCGACACACTGTACTTACGGATACGTTTTTCTTATGTTCCACATTGATTTCTGCGCTTATTTCACACAGTGTTGCTTCTCTCTTCACACTGACAATTTTACTCAAATACTGCTGTTCTCAGTCGTTAAGTGAAGGCCATCGGCCACTGCGTTGTCCGTAGTGAGAGGTAGTGCCTTAAATTTGGTATTACCGGCGCACACTTGACACTGTGGAGCTCGGAAAATTGAATTCCCTAATGAATTACGAAATGAAATGCCCCGTGTGTCTAGCTGCAACTACAATTCCGAGTTCAAACTCTGTTAAATCCCACTGAGCGGCCATGTTCACTCAGGACACCTTTTATACCTTTTGTATGCGGTGATATCGCCATTTTTGTATATGCATATAAGCATCCCATGACATTTGTCACCTCATTGTAGTCTACAAAGGTTTCACAGGTGTTCCTGATGCACAGCATTCGTGACAAGTCTTGTTGATAGTTAGTACAGGCAAGTAAGGCCATGGTTAACAGTTATAGAAATTTCTGAAAGATCACAGGAGCTATAATAATGAGAACGTCAATAAACTACTATGAACAGCGTAGTGAGCGCTTTATTGTAGTCAAGATAGAAACGAAGTCCACACACACCACAGTAGTACAAGTTTATATACCAGCTAGTTCCGCAGATGATGAAGAGAATGAAGAAATGTATGATATGATAAAAGAAATTATTCAGATAAGGGAGAGAAAATTTAGTAGTCATGGTCGGCTGGAATGCGACTGTAGGAAAAGGAAGAGAAGGAAAAGTATTAGGTGAATATTGACTGCGGGTAAAGAATGAAAGGGGAAGGCACTTGGTAGAATTTTGCACAAACCATAGCTTTATTATAGCTAGTACTTTGTTTAAGAGTCATGAAAGAAGGTTTTATACACGAAAGACACCTGAAGAGAATGGACGGTTTCAATTTGATTATATAATGGGAAGGCAGGGGATTCGGATTCAGATTTCCAAAGTCAGAGGTGGACTCTGACTACAATTTGTTGGTTATGAATTGTAGATTAAAATTGAAGAAACTGCAAAAAGGCAGCAATTTAAGGAGATGGGGCCTGGAGAAACTTAGAGAACCAGATGTTATTGAAATTTAAGAGGGAGCTATAGGGAACGATTGACAAGAACAGGGGAAAGGAAAACAGTAGAAGAAGAATGGGTGGTTTTGAGAAAAGACGTAGTGAAGGCAGCAAAGGATCAAGTGGTTAAAAAAGCCGAGGGCTTAAAGATATCCTTGGGTAACACAAGAGATATTGCATTTAACTGATGAAAGGAGAAAACATAAAAATGCAGTGAATGAAGTAGTCTAAAATATGAATTTGACAAGAAGTGAAAAATTGCTAAGCAGGAATGGGTAGAGGACAAATGTAACAATTTAGAAGCATATATCACTAGGGGAAAGACAGATACCACCTAAAGGCAAATTAAAGAGATTTTTGGAGGAAACAGAATCTACTGTCTGAATATCAAGAGCTCAGGTGGAAAACGAGTCTTAAGCAAAGAAGGGAAAGCAGAAAGGTGGGAGGAGTATATAGAGGATCTATACAATGGAGATGTAATTGAGAGCAGTATTTTGGAAACGGAAGAGGACGTAGATAAAGATGAGATGGGAAATATGATACTGGGTGAAGAATTTGACAGGGCGTTGAAAGACCTAATTCGAAACAAGGCCCTGTGAGCAGACAACATCCCATTACAACTACTGACAGTCTAGCGAGAGTCAGCCAAGACAAAACTCTTCCATCAGGTGAGCAAGATGTATGAGACAGGCGAAGTACCTTAGACTTCAGGAAGAATATAATAATTCCAATTCCATAGAAAACAGGTGCTGGCAGGTGTGAATGTTACCGAGCTATTCGTTTAATAAGTCATAGTTACAAAATCCTAACATGAATTCTTTACAGAAGAATGGAAACACTGGTAGAAGCCGACCACGGGCAAGATGAGTTTGGATTCCGTCGAAATGTAGGAATACGCGAGGCAATTCTGACCCTACGAGTTATTAAAAGACAGGTTAAGAAAAGAAATCTACGTTAATAGCGTCTGGAGACACAGAGAAAGCTTTTGATAAAGTTGACTGGAATATTCTCTTATAAATTCTAAAGGTGTCAAGTGTAAAATACTGGGAGGAAAAGGTTACAATTTGTACAGCAGATATAGAAGTCAACGGACAGGAAAGGGAAGCAGTAGTTGAGAAGGAAATGAGACAGGGTTGTAGCCTATCTCCGAATTTATTCGAGCTGTATATTGACCAAGCAGTAAAGGAAACACTTGAAGTAGTAGATGAGGTTTGCTATTTGGACAGCAAAGCAACTTACGATGTAAAATGTAGACTGGCAATGGCAACGAAAGCGTTTCTGAAGAAGAGAAAATTATAAACATCGAGTGTAGATTTAAGTGTCAGAAAGTATTTTCTGAAAGTTATTGTATAGAGTATTAGTATGGAGTATAGCCTTGTATGGAAGTGGAACGTGGACGATAAACGGTATAGATAAGAAGAGAATATAAGCTTTTGAAGTGTGGTGATACAGAATAATGCTGAAGATTAGATGGTTAGATCACGAAACTAATGAGGAGGTACTGAACTGAAATGTGGAGAAAAGAAATTTGTGGCATTCCCTGACTAAAAGAAGGGATCGGTTGGTAGGACACATTCTGAGACCTCAAGGGATCACCGAGGGAAGCGTGGCGGGCAAATATTGTAGAGGGAGACCAAGAGATGAATACACTAAGCAGGTTCATAAGGAAGTAGGCTGCAGTAGTTATTTGGAGATAAAGAGGCTTGCACAGGATAGAGTAGCATGGAGAGATGCATCAACCAGTCTTCGGACTGAAGACCACAACAACAAGAGATCTCTAAAGACAAGAGCATGTATTTGTATGAGCTGAACCACGATGATTTGCGACTCCTCATCAAGTGAAATTAACAAATATGCATCGGGGAGGTCGATCTTAGTAAAATAGTCTTCTCCTGATACAGTTCGGCTTAATGGCTGTCAATCAGGAGACCAGAACGGGCCTTCCCCTGCGGTAACAGGGCACAAAGTTTGGTCTCAGGAAGTTATGAGCGTAGAGATCTGTGGTACATCACATCCCAGCTTCGAATATAGAAGGGAATGCAGCACAGGGCTATTAAGTTTCTGGAAGTGAACATTGTCAGAGATAATCTGAGCTTCATCTGAGATGGAGAATCCATCCAATGATATGGCGTCCAGGCTAAAAATGTTTCCAGCTGAGTAACTGTCAGCAAAAATATGCGTTATCAGCCCTGTGATGTACTTTTAGGCTGTTGCGATTATGAATTGACCCCGGAGAGGAACTGAACTGTCTCCATATCCTATCACAGCTGGCGTGCATAAACAAGAACTGTCTGTTGTTCCAGATTAGAGTGTGGACACACCTGGTCCACTGCCTGTTCCCCACATGTATCCACATGCATTCCTCTTTACAGCAGTCGCAGCAATTGCACAGGAGGATGTAGATGTCCTCATATTGTTGATCACATAGTTTGTGCAGACCACACCATAAGCTGCTAGGAGGAAAAGAACTTGGCACATGTGCACGGCTCAAATAAGTTTTTTAATTAGAAATGGTTTTGTTATACGTAAGGCCCCTTTATTTAGATACTAGTTTGGATGGTGGTGTGGACTGGAACAATGGGCTATGTGTACTCACCACTGCTAGGTGGAGTAAGGCGTGGTATTTTTTTGTGTATCAAACGTCTGCCAACAGTGCACTCTCAGAGTGCATGAACATGCATTAGGAGTTGCATAGCAGTGCTTGTTGCGGAAGGATGACTATCATGGTGGCAGCAGCAAGTAGTGTAGAGGCTGACCAGCACTGACACAGCACAGAAGATACCCACTTGAAATTTGCTTGTTTTAGTAATGGGCTCAGCTCTCCTATTCCTAACACAGTGGTGGTAATGGGATAGCACAGGTGTGGTATATTAGACACATCGTGGGTATGTACATAACTGTCTGCAAGAAGGCTGATACTTGGAACCTTTTTGATTTCTTGCTATTATTTCAAGTACTTAAGGAAATTTCATAGTGATGTCATATTGCGTAGACCATTGTTTTTAATACCCTAATAGTGCAGGGAAAAGTTCCTTACAGTGAAACATAGACTCACCACATAGAAAGAGTGTATTTGTTTGAATAATACAGTGTGATGATTGTGATAAGATTTAAAGTCTCGTATTTACATATATCTTTGAATGATGAACTTTAAAAGTGAATATTTGGAAATCTGGGAGAAACTCAGCGAAAGTGCCGCAAACTGCCACGAATTGTGAACAGCAAAGGAAAGTTGAGATGATGGAAAGCCAATGCAAAACTTTGATTAATAGCTCTATGAGAAAAATTCGCAAAGTATGTGCTAAATAACAATTGTACTTTCCATAACAATTATAAATCACCCAACTGCCTTAAAGTTGTCTTCTTCTACTGGCATACAGAGCATGAATTACAAGTCCACCTCATGATGCTGGCTGCCTTACTTGAAGAGTGACGTAGGGGGATGGTAGTACAGGTAAAATTCCACATATAGGATAATGCAGCCAGGCTAGCGGTGGAGGGGAGATAGCCATCTTTGGGATCATAAATTACAGTAATTAAGATTAGGTCAAAAGCATCTGGCCATAAATTGTACTTCCATGAACATTACTAAGAGCGTTCATACCCAGTTTGTTTGTGTTCTCATAAACTACACTTGGATAAACGTAACAAGGCCAACGGCCTTGATGCAGTGATAACACCATTTCCTGTCAGATCACCGAATTTAAGCACTGTCTGGCTGGGCTAGCACTTCGATGAGTAGCCATCTGTTCTGCCCATAGCTGTTGGCAAGTGGGGTGCACTCAGCCCTTGTGAGGCAAACCGAGGGGCTACTTGATTGAGACGTAGCGGCTCCAGTCTTTTAGTGACATATCTCGTAGTGACATACGGCAGGGAGAGCGGTGTGCTGACCACATGGCCCTCCATATCGGCATCCAGTGATCCCCGTGGGCTGGGGATGGCTTGGCGGCCGGTCGGTACCGTTGAGCCTTCCAAGGGCTTTTCGAACAGCGTTAGTTAGTATAAACGTAAAAATTGAACAGTTTATTTACATAAGGACATTAGGCCAAGCGGCCAGGTTGCTTATGTAAGGAGAACAGCGCTCCCTTCGCGGGCAGAATGCCATCTGGTCACTATTCATGATGTTGATTACCTGGTCGAGGCTGATATCTTTGACTTGAGGTTACTGTACTGTCTCGACCTCTTATATAGTCAGTATATTTCCTAAATAATTATAAACACAGTTGTTTAATGTAAGGAGTTTTGTATGTAATGTTTAAGATTAACAAATAGTGTGTACGGTTATACCCTGACCAAGGGCATCAGCAGTGGTGAAGTTTTTATCTAATATCACTATGGTGGTTCTGCACAGAATGTTTGTACAGTTACTCTTTGTTGGTAAAGATGAGTCGTTCTGATTAACATTTTAGTGCTTCTGATTTGTAACTGTGGCAAGTCGTTCAGTTGTTTATCCAGTGACATTTTAACTTTTTCTTGGAGCTATTTTTCGTGCATGAGCCGATGGTATAATTTCATTTTGTGAAATTTTGCAATTGGTAATATAGTTTGTTAAATAGGCTAGAGTATGGCTTGACTGTGTTATTGCCAGGTATAGGCAGTATTCTGTAGCCCTGGTCTATTCTGTAGTTGTGGTGAGAACTGACAGTCTATATATGTTGTTAAACATAGTGCATAAGTAGTGACAGACAAGTGAATGCGTAACCCCACTGACAATATACTTTTATTGATTACTAACCAACATACTTCGTAGTATCATCGAAGACTCCATGCTTTTCATTCAGTTCCATCGAAACCGGTTGAAACTGATAGTGGAATAATGCGTGCAACTTCAGAAATGTTACTATTCACACAACCAATTTCTTCGCGTGCTCCCTCCCTGCAAATTTGGCATCAAGTGCTTCTGGATGTACAGAACAATGAATCTCGTCCGTTGTTCAGTGTACGTTTTATGGCTTCTTACAGTCAGCTAAAACCTTAAAGTCTTTCTACATGGAATTATAATGTCATTTCATAGAAAATTTGCTGTATCTGTCTATGCATGTAGATTTTGAGAATTGTCATTCCACTCTCTGTCATTCCCCTTCAGCTTTAAAGTTTTTTTTCAGTTTTAAAGGGTTTAAAAGTTGTTAAAAAAAGCCTCTGGATCTGCGAACGTCCTTCATATCATGAACAAATACCAGTAACACTACGTATCTGCCGAAGACAGACCGCATTACTAAATGAAATCTTGCACTATACCGGCTACCTCAGGTATGGACCGAGCAAAAGTGAGACAGGCTGAGCTTCGGTCCACATGCACTTTGGGGTACCTCCTGTCGAGCCCTACTGTAACAGTAATCGTGTAACATCCTGTATATGTATGATTTTGGTCTATAAGTTTTGGTCATGTTCACATCACACTGGAGGAAAAAAATGCGTAGAATGGAGGAACGGTTTTCGACTAACTGACTAATGTATAATATTGCAGCACATACTGCTAGCTTTTGTGCTGGGCATCGGTTAAGGAGGCTGAGAAATGTGATTCAACGATTGCGAGAATTAAATACAACGGTTAGAGTACTACTTCTTTTTGAATCTTTGTTGCCGGCATAGAGTTGCCGGAGGGGAGGCTGCAGAGGTTGCCCTTTGCAGCCCTGACTTATGCAAGCGCACAAACAGCTGAATACTAGACGCAGGTCTCGGCACTGGCTTGTCATCACCTCCGCCGCCCCATCCTGCCGGTAACGGTGTCTGTGATCCTATTAGGCTTAGCGGCCACGTAGCCTGCTACCAGTGCATCAGCGTCTGCGATCGCAGCGCCGCCATGTGCCAGCACCCAGGAACTGGCCGCCACAAATGCGTCGGAATGTGAGCACACTGCCTTCTCTATTTCTAACAAATTGTAGTGACCATGTCAGTGAGTTACAAACTGAACCACTCAACTCGTACAGATACGTTGCTGTAATAATTTGTGGGGACATGGATAGACTCCATCATAGTAAGAGAAGGTGACAGATTTCACTTTATTAGCAGGACACTGAGGAAACGCAGTGATTCTACAAAAGAAGACCCTCACAAAAAGCTTGTGCGTTTCATTTCTTTTTATTCGTCAGTGTCCTGACTGGTTTGATGCGGCCCGCCACGAATGCACGTCCTGTGCCTACCTCTTCATCTCAGTGTACCACTTGCAACCTACGTCCTCGATTACTTGCTGGATTTATCCCAATCTCGGTCTTCCTGTGCTCTTTTTACCCCCTATAGCTCCCTCTAGAACCATGTAAGTTATTCTTTGATGTCTTGACAGATGTTATATCATGCCGATTCTGTAGAGAACCTCCCGCTTTCTTACATCATCGGTCCACCTAATTTTCAACGTTCTCCTGTAGCACCACACCTGAAATGCTTCTATTCTCTTCTGTACCGGTTTTCTTACAATCCATATCTCACCGCCATACAATGCTGTGCTAGAAATTACATTCTCAGATTTTTCTTTCTCAAATTAAGACCTGTGTTTGAAAATAGTAGACTGCTCTTGACCAGGAATGCCCTTTTTACCAGTTTCAGTCTGCTTTGTAAGTCCTCCTTGTTCCGTTCGTCCTGGGTTATTATGTTGCCTAGATAATAGAGTTCTTTAAATTCACCTTCTCCGAATCACCGGTTGTGATGTTAAGTTTCTCGCTGATCTCACTTCTGCTGATACTCATTACTTTGTCTTTCTTCAGATTACTCTCAATCCTTATTCTGTACTCAGAAGATTGTAAATTTCTATCAGCAGATCCCGAAATCCTTCTGCGCTTTCACTGAGGATAACTAAGTCATCAGCGAGTGTTAACATTGATATCATCTCACGCTCAGTTTTAATCTCACGCTCGTGTCTTTCTGTTACTTCTGTCATTGCTTCTTCAACGTTCCGACTGAATAGCAGGGGTGAAAGATTATGTCCCCGTCTTACACACTTTTTAATCCATGCAGTTCGTCCTTGGTCTTCCACTCTTGTTGTTCCCTCTTCGTTCTTGTACACGTCGTGTATTACCCGTCCTTCACTATAGCTTACCCCTACTTTTCCAGGAATTTCTACATCTACATCTACATACATACTCCGCAATCCACCATCGGTGCGTGGCGGAGGGTATCTCGTACCACAACCAGCACCTTCTCTCCCTGTTCCACTCCCAAACGGAACGAGAGAAAAATAATTGCCTATATGCCTCTGTACGAGCCCTAATCCCTCTTATCTTATCTTTGTGGTCTTCACGCGAAATTTAAGTTGGCGGCAGTAAAATTGTACTGCAGTCAGCCTCAAATGCTGGTTCTCTAAATTTCCTCAGTAGCGATTCACGAAAAGAACGCCTCCTTTCCTCTAGAGACTCCCACCCGAGTTCCTGAAGCATTTCCGTAACACTCGCGTGATTAACAAATCTACCAGTAACAAATCTAGCAGCCCACTTCTGAATTGCTTCTATGTCCTCCCTCAATCCGACCTGATAGGGATCCCAAACGCTCGAGCAGTACTCAAGAATAGGTCGTATTAGTGTTTTATAAGCGGTCTCCTTTACAGATGAACCAAATCTTCCTAAAATTCTACCAATGAACCGAAGACGACTATCCGCCTTCCCCACAACTGCCATTACACGCTTGTCCCACTTCATATCGCTCTGCACTGATACCCCCAAATATTTAATCGACGTGACTGTGTCAAGCGCTACACTACTAATGGAGTATTCAAACATTACAGGATTCTTTCTCCTATTCATCTGCATTAATTTAAATTTATCTACATTTAGAGTTAGCTGCCATTCTTTACACCAAGCACAAATCCTGTCCAAGTCATCTTGTATCCTCCTACAGTCACTCAACCGCGACACCTTCCCATACACCACAGCATCATCAGCAAACAGCCGCACATTGCTATCCACCCAATCCAAAAGATCATTTAAGTAGATAGAAAACAACAGCGGACCTACCACACTTCCCTGGGGCACTCCAGATGATACCCTCACCTCCGATGAACACTCAGCATCTAGGACAACGTACTGGATTCTATTACTTAAGAAGTCTTCGAGCCATTCACATACTTGGGAACCAATCTCATATGCTCGTACCTTAGTGTCTACAGTGGGGCACCGAGACAAACACTTTCCGAAGTCAAGGAATATGGCATCCGTCTGATACCCTTCATCCATGATTCGCAAGATATCATGTGAAAAAAGGGTGAGTTGCGTTTCGCAGGGGCGATGCTTTCTAAAGCCGTGCTGATGCATGGACAGCAACTTCTCTGTCTTAAGGAAATTCATTATATTCTAACTGAGAATATTTTCGAGAATCCTGCAACAAACCGATGTTAAGGATATTGGTCTGTAATTTTGAGGATCCGTCCTTCTACCCTTCTTATATACGGGCGTCACCTGCGCTTTTTTCCAGTCGCTCGGGACTTTACGTTGGGCAAGAGATTCGCGATAAATGCAAGCTAAACATATAGCACAACTTTACATTGTCGAACGCTTTTTCCAGGTTGAAAAATCTTATGAACATGTCTGGATTGTTCTTCAGTCTTGCTACCATTATCGACCACAAAGTCATAATTGCCTCTCTGGTACAGTTACTGTTCTTTAAGTCAAACTGATCGTCATCGATCAGATGCTCAGTTTTATTTTCCATTCTTGTGTACATTATTGACTCTTCGATAATCCGCGCACTCGTTGGCTCTTGCAGTCTTGGGAATTGTATGGATTATGTTTTCCGAAAGTCTGGTGCTATATCGCCATTCTCTTACATTCTACATACTAACTTGGATAACCATATTTAGCCACTTCCCCCAATGATTATAGAAACTCCGATGGAATGTTAGCTACACTATGTGATCAAACGTATACGGACACCTGGCTGAAAATGACTTACAAGTTCGTAGCGCTCTTCATTGGTAATGCTGGAATTCAATATGGTATTGGCCCACCCTTACACTTGATGACAGCTTCCACTCTTGCAGGCATACGTTCAGTCAGTTGCTGGAAGGCTTCTTGGGGAATGGCAGCCCATTCTTCATGGAGTGCTGCACTGAAGGGAGGTACTCATGTCGGTCGGTGAGGCCTGGCACGATGTCGGCGTTCCAAAATATCCCAAAGGTGTTCTGTAGGATTCAGGTCAGGACTCTGAGCACTGCAGTCCATTACAAGGATGTTATCGTCCTGTAACCACTCCGCCACAAGCAGTGCATTATGAACAGGTGTGTCGAAAGACGCAGTCGCCAACCCCGAATTGCTCTTCAACAGTGGGAAGCGAGAAGGTGCTTAAGACATCAATGTAGCTTGTGATGTGATAGTGCCACACAAAACAACAACGGATGGAATTCTCCCCCCCCCCCCTCCCCCGCAATGAAAAACACAACCACATCATTACACCACCACCTCCGAATTTTAATGTTGGCACTACACACACTGGCAGATGACGTTCACCGAGCTTTCGCCATACCCATATCCTGCCATCGGATCACCATATTGTGTACCGTGATTCGTCAATCCACACAACGTTTTTACATTGTTCAATCGTTCAATGTTTACGCTCCTCACGCCAAGCGAGGCGTCGTTTGGCATTTACCGGCGTGATGTGTGGTTTATGAGCAGTCACTCGACCATGAAACCCAAGTTTTCTTATCTCTATCATAGTAGTAGCAGTGGATCCTGATGCAGTTTGGAATTACGACACTCTTCAACTGTCTGCGGTCTCTGTCAGTCAACAGACTAGGTCGGCCTGTACGCCTTTGTGCTGTATGCGTCCCTTCACGTTTCCATTTCACTATCACATCGGAAACAGTGGACCTAGGGATGTTTAGGAATCTGTAAAGCTTGCGTACAGACGTATGACACAAGTGACACCCAATCACCTGACCACGTTCGAAGTCCATGAGTTCCGCGGAGCGCTCCATTCTGCTCTCTCAAGATGTCTAATGACTACTGGGGTCGCTTATACGGAGTACCTGGCGTCAAATACGAAGAACATATTTTTTTATGTGTCCAGATATTTTGGATCAGATATTGTTTGTCTATTGCCTTATTTAAGTCTTCCAAAGCTCTTGAAAATTCTGATTCTGGTACTGGATCCCTTATCTCTTCCGTATCTAGTCCTGTTCCTTCTTCTGTCACGTCATCAGGTAAGTCCTGCCCATCATAGTCTTATTACCAAGCAGGAGTGCGTACTGATAGGGTATTCAGAGGGCAGCAGTGATGGTCACTACTATAATCACGGAGGAGCCCCACTGAAATACTGAAAAATCGGAAAGGTCAGATGTGTTGAAATAGATGCAAAGTACGAATTTGAAGATCCAATATGAAAGGAGGAATCGATGAGTACACCACTACCCCCTACGTATCACTCCCGTAGGTAGAACAGAAACTGTGCACGAACGGCGGTTAAATGCGATAAACAGCTTGAAAAGAATTTTGCACCACCTATATATTTGAAACTGTGTGCAGGGAGTGAACGTATGACTTGTGTGAAGTTTTTAAAGAATGAGAGAGGTACTGCCGCAAGTGAAACTACACTCCTGGAAATGGAAAAAAGAACACATTGACACCGGTGTGTCAGACCCACCATACTTGCTCCGGACACTGCGAGAGGGCTGTACAAGCAATGATCACACGCACGGCACAGCGGACACACCAGGAACCGCGGTGTTGGCCGTCGAATGGCGCTAGCTGCGCAGCATTTGTGCACCGCCGCCGTCAGTGTCAGACAGTTTGCCGTGGCATACGGAGCTCCATCGCAGTCTTTAACACTGGTAGCATGCCGCGACAGCGTGGACGTGAACCGTATGTGCAGTTGACGGACTTTGAGCGAGGGCGTATAGTGGGCATGCGGGAGGCCGGGTGGACGTACCGCCGAATTGCTCAACACGTGGGGCGTGAGGTCTCCACAGTACATCGATGTTGTCGCCAGTGGTCGGCGGAAGGTGCACGTGCCCGTCGACCTGGGACCGGACCGCAGCGACGCACGGATGCACGCCAAGACCGTAGGATACTACGCAGTGCCGTAGGGGACCGCACCGCCACTTCCCAGCAAATTAGGGACACTGTTGCTCCTGGGGTATCGGCGAGGACCATTCGCAACCGTCTCCATGAAGCTGGGCTACGGTCCCGCACACCGTTAGGCCGTCTTCCGCTCACGCCCCAACATCGTGCAGCCCGCCTCTAGTGGTGTCGCGACAGGCGTGAATGGAGGGACGAATGGAGACGTGTCGTCTTCAGCGATGAGAGTCGCTTCTGCCTTGGTGCCAATGATGGTCGTATGCGTGTTTGGCGCCGTGCAGGTGAGCGCCACAATCAGGACTGCATACGACCGAGGCACACAGGGCTAACACCCGGCATCATGGTGTGGGGAGCGATCTCCTACACTGGCCGTACACCACTGGTGATCGTCGAGGGGACACTGAATAATGCACGGTACATCCAAACCGTCATCGAACCCATCGTTCTACCATTCCTAGACCGGCAAGGGAACTTGCTGTTCCAACAGGACAATGCACGTCCGCATGTATCCCGTGCCACCCAACGTGCTCTAGAAGGTGTAAGTCAACTACCCTGGCCAGCAAGATCTCCGGATCTGTCCCCCATTGAGCGTGTTTGGGACTGGATGAAGCGTCGTCTCACGCAGTCTGCACGTCCAGCACGAACGCTGGTCCAACTGAGGCGCCAGGTGGAAATGGCATGGCAAGCCGTTCCACAGGACTACATCCAGCATCTCTACGATCGTCTCCATGGGAGAATAGCAGCCTGCATTGCTGCGAAAGGTGGATATACACTGTACTAGTGCCGACATTGTGCATGCCCTGTTGCCTGTGTCTATGTGCCTGTGGTTCTGTCAGTGTGATCATGTGATGTATCTGACCCCAGGAATGTGTCAATAAAGTTTCCCCTTCCTGGGACAATGAATTCACGGTGTTCTTATTTCAATTTCCAGGAGTGTATTAGGACGGGTAGTGAACGGTGTGTAGATGCTCAATTGGTAGATCGCTTGCTCGTAAAAGTCAAACATTCTGGCTTCGAGTTCCGTTTTGGCACAAAGTTGTAATCTGCCTGTGAGTTACACATCAGCGCACACACTGCTATAGATTGAAACTTCATTCCGAATTAAGGAATGTTATTCATCTTCTTCTCCTCCTGATGTTTATCCTGTCTAGTACGGTGTTCACAGCCGGCCGCTGTGGCCGAGCGGTTCTAGGCGTTTCAGTCCGGGACCGCGCTGCTGCTACGTTCGCAGGTTCGAATCCTGCCTCGGGCATGGATGTGTGTGATGTCCTTAGGTTAGTTAGGTTTAAGTAGTTGTAAGTCTAGGGGACTGATGACCTCAGATGTTAAGTTCCATAGTGCTTAGAGTCATCTGAACCATTTTGAACGGAGTTCACTTTTTCCAGGAGCCAAGGCTTTTCAGCTTGATGTCACATGATCCAATGGCGGCCGGCTTGAGATCATTCAGTGTGCCAGAAGATTTTCTTCGAAGATGCACTGCAAGTTTCAACTGGTCCCAAGCATGCTCAGTAGGGTTCACCTTTGCTGATGTCGCAGGCCATTTAATTGTTTAATTCCTACCTCCAGGATACGGGTGTTCACGAGGTGGACTCAGTGTGCTTGAAAGACGAACCCTTTAGTGACACACTGACAGCAGGGCTGGACAATAGGTAGGTGTCCCAATATTGATCAGCCAACCCTCTGTTTATCCTCGACAGAAATACCTCGCGTCTACCAATACAAGATACCAGCCCAAAACATAACTGACTTACCTCTTTGCTGAACCTAAGAGAATGCATGTGTGAGACGCATGTTGGTGGCTCGCAGCCTTCACACTCTCCCTTGACGACCGTCAACCACCAGAGAGGTCCCATTCCCGTTCGTGGCGAGAAACCATTGGACACAATGCCCCACACTGGAGTGTCGCCACCGCTTGCATCACCCTCATCCTTACGGCATATTCTTAGTATCACAGCCTTTATCCAGTGAAATGCCAACAGTCGCAGCAAACACATCTCGTTGTTATCCGTACATCTATGGAGAAGACTGGAATGCTACGTTTTTAATGTGGTAAAGAGTTTTGTTTACACTTTAAGACAAAAATGAAGGAAAAACAACGCACCACGAAAGAATTTCTCGAATGGGATGGAAGTAGGTAAATGTGATGTACATGTACAGACAAAGAAGTGTCTCCAGTTTCCGAAAATGTTTGATGATTTACTCAAGAGAAAGAGCTTCTCAAATTGAGCAACACAATAATGATTTGATCCACCTATGGCCCTTATGCAAGCAGTTATTCGGCTTGCCATTGATTTATAGAATTGTTGAATGTGCTTCTGAGGGATATCGTGCCAAATTATGACCAAGTGACGCGAGAGATCGTCCAAATCTTGAGCTTGTTGGAGGGTCATGCCCATAATGTTCCAAATGTTCTCGGTTGGGGAGAGATCAGGCCTGGAATCTTACTGAATGGAGTACAATTGTATTCAGTGATGAGTCCCGCTTCGAATTGAGCCCCGATGACCAAACGAACCGTCTCTGAAGTCGCCCAGTGGGATACCAACGTGACTATCACCCGCCCTAGGGCCCGACAGCCAGGAATAATCATTTCATAGTACGATCCCTTGGGTCGTCATCCTTACGGCACAGCGGTACGTCGACAACTTGCTACGTCACCTTTTTCTGCCATCCACGGCAAGCCATACTGGGCTCACATTTAAGCAAGATAATGCAACCAAATGTTTTATTGCTTGTCTTCATATTTACTACACCATACCATGGCCAGCATGGGCGCGATCTCTCCACAATGGAGAACTTTTGGAGTATTATGGGCAGGTCCCTCCAACCAGATACGAACTTTAATGATCTAACTTGCTGTTTGGGCAGAATTTGGCACGATGTCCTTCAGGAGGACATCCAACAACACTGTCAATCAGCGACAAGCCGAATAGCTGCTTGCACAAGGGCCAGAGGTCGATCAGTGCGTTATTGACTGGCTTAATTTGTGAAGATCTTTCTCTCAAATAAGTCAGGTCATCCATTTTGTTCTGAAATTTTAATCATTTGTTCGTCTGTAAATGTACATCACATCTACCGATTTCCGTACTAATTGGATAATTCCTTCATGGTATGTAGTCTATCTTTCTTATGGTGTATTTGACAATAATCGCTCATTTTATAAAGGTAAATATTTTGCACCAAAAGTTGTTTTACAAGCGACATGGAACAACAATATTGCAGAAATAAAGTAAACAAATAAACCCACTGAAGACAGTACAAAAAGTGCTGAAACATGTCTGTGTGAAAACAGAGTTTCTCTCCGAATTTTTCTTAGCGAGCACAAAAGTAATGACTGCAACATTCACAGGATGATTACAAGAGAAAGAACATTTTTATGTCCGGAGGTTGGACAGTAGTCTGATTTGAATGAAAGTGTTTTATCTCTCTCCCCCCCCCCCCCCTCCCTTTCGATACTTTTTTGTGTTTTATCCTCTCTCCCACCCCCCCTACGATACTTTTTTGCACAAGCACACCGCATAGTCGACAGCTATTGCTGCTTAAACAAGATACCAACAATAATAAGCACTTTTAGAATTTATTTATCAGAGTTTAATGAACTTTGTTTTGCACGTTGCAGTATGTTTGTACACGAGTCTAGAGATTATTGCGCTAAAGTAATTACATTAATAAAGGGAAAGAAAAGAAAAATTGAAAGTTAACCCACCAAACAGAAACTATAGCGGTCAGACACCATCATCACTGCCTTCATAGTCATCATCGTCACTTGAACTGTTGTCACTATCTTCACGTAGGCAACGCACTTCTGCCAAAAAATGAAGAATTATTGTGTGCTACACCTCGCTTTATCTGACCCCACGTCAGTTCAATGGAATTGTACTAACAGTGATATGGAGAACGCTCTATTGCTTCATGTCCCATTTCCGCAGATACACTAACAGGCTCATATCGGTTATAATTTGTGCTGTATTGCCTAACAATGCATAGCGATTTGGATGTCGTGTGTGTTGGATCACGACGTATGCTTCTGCTTTGCAGCCATTATAAAAAGTCAGCTTTTTGGAACTTTTGCGTTAAACATGGAGTGATAGCTTGCGTTGTCCATGACTATCACATAGAAGGAGGTCAGTAAACCATTTACTACTTTACTTATCTCTTGAAGATAATTAACACAGAATTTAGAACGAAACACCAATTCTGCTGCCTCTACGAAACCGCATTTGGCCGATCGAGCATGGCAGATGATCAGGCGTGGTCCTTCATTTAACGGGATCTTTAGCCCACTGTTTCTTTTAGAATCCTACAAGAAAACTTTTAGAGTGATTTTGATTGATCCAAGTTTCGTCGATGTAAATAGTAGGACGAGGATAATCTTCATTCTTCATCTCATGCATACTTCCTAAAAATGAGGCTCTTGCGGCTACAGTATGTTTTCTCTCCATCAAAACTCTCCGACCGTGTTTAGCTTTTCGATATCTAAAGCAACGTTTTTTAAAGTTTTATGCAAAGAAGTACTATCTACTCCACAGTCTATTTTAGCTTTTAAAAAAGCTTTAAGTTTTTTAAGTGTTAGGTATTCACCATTATCATAAAATTGTAGAACTGAGCAATGAATTGCACCCTTCTGAAAATCATCTTATTCTGTGGCAGATTTTTAACGGGTAATGCCTTTTCTTGGAGAGGAAAAGTTTGGCACTAGGGTATTTCATTTTCGAATACATTTTGAAAGATTACCGTCAAACCTCCTTGCCTAAGGACACCAGATGAAAGATGATGTCGTCAAGCCCTGAATGAAAATTGCGCAACGCATAACTGGGGAGGGGAGCTTGAGAGCGCTACCTAGAGAGCGTGCCCTTTCTGTACGATACTAGGTAAGGGGCTGGAGGGCTCACACACTGATGTGTGGGTCCCTGTATTCTATATATTTTATTTTAAATGAATTCCTTTAACTTGACTCCTATATGATTTTTAGGGTATGTTAAAGATTGATGACAATCTTTTACCTATTTATTTTAAACATTATCACTGGATTTTACAGCAACTGCAGCAATTGTTTACAGATATTACAACTTTACAACTTATAGCTCGAGTATATTATATACTAATCTGCACGCACATTTCTAAGGGCAAGACGGAATTGCGTTGGCCAAATGTATATCACCAAAGTCTCCCAATATTTTACATGGGACATCCACTATGTGAGGAGGATAACGGGCAAACTGGGGAGCAGATACATTAACACAGGGGGTCAAATTTCCGAAATTAAACGAGAACATTCATTTCCTTACACAATCCGAAGCTGGAAACAAAAGAATTAGTGCAAATATTCAAATACCTCTCTTCCTCTCGTGAACATCGAGACAGACGCACTAGGGCATGTCTGCTCACTTACCCGTCTTCTGTAACACTCTCTGAATATCGCTGGCACCCAGAGGTCTTCCTGGGCTCCGGTGGAGGGGATGGTCGAACCACTTGGCCGTGACCAACCTCTCCACCCCAAATCTTGTTACACTGGAACGTCTTTGACTTTTACCTTCCTGTGCTGTCTCTCCGATCCCCTACCCAGGAGTAAGGTTGGCACTACTATACTACAGAACAACTTCCCATTTAAGATTTGGCCACGCTTTATGGAAAGGTGTGAGGAGGATTATGAAATTTCATGTGCAGATTCACATTCACGTACAAGAAATGCAAAATACACGACACATATAAATACGTATTATGAAGCATGACACATTTCTTTCCACCCGTCCACATGGGTTCTGTTGCACCCATGGCCGGCCGCGTCGTGCAATAAAATTGGCGGCGGAGCCGCCTTCATTTGTAATTCCCGGTGCGAGCGAGCAGCGAAACCTGCTGCTTATGGAATGGAAACTACTGCACTGTTTCAATTTTTATTGGATTTCTCGCAGGTGCGTTGCACTGTTCTTGCGCAGACCCGACATGCTCCTGCGGTTGTTTTTTGCGTAGCTCTGAAAAAATGCACAAACTTTTTCTTGGCGGTTTTCCAGCGCTCTAAAAAGAATTTTACGCTTTACACACAATATTCTTAGACAGTCACTTAATACCACTTTGATTCGACATTACATACAATTTCAACGTAAACACATACACTCACACCCGTACTTTTGTTCTATAACTGCAGAAGGGCTGGATTTTGCACTGGGAGAGAGGGGAAAAGCCATTGTGGAGGGGGTGGTCACGTGAGGTGCTGAGTGCGAGACGAATGACTTTGAGCCACCTGTCCAGACTGAAAAGAGTGTAGTTTGAAAATGTACATTTGTTGCAACCTCACAACATAAAAATAAAGTTTCAAAAAAGCTAGTAACAGATGTGATCGCCCTTGAAACAGTATAAATGTAGCAAAACCGTCGTGACCTGTGTCATTACGTATGTCGTGAAGTAATTACTGCTGCGCAATTGTACCGCAGTACTGGGTCCCAGGGCGAGTGCTGGTGGTTTCTGTGCCGCGTAGTGAAGCGATGCGACGTCATGCAGGGTCAGCTGAACCTCCAACAGATGGTATGCCGTAGGCGACAGGAGTGAGGGGTCTGGAGTGGAGTTTTGACTTAAAATGACTGATGGAGCTCGCTCCGCGGCTTAAGTCTACCGCTCCTGTGGAATAACCCTGGGCTCTTGAGGAACACGAAACGTGAGGACGCTGATAGCAGCGCGTAAAGCGTGCTGCGAATGGACGATGGTAGCGTTCTCTGGTGGTTCCTACTAATGTTGAGCCTGTTAAGCAGAGTGCTTACTGTCACAATCGAGTCTAAACACGGAGTGTTCTGGCGAGCGCGTTAACTGTCTCCGAAGGAGGAGCGCCTGTGGAATTAAAGAGCGGCAACCCGCAGGATGCTTACGTCGTGGCAGAAACAGGAGTGGCCGAGTACTGCGCTCCATATAGAGGCACCAGACACTCCAAAACGGATAATGAGGAAATACAAAAAATAAACCGATGTCTTTCGGAAACTGATAAAACAGAATTTAGTGATCTTCAGGAGGTATTACAAAGCCGGAAAACCCTAAAATCTCCTAGAACGGACATTACCAACGTAGAACTTTTTAAATACCTTCAGGAAGGAGCAAAGTATAGCCTTTATATTTTTTAAAATTAGTGATGGCAGCAAAGGAAAATAGCAGTGGAATTGAAACCAGTAGCAATCAGCATTTTTAAAAGAGGAGGAAGAGCAGACTGCGGAAGTTGTAGAGTCATAAGTTTTTTAAATGTGTTATGAAAAATACATGCCAAGATAATAGCAAAAGGAATGCTAAACATCGCAGACAGCATAGTACTCGAAGACCAAACAGTTTTTCGGAAAGTAAGATCTTGCTGTTTTTATAGATGATATAATGATTCTGATAACTGGTCACATAGAAAGGGTGGGAAAAATAGGAACACCACTAAATTTGATCGAAGTTATCTGAAGTACATACACAAGAACACAGACAAATGTACAGCTCAAATCTGTAAGTATCATCCAAGGAAATTTAATAAAGGGCTGCGACAAGGGCGTAGTATTACACCGTCACTTTTTAATTTATATTTAGACAAATTTTGGAGGGAATGGAAACAACGGATTATGAAATTTCACTTCAGTGGAAGACACTTTATAAAAACTGCAATGTTTGCTTACGACCAGATGCTGATTGCGAATAACAAAGATAACTTACAGAGAGCACTGTAAGAACTATATAAGATATCAGTGCAACATAAAGTATATCGACAAATAAAGTCACGTCCATGGCATTCTAATAGCTTTAAGATGTAAATTCATATTACGAAAGAAAGTTGTTGAACAACTTAACAACTTTACATTCTTAGGGTGTAAAGTATCAAACCTTGGAGAAATTGATGCCGGAAAAAAAAGAACGAGAGATTCAATGTGATCTGTTGGCACCATGAAAAGAACGCTTAGGGGAAATGTACGAAAGCACATAGTGCTAAAATGTTATGAAGTTATAGCAGTTCTCTACGCACTATATGAAAGTTAAAACTGGACTATAGACTCTAGAACGCACAGTACACCCTAGGCAACCGAGATGAGATTTCTAAGAACAGTCCAGGGAGTAAAAAGAAGAGAAAGATTAAGAAATTAGACCATCCGGAAAAACTTACGTGAAAATATTAGGTAATACAGAAAGTAATAGAAAAAAACAAGAGAAATAATGAGCGATGAAAGTATTACAAAACAACTACAACAGTATATCCCTAAAGGAAGAAGGAACATTGGTAGAAGAAAGAAAAGATTAATAAATCAAGAGATCATAAAGAGCCAGTGGGTCTAATGCTTGTAGAAGGAGAAGAAGACAAAGACAAAGAAGAAGAAGAAGTAATTAATGAGGGAATTCCATTGAGTTAGTAAAATGAATTGGTTTTAGCAGCTATGTTTTCTACTAACAACAGACATAGTGACACTAAGAGTCGGCCCTGCTGACATATGAGCAGACCTGAAGTGTCTTCCAGGACACTCATCTAACCTGCAGGCTTTGATTCTCAAACTGAAGTTCTTTGTTTGTAAAAAAAAAAAAAAAAAAAGTTTTTAGTTTTGTTTTATTTTTAAATCTTTATTTTTTTAGGGTATCATCAATAACTCAGTTTTTAAATGAAGG
Organism: Schistocerca serialis cubense; assembly: GCF_023864345.2. NCBI lineage: Eukaryota > Metazoa > Arthropoda > Insecta > Orthoptera > Acrididae > Schistocerca > Schistocerca serialis. Next base: position 598,974,736 of record NC_064643.1, read on the forward strand.
GAACAATTTTGTTCATGTAGTTTCTAAAATTTAGTTTGTACGGAAACGACCAGTGTCAGAACACGGCGTAACGTGTAAAATACATGAAGCAATAAACAAATCTGTTTCCGGTTATCGGTGGCCATCTTACGGTAGCCTTGGTACGGCAGCCTGTCAGATGGTTTTTAAGCTGTTCTGATCGTCCCTTCAGATCGTTTAATCAGGGGCACACAGTTAACAGTGCAAACGATATGGCCTGACAATAAGCAGTAACTCACTTTAGTATTTTGCTATCTGTTTAATTCTTCTCACTTATCCTCTGCACGTGCAATACTTGTCACTTATTCATGAATAAATCAAAACAGTTTATTATGTTAAGATATTCCTGAGCATATATACCTTAATAATATTTCCTAAATGATGACACTCGGCCACAGATAGACCTATAACGAAAATACATCTTAATCTGGTGCTTAAAATACTCTTCTTCTTGCTACATTTTAGAGGAACACTGTGCGAAAATTTAGAGAACCAGCACTTGAAATTGACTGAAGAACGATTCTACTGCCGCTAACGTACATTTCGCGTAAAGACCACAAAGATAAGAGAAATTAGAGCACGCACGGAGGCATATAAAGAGCTGTTCCATCTTCCCTCTATTTTCGAGTGGAACAGGAAAGGAAATAACTAGTAGTGGTACGAGGTATCCACATCTACATATGAATGGATACTCTGCAAATCACGTTTAAGTGCCTGGAAGAGGGTTCATAGAACCACCTTCACAATTCCCTATATTCCAATCTCGTTCAGCGCTGGGAAAGAACGAACATATACCTTTCACTACGAGAACTGCTTTCCCTTATTTTATTGTGGTGATCATTTCTCCCTGTGTAGATCGGTGTCAACAAAATAATTTCGCATTCGGAGGAGAAAGTTGGTGATTGGAATTCTGTGAGAAGATTTCGTCGCAACGAAAAACGCCTTTCTTTTAATGATGTCCAACCCAAATCCTGTATCATTTCAGTGACACTCTCTCCCATATTTCGCGATAATACAAAACGTGCTGCCCTTCTTTGAACTTTTTCGATGCACTTCATTAGTCCTATCCGGTAAGGATCCCACACCGCGCAGCAGTATTCTAAAAGAGGGCGGACAAGCGTAGTGTAGGCAGTCTCGTTAGTAGATCTGTCACATTTTCTAAGTGTACTGCCAATAAATCAAAGCCTTTGTTTAGCCTTCCCCACAACATTTTCCTTCCTTCCTCCCAATTTAAGTTGTTCGTAACTGCAATTCCTAGGTATTTAGTTGAATTCACGGCCTGTCGGATTGACTGATTTATCGTGTAACAGAAGATTAACGAATTCCTTTTAGCACTCAGTGGGATGACTTCACACTTTTAGTTATTTAGGGTCTAGTCCCAATTTTCACACCATTCAGATATCTTTTGTAAATATTTTTGCAATTTGTTTTAACTTTCTGATAGCTTTATTAGTCGATAAAAGACAGCGTCATCTACAAACAACTTAGGACGGCTGCTCAGATTGTCTCCCAAATCGTTTGTATAGATAAGGAACAGCAAAGGGCCTAGAACACTTCCTTGGGGAGCTCCAGAAATCACTTGTGTTTTACTCAATGACTTTCCGTCAATTACTACGAACTGTGACCTCTCTAACAGGAAATCACGAATCCAGTTAAATAACTGAGACGATATTCCATAAGCACGCAATTTCGCTACAAGTCGCTTGTGTGGTACAGTGTCAAAAGCCTTCCGGAAATCCAGAAATACGGAATCGATCTGAAATCCCTTGTCAATAACACTCAACACTTCATGTGGATAAAGAGCTAGTTGTGTTTCACAAGAACAATGTTTTCTAAACCCATGTTGACTGTGTGTCAGCAGACCGTTTTCTTCAAGGTAATTCATAATGTTCGAACACAATATATGTTCCAGAATCATGCTGCATATCGACGTTAATGATATGGGCCTACTACATTTCTTGCTGTGACCTGTGCAACTTTCCAGTCTTTCGTCGAGCGAACGGTTGTTTGTGGTTGTAAGGTATGGAGCTAAAGGAGCAGCATACTCTGAAAGGAACCTAATTGGTATACAGTTTGGAGCAGAAGACTTGCTTTTATTAAGTGATTTAAGTTGTTTTGCTTTGCTTCACTACTTCTTCGTTATTCATGTTGGCGGCTATTCCTACTTCGTCTTCTTTTCCGCCGCGCACCTTACGGTGGCTTGCGGTGTGTATGTAGATGTAGAAGTCTGACCACGAACGCGCCTGTCCTCAGTGAGCTGCAAGTGTCAGCCGTAGTCGTAACGGCGCTTCGTGTCGTTGGGAGTCCGTTACGTTCAGGCCAAGTGAATTCACGCGTCGGCAAGCTGTTGGCGCTCGTATGTTGGGTGCTTCCGTAACCGAAGGAGCCAAAGTGTTTGATCAATCGAGAAGCATCTCATTGAAGATGTATACCACATACAGGAAGGCGGGGAAACGTCATCTACACTACTGGCCATTAAAATTGCTACACCACAAAGATGACGTGCTACAGACGCGAAATTTAACCGACAGGAAGAAGATGGTGTGATATGCAAATTATTCGCTTTTCAGAGCATTCACACAAGGTTGGCGCCAGTGGCGACACCTACAACCTGCTGACATGAGGAAAGTTTCCAACCGATTTCTCATACATAAACAGCAGTTGACCGGCGTTGCCCGGTGAAACGTTGTTCTGATGCCGCGCGTAAGGAGCAGAAATGCGTACCATCACGTTTCCGAATTTGATAAAGGTCAGATTGTAGCCTATGGCGATTGCGGTATATCGTATCCCGACATTGCTGCTCGCGTTTGTCGAGATCCAATGAATGTTGGCAGAATTTGGAATCGGTGGATTCAGGAGGGTAATACGAAACGCCGTGCTGGATCCCAACGGCCTCGTATAATTAGCAGTCGAGAAGACAGGCGGTTTATCGTATCCCGACATTGCTGCTCGCGTTTGTCGAGATCAAATGAATGTTGGCAGAATTTGGAATCGGTGGATTCAGGAGGGTAATACGAAACGCCGTGCTGGATCCCAACGGCCTCGTATAACTAGCAGTCGAGAAGACAGGCATCTTAGCCGCATGGCTGTAACGGTTCGTGCAGCCACGTCTCGATCCCTCAGTCAACAGATGGGGACGTTTGCAAGACAACAACCATCTACACGAACAGTTCGACGACGTTTGCAGCAGCATGGACTATCAGCTCGGAGACCGTGGCTGCGGCTACCCTTGACGCTCCATCACAGACAGGAGCGCCTGCGATGGTGTACTCAACGACGAACCTGGGTGTACGAATGGCAAAACGTCATTTTTTCGGGATGAATCCAGGTTCTGTTTACAGCATCATGGTGGTAGCATCCGTGTTTGGCGACATCGCGGTGAACGCACGTTGGAAGCGTGTGTTCGTCATCGCCATACTGGCGTATCACCCGGCGTAATGGTATGGCATGCCATTGGTTACATGTCTCGGTCACCTCTTGTTCACATTGACGGCACTTTGAACACTGGAAGTTACATTTCAGATGTGTTACGACCCGTGGCTCTACCCTTCATTTGATCCCTGCGAAACCCTACATTTCAGGGGGATAATGCACGACCGCATGTTGCAGGTCCTGTACGGGCCTTTCTGGATACAGAAAATGTTCGACTGCTGCCCTGGCCAGCACATTCTCCAGATGTCTCACCAAATGAAAAAATCTAGTTAATGGTGGCCGAGCAACTGGCTCGTCACAATACGCCAGTCACTACTCTTGATGAACCGTGGCATCGTGTTGAAGCTGCATGAGCAGCTGTACATGTACACACCATCCGAGCTCTGTTTGACTCAATGCCCAGGCGTATCAAGGCCGTTATTACGGCCAGAGGTGGTTGTTCTGGGTACTGATTTCTCAGGATCTATGCACCTAAATTGCGTGAAAATGTAATCACATGTCAGTTCCAGTATAATATATTTGCCCATTGAATACCCGTTTATCATCTGCATTTCTTCTTGGTGTAGCAACTTTAATGGCCAGTAGTGTAAATCATAACGCGGATGAAAGTGTATGTTTAGTGATCTCGACAGACGTTCATTGAGAAGGACTGTGGCGAAAAATAAGAGGACTACAGCTGGAAACGTCACTATTTAACTGACTGTCGCACTCGCGAACCGTGTCTGGACAAGACAACAAAAAGGGAGCCCCACAGTCTGAGAATTACAGGGCGAGCTGGAATTACAAAACCACTCACCGGTGACGAAAATATCGGCAACTGGAAAACGTGGTGGCAAAGACTAAGAACCTGGGCTACGGAGCAATGGAGGAAAGTCATTCGGTCCGATAACTCTTGCTGCACACTGTTTCGAACTTTTGGACGAACTTAGTCCCTTGGACGAAACATGGTAGGGGTTCACTGATGATTATGTGACCTGTATGGCTCTTAAGGTCCATCATATGATACAATGTTTGTTCCCGAATTGTGGTGCTGTGTTCCAGGTAGAAAGGGCCGCTGTTCACACAGTTCACATTGTCCATGACTAGCTTTATCGGCAAGAGGATGAACTGCCGCATCTTCCCTGACCGATACAGTAACAGTTCTCAATACTATTGGGCTTTAGTGTGATGCTTTGGAGAGAGGGTTTCGTCATTGCTATTCAACACTGAATGTGCCACTGTTTTGTAGGAACAATGGTGTAAGATTGTCATGAAAACCTTATAGGACCTCCACTCGTCCACTCCAAGATGGCTGGAAGCTGTTTTGAATGGCAACGGTAATGGCATTGTAATGTGTTTTTAGGGTTTCCATATTCTTGTGCAACTCCTCTATGACTGAAAGGAATATTGTATATTCGAAAACAAATTTTCATCATCATCTTGTGCAGTTTTCATGTTGCATACTCATTTGTAGAACTGTAGGGCAAAATGTGTTGACTTAGAAGGACAATCAAATACTAAATTGAGACAGTGTAAAATAAATAATACACGATTTTTTGGGAAAAATGCACATGTGCAACGGACAAAAACGATTGTCTGCACCGTAGTTATAGTGCGAAGATTTTTTACACAGAAATAGCGTGTTTCAAACATCAACTAACCTCAATCAAAATTCACTTTAAAAATGTAATGAATCAATGTAGGTTGATTATTATAAAGAAGAAGACAGCAACCAGCCACTATCAATACTGCTGTTTACTTAAGTAAATAGCGCCATAATCATGTGAAAAGCTGTCTGTTGATGAACTTGTCAGTTCGAAACCGGTTACGGCGCTATTTACTTAAATAAATAGCAGTATTAATAATGGCTGGTTGCTGTCTTCTTCTTTGTAAGAATCAACCTAGATTAATTGTACACAGCCACGGTCTCACTATGACAGTTTTAGATGTAATGAATCAGTTTTACATGAAATTGAATTGCTAATAATTGCTGATTAGCTCCTCATTCCTTTAACAAACGCACCCATTTCTCTCACTACCAAGTTTCATAATGTCATCTCTGGTTCTGACATTTCGGTGCCGCAGATTAATTATGGACAGTTGTTTGTAGAAGTGGTACATCACCGTCTGTAAACATTTCGTTCACTATTTGCTTGTAAACTCGTTTTATTTGGAGCGACCTTAAACAGTGCCAGCATGAAATCGCTTCATCTGGAACGCAGATCCGCGTGAAACATTGAAACCCTCTGGGGATTTCAAACACTGGCCGTGTGTGCGCGCCGTGTGGCAGGTGACGTAAAGCCACTGGTTGCCCCAGCGGAGCTAATTAGAGCTCTAGCGTCCAGTCGTGTGTGCAGCGATAGTGCTGCACTCGCCGGGGTTCGAAACGCCGCCGCCGAGCAGGAAGGCGGCGCGTGTTTGAGTGCGAGCGCCAGACCCGGCCGAGCATCTAATTAACACTGCGCCACCGCCCCAGCGACCCACCGCCTCTGTGCCACCCAAGCAGGCGGACTCATTCCGCGCCGCAGTAGGCGACGTCTGTCGACTGCCCAACATTGGCCTTCTCGGAATGTGGCAGTTCTCAAATACTAGTGAATATTGTAAGTGTACCATATTTTCTAGGTGCAAATTCATTGGGAAACATTTATTGGGCGCTTTCTCGCTGGTAGTGCAAGTCTTGTGATTTGAGTTCGTGTGCTGTATAACTAGACGAGAGCGTTTCGAGCGACCCAGTAGATGAGATTGCGTCACAAATTAAGGTACACAGTATATAAAGCGGAACGAAGTCATACTGAATACTAGTGAAGACTAAAAGTGAATAAATATCTGTTATAGGTACGAAGTAAAAGTACCAAGAAAGGAAGAATACTTATAGCTATTGGATTAAAACTTTCTGAAACCAAGATCGTATAAATACTTATTTATTTACAAATAATAGGTGTCAACAGGGTTGCTGCCATGTTATGATCTTCAAATATTTATATTATAAAATGCGTTCGTTTTGAATTGGACCTCACTTCAAGTTGCCATGTAGATACAACGTAGAACATAATGTAATTTTACCTACGAGGGTCACTCCAAAAGAAATGCACACTATTTTTTTAAAAATCCATCTTTTATTCTACACGTCTGAAAGTTTTACAGTGTGTAGATACATCCTTTAGGAACAATATTTTCATTTCTCCACATAATTTCCATCCCTATAAACTGCCTTACGCCATCTTGGAACCAACGCCTGTATACTCGCACGGTAAAATTCTGGATCCACCTGTTTGAGCCCTGTTTGGCAGCGTGCACAAGGGAGTCATCATCTTCAAACCTTGTCCCACGAAGAGAGTTTTTCAGTTTCCCAAATAGATGATATTCACATGGAGCCAGGTCAGGACTGTAAGGCGGGTGTTCCAGTGTTGTCCATCCGAGTTTTGTGATCGCTTCCATGGTTTTTTGACTGACAAGTGGCCGGGCATTGTCGTGCAACAGCAAAACATCCTGCTTTTGCCGATGTGGTCGAATACGACTCAGTCGAGCTTGAAGTTTCTTCAGTGTCGTCACATGTGCATCGGAACTTATGGTGGTTCCACTTGACATGATGTCCACAAGCAAGAGTCCTTCGGAATCGAAAAACACAGTAGCTATAACTTTTCCAGCAGGAGGTGCGATTTTGAATTTTTTTTTTTCTTGGGTGAATTTATATGATGCCACTCCATCGATTGCCTCTTCGTCTCTGGTGAGAAATGATGGAGCCATGTTTTATCACCTGCCACAATTCTTCCAAGAAATTCATGTCCACCATTCTCGTACTGTTCCAAAAGTTCGCTGCATACCGTTTTCCTTGTTTCTTTGTGAGCCACTGTCAACATCCTGGGAACCCACCTGGCACAAACCTTTTTTAACGTCTACACTTTCAGTATTCTGCAAACACTTCCTTCCCCTATCCCAACGTAGCGATACAATTCGTTCACTGTGATGCGTCTGTTAGCAGTCACCAATTCGTTAACTCTCTGCACGTTGTCTGGAGTGTGTGCAGTACGAGGCCTGCCGCTGCGAGGACAATCCTCAATATTGCCGTGCCTGCTTTCATCACGTAACCTGCTTGCCCACCGACTAACTGTACTGCGATCGACGGCAGCATCTCCATACATCTTTTTCAACCTCTTATGGACGTTTCCCACTGTCTCATTTTCACAGCACGTTACTTCTGACGAACGTCAAGTGTAGCAGCCATCTTGAAGACATGCTGCGACAGCGCCACTCACGGGAAACAGTTGGACTAAGTTTGGAAACAAGCGGGAAGGATGTATCTACACATTGTAAAACTTTCACACATGCAGGATGAGAACTGTATTTTTACAAAAATAGTGTGCATTTCTTTTGGAGTGACCCTCGTACATGACAACCTGGCGTGAGGTCCAAAATGAACACAATTCATAAAGTAAGGTTTTGAAGATGTGAAGATGACAGCAAACTGTGTCGAAACTGATTATTTGTAAATAAATAAATATTCATGTGACCTCAGCTTTAGAAAGACATAACCAAGTAAATTCAATAAAAGTTATTAGATGAAAAGTAGTGTGGTAATTAAGTTCTTAATTATAACTGAAAAGCTAAAATATGCTCTGAGTAGGACGGAATAAACAATCGTCTCTGACTAATACTGAATGTACAACATTATCTAACTGAAACTGAATATTTACACAGCGTTGTCCCTAAGCAACTGATCCAGCAGTTTAGCCGAGGACACTAATGCGCTGCTTTCTGGACTCGGTTAGGCGCCCCGGCCCCCGAATCGAATCTGCCCGGTGGATTATCGACGTCGACCCAGCCTGGATGTGGTTTTTACGCGGTTTTCCACATCCTGCTAGGTGAATACCTGGCTGGTCCCCACGTTTCGACTCAGTTACATGACTCTTAGACATCTGAACACGTTCGCACTATTCCATGGATTACGCTAGATGCAGAGAGCTGGGGTGCACTAATTCCGTCCCCGGGGGGGGGGATATGGGGAGGCGGCAGGAAGAGCATTTGGCCACCCCTTAAAATTAATCTTGCCAAATCCGTCCTATCCATGCCAAACCTGCGCAAACATGGGACAAGGCACCAGCAAAAGAATAAGAAGAAGTTATCCCTAAGCAACTCTGGGGCTTCAGGAGATGACTAAATGAAAACTGCTACAGTAGATAATCTCCCCAAGTTTCAAACTCACGTTACAGTTGCTCAATACCAACATCGGCAAAATAATATGGGCGGAAGACTGAGTCTTTGCAGTTCACTAAAGATACAGAGTTAGCAGCAATTAATATGACCATCGGGTTTTCTGTCTACAGACCTGAATTAATTCGATATGAAAATTTGGAGTTGATGGCTTGTGTACAATCCAGTGCGCGACGCTGCGCGAGACAGGCAAAGGACGCGCGCAGGCGAAGCAGCTGCTTCGGGCATGGAGGGGTTGCCCGATGGCTGTCCGACGTGGTTTGCCCCTCCGGCAGCCCCATCGGTCCCTCCACTGATGGTGACCCTGGCAACTGAGGACAGACAACGCTTATGACGAATCAGGCAATGGGTATAGCACACACAAGAGCAGTTCCCACAGATGACAAGGCAGAGCCAGCGTCCCTCGATGCGATGGGAGATTAGCCCTTCCCTCTCAGATACAGGTCGCTCTAGGGAACATGGCAGGCGGAATCAAGGAGGCTCATTACACTAGAACCGCACACTCCTCCTTCCCAGACAATTCAACGGAACCAGACCACCAGATCACCCCCCCCCCCCCCCCCCAAGTCAGAAGAGACTGAGATGACTGAGATGAAAGTGCTGAGGGATTCACATCAAAACGTGAAATGGTACCACGTACGAATGATAATGGAGGGGTCATCGAAGGCGTTATGGCTAATAAGGAAGAATTACTAAGTCATATGTGCAATACAGAAATACAAGCGGCTGAGGAATGATATAAATAGGAAGCGCAGGGAACCTAAGGCGAACCGGCTGCAGGAAAAATATGAAGACATTATAAAAGAAATGATTGTCGGAAGGACAGACTTAGCATACAGGAAAGTCAAAACAACCTTCGGTGACATTAAAAGCAAGGGAGCACGTTGAAAATTAAGAACGCAACGGGATTTCCACTGTTAAATGCAAAGGAGAGAGCGGATAGGGGGAAAGGATACATTGAAAGACTCCATGAGGGGAAAGATTTGTCTGATGTGATAGAAGAAGAAACAGGAGTCGATTTAGAAGAGATAGGGGTTCCAGTACTAGAATCATAATTTAAAAGAGCTTTGGAGGGCTTAAGATAAAATAAGACAGAAGGGATAGATAAAATTCCATGACAATTTCTAAAATCATTGGAGGAAGTGGCAACAAAACGACTGTTCACGTTGGTGTGTAGAATGCATGAATCTGGCGACATACCGTCTGACTTTCGGAAAAGTATCATTCACACAATTCCGAAGACGGCAAGAGCTGACACGTGCGAGAATTATCTTACAATCAGCTTAACAGCTCTTGCAGTCAAGTTGCTTACAGGAATAATATACTGAAGAAAGGAAAAGAAAATTGAGAATGCGCTAGATGACGATCAGGTTGGCTTTAGGAAAGTTAAAGGCACGACAGAGGAAATTCTGACGTTGTGGTTAGTAATGAAAGGGAGAGACGGGTCATATACAGTATGTACAACAACCAAGAGGGAATAATAAGAGAGGACGACCAAGAACGAAGTGCTCGTATTAAAAAGGGGGTGAGACAAGGATGTAGCATTTCACCTCAACTGTTCTATCTGTACATCGAGGAAGCAATGATAGAAATAAAAGAAAGGTTCAGGATTGGAATGAAAATTAAAGGTGAAAGGAGATCAATGATACGATTCGCTGATGACATTGCTATCGTGAGTGAATGTGAACAAGAATTACATGATATACTGAACAGAATGAACAGTCTAATGATTACAGAGTATGGACTGAGAGTAAATCGAAGACAGACGAAGGTAATGTGAAGTAGTATAAATGAGAACAGCGAGAAACTTAATATCAGGATCGATGGTCACGAAGCGGATGAAGTTAAGGAAAAAACCAATGACGGATGGAGCAAGGAGGACATCAATAGCAGATTAGAAATGGAAAAAAAGGACATTCCTGTCCGAGAGAAGTCTACTAGTATCAAATATCGGCCTTAATTTGAGGAAGAAATTTCTGAGAATGTCGGTCTGGAGTGCAGCATTGTATGGTTGTGAAACATGGACTGGAAAAACCAGAACAGAAGAGAATCGAAGCATTTTAGATGCGGTGCTACAGACGAATGTTGAAAATTCGGTGGACTGATAAGATAAGAAATGAGGAGGTTCTGCGCAGAATCGGAGAGGAAAGGAATATGTGGAAAACACTTATAAGGAGAACGGACAGGATGACAGGGCGACTGTTAGAACCTGAGGGAGTGATTTCCATGGTACGAGAGGGCGCTGTAGAGGGAAAAAACTGTAGAGGAAGACAAATATTGGAATACATCCAGCAAATTATTGAAGGCGTAAGTTGCAAGTGATACTCTGAGATGAAGACGTTAGCACAGGAGAGAAATTCGTGGCGGGCAGCATCAAACCAGTCAGAAGACTGATGACATAAAAACGTGCCATGATCAGAATTATAATGTAATACGCATTCAGGAAACTCACAGAGACGTGAGTCATCGTCGTCCCAAAATCAAAGGGATGAGTGTAGTTATTGAATATCCTCATCGACAGTAGTGAAGTGATATCTTCATCCAATCTCAAATTCAGGTTCTCTCCACAAAAATATCAGTGGAAGATATTACGTAAAATCTCACAGTTGAGTTCAGGAACTGTTCTGAAACATCTTTTTATAAGTTACCAGGCACGCACTTTAGATTTGTGGATGCTAGTAACTTCCGGAGCCGACATATAAACTTTATATGTTGGTGGTTGGCGACTTCAACAGACATAATACTGCACTACCAGAAAAAAATAGAACACCCTTTTCGAGGTTCCAGAACATCAAGATTTATTGTTGCAAAAGTGCGCAAGAAATACACGAAATGATTACATTTACAGTTCAATAGCACAATCGGGTCTGAGGTACCAAGTATCGTTCCATTCTGAAACACCCGTTTTAGTACGTGGTGTAACCTCGAAGGGGACAAAGCAGCCGCTGACTGTGACATCCAGTCGATCGTACACACGCGAATACTGTCCTGGGATACGTTATGCCAAGCCTCCTCAGCCTGTTTTATGCAGTTCTGTAAGAGTTGTTGGTTGACGAAACGCACGAGTCTCATCGTATCCCACAGTTGCTCGACTGGAGATCGAAGATCGTGCTGGCCAGGGAATTTGGTGCATGTCTTGCAAATCCCACTGAGTTTCATAGGCAGTTTATGACCGAGCATTATCCTGTTGAAACAACATATCAACTTCTTGTTACAAGAATCGGAAAATATGGTCTAATAACATTCTGGATATATGAAACTTCCTGCCAGATTAAAACTGTGTGACGGACCGAGACTCGAATTCGAGACCTATGCTTTTCTTGGAAAAGTGCTCTACCATCTGAGCTACCCAAGCACGACTCACGGCCCGTCCTCACAGCTTTAGTTCTGCCAGTACCTCGTCTCCTACTTTCCAAACTTCACAGAAGCTCTCGTGCTCTTCGGCGTGTATACTGTGAGTTGGTTAACGTCCCCTCTAGAAACATCAGAACTGAAGGTAATCAAACGGAACACCTACAGTCATCCTTACCACGTTATTTATTATATGGCTACCAGTTTCTCTGCCTCAACTGAGGCCGAGTTGGTTAACTCTAATCGTATACAGGATTCATCAGTGGCCTACGTCTATGAACAGATGTACCATCTGACTTCCGGAAAAACATAATCCACACAACTCCGAAGACTTTAAGAGCATAAAAGTACTTAACACCTCATACATCCAATTTACTGAGAAAAATGGAAAAGAAAATAGAGAGTGTGTTAGATCATCAGTTTGCGTTAGGAAAGGTAAAGGCAAGAGAGAGGCAATTCTGACGTTGCAGTTGATAATGGAAGTCAGACGAAAGAAAAATCAAGACACGTTTGTAGGATTTGTCGACCTGGAAAAAAACGTTTGACGAAGTCAAATGGTGCAAGATATTCGCTATTCTGAGGAAAATAGGCTTCAAGGTGAAAGGATATCAATGATAAGATTCGCTGATGACATTGCTAGGAATCTTCTGAATTACAGGATCTACTGAATGAAATGAATAGTTACCTCTGGCAGGAAGGTCATTCCTGGCCAAGAGAAGTCTACTAGTATCAAACACAGGCCTTAATTTGAGGAAGAAATTTCTGAAATTTCTAAGGATGTATGATTGGGGCTCAGCATTGTATCGTAGTTAAACATGGACTGTGGGAAAACCGGAACAGAAGAGAATCGAAGCATTTGAGATGTAGTGCTCCAGGAGCACGTTGAAAAATACGTTGACTGGCAAGGTAAGGAATGACGAGGTTATGTGCAGAATCGGAGAGGGAAGACATATGTGGAAAACACTGAGAAGACGAAGGGACAGGGTGACAGGACATCTGCTAAGACATCAGGGAATGACTTGCGTCGTACCAGAGAGAGCTGTAAAGGGTAAAAACTGTAGAAGAAGGCAGAGACTGGAATAAGTCCAGTAACTAATTGAGGACGTAGGCTGCAAGAGCTTCTCTGAGATGAGAGGTTGGCACGGGAAGGGAATTCGTGGCGGGCCACATCATACCTGTAAGAAGACTGACGAATAAAAAAAAAAAAAAAGAAATAAAAAGAAACTGTGAGATATGTCTTTTCTACTTAGCAACTTATCATAGATCATAATTTGTGGAATTTGGAATCCATGTTTACTGAACAATTTTCTCTTGCTTTTGTCCATCCTACTTTCACCCAAAATATGAAGAGCAAAGAGTTTGTAGTAAAAAAGATTTGTTTCATGGTACCTAAAATGAAGAAGGGCTGATGCTCTTAAGATATGCATTGTAGAACCCATGTTTACTAGACTTTTTTGCTTAGAGTGATCGTTCCTGTCATACCCCTGAATGTTGACAATTCGTCCAGGGATACCCTGTATACCAGGAGGAAGCGAAAGGTTACAGTGTGCAGGATTTCTCGTAAGTCCGTGAATGGGTTTCGACAATTGGCAGGTAGGAAACTGAGTTCGTTTGCACTGAAAAGTGCAGAGACTGACCCAATTTGCAAACTTATTTGTTACGACCCATGGATTCATCCAGGCTTATTATGCTAAAATCCAAAAATACAGGCCGGCCGAAGTGGCCGACCGGTTCTGGGCGTTTCAGTCTGGAGCCGCGCGACCGCTACGGTCGTAGGTTCGAATCCTGCCTCGGACATGGATGTGTGTGATGTCCTTAGTTTAGCTAGGCTTAAGTAGTTCTAAGTTCTAGGGGACTCATGACCTCAGATGTTAAGTCCCATAGTGCTCAGAGCCATTTGAACCATTTGAAACCATAAATACATTACCGTCAATGCGAGCTTCCATACCAGAAATGTGGGTGTGAAGACGATACCCATCGCAAAACACTAATGGAAAAAATTCGCAGAGGGCCATCTTGAATTAGAGACTCTGGTTCGTATACACCTCTGTTGCAAAATGCGATCAAGGCATTCTTCTACATATCTGTGGTGATGTGTTGGACAGTCGTATTACTGCAAAAGTAGTCGTTGCTGCTCTCATTCAGGTGCGATATAAATCATGTTTTTCAATAAATCGAAGTAAACCAGTCCGGTCACTGTAGAAACACCTCCTTAACGTTGTGCATATTTTGCTGATTTAGTTTTCAGAACAGAAGGAAAGTTTAAACGCATAGTGTTCCACTGTGAGTGTCACTCTCAACATCAACCTATTGGGTATTAAGCTGCATCATTTTGAGAGATAAAAAGGCAATGTCCACTCGTACACAACCCAGAATGATTGGCACTTTCTGAAAAAGTGTTGCGACAATTTCTGTTTATCTCCAAGCAGTTAGTGGCAAATTTTTCCCTCGAGTCCAATTAGACCAATTAATGGAACGGCGTCAGGATGTGTACATTACAGCCACAAAATTTGGAAAACTCACAAAACAAACGTTCCATTAGTTTCTGGACTAAGTTTAGCGGACTTACGTATAAGTGGAGCTGTTTCTATACTTTATTGACTCATGGGGTTGGCAAAGCGATTCTTCCTTACACGATGGTTTGTTTGTCTATGAAATCGGAATACTGTCGTGTTCATTAAAAGAAATACTGCTAAATTGTATTCCGTTCTGTTACGCGTGTGCCGGCCGGTGTGGCCGTGCGGTTAAAGGCGCTTCAGTCTGGAACCGCGTGACTGCTCCGGTCGCAGGTTCGAATCCTGCCTCGGCCATGGATGTGTGTGATGTCCTTAGGTTAGTTACGTTTAAGTAGTTCTAAGTTCTAGGGGACTGATGACCACAGATGTTAAGTCCCATAGTGCTCAGAGCCATTTGAACCATTTTTTGTTACGTGTGTGACGTATACGTTTAGTGACAGGTGAAGAATTACGTTCATCGACAACAGAAGTGTCCTATTGTTATTGCACAGCAAAGGGAAAGTAGAAGCGATGCTCTTATTAAAGTAAACGTCTTGATTCAGAGTCAAATGTCGGCTCCAGTTTTCTAGAAACTACTTCGATATACCTGGTTTGCCACGAATTATTGCCATATCGAGATAAGTTTTGTTTGTCCTAATTTTTTCTAATGCTGTTCACAGTAAAAAAAAAAAAAAAACTGTGGAATATGTTGCCAGTCAGTGCGGCCGAGCGGTTCTAGGCGTTTCAGTCTGGAACCACGCGATGGCAACGGTCGCAGGTTCGAATCCTACCTCGGGCATGGATGTGTGTGATGTCCGTAGTTAGGGTTAAGTAGTTCTTAGTTCTAGGGGACTGATGACATCATATGTTAAAGTTCATAGTGCTCAGAACCATTTGAACCATTTGTGGTATATGTTCCTTTGTAAGCTGCTCGTGATGGTCCAAATTTTTATGATTGTAATATTTTTGTGACAGATAGCACTCTGGGGAATGCACTGTTTCTACATGGATGAGAAAAACTAATATATTGGAATTTACACGTTTTTTCATATATTAATATTAATTATATAAGATCGCATAAGATTTGTGGTGACAAAATCCGTATTTAATAAGATCTGGAGTGTTTATTTCTTTTGCCAGTAATTCTATTATATTTCATGATGCCACAAAATACATTAACGTCACACACCTCGGCGAAAACAAATGATAAAGAAAACCATAAGACTGGATTTGAACATGAGGCGCGAAAATCCGGAACAGTGCTCTCAGCCATTGCCGCTACCAACTCGTGCGAGCGGACTGATGAAGACCAGTGGAAACTCTGATCGTAATTTTCTTGGAAACTGTTGCACTGTTCAGTTTCGGCACCTCAGCGAAATATGTGTACGTTTACTTGTATGCATCTCTCACCTTTCGAAGTTACGACTGAGTCGGAGAGCGACCTACGGAGGGTTGCTTGTATTGGCTGCCCTGTATAGACATATATGGAAACACTGAAACCAAAGAAACAAACCAACTACCATTCCGGCAAAACATCAAATCTCCGAAATCGCTGCGCTTGGAAAAAGATCCTGCAAGAACAGGTCCAACGACGACTGAAAAGAATTGTTCAACGTGACAGAAGTGCAACTCTTCCGCAGATAGCTGCAGATTTCAATGCTGGGCCATTAAAAAATGTCAACGTGCGAACCATTCAACGAAACATCATCGTTACGCGGTTTCGGAGCTGAAAGCCCATTCCTGTATCCTTGATGACTGCACGACACGAAACTTTACTCCTCGTCTGGGCCCATCAACACCGACATATGATTGTTGATGACTGGAAACATGTTCCCTGGTCGGATGAGTCCCTTTCAAATTGTATCGTGTGGATGCACGTGTACTGGAATGGAGACAACCTCATGATTCCATGGACCCTGCATTTCAGCAGGGGACTGTTCAAGATGGTGGAGGCTATGTAATGATGTGGGACGTGTGCAGTTGGAGTGAAGTGGGACGCTTGTTACTTCTAGATACGAATCTGACAGGCGACACGTATGTAAGTATCCTGTCTGATCACCTGTATCCATTCATATCCCTTGTGCATTCCGAAGGACTTGGGAAATTCCAGCAGGACAATGCGACAACCCACACGTCCAGAATTGCTACGAAGTGGCTCCTGAACACTCTTCGGAGTTTAAACACTTCCGATGGCCACCAAACTCCCCAGACAAGAACATCATTGAGCTTATATGGGATGCCTTGCAACGTGCTGTTCAGAAGCTTTCCACCCTGTCGTATTTTTACGGATTTATGGACAGTCCTGCAAGATTCAAATGGTTCAAATGGCTCTGAGCACTATTGGAATTAATAGCTGTGGTCATGAGTCCCTTAGAACTTAAAACTACTTAAACCTAACTAACCTAAGGACAACACACTCATCCATGCCCGAGGCAGGTTTCGAACCTGCGGCCGTAGCGGTCGTGCGGTTCCAGACTGAAGCGCCTAGAACCGCTCGGCCACCCCGGCCGGCTAGTCCTGCAGGATTCACGGTGGCAGTTCCCTCCAGCACTGCTTCAGACATTAGTCGTGTTCATGCCACCTCGTGTTGCGGCACTTCTGCGTGCTCGCGGGGGCTCTACACGATATTAGACAGGTGTACCAGTTTCTTTGGTTCTTCAGTGTATGTAGATGTACATGTAAATGATTGGAGGAAAGTACTGCATAATAAACGAGACACGTCATTAGTTGAAAACATTTATCCTGTTATAGATGTTTCAAAGTCACTCGCCAGTGACAACCCAGTTAACAACGCTTGTATCTGAATGTAGATGTTCGCGACTGGTCAAGGGAAATCTGCAGACCATAAGTGTGACATCAAAGCAACGTTGTCTTAGGAATTACTACATCAATGAGATCTACGGGTGCTGGACAAAAATATGGAAACACCACGAGAAATGCGTGCTTCAACATAAAGAGAAGCTAGCCAAGCTTGCAAGTTACGCTGTTGTATTTGGCCACGAATGGCAACTGCGCGATGTCGTCAATATGTTGCAAGTGTTAGTCGTGGTCAGAACAGTGATCCGTTTATTCATCTGTGCATTATGCCGAAGCTGTGTGAATTCGAACGTGAGCAAATAGTTGGTGCTCGACTGTTGGATGCTTTCGTAGCGAAGGTAGCTGTAGTGGTTGGTGTTTCAACAGGCAGCGTCTCGAAGACTTATGAAGGGAAAGCGGTAAACATCAGCCGTTCATTCAAAACACAGCCGAATTTGTTTGCTGATTGATAGTCACAGAAGGTCACTGAAGGGGATTGTGACGAAAAAGAAGAGGACGACACCTGCAAAACTCATTGCATAACTGAAAGTTCCACACTCATGAATCCAATAAACAGCGAGACAGGAAGGGAAATGCAGGAAGAGCTGGAATTTCAGAACCACTTATCAGTGATGTAAATTCCCGTAACAGGAAAACATGTTGGCGAAGCCATAAAACCTGGATATGCAGCAATTGACGATAGTCATTTGGTAGGATGAGTCCTCTTTCAAGCTGCTTGTAGAGAATACGTCTCAAGAGTGATAGTTTGGGCTGCCGTGTTCCTTATGGGTATTGTGCAAGGCCTCATTACTGCTAAGAATTATATGACCGCTATGGCTGATCACTCCATCCAGTAGTACAATGTTTGGTCCCAAAGGTGATTCTGTGTTTGAAGACGGCAGCGCTCCAGTTGACATAGCTGGTATTGTCCAGGACTGACTTTGTCAGTGCGAGGACGAATTGCCGCATCTGCTCTGGCCACCACTGTCACCAGATCTCAGTGTTATTTAGACTTTCTGGTCTTCTGTGGAGAGAAGTGTGTTTGATTGCTAACCATCTGCATCATCGTTACCCGGACTTGTCACAATTTTGCAGAAAGAATGGTATAAGATTCCCTTGAAAACCACACAGGATCCGCATTTGTCCATTCCGACACGACTGGAAGCTGTTCTAAATGCCAAGGGTTTCCATGCGTCGTAGTAGGCATGGTAATCTGTTGTGATTTGGTATTTCCGTATTTTTGTCAACCCCTTGTATCTGTCCTCAGCTGTCTAATTCAGATACTCATCAATATAGCAGCATGCTCCATATGCTTCACGCGTACTGTAGCTACCGTTTATTCTTTTTACTTTTTTCCCTTCTGTCTGTTTTGACGCGGCCCACAACGTATTCCTCTCTTGCGCCAACCTTTTCTTCAGAGTAGCACTTACAGCCTCCGTCCTCAGTTATTTCCAATCTTTGTCTTCCTCTACAGCTCTTACCCGTTGCAGCTCCCTCCAGTACCATGGAAGTCAGACCCTGATGTCTTAACAATCGTCATATCATCCTGTACCTTCTATTTGTCAGTGTTTTCCACATGTACGTTTCCTCTCTAACTCTGCGCAGAACCTCCTCATTCCTTATCTAATTAGGTGAACTAGTTTTCAACATTCGTCTGTAACACCACATCTCAGTTGCTTCGTTTCTCTTCTGTTTCGGTTTTCCCACAGACCATGTTTCACTACCATTCAATGCTGTGAACCAAACGTACATTCTTAGAAATTTCTTCCTCATATTAAGGCCTATGCTTGATACTAGTAACTTCTCTTGGCCAGGAATGCCCTTTTCGCCAGCGCTAGTCTGCTTTTGACGTCCTCCTTGCTCTGTCCATCATTGGTTATTTTGCTGCCTAGGTATCAGAATTCCCTAAATTCATCTACTTTGATCAGTGATTATGATGTTAAGATTCTCCCTACTCTCATTTCTACTGCTTCTCATTCCTTTCGTCTATCATAGAGTCACTCTCAGTTCATACTCCGTACTCATTAGACTGTTAATTCCATTCAATAGGTCCGTTATTCTTCCTCACTCTCATTGACCACAGTAATGTCATCAACGAATCCTAACAGCGAGATCATTTCACTTTGAATTGTAATTCCAGTCTCGAACCTTGCAGTTATTTCTATCATTTCTTCTTCGATGAACAGATTGAATAGTAGGGGCGAAAAACCTCATCTTTGTCTTACAACCTTTTTAATCGGACCACTTCATTCTTGTTCTTGCACTATTATTAGTCCCTCTTGACTCTTGTACATGTGCATATTACCCGTCTGTCCTTGTAGCTACCCCCTATTTTCCTCAGCATTTCGAACGTCTTGCATACCTGACGTTGTCGAACGCTTTTTCCAGGTCGACAAATCCTACGAACGCATCTTGATTTTTCTTTGGTCTTGCTTCCATTTTCAACCGCAACGTCAGAAGTGAATTGCTGGTGTCTATACCTTCCTAAAGGCAAACTGATCGTCATCTAACACATCGTAAATTTTCTTTTCCATGCTGCTGTGTATTATTCTTGTCAGGAACTTTAATGCTATTAAACTGATTGTGCGGTAATTCTCGCACTTCTCAGTTGTTGCAATCTTTGGGACTGTGTAGATATTATTTTTCCGAAATTCAGATGGCATACCGTCAGACTCATATATGCTCCACAGTAACGCGAATAGTTGTTTTGTTGCCACTTCCACCAATCATTTCCGAAATTCTTTTGGAATGTTATCTATCCCTCCTGCCTTATTTTATCTTACACTTTCGAAAGCTTTTTTGAAACCTGGTTATAATACTAGATCCCCTTACTCTCCCCTGTCGACTTATTATTCTTCTTGTGTTAATTCAGACAAAGTCTTCCCCCTCACATAGGTCTTCAGTGTACTCTTTTCAGCTATCCGCTCTCCTCTCGTCATTTAACAGTGGAATTCCCATTGCACTTTTCATATTACCACCCTTGCTATAAATTTCACCGAAGGTTGTTTTGACTTTCCTGTATGCTGAGTTTCTCCTTCCGACAATCACCTCTTTTTCGATGTCTTCACATTGTTCCTGCAGACATTTCGTCTTAGCTTGTCTGCACTTCCTATTTTTTTCATTCCTCGGTGACTTGTATTTCTTGTACTTTTGCACTTCCTCCTTTATCGATCAATTGAAATATTTCTTCTGTTGCCCATGGTTTCTTCGCAATTACCTTCTTTGTACCTGCGTTTTTCTTTCCAGCTTCTATGATTGCCCAGTTTAGATATGTCCATTCCTTTTCTACTGTAGTGCCTACCGGACTATTCTTTATTGCTCTATCTATAACATTAGAGAACTTCAAGTGTATCTCGTCATTCCTTAGTACTTCTGTGTCCCACTTATTTGCATATTGATTAATCTCTTACACTTCAGCGTAGTTTTCGTCACTACTACATTGTGATATGAGTCTATATCTGCTCCTGGGTACGCCTTACCATTCAGTATCTGATTTCAGAATCTCTATTTGACCATGGTGTCTTCTAACTGAAATCTTCCTGTATCTCCCGGCTTTTTCTAAGTGTACCTCCTCGTTTTTTGATTCTGAAACTGAGTATTCGCTATTACTAGCTGAAATTTACTGCAGAAATCAATTAGTCTGTCTCCTCTCTCATTCCTTGTCAGGAGCCCATGTTTTCCTGTAACCTTTTCTCCTACTCCTTCCCCTACAACTACAATCCACTCTCCTATGACTATTAGATTTTCATCTCCCTTTACGAATTGAATTAGCAGTTCAACTTCCTCACATACTATCTCTAGCTCTTTCTGTCCTGCCTGCTACGTTGGCTTGTATACTTGAACTGTCGTTGTCGGTGTTCGTTTGCTGTCGATTCTGATGAGAAAAGACCTATCAATCAACTGTTCACAGTAACACTCTCTCTGCCCTACCTTCCTATTCATAACGAATCCTAATCCAGTTATACCATTTTCTGCTGCTACTGTTGTTACCCTATTTTACGAATGTAAAATTAGAGAGATTAGAGCGCGCACGGAGGCTTTCAGACAGTCGTTCTTCCCGCGAACCATACGCGACTGGAACAGGAAAGGGAGGTAATGACAGTGGCACGTAAAGTGCCCTCCGCCACACACCGTTGGGTGGCTTGCGGAGTATCAATGTAGATGTAGATGTAGATGTAGATGCTCATCTGACCCCAAATCCTTGTCATTTTCCCATTTCACTTCACAGACCCCCACTATCTCTAGATTGAACATTTGTATTTCCCTTTGCAGGTTTTCTAGTATCCTCACCACGTTCAAATTGCAAGCTCCGAGTCGTAGAACATTATCCTTTCGCTGGTTATTCAGTTTTTTTTTCTAATGGTCATCTCTGTATTGGCAGTCCCCTCCGGGAGGTCCGAATGGGGGACTATTCCAGAATATTTTGTCAATGGCGAGATCATTATAACACTTTTCAATTACAGGCCACTTAACCAGTGGATACATTTTATGTGTCTTTAATGCAGTGGGTTTCTTCTGTATCCTCATGCCGTTGGTCAGTGCTCATTCTTCCTCCTGTATGCCCATATGGTACCACTCTATTTTTCGGCGTTGGACCCAACGTCTTTTAGCTTAAATAACCGCCGCATAACCCGTGAAGTGAATCCATCATTGGGCCGAACAAATGGACGTCGGAAGATGCGAGATCCGGGCTGTAGAATGGATGAGGAAGAACAGTGTAATGAAGTTTTGTAAACTCCTTTCGGATGCACAGAGTTGTGTGAGGTTTTCGTTGTCATGGAGAAGGAAAAGTTCGTTTGTGTTTTGGTGGCTACGAAAACGCTGAATTCGTTTTTTTTTTTCAATTTCCTGAGGGTAGCACATACTCGTAGATTTCAGAGTTGTTCGTTGCAACATGAGTGGAGACATCAAACAGAATAAAACCGTCAGAGTCCCATAAAGGCCGTTGCCACGACTTGACCGGCTGCGAGCGCAGCTTTGAACTGAGTCTTCGGAGGAGAGGTGGAGTGGCGGAACTCCACAGATTACCGTTTTGTTTACACTTCGAAGTGATAAACCCGTGTTTAATCGCCTGCACCTCTGGCGATGTTAGACAAAATATCGTGACGATCGACCTTGCAATGCGCAAGCAATTACTCTGTATGGTCTTCTATTAGGCGGCGAGGAACCCAGCTTGTACACACCTTTGAATACCCCAGCTGGTGGACGAGCGTGCTATCATTACCAGAGGAGACGTGTAGTTGAGCAGCGAGGTGTTTGACTGTCATCCGTCGGACCACTGTTCGCACGTTCCAATATTGCGGCCGGCACGCGGGAAATCGGACAGGTTTGCGTGACCTTGTTGCTATGATGACAGACGCCTCGCCAAACGACTCACCGTGGTTTTGTTCACCACCAGGTCTCCGTAGAGATGCTGCAAGCGCCTATGAGTATCTGCGATGCTGTGGTTTTCTGCCAAAAGAAGCACAATGGCAACTCTCTGCTTGGAACACAACTCCGTTACGGAAGCCACTTTATGAAACGGAAGGGACTGAAGCGGCAATATTCCAGGATGTCTCACAACAGATTCCGCATTTTTTACAAACCGAAACTGGCAAAGAAAAAGTAAGTCTGCAGGCTTTCGTGGGCGTTGTCACTGAAGTTAAAATCTTCTGGGTTATTAGGCCGCGTTATGTTTCTTCTAAAATGTTCGACGTTTCTACCCCTCTGCTGGGATCTTCCTCAGGATCTTTTGGTGTCCACTACTGCTAAAACAGTGTCAGAGACGAGTGTCGCGTCCACTTAAAAAGGGGCAGTTTTCTGGTGTTGCTCCAGATGTTTGTGACTTAATTGAATTATGTCATCGTTCGAACTGTTTTAAATACAATGGTGAATTCTATGAACAGGCTGACGACCTCGCTATGGGCTCGCCAGTTGCAGATGACGCTTTTATGGAACATTTTGAGCAACAAGCGTTAAGTAGTGCTCCTTTGATGGCTCCGCTATGTGGACGATACATTTGTTATATGGCCACGCGGCGAAGAACAGCTTCATGTGTTCCACAATTTCTTAAATGGAATTCAAAAATGGCCCTGATCACTATGGGACTTAACATTTGAGGTCAACAGTCCCCTAGAACTTAGAACTCTCCGGCTTGTGTGGCCGAGCGGTTCTAGGCGCTTCAGTCTGGAACCGCGCGACCGCTACGGTCGCAGGTTCGAATCCTGCCTCGGGCATCGATGTGTGTGATGTCCTTAGGTTAGTTAGGTTTAAGTAGTTCTAAGTTCTAGGGGCTGATGACCTTAGATGTTAAGTCCCATAGTACTCAGAGCCATTTAAACTTAGAACTCCTTAAACCTAACTAATCTAAGGACATCACACACATCCATGCCCGAGGCAGGATTCGAACCTGCGACTGTAGCAGTCACGCAGTTCCGGACTGAAGCGCCTGGAACCGCTCGGTCACAAAATGGAATTCACCCCAAAATCAAATTCACCTTGGACGTTGAGAGAGAGGTCGGTTTCCCGTTCCTAGATGAGTTGGTATATCAGAAGATCTGATAACACTCTAGGTCACAGAGTGTACAGAAAGCCGACTAACACAAACAGGTATTTAGATGCCACTCTACACCACCACCCAACCCAGAAGCAAGCAGTACTCAACACTTTGTCTTCACGTGCCTTCCGTATCAGCGATGACGACAATTTGGAATAGGAGTTGAATTTTTTAAAGAGGACATTGAAGGCAAATAGTTGTGATAGTTATTCAATCGACAGGGCTTTTGGGCGGAATATTTATACCGCTAATACGAAGGACAAGGAACCGCCTTCTCACTCCGTCAGGCTACCGTTAGTTTCTGGGGTCACTGACCACATAAGCAGAATTTTAAAGAAAAATCGTATTCAGACATCTTTCTTTAGTCAAAACAAAATAAAAGGCTTTTTCCGACGGAAAACGGATGCACCTGATTACCTCGACAATGCAGGCGTCTATCAAGTGTCGTGTGGCTGCGGCAAAGTGTATATAGGCCAAACGGGAAGAACTGTTAAAGAACGCATTAAGGAACACGAACGGCACATGCGCCTAAAACAAAGTGCGAAATCGGCAGTAGCGGAACATCACGAGAATTGTGGCTCTGACATCGATTTTAATAACGTACGTGTACTGGCTAAAGAAACAAACATTTTTAGAAGAAAGGTCCGAGAAGCGGTTGATATTTCTAAGAATGCATCTAATTTCAATAGAGAGGACGGCTATAGGCTTTAGGCATCGTGGCTCCCCGCCGTCAAGGAAGTAAATACGCGGCCGCGGTGTGTGAGCGGCATAAACAACGCGCTGCAAGTCACCTCGGAGCACAATAATATTTTGGGTAAACATTCCCCCTCTCTTGCTCTGCCCGTTTCCAGTCTAGCCACTGATGACGACCAACCAATAGCGGTAGCAGGTTCAAATGGTTCAAATGGCTCTGAGCACTATGCGACTTGACTTCTGAGGTCATCAGTCGCCTAGAACCTAGAACTACTTAAACATAACTAAGGACATCACACACATCCATGCCCGAGGCAGGATTCGAACCTGCGACCTTAGCGGCAGCGCGGTTCCAGCTTGTAGCGCCTAGAACCGCTCGGCCACTCGGGTCGGCGAGGTAGCAGGCATTTCAACCAATAACCCTTCTCCAGCATAAGTGTGGAATAGTGCCTTTCTATGAAATGACGATGGACCATCATTGTTATCCACAGGAGATGAGCTATTTCTGCATCAGAGCGGAAATATTAGCCTATGACTATGGGCCACCAATGGTAGCCATATGAATTTTAACCAATACTATCACTTCTCCAGCACGAAGGCCAGAAATCTTCCCCTTTATAAGTGGACGCGACACTCGTCTCTGGGCCGGAGTGGCCGAGCGGTTCTAGGCGCTGCAGTCTGGAACCGCGCGACCGCTACGGTCGCAGATTCGAATCCTGCCTCGGGCCTGGATGTGCGTGATGTCCTTAGGTTAGTTAGCTTTAACTAGGGGACTGATGACCTCAGAAGTTAAGTCCCATAGTGCTCAGAGCCATTTTTGAATTCGTTTCTGACAGTGTTATAGCATTAGTGGACACCAAAAGATTCTGAGGAAGATCCCAGCAGAGGGGTCGAAACGTCGAACATTTTAGAAGAAACATGACGCGGCCTAATAACCCAGAAGATTTTAACTTAAAAAAGTGTTATCTTACTTATTGGACGCCCGTCATGGCTTTTACCCTGACGATACTAGATCTGTGGTCCCAAGCGGAACCCTGTCAGTGGACCTTCTCGATTAGCTTCTGTAATGCTCCCGTCTATTGAAGGGATTCCGTATTCAGGATCTGGCATCTGTCACAAGATGCCGCTGGTTGTCGAATCACTTTGAGCTCAAGACAGTCACCGTATTCTGCTGCCTTAATTTTCAGCAGGATCCCTGAAGCGCCCAGGAGGTGGTCTAAAACTGCGTGGCGCCTCCCCCGGCGCGCCGCCTCTGCGCAGCAGGTGTTGCGGCGCTAATGCGGCAACGCGGCGCGGCTGCACGCCGCGGTCGTAACCACCCGCCGCCGCACACTGCGCGCTAGCCGCACGAGTTGCAAACTGTCTGCGCGCAAATTACCGCGCCGCCGCCGCCGCACCGCAGCCGCACGTGCGAGGCCGCTGTACGCGGGCTGTGCGGCCGCCCCATAAAATATTAACAGCGCAGCGCGCTGCCGGCGCATCCCTCTCAAAACAGCGCCGGCAGGAATGTTAAGAGACCGCCTTCCGGGCACCGGTCGTAAATACTGCGGCCGGAATGTCTTACTGGGCCAGTTACCGCCACCGCTCACCGACTTTAATTGCCTCTGCTGCCCCAATCTCATCCACTGGTGGAGGGACCCTAGGCAACAAAGTCCAGACCCTAAGATGACTATACTGTATACTATAAGGCCCCAAGGGCAGAAACCCCCAATTAACAAACATTGTGGAAACTTAAAGTAGCGAAAGGTGTCATCTTGACAAAATCAAATGGCTCTGAGCACTATGGGACTCAACTGCTGAGGTCATTAGTCCCCTAGAACTTAGAACTAGTTAAACTTAACTAACCTAAGGACATCACAAACATCCATGCCCGAGGCAGGATTCGAACCTGCGACCGTAGCGGTCTTGCGGTTCCAGACTGCAGCGCCTTTAACCGCACGGCCACTTCGGCCGGCGTCATCTTGATAGTGACTGCTACTATTGACGATTAAATCTACACTGGTAATATTTTGACTAACACCTATATTATTCAAATACTGAGAATAGCATACAAAAAGGGGAGATAAAAGGATTATCTTAGATTCTTTATCAAACATCTATAGAATATGTGCATTTTCAACTTCTCGCGGCTTAATGAATAATCCATTAAATTTCGGGCATGCAGCCGCATCGGGCGCACTGTATATCCGATAAAGACAATTTGGAAGAATAGCTCACATACCTCAAGAGCATTTTTAAATCGAATGGATTTTCTCCGCAACAAATTCGTAGAGCATTCGATGCGAAGCCTAAGAAGCAGGTACGTGATGGGGAAGAAGATAGTAATTCCTTCAGATCTAGTGCTATTTTGCGCTATGTGGGTGCTCTTTCCTCGATGATAGGCCGTATTCTTGAGAAACACTGTTAAGGTGATCGTCCGGCCCCCCACGAAGATTGCAGCTTTACTCGGCTCTGTGAAGGACGATTTACAGCTTCGCAAAGCGGGGGTATGTCAGATTCCTTGCGGAAATTGTGAGAAGTCGTACATAGGTCAAACAACACGCACCGTTCATGAGAGGTGTGTGGAGCATCGAAGATACACATGCTTATTACAGCCAGACAAGTCATCTGTGGCCGAACATTGTATTGATACAGGTCATTCCATGAATTACAGTGTTGTGAAGATTTTAACATCCATCTCTTCTTTTTGGGAATCTGTCTTCAAGGAAGCTATAGAAATGAGGTTAGCTAACAATTTAATAAATAGAGATAATGGTTTTAATTTGGACAAAGATGGAATCCGGCCCTTGGAGTAATTAAACTGCAGAGAAGTCGTCATCGTTTCACCGCCGCCGATCATACATCGATAAGCGAATCGAATGTCAGTACGCCTTCTCCACAGGCGGCGCATGTGTAAGCGTATGTCTCTGCCGCCGACCAGCATCTGTGACCCGCATGCGCAGTACCGCCGCGGTGGAGCTTGTAAGGCCGCGCTTGGCATCTTGTCGTCAGTCTTGTGACTCGCTCTGAGGATGGCCGGACGATACGCGGTCGAAACATCAGTAAAGTTTATTTGCGTGGCTGCATGCCCGAAATTTAATGGATTATCTATAGAATGAATTCAAAATCATATGAACGAAGGTTAAATCCAAGAAAGTAATTCAGTCAAAGATAACATTTACCATGGAAGAGAGTTGTAGCCGCATCGAAAAGGAAATTCAATGCGACTACAATGCAACTCGAATATGGAAATGTTCAGTTAGTTGCTCTTGAGTCGCTTTAGAGTACTTTTGCGATAGTTGTCTGGACGCAAATGCTATTAGATTGTTTCAGTTTTGGAATTCGTGAGGTAGAGACTGAAGTACTGCTCAGTCATTCGACTGATGAAGGTTAATCTTTACCTTTTAGACTTCAATTGAGTGATATTGGTTTATCGGACTTAGCCTTCGTACTGATGAACAGTTACAAACCTTGAGAGCAGTGGATCAACGACAGAAAAACAATTCGTAGTCTTGAGCAGGACACTGAAACGAAGACAAGAAGAAAGACAAGTGCGTCGATTAGTCAAAAGTTGTCGTCAGCGTCACGATTACTGAACTGAACTGAAATCCTCGCTATGTATGATGTAAAAAACGACCGTAATGATGAAACAAGAATCAAGATTTTATTTCATCTCGGAACTAACCGGGCATAAAAATAAAAATAAACGATTGCAGTTTATCAGTTCGCACAAACTGAGAAGACTGTTGCGGACAGGTAACAGAATATTTCTAAACCACCTTGCTATAAGAACTGTTTATTACAAAACCAAACCAAATAAAACCCCTGAGACTATTGTGTGTTGTAGGGACAAACAATTCATTACCGAAAGAACAATAAAATCTGAGTCAAAAGGTAATTCTTATGTGTCGCCTAACTCTTTAAACATTTTAAGTGACTAAGTGAGTACATGAATAATGGACAGTGAAGAGTGATTAGTTTAAACCAGTATTACGCGTATTAAAAAAAAACATTTACTCCAACATAAGTTATCTCTGGAGTTACGTCGAAGTCCGCAGCTCGTGGTCGTGCGGTAGCGTTCTCGCTTCCCACGCCCGGGTTCCCGGGTTCGATTCCCGGCGGGGCCAGGGATTTTCTCCGTCTCGTGATGGCTGGGTGTTGTGTGATGTCCTTAGGTTCGTTAGGTTTAAGTAGTTCTAAGTTCTAGAGGACCGATGACCATATATGTTAAGTCCCATAGTGCTTAGAGCCATTTTGAGTTACGTCGAACCGTAGTTAATAACTGGACGTAGCAACGGAGTAGTAGACAGAAAAAATTTCATCCTCGCTATGTATGATGTGAGAAACGACCGTAATGATGAAACAAAAATCAAGATTTTAGTTCATCTCGGAACTAACCGGGCATAAAAATAAAAATAAACGATTGCAGTTTATCAGGTCGCACAAACTGAGAAGACTGTTGCGGACAGGTAACAGAATATTTCTAAACCACGCGAGGAGTTGTGTTCCTACGAGAGTTACAGTTGTTGTTCCACGTCACACCGACGGGGACGAACATCGTTACGAGTTGCGTTTCTTCCCGGCAAGTGAAGAGGGAGGGAAGGGACGTCACAATATGTACGGCACAGGTAGAAGCAATTGCAGGAACACACTCGGGTCCTCCAGCACGACATGACAGTACAACTTCTGATGGGGTTTATTATATTGTTATTGCTGACCCTCTGGAATTTTGAGTGTCCTCCCTCCGAAACCTCTTCTCACCTCTCTCTGTTAATAAATTAACTACCTATTTAAACTTCTGGTTGTATCACTCTATCTTTCCTTCAGTCAAACTGTGCCATAAAGTTGTTTTCTGCCCGATTCGATTCAGTAAATTTTCGTTAGTTGTCCGACCTACACATTTAATCTTCAATATTCTTCTGGAGCACCACGTTTAAAATGCTCCTATTCTTTCCTCATCTACACTGTTACTTCTAGCTGACAAGTTAAAATAAATTCAGAGATGTTTGTTACGGCTCTTGCAATTGAACACTGACATCCATATATGGTGCAGATGCACGACGTTCCTTTTCTGGATAATTTGAAACTTTGTGATTTGTTTGCCTTGTTACTATTTACTTTATGTAAACAGAGGTTTTTGCTATACACACACTGTTCTCATTAAAGGTCATTTTATTTGCATAATAGTTTTCAGAGATGCTATGATTCTGTTACTACTGTTCATTACATTTGTTATATGCGGAATGGATGTATATCGAAATCGAACACTAATGCTATCGTGTGCCCCGCTTGCTCTGTAATTTGTTACGTGCGTCATTTAGAGGACTGTAGGTTACTTTCACACATTACAATTGTGCTATCTTGTTGATATATGTGTGTACAACGTTTCGAGATCTTGCTGCAGCATATCGTTGAGTTATAGGGGCCCAGTGACGGAGTTTGGAAGCTGAAAATCCAACTGTTCTTGGCAATGGGGTTGAGTTGTTCAGCGGACGAGACCAAATAGCGAGGTCATCGGTCTCATCGGAGTAGGGAAGGATGGGGAAGGAAGTCATCAGTGAGCTTTCAAAGGAACCATCCCGGGATTTGTTTGGAGTGATTTAGGGAAACCATGGGAAACCTAAATCAGGATGGCCGGACGCGGGATTCAACCGTCGTCCTTCCGAACGCCAGACCAGTGTGTTAACCACTACGCCACCTCGCTCGGTTTTTGCCAATGTCGTTATCACAAACACAGCTTTAAATAAAGAGGAGACAACTGTAAATAAAGAGGAGAGAACAAAACAAATACTTTATGACATGTGCGAAAATAAAAGTGCCTCAAAAACAGTTATGCAGCTGCTTTTTCTGGAAAGAGGCAGGAATTAAAAATATTTTTACTTTTTTCGAAATGAGAGTTAGTCAGATCTAAACATACATATGTATCAACTACATTAGAACGCAGATTAATCGAAAAAGGGTCTAAACGAAGACTAAAGCAAACAGATGTCGTATTTATACAGGGTGAAGAAAAAATGCCACATGTGGTATTGGACAAGAAATACCACATGCCAATTCAAGACAAAAGTGTCTCTAGCAAAACTTAGTCTTATCAATAGGTTCAACAGAAATGCAATTTTAAAAAAATGGGGCTCTGGCAATGCTGTAATTGCGTGCAGGTTGGCTAGGAGCAGGTAGCACGAGCCCTGTGCTGTGCGAGAGCTGTCCCATTAGGTCAATGAGACGAGACAGGGCTGCGGATAACTATGATAAAGA
This sequence comes from Schistocerca serialis cubense, assembly GCF_023864345.2. Taxonomy (NCBI): domain Eukaryota; kingdom Metazoa; phylum Arthropoda; class Insecta; order Orthoptera; family Acrididae; genus Schistocerca; species Schistocerca serialis. The sequence continues at coordinate 599,005,480 of NC_064643.1, forward strand.
CTTGCCCATGTTCAAGTCACGTTCGTCTGAAACTTTTTTTTTCAGTTAAAACATGATTGTATCCACCCCAGTGCGGTATCTTGTGTATTTATTTCTGTTGCTTTCATCTTTATTTAAATATTAAGACATAATATGAACATCTTACACATGTAAGCGACCGCTTTGTTTCCCCATGAGAGAACTAAAACCCACAGAAAATAAAAATGGATACAGTAATGGTTGTGTCCTCTTCTAGAGGATGGAGGGTGACTCACCGATGTGAGACATTCACCTTGCAATAAGAACTGTTTATTACAAAACCAAGCTGAATACAACCCCTGATGCTAATATCTGCGATACTTTAGAACAGCAATGTACGGTGGGGCGGGGAAAATTGGCTACGACACAGGCCCACGGGGCTGGTAACATGTAGGCAGCTTCCTGATGAGCAGCGAATGCTGTGACGACACGGTCCTTTGAGGCTGAATGCTCGTAGGCAGTCCAATAGTAAAGACTAGAGATGGGTAGTTCGTGAACGAATGGGTCCAAAGGAACGGTTCACCAAGATGAACGAAAGGACCGTGGAACGAATTCCAAGGAACTGTCTTTCATAGTTCACTTCGGTCGCGGCGGTCTACTTATGGTTCCCGGGAACGAGGAACGATCGCTTCATAGTTCACTAGTTCACTTCGGTCGCGGCGGTCACTTCGGCAGTTCTCGTTCCAGCCTTGGTCGCGTGCTCGTCCCAGTCTCCCTCAGCCGCACTCGCCGTTATTCGCATGACCACCCGTCGCAGTTACACTGCCGACTGCTCCTAGTTAGTTCAGTATCCAGTTAGTTGTTCGTTTCGTTCACTGCGCTCGCCCATTTTACATGTGTTTCAAACTGTTCTTGCACCTAGTTCTGGCTACTCAGCATCCATGACCGGTAATTAAAAAGTATTTTATAGTTACGTAAATTACTTAAAAATTACGTTGTATGTAATAGGTACGTCTTTTGAGGTAACAAAAGGGCATATCGGCTCACTTCATTATATCGATGAACAGCGAAAGACATACGAGTAACAAGGCAAGTTTTTTTTATTCATATATTTTTTTGTTTCATCGGTTTGATTTAGCAACTAACTTTCAATAATTTGCTTAATTTTTAGCGTAAGAAAATTTATATAAAACGATTTTCATGTATCTTTCATATACAAAACATTACATTTAGGAAGGCTCTAATTAAATTTTAAGTTTTGTTGTTTCCAATTTGCATTACCTGCTAGTTTGGTTTCTTTGAGAAAGAAAAAAAAGTTGGTTGTGGGTCATTTTGGCTCGGTAGGATAAGGGGTGCCTCTCCATTTGAAAAGACATAGATTGCCATAAAATCGTATTTAATTGTTATCTCAAAAACATGTGTTCAGAAGGAGCTTTCAAACAATAAACTTTATTACTGCGAACTTAATTATTATTATTGCTGCATTAACTTTAATAATGCAACATAAAAATCTAATTTTTACTAAACGTGTTAGACAAATATGATGAGAAGACCACATTTTATTTTAAAACTATTTATTCTTCCATAACGTCTCTACATCGCCTAGGAACTCAGAGACAACAGGAAGTATATGTAGGGTGTAAATGATTGTTGTTTACAACGTATCATTGTTGTGTAGAGGAAGTCGAGACGAAGAATTTTATACAAGACACTTGTGGTCTATTAAGCTGGGAAACAGCCACCAACAGGTTTACTAGACTACATGAGCTATAGCCCATGCGCGTCGCGTGAGATTTTCATGTTATGTTGTCCAGCTCTCTACAAGCAAACTATTAATGCTAGAAAAAAATGAATAGGACCTTTTTTTGTAGGAAATTTAATGTAGTTAAATATTATATCGGGATACGTTTTCGCTAGAGCCCACGGTTTTCCACTTATTAAAGAAAAATGTAGGGAAGTGACTTTGAAAACTATTCCATATTACAGTAAACACAATTATCAGCATTGAACTAGTAATAGATTTCGCTTTTATTTTATTTTCATATACATTTGTGTAAAGTTTATATTAAGTACAGTAAAACGTGATTGTGAAATTTAATATTCGTTTCACTCTCGTCGGTTAATAGGTGCCTGACTACCCTTCCTCGCTCAGAAGTTCTCTTTCTCAAATACCTAATGACTGATTCCATTCACGAACCCTTCCCACCATCTTCTTTCTTTTTTCTTATTATGTTAAGACGATATTCCAGCGTCCTTATGTAGTTGCCGCTGCTGCTGATACAAAGCTTATGATTTTAGTATGACGTTTCGCTTTCAAATTCTAAAGGTGGCAGGGGTAAAATACAGGGAGCGAAAGGCTATTTACAGTTTGTTCAGAAACCAGATGGCAGTTATAAGAGTCGAGGGACATGAAAGGGAAGCAGTGGTTGGGAAGGGAGTAAGACAGGGTTGTAGCCTCTCCCCGATGTTGTTCAATCTGTATATTGAGCAAGCAGTAAAGGAAACAAAAGAAAAATTCGGAGTAGGTATTAAAATTCATGGAGAAGAAATAAAAACTTTGAGGTTCGCCGATGACATTGTAATTCTGTCAGAGACAGCAAAGGACTTGGAAGAGCAGTTGAATGGAATGGACAGTGTCTTGAAAGGAGGATATAAGATGAACATCAACAAAAGCAAAACAAGGATAATGGAATGTAGTCTAATTAAGTCGGGTGATGCTGAGGGAATTAGATTAGGAAATGAGGCACTTAAAGTAGTAAAGGAGTTTTGCTATTTGGGGAGTAAAATAACTGATGATGGTCGAAGTAGAGAGGATATAAAATGTAGGCTGGCAATGGCAAGGAAAGCGTTTCTGAAGAAGAGAAATTTGTTAACATCCAGTATAGATTTAAGTGTCAGGAAGTCATTTCTGAAAGTATTCGTATGGAGTGTAGCCATGTATGGAAGTGAAACATGGACGATAAATAGTTTGGACAAGAAGAGAATAGAAGCTTTCGAAATGTGGTGCTACAGAAGAATGCTGAAGATTAGATGGGTAGATCACATAACTAATGAGGAAGTATTGAATAGGATTGGGGAGAAGAGAAGTTTGTGGCACAACTTGACCAGAAGAAGGGATCGGTTGGTAGGACATGTTCTGAGGCATCAAGGGATCACCAATTTAGTATTGGAGGGCAGCGTGGAGGGTAAAAATCGTAGAGGGAGACCAAGAGATGAATACACTAAGCAGATTCAGAAGGATGTAGGTTGCAGTAGGTACTGGGAGATGAAAAAGCTTGCGCAAGATAGAGTAGCATGGAGAGCTGCATCAAACCAGTCTCAGGACTGAAGACCACAACAACAACATGACGTTTCGCAGCTCCTGTGTCGGAAGTTATGATTTATATAAATAAAACTTCAGTTCCCGCACAATTAGTATGGCAGTTTGATGCGCAGACAATGTGATGTAGACACCAGCAAACTGCAAAAGAAAACTAATAATGTTGGTTTGTTAGACGACTCATTACTGGTCGGTTCAAAATGGCTCTGAGCACTATGGGACTGAACTTCTGTGGTCATCAGTCCCCAAGAACTTAGAACTACTTAAACCTAACTAACCTAAGGACATCACACACATCCATGCCCGAGGCAGGATTCGAACCTGCCACCGTAGCAGTCGCGCGGTTCCGGACTGAGCGCCTTAACTGCGAGACCACCGCGGCCGGCTATTGGTCAGTTATTTAATGCGAGTAATTCCGTTGCGAATGTGAATTATTTTACGTAAACAAACAGAAAACAAAGACGTTGCACTTGCTACGATCTTCCCTCGAAAAGGCAAGGCGACTGTGTTCTGGGGTGGCTGTGCTGGATCGTAAACAGGTTTTAGTTCCGTAAATCCGCACTTCTGTTCGCGCTGTGCCTGCCGGCCTATCTGTTAGCCTTTACCTGACCATGTGACCAGCTAATTACATCTTTGTGTGCTTGTAGTCACTTGCCCGTCACATGAATATAGCGAAGCGAAAAACGCATTCAGCTAAGAAAGTCTAAGTAAACAATCTGTCCACATTAGGCAATTAATCAATTTATCATGTAGTAGTGCAGAAGTAATGCTTGGGCGGACTTAATACTTTTTCAAGGTTTTCAAATTTTTATGGTCAAGGGGCCTTATCTCATTGAGCTCAAATTTCACAGCTCCTTTCTACATGGAATGGAGTCCAGTTGGGGAAAGGAGAGGGAGGGGTGGTTGCCCAAGACAAGAAAACATAACTTTTAAAATTGCCATAAGAGCAACCATAACTATACTTCGAATCTTTTAACACTGACTTTATCAACACTATTCCGTGCTATTCAATTTCCAACTATTTTAATCATGTGTAATTTTACGTATCAATATTTATTTGTAATGGTTTGTACAATGCACACAGAGATTATCTTTAAAACTTTTCAAGGTAACTTTTTAAGGCAAATTAGTAATGAAATTATAATAATATTACAGATGCCAAGATTTTCAACGATTGTATTGTGGTATCACTACAAGAAAATAGAGGTGGATTGAGGGGAATGCAAATATTGCAAAGCCATCATCAGTATTGCTGGAGGCTCCATGGCTAATTTAAAAAGGCATCTTATAAAGAAACCACAGTGCCACTGGAGAGGACGGACTTTGGATCTAGGTCTCCATCGTCAACATCTGCAGAAACAGTGCTACGAAATCAACTGCGTCTTGCCAGCGATTCACCCCAGCCTCTACCTCCTCAGCCTCTGTGAGCGAACCTGTCAGGGATGTTGATTCGCATCGTCGAACAATATGGTCAGCAGGATGCCTGAATTTGCCGCCTTTGAACCTGTTTCAATAGAAGGAAGTCGGTCCGGCACAGACGAGCGGCTAGTTTCCGTCTTTCTTTGATGCATGTTCATTGCTACGGAAGGCAGGCCGACTTAACAACCGAATGAAGCCAGCGCTCCATAATCGAGTGTCTGCTCTCATATTCGGCAAAGAGAATATGATAACTTCTACAATATTATTTCAGTGGTACAGTCTGTCACATGAAAAATCAGCCCCGATTACTAGACTGCCCACTGTACCCCAACAATCATCTATTGTTTCGCCGTTGTTGCTTGCATTAGCTTATTTGTTATTTCTTCTCTGCCGAATTATTACATGTTTATTTGTTTGTTGTATCTGCTCGTAACGGGCAACAAATCTTGCGTAATTGGCGAGCAGTCTGTATTCGGGGCCGGTTTTCTGTGCGCCATCCTGTATTATTTCCCCTTCGATCAGCCACACAATGCTACAGTTGGTTAAACGAGAGGTTCTGCCGAATCATGGAAATTACTTCTACAAATGTGTGAGAATTCTGTAATGAATAAAAACTTTGCACTCCAGGGGGAGGCAAGTGCTCTCTCTTGGTACCCTCCATCCTTCAGTCACCTACACTACTGGTTTCCAGTTTTTCATAAGAACCATATACCAAGCACAAACGGACGGTGAACGAGTAAAAAAGAACGGTTTCCAGAAAAGAACGATCGCCAGTGAACTAGTTCTCAAGTGAGAACGAGTTTGCCCATCTCTAGTAAAGACGCGTTGCCACACAGTGAAGTGGAGTCCCCATTGTGGTTAGCGGCAGCGAATCGTTGTGCGTGGCTCAGGACGAGGATGGCACGGCACCTTGTCGGGGAACAAAGTAGCAGGAGCTGGTGGCCGTAGTTGAGAATTGAGGCAGCTAGTCTCTGCTCGGAACTGAGGTCGTAACTGGCCCTCCATGGACGAAATGCCGACTTAAGTACGCTCCTGCAAAAGGATACATGTATAGTGTCGTGTGAGCATGTCACCGTGCGTATGTAAATTAGTGCCCATGGCTGCAGCGCTGTATGGTGTGACTTGCACGCCACGTTGTGGTGAGATTGGCGCCCCCAGAGGCCGTGGCTATTGCTGGCGGCTTGACTGTACACACTACCTTGCTTCTTGTGTTTACTAATAACCTCGTATGTGAGGCAGGTGCCATACCTAGCCCGAAAAACATGCACATGATTGTAGTGGCCGAAATATGCAGGTGCAGCCCTACATAAAATATACATTGTTTGCACCCAGTGAGGTGCAAAAAATATAACAGGTAGGCTACACTAGACTGCGAGTTATGCTGTAAACAATAATTCTATTCTTACATTTGACGTCCAGACTGATTTTCACAGAACCAGTGCATACACGTACGAGCAACATTCACTTTAGAGTAGATGTTCAAAGCGACCACCTTGATAGACGCGGACGAGTATCCAACCCGGTGCCACGCGACCAAGTAACCAAAGGAAGGACCGGGTCGGTTTCTTTTTTTCATTTGGTGAGGAGGTAACACAGACTTTATTTAACATTAAGTTAGCCTTGACAGTACAAGCTAGTGATCTTTAACAGTCAATGAGTTATTTTCAAGACACTGGTAACAATGTTGTTGTTGTTGTGGTCTTCAGTCCTGAGACTGGTTTGATGCAGCTCTCCATGCTACTCTATCCTGTGCAAGCTTTTTCATCTCCCAGTACCTACTGCAACCTACATCCTTCTGAATCTGCTTAGTGTATTCATCTCTTGGTCTCCCTCTACGATTTTTACCCTCCACGCTGCCCTCCAATACTAAATTGGTGATCCCTTGATGCCTCAGAACATGTCCTACCAACCGATCCCTTCTTCTGGTCAAGTTGTGCCACAAACTTCTCTTCTCCCCAATCCTATTCAATACTTCCTCATTAGTTACGTGATCTACCCATCTAATCTTCAGCATTCTTCTGTAGCACCACATTTCGAAAGCTTCTATTCTCTTCTTGTCCAAACTATTTATCGTCCATGTTTCACTTCCATACATGGCTACACTCCATACGAATACTTTCAGAAATGACTTCCTGACACTTAAATCTATACTGGATGTTAACAAATTTCTCTTCTTCAGAAACGCTTTCCTTGCCATTGCCAGCCTGCATTTTATATCCTCTCTACTTCGACCATCATCAGTTATTTTGCTCCCCAAATAGCAAAACTCCTTTACTACTTTAAGTACCTCATTTCCTAATCTAATTCCCTCAGCATCACCAGACTTAATTAGACTACATTCCATTATCCTTGTTTTGCTTTTGTTGATGTTCATCTTATATCCTCCTTTCAAGACACTGTCCATTCCATTCAACTGCTCTTCCAAGTACTTTGCTGTCTCTGACAGAATTACAATGTCATCGGCGAACCTCAAAGTTTTTATTTCTTCTCCATGAATTTTAATACCTACTCCGAATTTTTCTTTTGTTTCCTTTACTGCTTGCTCAATATACAGATTGAACAACATCGGGGAGAGGCTACAACCCTGTCTTACTCCCTTCCCAACCACTGCTTCCCTTTCATGTCCCTCGACTCTTATAACTGCCATCTGCTTTCTGTACAAATTGTAAATAGCCTTTCGCTCCCTGTATTTTACCCCTGCCACCTTTAGAATTTGAAAGAGAGTATTCCAGTTAACGTTGTCAAAAGCTTTCTCTAAGTCTACAAATGCTAGAAACGTAGGTTTGCCTTTCCTTAATCTTTCTTCTAAGATAAGTCGTAAGGTCAGTATTGCCTCACGTGTTCCAGTGTTTCTACGGAATCCAAACTGATCTTCCCCGAGGTTGGCTTCTACTACTTTTTCCATTCGTCTGTAAAGAATTCGTGTTAGTATTTTGCAGCTGTGACTTATTAAGCTGATAGTTCGGTAATTTTCACATCTGTCAACACCTGCTTTCTTTGGGATTGGAATTATTATATTCTTCTTGAAGTCTGAGGGTATTTCGCCTGTTTCATACATCTTGCTCACCAGATGGTAGAGTTTTGTCAGGACTGGCTCTCCCACGGCCGTCAGTAGTTCCAATGGAATATTGTCTACTCCGGGGGCCTTGTTTTGACTCAGGTCTTTCAGTGCTCTGTCAAACTCTTCACGCAGTATCGTATCTCCCATTTCATCTTCATCTACATCCTCTTCCATTTCCATAATATTGTCCTCAAGTACATCGCCCTTGTATAGACCCTCTATATACTCCTTCCACCTTTCTGCTTTCCCTTCTTTGCTTAGAACTGGGTTTCCATCTGAGCTCTTGATATTCATACAAGTCGTTCTCTTATCTCCAAAGGTCTCTTTAATTTTCCTGTAGGCGGTATCTATCTTACCCCTAGTGAGATAGGCCTCTACATCCTTACATTTGTCCTCTAGCCATCCCTGCTTAGCCATTTTGCACATCCTGTCGATCTCATTTTTGAGACGTTTGTATTCCTTTTTGCCTGTTTCACTTACTGCATTTTTATATTTTCTCCTTTCATCAATTAAATTCAATATTTCTTCTGTTACCCAAGGATTTCTACTAGCCCTCGTCTTTTTACCTACTTGATCCTCTGCTGCCTTCACTACTTCATCCCTCAAAGCTACCCATTCTTCTTCTACTGTATTTATTTCCCTCATTTCTGTCAATTGCTCCCTTATGCTCTCCCTGAATCTCTGTACAACCTCTGGTTCTTTTAGTTTATCCAGGTCCCATCTCCTTAAATTCCCACCTTTTTGCAATTTCTTCAGTTTTAATCTACAGATCATAACCAATAGATTGTGGTCAGAGTCCACATCTGCCCCTGGAAATGTCTTACAATTTAAAACCTGGTTCCTAAATCTCTGTCTTACCATTATATAATCTATCTGATACCTTTTAGTATCTCCAGGGTTCTTCCATGTATACAACCTTCTTTCATGATTCTTAAACCAAGTGTTAGTTATGATTATGTTGTGCTCTGTGCAAAATTCTACCAGGCGGCTTCCTCTTTCATTTCTGTCCCCCAATCCATATTCACCTACTATGTTTCCTTCTCTCCCTTTTCCTACACTCGAATTCCAGTCACCCATGACTATTAAATTTTCGTCTCCCTCCACAATCTGAATAATTTCTTTTATTTCATCATACATTTCTTCAATTTCTTCGTCATCTGCAGAGCTAGTTGGCATATAAACTTGTACTACTGTAGTAGGTGTGGGCTTCGTATCTATCTTGGCCACAATAATGCGTTCACTATGCTGTTTGTAGTAGCTTACCCGCATTCCTATTTTCCTATTCATTATTAAACCTACTCCTGCATTCCCCCTATTTGATTTTGTGTTTATAACCCTGTAGTCACCTGACCAGAAGTCTTGTTCCTCCTGCCACCGAACTTCACTCATTCCCACTATATCTAACTTCAACCTATCCATTTCCCTTTTTAAATTTTCTAACCTACCTGCCCGATTAAGGGATCTGACATTCCACGCTCCGATCCGTAGAACGCCAGTTTTCTTTCTCCTGATAACGACATCCTCTTGAGTAGTCCCCGCCCGGAGATCCGAATGGGGGACTATTTTACCTCCGGAATATTTTACCCAAGAGGACGCCATCATCATGTAATCATACAGTAAAGCTGCATGCCCTCGGGAAAAATTACGGCTGTAGTTTCCCCTTGCTTTCAGCCGTTCGCAGTACCAGCACAGCAAGGCCGTTTTGGTTATTGTTACAAGGCCAGATCAGTCAATCATCCAGACTGTTGCCCTTGCAACTACTGAAAAGGCTGCTGCCCCTCTTCAGGAACCACACGTTTGTCTGGCCTCTCAACAGATACCCCTCCGTTGTGGTTGCACCTACGGTACGGCTATCTGTATCGCTGAGGCACGCAAGCCTCCCCACCAACGGCAAGGTCCATGGTTCATGGGGGGGGGGTAACAATGTAGGGAGACAAAATTTTTCACACAGCCTGAAGGGCTAATATAAAAAACAAATTAAGAAGAAATATAGTAAATTCCCAAAGCAAAACGCCAGAAGGTCTGATTTTAACGAACAGCAAACAACAACCAATAACGCTTGATGGGCTGACTTAAAGAAATTGCCACTACCACAACCAATAACGCCCGAATGGCTGATTATAAAGAAATTGCAACTAACAACCAATAATGCCTGCAGAGTTGATTCCAACAACAAATATCGAACTGCAACCACTAACGCCTGAAGGGCTGATTTTAAGAAGTAGCAACTACAACCAATGATTCCTGAAGGTCTAATTAAAGAAATGCAATTAAAAACTCAATACTTAACTAGTATTTGAAAGTTAATTTTGAAACAAGCCTGATGGGCTGTTTGACAACAAGGTATTTGACTGAATATTTACAGACACTTTAAACACACGCAAAAATTTAACAAAGGAATTACAATAACAGGTAGACTTTAAAATTTCCACAGATGATAACTGCATTCGGCAATAAAATAACTGCGATTTGTTTCTCAGCTCTAAATTAGTGCGATCTGCTTCACATTTCACTCATACATGGCCTGGCCGGTACACTACAGCCTTCTCGCAAACCACCAGTTTAGCGTGGTACTATATACAAGTCTACAACACTAAAACATTCAATTACCAGTCGGTACTGACAATTAAATACAAAATAAAACAAATGAGGAGCTAAACTGAATTATGCTGGTCCCACGTTTATACGATGGCGTCGCAATGAAACATTTTGTTATTCAAATAAAAGTTCACGGCCCCAGCCGCCAATTAAACAAACACACGTGAGATACCAACATGCCAGATGAATCGTACACAGAACGCTCTCTCCGTGAAGTTGTTAAAGAAACAGAGCATAAAAAATCTTAACATAAGGAAAGGCAGATTGAGCCGATACAGAGATCAAATCAATAAGTACAGTCAGTCAATTCAAACTACTTAACGACTGACTAGAACGGCTGGCCATAGGGGAATAATCTTGAGGAGGTGGCACACACTTGCGCAGTAGTCTGCAGAATCAAATAATAATTACGCTCACCGTAGCTGCAGGCTGCGGATTTCAGTGCTGATGTAGTAAAACCGGAATGGATAGCCTCTAACGAAAACCGCCTGTGCGTCTCACACGAACACCGAGGCAGTCATTCCATAACTCCTTATCGGATACAACTAGCAGGTTGCGCCGTGCTAACAGCCCATACTGAAACCTCCACAAGCAGCGACGTACGGCGTACTCGTCCCTCTACGCACACACCATATAACTTACTTGCTATCACGTGCCAAACCAGTCCAGAACTCACTGCAGGAACGTTAGCTTTGACAGCCAAGGCGTCACTCTTTACATTCTTTACTCCACATCCCTCCACAGACTCTCCCCTGCCCTCACGAACCTCTATGACAAATATCACTTGCCGCAAATTGGAAACATAAACTAGTCGAACAGTGGTCCGGCTCACACCTTGCATCTGCAAAGATTTCGCCACTCGCTGGATCATTGTTTGCTGGATCTTATGCAACACATCTGCAGCCAACGCTGCCAAAGCGGCACGCGCGTGAGCTATTTGTGGATGGAGTACTATAAACTTGTTCCTGTAAGTGCCCGCAAAAATAAAAATCTAGTGAATTAAGGTCCTGGGAACATGGAGATCAGAACATTGGGCCTCCACAACCAATTCATTTTCCAGGAAACGCTTCATTTAAATAGTTACGCTCATTCATTAGTAGTAAGTCGCTACGCTGAGCGCAGTTGCAGACGATCTTCCATCGGAAGATCGTCTGTGAGTAAGCCCTAGCACCCACTTGCCACTCTCGCCGAAAAGCTACTTAAAATCGCCAGATCATTAAATTAGTTTGTAAAAAGTGCAAAACATTCCCTATCGAACACCTTCCACTCAGCCTCCTACTGAGCTTCAGGTCTATGCCTACTGAATCTGAGTTAACAGAGTGCTCCATTAGTGCGGGCTGAAGCACGCCATCCACTCTTTAGGACAGGTCTTAAACCCGCCCGTAGAATGGCGATAAATTGTACAGGAGTGAAGATAGAAAATGTTCTGTCAAACGGCTAGTTCTCCTCAAACCACTGACACTTGAAGACTCCATGAGATAATGGCCAAAATCCTTCAGTTTATGTACTCGATTACAAGGTTAGACAGAGCAAGGAGGCTCGAAGATTGTGTGTTGTTGGTATTTGAGTGACAAAGTTGCTACGAGAGCAAAAAGTTTGGAGCTATTTAATGATAATTAAAATCTATTTTAATCACTTAGATACTGTAGAAAACTGTTTAATTAGCTTTGTGTCAAAGTATAAATAATCAAAATTGGTTCAGAAATAGCGAAATTACCTTGATATTAATTTTCTGCAGTCAGGGGGCATGTATTGAGAGTTTACTCAACTGTTGCAAGACAAGTGTAGCTGAGAGCGACAGAGAGAGAGAAGGAGGTGTGGATAGTTATCTGAAGGCCGCGCCAGCTGCTCTATAACAGCCTGCTGTTTATTCTAGAGATCATTGGAGTTAGAGATCTCATATGAGCAAGAGTTACGCAGTTTCTCTACCATGAAGTGGCCAGCGGCTGCCGATACTTCGCTAATCACTCAAATTAAAAATTTTCATTCAAAATTATGTGTTGTGAATCGTATGTCAAATTTTTCTTGCTGTACATTACTAGCTATGCAATTGTATCTTTCGAAATTTTTTCATTAAAAGTGGCAAGTAATTTCATTGTAGTTTTCTGTGTAGCTAACACATTCATTCTCCTAGACATATTTGTGACATAGATAGGGTAATTTTCAATGAAGTTTAATAGACACACGTTAACATCACGATTCAATTGCGTAGTTCTCTTAAAATCTAGGAAAGCATTATATGCTGTTAGATAGTTATTTGGTGGAACTGGATTCCACATTTCTTGAGAAAAAACCTCGTTTCTTCCATTTTTAATATAGATATTCTGTAATTTAGCACAACTGAATAAGGAAGAGTCAAGTAACTATTTTTCCGTTTTGAGTAGAAAACAATACAGATGCAATAAGGCGTATCAAATTCTGCAGACTTATAGAAATTTGTAAAATCTAACTCAAATTTTTCTTTTCATCCAATCCAGCAATCTATACAGTTTGTGGTTCAAAGAAAGAAATGGGAATTTTCGGATTTTTAAATCCGTTTCGTTCTAATTCAGGTGAATATTCTGATTCGAATTTAACCACAGGAACACGAATTTCCATCTATCCTATGGCAAGTTTAACCTCTTTTGGAAGTGTTGTCACATCTTCAACTCCTGATTGGTTACAATGTACCCAATGAAGAATTAGACCTCCAGCATTCGATGACCATCTAAAAATTACTGTTAAATCTCCTTCCCACATCATTTCTTTATAATCTTTAAAAAATCCGCCAAATAATTCTAACTGATAAAGCACTTCATTTTTCATACTTTTTATCTTTCGATTATTAAGAATATATTCTTTCATGGATAGCTCATTAGCTAGAGTCGAAGTCAACTGAATAAGAGCTGATGAAGAAATAAATGGAAATTACACTCTAGACAAAATATTGTTTTCTTTTTTTATGGTGATAATATCGAACAGTTTTGCCACATAATTATCGATTCATTTTTTATTGGATTTTCCATCATAAGTTAGATAATATGTACCATTAGTTCCAATAATACTGACATTCGTGTATAATTGGGCATGATTACGATAAACCCAACCATCTCCAATATTTATATTAATCTCTGTGTTTTTATTGGGAAGATTAAAATTAGTTTTAGTTTTCTCATTCAGAGGGAATGAGTAAAACTGATAACTGTCAACTTTGTTCATGATTTATGTAAGAACAAAAAATATTAAGAAATTTCTAAAATTTCTGTGATACAACCACTATTAAAGTAAATCAATTTATTATTTTCATTGGTTATAATAATTTCTAAATCTTGAATTGGATCAAAAATTGGCATATTTACAGGATAATGCTGTTCATGAATTATTGGCCCACCAAATTCTGCATTAGGCTTGAATGAGACAATAATATCAGTTTCTCTATGAAAATGTTCATTGAGCTTTACAAGCATCGCATCAGCCAAATTAAAATTTATATTTATGAATTTGAATGAAATAATTTTAGTAACATCTTTTGCAACAGTTTTTTCATTAACCTCAACAATTTGAGCACTAAATCCAAGCTCACTTCCAATACTATCTTTTATTTCTACATAGAACTTAAGATCACTCTCAATAGCATCTGTATTTAAAAATTTCATATCCTTTAATTTGAATATTTGTCTTTATGGAATGAATAAATTTTTCTAGTTCTTTTAAGCTATACTGACCAACAGGAATTTCTATCATTACTCCATCACAGTAAAGTTTATTATTTCACAATGTAATATTTGGAATTAGAAAAGTTGAATAAAAACCAACTAACCCAACATTATTAAGGTTGTCTCATATAGGTACAGTTAATCTTCTTTTGAGAACAGGTGACTTACCATTCAATTGAAATAATCTACTCATTATTATTAAACATTATTTAATTAGATTAAAACAGTTTGGAAGCCAAAAGTAAGAATTCCTGAAAACAAATCTAAAAATTACTTTTGAATGCATTATGGGAACAGCAGTGATCAATGTCTTGTAAATAATTACTATTAAAAACAGTCTTGATCACGATTTATTTTACAGGTGACCGGTTTCGACCACTACTGTGGTCATCTTCAGACCTACAAGATGTATACAAAGCACTTTCAATTTTATTTGCTTATATGACTGGTATGTAACTTGAGGAATAGCAATGCCGTATAAAAAAAAAAATGGCACTTGTAATCTACATACTAACTTCATAGATAATATTTCACATAGACGGTCAACTACTTCGTAGCGTATTTGTGCAGCATGAGTTACATATATCTCAGCTACAAATTATTGTAGCTTACTCTTTTCGTTTCAATAAAGACAAGTTGCTGCTCAATAATACATCGTCTGACGCCACAGTCTTTTCAATTCCAATTCGCAACAACTTCATTGGAAAGAAGCCTGCTGCCACTTCTTTGCATCGGCGTTTGTCCTCACCATGGCAACCACTAGTTCAACTATTGACTCTGCAACAACTTCAGTGGAAAAAGTTTGCTCCTTCATCTTTGCAACGGCGTCTAACTTCACCATAGCAACCAGTGGTTCCAAATGGTTCACTGACAGGCCACGAGAGAGCAACCCATGTACTGCCAAACTGAAGTTCATTTTCCTACATTTTTAAATATTTTTAACGCTTTTTAATTGACAATAGCTGTTAAATAAGCTAAGTTTAATGTATATTTATTTCTAATTCTTGACAATGTTCTTTTAACTAAGAAATTTTAAATTGTAATTCGACTTATAACTCATTGGTTAATAATGACATCATGCAGTCAGAAGTGGGTGGAGCCTCCATTATATAAAGTAAGACGTGCACTGGTTTCTCCAGTTGTGATTCTCCAACAGAAAGGGGCTCCTACCTCCTACTCATTGGTAATTCAACGTTTTATAGCTTTATAGCCGTATAACTCTATGTTATTTTCATTAATGCATGTAGCCCTCTAATTAGTGCTTTGTATACATCTTGTAGGTCTGAAGATGACCACAGTAGTGGTCGAAACCGGTCACCTGTAAAATAAATCGTGATCAAGACTGTTTTTAATAGTAATTAAAATCTAAAAATAGACATGGTAAAGTTTTACCAAATTTAATCAGATGAGTCATAATTGGACTGAGGAGATGTGGAAAACCAACATTAATGATTGACAGTTATATTTTTGCCACAGGATGGCTAAATTGGATTAGAATCAATCATTTGTACATTTATTCAAAAAGTTTATATCAGCCAAAATACTCGGAATTTATAGAGGGATGTGATAAAATTGCAGAGAAGATCGCCACATTTATTGCAAGTAGTAGAAATTATTCCATTAGGTCAATGCCAATATAATTCTCACGTAGTTTTCGATTACTTCATTACAGAAAATCAAGATATAGTTAGAGAATATTTCACTAGAGGGAGACATAAAGTAATAGATTGGTTTTACTTGGCTAAACATACTCAAAAATAGCTAAACAGTTAGTAAGAGGTAATCTAAATTCTTTAAATATCTTTAGATAACATGATACAAATTTAAATCATGTTTACCATGAGTTTGTTGGAGGTGATTTGAAGTTTGATGAATTTAAAGAAATATGTAGTAAATATTAGAATGAACAGTTTGGTTTTATTACAACAGATATGACAAGATAACCAAATGATGGGAAGTTCAGAAATAAAATACAGAATTCATTAAATCTTTATTCTACATAAATAGACAGCTTAAAAAACGATATTTCTTATCTGTTAGACCACAGTAATAATATTTTACCGGAACATATAAATGAATTTTAAAAAGGTATTCAAAATATAACTGAGTATGACAATTTTAAAAAATTAATGAATGTTACATTAATTCCCCTTGGCCTGATGAAGAAGCTACAGATGGTCCAGATACATGTGGTTGCTACTATTTCGAGAAATGTATAATAAGAATACGTTATGTTACAAATTTTTATAAACATTAATGTTTGTTCTTCTTTTATTAAATGTTTGCAAAATATGACCCAGAGACTGTTAAAAGGGCCAGACGAAGTAGAAGAGTAAGATAGCAATGAAAATAAGAGTTTAAAAAATGAAAAAAACAACCAAGAACAGAGAGTGAAAAATATCAAAAAGATGATCAACCAGTTACCAATGCTATTGATCAAGTTAAACAAAGAATCGAGGAACTGGGAGATAATATTTTCAAAGCAATTCAGCAAATGGTTCCATATCATCACCATGATGATTTTGGAGATTTACAATTGCATGATGATATTCCTGGTAAATATAACTATAAATTTAATTGAATCAGAAACTGAAGAGGCATTGAAAAAAATATGATGAAAAGAAACAATCTAAAAAAATAAAGGATAGTGATGTTAATAAAATAAATAGAAGTGAAAGTATGCTAGAACATGTAAATTATAATGAAAATACTACTTTTGGATTAATGCCTGTTGGTGCCTTTTCATATATAGGAAGATTACCGGTAACATTTGAAGGAGATAAATTAACAGTAGGTGAAATGACTTACAAAGGAACTGATGGTTTAATAAATCTTTCAACAAAAAAGAATATTACTGTGGATGATATGGATTAAAAATTTAATTCAGTTGATTTATCAAATTATATTGATATATTTCATAAAACAAGAGCAATATATTCTGAAAACAACCCAAATATAGTCAAAGCAAGTGGAGGAATCAAATACAAAGGTTTCATAAAATAAATTGTTAATGACTATTTTCCAAAGTTAAGAAGAGCAACTACAGATTCTTCAGAAATAAGTTCACCTGAGAAAAAAGGTGAAGGCTTAATAAAAAAGTAGAACAATCAAAGATGTCTGGATGAATGAACTCCATCAATTAATCGATAGATTAGCAGATGTTCATGGAGAAGAACTACCTGAAAATAATAATTTTCACAACGAAAAACTTGGAATAATGCAAATGTTGACAAACAAATGCAGTGATTTCGTCGTAAATAATCCAAAAAAATTATGTATTTGATTAGAATTTTGAATAATCTTCTTCATACATTTTGGAAGAGTGAAAAATATGGTAAAGGGTTAGTCAGTTGGGTTTAAATAATAAACCAATGCCTGAGATGCACCTACCTAGTTATGAGTACTGTGGGCTGTTCACTAAATTTGAAGAAACACTTATGTGTGGTGATCTGGGAATTAACCCACAAGATAAAGCTTGTAAAAACCACAATATTGCCTATAGAGATCATAAAGGTTTACAAAAAAGACATGAAGTGGATAAAGAGCTTCAGCTAGCTGCAAATGAAAGAATGTATGGAAGAGATGCTTCTTTAGCTGAAAAAGTTGCAGCAACAATTTCAGGAATCATGTATGGCAAACGAATATTAGGCATGGGCATAGCTGTTGTGAAAAAAATCGTTGAATATCTAATAAAAAAGATACATGAAGGTGGATTTCTTCCTTTATTATTAGCAGCTTTGCCTTATCATGCAAAAATTGGCTCACTTGCTGGTGGATCTGCAGTAATCGTAAATGCAGTCACAAACAAGAAGAAAGCTGATAAACAGCTAGAAGAACAAAAATGACATAATTTGGAAATGGAAAAGAAAGCTAGAGCTGGATTCAAAACAACAAAACAATTCCAAAAAATGATTAAAATTTAATAATCTTTTATCTAATTTCGATATAGAAAGCTATTTAAACAATTAAAAATGAATCATTTTAATGGTATTTATATGACTGATGACTGAAGTTAAGTACTTATAACATTGTTGGCACCCATGGGATTTGCAATTATAAGTATAAGGGTAAAAAACTGGTTTTTCATTCATATGGGGGGGAGGGACATTACCAAACAGCTAGTATGTACCAAAATAGCGAGAGAATACAAAACTTCTATGAAATAATTTGCAGTCATCTGTGTTTGTTTGTTTTGGATTTGTTATACAAAAATTATAAGTTTAGTGATATTTTAAATTTACTGAATGGATTTTTTTGGAAATAAACTCGTTAAGGTTTTTCAGTCATCAGAACATTTAATCAAACAGTTTCATAAAGAATTTGTGTCAGTTAAAGCACAATTCAGTTTGCGACTATGAACCATCTTTAAAGTAACTAAAGGACATATTGATTTTAAAGGCAGAAGAATTGTAGATATAAAAGATTTCGTAAATGGTTATGATGCTGTTACCAAACAATACTTAGAAAAAGAATATGTCACAAAACCTGAGTACACAAGCAATCTAACATAGTTCAGTAATTATATCACAAAAACTGATCTATCAAATTATTTATCAAAAAAGAAGTAGAAAAAGCTTTTATAGATTATTTCTCAAAAACAGATTTAGCCCCATACTTGGATGATTTAAGTAAACTCAAAGATAAAATATATGATAATCAAATCATTGATTTTACTTTTATGAATGGAGGTGAAGAAAAAATTCATAATTTGAAGTACAGGTTTATTTTATAAAACTTTATGGGTACTGGCCAAAACACAAACAAAGAATGATCATTTAATGATTTCGATATTTTGGTAAGTGTTTATGACAATCTTTATGAAATAACTCCTTCTAATCAGTCAATAATAGTAAATAAGTCAAGTTTTCTGACTGTAAGATTGAAACATTCTCTTAGAACTGTTCCTGTTGATGTAAAGTTAATTATATTTGGTGAAATAATTTAAGCCTTATTATATTTTTATCTACATAAACGGATGAACACATCTAGTGTTTGACATGTAAAAATTTACTGATACTCATGAACCTCACGGAGTTATCACAAAAAATGGAAGACAAAGAATCGATGGTCTTGGCATAATTTGTAAAAGGAAGAAAAATAGATTCGTTAAAACAATTTTGTAAGTGGAAGGGTGAACAAATCAATTCGTGAAGAAATTATTAATGAGTTACATAAATTGAGTGTCGTAACTGCCGTCTGTTTCACGTCTGCTGTGCAGCGAGCTACGTTAATATAAGTATTAACTGTATTTTTCTTACTTACTTCTTCCAAGTGTTTTTGCTTCTAGGAAGCTTTAATTGTCGAGTGCTAGTGATAGTGTTCCATAGATTTGGTGTTTGTTTTGAATACAGTCAGAGCGAGTCCCTTTAGTCAACCATAGTGCTAGTAGTGCTAGTGTTTGTTTTCAATACAGTCCAGAGTCAGGTAGTGCTATTTTCATTGTTTCATACAGGAAGTGTCTAGCAACCACAGTTTAGTCAACTATCAGCCGCATTTAGTGAATTAGCAGTCTAGTTAAAAGTTGATTAACTCTCTACAGTACATTGATTTCTTAGGATCGGTAGGATGTGTGACTGCTGTGTACGGACGCAAGAGGAGCTGGCCACTGTTCGCGAACAGCTGAACGTGTTGATGGCCGCGGTCAGTCGTCTTCGGCTGCTGCCTCGGAGTGTAGCGGCAGTGGGGAGTCTAGTGCGTCACCTGGTACACCCCAAGTGTTACATGCTTCGCCCACGGTCCCTGCTGTCGAGACATCTTCGCTGGTACTGGGCGCGGTTGGGCCACCCTCTCCCCACGGGGAGTGGCGGGTTCAGCGGCGTTCGCGGCGCACGAGGCAGAGGGTCAATGTGGAAGCTGGCCGTGTGGCATCGCCCGCGCTGCCTGTGAGTGGACATGTGGCCGCTCCTTCAGCAAGGTCCGAGCAGGCACACGGGGGAGGGGTTTATTAGTTATTGGGAGCACCAACGTTAGGCGGGTGACGGAGCCCCTTAGGAAAATAGCGGAAAGGTCGGGGAAGAAGGCCAGTGTTCACTCTGTCTGCTTGCTGGGGGGTCTCATCCGAGATGTGGAGGAGGCCCTGCCGGCGGCGATAGAGAGCACTGGGTGCACCCGACTGCAAATTGTTGCTCATGTCAGCACCAATGACTCCTGCCGTCTGGGTTCAGAGGTCATCCTCAATTCGTACAGGCGGTTGGCGGAGTTGGTGAAGGCGGAAAGCCTCGCTCCCGGTGTGGAATCTGAGCTAACTATATGTAGTATCGTTCCTAGAACCGATCGCGGTCCTCTGGTTTGGAGCCGAGTGGAAGGCTTAAACCAGAGGCTCAGCCGATTCTGCGGAGATCTGGGGTGCAAATTTCTCGACCTCCGCTATAGGGTGGAGGAAGCGGCTACAAGGGTAGCGGAGTGCGTGTGGAGTGCAAATGTGGATCTTTTAGGTTAGAGAATTCCTTCCCTAGGCCTGACAAGACGCCTCCTGAGACGCAGCAAGGTAGGAGTAGGCAAAATGCAACAGGGAATAACAATATTAATGTGCTAATAGTAAACTGCAGGAGCGTCTATAGAAAGGTCCCAGAACTGCTCTCATTAATAAGCGATCACAATGCCCACATAGTACTAGGGACAGAAAGTTGGCTGAAACCAGACGTTAACAGTAATGAAATCCTAAACTCAGATTGGAATGTATACCACAGAGACAGGCCGGACAGTGAAGGGGGAGGCATGTTTATAGCGATAAGAAGTGCAATAGTATCGAAGGAAATTGACGGAGATCCGAAATGTGAAATAATTTGGGTGAAGATCACGGTTAAAGCAGGCTCAGACATGGTAATTGGATGTCTCTATAGGCCCCCTGGTTCAGCAGCTGTTGTGGCTGAGCACCTGAAGGACAATTTGAAAAATATTTCGAGTAGATTTCCCCACCATGTTATAGTTCTGGGTGGAGATTTTAATTTGCCGGATATAGACTGGGAGACTTAAACGTTCATAACGTGTGGCAGGGACAAAGAATCCAGTGAAATTTTTTTGAGTGCTTTATCTGAAGATTACCTTGAGCAGTTAAACAGAGAACCGACTCGTGGCGATAACATATTAGACCTTTGGTGACAAACACACCCGAACTATTTGAAACAGTTAACGCAGAACAGGGAATCAGCGATCATAAAGCGGTTACTGCATCGATGATTTCAGCCGTAAATAGAAATATTAAAAAAGGTAGGAAGATTTTTCTGTTTAGCAAAAGTGACAAAAAGCAGATTACAGAGTACCTGATGGCTCAACACAAAAGTTTTGTCTCAAGTACAGATAGTGTTGAGGATCAGTGGACAAAGTTCAAAACCATCGTACAATATGCGTTAGATGATTATGTGCCAAGCAAGATCGTAAGAGATGGAAAAGAGCCACCGTAGTACAACAACCGAGTTAGAAAACTGCTGCGGAATCAAAGGGAACTTCACAGCAAACATAAAAATAGCCAAAGCCTTGCAGACAAACAAAAATTACGCGAAGCCAAATGTAGTGTGAGGAGGGCTATGCGAGAAGCGTTCAATGAATTCGAAAGTAAAGTTCTATATACTGACTTGGCAGAAAATCCTAAGAAAGTTTGGTCTTATGTCAAAGTGGTAGGTGGATCAAAACAAAATATCCAGACACTCTGTGTCCAAAATGGTACTGAAACAGAGGATGACAGACTAAAGGCCGAAATACTAAATGTCTTTTTCCAAAGCTGTTTCACAGAGGAAGACTGCACTGTAGTTCCTTCTCTAGGTTGTCGCACAGATGACAGAACGGTAGATATCGAAATAGACGACAGAGGGATAGGGAAACAATTAAAATCGCTCAAAAGAGGAAAGGCCGCTGGACCTGATGGGATACCAGTTCGATTCTACAGAGTACGCGAAGGAACTTGCCCCGCTTCTTGCAGCGGTGTACCGTAGGTCTCTAGAAGAGCGTAGCGTTCCAAAGGATTGGAAGAGGGCACAGGTCATCCCCGTTTTCAAGAAGGGACGTCGAACAGATGTGCAGAACTGTAGACCTATATCACTAACGTCGATCAGTTGTAGAATTTTGGAACACGTATTATGTTCGAGTATTATGACTTTTCTGGAGACTAGAAATCTACTCTGTAGGAATCAGCATGGGTTTCGAAAAAGACGGTCGTGTGAAACCCAGCTCGCGCTATTCGTCCACGAGACTCAGAGGACCATAGACACGGGTTCACAGGTAGATGCCGCGTTTCTTGACTTCCGCAAGGCGTTCGATACAGTTCCCCAGAGTCGTTTAATGAACAAAGTAAGAGAATATGGACTATCAGACCAATTGTGTGACTGGATTGAAGAGTTCTTAGATAACAGAACGCAGCATGTCATTCTCAATGGAGAGAAGTCTTCCGAAGTAAGAGTGATTTCAGGTGTGCCGCAGGGGAGTGTCATACGACCGTTGCTATTCACAATATACATAAATGACCTTGTGGATGACATTGGAAGTTCACTGAGGCTTCTTGCAGATGATGCTATTGTGTATCGAGAGGTTGTAACAATGGAAAATTGTACTGAAGTGCAGGAGGATCTGCAGCGAATTGACGCATGGTGCAGGGAATGGCAATTGAATCTCAATGTAGACAAGTGTAATGTGCTGCGGATACATAGAAAGATAGATGCCTTATCATTTAGCTACAATATAGCAGGTCAGCAACTGGAAGCAGTGAATTCCATAAATTATCTGGGAGTAGGCATTAGGAGTGATTTAAAATGGAATGATCATATAAAGTTGATCGTTGGTAAAGCAGATGCCAGACTGAGTTTCATTGGAAGAATCCTAAAGAAATGCAATGCGAAAACAAAGGAAGTAGGTTACAGTACGCTTGTTCGCCCACTTCTTGAATACAGCTCAGCAGTGTGGGATCCATACCAGATAGGGTTGATAGAAGAGATAGAGAAGATCCAACGGAGAGCAGCGAGCTTCATTACAGGATCATTTAGTAATCGCGAAAGCGTTACGGAGATGATAGATAAACTCCAGTGGAAGACTCTGCAGGAGAGACGCTCAGTACCTCGGTGCGGGCTTTTGTTGAAGTTTCGAGAACATACCTTCACCGAAGAGTCAAGCAGTATATTGCTCCCTCCTACGTATATCTCGCGAAAAGACCATGAGGATAAAATCAGAGAGATTAGAGCCCACATAGATGCATACCGACAACCCTTCTTTCCACGAACAATACGAGACTGGAATAGAAGGGAGAACCGATAGAGGTACCCTCTGCCTCACACCGTCAGGTGGCTTGCGGAGTATGGATGTAGATGTAGATGTAGAACTGAGGATACAAAATTTTAAATGAAGAAATGTAATTTCTCTCAGTATTCATGATCTAAGGCAAGCCCATCTAATTGAAATGGACTCTGGCAAGTTGAAAGAAATTCCAAAGATAAATCGAGGATATAAATATCTAGTAACTGTTATCGATGTATTTTCTAAATTTACATGCGCTACCCCATGAACCATTGACCTTGCCGTTGGTGGGAAGGCTTGCGTGCCTCAGCGATACAGATGACCGTACCGTAGGTGCAACCACAATGGAGGGGTATCTGTTTAGAGGCTAGACAAACGTCCCCCATTCGGATCTCTGGGCGGGGACTACTCAAGAGGACGTCGTTATCAGGAGAAAGAAAGCTGGCGTTCTACGGATTGGATGGTGGATTGTCAGATCCCTTAATTGGGCAGGTAGGTTAGAAAATTTAAAAAGGGAAATGGATAGGTTAAAGTTAGATAGAGCGGGAATTAGTGAAGTTCGGTGGCAGGAGGAACAAGACTTTTGGTCAGGCGAATACAGGGTTATAAATACAAAATCAAATAGGGGTAAGGCAGGAGTAGATTTAATAATGAATCAAAAAAATAGGAGTACGGGTAAGCTACTACAAACAGCATAGTGGACACCTTATTGTGACTAAGATAGACACAAAGCCCATGCCTACTACGGTAGTACAAGTTTATATGCCAACTAGCTCTGCAGATGATGAAGAAAATGATGAACTGCATGATGAGATAAAAGAAATTATTCAGGTAGTGAAGGGAGACGAAAATTTAATAGTCATGGGTGACTGGAATTCGAGAGTAGGAAAAGGGAGAGAAGGAAACATAGTAGGTGAATATGGATTGGGGGTAAGAAATGAAAGAGAAAGCTGTCTAGTAGAGTTTCACACAGAGCATAACTTAATCATAGCTAACACGTGGTTCAAGAATCGTAAAAGAAGGTTGTATACATGGAAGAATCTTGGAGATACTAGAAGGTATCAGATAGATTATATAATGGTAATACAGAGATTTAGGAACCAGGTTTTAAATTGTAAGACATTTCCAGGGGCAGATGTGGACTCTGACAACAATGTATTGGTTAAACTGTAGATTAAAACTGAAGAAACTGCAAAAAGGTGCGAATTTAAGGAGATGGTACCTGGATAAACTGAAAGAACCAGAGGTTGTACAGAGTTTCAGGGAGAGCATAAGGGAACAATTGACAGGAATGGGAGGAAGAAATACAGAAGAAGAAGAATGGATAGTTCTAAGGGATGAAGTAGTGAAGGCAGCAGAGGATCAAATAGGTAAAAAGACGAGGGCTAGTAGAAATCCTTGGATAGCAGAAGAACTATTGAATTTAATTGATGAAATGAGAAAATATAATAACGCAGTAAATGAAGCAGGCAAAAATGACTACAAACGTCTCAAATATGAGATCGACAGAAAGTGCAAAATGGCTAAGCAGCGATGGCTAGAGGACAAATGTAACGATGTAGAGGCTTATCTCACTAGGGGTAAGATAGATACCGCGTACAGGATAATTAAAGAGACCTTTGGAGAAAAGAGAACCATTTGCATTAATATCAAGAGCTCAGATGGAAACCCAGTTCTAAGCAAAGAAGGGAAAGCAGAAACGTGGAAGGAGTATATAGAGGGTCTACACATGAGCGACGTACTTGAGGACAATATTATGGAAATGGAAGGGGATGTAGATGAAGATGCAATGGGAGATACGATACAGCGTGAAGAGATTGACAGAGCACTGAAAGACCTGAGTCGAAACAAGGCCCTGGGAGTAGACAACATTCCATTAGAACTACTGATAGCCTTGGGAGAGCCAGTCTTGACAAAACTCTACCATCTGGTGAGCAAGATGTATGAGATAGGCGAAATACCCTCAGACTTCAAGAAGAATATAATAATTCCAATCCCAAAGAAAGAAGGTGTTGACAGATGTGAAAATTACCGAACTATCAGTTTAATAAGTCACAGCTGCAAAACGCTAACGCGAATTCTTTACAGACTCATGGAAAAACTGGTAGAAGCCGACCTCGGGGAAGATCAGTTTGGATTCTGTAGAAAAGTTGGAACACGTAAGGCAATACTGACCTTACAACTTATCTTAGAAGAAAGACTAAGGAAAGGGAAACCCACGCTTCTAGCATTTTGTAGACTTACAGAAAGCTTTTGACAATGTTGACTAGAATACTCTCTTTCAAAGGCAGTTATAAGAGTCGAGGTGCATGAAGGGGAAGCAGTGGTTGGGAAGGGAGTGAAACAGGGATGTAGCCTCTCCCTAATGTTATTCAATATGTATATTGAGCAAGCAGTAAAGGAAACAAAAGAGAAATTCAGAGGAGGTATTAAAATCCATGGAGAAGAAACAAAAACTTTGAGGTTCGCCGATGACATTTTAATTCTGTCAGAGACAGCAAAGGACTTGGAAGAGCAGTTGAACAGAATGGACAGTGTCTTGAAAGGAGGGTATAAGATGAACATCAACAAAAGCAAAATGAGGATAATGGAATGTAGTCGGATTATGTCAGGTGATGCTGAGGAAATTAGAATAGGAAATGAGACACTTAACGTAGTAAAGGACTTTTGCTATTTGGGGAGCAAAATAACTGATGATGGTCGAAGTAGAGAGGATATAAAATGTAGATTGGCAACGCCAAGGGAAGCGTTTCTGAAGAAGGGAAATTTGCTAACATCGAGTATATATTTAAGTGTCAGGAAGTCGTTTCTGAAAATATTTGTATGGAGTTTAGCCATTTACGGAAGTGAAACATGGACGATAAATAGTTTAGACAAGAAGAGAATAGAAGTTTTCGAAATGAGGTGCTACAGAAGAATGCTGTAGATTAGATGGGTAGATCACATAACTAATGAGGAGGTACTGAATAGAATTAGAGAGGAGAGATATTAGTGGCACAACTTGACTAGAAGAAGGGATCGGTTGGTAGGGCATATTGTGAGGCATCAAGGGATCACCAATTTAGTATCGGAGGGCAGCATGGAGGGTAAAATCGTAGAGGGAGACCAAGAGATGAATAAACTAAGCAGATTCAGAAGGATGTAGGATGCAGTAAGTACTGGGAGATGAAGAAGCTTGCACAAGATAGAGTGGCGTGGAGAGCTGCATCAAACCAGTCTCAGAACTTCAGACCACAACAACAACAATCCCAGTTCAAGATAAAGGGGCTACGAATCTAGTTGATACATTTGTTAAGATATTCAGCACCAGCTGGAGCAGGCCTGACGCCCAAAAAATTTACAGACAGATAGTGATAAAGAATTCTACAATAAAGAGTTTCATGAGCTGATGAAGTACCATTAATCATTAGTCGACTCTTATAGAATTAAAAGTGTTTGTTATTGAACAATTTAATAGAACTTTGAAAGTAAATATGTGGATAAAATTTGCTCTTCAAGGAAATGATAAATGGTCACCCTAGTTTCGAAACTAGTTTATCAATAGAATAACACAGTTCATCGAACTATAAAAATGAAGCCAGTAGAGGATAATGGAAAGAACTATAAGACAGGTAACATCGTGCCTAACGATGAGGCTAAATTTAAAAAAGGAGATAAAGTGAAGATTAGTAAACTTGAAGGAGTTTTGAAAAAAGGATATACTGCCAATTGAAATGTTGGAATTTGATGATTTTATTCATTCCAATCGAAATGCGTATAAATTAAAAGCCTTAGATGGAGAACAAGTAAAAGGAAGTTTTTGTGACTATGAGATACGGAAAACGAAATATCCAGATGTGTATCTCGTTTAAAATGTTCTGAGAAAGAACGGAGATAAAGTCTATGCTGTGCGGTTAGGTTTCGATAATTCGCACAACATTTGGGTGACTTGAGTTGGCGACTGCCAAAGCAGCGGCATCCAAAGCAGCCTTTCTGGATGCGCCAGTTCTCAGACTGTGTCTGCTTTAATAGGACTTGTTCGAGCTCAAAAAATTACATCAGTTCAGCGATAGCCAAAACTGCCTCATACTGCGTCAGCAGACAAAGAATCCAACCCCAGAAAAAAATGAATTTTGTATATATTTTTGATAGCATCATTTGAATGCTACCAAAAATTATATCAATCCAGAGGCTGTGCCTGCCTTCAGACTGCGCCTGTCTGATAAAGATACATTATATCGTTAATCAAGTGTTCTTGAGTATAGTTATTCAAAGTATTGAATAGTTGGGATGACAGAAAATTTTCAAATTTTCTTTCATTCTTTGGTATAAATTTAGTGAGTAAGGATTGTACTCAAGTCTCAAAATTTCTTCAGTTTGGATGTCTGTCTACAATTCCACATTGCTGTCTTTGTAAATTTCTTCTTTGTATTCTAATGACATAATAATCATAGTCACAATCATCATCAAATAATCTTAGAAGGACAAATATATGTCTAACGTTAGTACCTTCATTTGGTGGAACTATATGCAGTTGTATTTCTCTAATTTTTAGTCTTACGTTTTGAAAGCCTTCTCTTCTTTCCTTTAGAACAAACATCGCCATTTCCTTATCAATCTGTAAACCTTCGATTTGTCCTTGGAAATTTTCAATTGTTGATTGTAGTTTATATTCACCAAATTTTCGAACCGAAGGAAAACTACATGAGTAACCTATCTTCTGATTGTTTTACTTCTTCTTTTTTAGAAGATAAAATTATGGAATACAGACTGGATTCATTGATAAATACTATATTTTTATGAATTTAAAAGGGTGCTATATGATAGCACCCCTTGTTCTCATAAATTTTCCAATGTAATTGTTTCATCATCATCAGCATTTACTCTGATAGCTTGTTATGGATTACTGTATTCTAAAATCTCAGCAACATCTTTTGCTTTGAACTAAGGAACATTATTTTCATCAATAATCACACACAATTGCTTACCATTGTATGGAAGCTTGTTGTTGATAAGGTCTACAATTGACTCCATTTAAGAGAAACAATTTTTGATACATTTGCAAGAAATAATTAAAATTTTTAATATATTTTGATAGGGCCATTCACTGCTGCCGAAACTGTCATAAGTTTGTGGGTGACTGGGGACTGGCATTGCCTCTTAAGGTGAATGTTTCGTTCAGGTTAAAATTGTTATTTTAAGTTAGACCCCTACTGGGTAGGAGTTCAGAAATATCTTCACAGGAATAATCTGATTCCTGTGAAATTCCTATATCTGCAGATAGGAAATATTACCAGCCTGGATGCAACCCAAGACTGGCAACTGCCAGAGCAGCAGCAGCTGAACCAGCCTTTCTGGCTGCACAAGTCTTCAGGCTGTGTCTGTTTTAGCTGCCACTGGTTGATTGATAGAAACAATATTTGAAACATCTTTGAAGGGGTGAGTGATTTGCTCACCCTTAAATTCATTTCTGTATAAACGTATAAAAACAGTATGAATGAGGAAACTGACATTTTCCTTCATTCTGTCTGTATATTATCCTGATGATGACGAAGATATAATATCTACATTCATAAATCAATTAACTGATGTAAGTGTGAATTATTTATACAATCTCAGTGGAAATGAAATTTGAAATGTACATGAATACTTTAAAAACAGATTCGAAAATTCATTTGTTGACTTTCATAGGTTCCACACGTGGAATTCCATAATCTGAAACTCCAAAGTATAAAACATCCTCCACAATTCCAGACATAGGAATTTTCCATCCAGGATTTCCATAAAAATATGCTAGAATAAAGTTTATCATTATTGTTTTCAGCCAATGGAATCACATTGTCTTAAATTTAGCAGGGTCCAGGAGTGTGAACCCTGAAATTCTACAGCACTGTTAATTTTTCAGGCGATACGGATTTAGTGCCTGGAATTCCATCTCTAATTCCCTTTGAATTTTGTAAAATTGGCAGAGGTGATGTTTCAAAGCTCTGAAATTCCTTTAACTTTTCGGGAGGTGTATTCATATTCCTTAACGAATAAAGCATGAAACTTTATTTTTGCATAGTTTTGGGTAGAATAACTAGAAAGCTGAATTTTTGTGACAGACACGGTTCAGAGCAAACATTGCTGTTTAAGATCTGCAGGGGGGAGAATATTTTCCCTCTGGCATTCCATCGAAAAAGTTGGTGACTGGATGAAACAACAATAACCTCTTTTCTGGCGAAAAATCTTTCCTCTCTGGAACTGACAGTCAGTAAATTAAAATTCTACAGCAGGAACAGTCAATACCATGTCATAAATATTTTTTCTTTCCCCATATACTTCATCAACAATGTCATTGGATTGGTCACATAAGTTCTCAACGAAATAAGATAGACTGTTGAAGTGCATATTCTATATTTCTTGTCTTTTATCTACTCTGTATACACCAAAATAAATGTTAAGCATTTGCTCTATTAAGTTACAATCAGTACACTTATATTTTTTGACCTAAAATATTTTATCATCCTTAGGTCTTCCACTATTATAGCTTGATAATCTTCTTGAAATAAGATTATCAGATAGTATGCCACCAACTTTGAAATAATTTTTCTTGGCATACTGCTTGGA
This sequence comes from Schistocerca serialis cubense, assembly GCF_023864345.2. Lineage (NCBI taxonomy): Eukaryota > Metazoa > Arthropoda > Insecta > Orthoptera > Acrididae > Schistocerca > Schistocerca serialis. The sequence continues at coordinate 599,035,340 of NC_064643.1, forward strand.
TGTGGCAATGTATATAATTTGTTCTTTGTTCATCTCTACTACATCAGATATACATCTTTTAATTGTAGACATTCTTAATCTGTTTTTGGTATTTGTATCATTTGTTGTTCAATAATTTTTTGAGATTGCTCTTTTTCAACAGATGTTGCGTATTTTAGGGGATCCACAAAGATTTTCTTGATGATCAAGTAATACTTTCTCACTTATTTGCATTGTTTCATATCGAATGTCATCACAGATTCTTTAAAATTATCATACAGTTAAAGGAATCCATATCTTTTGGATGAAGTTACTTGCCTTAAGACTTTTTCTCATTTTGAATGTATTCGTATTCTAAGGCAAAAGGAGCATCGTGTTGAATTTCTATGAAAGGGATGCCATTTTATTTAAGGAATGGGACATAATGTCTTTTATTTCTCGATAAAATTCCAGGCATCAAATATTTGACATCGGGATTTCCGTACAAAAACGTTACAATATCATTAGTGATCAAGATGCTCTTCTCTTCAAATAATAGCAACCAAATGTCAGCAAAACATGGGCCCTAGTTTAATTCAGTCTAATTAATTCCAAGTTTAAATAATTATGTCTTCAACGAATTTGAAGATATTCAGCATAGATGATTCGATCTCCATTTATATAGAATGAAAATACGTTAGTAAACAAAAATTTTCTTTTCAGCAGCTGGCATCATGATGAGTGAAATTCTGTTAATTTTTCAGGTGCTAAATATTTAGAGCCTGAAATTCCATCGGTAATTTCCTTAAGAGTATGATAAATTTGCTTCTCACGAAATATGTATGTGAAATAAAAAATAAATAGTAGGAATGATGGTGACACTGAAAAAATTAAGAGTGAAATATTTTATCTACACAACTATCTATTGCATAGCAACAAGAAAGTTGATTCATTTGTTGATAAAAAATTTATTAGTAAATGGAAGACTTGAAGAAGTGTAAAAAATGCTAAGTGAAGAAGTCAATTGATAACTTTCATTCACACAAATACTCAAAGCATAAGTTTTCATACATTTGTAAATAATGTACTAGAATCCGTGGTAGAAATAGAATAATAAAAAAGAGCATTTTAAACAATATATATCTAATCATAAGAATTTTTAAAACAAATTTTGAGTGAAGAGTATACTAAAATGTTGAAAAAAGTAACTGATGCAATGGCAGCTGAAAGAGATGGAACTAATGATAATGGTTGTCAAGAAATTAAGGATTCTGATTGCTTTTATTCGAATCACACATCTAGGGACATGCTCGCCAGTAAATGCAATATTTGTAAACTAGAAGATAAGCGAAAGAGAAAATAGTGTGTTCTGGAAAAGAAATAGTTAAAAGTGGTCTCAAAAGACATTTACGATCAAACAAGTACAAGAAATCAACTGAAGCTCAATTTTTTGAGATCTTTTGTTTTTTGTCTTACTTAAATGGATGCTGTGTTGACAAAGTTTACAGTCGCCCAACTTCGCAATGATTGCAGAAAGAATAATTTATGAATTTATAGTGGAATTAGAAAAGCTGATTTAATTAACTTAATCATTTCAAATACTCTACCACCCCCTACAAGAAGTCTTGATGGTTTTGGAGTAAAGGAACTCAACGATTTAGCTAAAAATCTTGACATTATAGGATGCAATAGATTAAAGAAATCAGAGTTTATAAATGGCATTGGATTACAAGAGTTTACATTTCATCTAGAAGTATTCCAAGCAGCAAGATAAAACCCACATCATGTACCTAATATAAATTATTTCTACTGGTCTTACCTTCTGAGGGATGAAAAAATAGTGAGACTAGATCAAATTTCCCCTTTCAGAAGCAAAATATTTGAGCAAGAAAAGGAGACTGGGCCATCTAAAAAGCATTTATTTGAGATTGAAGAAATTAGGTCGAGATGTAATGAAAAATTTAAAGCATCGTCTGTTGGCTACAGAATTGTTTTTAATGATGTTAATATTGCAAGACTTGATACCATTAGTGAGAAAACAGATTATATAACAAAAGCAATCAATTCTATGGTAAAAGTGGCTAAAAAGACGACTAATTTTAGGAAAGGGGATAAGTTGAATTGAACAATCAACAACACAAAAATGCTTTGTCCAGTTTCCACAGGATATAAAGCATCGAATAATACTAGAGAGTCTGCTCAAGTTTTGTGGAATAAAATAAAGATATCTTAACATCTAATGAGACTGTTGACATAACTTATACTTCCTCTAATATTCAGATACTCGTAGTAGCAACTCCTAGAGTTGGTAAAGGTAAAAAAAGTAATAAATCTAGCTGAAGACAGAAAGACTAAAAGATGTATCACAAGAATTAATAACATTGATAATTTGTTTTGTCTTTGAGTAGTTATTGTTGCATTAACATACCATACAAATAATATTTTGGGAAGAGAACTAACCACTGGCGAAATTAAGAATATTAGAGAGATAAATACAAATTAGTAAGAGTTAACTGACAAATTATGTAAACAACTGGGCAAATACAATGAAGAAAGATTTAGTTTGTATGACATTAAAAATGTTGAAGAATTGTTAGATATCCAAATAAATGTTGTATGTAAAGGAGAGATCGAGATATATGCCCCATTATAGAGATGAACCGTCAGTGCTTCTCAATGAAGAGTTAGATTTTCGTGAAAAACGTTTCTTGATCTCTTTGACGAAATTCTATGAACACGTATGTACTATTTTGTTCAGAAAATCATAGGTCCCAGTTGTATCTATGGCAGAAATGTATCTTAGAACAGTAAGTAAATATTTATATCACAATCTTAACCTTCCAACTAGAAATATTAGGAAATATGACTCCATTTTTAATAAATCAGTTTTATAACATTAAGAAGTGTATGTAATATCATAGCACTCTGCAGCCGATCACTCCATTATTACATATATCACCAGTGGCAAATAAAGTTAACATATGACAGTCAGACTAAATCTAGCATATGTATATACTTGCAGTTGAGTCACAACTCACATATTGATATGATGCCGCAATGCCAAAGACCTTCACAACATGATTTGACTTTGAAACAGTTGTGGTAGTACCACCTTAGCCCATAGAGGGCACACTGAGTATACATTGTCTGTATAGTTATTTTAAAGCTTTTAATTGACATTTTATACAATATTCGAGTAGTGCAATGGGTGGTTGGTTTGGGGAAGGAGACCAGACAGCAAGGTCATCGGTCTCATCGGATTAGGGAAGGATGGGGAAGGAAGTCGGCCGTGCCCTTTGAAAGGAACTATCCCAGCATTTGCCTGTAGCGATTGAGGGAAATCACGGAAAACCTAAATCAGGATGGCCGGACACAGGATTGAACCGTCGTCCTCCTGAATTCGAGTCCAGTGTCTAACCACTGCTCCACCTCGCTCGGTGCCATGGTTGGAAAGAGATATTTTATACATAATTATTTTTATGTTATTATTGTACTTTTTTTATTTTTCCTTTTTGACGATTATGTAAACCCGTTTTACTCCGATTGGTTGATGTGAGGTAGAGGGAGAAGAGGTAGGTGGAGCATCGTCATATTTAAGCATATGCCTGTCACTTGCTGGCACCAGTTCACATCACAGCAGCTGAGAAGAGTGCTCTACCTACCATCTTCGAAGGATTCCATGGGTATAACAAGTCCTGTTGTATTTTATCTTTATTAGCATTTTGTCATATTTTATTGTCAATCTAGTAAGGTTCGTATTACATTCTAAATTAAATTATAGGTCTGATGATGGTCATGTGATATGACCAAAACCGGTCCCCTATGTTCTTACAGCATATGTGGTGCGATCAAGACTGAATTTTAAAAAGTAATATGTTCAAAAAATTTTTTGATCGCTGTTCCAAAAATGTTTATTACAATTGTTCAAATATCGTATGTGCTGAGAATTTAAATTCGATTGTCTATAGTGGCGCTGAGAAAGAAATCAAGATATATCTGTATAAAGATCGAAACCATTTTGATGTAACTAACAGTATGACAGTTTTCCTAGGATCAGTGTATTTCTGTGATAAATGTAATAAGCCATATAACAACAAGAATGGTCACAGATGTATAATAGAGAGAAAAATGTGCATGTTATGGAAAAGTCCAGAAAATGAAAGTGAAGAAAATAAGATTTATTGTGAGAAATGCAGTAGATACTGTTATAGTAAAGACTGGTTGAAAAATCACCAAACGTTTGTGATACAGCTTACAAGTGTGAAGGATGCAAAAAGATTTGTTTTAGATCTAAAGAACATAAATGTGGGTTTGAACTTTTCAGAAACTGTAAACAAGTAGTGACAATGGAAAATCAGAAATGCTATATACAATCTGTATTATAAAAATGTGGTATCTGTGAAAGAAAATTTGGTGAGAATTTTATAGCCAATGTTGTACAAATTGTAATAAAGATGGTTGTTATATTAATGGAGAATTTCAAGATTTTTATGTTCATTAGTGCTCTGAATACAATAACATAGTTTCAGGTAAAGAGTTTAAATGTTGTGATAAGGTTTATCTTGGAGAGTGAATTGTACCTGTACTGAGAGATACTTGTGGTTTCAATATGAAGCAACTTAAGAAACTGTAACACACATTCCAAATCTCATAGTTGTTCACAGTTTTAATGGAGGTACTGTTTATAAGTCTGTCTATGGATGATATCTAAAAAGAAACATCTCTCTTACATTCATAGCTCACTATGCAAAAGGTTACAATTCCCATTTCATTTTGAAGTACTGTGTTGAAAGTACAATAAGGCGACATACCATGTACACAGGTACTGTGTTACCACACCGTACCAACGCCAATCGGTCACACTAAAATCACACTCCTCCTTCATATACCAATTCGTACGAACATCATTACACAAACTACTTCCATCCACACTATTTACTTCAGCCCTCTCTAAATTTTCTGTTAGTTCTTCCACACCTTTCGCCGATTCACTACCCACAACATGCACAACTTTAATGTTTTTCCTCTCCAAAGTATCGACACTTGCAGATTCAACAAAATTACATATTAATTCACTTTGAAACACATTATGTTCCTGAAATAGTAGATCGATGCCTAAGCCATCACCACCATAAATATTCATCTCAGCAACCTTATCTGCTGATACACCATTTAAATCACTATATAAATTCACATAGGAAACCTTACTTTCCTGCGCCGACATATTAACTTTATGTGAATCCTACACAACTTTATTCTCCGCCACCACATTACACGAATTGCTGCTACCTTGTCATACAATTTTGGGACTTCCAGACTTGCTATATTCCGCTGTAATTGGGCAAAAATCAGCACACACTGCTATTTATACATACTTTTTATCCAGATTAGCCCCCAATCCTACTTTACAAACATCCTCACATTCATTCTCTGACACACATTTTAGAACCACACATTCATCAATAAGTTTCGTTTCGCCTTCATTCGTGACTAGAAACGCATAAATTCCTTCCTCTGAAGTATCAATACCAGTAGCTTTTACATCACTACATAAATTACCATTACTCCATTCCTTTAAACAGAAATCATCTACCTCCACCGATACATTTTTAGCTTCAACTGCTGGCGAGACCAATGCTAAACCTCCTTTAGTAACACTGACGCTTTCCGCCGAAACACAATCTCCCTCATTTGCAACTGGCTAGAGGGAAGCTTCGACACCTTCATTAACATCGACGCTTTTCGCCGACTCACAAATACTTGCTACTACAACACCTTTCTTACTGCAATTGCTACTATTTGATAATACCTCTTCAGAATTCTCCACACAATTTTCTTTCACAAAATTTATCTCCTCTTTTTCCTTTTGAACCACTGAAACTTTCCATTTATCACCATTCACACACTCACTCATTACACGTTTACAACTAAAATCATTCCCCGAAAATTTATTCACATTACTTTTACTTAATTCTCTTACAAATCTATGCTTCCGTCGTTCGCGCCTGCTTTTATTGAAAGAACCCCCTGTGTAGCCTAATTATTTGTTGCCTTTCTCCAAACCTATCAACATTTCTACCATTACCATTATCTCCAGTCCTTTCCATCACCTGTTCAGACCGCCATCAACGGACCTGAGATGTGGCGAACATCAGTTTCCCGACCGGTTGTTGCGCAATTGCACTTCGCGCGAATTTCCCCCATCAAATCTGCGTTCTTTACTTGGGTATCATTCACGGAAGTTATCACTCCCGTCGTTCTCCAACCATTCTGTTCATTCCAGCTACTATCTCACTATCATTATTCTGGTGATGATGGTTTGGATTCCCATTTTGATAGCTACCACCCGATTTGCTCTGAGTTTGAACTTCAAAGCCCTCTCTAATTTTTCTACAAACTCTAGAAATTCGTCCACGGAATCACATGGACTATGGACAAGATCTCACTGCAAATTTTCGGGTAATCGCCTTTTGAACGTGGTGATTTCCGTTAAAACCCCCAACGGATGTTTTACATGCATAAGCTTGCCAAGTTCGCACTTTGCAAAAATCTCTCATCGTCCCATTACCGTACCTGTAACTCGGCCCATTTAAAAATTCGTTTTCGATCCACGTCTGTTTTGCCTCGCTCCATAGTTTATTCAAAAAACACTTTTCGAACTCTTCGACGATTCGCACGAACTACATTTAAGGGGCTCCGGAACGCCCTGTACTTGCAATGTTAAAATAACGCTTATAAATTACATCTTTCCTCACAAAGTATTTGAGGTAGGAAGTTGAACTTTTTACAGATTATTTATTGGAATATGGGCTACAACTTAACACAGGGATTTTACAAAATTTTAGTTCAGTTATTAAAGATGATTTTTTTTCAATTGTAATGAAAATTCACAACATTTTTTTTGCAATTTTTTATTTATATATTCAAAAATATACAGTTTTTTGGAAAAAGGCTGTGTTAAATTATGCAGAAGGTACTGTGTAACATTTACTGAAAGTTTGAAACAAATATGTTTGGAAGATCCTTAGAAAACATGTAATTAGTATGAGAAAATAAAAGTTTTGGGAATCGAGTGACAAAGATTGGATTAACTTTTTAGTGCATTCCAGGTCCATAGGATGGATTATCTTCATCCTCTGCAAACTCCTCCTCCAGCTTCCTCTTGTTCCTCCTCCTGTTTACTCTTGCTTGTATTTCTAGACTCTTTACAGTCCTGTCTGCAGCCCGAAGGCGTTCCTTGTCTAAAGCAAGCATCGCTCGTTGTTGTGTTCGTAGATTTTGCCACCATTTTCTTCAGTTGCAGTTACTGCAACACTGTTGCAAAAGGTGGTCATGTATGAACACTTATCACATTTCAGTTGTATTTCACTAGCAAGTCCTATGTGCTTTATTATGGAGAGTTCCAGACCAGCTTCAGTACAATGAATACATCTTACACAGTTTGAAAAAATTCCTTTGAGAACCGACATATCAAATATTTCATTCACATCGGATTCGCCAATAAAACATTCATAGTTTTCACTCATTGAACCAAGCTTCTTCTGTGAAGTATTTTCTTTCCCACTTTGACTGCTATGGGCAGGTGTACTTGAGAGATTAGGTTCACTCACTTGGTTATCGTCTTTATTGTTTACAGTAAAAACACATACCTTTGGCTTTCCAACATTTCTCCTTTTCTTAAAAGCCTTCAGAGGATTTCTAATAACTTTACTTTTACTCATTATTATACTTCAACAAAACAGAGACTCAAGAAAAAGAATTAATTACGAATATTTTCGAGATAACTACAGGGTAAATAAACATGAAACAATCGACAATCACGCCAGCGATATATATTGAACCATCACAGGTTAGCCACAACACATAATTTATCTCACATCACTAAAATGTACCTGATGAACACGGACGTTAATAATAACACCATTTGACAGCAGTTTAACAGCGCCACAGTGGGTCACGCCCATGTAGAACACATTTCAAAAAAAATTTAAAAATAGTTGTAGTCTTCGGAATTGAATAAATCATATATCTATTAAAAGGTAATAGTCTGCAGATTCAGAAAACGCAAAAAAGTAAAAATTGAACTTTTCATGATTTTGAGCCTTTCCGGAGCCCCTTAACATTTGCCCAAGACTGTGGGTCTCCCTCCAAATGCCGTTTAACGTGTTCTGTTTTCGCTTCGTCCGACATGCCATGAACAAAAGCGTCCCTACACGCAGCCAAGAAATTTACTGGATGATATCTTCGATCATCTGTGTAACATTTCATAGATCCGATACTTGCCCAAGGGATATTTATAACCGGTGTGGCCTGTTGGGAGTCTAACGAAATTAAACCACTTTTTATCTGTTGCATTTGTTTTTTAAATTCATTTTTACTAGTGATACTGGACTCTACTTTATCTTTAATTTTCCCCACTTCTTTCTCACCCTCGCCTACACGTTTGGCAATGTCACCAATTGCTAAATTTATATTGCTTTTATGAGTATCTTGCGCTTTTATACAATATCTTACCTTTCCATCTATCTCTTATCCATTTCTTCCCCAGATCTTTTTCCACTGATTCGATTTTAGATTTTACTACTACACCATCGTCTGTAATTTTGCCCATATCCACTCGGACACATTGTAATTTATCATCAATTGCTTTTTCAAGGTTACCCAGAATTTTTTCAACTTCCTCTTTCACAGCAGAACCTACTTCAGTTTTCTTTGTACCCATATCAGTCCGAATTGTATCCGTAACTGTTTGCAGCGAGCCCATATCTGTTCACAATGTACCCATATCTGTTCGATTTGTACTGATATTATTTGCCACTGTATTCATATTATTTCCCAATCCCTGGATTATTTGCATTAGTTGGGACATCATATCTCCCCCACATTAATTCCCCTTGCCTGAATTCCTACTAGTTACACATTTCCGCTCTGATTTCGGACTAGCCGGCTCACTTCCGTTTTCAGAACTGCACATACTAGGTAACTGTTTTATATTCGCGAGATCTGTAAGTGGAGCTTGAACTTCAGAGATAAACACTATCTCTCTATTTGCACAGGCACTTATTGATCTGAGATGGTTCCCTCTGCCATGGTGATGCCGTCGGTTGTAGTGGAAGTCGACATTGAAGACTACCCTGGAGTACTCGAAGACACTGCCGTCGTACTGCTGATACATTGCGTCTGTCACTGAAGAAGTCGCCTGATTTAACTTTAGCTGCTGCTGGTTGCCTCCTGTTCCAACCGTTTCCGATGTCACTGTCTGTTAAACACGCTAACCACTACCGTTCCCTGCACTCAACTTATTTAAACTCTCAGCTCCCACGCAAATTGCTTTTAACGTTATATATTAGGACCTCTATCGATAGCGTTGTTAGTTGCGAAAATTACTGCGTAATTTCACTGTTTCCAGAAACCTACTTGCGGAAAAAAACGATCTCACACTGTGTTTTGTGAGAGGTTCACTCTACAGAAATCTCTAATGGTTTTGCGAAGGTTTTTACACTTCGCATAGTACGCTGAATAACAGAGAGCAAAGGAATTCGCAGGACACAAATCATAGACGAGCCCCCAGTTGCAGATATTAAAAAAAAAATAATGGTGGCCCTCAACTACGCACCCTCAGACTCAGAGTTGAAATATTACAAGTTTTGGCTGATTTTGCTGTCTAGGGGCTGGGATACGTAGTTACCGCACTATAAGCCAAATACTGCTGTGATACTTGTAGATGAAGTGATTATTTATGGGTATATAGATCGACAAAGGCAATCAAAATATGAGGAACGCTGAAAATGGGCGAAGAAAACACCTGTCTCTAATGACCTTTAAACCCGTCCAATCTTAAAATTGTGTTAAAGTGAATCCCGAATCTTATTAATGTAATGTTTGGCTCTTGTGGGAAGCAATATCTGACAGCAAAAGCTCTACAGAATGATCTCAGTTCAGCACATGTAGACAAGTTGTCATGCCACTGCATATGTCCTTCTAGATGTTCTACAAACTTCCCACATGAGACAATAAAGGTAGCATGTGCAAGTTATTTTTATTTAGTAGCGAGTTTCGGCAAAAAAAGCAAAATTAAATGTAATTACAAGGAGTGTAAATATTCGATCTTGCAATGTAACGTCTAATTAACGACCTTTCATGGTAGACTTCATATAACCCTACATCCAGTTGACATATAGATGAAACCTGCACCTCAGGCGGCACATGCCACGTAACCTAGACCTCGAGGTGTAAATCGCAAAAACACTACGATCTATGCCTTATATCACCTGTCTAGAACTTAAATATAAGTGCCTGTTCGTATGTTCTTTGGATCTCAAGTGATGCATAACATCATTTCAATTCCTGGATGACCAGATAACGGCGTTAGGTGTGTGAAACTAAGACTTCAGGTGAGAAGTGATACCACATTACATCAGGTTATGCATTTATATTGTTATTCAGATAACGGACACCATTCCATGTCTGTGTTTTTGTTACTGTAATTGAAGCGTGCGCACGAATAACGCTGCATGGCACATTTTGACATTTCGTAGAATCGTGTGGAATAATGCTGTATACGGCAGTCTGCATCGCCTGGTGTTATAATTGACATGTTCACCGTCCGAGGGCAGCACTAAACAGCGACGAGACGCTGTATGTTACAAGAATGGCGGAGTGCAGCAAGGTGACGCTTACAGCAAGTGGTTTGAAACGTGCAAATAATGCACGGAAAAGGAAAATTAACATTGGTAGTTGGCAGGATATTAAGAGGAAGAGGCTTCGTGATGCTGGACTGGAACATAAATCACGAAAAGGAAAGGTAGTTCCTGCGAAACAGCCTCCAACACAGGTGAGTGGAATAATGCTATATGGGTTTTGTAAAAAGGTGTATGTCTTTAGAGAAGCACATGTGTCCTGTAAAGCGGCGACGTGCCCTGTAGAGTACATGGCTGTAATGACATGTTATGTGTATCTTCTGAAAACATTACGGTAAAAGTATGTAACGTGAATGAAATTAACTACAGTTCTGTAGTTATCATAGGCGAAAAAACAGAATACTCAGTCCGAGTAATGCTATATTATTAAAAGAGAATGTGAAATTTGATAATCTAGTTGAATATTAGGTAGTAATAGTGATTGTTTTCGTGATTCAGGACTTCAGGTCAGAAGTGTGCTCAAAAGAAGGATGCAAGGACATAAACCTGGAAATGAAGTTAAAGCTGTACGAAGAATATCATGCCTTAACATACGATGAGCAGTCCATATACTTAATAAAATCCATGGAAATAGGCGTGCCAGCCAGGCGCAAGAGAGGTAAGACAGACGATACTTCACGGAAACAAGCTACTTTCAAATACAAAGTTTACTCAAAAGAAGTGTGTCAAAAAACATTGCTTGACGTATTCTCCATCACCCAGCGACGAATGCAGACTCTGCAACGTAAAGTAAAAGGCGGAATAACCACTCCTAAAGACGGTAGAGGAAAACATTGCAATAGGCCACATGCCATATCAAATGACAGGACTCTTATTCGGCAACACATATCGAGTTTCCCAAAGCAGATGAGCCATTACAGCAGGAATAAATCCTCAAAAGCATGTCTGCACCCCGATCTCAACCTCTGTAGAATGTATCGGTTGTTTACCGAAAAGTTTTCTGATAAGTCAATAAGCAGGTCATACTATCAAAGTGTGTTTCAAACAGATTTTAATCTGCGTTTCGGAACACCTAGATCAGATACTTGCAAACTGTGCGATTTGTTGTTTAACAAAATGATTGCAGCTTGAGATGAAATAGAACTGCACAAGATCGAAATTGAGAGTCAGTTGCATCACTCAAGAGCAGACCAAGCATACAAAGCCCTAAAGAACGATATGGAAATGGCTAAGAGGAATAACAATATACATGTTATATGTGTTGACCTGCAACAGGTTTTACTTTGTCCTACATTGATTCATTCCACGGTATTCTACCAGAGACAGCTGTCGTCGTATAATTTCACGATTCATGACGTTGGCACCGGAAACATCACCGTAAATTTGTTGGATGAATCCACCGCAAGGAGAGGTTCAGCCGAAATAGTTTCCTGTCTGCTTAAATTTGTGACGCACAATTATGATACGCTTGAAGAAGGTATGGAACGAAAACTGATTGTTTGGTCTGACCTCTGTGTCGGGCAGAACAACAACTGGAGAGTTTTAGCGCTTTATTTCTATCTGATCAGCTGCAAGTACTTTACAGAAATACATCAGAAGTTTTTTGTTCGGGTCACAGTTTCCTACCTTGTGACAGAGATTTTGCAGTCATCGAGAAAAGGAAGAAAGTGTCGAAAGTTATGGTTCTTTCAGAATGGAAGCAAGTCATTGCTGAGGCCTTTGTCGATCCTTCAAGACTGACCATTCACGAGATGATGATGGATGACTTCAAGGACATAGGATCCATCGAGTTGTTTTTGAAGAAGCCGCCTGCTTTGAAAATTACCGATGTACTTTGGTTGAAGCTGTGTAGTGACGACCCTTGAGGTTTAAGCGTGCGCCGTACCCACAATGTGCTTCGCCCATGGGAAAGACACTGTATTGTAAAGCATGGTTGTGAACATCACGTAAAAATTGTCCATTGCCTTCTGAATTCCGGTTGCTCTATAACGGGACACTGAAAGTTCATAAGGGGAAGAAAAGGGATCTATTCGACATGACGAAATATATGGAACCAAAATACAGGCAGTTTTATGAAAATCTGCAGTGTGACAACTGACTATAATGTACTAGATTTGAGCCTAAACTTGATAAACTAATGTTTTATTTTTTTTTAGATCAAGCAATTCAGTTTACAATCAATATTATTCAGTATCTTGTTTTAAATCTCTTACTTACTATTTTTGGATTCTAGACACCTTATAATTATAGCAGAGCACTGGCTGATCTGGAATAACGCTGTATATCCATTGCCATACAGCGTTATTCCATTTTAAAACTTACTTATTTCGAAAAATCTGTGCTTAGCGCAATTTTAAAAATCAGAAATTAGTATTTTCCACAGTCTGTATGCACAAACAATACATATCTGCTATTACATTATTATATCGTATTAATTCTCTGGAACTAACAGTTTTTGTCAATTTCCCAACAACTGCAAAATGTGCCATACAGCGTTGTTTGTGCGCACGCTTCAATTTTTGACTAGACCAAACGACGTTTGTAATCTTTCAGACATTCATACTTTGTAGAGTTTCAGCTTGATCTATGTGACTATCACATAACATTTGTACATCTGACTGTTATAAGATGCCCATTATTAAGTGTGGAATTTTCACCAACTGTACATCACTGTAATTGTGCCATAATACAGCACGTTTATGTGAACTGATATCAGACAGAGTTTTATGACGTTATATAAGTTCTAGAATTGGTTAGGTAATATTTGACGAAAATGTATTTTTGATCCATTGATGTACGCTATATACATTCTGGCTCAGCGATACAGGTAGCCGAACTGTAAGTGCAACCATAACGGAGGGGTATCTGTTGAGAGATCGGACAAGCGTGTGGTTCCTGACTAGGGCAGCAGCTTTTTCAATAGTAGCAGGGGCCACAGTCTGAATGATTGACTGATCTCGCCTTTTAACTTCAATCAAAACAGCCTTGGTATGCTTGTACTGCGAACGGCTAAAAGCAAGGGAAAACTACTACCTTAATTGTTCCAGATGGCATGCAGCTCTACTATATGGTTAAATGAAGGTGGCATCCTCTTGGGTAAAATATTCCGGAGTTTAAATAGTACCACATTTACATCTCCAGAGGACGTCGGTATCAGGAGAAACAAGCCCTGCGAGTAGACAACGTTCTTTTAGAGCTGGTGATGGCCTCATAATTACAGTTCCAAAGAAATTCGGTGCTGCCAGGTGTGAAAATTGTCGAACTGTCAGTTTAATAAGTTACGGCTGCAAAGTAGAATCCTTTACAGAAGAATGGAAAAACTTACGGAATGCGATCTCGGAGAAGACCAATTTGGATTCCGGAGAAATGTAGGAACACGCGAGGAAATACGGGCCCTACGACTTGTAAAAGAAGATAGATTAAGGAAAGGCAAACCTACAATTATAGCATTCGTAGACTTTCAGAAAACGTTTGACAATGTTGACTGGAATACTCTCTTTCAAGTTCTGAAGGTGGCAGGAGTAAAATATTGGGAGTGAAAGGCTATTTACAATTTGTACAGAAACTACATGGCATTTATAAGAGGCTAGGGGCACAAAACGGAAACAGTGATCGAGAAGGGAGCGAGCTAGGGTTGTAGCCTATCGCCGATGTTATTCAACCTGTATATTCAGCAAACAGTAAAGGAAACGAAAGAAAAGTTAGGAGTAGGAATTAAAGTCCAGGGAGAAGCAATAAAAACTTTGAGGTTTGCCAGTGACATGGCAGACATAATATAACATGACATGACAAAGACAGCAAAGGACTTTGAAGAGCAGTTGCACGGAATGGACAGTATCTTGAAAGGAGGATATCAGATGAACATCAACAAAAGCAAAACGAGGGTAATGGAATGTAGTCGAATTAAATCAGATGATACTGAGTGAATTAGATTAAGAAATGAGACACTTAAAGTAGTAAATGAATTTTGCAATTTGGGAATCAAAATAACTGATGAAGGTCGAAGTGGGGAAGATATAAAATATATGCCGGCAATGGTACGAAAAGCACTTGTGAAGAAGAGAAATTTGTTAACTTCCAGCATAAATTTCAGTATGAGGAAGCCCTTTCTGAAAGTATTTGTATGGAGTACAGCCACGTATGGAAGCGAAACATATACAATAAACATTTCAGCCAAGAACAGAATAGAAACTTTTGAAATGTGATGCTACAGAAGAATGCTGAAGACTATGTGGATAGATCACGTAACTAATGAGGAGGTTCTGAAAGCTATTGGGGAGAAGAGAACCTTGTGGTACAACCTTACTAGAAGAAGGGATCGGTTGGTAGGACACATTATGAGGTATCAAGGAATCACCAATTTAGTACTGGAGGGACGCGTGGGGGGTAAAAATCGTAGAGGGAGACCAAGAAATGAATACAGGAACCAAATTCAGAGGGCTGTAGGCTGTATAAGTTTCTCGGAGATGAAGATGCTTGCACAGGGTAGAATGGCATAGAGAACTGCATCAAACCAATCTTTGGACAGGAGACCACAACAATAACAACAACAAAAACCGTGTTCTCCTGTGAAGATGGTTATAACAACAGAAACTGTTAGCGAATAAACATACAATTGTGCACAAAATAATATGCTTTTTTCAAAACTGATTTTATTCCTGTTGTATAAGCAATGCCAGCGTGTAACTACGGTGGCAGCTTGAACTAACAACTGTAAACAACAGATGCATGTTCTACTATTCAGTTGTGAGGAGGCAGTGTCAAGCAGTGGATGTCTGGCCATACTACGTCAGCGTTGTTGCGTCTCAAATCGCGAGGGAACAACATCTCTAAAATATGTGTTGAAGACATTCTCATTAATGATCTGGAGAAGAGAAAAGTATGTGCAAAGTTTGCGTCGCACATCTTAACTCCTGAACGAAAACAAAGTCGCTTGGAAGCCTGCCACGATTTGACTGAAATGCAAAACCCGGACACTTCTTTTCTGTAGAAAATCATCACTGTTGACGAGACTTGGTGTGATCAAAACGTAACGACCACAAAACCACACAGTACGGAAATTCGCATGAAGGATAAACACTTCGACGGCATAACCGATATTCAAGCCAATATAACGCGCGAGTTGAATAACGTTCCGAGGGAGGACTTTTGATCGTTTCTAATTGTTATATGAGCGTTAAGGGCGTTGTGCTGAAGTTGAGGGAGACAGAACACCTGGAGCATTAAAACCGGCAACACAACGTTTCCCTAATTTTTATAAGTCCAGTGTGGAAATTGATTGACTAACTAGGTAGTACAAGAATACTGGAGGCTACGCAAACGTTAATGTATTTTTCTTTTAGTACAATAATTAATAACTTGTCGACTTAACTTTTACAGGCCAGGCGAATTTAAATTATTTTGGTTGATCTCCGCACCACTAAGCACGAAAAATTATTAACTCATCCGTCGCTTACTTCTGTTTGTGTAACATGCTGTAGCAAGAGTGAATAAATAACCTCAAAGTTGCTGAACGGGGGATAATATTTGTCAGTAAAAGTGCTCTGGAATAGGTACGCCAGTAACGCACAGTAGGTCCACATTCTATGAAATTTAAAAACTTCTGAAATATACGCATGACATGTAACGCAAAGTGAAGAGAAAGTTAACGAAAAGCCTATGGCTTGTATTTCTGGACGTGTGATCAGCCGGCCCCGCTAGGTGCTGTGATGCGAGCAAACGGCCCATTTTAATGTCAAAGGAACACCCGCTTTTGAAGTCGAACGCACGACAAACACTTCTCTCTGGCGAACAAACCAAAGATGTATCTCGTGGCCCTGCCTTTACAGCTCTCTCTCTCTCTGTCTCTGTCTCTCCATTCGTCTTGCCAGCGTCCTTCTCTTGGATCGATGGGGAACAGTACTGGAGATTTATATTTCGTTAACACTTTCAGTTATGTCGCATATGCTGTGTCGTTTGCAGGTATTTCTCTATATTAGCCACAGTGTATTATGTAAGCATTGGGGTTTTCCCTCTGCCGTTTCCGCATCAAGTCTGACTGCCGTGACTGAAAATCTTGATCTGATGTTTACGTTCAACATATAGCCGAAAGGATGTATAAGACAAAAAAGGCATTACTTTTCAGAGGCTCATTTTTTGTCATTTACCAGGGCAGAGTGTTTTTAAATATATTTTTATTTGTTTCTGGGACGATATTGTACACTTGTACACACACAGACCCACACCCACACCCACCCACCCACCCACCCACACACACACACACACACACATATATATATATATATATATATATATATATATATATATATATATATATAGGGTGTTACAAAAAGGTACGGCCAAACTTTCAGGAAACATTCCTCACACACAAAGAAAGAAAATATGTTATGTGGACATGTGTCCGGAAACGCTTCCTTTCCATGTTAGAGTTCATTTTATTACTTCTCTTCAAATCACATTAATCATGGAATGGAAACACACAGCAACAGAACGTACCAGCGTGACTTCAAACACTTTGTTACAGGGAATGTTCAAAATATTCTCCGTTAGCGAGGATATATGCATCCACCCTCCGTCGCATGGAATCCCTGATGCGCTGATGCAGCCCTGGAGAATGGCGTATTGTATCACAGCCGTCCACAATACGAGCACGCTCTACATTTGGTACCGGGGTTGCGTAGACAAGAGCATTCAAATGCCCCCATAATTGAAAGTCAAGAGGGTTGAGGTCAGGAGAGCGTGGAGGCCATGGAACTGGTCCGCCACTACCAATCCATCGGTCACCGAATCTGTTGTTGAGAAGCGTACGAACACTTCGAATGAAATGTGCAGGAGCTCCATCGTGCATGAACCACATACTGTGTCCCACTTGTAAAGGCACATGTTCTAGCAGCACAGGTAGAGTATCCCGTATGAAATCATGGCGGTGAATCGAGGAAGTATAGTACATACTGACGAAACTAACATGGAAATTAAGCGTTTCCGGACACATGTCCACATAACATCTTTTCTTTATTTGTGTGTGTGAGGAATGTTTCCTGAAAGTTTGGCTGTACCTTTTTGTAACACCCTGTATATATATATATATATATGTATGTGTGTGGGTGTGTGTGTGTGTGGGTGTACAAGTGTACAATGTAGTGTAATGTCTGTGTTGTATGATGATGATGGTGAAAGAAGGTAGAGGGTGAAATACAGTGCTAGCACAAAGCTCATTCCTCGCGAATAGCACCATGGGGTTGACAAGCTTAACGTTCCCATCTAATGGACGGATCACCATCAAGTGTCACATGTCTTCACTTCAGATGACGCTGCAGAGAAGTTCGGTATTTAATCCAGCAAATCTGCTGATCAGGAACTTTACGCCACCATCTCTCCTTCCCTTTCCGGCCAAATACTGGCTGTGAATATTTTTTCCACCACCAAAATTCGAATCAGCTTACCTTCAGGTCGAGTGTCACCGCAGAACCATGCATTAGCGACTATAAGCGAGGAGACATAATCCTAACAGAATCTGAAAGTAGGAGAACAGAGCAGTTTCTGATGATTCATGACCATTATGTAAACAAACACTACCTGTCATCCTTATCTTAATCCTACCCTTCCTTCTCCCCACACCCTTGCCACTCTTCCAAGTAGGCCAGTTGTTCTCCTATCTAGTATTTAAGCCAAATTTGTGACCTTATTTAACACCTTAAGGGCTATAGTTTATGATCCAAACTGATTGCCTTATAATAATTACCATGATTTATAACCCAGTATGTATGCCACTATCAAAACATGACTGCTGCTACATTTATAGTTATGTTATGGCTATAATTTAAGACACAATATTGCCACCAGATGCTTACCTGAGATACCCTTATCTTAATTAGTGTAATTTATGACCCTAGATATCTGCTGGAAATTTCTCCAAGACATCCTTATTTTATTGTCTATAATTTATGACCCAATATTGCTGAAATATTATGATATCATTAACAGGCTGCCCAGAGTAATCAGACCAAATAAAATTAGAAATTTGGAAATTTGTGGTAAGGACTATGGGACCAAACTACTGAGGTCATCGGTCCCTAGGCTTACATACTACTTAATCTAACTTAAACTAACTTACGCTAAGGACAACACACACACCCATGCCCCAGTGAGGACTCAAACCTCCAATGGAGGGAGCCGTGCAGACCGTGACAAGGCGCCCCAGACATCATGGCTACCCTGTGCGGCATGAAATTAGAAAGGACATGTGAAAACATCGCAGTAAATTAAAACATTTCAAGCCAGTACTACGTCAAAAAATTCTGTTACACACAAGAAACCCCTAACTACACTGTGGAGGTGTATAGCCAAATGATAGCCCCTGTTTCATTGCCTAAGAATTACCATAGATGTTTTCTTATGCAGTCATGCTGTTACCACCTCAACTGGGATAATATTGGAGCAATTATATCTTAATTTAACACAAACAAGATTCATGACACCTCTCCTACAAGGTTGACATAGTGTATTTGTAAGTGGGCCTATCCACTCCATGCCACCACCGTAGCGGCAAAGAGCCCTGTGTTGCCAGCACCTCTTCTACACCATCAGGCACTACCTACAGTACTGGGCTGCGCTCCACTAGCAAAAAACACCGCTGTGCGACTGCAACATTAGAAATGTTGCCCCCAAGAACACACGTGGATAAATAAATTAAAGTGCACGCTGGGAACCTTCCTCTCTGAGCCACCACTGACAGGCGCCTCAAAGGAACGACTGTCTGACCACTGCATAGGGGAAGCAGCCACCACTATTACACTTATCAAATTACAGAGTGTTCCAGCAAGAGCCTTAATCAGCTTGAGTATTTCCAAGAAAGGGACATCATTATTAATATTCCATCACCGTGAGTTATGTATTGTTCTTTTGTGTGGTCTTCGGTCCAGAGACTAGTTTGATACAGCTCTCCATGCTACTCTGTCCTGTGCAAGCTTCTTCATCTCCCAGTACCTATCGCAACCTGCATCCTACTAAATATGCTTACTGTATTCATCTCTTGGTCTCCCTCTACGATTTTTACCCTCCACGCTGCTTCCAATACTAAATTGGTGATCCCTTGATGCCTCAGAATATGTCCTACCAACCGATCCCTTCCTCTAGTCAAGTTGAGCCACAAATTTCTCTTCTTCCCAATTCTATTCAATACCTCCTCATTAGTTATGTGATCTACCCAACTAATCTTCAGCATTCTTCTGTAGCACCACATTTCGAAAGCTTCTATTCTCTTCTTGTCTAAAATATTTATCGTCCACGTTTTACTCCCATACATGGCTATACTCCATACAAATACTTTGAGAAACGACTTCTTGACACTTAAATCTATACTCGATGTTAACAAATTTCCCTTCTTCAGAAACGCTTTCCTGGCTATTCACTGTCTACATTTTATATCCTCTCTACTTCGACTATCATCAGTTATTTTGCTCCCCAGATAGCAATCTAATTTCCTCAGCATCACCCGATTTAATTTGACTACATTCCATTATCCTCGTTTTGCTTTTGTTGATGTTCATCTTATATCCTCCTTTCAAGACACTGTCCATTCCGTTCACCTGCTCTTACAGGTTCTATACTGTCTCTGACAGAATTACAATGTCATCGGCGAACCTCAAAGTTTTTATTTCTTCTCCATGGATTTTTATTCCTACTCCGAATTTTTCTTTTGTTTCCTTTACTGCTTGCTCAATATACAGATTGAACAACATTGGGGAGGGGCTACATACAACCATGTCTCACTCCCTTCCCAACCACTGCTTCCCTTTCGTGTTCCTCGACTCTTATAACTGCCTTCTGGTTTCTGTACAAATTGTAAATAGCCTTTCGCTCCCTGTATTTTACCCCTGCCACATTCATTGTTTTAAAGAGATTATTCCAGTTAACATTGTCAAAAGCTTTCCTTAAGTCTACAAATGCTAGAAACGCAGGTTTGTCTTTCCTTAATCTATTTTCTAAGATAAGTAACTTGAGTATTTCCAAGAAAGAGACATCATTATTAATATTCCATCACCATGAGTTATGTATTGTTCTTTTGTGTGGTCTTCGGTCCAGAGACTAGTTTGTTGCAGCTCTCCATTCTACTCTGTCCTGTGCAACATGTACCAACATTTCTATGGAATCCAAACTGATCTTCCCCGAGGTGTGCTTATACCAGTTTTTCCATTCGTCTGTAAAGAATTCGCGTGAGTATTTTTCAGCCGTGGCTTATTACACTGAAATTTCGGTAAATTTCACATCTGTCAACTCCTGCTTTCTTTGGGATTGGAATTATTACATTCTTCTTGACGTCTGAGGGTATTTCACCCGTCTCAAGCATTTTGCTGGTGAGTTTTGTGAGGGCTGGCTCTCCCAAGCCTATCAGTAGTTCTAATGGAATGTTGTCTACTCCCGGTGCCTTGTTTCGACTTAGGTCTTTCAGTGCTCTGTCAAACTCCTCACGCAATATCATATCTCCTATTTCATATTCATCTACATACTCTTCCATTTCCATAATATTGTCCTCAAGAACATCGCCCTTGTATAGACCCTCTGTATACTCCTTCCACCTTTCTGTTTGCCCTTCTTTGCTTAGAATTGGATTTACATCTGAGCTGTTGATATGAACGCAAGTGGTTCTCTTTTCTGCAAAGGTCTCTTTAATTTTCCTGTAGGCAGTATCTGTCTTACCCCTAGTGATATGCACCTCTACATCCTTACATTTGTCGTCTAGCCATCCCTGCTTAATCATTTTGCACTTCCTGTCGATCTCATTTTTGAGACGTTTGTATTCCTTTTTGCCTGCTTCATTTACTGCCTTTTTATATTTTCTCCTTTCATCAATTAAATTCAATATCTCTTCTGTTACCCAAGGATTTCTATTATACCTCGCCTTTTACCTACTTGATCCTCTGCTACCTTCACTATTTCATCTCTCAAAGCTACCCATTCTTATTCTACTGTATTTCTTTCACCCATTATTGTCAATATTTCCCTCATGCTCTCCCTGAAGCTTTGTACAACCTCTGGTTAGTCAGTTTATCCAGGTCCCATCTCCTTAAGTTCCCACCTTTTTGCAGTTTCTTCTGTTTAAATCTACAGTTCATAACCAATAGATTGTGGTCAGAGTCCACATGTTCCCCTGGAAATGTCTTACAATTTAAAACTTCGTTCCTAAATCTCTATCTTACCATTACAGTGTCTCCAGGCCTCTTCCACGTATATAACCTTCTTTCATGATTCTTAAACGTAGTGTTAGCTATGATTAAGCTATGCTCTGCGCAAAATTTTACCACGTGACTTCCTCTTTTATTCCTTACCCCCATTCCATATTCACCTACTATGTTATTTCTTTTCCTGTTCCTAATATCGAATTCCAGTCACCCATGACTATTAAATTTTCGTCTCCCTTCACTATCTGAATAATTTCTTTTATCTCATCATGCATTTCTTCAATATCTTCGTCATCTGCGGAGCTAGTTGGCATATAAACTTTATTACTGTGGTAGGTGTGGGCTTCGTATTTATCTTGGCCACAATAACGCGTTCACTGTGTTGTTTATAGTAGCTTACCCACATTCCTATTTTTTTATTCATTATTAAACCTACTCCTGCATTACCCCTATTTGATTTTGTATTTATAACCCTGACCAGAAGTCTTGTTCCTTCTGCCACCGAACTTCACTAACTCCCACTGCATCTAACTTTAACCTATCCATTTCCCTTTTTAAATTTTCTAACCTACCTGCCCGATTAATGGATCTGACATTCCACGCTCCGATCCGTAGAACGCCAGTTTTCTTTCTCCTGATAACAACGTCCTCCTGAGTATTCCCCTCCTGGAGATGGGGGACTATTTTACCTCCGGGATATTTTAACCAAGTGGATGTCATCATCGTTTAACCATACAGTAAAGCTGCATGCCCTCGAGAAAAATTACGGCTGTAGTTTCCCCTTAGTTGTAGCCGTTCGTAGTACCAGCACAGCAAGGCCGTTTTGGTTATTGTTACAAGGCCAGATCAGTCAATCATCCAGACTGTTGCCCTTGCAACTACTGAAAAGGCTGCTGCCCCTCTTCAGGAACCACACGTTTGTCTGGCCTCTCAACAGATACACCTCCGTTATGGTTGCACCTACGCTGAGGCACGTGGGAGTTATGTATTATCCCAAGCAAAGCTCTCCAGTGCAGAACTCCATATGCAACAACTAAACAAATCTGCATATTAATGACACTGAAGCTACATACACTTTTCTCCGACGATACTTCATAGTGTTATTTAAACAACTCGTGTTATAAACTAAATGTGTGAAGACTCATAAAGGTAATTGGGAAGTCAGCGACAGCAGAGGACAAGACCGAACGACCAGTATACAGTATAACAACTTATAAAATTTCATTTGAATTTGATAGCAGTCAGGGATTCCAATAGGGTGCCAGGCTCTCCCTCCTTTATGTTCCATAACACTAACGCCATCGAAGCCACTGGAGATATGTAATCACACTACTGCCTTATAACAAGAAATATGTGTGTATTTTCAGGAGTTTAAATGGATTTTCATGGAAGAAAGGCAATGAAATTCTCACCCAAGCACCATGTTAAAGAGCACCATATCAGTAAGCAATCATGAGCTTCATTTTAGCACATTGTTACAGGTTTTCGTGGAGGGGTACCATATACTCACATCAAAAAAGTTTCGTATCACCTCGGTTCCCAGAATGTCCGAAAACAGATGTTGATAGTGGATATTGTATCTCAAACAAATGGTTCAAATGGCTCTGAGCACTATGCGACTTAACTTCTGAGGTCATCAGTCGCCTAGAACTTAGAACTAATTAAAACTAACTAACCTAAGGACATCACACACATCCATACCCGAGGCAGGATTCGAACCTGCGACCGTAGCGGCCGCTCGGTTCCAGACTGTAGCGCCTAGAACCGCACGGCCACTCCGGCCGGCGATATTGTATCTCAGACTCAGTCCCTTTGACTATTCAGAGATATGTCTAAACCCGCCCACGGATGTAAACAATTATGCATGACCAGCGCCTATTAGACGGAGGGGGTCAGACAGCCGATCAGTTTCAGTCATTCCATCAGGAAGGAGGTACACGGCTCATGTTGCCTGTAGTTCAACCATGCCTAGACGGTCAATACCGCGGTTCGATCGCGTCCGCATTGTTACTTTGTGCCAGGAAGAGCTTTCAACAAGGGAAGTGTCCAGGAGCCTCGTAATGAACCAAAGCGATGTTGTTCGGACATGTAGGAGATACAGAGAGACGGGAACTGTCGATGACATGCCTCGCTCAGGCCACCCAAGGGCTACTACTGCAGTGGATGACCGCTACCTATGGATTATGGCTCGGAGGAACCCTGACAGCAACACCACCATGTTGAATAATGCTTTTCGTGCCGGCACAGAAGGTCGTGTTGCGACTCAAACTGTGCACAATAGGCTGCATGATGCGCAGCTTCAATCCCGACGCCCATGACGAGATCCATCTTTGCAACCACGACACTATGCAACGCGGTACAGATGGGCCCATCAACGTGCCGAATGGACCGCTCAGGATTGGCATCACGTTCTCTTCACCGATGAGTGTCGCATATGCCTTCAACCAGACAATAGTGGGAGACGTGTTTGGAGGCAATCCGACCAGGCTGAAAGCGTTAGACACAATATCCAGCGAATGTAGTTAGGTGGAGGTTCCCTGCTATTTTGGGGTGGCATTATGTGGGGCCGTCATACGCCGCTGTTGGTCATGGAAGGCGCCGTAACGACAGTACAATAAGTGAATACCATCCTTCGACCGATAGTGCAACCATATCAACAGCATATTGGCGAGGCATTCGTCTTCATGGAAGACAGTTCGTGCCGCCATCGTGCACATCTTGTGAATGACTTCCTTCAGGTTAACGACATCGCTCGACTAGAGTGGCCAGCATGTTCTCCAGACATAAACCCATTCGAACATGCGTGGAATAGATTGAAGAGGGCTGTTCATGGACGACGTTACCCACCAACCTGTCTCAGGGACCTAAGCCGTATCGCTGTTGAGAAGTGGGGCAATCTGGACCAAGAATGCCATGATGAACTTGTGTATAGTATGCCACGACGAATACAGGCATGCATCGATGCAAGAGGACGTGCTACTGGGTATTAGAGGTACCGGTGTGCACAGTAATCTGGACCATCACTTCGAAGGTCTCGCTGTATGGTGGTACAACATGCATTGTGTGGTTTTCATGAGCAATAAGAAAGGCGGAAATGATATTTATGGTGATCTCTACTGCAATTTTCTGTACGGGTTCGGGAACTCTCGGAATTGAGGTGATGCAAAACTTCTTTTCATGTGCGTACATGCTACCACTTTAGCAGTACATGTACACAAACTTGCTACCCTATTAGTTGCTCGTAGTGCATTGTGCGATCTGCATTGCGCACACATAATATAAACAAAAGTACCTGCGCACCTGCTGGTGAATCTATTAGCCAAAATACACACAGAATTTAGGTCCCCTACCACTACTTTGTTGATGGTAACCAGCTTTTTAAGACTACTGTGGAAAAGTGCTTATACTGCTCTGAGTTATTCTGTGCTTCTATATTGTTACTTACGGTATATACAGCTGGCACTCTTCTACAGTTTAAGTAGCTATGATTTCAATAACGTCTGTACTTCATTCCATCGGGTAACTTCTCCTCTACAATGACAAGAACAGCTCTCCAGGAATTAGTACATTCGTCTATTATGCCACTGTTAAATTATTGATGGATAAATTCTTCCATAATCGATTTAAGTGATTGGGGACTCTGTGTGGTTGTCGAAACACGGGCGGTTAATTTCCCATCGGAATCATGTGTTGTTTATGGGTAGTGTTAGCGATGGATGATTCAAATTGCTCTGAACACTATGGGACTTAACATCTGAGGTCATCAGTCCCCTAGAACTTAGAACTATTTAAACCTAACTAACCTAAGGACATCACACACATCCATGCCCGAGGCAGGATTCGAACCTACGACCGTAGCAGTAGTGCGGTTCCAGACTGAAGCGCCTAGAACGGCTCGGCCACAACAGCCGGCTGTTAGCGATGGACCCTGAGGACTAAGCAAGTCCTCGAATACCAAGAATAACAACAACAACAAGCCGGCCTGTGTGGCCGAGCAGTTTTAGGCGCTACAGTCTGGAGCCGCGCGACAGCTGCGGTCGCAGGTTCGAATCCTGCCTCGGGCAAGGATGTATGTGATGTCCGAAGGTTAGTTACGTTTAAGTAGTTTTAAGTTCTAGGGGACTGATGACCTCAGAAGTTAAGTCCCCTAGTGTTCAGAGCCATTTGAACCATTTGAACAACAACAACAATTTCTCCATATCTGCTATCTGGGTTCCCTTCAAATGCTATACTTTTGCACGTAATGTAGTGATGCTGTTGGCTTACCAGTGGCTATAGCCCATTCTCGATATGTCTAAATGAACTTCATCCAGCACATCTATATTAGCGAATAACAACCCCTTAAACAAACTTACAGGTCTGAAAGTTATACACAGATGGGAACCACTCTCTCATTATTTATATCCTGTACCTTGGAATGTGCCCGCCCGGTTGGCCGTGCAGTCTAACGCACGGCTTTCTGGGCGGGAAGGAGCGCCTGGTCCCGGCATGAATCCACCCGGCGGATTTATGTCGAGGTCCGGTGAACCGGCCAGTCTGTGGATGGTTTTTAGGAGGTTTTCCATCTGCCTCGGCAAACGCGGGCTGGTTCCCCTTATTCCGCCTCAGTTACACTATGTCGGCGATTGCTGCACAAACAAGTTCTCCACGTACGCGTACACCACCATTACTCTACCACGCAAACGTAGGGGTTACACTCGTCTGGTGTGAGACGTTCCCTGGGGGGGAGGGGGGTGGGGGTCCACCGGGGGCCGAACCACACAATAACCCTGGGTTCGGTGTGGTGCGGCGGAGCGGTGAAGTGAACTGCGGTAGTCGTCGTGGGGTTGTGGACCACTGCGGCTGCGGCGGGGACGGAGCCCCTCCGTCGTTTCTAGGTCCCCGGTTAACATACAATACAATACCTTGGAATATTTCTACATAAAAAACATCGTGATGCATCCACTACGTATACTTTTCTAGCAGTTGTACTATTCACAACACGTCAACAGGTATTTCATCTTCACACTCTTCCAAAGAAATTTCGTGGTGCCTTATCTAATCTAATCTAATCTTTACTACTTGAATTTATTGATTTTGGCTGCAATTTAGTTGGTTTGTTGTCCCTTGTGACGGACAAATCTTGCGACAATACATAACTAATGTCACTTTCTCCCAGCTGGATCAATGCTTCCACGAATTCTACTGTGTGTCACCGAAGGCCAATTTTAGCATGGTGATTAAACCGAAAATCCTAGCGTAGGCGTTTGCAGTGCCCTTCCCCTATATAGGAAACAACTCCCAAAGACTGCTGGAACCATTTCGTCCTAAACTGAAAACTCAATAATGCTGAACTTAGTGAAGCCGCACCACAGCCCCCCACGCCATGTAACGTATAATGTGGAGGGTTCAACTACTTTTAATCCAGGTGGTCCAGACTCTTTACTGACACAAGTGCCCATGAGTTGAATAAAAATTCTTAGCATTCACGACGTCAGCTAAGAAATACTCCACATCTCCATACGTTTAGCAGCATTGAAACTGACTGGGAAAGCCCACTGGAGGAATTGGAGTTCCATTTACGATTAATGCGTTATTATTCGGCCTCTGCCAATTTCGTTTACATTCCTGCAAGCCTGCTGCTGGTATCAAGGCTCACCGTGTTTACTACATTGTGGTTGGCAACACTTCCTCTGGATGAGGTTTAGATGTTGACACTTTACAACAGGAGACACCTTGGCTCCATAGTCCTGTTACTACACCTACAACTTCGAGCTCTTTAGCTAACTTTATGGCAGCAGAGATATCCTTCAGTGTATCTGCCTGTACCCTCCTCGCATACCACATTCCCGTCCCCTAAGTAAAGCGTCTAATGTACTATGCCCCATTCCTGGAAAATGACTGACTGCTGTGTCATTCTGCATCAGCTCTTAATTATTTACGTTAACTTTTCTTATTATGTTGACAAAACTTTCTCAAGCGTCATGAGACCCACTCACGTATTCCAAAAACAACCCTGATAATGTTTTTTCCATAATTTAGGTAGTGGCTAATTTCGAATGCAGGACTGAGGGTGTTTCGTTTATTAGTGAGCGATTATACCTCTAGACCACGGGTCCACCACCTAGTGAGCCACATTCCTTTCGCAACAACATTGCACTTTGCAATACGCAAAAACTGAAGCACATTTCCCATAATTCGCATACTCTTGCGTCGTGACAACTCTATTCGCTAAAGACAAGAAAACAGTAAAACTAAAATAAAAATATGAGAAGAAAGCTTAACCATAATACCGTCATAATACTTTTCATCGCAACTTAATTGCTCTACCTGAGGGGCTGCTCATAACTACTTCTTTGCACACTGAAAGCAATTGATACTCCATGACAGCACTCAGCTTCATCTCTTGAATCACTACAGATGGGTACTACCCTGTACACCCCTGGACAATGAGCCACACTCCTAGCTTGTCATGATGTACAATGCCAAATTAACATTTCTATTTACACACTCACAGAACACTGTCTGTGAATAATGTACACGAACTGAGCTTACTAATACACTTACTCATTTGGCAAAAGACCCACTGACGCTTTTTGATCATTTCAAAAAAAAATTAATAAAAAAAGGACTGCACTCAACGAACTGAGTGTTCACAAAACTGCCACCCCACAGTAGTCGAGTCTTCCTCCTCATTCATGAATGGCGGTTGAGGGCATTGTCGATCCCACCTCTGACGCCAGAAATGCCATCAGGTGGTGCACGACTTCTAATGCGTGTTTTTTCTTTTTTTTGGGGGGGGGGGGGGAGGAGGGTGATGTTGGTGACGATGTGACAGGAGCAGGCCATAGGTATAGTAGGCATAGAGCATCAAAAGGCAAAACATTTTACTGGCTCTCGTTTGACTACACTGACAGTAAGTTTTTCGGGGCGGCAGACACGCCCCCTCGCACCAGATGACAGGGTTTGTGCGTGGTGGTGGCGACCTGAAAACTAGCGCACAGTGACGTTAGTGCTCAAGAATGCCGACACCAGTAGCTTATACAGCAGCATGAGACCCAGCTAGTGACACACGGCTGCTTGCGAAACAGAGCCAGCAGAGCTGTAAACTGCGGAGTTACTTGCAGGTGATGTTAGCCTCTGGTGGTGGATCTCACCCCAGTGAGTGACGGTGTGTGGTGCTTTTGTGTGTGCACCAGCACAGAAGTGTGGGCGGATGTAATGCGTGGGTCTCATTCTGCTGCTCTCCAGGCTGTACACCAAAACTTTTAGCTGTTGTTTGCTGTCTCATACCGCCCTGCCGTCCGGTGTGACACTCTCATCTCCGTAGGCACTATTGGATTGCTGAATCCTACGCTCCAGTTGGTTATCTATAACCGTTTACGGCCCACTTGTACCGATGTGCTGTTGCCAGCCATGTTCAGTACAAAAAACCCGTGGCCTGAGAGTGTGGAAGAAGCTTGAATCGACCTGCAACAGTGACGTGTTACTGCTGGGATTGCAAAGTAGTCGCGCTAGGCTCAGTGCGCCGGGAGCTGTCTATACATCACCCATGCTGCAATTGACACATTGGCACACTGGCCCCCGCCGGCTGCCTTCCACTGCTACGGATGAACTGCTAGTATCTCTGGTACCGCCAAAAAAATAGTGACGGTGTTACGTTTGATTTGTGTCTCACTGAGACATTACGGAGGAAAAGCGTTACCTGTAATAGTTTCCGCGCACTCTCAGACAATCAGATAGATAATGGTTAACTGGGCGACGCTCTCGTGTATAATTCTGAAACAAATTTGGTTCTGGAAGGCGGTAGATGAGTAGACACAGGTCGGAGGTGGCAGCAGCTGTCGGCAGACCTGGTGAGAATGGTATCCTAGCTTAAGTGCAGTACAGTTGCAGTTACACAGAATTTGTTTAAGAATACATTTTCTAATGTGATTTATGCTTACAGGTCGACAAAATTTTTGCGAATAATGTAAAACTGTGTACCTTGTACGATGAGCAGTGGAGAGCATTATGCGGATATCAAGGATCAGAGATTGTACTGAAAAGATAGTGCCGACAGAAGCAGTTAATGATGTCTTGTAAAATTATTGGACATGAAGTGGAAGACAAGGATGAACCCGATGAGTGGATGTAGTGGCGTTGTGTTGGTAACTAAGTGCAGCTTAATAATAAAGGAAGAAGCCTTGTTACTGCGGTATTATGCCTAATTTTAAACTAATTCGGTTTCTGCGTCCAATGTACGTATCTGAATTAAATTTTATTTTAAGCATATTCTGCTCATAAGTCAATCTTTGTTTTCAACCGTTGTTGTGATGGACGTGCAAGAGGAAGGAATGATTATGTAAATAGGTTGTACTCTTTTAGGCACAGAGGAGACTTAAACAACAGGACAACAGAAATGATACTGTTTCGTGAGCAACAAAGTTCTTGCACTCCCAGGTGGAGCTTCTGTGAGAATGTTCTCTTTGACTGTATGCGATCTACACTGAAGTTAGAAAAGCCATAGGGTAGGTGTATGCTTATGCACAGATGGCTTTAGCATCGCGTTCAAAGGCATAAAAAGCAGTGCATTGGCGGATTCATGTGAGAAGGTTTCTGACGTGATTTTGGCCGCACGAAGGGAACTAACACACTTTGAACATGGAGTGGCAAATTTGAGCTACACACACGAAACATTACGGAAATCGTCAGGGGATTCAGTATTCCGCGATCCAAAGCGTCAAGAGGGTACCATAAATACCACATTTCAGGCATTACCTCTCATCACGGACACTGCAGTGGCCAACGGTCTTCATTTAACTACCGAGAGCAGTTTGGAGTTCTCAGTGCTAACAGGCAAGCAACACTGCGAGAAATAACTGCACAAAACGGTGTGTGACGCTTTCAGTGCTATCAGGCAATTAACTCTGCGAGAAATAACTGCAGAAAACAGTGTGTGACGTTGTCAGTGCTAACAGGCAAGGAATGCTGCGAGAAGTAACTGCAGAAAATAGTGTGGGACGTACGACGAACCATCCCGTTGGTCGGTTCGGCGAAATTTGGTGTTAATGAGTTATGTGAGCAGACGACCCACGCGAGTGCCTTTGCTAACAGTACAACATCGCCTGCAGCGCCTCTTTTGGGATCATGGCTATATAGGTTGGATCCCAGAAGATTGAAAAACCATGACCTGGTCATATGAATCCCAATTTCAGTTAGTTAACCTGATAGTAGAGTTAGACTCTGGTGCAGATCCCACGAAGCCATGGACGCAAATTGTCACCAGGCCACAATTGTTCGCGGAAGGCTTATAAGACGCTATAGACATTTCGAGCGAATGGTTTGGCCACCAAGGTCGTCCGACATGAATCCCATCGAACAGTTGTGGGAGGTCAGTTCCTGTACAGGACCCTATACCAGCAACACTTTCTAAATTGTGGACAGGTACAGAGGCAGCATGACACAACATATCTACGGGGACCTTCTAACGACTTGTTGAGTCCATGCCACGTCGAACTGCTAAACTACGCCGGGCAAAAGGACGTCCGACAGGATATGTTGTGATATCCCATGACTTTTGTAACCTCAGTGTATGTATGTTAGCAAGCTTTCGTGGGCGTTGTCACTGAAGCCAAAATCTTATAGGTTGTTAGGCAACGTCATGTCATTCTTCAGTTTCTTCTAAGCGATCACGAGTGTCATGCAGAAGAAACTGAAGAATAACGTGACGCGACCTAACAGTCTTGAGGATTTTAGCTTCAATTGTATGCGATCTGTTACCCACAGACATAGAGAATCGTCAAGAAGAAGACATTCCCACCACAAATTTAAGCAGGTGAGTCATATGTAATATTTCTGTAGTAGAAAGTAGTAATGTATGGTTCTTCACAGAGTAGAAACATAATTTTGAAAGGGAGGACATTATTTTTCTAGAGTCTGTATAGAATTAATAGGATTTGCATGTATCGAATCATTTTCTGGCCGTCTTCAAAGAGGATGCGTGAATATCCCATTTTTGCACAGAATTTATTTAGTAATATTGTGTATGACTTTGGTGCTTTAATTATGATCATTTAGATGTCAGCTTTGTTTTATTCTTAATTATTTTGAAATTGTCAAGTACCTATTGTGTAATTCAAGCTATTATATCATTCAAATTTGTCGTCAAATGAAGAATTTTTTTGGTTCATAAAATGATGTACCATCAACTATACAAGTATATATTGATAAATTGTACTAGATTTAGATCTAATTCATTTGTCATTTTTTATGTGCCTAACGAGGAATGGAGGAAGTAACGGAAGTTAACGTAATGACACACGTGGCATGGACTAACCGGTCAGCTCATTGCTGGACATCTTGAGAAGAACTTACCCAATGGAAGCACACAGATGTCCATTACATTGCCTAGCAGAATGGCATCCATCCAACACCATTGCTGGGAGTTTTTACTAGTTTGAATGTGGTGCTAGCCGCATTACCTTAAACATGAACAGGATGCTGTACTTGGGTCCACCAACTAAGGTTCATCACTTGCGGAGTGTGACAGAGACTGCCATAGTATCCAAGGAACAGGCAACCAACGAAGTCTCTAAAACATCAAGATAGTTCGATAATGTCTAGTATCATTGCCCAAAAGTGTATTTCCTTTGTGCATGCGACTGTGTAAACGTGCAAACAAGTGTCACCTGTAATGTTTTGTAGTACAGCTGCCTGCAAGACTGGATTCAGTTGGACGTGAATGTGTAGATATAACCACACCACATGTACGCCCACCACGTGATCCAGACTGGTTCAGAGCGCAGTGTGAGCTGTCTCAGTGTGAGTGAAGCTGTACAAAGGGGACGATGGTACTCAGAGTGGAACAGCGGATATTCGTTGCGGAAAGTTACGTGACACCAAAGTTGTGGAAACGGTGTGGTCAATTGCTTGGTGAGAGGTTTAAGGGTCTCGAGGTGTTAGCAAAGTGTGCCTGCAATGCTTAGGCCGAAAATGGCGTCAGGCAGGATCTGTTATGGACAAGTCAAAAAAATATTCAAAAGCAATTTGTGGCAGCATTAATGAAGAAGGAAAAGACCTGCATGATGGGGCAACTGATCATACAGTCTGCCGAACTTTGGAGCACATCTTCACAATATTCATGCCTGACAGAGTTGTAAGCAGAGGAGCACATCTTCACAACCTTCATACCTGATACAGTTGCTAGTAGAGGGTAGTTCGGTCGCGGTCCTAGCTGGCCACCCAGGTCATCTGATCTGTCAGTGCACGATTACTTTGTGTGGAGAGCCCTCATGTGTAAGATGTATCATAACAACCTTTGTAGTCTTCAAGAACTGCAGCAGCACTTCAAATAGTCCAGCTCCGGTCCACCTCCAGCAACCTTCTGACCAGGGGCCAGAAGTATGAAGAGATAAATGGTGGTCACTTTCAGCATCTGCTATAGTCAGGTTAGTGCTGTATTTCCTTTCCTCTGCTGTGTTTCTTTGTATCCTGGAACTCTGTTCTCTGGGCCGCATTTATTTGCTCCACCCTGGACCTCTTCTCCGTTCTTAGAACAATGAAACTTTATAATTTTATTTATGCAGGGAAATTTCTAGGAAAAAGACCGTACATTTAAATGTGTTAGGTGAATTCTTTCCCCAAAGATTAACCTACAAAATAATGAACTCGTTTGCTACCTCTTCTTTTAAACTGTGCTAACAGCTCATGAGCCAAGTCAGAAAGGTTAACATGTTCTTTGCATAAACTTGGTATTATTATGAACACTGCTGATGATTTTCATACATTATGACACAAGAAGATAGCTCAGTTCGAGATTAATGTCAGTTTTCATCTTCCATTATACTGTTCTACAAAAAAAACCTTTTTTTCTATTTCTGATAAAAAAATTGTGATCCTAGTTGTATTTTGCATGCTGAATTGAAACCTGTTTTTGGTTTTTTTTCTGTCAGGGATAGTTTATGAGTAATCGCAATTTTATTTCTCTTTTCAGTTGTAAGTAGGCTGTTTATGTTTTCTCTATGTAAGTAGGCTGTTTATGTTTTCTTATTGGCAACGTTACGTAGCGCTCAATATGAAAATCACTGGCTGCGCTGTGTGCAGTCTGTGGCTGCTTTGCATTGTTGTAATACTCGCCATTGTAGTGTTAGGCAGCTGGCTGTGAACAGCGCGTAGCGTTGCGCAGTTGGAGGTGAGCCGCCAGCAGTGGTGGATGTGGGGAGAGAGATGGCGGAGATTTGTAATTTGGCATTAACTGCTATATTTATATATGATGATATCAAGGTAAATACATTTTTGTTCTCTACTAATATCTTTCATTTGCTAACTATCCCTATCAGTAGTGAGTGCCTTCCATAGTTTGAATCTTTTATTTAGCTGGCAGTAGTGGCGCTCGCTGTATTGCAGTAGCTTGAGCAGCGAAGATTTTTGTGAGGTAAGTGATTTGTGAAAGGTATAGTTTAATGTTAGTCAGAGCCATTCTTTTGTAGGGATTTTTGAAAGTCAGATTGCGTTGCGCTAAGAAAAATATTGTGTATCAGTTTAAGCACAGTCATGTATAATTGTTCAAAGGGGACGTTTCATATGGCGACCCGGCCAGGATCATATGAAACGTCCCCTTTGAACAATTATACATGACTGTGCTTAAACTGATACACAATATTTTTTTTAGCGCAACGCAATCTGACTTTCAAAAATCCCTACAATAGAATGGCTCTGACTAACATTAAACTATACCTTTCACAAATCACTTACCTCACAAAAATCTTCGCTGCTCAAGCTACTGCAATACAGCGAGCACCACTACTGCCAGCTAAATAAAAGATTCAAACTATGGAAGGCACTAACTACTGATAGGGATAGTTAGCAAATGAAAGATATTAGTAGAGAACAAACAATGTATTTACCTTGATATCATCATATATAAATATAGCAGTTCATGCCAAATTACAAATCTCCGCCATCTCTCTCCCCACATCCACCACTGCTGGCGGCTCACCTCCAACTGCGCAACGCTACGCGCTGTTCACAGCCAGCTGCCTAACACTACAATGGCGAGTATTACAACAATGCAAAGCAGCCACAGACTGCACACAGCACAGCCAGTGATTTTCATATTGAGCGCTATGTAACGTTGCCAATAAGAAAACATAAACAGCCTACTTACATAGAGAAAACATAAACAGCCTACTTACACAGTTTCTGATATAGTGCAGCAAACGTGAGGTGAAATTCGACAAACAAATGCACATCTTTATGATGTTATAAGTTTATCACATTAATGGAGGGTGGGATCTAACATATAACACAGTAATCTTTGTGTATACACTTTGAAGCATTTATTTGACATGTGAAATTACAGAAAATTGACAAACAATGAGCCACTGCCTTGTAATGCACATCACATTTTTCTCTTGTATTGTGAATCTTTCTTGTACCCACTTCCCTTCATAGCGCCTTTCTATGGTAGAAATGTCTTTATGGAATCTTTCCCCATGTTCATCCGATACGTCACTACAACTCTCTGTGAAGTAGTCCAGATGAGAGTCCATCATATGTACCTTCAAAGACATATTGCACCCCAAATCCTGATATGCTTTGATCATATCCTTCACCATTGCTTTGTAGTTAGTAGCTCTTCTTCCGAGGAAGTTTTCCGACTCCATCTTGAAACAGTCCCATGCGGTTTTTTCTTTATCAGTTAAACATGCTTCAAAATTTGCATCTTTCTGCAGCTCCCTGATTTGTGGGCCCGCAAATACACCTTCCTTTAGTTTTGCAGCTGAAAGACGGGGGAATTTGGTAGCTAGATATGCAAACCCACAGCCTGTTGGATCCATGGCCTTCACGAATTGTTTCATTAGGCCAAGTTTGATGTGAAGCGGTGGAAGTAGTATATATTCAGGAGCTACCAGACTTTCACGTTGTACATTCTTTTCGCCAACTTTCCATCTTCGCCTAGGCCATTTCTTTTTCACGTAGTGAGAATTTCGGTCTCGACTATCCCACTCGCAAAGAAAACAGGCATACTTTGTGTAGCCTTGTTGCATTCCCAGTACCATAGCAATTACCTTGAAATCTGCACATATTTTCCATTTGTGTTCATTGTATTTTAATGAATTTAGCATCCTTTGTACGAATTCGTAATTCTCTTTTGTCAAACTAGCGTAAGCTACTGGAACAGAGGGTATTTTATTTCCGTTATGGAGCAAAACACCCTTCAGATTTGTTTTCGATGCCTCTATGAAAAGTCTCCGCTCCTGTGAAATATAAGTGAAGTTCAGCATTTTCATCAGGCCAGCAACGTCATTGCAAAATGTCAGTGCTTCGTCAGTTGAAAAATAAGAAGTAAAGGCATATTCTCTGTGCCTGAACACACTGATTTTAGTACTTTCGTGCAGCACATTATACTCTTGTAATCTTGAACCAAGGAGCTGCGCCTTTTGTTTACTTAGTCCTAGATCATGTACTACATCATTTAAATCTGCATGTGTTAACAAATGTGGCGATAACTCACTTGTGCAGTGATATAAAGAATCATCATCAGTGATTTCTTCAGTACTACTTATTTCACTGTCGCTCGAAATTTGACCTCGAACTCTTGAAGGTACTGGAAGGTTGTCGGAATGCTGCACTGGCATTCTCGCTGAAGGCAGATATGGGTAAACAATGTGTCTCTTCGACTTTTTGTTTGTAAAACCCTGAATTTTTGTTAGACAGAAATAACAATCAGTAACATGGTCCTTAGGCTCCCTCCACACCATGGGAACAGCAAACAACGCCACATTCTCTTTACCTTTCCACTACTCAATTAGCTTGCAGTAACGTGTAGCACAACAGAAATGTGGTGCCCATTCTTTATCTTGGTCTCCTACCTCTACTCCAAAGTAATGTTTGTATGCTTTCTTTATGACTGAAAAAATTTTCTTCCTATTTCTGGCAAAAGTGGACTTCCCACAGATGTAGCAGAAGTTGTCCGGCTTATATCGACATCCACGACGACGTGGCATTTCTGCAAATTTAAAAATACCACATTGGTAATACACCTGCATTAAATTAATAGTAGGGAACTAGAGGAACGCTGATGTGTAAAAACAAGCAGTCGATTTACCTTCAGCACCAGGCTCAATCAGTTTACACACGGGAACTAAAAAATTCAACCGTGCTCGGAAATATGACAGACAGTTACTTGTCAGCCAAAACACCCACTCGTTAATACTGACACAAATTGCGGCTAACACCACTGTTGTAAACTCGATGCACCTGCCCCTAGGAGGCATGAAGCTTTACCGACAAGGCAGCGACCGGCTGTCTCCGTTCAAGTTAATGAGATGTTTCAGGTGGTCTTAATGATATAGGTGTGGCGGGGGATAACCTAATGATGTCTGATTCTTCCCACCTGCTGTTGCACAAGAAATTATCACGTTCTATCACCACTGGATGCGGCAACATACCCGTATTTCTCTATAACGTCTCTGTGTTTGCCATGAATTGTGAATATACATATATATACATATTACATAAAAAGTATCCCTGACAACGATATTTTGTTTACATATTTGAATTTCCCACGGTAAAATGGTCTAGAAGCACATACTTTAATATCAGAAATAGAACCCATGTTGAACGCTCTAATAATTATTAGAGTAGATGTAGCATATTTTATGTAGTGCTGCTAGTTTGGTGTTGTTGTGTCGCAGCTCTGTCTCTCACAGCAGAAAAACTCTGTGACCAAATGAACAGGAGATGTCACATCAAGGTGACACAAGAAGACACATTATGGGGCCTTACGTAAGAAGATGTAAATAGATTATGCTGACATTGGAAGGCTAAATTACCACACAGCCAAGGCTGTGGAGCTACTGACACAAGAGAAAAGCTGAGGCGGTCAGTCACATCTTCCACCCAATCTTTCTCTATCTTAGAGAGCTAAATTGCTTCCATTTCAAAATCAACAGCTGGCCAAATCTGCATATATAACGCCAATTCTAGACATGCATCATGCAGACACTGCTAACAGCCAACTACGAGAGGAAATGTGCACAAGGCTATTATTTAAAATGTATCAACAGGCTGCCATTGCCTACCTCTGTCTTCACTAGTTTCAGTCTTGGAATGCAAGTTACATCGGAATACTGGTGACATCCTGCCTACCAACCAGTTGGCCACCTACTGGCTAACTTCCATCCACTACTGACCTCCTACTATGGGGGCACATGGCTCATGCCAGGGTCATCTAGCTCTCCAACTCTTATTACCTGTTATTACCTGTTAGTGTTAGTGATTTTCACCTGTGTGGGCAGCCACTGTTGTTGTCCATTATTGTCTGTGCAGACATATGTCACGACTTGTGAACTGCCTCCGTCGACACTGAGACAACGTTTTGTTCTGCACACTCCATTGCTTCATGCAGTGACCTGTGTAATCGTGCCAGTCTGTGTGGCTGCCTATACTGTGTGCCGCTCACTGCCCTGCATGGGTTGTGAGTCAGCACACCTGCTGTGGTGTCGATCGCATTACCTTACCCAGCTGCCACAAGCTTCCCAGGGAAAGGCCACACGCCACCCGTGAGAACAGGCCATTGTTCAGCCAAACAAGCTTCATTGGCTGAGTCCAGCCGACGCCATTGTGCCGGCCGCGGTGGTCTAGCGGTTCTAGGCGCTCAGTCCGGAGCCGCGCGACTGCTACGGTCGCAGGTTCGAATCCTGCCTCGGGCATGGATGTGTGTGATGTCCTTAGGTTAGTTAGGTTTAAGTAGTTCTAAGTTCTAGGGGACTGATGACCATAGATGTTAAGTCCCATAGTGCTCAGAGCCATTTGAACCATTTGACGCCATTGTTGCATTGGCCGCCGTCTAGTACCATTACAGTTGTTTTACTTCGATATGAAGTACTGTTTTTGTGATGAAATGTTGAACAGCCACCAACGTATCACTTCAACCTAGAGTGGTGGACTGAACACGTTCCTAACCACTGTCCACATAGCTTTACCATTCACAGTAGACGCCATTCATTTCAACCGCTACAAGTCGTTTCAGAAGCGTCGCTGCCACAAACCGTCACATCAGGGACTCTGTCTCCAGCCATATTGAGGAGCATCAAGAATGCAGTGAGTCAAGACAACAACCATGTGCACGAACAGTTCGACGACGTTTGCAGCAGCATGGACTATCAGCTCGGAGACCATGGCTGCGGTTACCCTTCACACTGCATCACAGACAGGAGCGCCTACGATGGTGTACTCACGACGAACCTGGGTGAACGAATGGCAAAACGTCACTTTTTCGGATGATTCCAGTTTCTGTTTACAGCATCATGATGGTCGCATCCGTGTTTGGCGACATCGCGGTGAACGCACATTGGAAGCGCGTATTCGTCATCGCCATACTGGCGTATCACCCGGCATGATGGTATGGGGTGCCATTGGTTACACGTCTCGGTCACCTCTTGTTCGCATTGACAGCACTTTCAACAGTGGACGTTACATTTCAGATGTGTTACGACCCGTGGCTCTACCCTTCATTCGATCCCTGCGAAACCCTACATTTCAGCAGGATAATGCACGACCGCATGTTGCAGGTCCTGTACGGGCCTTTCTGGATACAGAAAATGTTCGAATGCTAACCTGGCCAGCACATTCTCCAGATCTCTCACCAATTGAAAACGTCTGGTCAATGGTGGCTCATCACAATACACCAGTCACTACTCTTGATGAACTGTGGTATCGTGCTGAAGCTGCATGGGCAGCTCTGCCTGTACACGTCATCCAAGCTCTGTTTGACTCAATGCCCAGACGTATCAAGGCTGTTATTACGGCCAGAGGTGGTTGTTCTGGGTACTGATTTCTCAGGATCTATGCACCCAAATTGCGTGAAAATGTAATCACATGTCAATTCTAGTATATTTGTCCAATGAATCCCCGTTTATCATCTGCATTTCTTCTTGGTGTAGCAATTTTAATGGCCAGTAGTGTAGTTACATTCGATCAGCTTAAATAAACAGCAATATAAGAAGCACTATAGGGCTGAATTCCTTGAAGAACATCTAAATGGTGTAGCACAGTGTCAAAACGAGTCAATAGAAGGTTTTTTGGATAGAACAGGAAAAATGAATACCAATATGTGCGATATGGTGGGAAAGTGAGTCAGCGGGGAGCGGAACATACAGCACTGGCGGTTTCCTGAGGGAGCTGCTGCTCTCTATCTAGAAAGCCAGAAGGACGTGGCTACTGCCGTCAGGGTAGTCACACAGCTCGAGGAAGGTGATATCGATGTGGGCATTCTGGTCGCATTCAGAGGCAGTGCCACCAACCACAGTATAAAAACTCAGGAGCTGTTTGGTGCCGAGATGAGGAATGTTCACGTTGAATGCAAAATGAGAAGGTAAAAAGTAAGACCAATCGATCGTTAAACACCAATGCGAACTCGAAATCCGCCAGATGACGGTCCCAGCAACTTTCTATGAAACATGTACGTATGTAGACGTGCAGTGTCGATTAACTTGTGTAATAGAGGGCAGAGAGAGTACATTCTTACTAGAAACAGAAACTCACGTATCTGTGCCGAGTTTGTACCTCTTGGAGAAGAGATATTATAGGTTGCGTGGGGGTGGGGAGTTATAATGTTGAGTCGTTACGTTCGCCAGTACTAAGTTTTTAGAATGGAAGAAAACACTTCCAAGACGCTATGAAAGTTTTGCGCCATGTAAGTGAAGGCTACTCCAAGATCCTTGTGTAAATTTCTTGCATAAATTGATCTTATGCTGCATAATCGGTGTTACAGCTGGGGAAGGTGTTGCCAATGACTGTCACAAGGGTTGCCTGTCACGGAGGACAAACCAATTAAACTG
The DNA here is from genome assembly GCF_023864345.2 of Schistocerca serialis cubense. Classification (NCBI taxonomy): domain Eukaryota; kingdom Metazoa; phylum Arthropoda; class Insecta; order Orthoptera; family Acrididae; genus Schistocerca; species Schistocerca serialis. The sequence goes on from NC_064643.1 coordinate 599,075,924, forward strand.
TGCACAAAGACATTAAGACTCGATTCGCGTGATAAGATGCCGCTACGCACAGGGAAATTACTTTGAAGTGGGAACGTACTGTGCTTGGTAGAACCACTAGAGGGGAATGAGTTAAATACATTGCGATGTTTTACATGTAGGAATGTTCTACGCGTATAGGAAGTGGATGGTGAACACGAGGTTCCTGTCAGTGTGGTTAATTTCTGCACCGATGGTAAAAGTTTGACAACGGATTGTTAGCTGCCAATTTAGACTTTCTATACGAGGGTGATCTAGACACGTCCAATGTGGAAATGTGGTGGACAGATTTTGGCCCTCCGCTTGGTATTCTTGTGACAGTGTCACGCTAAGTTGATAACGTAGGTAGCAACACATAACTGTGTACACATTTTTAATTGCCTTTCTTTCAAATGCCTTCAAGTATCTTGTGGTTTATGTGTTCTGACAAGTAATGAGAAAATGTTATGTAACTGATATTATTATTATTTTGAGTTATATTACTTACAATGTACTTGTGTATATTACCTGTGTATATCTTGAAGCAGAAGATCGATCGGAAAGGAAACAATTGAGGAGCGAGTTTTTCAACGAGTCGATTTGGATGTTAAGACGGAAAGTCGCAATTTTCGGAAAGTTTGTTAGTTTGTTAAATGAAAAGTTGTTTTAGGAATGTGGATATAAGTAGCGCTTTGGAGAATACTACGCTGAAGAATCAAAGAAACCCGTACACGGGCCAGGCACTTAATTGTGAATAGCAGAGTAATCACGTAGATGTAGTTGTAAAGTCGTGTAGGGCCCCCGCGAGCACTCAGAAGTGCCGCATTGTATTAGATTAGATTATATTTACTTTCATTCCAATTGATCCGTAGTGAGCAGGTCCTCCAGGATGTAGAACATGTCAAAAAAACCAACAATACATGACAAATATTTACAACTCAAACAAATAAGATAATGTGCCATTCCACATGTCCCAAAGGAATGATAGTCATTATTTTAATGAACACTATATGAAAGAATCATTTTACAAATACTAATGCACTGAATTTAAAATAAAAAAGTTTATTTATTTATGAGGTAATAAACGTGTAATACAACTACTATAATACTTATTTTCAATGAACACATTACTGCACTGAAATGGTGCAAAAGTTAGATTGTACTTACACACACACACACACACACACACACACACACACACACACACACGTGCGTTTTGTGTACGACTGTCAGCAACCTCAGCGATCTAATAGTATGGTGATGTGTTATGTGTGTCCATGAGGAATAAATGACTTAAGGAATTGCGGAGACTATTGACAGTGAACTGAACAACTTTGACTATAGAATCTAAGCGTTTTGACTTCAGTCTTGCTTCTGCTTCACGATCATGCTTGTTTGTAGTGGTTTTGTGAGACAAATAAATAATTCTGTCACATGGAGTAGTTGGTATTTGTACGCACTTCCGCAGAGTTTAGTACTAGTAACCCAAAGAGTGTTTGAACATGAGCTTCTCTATAACAAGTGTCCTTCAGGGTCGTAATTTATGCCATATCTGTTGGTCAACTGCGCATTCATGGCTAAAATTTGGCAGCCTTTCGAGCCAGTACGTAAACTTTCTCCTCCTCATAGGCATCCACAAAGGGAGCAAGAGGGGCACTTACTCCAACCCCCCCCCCCCCCCTCCCCCGCTATGCCATTCTACCCTCCTCCTTCCCATGGTCCCATGGAATGTGGAGAACAGAGTTTTTACTCTTTACAGAATTCTCAGACACTTATAGACGTGATTTACGGTAATTACATAATACGTCTTGTTTGGCCAATCATTATGTGGCTGACCACAGTGAGACAGTACTATAGCAACTACCATCCTCTCTTTAGAAAATGGAATTCCGGACATTCGATTATGGAGCACTGGCTTCAATCGTTTGTGAGTCGCTCTCTTTTCCATAATAAAGAGCACGCTCTATACGGTGGATCAAACAAAGACGGAAGAAAAGCCGCTGTCGTGTGCCGTGCCGGCTTCTTTGATGCGTTTCTTCGGAGTATTTGTGTCACGTTACCTGTGAGGTGTACCCCGGTGTATCGGAATCAAATTCTTGTGGCAGTCTCCAAAAACAGCTAAACACTGCCCATCGTTGAGCATTATTTGGTTACACGTATGGTACCGTGTGTACTGCGCTATGCCTTAATGATCGCTTTCGAAGCAGCTTGTCGTCTTCATCACAAGTAGACGTCAAAGAGTACATTTCAACATTCATTTTTTTAATTTATTGGCTTTCGGAACTTGCCCATACAGTAATCTCAAAGCTGAAAATGTTATGCTTCAATCTGTTTTTGACAGTTCAGAATATACATTAGTTTAAGTCGTACCCTGGCACGTAGGCTTACCAAAGGACAAATTCCGAAATAAATGAAATTTTACACCCACAGTATAATGAAACGAGGAAACAAGACGAAGAACGAACACAGAATGCAGAGGTAATATATTATAAAAATCCTCCTACTAACTTAATAGGAAATAGCAACTCGCCGATGATACACATTTGGCATATTCCAAGTTTCGCCACTTCATAATGCTGGAAAGAAGTGTAGCCTACTTACGGATTCTTGGTCACTTAGTTTAGTGTATTATGTTTATTTAACAAGAGGGGAACATCACTGTCAGGTCCGGACATTCACACTCAAAGTGAGGGTAATCCCGTATACTGCAGTAAACTAAAGCCGGAAACAAGGATCATTCACATTTGTCGCGGCTAGCGGGAGTCAGTGACTGAGGTTTTAAATAGTTAACAATTCGGCAACAAGTCGTCAGCTGAACCCATTTCTACATAATTATGACTTAGCACTGGAAGATGGCAGAGCCATCGGCTTTATTATGCTATCTAGAGAGTTCTTCGTCAGCTTTTTCTCGTTTGTAAAAACATTCACCATCCACGGTTGTGTTATAGTGTGGTCGTGTTTTTCATGGAGGGGGCTTGCACCCCTTCTTGTTTTGTGTGGCACTGTCACAGCAAAAGCCTACACTGATGTTTTAAGCACCTTCTTGCTTCCCACTGTTGAAGAGCAATTCGGGAATGGCGGTTGCATCTTTCAACACTATCGAACACCTGTTCATAATGCACGGCCTGTGGCGGTGTGGTTACACGACAGTAACATTCCTGTAATGGACTGGCCTGCACAGAGTCCTGAATATGTTATGACAACCACTTCTACAAATACTTCGCCCAGGACAGCAATGACGAATTGTTGCGTTTGCCCCCAACACTGACTTCTTGACTGTAGGACTGAGGTTAATACCTTTCCCAACTTCTGGTTTAGTTTTGTATGCCCTTATATTGTCTGACGTCAACCTTGCTCATTCGCTGATTACAACTGACGGTGTTAACAGAGGGCGATCACTTATTACCAGCGTATTTTATGTCCATGTGCCTGTAAAGGAAACACAGTCCTCATACTGTGCTTATATTTTTGTTACTCAGATAAAACAATGATATTGTATGGGCGGTCTGAAGTAACATAGTCAATATTAACAAGATTTTATTATTTCGTAAAATTAACAAAAATGATTTTTAGGTGATCCACCAACAAAAACGTGATAAAGTTTCTTTATTACACATGCAGTTCAGTGGACAGACCATCATCGAGCACCATAAAATAAACACGATTACAAGACGATACAAAGTTAATGGCGTCAAAAGATTTTGATTTCTTTTTTCGATAAGCTTCCTTTAATTTACGTCTATGGTCACAAACTTTTTTAACAGATTACCGGTTTCGGTCTATAATGACCACCATCAGATCTGTTTATAAAAACAAAGTCCTAATGTACTGCAGCCATAGTGGCATCGTCAAATGTTAAATGTTTCGAGACCATCGATTTCGTCTTGTTAGATATTGTAAATATTTTGTGACACCTGATGATGGTGTTAGTATCGAAACTGGATGAATAATAAAAAAAAATTCATCAGCAGCTCTTGGCGTTGAATCATAAGAACTGAGTTTTCTATTGCCTCAGTTACACTCGTTGCACATTTTTTGAAATGATTCAGTTTGACTATGCCCTCAATTTGCTACCTAAAAGGATTCTTAAGAAGCGGTTACCCATAGTTGCCTGTTTATGTATGTTTGATTTATTCGACGTATTCAGAAAATGTATCACCCTTCCCGCTACAAAAGCTGCCTTAAAGATCACTGCATTAACAATTCTTCCTCCTTGGTGTGAAAGAAAAATCAATGTACTTTCGCTATCGTTCGGGTATGCGTAGGTATTGTGCAGTCGCAAATGGGCAGAAATGGTAAATCTCTGATTCAAATGCGTCTTCACACGACCGACATCAGTTCGCTTTCAACTTTTGAGATTGTAGCTGCAATGATGGAACAGTTACTGTAGTGGTCATTACCAAAAAGGGCAGCTCACAGTCATTCGCGCTGTGTGACGTTGTCAGGCGCTGTGATTTGTCCGCTTCAAATCTTTGTTAGCACAGGCACACTGGAACAATAATGGAGATCAGCGCCAGCTTATGTTCGATGCTCGCGCATATCCTGTGCTCGTGTGAGGTTTCAGCCTTCATTAGAGAGGTGCACTGATCTCTGTTTTGGAGTGAGCAATGGCTTTCCCAGACGGTGTGCATAAAAGGCGACAAGACATTGGAAAATAAAACAAAATTTCAGTATCGAACTTACTCAGGCTTTTGTTACTGACCTGGCCAACAGTGGAGAAGGCGGGAATAACACAAATTTTCTTGCAAATTCATAAATTGACAGCACAAGCTGTTGGTATTTCCGAATCGACTGTATTCAGTATTATCTATGCAGTAAAATCGCCAAAACATCCAGATATGAGTACGTGTTTTCATTCTCTAAGAAAGGGATGTAACAGAAGCCGGAAAGCTACGGAATTTGAATATTTTAATAAAATGTTAGGGCGGAGTATTATACTAAAAACTAAGACAGAGGAAATAATTAATTACTCCGACTCAGAGGCCATTTTTCGTCTTCTTCGCTCACTTGGTTTTCGATTCAGGAACTCTAATGATTGACAAAAGGCTTTAATGGAATACAGAGACAGTGCAGCAGCAAGAGCGAAGTTATTGTTTACAACACACTTACTGCGTGCTGACGGTAATAGTCTTCTAGTATACTTGGATAAAACTTGGGTTCCTCATAACCATACGAACAAATTTATTTTGCTTGTCTTCAACAAAAATTGAGTCTCTCGTAAATAAATTGCGTTCGCAGATGACGTGATACATTAACGATGTCTCAGATGTTACGAAAATTAATTTTATAGTTTTCTTAACAACTTTCAAGCTTACAATTTCTAAGAGTTCTAACAGAAGACAAATTCATCATCGACGACATTTTTCGCTACACAGGCGAAAGCGTTTAATTTTTTATCTCGGAATACTTCCACGTTTCCAAAACAAAATGTGTATAACAGACGTCTACAATCTTGGAAAATTTCCTTTTTTTTCAGTCCAAATGTGTGTTTGCATGCGTTGAAATACAAAAATGTAATACTTCTTGAAAATTTCCTGTAACGTAACGTTTAGCCATTTATGTATGTATATTTCGTGAAGACTGGTAATAACTTTCTGTCTGAAGATACTCTTTCATATTATAGACTAAAAATAGAGAGGTTAAATGTTTTTTTTTCGGAAATTTTACTAAGATCTGAAATTATCACTATCTGGCAATTCAGTGAGAGTGTGAGATGACCTTTATCTGTCGAGTTCTGTGTCGTTCATTATTAATACATGGTCTACTGTGAAGGGGAGTTCCGGGACGATGCACTTGAGGGAAATGGAAACAAAGTTATTTAAATGCAAAATCTCCTGCAGATTTTATTAAGACAATAATCGAAAAAGACACATTTTAACGGGTTTCTTCTACTATCAGCAGAAACAATGTGGTACACCAATAATTTCATACAGACCATGAGCAGGTTTCATTACAATATCACAGTTATTTCTTACAACTTATATTGCGTTCACAAATTAAGGGGACGTTTACTATCTTTTGGTTCAAAAATTCGTTTTTTTTTAAAATTGCATTTTCGGATCCATAAAAGTGTTTAGAATCCACTCCTGAAACGGTTTTTCCGAATACGGAACGGAAATGTTTGTTGTTCGCAGTTGAACAAAAAAATGCACCTGCCTGAAATCGGCCTTTTTCACGCACCAGTTTTTTCGAGAATTTAGACTTTGTAGCCGCGAAAAATTATTCTATTTACATGCCCATGACTAAAACTGATACAGTGATCAAGGAGCTTACGACGTACTACGGCTTGGCAATCCGACGGCATTCCAATTCGGCGGAACAGGTGAAGAAGGCAATTGGGGAAACGTATTTCCACAAGTGTTCGATGGATGACCATAAACAACACCAAAATTGTCCGGCTGGGGAAACTAGTTGGTGCAAGTGGCGCATTGCAGAGGCTACCGGACATCTGGGCGAATATCAACACGACCTGCCGCTCTCCAAAGAAATTCGAAATGTGATTCATCTGATCTACGAGGCCCTTTCGGAGGATGAGTTATTGTACCGATGTTTGGGAGGAAACACACAAAATTCAAATGAAAGTTTGAACGCGTGTGTTTGGAAGTTAGCCCCCAAGCATTTTCATTCTGGTGCGAAGACTGTGGAGATTGCGACTTTCCTGGCAGTGAGCAGCTTCAAGTAAGGGTATTCAGCAATTCTGAAGACAATGACAACGATGGACGTCACCCTGGGAGCCTATTCGACGCAGCTCGCCAAGCATTCGGACAACCACCGGATTCAAGCGGCCGAAAACCTTCTCACCGGCCGTACGAGCGACTCTGGAGCAGCGCAGGGTGGCCCAGATCGAGCAGAACGCCCTCTGTGAGTAAGAGGAAAGACTCGTTTATGGACCCAGAATAGCAGATTGAACGTAAGTTGCGTAATATTGCATTTATATGTAGTCAAAACTTTAAACGCATTTATCTGGAAATGACGTTTCTTTATCGCGCGATATGGTAACTTCAAATCTACTGGCATGATTCTTTGTTTCCAACGAAGCTAACTGAATTGTCTAGTTGTTGTACCACTTTTATTCCAATTCATGAAATATAAATATTTTTACTTCGCTGTCGAAGTCGAAAAATCGATGAAAAAACCCTTTTTTTTAAAAAAATGGCCGCTATTTTGTTTCCTATGGTCCAAATAACTTAAGCGAGGTACAACTAAAGAATCTTATATACTCTGCTAACGTCAACGCAATTTTGATTTCAGACGAGCCGGCTGACTTGTGACATACAGCATGTGGAGGTCTACATCGAAATTTTGTTTCGTTCCGACGGCACGTCCGCCTTTGCTTTTCGACGTTTCCGGTCGAAAAATTTCCGGTTTATAGAGGAAATATCAGTAAACATTTTGACCAAATTTGACATTGATATCTACAGGGAGTTACAAAAAGGTACGGCCAAACTTTCAGGAAACATTCCTCACACACAAAGAAAGAAAATATGTTATGTGAACATGTGTCCGGAAACGCTTACTTTCCATGTTAGAGCTCATTTTATTACTTCTCTTCAAATCAAATTAATCATGGAATGGAAACACACAGCAACAGAACGTACCAGCGTGACTTCAATCACTTTGTTACAGGAAATGTTCAAAATGTCCTCCGTTAGCGAGGATACATGCATCAACCCTCCGTCGCATGGAATCCCTGATGCGCTGATGCAGCCCTGGAGAATGGCGTACTGTATCACAGCCGTCCACAATACGAACACGAAGAGTCTCTACATTTGGTACCGGGGTTGCGTAGACAAGAGCTTTCAAATGCCCCCATAAATGAAAGTCAAGAGGGTTGAGGTCAGGAGAGCGTGGAGGCCATGGGATTGGTCCGCCTCTACCGATCCATCGGTCACCGAATCTGTTTTTGAGAAGCGTACGAACACTTCGGCTGAAATGTGCAGGAGCTCCATCGTGCATAAGCCACATGTTGTGTCGTACTTGTAAAGGCGCATGTTCTAACAGCACAGGTAGAGTATCCCGTATGAAATCATGAACACGTCTGCATTGAGCGTAGGTGGAAGAACATGGGGCCCAATCAAGACATCACCAACAATGCCTGCCCAAACGTTCACAGAAAATCTGTGTTGATGACGTGATTGCACAATTGCGTGCGGATTCTCGTCAGCCCACACATGTTGATTGTGAAAATTTACAATTTGATCACGTTGGAATGAAGCCTCATCCGTAAAGAGAACATTTGCACTGAAATGAGGATTGACACATTGTTGGATGAACCATTCGCAAGAGTGTACCCGTGGAGGCCAATCAGCTGCTGATAGTGCCTGCACACGCTGTACATGGTACGGAAACAACTGGTTCTCCCGTAGCACTCTCCATACAGTGACGTGGTCAACGTTACCTTGTACAGGAGCAACTTCTCTGACGCTGACATTAGGGTTATCGTCAACTGCGCGAAGAATTGCCTCGTCCATTGCTGGTGTCCTCGTCGTTCTAGGTCTTCCCCAGTCGCGAGTCATAGGCTGGAATGTTCCGTGCTCCCTAAGACGCCGATCAATTGCTTCGAACGTCTTCCTGTCGGGACACCTTCGTTCTGGAAATCTGTCTCGATACAAACGTACCGCGCCACGGCTATTGCCCCGTGCTAATCCATACATCAAATGGGCATCTGCCAACTCCGCATTTGTAACATTGCACTGACTGCAAAACCACGTTCGTGATGAACACTAACCTGTTGATGCTACGTACTGATGTGCTTGATGCTAGTACTGTAGAGCAATGAGTCGCATGTCAACACAAGCACCGAAGTCAACATTACCTTCCTTCAATTGGGCCAACTGGCTGTGAATCGAGGAAGTACAGTACATACCGACGAAACTAAAATGAGCTCTAACATGGAAATTAAGCGTTTCCGGACACATGTCCACATAACATTTTTTTTCTTTATTTGTGTGTGAGGAATGTTTCCTGAAAGTTTGGCTGTACCTTTTTGTAACACCCTGTATAACACATTCCGAGAAAAAAAATTCTCAAGGAACATGCTTTTTTCGGGCCAAAGATAGTAAACCTCCCCTTAAGCGGAATGTGGTGGAGAGCTAATCCGTTCGACGTGTCCACAGACTGAGTACACGTTCGGTATCGACGGCTCAGTACGTAATGCTGGTTTGGTTCAACGGAGTGGCACAACCGCCGGCAGCGTGTGCAGAGCTTCCAGTACTGGGAAGACAACACGCGGCGTGTGTTGGGTCTGCGCGGCGTGCGGCTCCGGAAGCCCGGCCTGTGACGCTGCCAGGACGCGCACGTGCTGCGGTCTGCTGGTACAACACGGCCACGCCTGTTGTGTCGCGCGCCGCGCGGAACAAAGCGACATGTCCGCACAATGGACGCTGCGGCACGCTCTTCTCCATAATTCAGACGGGCGGCAGTTGCCGCTTTGACGTCGTCGCTGCCGGCTTCTAGACGTCCGGTCGCTGCTGCTGTTTGCCGAGGACACACACCGAGCTTTCCGGGCCTGAAGTGATCGCTGCCGGGGGCGGAGGCTGCAGGCACAAACAGGTGGACGCAACACGATTGATGGGGCCGGGGCGTTAATTAACGCCGGATACCGAGACACCTCTTGTTAGACAGTGGTAGCCAGTTCATTAACAAATATTGTAAGAAAGTACAAGCTAAATGTAATATTCAACAGGTACCAATTTCGAAATATTGACCTCAAAGTAACCCCATTGCGATGATAATGAAACATTGAAACTTCGTGGCAGATTAAAACTGTGTGCCCGACCGAGACTCGAACTCGGGATAATGAAGCAGTTGAATCGCATTTGTCACATTAATTAGCTTAAGCTGAGAAGTAGTGTTCAACAAAGACTTAAAAGATATAACGGAACAGGTATGCTTGCTATGTTTCATATAGGAGATAAACACATATTAGGAGTTCCACACTTCATAAAGAAATAGGGAATTTTAGTCATTTACTCCAAGGACCCTGACAGGTGATACGTAAGCCCCACCCAAAAGCCCTACTTTTATACTCGTATAATGCTGAGACTCAGTCCATTACAGGACTATATGATGTAGCACACATGTGGACGTATGCTGACACATAAATCAGTTTACGAAACTGTATACAGAAGTGTAAAATGCAACAGTGCAGTAAAAGACAGATTGTTGTGTATTTCTTTGGTCCTAATTGACCAGTAGTAAAAAAGAAACATTTAAGTTTCATTATTGCTGTTAAAGTAAAGAAAGAAAGAAATAATCAGTAATATCAGGGATTGAGGTAACACTAATAGATATAGTGAAAATGAGTGTAATGTATGTATGCTAGAATGTAAAGCAGTATAATTAATAACTACCAGCCAGGAAGGAAAGCTTAGGTCTGTTGTGGTCTGTGGGATGTTTTTGACTTACCAGGCTTGGACCTAATACTTTGGGACTGTAGTAGAGAAGACTTATTGCACTCATTCTGTAGGAAAATGAAAATCACTCCTCTTGGCTGTAGGGAGAAGCTCAATTCACACCAGAGATTCCTGTAAGGGGGGACACGACTTTTGGATTGTTTGGGGGAAGAGACTAAACAGCGAGGTCATTGGTCTCATCGGATTAGGGAAGGACGGGGAAGGAAGTCGGCCGTGCCCTTTCAAAGGAACCATCCCGGCATTTGCCTGGAGCGATTTAGGGAAATCACGGAAAACCTAAATCAGGATGGTCGGACGCGGGTTTGAACCGTCGTCCTCCCGAATGCGAGTCCAGTGTGCTAACCACTGCGCCACCTCGCTCGGTGGGGGGACACGAACAGTTATTGTGTTTTGGGGACTATCATCATCATCGTTGGTTCCAACAACCTAAATCTGTCTTCATTTTTCCTTTCTCTGTCAATCTGTGCAGAAACAGATTTGTAATCCCTCTTTTCACACACAAATGCTTCTGGCTAGGATGCTTCTTATTTCTGCCACTGTAACCTTGCAGAACATAATTACACTGCAGGCTAAGCGACTCCTCACAACTGTTAAGAGAGGGAGGACAGCAGAAAAAGCTATAATACATGCCTCAAAGGGCGCGCAAGTAAGAAATATAAACAACTGAATTCTGAAAATTTTTGTCACAGTCGGCTCACAACCATAATTTAACACTGTGGAGGCAATGAGAGAATATAACGTCTACGGTTAATAATAATCGTAGTGAAAGTTAGATAAAATAAGAGTGAATCGATTACATCTAGTAAAATGTTTGAGGTGAAACAACTGGGCTAGTATCATCAGTCTCTGACTGTTAGGGGAATAATGAAGAAAGCGTGAGTTTTATGTATGTTGCGTATATAGTTTACTAAAGGAAATTTCTATGCCCATGCCTCATTTAGTCAGAGATTAATATACAGACCACCACTCACCTGTACTAACGTAGTTCTTGTTTATTTGTGACACGGTACTCAGAGTATTTCAAGGAGTCAATCTCCACAGTGACCTGCAGAAGAGTGGTGGCAAGTTGACTCGGGCTGGCCATTTATGAAAACGGTAGGTGGTAATCCAAACATGGACCCAAGCTGCTTGTTAGGGATCGTATATCACAGTAAGATTTTGAGTAACCCCCATTCATCTCACTGATACTACTGGAGTACATACACTATGTGATCAAAAGTATCCAGTCACCTAGCTTAAAATGAGTTACAAGTTCGTGGCGCACTCCATCGGAAATGCTGAAATTCAATATGGTGTTGGCCCACCCTTAGCTTCGATGACAGCTTCCACTCTCGCAGGCATACGTTCGATCAGATGCTGGAAGGTTTCTTGGGGAATGGTAGCCCATTATTCACGGAGTATTGCACTGAGGAGAGGTATCGATGTCGGTCAGTGAGACCTGGCAAGAAGTCGGCGTTCCAAATCATCGCAAAGGTGTTCTACAGGATTCATGTCAGGAGTCTGTGCAGGTCACTCCATTACATGGATGTTATTGTCGTGTAACCACTCCGCCACAGGCCATGCATTATGAACAGATGCTCGATCGTGCCGAAAGGTGCAATCGCCTTCCCCGAATCGCTCTTCAACAGTGGGAAGCAAGAAGGTGCTTAAAACATAAATGTAGACCTGTGCTGTGATAGTGACACGCAAAACAACAAGCGGTGCAAGCCCCCTCCATGAAAAACACGACCACACCGTAACAGCATCGCCTCCAAATTTTACTGTTGTCTCTACACACGCTGGCAGATGATTTTCACCGAGCATTCGCCAAACCCGCACCCTGACATCGGATCGGCACAATGTGTACCGTGATACGTCACTCCACGCAACGTTTTTCCACTGTTCAATCGTCCAGTGTTTACGCTCCTTACACCAAGCGAGGCGTCGTTTGGCATTTACCGGCGTGATGTGTGCCTTATGAATAGCCGCTTGACCATGAAATCCAAGTTTTCTCACCTCTCGCCTGACTGTAATAGTATTTGCAGTGGATTCTGATGCAGTTTGGAATTCCTGTGTGATGGTCTCGATAGACGCGTGCCTACTACACATTACGACCCTCTTCAACTGTCGGCGGTCTCTGTCAGTCAGCAGACGCGGTCGGCCTGTGCGCTTTTGTGCTGGATGCGCCCCTTCACGTTCCCACTTCACTATCACACCGCAAACAGTGGGGATGTTTAGGAGTGTGGAAATCTGGCGCACAGACATATGACACAAGTGACACCCAATCACCTGACCTAGTTGGAGGTCCATGAGTTCTGCGGAACGCCCCATTCTGCTCTCTCACTATGTCTAATGACTACTGAGGTGGCTGATGTGGAGTGCCTGGCAATAGGTGGCAGCACAATGCATCAAACATGAAAAAGGTATGTTTTTGTGGGTGACCGGATATGTTTGATCACATAGTTTATTATAATGGAATTAAGTCCAGTATATCGGACCATCCAGTTCATCTAAATAATTCCCGCTGAAAATATCTAGTAAATGTCATACTAATGCATCTTTAAAGGTTTATGAGACAAAACCTCGATTGAAATAGAGACAATACGTTGTAGAATATGTATATAAAAGTCACTAATAATATAAAGAATTCTGAAAAAAAGCTAATCATACATCACGAACAATCAGTCATACCTCCTGAGAATATCACCCAATTAGATAATTTTAAATGCCAACGGCCATGCCGCAGTGGTAACACCGTCAGATCACAGAACTTAAGCGCTGTCGGGCTGGGCTAGCACTTGGATGGGTGACCATTCGGTCAGCCGAGCACTGTTGGAAAGTGGGCTGCACTCAGCCTCTGTGAGGGAAACTGAGTAGCTACTTGATTGCGAAGTAGCGGCTCCGGTCTCGTAAACTGACTTACGGCCGTGAGAACGGTGTGCTAACCACATGCCCCTCCAGACCCGCCTGTGGGCTGTGGATCACACGATCGGTACCGTTGGGTCTTCATGGCCTGTTCGGGCGGAGTTTTTTTTTTTTTAGTTTTAATTTTAAATATCCCAAGATCGGGATTTCCTAGGATTAAAGGAAAATTAAAAAGCGAGGTTGGTTGCAAAAAATGGGTAGATAGTGCCTACACAACACTTAGCAATAGAAGCAGTGGCATTAATCCTCTAATAAGATAGAAACACAATCATTACCCTCTAGAAAAATAAGTAAATTAATGCAAAGAGTGGTAAGTAATACAATAAGGATCAAAGACAACTGCTTTTACTCCTTATTGTTCTTACTGTTTAAATATAAAGAATCAACTGAAGTATAAATAAATACAAATAGCCAGAAGAAATTTTGGCTTATATTAACAATAAGGCAGTGTCCTCCCAAAATCTAGTATGATCAAAACAATGTCAATGAGGTATAGACACTGAACCATGGAATCGTACATATTAAATGGGAAATTGTTCATCTTTAATTAGAGCCTAATGCAAGTATGACAAGCGTGTGACCTAAGAGAAAATGACATTTCTGAATTTCAGAATAATGATAGATTTGGTTGCAAAATTATATATCAGTAACGCATTTTGCCCTTTCGGGGCACCAACAGATTGTCTATAAAACAAGAAAACTTTGTATTAAAAACAAACAGAGAAAGGAGTATGTTCCTATATTTTTATACTACGTAGCTAAAATAAACTACAAGTAATAGAAACTTAAATGTTCTTCATAAGAACATATAAAATGAAATCTGGACCTACTTAAAAGAAAATTACCATTACATCACCAAGAAGGTAGAAGAAGGTGGCGGAAAAATATCATAAACTATCACATGTTACCTTAAGCACAGCAGCAGACCCCACCATAGTAGGCCACTGCCAGGATGGTTCCTTTGAAAGGGCACGGCCGACTTCCTTCCCCGTCCTTCCCTATCCGATGAGACCGATGACCTCGCTGTTTGGTCTCTTCCCTCAAACAATCAAATCCAATCCCCACTATAGCAGCTTGGAACAGGACCACGCTTACAAGATACATGCTGTATGAGCCGCACGCAGCTCAGGGTGCGCGCCAATGTACACTGCGATACACGCCGTCTAAGGTAGACCATACGTTTTGCAACAAAAATTTTTGAAGACCTGAAGACGACAACAAAACCTGTCGAAACCTGTGGTTGAAAATTGAAGAAATATTTATGCGGTCTTGGCTTTAGAAAGACTTTTAGCAAGTAAAACAGTTCGCTTCCTCTCATTTCTCAATATGGGAAAATTCAATAATACTTGCCAACAAGGTTTGCTGCAGCAATAATGGATGGTTTAGCCAAATTACATGGTAAATTACTGTGTTCTGTGTAGAGACCTCGGAGATAAGAGAAAGTAGTTCTCTTATCGTTAATTGAATGTTATATGAGGAAACATATTTTGCAATATAAGAATGGATACCATCGTAAATTATATTTTATTGTAGTCGTGTCAATTGGTTACATACAAATGTTAAGGTACTATAATACAGTTTTTGTACAAAGAATAATGATATCAGAATATAACATCCATCCAAATAAGTCTTTTATATTAATGGTGAGTCATTTTCCTTAACTCTTGATTGCAAACGGTTTGCACACCGTATCGACTTCGGTTCAAATGATTCGTACTGGTATGGAGGGGCACACACACCTGTAACGATAGTATGGAGCGGAGCAGAAAGGGAGTTGGATTCTTTCTTCTGCTCTGGCACACGTATTTGGCTACATTTTCGAAGCTGTGTACATAGGCTACTGTCTCTCCTCTTCCACTGAACCAGCACAGCGCGAAATGGCTACTTGTATTTAAGTGGTAGAAATAGAAAAAACACCAGTGAACAAGAGCTGAAGAGGATATCATGGGAGTGGTTAGCAACATATGAAGAAACATAGCGTGACAAAAAAAGTGACAAATTTCTGCTGTAGCTGATAAATCATAATTAACAGTGTACAATGACGTTGGTAAAGTGTAAGTTAATAAAAGCAAAAACATGCCAATGAACATGAGTTTACAAATCAACTGTGAATTTGTGATTGTGAGTCGCCACTGACTTCAGTAGGAAGTATCGCCCTACTTAGTAGAAATGTCTGTGAAATATAAACTTTTCGGTTAATTTCTCTTCTAATTAGGCTCGAATTTCTCCACTGTCCATGGTTGTGGAACGTGGCAGATGTATGCGGCCACCGACACTTTCTGCTGCTTACGTAAGACGACGACATGTGACGCCCGATATGGTCAGTGATGGAATTGTCTAACAGGGGCCACATCTTTATATCCAAGATCATCTGACATCCATCCTCGATATTTTTCTTTTTGGGGCCTTCTTGGGAGTGATGTGAAGACCTCTTTCATTGATCCGACTCAAGAACTGAGCAGAGAATTTTACAACCTTTTCAAGATTTACGAGATCATCCAGGGGGTGTCATAGACAATTTGTATCTCACTGCAGAGACGAGTATAGAGTTGCATCCAAGTCCGAGGGCGACACGCGAGACACCTCCTTGAACTGGTACCAGTTGAAACGTCCCCTTTGAACAATTTATATATGACTGTGCTTAAACTGAGGGAATTTTGAAGGTCAGATTGCGTTGCGCTAACAAAATATTGTGTGTCAGTTTAAGCACAGTCATATATAAATTGTTCAAAGGGGACGTTTCACAGTATACAGAAAAATGTACCACACAATGGGCTGAAGTAGTATTCTATTTCTTGCTAAGGTAGACCGAGGGTGAAATCTGCGCCTAAGTCTTCGGGGACAACCAAAACGTTTACATTTCGCATACATTTCTACCAACAGGGGCAGTAATTTAGAGTGAAGTCCGTATTCACAATTATGTGGCAAACGTGTCGCTTGGAGATTCGAATTTGGTGGAACGTTTTTGCTTCTATTTTCGTGCACTTTCACCTGTCTCAGTTTTCGGTATTAATTACAATACACCCAGTATAAAATCTAGCAGATCATGTTAACTTAATGACAATGCGAGGTCCTCTACGATGATATTGGTATTGCGTGGTGATGTTACGAAGTTTCGGGGATGACGAAGAAGGGTACATGTGTTAATTTGAGGTAAGGAGCCTTAGTCCGGAAACGATCGATTCGGAAGTTGTAAGCGAAAATTGTTCCGACAACTATGACAGTAGAATATATGTATCGGTACAGTTGTTTCTAAGATTGTAAGGAAGGTAACTTCCAGAGGTGATAGTATGGACCAAAAGAAGAAGAAAATGGCAGGTAAACATGCATACTTTAAGAGCGATGAGAACCTGTTCATCCTCGCTACTTTGAACCACATCTCTTCTACTGAACAAGTACCCATAGCTTCTACGGGATGCATTTGACACCCGATACTTACTGGACATTATTTCTTGTGTTGGTCCATACTACCTCCTGTAAAATATGGAAAGCAAAGAGCTTGCAATACAGGAGATGTGTTTCACAATAGCGAAGATGAACAACTGCCCATAGCTCTTAAGGGATGAATTTCAGAGCCAATGTATTCCAGACTCTTTTTCTTCTTTTGGTCCCTCAGAAAGTTGCTTAGCCTATAATCTTAGCCACAATTGTGATGGTACGTTTATTCCATTGTCAGAGCTATCAGATCGATTTTCGAACAGATGGAATTACATTTTTGTGGGAAAATATTAAGCTTCAACTTTATCTTCAGATTCTGTCCTTATCGAAGGACGATAATCGCTTATAACATTCGACTCCATCGTCTGTTTTCAGATTAATATATTTACGTTTCTCCATCATCTCTGAATGTGTGTAACGTCATTATCGAATCATCGTGGGTAATACTGAATACATATCAATATTAAAATTATTTATAATTCTGTCGAAGCTGCGGTGCGAAAAATCATTTATTTACGGTGGTTAGTTTCGGACGTGACGCCCACTATCAAACCGTTGACTTCATCGTATGTACTGATACATAATACAACAGTTAACTGGTGCTACGTGGCTAGGAAGATTGATAACACTCTGTACATGAGGTCGTAAATGTCACTCACTATTTCCAGTTGTGGCTGTCTGCAAATGTACTGGTTGTATTACGTGCCAATACTTATGAAGAAAGCGATGTTTTTATAATGGACGTCGTGCCCAAAACTAGTCAATGCATATAAAAGATTTTTCTCCACGCAGCTTCGACAGAAGTACCAATAATAGTTTCAATAAAAGTAAGTAGCTGACACGTTTTCCTGCATGATATTGGATGTCCACAAATATCATTATGCCAGTCTATAAGGAGATTTATTTTTGATATTTATATCGAAAAATCGTTTTATGTTATTGACACCATTAATATGAAAACAGATGCATGATTGTGTCTAGAAGTAAAATATTCTTAACATAATTGATCAATGACTGTCGTCTCCCCACGATAAATATGCCGTAGTTCTATAGCCTGTTATGCTCAATTAAGCAGTCCGCGGTTGTCTGACGGGTGCAGAGCAATGAAAGGAAATAAGTTTCCGGTGGATTAAGAATGGGAGGGAAAACCGGCATGCAAACCACTAGAGTTTGCGGCATCTTACGAACAGCACAGTGTCCGTAACCTCCCCTCGGTCCCCCTGCTGCCACCCCCAGGCGCCTCCTGTGAGGCGCACAGTGCCCCCACGCTGCGGGCACCGCCAGCCAGTGCCCGGGCAGCCGCGTCACGCCGCGGTAATCACTCAGCGGTGTTGGAGGTGGTGCGGCAGCGGCGGCTGCGGGTGGCGCGGCTACGAAACCTCGATGCCGGTGTGCACCTGGCCGCTGGAGGTGTCGGAGTCGCTGCGGTCCTCGACGCTCCCGCTGCCACCTCCGGATGACGTGGCGTTCAGGTGGTAGCCCATCTCGTGGTAGCGCACCGGGTACGTCAGCTGGTTGCCCTTGTCCCACGTGAACAGCTCCTGTCGACACACGAGAACAGGACGTACAAAATCGGGTATTATAAGACTTCCGTACGTTAACGGAATTCTGCCTCACGTCCACATACAGGATCAACAAAATATCCTCCTATTGTTGTGGAATACACGGAAACTGGTCCATATACACCGAAGCTGCAAAGAAACTGGTAGAGGCATGCGTATTCAAATACAAAAACATGGTTCAAATGGCTCTGAGCACTATGGGACTTAACTTCTGAGGTCATCAGTCCTCTAGAACTTAGAACTACTTAAACCTAACCAACCTAAGCACATCACACACATCCATGCCCAAGTTAGGATTCGAACCTGCGACCGTAGCGGTCGCGCGGTTCAAGACTGTGGCGCCTAGAACCGCTCGCCCACTCCGGCCGGCTATTCAAATACAGAAATATGTAAACAGGCAGGATACGGCGCTGCGGTCGGCGACGCCTATACTGGGTGGTCCATTGATCGTGACCGGGCCAAATATCTCACGAAATAAGCGTCAAACGAAAAAACTACAAAGAACGAAACTCGTCTAGCTTGAAGGGGGAAACCAGATGGCGCTATGCGTGGCCCCGTAGACGGCGCTGCCATAGATCAAACGGATATCAACTGCGCTTTTTAAAAATAGGAACCCTCATTTCTTATTGCATATTCGTGCAGTAAGTAAAGAAATACGAATGTTTTAGTTGCACCACTCCCTCAGACCTCAAGAAGAATATAATAATTTCAATCCGAAAGAAAGCAGGTGTTGACAGATGTGAAAAATGCCGAACTATCAGTTTAATAAGTCACAGCTGCAAAATACTATCGCGAATTCTTTACAGACGAATGGAAAAAGTGGTAGAAGCCGACCTCGGGGAAGATCAGTTTGGATTCCGTAGAAATATTGGAACACGTGAGGCAATACTGACCCTACGACTTATCTTAGAAGAAAGATTAAGGAAAGCCAAACCTACGTTTCTAGCATTTGTAGCCTTAGAGCAAGCTTTTGAAAATGTTGACTGGAATACTTTCTTTCAAATTGTGAAGGTGGCAGCGGTAAAATACAGGGAGCGAAAGGCTATTTACAATTTGTACAGAAACCAGATGGCAGTTATAAGAGTCGAGGGACATGAAAGGGAAGCAGTGGTTGGGAAGGGAGTGAGACAGAGTTGTAGCCTCTCCCCGATGTTGTTCAATCTGTATATTGAGCAAGCAGTAAAGGAAACAAAAGAAAAGTTCGGAGTAGGCATTAAATCCATGGAGAAGAAATAAAAACTTTGAGGTTCGCCGAGGACATTGTAATTCTGTCAGAGACAGCAAAGGACTTGGAAGGGCAGTTGAACAGAATGGACAGAGTCTTGACAGGAGGGTATAAGATGAACATCAACAAAATCAAAACAAGGATAATGGAATGTAGTCTAATTAAGTCGGGTGATGGTGAGGGAATTAGATTAGGAAATGAGACACTTAAAGTAGTAAAGGAGTTTTGCTATTTGGGGAGCAAAATAAATGATGATGGTCGAAGTAGAGAGGATATAAAATGTAGATTGGCAATGGCAAGGAAAGTGTTTCTGAAGAAGAGAAATTTGTTAACATCGAGTGTAGATTTAAATGTCAGGAAGACGTTTCTGAAAGTATTTGTATGGAGTGTAGCCATGTATGGAAGTGAAAAGTGGACGATACTTAGTTTAGACAAGAAGAGAATAGAAGCTTTCGAAATGTGGTGCTACAGAATAATGCTGAAGATTAGTTGGGTAGATCACATAACTAATGAGGAGGTATTGAATAGAATTGGGGAGAAGAGGAGTTTGTGGCACAACTTGACTAGAAGAAGGGATCGGTTGGTAGGACATGTTCTGAGGCATCAAGGGATCATCAATTTAGTACTGGAGGGCAACGTGGAGGGTAAAAATCGTAGAGGGAGACCAAGAGATGAGTACACTAAGCAGACTCAGAAGGATGTAGACTGCAGTAGGTAGTGGGAGATGAAGAAGCTTGCACAGGATAGAGTAGCATGGAGAGCTGCGTCAAACCAGTCTCGGGTCTGAAGACCACAACAACATTAACAGTTGCACCACTTTTTTCGCTTTGTGTTATATGGCGCTGTAATAGTCACAAACATATGGCTCACAGTTGTAGACGAACACTTGGTAACAGGTAGGTTTTTTTAAATTAAAATACAGAACGTAGGTACGTTTGAACATTTTATTCGGTTGTTCCAGTGTGATACATGTACATTTGTGAACTTATCATTTCTGAGAACGCATGCTGTTACAACGTGATTACCTTTAAATACCACATTAATGCAATAAATGCTCAAAATGATGTCCATCAACCTCAATGCATTTGGCAATACGTGTAACGACATTCCTCTCAACAGCCAGTAGTTCGCCTTCCGTAATGTTCGCACATGCATTGACAAAGCGCTGACGCATGTTGTCACGCGTTGTCGGTGGATCATGAGAGCAAACATCCTTCAACTTTCCCCACAGAAAGAAATACGGGGACGTCAGATCCGATGAACGTGCGGGCCATGGTATGGTGCTTCGATGACCAATCCACCTGTCATGAAATATGCTATTCAATACCGCTTCAACCGCACGCGACCTATGTGCCGGACATTCATCATCTTGGAAGTACATCGCCATTCTGTCATGCAGTGAAACAGATTGTAGTAACATCGGTACAGAACATTACGTACGAAATCAGCATACATTGCACCATCGATAAAATGCGGGCCAATTATCTTTCTTCCCATAATGCCGCTCCATACATTAACCTGCCAAGGTCGCCGATGTTCTACTTGTCGCACCCATCGTGGATTTTCCGTTGCTCAATAGTGCATAGTATGCCGGTTTACGTTACCGCTGTTGGTGAATGACGCTTCGTCGCTAAATAGAACGCGTAATTTCTCTTGTGCGCAGTGGCAGAACTATACACGACGTTTAAAGTCGTCGCCATGCAATTCCTGGTGTATAGAAATATGGTACGGGTGCAATCGATGTTGATGTAGCATTCTCAACACCGAAGTTTTTGAGATTCCCGATTCTCGCGCAATTCGTCTGCTACTGATGTGCGGATTAGCCGCGACAGCAGCTAAAACACCTACTTGGGCATCATCATTTGTTGCAGGTCGTGGTTGACGTTTCACATGTGGCTGAACACTTCCTGTTTCCTTAAATAACGTAACTATCCGGCGAACGGTCCGGACACTTGGATGATGTCGTCCAGGATACCGAGCAGCATACATATAACACGCCCGTTGGGCATTTTGATCACATTAGCCATACATCAACACGATATAGAACTTTTTCCCAATTGGTAAACGGTCCATTTTAACACGGCTAATGTATCACGAAGCAAATACCGTCCGCACTGGCGGAATGTTGAGTGATACCACGTACTTATACATTTGTGACTATTACAGCGCCATGTATCACAAAGCGAAAAAAGTGATCCAACTAAAACATTCATATTTCTTTACGTACTACATGAATGTGTAATAAAAAATAGGGGTTCCTATTTAAAAAAAAACGCTGTTGATATCCGTTTGACCTATGGCAGCGCCACCTAGCGGGCCTACCATAGCGCGATTTGGTTTCCCCCTTCAAGCTAGACGAGTTTTGTTCTTTGTAGTTTTTTTGTTTGATGATTTTTTCGAGAGACATTTGGCGCGGTCACTATCAATGGACCGCCCTGTATAAGACAACAAGACTCTGGCGCAATTTTTAGAACGGTTACTGCTGCTACAAAGGCCGGTTATCAATACAAGTGAGTTTGTAATTGGTGTTATAGTCGGCGTACGAGTGATGGGACACAGAATCTCCGAGCTAGCGATCAAGTGGGGATTTTCCCCTACGACCATTTCACGAGTGTACCGTGAATATCAGGAATCCGGTAACATATCAAATCTCCGCCATCGCTGTGGCCGGGAAAAGATTTTGCAAGAACGGGACCAACGACCACTGAAGACAATCGTTCAACGTGACAGAAGTGGAACCCTTCTGCAAATTGCTCCAGATTTCAGTGCTGGGCCAAGAACAAGTTTCAGTGTGCAAACCATTCAACGAAACTTCATCGATAGGGGCTTTCGGAGCTGAAGGCCCACTCGTGTACCCTTTACTTCTATCCTGGGCCCGTCAACACCGTCATTGGACTGTTGATGACGGGAAACATGTTATCTGGTCGGACGAGTCTCATTTCAAATTGTATCGAGAGAATGGACGTGTACGGTACACAAACAACCTCATGAATCCATGGACCCCGCATGGCAGCATGGTACTGTTCAAGCTAGTGGAGGCTATGTAATGGTGTGGGGTGTATGCAGTTGGAGTGAAATGCGACCTCTGATACGTGTAAATACCACTCTGACGGGTGACACGTACGTAAACATCCTGTCTGATCACCTGCATTCATCCACGTCCATTGTGCTTTCCGACAAACTTGGGCAATTCCAGCAGGGCGCTGACACACCCCACACGACCAGACGTGCAACAGAGTGGCTCCAGGAACACTCTTCTGGGTTTAAACACTTCCACTGGGCACCAAACTCCACAGACATGAACGTTATTGAGCTTATACCTTGCAACGTGCTGTTCAGAAGAGATCTCCACCCCTCGTACTCTCACGGATTTATGGACAGCCCAGCGGGATTCATCGTGTCAATTCGCTGAAGCACTACTTCAGACCTGACACATCGTGTTGCGACACTTCTGCCTGCTCTCGAGGGCCCAACACGATATTAGGCAGTTTCTTTGGCTTCTTCGTGTATATTACAAGAATAAACTACATATAAGCATATAGTCAAATTGCTGCCTAGTGTGCGTTCTCTCTGACAGTGATTTTTGGGATTGTTAAAATTAGCAAAGTAATTAATGGACTGTTTCATGGAAGGTAAAATTACTTCCCAACAAGAAATTACAACAAAATATCGGCTACATAGGCCTCGCCTGGAATATGCCAATGAATAGTTGTATAAGTTTAGGTTATTGTGATAATTTTTACTTTGGCACCATCTAGTTACAGCCGAACGAAACATAATTTTTGTGCCATATGCGTTTCTCCTTTATTCTTTGCACAGCATCTTTAGTGTCCTAGAATATGTAAATATTTTTGTTTATACAATTTAGTTTACATTTAGGACGTTGTATATAAGTTGTGGCGGTTTCTGCTTTTCTATGAGATAGCAATAATTAAATTTCTACTTAAAATTTTGTGAATGTTGATCTGCATTTTGTCTTTTTCTTCCTTTGCTGGCGCTGTTCTTCTCATTATAATTGCCGTTTGAAAATTTGTTTTCAGACTTCACCGCACTAGAAACTGAACACTTGTTTTGATGTTATGTTTTTTCGTTGGTGTTATCGGCTGTCTAATGTTACTGTCAACTTTTGAATATGTTTTAAAACATGGTAAGAAGAACACATCAGGTATTGTAAGTATAAAAAAAAAGCACTTCATATTTGCAGAGCCCTTAGAATAAAACGACCACCATCCTACAAACATGCAACGATATGAGAACAATCCGAATAAGCAACCATGAAAAATATCTGATGCAAATGCAGTAAAACTAGCACATCTAGATAGCCATTGCTGAGAAGTAATCTGATAAATGAGCAAACAAACGTCAATATACACTCTCTACTAAACTTAATAAAAGGAATGATAAGGTAAAAATCATGCTGTCACATTAAAACAAATTCATAATCTCTCTCTCTCTCTCTCTCTCTCTTTGATGCAAACACACACATACACACACACACACACCAGCGCGAGCATACATACTTACACCATTACCATACAAAAAGTAAAAAACTGTGTATACCATCACTTGTATCACACCAAAGGAAATAAATACCACGTCGCGCACACACACACACACACACACACATACACACACACACACACACACACACACACACACTCACACAAAAACAGATGCACACGCAACCGGGTCACAGATATCACAAAAACACATTCATTAGTTGGCAATAACATCCGACAGTTGTCAACACCACCTAAAACATAGCATTGTAACAAGTGTTGAGTTCCTAAGCCTGAAAACAAATATTCAAATGGCAACTATAAGAATAAGAGTAGCACTAACGAAGAAACAAAACCGCAACATATAGATCAAAATCAACTTAAATCTGTAAGTATAATTTAAATTTTTATTAGGTCACAGAAAATCAAAAAGTGACACAACTGTTTCTAACCTATATATGCAACATCCTAAGCATGAACTAAATAGTAGAAAAAAATATGTATACATATTCTAGATTACTGAAGACGCCATGCAGAAAATGAAGGGGAAATGCGTTTGGTATACAAATTATATTTCCTTCAGTTGTATTTAGACCAGGCCAGGCAAAGCTTTGCACGGAAGCCATTTCCTCCAACGCTACTCGCGTAGTGACGTCAAGCTTCGCTGTAGCCCACAGTTCGCTTGTTTACTAGCAATCGTGTGGAGCAGCCTCTCTTAGGCTGATCCCTAAAAGCACAGGCTTTCGCATGTTAACTGGCTTAACTTCGTAGGAGTATCGCTGTTTTGTTAGTCTGCTAGCGCTTCGTGTTTTGTTCAGATTTACTCTCATAAATATTGCTCTGTCGTTCAGATTGTCAACTTGACTATTGCTGTATCTATTATTTTGGGTTTTATATGGTTATTACTGTGACTGTTCTTGTGTTTCAGTTCTCAACAAAGTCGAAACAAAAGAATACTGAAAAGCATGCTTTCAGTAAGGAATGGAAGACTGAGTAATTCTTTTTACACAATTCCAATGAAATACTCCAGTGTTTAACATGCACAAGTAAAAAATGCTCAAGTCAAAGCAACGGTAATAATCTTGTTCGGCATTTCTCTTCGCTCCGCAAAATATCACACGGACGTTACTGACATGACGAACTATACAATTAAAGAAAGAGACATAAGAGAGGCGTGAACGATCAAGTCTTAAAGAAAGATTTTGTCTTTGCGGGGATCGATAGCCTCCAAATGCTTAATAGAGGAAATAATGGTCTGCCGTTGATTGTAATGTAGACGATCTTTATTTAAATCGGTCTATTACCTAATATCCCCGACTTTTTTATTTCAAGCAGCTGTAGAACCAAGGTGGAAAAGTATCACATTGTCTGTATACTTCTTAATATATCACCATGTATAAGTAACACATTACACACCTCACATAAACATACCACTTTACCATGTGAAATACCTATTTGCATGTGTACTGTTGTGTATGACATGTCATAATTGTCAAATTATTTTCAACACACGTAAAAAGTAGACTTTATATTTCATCCTTACTTTGAGATGTTATATTCCATCAGTATACTGTGAACGAATCCACACTGGTATGACAGCTGTAAACATCATTTTCGAACTTTGCTCTAAGAACTACAGCTTGACGACTAAGAGCAGCTAATATATTGTTGTCAAAGATACACATACACTCAAACACTGTAGCGATATCGATAGCAAATATCAGAGGCACGTTACATATATTGTTGGTGTGTTAGACTTGGTTGATGTGTTGTATATCAGACAACCAGCGACCAAAGGCTGCTTACGGTCGTACAAACAGACCTAATTAAATATTTTAGTCAGTAGGTTAACAATAATATCTGAAGTAAATACAAATTTAACAAAATATTGAAAAATGAACAATCTTTAGAGTATCGTTTTGGCAGTATTGTGCGTCCAGTAAGGTGTACCCAGAAAATAGTGTCGTTTGTACTCTGAATCTCGTGCATGTTTATTACCTATCATCACAACTTACCCATTTTAGCGAAGACAAAGTGAGGATTCTGCCTGCTTGTCAGTAATAATATAGTTATATTGAAATTGTATTTCTATGGAGCACTCTTTTGTAAGAAATGTCAATAGTTTAGCTTCAGTGTGTCTATTTATAGCATCCAGACATCGATGATCTATGATATAAGACATTCGTTAAGTGTGGCTCACCAGTAATTAATGGTTTGTTCATTTTTCAATACTTTGCGAAATTTTTACTTATTTCATATATTATTGTGAATGTACTGTGTACAGTAGTTTATTATGTCTGTTTGTACGACCTTAAAAAGTGAATGGTCGCTGACTGACTTATATACAACACATGAACTAAGTCTGGCACACCAGCAATGCCTCTCACATTGGCTATAGATTATCTTACAGTGTTTGGATGTATATATATCTTTGACAACAAAATACTACCTGCTTCTCCTTGTCAAGCTGTAGTACTTAGAGTATATGATGTTCAAAGTAGTCACGTTACAGTGGATTGATTCACAATGTAATAATGGAATATAATGTCTAATTTGTACGTGTAGTGAAAAATAATTTGTCAATTATGACATATAATACATAGTATCACACATGTAACTAGTAATTTTGCAAGTGATATGTTAATGTGAACTGTGTAATGTGTCACTCACTCATATATAGTGATGTATAACGACGTGATACATTTCCACGTTGGCTTTACAGGTACTTCCAGATGACAAGTCAAGATAATTAGCTGACAGCACGTCTACAGTACACGCTACTTTAGACCATATTTTCTTTTATTACGGAAAAGAGTTTAACTGCCTCATGTGTGGTAAGTTGAAAATTAGTAATAGCTCAAAAAAGATTTAGAATATGAAATAGAAACAGCAAAAGCAGTTTGTTACTGTGATGCTGCTAAGCATTTTAAAACACTGGCTTTGGCACGTAACAGAGTAAAAAGTCGTGTTCTTCATATGGGACATGTCGGAAAAAAGGAATGAACTATGTACTGGTAAATTGTCGGTATTATTCTTTGTGTGAGAACGAGAGTACTAATCGCACAGATCTTAGTCAACCACTAATTTTTATTCGTCGAATAATGGTCGACTTTTCTGTACCAGTACATGAACAGTTACTCGCTTTATTTCAGTTACTCAGAACAACGTATTTGGGTATTTTTAGGACAGTGCTAACAAAATTGGTGGTTTCAAAAGTACTCTGCAATTTGCGCGGATGCATCGGCTACGGTCGGAAGCGAAAATGGCTTAGTTGGTTGTTGTTGTTGTGGTCTTCAGTCCTGAGACTGGTTTGATGCAGCTCTCCATGCTACTCTATCCTGTGCAAGCTTCTTCATCTCCCACTACCTACTGCAGTCTACATCCTTCTGAGTCTGCTTAGTGTATTCATCTCTTGGTCTCCCTCTACGATTTTTACCCTCCACGCTGCCCTACAATACCAAATTGGTGATCCCTTGATGCCTCAGAACATGTCCTACCAACCGGTCACTTCTTCTAGTCAAGTTGTGTCACAAACTTCTCTTCTCCCCAATCCTATTCAATACTTCATCATTAGTTATGTGATCTACCCATCTAATCTTCAGCATTCTTCTGTAGCACCACATTTCGAAAGCTTCTATTCTCTTCTTGTCCAAACTGTTTATCGTCCATGTTTCATTTCCATACATGGCTACACTCCATACAAATACTTTCAGAAACGACTTCCTGACACTTAAACCTACACTCGATGTCAACAAATTTCTCTTCTTCAGAAACGCTTTCCTTGCCATTGCCAGTCTACATTTTATATCCTCTCTACTTCGACCATCATCAGTTATTTTGCTCTCCGAATAGCAAAACTCATTTACTACTTTAAGTGTCTCATTTCCTAAACTAATTCCCTCAGCATCACCCGACTTAGTTCGACTACATTCCATTATCCTCGTTTTGCTTTTGTTGATGTTCATCTTATATCCTCCTTTCAAGACACTATCTTTTCCGTTCAACTGTTCTTCCAAGTCCTTTACTGTCTCTGACAGAATTACAATGTCATCGGCGAACCTTAAAGTTTTTATTCCTTCTCCGTGGATTTTAATACCTACTCCGAATTTTTCTTTTGTTTCCTTTACTGCTTGCTCAATATACAGATTGAACAACATCGGGGAGAGGCTACAACCCTGTCTCACTCCCTTCCCAACCACTGCTTCCCTTTCATGTCCCTCGACTCTTATAACTGCCCTCTGGTTTCTGTACAAATTGTAAATAGCTTTTCGCTCCCTGTATTTTACCCCTGCCACCTTCACAATTTGAAAGAAAGTATTCCAGTCAACATTGTCAAAAGCTTTCTCTAAGTCTACAAATGCTAGAAACGTAGGTTTGCCTTTCCTTAATCTAGCTACTAAGGTAAGTCGTAGGGTCAGTATTGCCACACGTGTTCCAATATTTCTACGGAATCCAAACTGATCTTCCCCGAGGTCGGCCTCTACTAGTTTTTCCATTCGTCTGTAAAGAATTCGTGTTAGTATTTTGCAGCCGTGACTTATTAAACTGATATTACGGTAATTTTCACATCTGTCAACAGCTGCTTTCTTTGGGATTGGAGTTATTATATTCTTCTTGAAGTCTGAGGGTATTTCGCCTGTCTCATACATCTTGCTCACCAGATGGTAGAGTTTTGTCAGGACTGGCTCTCCCAAGGCTGTCAGTAGTTCTAATGGAATGTTGTCTACTGCCGGGGCCTTGTTTCGACTCAGATCTTTCAGTGCTGTGTGAAACTCTTCACGCAGTATCGTATCTTAGTTGGTAAGTTAAGGAAAAACAGAATAAATTAATTAACTTTGTATTGCGTCATACATTAGGAAGCACTATGGGAGAAAAGTGGCATTGTTGTCCGCAATGAAAGATGTGACGAAAATTAAGACTATCGTAAATATTTAAATATCTCGTTAATGTAAGTACTAGAATCTGGGACAAATAAACAAAAATCTAAGTTTTGGTAGTCTATGTCTTAAGACGTTTACTTTTAGGGACTAGGCAGGTCTCATGACCAACACCGACTGTCAGTTATTCCCGAAATTGGCCGGTGTGGCTGTGGCTGGATCGTCACGACACCGCATGGTTCGCGTTGGAGGGGGAAGTATTTGCTGGAGGGGAATATGTCGCGAGCCACTCTTTGCCAGGTCTGAATTAAACGGCCCCAAAGCTTAATTCTGGAGACATTCACCCGTCATGCACAAGAACTAGGGTGCACGTAAATATTGTAAACCTTGCTTATGAGGACGAAGCAAACGTATATGTTAGGTGGATACACATTGCTCTTAGAAGACGTCAACAACTGGCGTTAGCTTACGAACGACAATACACTGTGAACACTGCAGCCAACATTTACGTATGTTGTTTCTTACCTAAAGAAAAACGAAAAGTTTTACCACAGCTTTGCTTGACTGATACTGAAGTGTGTCTTTCCTCAACGCTTCAGTTATTTATAGGAAAGCATGCATCTGGTCGACCGGGAGCTTGTGGCCTAGCGTGTCGATTCATCACTAGGGAACGTGGGGATTACAGGCAGCGGACTATAGCGTTGGATATACTGTGCATGCAAAATTATGTACAGCCATAAAAGTTACTGCCAGGCAGCATAAATACGCTATTATGATTCAGATTATCAGATCGGTATGTTAGAAACCCAAATTCCATTGGACCTAATCTTTGCCTGTAGACATTTAGAAATCTCTGAAAACATAGAAACACAAGGCTTATCTACACCGATGCTTCGAACAACGAAGCATAATGACAGCTGAGTTATGGCTCTACGAGGAGCGTTTCTATGCACCGAGAAACATCAGGATATCCAGGTTGTTATCCTCTTCGATACCAGAATAACGCAACAGCTACTGAGATAGCGCTACAGTGAACGACGCTATCATTCGACGGCCTACGACACAATTAACCTGATATGCACAACACCAGATGAGGTGTCAAAAGCCGTTACTTTTGAGGGAGAGAAAAATCCCGTTTGCAGTCCTTTTAAAGCTTCTCAGACTATTAATACTAGAGAAGTAGAATGTAGAATTGCAACAGTCATCATAATACAAAGGCCGAGATTATGACAAAATTAACCAGGTAACGGTCGCAGGTTCGAATCCTGCCTCGGGCATGGATGTGTGTGATGTCCTTAGGTTAGTTAGGTTTAAGTAGTTCTAAGTTCTAGGGGACTGATGACCACAGATGTTAAGTCCCATAGTGCTCAGAGCCATTTGAGCCATAACCAGGTAACAGATGACTATGTTCAGATGTGAGAAACAATAGTGCAGAAGATTAGAGAACATTATACTCCGTATTATGTTCACTGAAGCAAACACTATCACACTGGCTTGGTAGTACTTCCATTTTGCTACTGCAGTAAAGAACAGATGTCAATCACATTTTCTTTGGTTGTCAGGTAGATGTAATACTACAACTGTTACAACATATGCTCGATATGGACTGCCCTCCTCTGACTTCTACAATTACGCTGATATGCCTAAAATATTTTAAGCGTATTCTATCTATTATAGTCAGTTTTGATTGAAGTGCAGATGCCCTTTTAATATGATTCACTTGAACAGAATTATTCATAAGTACGTCTGAAGTTTTAGAAACTGTGCCACAAATTTATTGCCACCTTTCAATATTTATCTAGAACTACGAGGATAAGAGAAATTAGGGAGTGTACCGTCCATACCATGTAAAGAGTGATTTCTACCTCGCATATCAAGCGAATTAAATTCTACAGATTGCATTATAATTTGAATCCAGTGTACAATTTGTCGTGGTATATGTATGTAGACGTAGGTGTCCAACTGATTCTTGAGTACTGTTAGTCTAAAACAACGAGCAAACCGGATTCACGGAAGAGATCGATAAGTTTCATAAAAGTAACACCCTTTTCTTCAAGTGCATTATTTCACAGCATCAGAGTCATACGTAAATAAGAGAAATGAGGTATACTTAATATTAGGAAACGACTGTGTCAGTAATTTGCAATATCGGATCACTCCCGCATTTCACTGGACTCCTGGTACATGTGGAAGAGCGAGTCAATGTATTTCAGATTCGAAACCTGTATAGAAATAGACGGAGTGCCTTTAGACAAGTAATTCAAATTCCAAAGCATGTAAAAATTTACCCGAAGCGTGTTTCGCACATATCAATGACTACTGTCTCACAATAGTGTGGTATTGAGACACGTGCATAGTTACACTTTTCTTTTATCTTTGTCTGAGAAACATTATCCTAAAAACACTGCCTTTTTGAATCTTTGTATAATGTCATACACGCTGGATATCGCAAGGTTGGCCTTAAGGTTGCTTCTGATATTGGAATATTGTCTTAAAGGATCCACAGTAAGGAACAGCAAGAAAAGTGGCAATAATTCAGCGATCACTGTGTCTTCAGGTAAATTAAATGTAAAACTGTGTGATGTACGTAACGTCAGTTCCTGGCTACCACTGACATGTAAACAGAAATATCACACACAAGTCTCCAGGAAAAAGAGTTCGATGATTTGTATTTCCCCTTTCGAGATCACCACTAGTTGTATGAGTGAAAGCAATGGTTGACGTACCTTGTTTCTGTGATTGTATCCGATCATTGTTGTCCTCCTGAATGGATTAGTGAAGTTGAGATTCACGTCCTGTAGATTGTTCGTATATAGGTCAAGGGCAAAACTGCAACAGAAAACATTTGTGTCCAATTAAGCTTCATTAAAATACACATAATCTAAAAATCGACTTTAGTTACAAATTTTTCAAGGGAGTGCTTGTACCAGCAGGAAAGCTGAAAATGTGTAAACAAAACTGTTAGTTATAAGAGTATTTAAAATTATGAACGACAGTTACAGCAAAAAATTTGTTTCAGGAAACAGTGGAGAGGAACAACACAGCTTCAGGAGTCGGCAGCCAAGTACACTTGTCATATTTACACCATGCTCGTAATTCAAAAAGTTAATACAGAAAAGAATGGAATCAAAGGCACACATAATTAGAAAGTTAATATAGAAAAGAAAGCAGTCAAAAGACACATAATGTCTCAAATACGAGAAAATATCAAGTTTTAGTTTCTTTATGCAACAAAACATGTTTCTAATTACACACTTAAATTAAAAGTTTGAAAATTAACGACAGTTATAAACATTAATCATGGCTATCAGGATCCATCACCATTATTATCATTTATTTATGTGAACTACATAATCCAGGGATCTAAAGCAAATGTTCCACTTCTTATAAAAATCTATCTAAAAATAATGCTTGAAAGTTGCTATCTGCAGACGACTGGACACTAATGCCAGTAAGCGAAACTAATTTACAAAGATCTGTATACAATATTCGTAGCCAGCTGAAATTGTTTAGGATTTGAAACACGGGGAAACAATGAAACAGCTGAACAAGTGATAGATTTTATATGTGTGGGTAACACATACATTTACAAATCATACCGTCGCAGATACCATTAACGAGATACAATAAATTTAATGTAATTTATTTTAAAGAGCAAATATGGAAAAGTAAAATCTAGCTGCAGATATGAGGTTCTAAAGCAATACTTACAAGAGGAAAGCCTCAAACACGGCCAACGATTCGGCTCATATCTGGTAGGTTGCTTGTGTAAAACGTAAAATGAAATACTCATAAAACGTTTTGGCTAGACACCCAACCGTTTTCTTGGGAAAACTACTTCTAAAGTTCATGACGCGCAATCAGGTCAGAATTGACGGGATTGATAGATAACTGAAAACTAACAATTTTTTAATCATATATGAGGTCCCGAAACACACATTCCAATACGATTTGAGAAAATAAACTGTTACGATTGCTGCTTAGGTAATGATAAGATAAACGCCGTTCAACGAAAGTGCCGCTGGCGTAAAAACGAACTCTGACTGGGGAGCAGAGAATCTGTGTTCGCTTCCACATGCATCATGCAGTATTTTTTATTTGTATTTATTTTGCCTCAAATTTCGTAGGATTAATGTGGTAGGAAAGCAATAAAGAATAATGACAAGATAGGCAAATAAACTTCTCGATCGACATGGATTAGTGAAAAATTAAAATTACAATGTGCTTCTAAGAATCCAGTGGGAATTGCACAACACCACAGACGCAATAACTATTCATAGCATAATTCATGAACAAGTTTCAGTACCATAAAAATGGTTCAAATGGCTGTTATCACAATGGAACTTAACATTTGAGGTCATCAGTCCCCCAGACTTAGAACTTCTTAAATCTAACTAACCTAAGGAGATCACATACATCCATGCCCGAGGCAAGATTCGAACCTGCGACCGTAGCAGCAGCGCGGTTCCGGACTGAAGCGCCTAGAACCTCTCGGCCACAGCGGCAGACTTGAGTACCATATTTTCTGGTGATATTATCATATGTGTGACAGGCATCAAAATTAATTGCGGAAAAATGATTTATTTTTAAATGTAAAACTAAACTGTTTTCCTCCGAATCTTCGGTAGATATTACGCAGTTGGACTAAGACTGCATTCATTAGATGTTCTCGATGTTGCCAGTGTATTTGCTTCGAATTGTTTTATGACAAGTACCATCTGTATAGTTGTTCGAAGGAAAGTGAGGTCGTGTAACAGACAGAATGAAAAAGGCAGTATAGACTCACTAGGATTAAAATTTTAATTCTTTACTGATACAAGTTGTTTCAGAAATTTATTTGCCTACCTTTTATCATTTCTTATCGAGTTACTTACCTTCTTAAGCCTCTTATTCTCGCCAATTTTCCTACGGAAAAGAACAAAATACTGCAGAATACATTTGCAAATGGAACACAGGTTCTACGTTACCCAGCCATAACCCTCCGTCGCCGACCAGCGGCGCTTCCGTTCAACATGGTTTACCGTATTGGTACATTAGCGGCACTCGAAACAGTTTCTTTCCTCGATTTTTAGGAAAACATGCGATTTAGGATCCCATGTACGTACGATAAAAATGCTTAATTTTCGATTATCTAAGGATGCCGTCATATTCGAGTTGATTGCGCGTCATGAACTTCAGCGGTGGTTTCCTCAAAAAGGGCTGGGTATTGAGCCAAAATATCTTAGAGCCATTTATTTTACGTAGACCCTATACACAGGTGAACTGCTAAATCGGTTGGCCGTGTCGGAGGCCTTCCGCCGATTAGAAATCGTCTCTGTGCACTGAAGTGAGAGCTAATCTCCACGTCAAAATCATAAATCAAGAATAAACAGCCCATACACTATTTTCTTCCTGGAGTAGTTTAAAGAATATAATTTAGAGATAGGCCGTAAAACAATATTGACACAAAGAAATGGTGCATAAAGTCCAAATGTATCAATTACAGTTGTAACAGAATGCTCTTACGATGTCAAAGAATAGGCTACCGTACCGTAAAATGTGCTCTACATTGATGTCAAAAGAGGAAATAGTGAGGAAAACGTTATTGTTGTCACTGGACGGTTTGACTAGCGGTGTATGGGAACTCGTCCAAAACCGCTCATATATAAAAACGATTATGACGATAATCATAAGCTGTAAAATTATTACATGACCTTTGGTAAATAGGTACGCTATCTGCCTAAATGTGAAACACTCAAAACTAAATTTTCATCACTAGTACTAGTTTTCCTCTAGATTAGATTAGATTAAATTCAGTTTCTGTTCCATAGGCGCAAAAATGAGATGATTCTCATGGGTGTGGAACATTTCAGGTGATTGCCACAATAGGTGAATACATTGCAGTAAACTGCTAACATTTACAGAATCAATACAGTGTCAAAATCAAACATCAATCAATATCATATTACAATAACCACTATCATTTCAGACATTATGTCATAAGGATTACACTTCCGTACACCATATAAAACGATGAATTACAGTAACATTTTTATATATTGCAACCCCTTTGTTCAGTGGAATGCTGTAAATCTCGGTATAAGGTGAGCGTGGTACAAATCTTTATCATTTACTCTCTCTATCTAAGTGAGAAGGTGAACACGCGAATGGTTTCATCACCAACACAAAATCCGGACTTCTTTTTCGAAATTTTAACAACTACTGTTACGTACTAAAGCAGAAAAGGGTTCCTAAAAGGAGACATACACACGCGAATAACGAGGGTGAAATAGAACTTATACTACTGCACCACTGTTAGCTAGGAAGAAAAAACCTTGTCGACTTCAAAACACGTTAAAGGGAGGAACGCACACAGAAAGTGAATTATACACTACATTCAGTAGCGAAAAATATTTTTAATAAGAATCTAACTGAAGAATCGGATTATGAATGCAATATTTGTAGAACATGACTAATCATAATGCTTTGTCAGTAACAGTGCAACACATCTCGGGTTCATTCTCTTAAATTTCAGTTCGACAAAGACAGGAAGAAAGTCAGATGACAATTCCACTCTTTCCTCTTTAATATTTTAATACTGTCAACTGGTATTTTTACAGGTTTACGTGTTGGGAACGATACATTATTATGATGCTGTGTCTGTCATTCGCCTATATCATTCTGTTACTTTGTCGAGTAATTTATGCTAACTTAATGAGTGCAGTCTCGCGGAAAATTATCCCTGAAAAGTGGCAGCTCAATGCTGTGCTATAGTTCTGTGGTTCATCAGAAGAGTATAGAGCTACTCTAACTTTAATGCCCAGGATTAAGGGTATCTATGTTTACTAAACCGTTTAATGAGATTGCCGCGATTCGAATGACCGATACACGCATACACCGGATTTGGACATCATGAAAGCTAGCTGCGAGTCAGGGCATTCCCGCCTAGGCTTGCCACACGGTCATGGTTGTGAGACCGCTACGTGTGTGTTAGTTACCCTTTGGTTGCTTTGGTTTCCTTCTTTCGTATTGCTCCTTGGAGTAATGTTTATGATGCCTAGGCGGTCATCCCGATTTATTACGCACAGGGAAGTGAAAAATTTCATTGTTCTCTAACTTAGTTTAACAGGTAGATAACAATAAAACATGAAGTAGGGCTTGTACATCATCATTTATTTTTATAAACAGATATAAAAAGTAATAAAATTAACGGAAGTGTGTAGAGCAACAGCGGCCACAGGCTCCATCTTATTGGAGCCTCATTCATGAAACCCTTTAATATAAAGAAGCTCTACCCTTTACCAGTCTTTACCAGTAGAAATGAAGAACATAAGCTGCACTCGACACGGACGGATGGGAACTGATTCTGACATTGTAGAAAAGTCAGTTAACTACTGCAGTGCATTTTACTGTTGAATGCCTTTTCCAATTTATTATTGACAGCAGTCCCTCTATACATTTCATGCCACAGTAAGGACATCGTTGTAAGCAAATGTTCAGATGATCGAAATCTTTAAGTAATAAAGATTTACCACGTCAGTAGGTCTCAGCTTCCTGAAATATGACGTTCGTCAAGTATTTGTAAACTTACAATACTCACACTGCAAGCGAGATAAAAAACGTAACAAAACAGTACATTATACCAACATAGAATGCTCAACCCAACTGGCCACAAAGGGAAATAAAAACTAACGCACCACAGAGGAGTTTGCAAATCGGTCACAAACTGATATTCATATAGGTATCGACGGAAAACGCAAAATTATAATCTTTGGTGGCAGAAGGATGAATGAAACTTCCTGGCAGATTAAAACTGTGTGCCCGACCGAGACTCGAACTCGGGACCTTTGCCTTTCGCGGGCAAGTGCTCTACCATCTGAGCTACCGAAGCACGACTCACGCCCGGTACTCACAGCTTTACTTCTGCCAGTATCTCGTCTCCTACCTTCCAAACTTTACAGAAGCTTTGGAAGGTAGGAGATGAGATACTGGCAGAAGTAATGCTGTGAGTACCGGGCGTGAGTCGTGCTTCGGTACCTCAGATGGTAGAGCACTTGCCCGCGAAAGGCAAAGGTCCCGAGTTCGAGTCTCGGTCGGGCACACAGTTTTAATCTGCCAGGAAGTTTCATATCAGCGCACACTCCGCTGCAGAGTGAAAATCTCATTCTAGAATGATGAATGTCTGACGCAACAGCG
The DNA here is from genome assembly GCF_023864345.2 of Schistocerca serialis cubense. NCBI lineage: Eukaryota > Metazoa > Arthropoda > Insecta > Orthoptera > Acrididae > Schistocerca > Schistocerca serialis. The sequence continues at coordinate 599,113,016 of NC_064643.1, forward strand.
TAATTCCACTGCGCAGATGGCAAGGATAGTAAACAATGGACATATCGACAGCAGGGCATAAAGTCTTCGCGAATTTCGTTCCGTGTACCCAGGTCGACAGCAACTTTGCCTCGCTTACAGGTGAGTGAGCAGTACACTGATCAGCTAGAGAATTATGACTGCCTACGCAATACCGAGCGAGGTGGCGCAGTGGTTAGACACTGGACTCGCGTTCAATCCCGCGTCCGGGCATCCTGATTTAGGTTTTCCGTGATTTCCCTAAATCACTCCAGGCAAATGCCGGGATGGTTCCTTTGAAAGGGCACGGCCGACTTCCTTCCCCGTCCTTTCCTAATCCGATGAGACAGATGACCTCGCTGTCTGGTCTCCTCCCTCCCCCCCCCCCCCCCAAAAAAACCAACAAAACAACGCAATAACCGCTATGTCCACCTTTGGCATGGATAACAGTGGCTAAGCGTCGTGGCATGGAAGCAGTGAGGCCTTCGTAGGTCGTTGGATGCAGTTGGAACCATATATGCATACGCAAGTTACCTAAGTCCCTAATATTCCGGGGAGTGGGCGATGAGCTCTGACGCCTCGTTCACTCACACCCCAGATGCGTTCGATGGGGTTCAGATCTGGGGAGCTGGGGGCCCAGCCCATCAATTGCTAGCCATTTTGTTGCTTGAACCTCTCCATCACACTATTGGCTTTGCGACATGGCACATTGCCTTGTTGAAAAATGCCACTGCCATAGGGAAACATGAGGGGGTGTAAAGGGTCTGCAAACAGAGTACGAAACTTCTTGGCTGTCATGGTGCCTTACACGAGCTCCACTGGACCCATGGATGCCTATGTGAATGTTCCACAGAACATAATGGAGCCGCCCCCAGCTTGTCTCCGTCTGGCAGGACAGCTGACAAAGAGCAGTGGCCCTGGAACACAACTGATTCGCGCCCTCCCACCAGCATGATGAAGAAGGTATCACGATCAATCAGAGCGTGCAAGGCTCTGTACTGCGTCGACGTTCAGTGCCGATGATCACGTGCTCATTCCAGTCCTAGTTGCCGATATTGTGGTGTTAACAATGACACGTGCATGGATCGTCTGCTGCGGAGGCCCATCATTAGGATTATTTGGTGCTCTTTCTCAGACACTCTTGAACTCTGACCAGCATGAAAGTGTGATGTTAGTTCCACCACAGCCCGCCGCCTCTGCTATTTTACCAACCTGCCCAGCTTGCAACGTCCGACATCTGTAATGAGGGGTAGCCGCCCAATCCCAAGACATCTGGACTTGGTTTCACCCGGTTTCGCCATGTACTGAAGATACTCCTCGAACATCCATCAAATCATGCGGTTTCGGGAATGCTCGTGTCGAGCCTCCAGGCCATAATAATCTGCCTCTGTCAAACTCAGTTATTGCGAATTCCCCATTCTACACACGGATATTACACGCAACGTGCGTGTGTCTGACTGGCAGCCATTCACTGCCAGGTGGCACTGCTATCGCCTGGACGGGTTTATATCGATGGTAGGTCGATAGTTATGATGTTCTGTCTGATCAGTGTGTATCCAGATGTCGGCATTTGAGAGAGGATCTATAGGTGGACTTAAATATTCTGGTTGGAGCAATCGGGGAATCGCTCGACATTGAAATAATGCAGTGCCATTGTTGGACGATCTTGTTGAGAACTGATGAACCATGGCGTGAAGAAGAATGATGATGATGTCTGGTTTATGGGGCGCACAACTGCGCGGTTATCAGTGCCCGTACAAATTCCCAACCTTGCTCAGTCCAAACTCGTCACATTCATGAATGATGATAAAATGATGAGGACAACACAAACACCCAGTCATCTTGAGGCAGGTGAAAGTCCCCGACCCCGCCGGGAATCGAACCCAGGATCATGTGTCCGGGAAGCGAGAACGCTACCGCGAGACCACGAGCTGCGGACGTGAAGAAGGAAGTGGTTGACCTAGAGAGAAGGTAGAACACGAGTACCGAGCACAGAGGCACTCCGAGCGCCAGGTTCATCATTATCATTGATCCGACGTGCAATTGTGGTTTCAGTGCCCACAAGGATCATTAATAGGCGGCTCACAGAAAGGGGGCTGAGCTCACAACGCCTCTAGACTACCATTGACTTCTGAACGCTAACAAGTCCACTTGCAGTGGCGTCGGCCGCATTCGGCCTGGAATCACATTTGTAGGCGCCTTAGACAACGACGGGATACGAGGAGTGATGGTCTGAGGTGCCATTCCATTTCACAGCACGACCCCTTTGGTTGTCATCAGCGGCAACCTTACAGCTTAGCGGTATGTCGGCGATACTCTACGTCTCGTTTTGTTGTCCTTCACGTCAACCTATTGCCTGCTCGTGAACAGCGAGAGTTTGTGCTACATATCTTCGTGCTAGCTAAATCCTACCTTGTACAGCAAGGTTGTCACATCGCTCCTCAATTGAGGACGTTTGGAGCACCGTGGGCAGGGTTCAACGAAATGGGTTTTTGAGAATCTAAGGCACCAATTGGACAGAATCTGGCACGATATTCCTCAGGATAACATCCAACAACGTCGTCAGTCAATGCCAACCCTAATAACTGTTTGCACGAGGACCAGATGTGGACCAATGCGTTACTGACTAGCCCAAATTGTGAAACTCTTTCTCTCGAACGAATAAATGAGCCAATTATTCTGAAATATTAATTACTTGTTTGCCTGTACATGTAAATCACATCTACCTGTTTCCCGGATTATTTTTCGGTTGTGCGGCGCTCTTTCTTTCCCCCCCTCAGTGATATGTGACGCACTGGAAACAGTCTTACAACTTTGGAATACTTTGTAGGCGCATTTACATTACGTTTACTGGGTGTAGGTGATATCCTATACTACTCCTTGAACAAATAAAGCGATTTTCACCGTGCCTATTCAATTCGTCAGCAACGTCTTAACAGAAAAAAGTATTGGGTGTAGCAGCCGACAAATTTTTATTTTGTGTGTGCTTCTAATTGCAATTTTTATACAGTTCGAAAGGTTTTGAATAATTATTTCCTTCCCTATTACTTCGATATTTCCATTTTTAGTATTACGAATGTTGCGAATCTCTCGTGAAATTGACACTCGAAAGTGTCTGTTTAAGAGTGAAAATCGCTCCAACTAACAATTTATGGAAAGGGTGACTGGGCACATATGCAAAACCTTACGTGGACTGTAGTTGGCAAACGGCGAACGTTTCAACATCGATGGCCTTTGTTTGTTTGTACATGATGCTGGAGCCCATTGCAAACTCAAGTATAATAACGTCCCACCTTCAGGAAGAAAAGCCTTATGAAAATTGATGAGAATCAGTCCATTTGAATAACTTAAAGAGACATCATTCGTACACTTAAAATATGAAGCTGTTATATTGTTCTGCTAATTCCATCAGCTATGTGTCACACATAAGATTTAGTCATATATGTATCGCATGTATCGCTAAAGACAATGTATAAGCATTGCACGAGAATGATGCCAGATTACACAGGGAGGGAAAGTAGTTGGTGCCAGCCTCGTTGAGTCTGTAACCAATGTGACCAATTTCTTAGGGTATCGGCAAGAAATGAATCAAATATGATTACTACATAATTTCCTACAAATTATCGATGTTGAATGTACAAGTAGATAGAGATGAAATGTCGTTGGAATGAAATATTAACTTGGCAAAAAAAAAAAAAAAAAAAAAAGTTGCAAAAGTGATATATGAACTAAATTCTTTTATAGTATATACCAATAAAGCGAACAACATATAAAGATATATTAGTATAATGGTTCGCCTTTTCCTAATTAGCGGGCTGCAGCTTCCCAAGATGTAATGCTAGTGCTAAAGCTGATGCTAATGCCAATGCTGATGCTGATGCTGATGATATTGCTAGCAACATACCAAATTAAGGCATTCTCATCGCCAGCATAACCCAACCAGCCTGAAAATCACAGGGAAATTTGTAAGGTGATGGGGTCTGCCTTGATGAGAGCAGTTAAATTTCAATCATTCAGTCGTCACATCATATTGCAAGGTTGGTTCGCTGTCGGAAATTATGCGTCTATTTTGGCTGACGAAACTTCTCCCGTGACGTGGACCGCTTTTTATGGAAAATCCATTGCTGACAGTAATACTTTCATTTATTCAACTGGTGCAGTCCGTTTGAAGATTCCTAACTATATAGACATTTCCTTGTGTCCTTCATGCTTGGCACCACTACAGAAACACAATATAACAGGACTCTCTGTTTTTTTTTCGAAGAATTAATTTACTCGCCATATCTACTTTTACGTCAGCTCAGGATATTTTGGTTGGATTGTGGGAAACATTTTTATCCTTGGGAGAGTCTCTCTCTTAAGTGCAATGGGCCAGTTTTAATGCACGTATTGGTATGAAGACTACTCGGTGAAATATTAGTCTTCACCAACATACACAATTATACCTTAAGAATCACTATATGGAAGAGGATACTTCATACTGTATACAAAAACAAAATTGTGTATCGGTAACCGAAATCTGTAATCAATGAAAACACGATGACAAAATCGTACGCTGAAAGTTCTTCTTGTACCACATGTTAATATTTCTTTCCGTTCAATTTGCTGCGCGTAGCACGAAAAGTTGCATGTGCTCCTATGCTAGATGTTATCCGTGCCGTTTCCAATTGAGGAGACGAAGAATATTCCTATTTTCTGCCATAAAATAGAGTGCTTGGAATTTTATAAGCTGCTTTTCATGGGGTATAAGACGACTGTGTTTCAACGCCTACCATTTAAAAATGATTTAGCATTTGTTGTTACAAAATTTGAACCAGTAATTCTTTCATTTATTCAAGCTGCCCTTCTTCATACACGCTCGATGTCCCTTCTTGTTCTGACATTGTAAGGATCTCAACCACTAGCGCAATATTCAGTTATGAATAAATATTTATTCGGTGTAAATCACAAGAATATAACTTCACATTATTAGTTCTGATCAAATTTTTCCACCGCCTAATGTGGTGATACACTATGAACACTGAATGATTTTTCATGATAATAGCTGCAACATATACCCACAACAGTGGATGGTCATACTGGAGTCTGAAATTATCTCATTGTGTCCTGGACTGAATAAACCATTTGGCAGTTTATTTTTCGGTGGCTGTATCTCCTGCAAACTTTATGTCAACAGTTACTAAACTCAGTTATTAACAGAATAATTGTATTGCTATCAATACAGGTTCCAAATGTCCTACCAATAAATCGAATTTGATTGAACTACAAGTGAACGTATTTTTACTTCTTCCTTTATACAGGGTGTATCGTAATTAATGGAGTAAACGCATACAGTTGAAAGCAAAAAAGTCTCAGTAAACATAGGGTCAAAAATGCATACCTTAAGAGTTGCGAGCAATTTTTCATCTTCGATACAGAGAAACAAATCTCTTCTATTGCAAGTTCTTTGCTTTCCATATTTTGAATAGTGGTAGTATGGGCGAAATAAGAAAAAAATGTCCAGCAAATTTGTGCTCTAAAATGCACACCTTAAAAGTTACGAGCTTGATCATTAGAAGAGTTGTGTCTCAAATTAGCAAAGATGAACAAGTGCTCATAGCTTTTAAGGAACTTGCTTATTGGATATTTTTTCTTGGTTCGGTCCATACTACCAGTTCCCAAAATATAGAAAGCAAAGAACTTGCAGTAGAAGAGATATGTTTCACAGTATCGAGGATGCTCGTAGCTCTTAATGTATGCATTTTCGACCCTATGTTTACTGAGATTTTTTTGCTTCTACTTTCGTGTACTTTCAACTGTATGCGTTTACGCCATTAATTATGATACACCCTGTATAGGGTAAGTTAAAGGTATCTATACTATATAAACGACTATTCGCCAGTCAAGAATAACGCACCCAAACAAACCTTTCGTTAAGTGTAGAGATTTACTTCGTTCTAGACTGGACGTTGGTTTCCAGTATTACCACCACAGACAGATATGTTGCTAATGTGTAACTGGATATTACAATCAGATTAAAATTCCGTATAGGTAACAACACCATCTTCAAAAATCTATGGCTATAATAATATTTTGGACTCTCAGACATCAGTGTGTTACATGAATTGTAATGTTTATATTACTTTTTCACGGGCAGTCTAGTTCTTTTTGTGTTTGTATATCATAACTCTTCATTCAGGGTAAGGTGGTTCCTTTTGTATTTCAAAAGTTGTCAGTCCATTGGAAAGGCTGTATAAATATCTAACAGCAACATCCTTATATGTGAGGGCAGGCTTTCTCGGCGAATTTCATATATGAAGTCTTCACGCGCTGTCAGCCGAGTAGCGTCGTCGTCTCGTAGCAACACTTCAGTGTTACGAGCACTTGATCATTAGAAGAGTTGTGTTTCAAAGTAGCAAAGATGAACAAGTGCTCATAGCTCTGAATGAATGCATTTAGAGCTCATCTTCGCCTGAAGATGATGGATACGCATTCCATCGAAACGTTGCTACAAGACGACGACGCTACTCGGCTGACAACCCGTGAAGACTTCATACAAGCGACATCCTTCCTTTAGTAGGCTTCATTGTGATCCCGAGTCAAAACATTTTTGAAAGTCCGTAGGATAAAAGTAGCAATGAAGATCCGAGACCAGCCACAATTTTTTTTTTTTTTTTTTTTTTTTTTTTTTTTTTTTTTTTTTTTTTTTTGTCAGCAGTCTACTGACTGGTTTGATGCGGCCCGCCACGAATTCCTTTCCTGTGCTAACCTCCTCATCTCAGAGTAGCACTTGCAACCTACGTCCTCAATTATTTACTTGACGTATTCCAATCTCTGTCTTCCTCTACAGTTTTTGCCCTCTACAGCTCCCTCTAGTACCATGGAAGTCATTCCCTCATGTCTTAGCAGATGTCCTATCATCCTGTCCCTTCTCCTTATCACTGTTTTCCACATATTCCTTTCATCTCAGATTCTGCGTAGAACCTCCTCATTCCTTACCTTATAAGTCCACCTAATTTTGAACATTCGTCTATAGCACCACATCTCAAATGCTTCGATTCCCTTCCGCTCCGGTTTTCCCACAGTCCATGTTTCACTACGATACAATCCTGTACTCCAGACGTACATCCTCAGAAATTTCTTCCTCAAATTAAGGCCGGTATTTGATATTAGTAGACTTCTCTTGGCCAGAAATGCCTTTTTTGCCATAGTGAGTCTGCTTTTGATGTCCTCCTTGCTCCGTCCGTCATTGGTTATTTTACTGCCTAGGTAGCAGAATTCCTTAACTTGATTGACTTCGTGACCATCAATCCTGATGTTAAGTTTCTCGCTGTTCTCATTTCTACTACTTCTCATTAACTTCGTCTTTCTCCGATTTACTCTCAAACCATACTGTGTACTCATTAGACTGTTCATTCCGTTCAGCAGATCATTTAATTCTTCTTCACTTTCACTCAGGATAGCAATGTCATCAGCGAATCGTATCATTGATATCCTTTCACCTTGTATTTTTATTCCACTCCCGAACCTTTCTTTTATTTCCATCATTGCTTCCTCGATGTACAGATTGAAGAGTAGGGGCGAAAGGCTACAGCCTTGTCTTACACCCTTCTTAATGCGAGCACTTCTTTCTTGATCGTGCACTCTTATTATTCCCTCTTGGTTGTTGTACATATTGTATATGACCGATCTCTCCCTATAGCTTACCCCTACTTTTTTCAGAATCTCGAACAGCTTGCACCATTTTATATTGTCGAACGGTTTTTCCAGGTCGACAAATCCTATGAAAGTGTCTTGATTTTTCTGTAGCCTTGCTTCCATTATTAGCCGTAACGTCAGAATTGCCTCTCTCGTCCCTTTACTTTTCCTAAAGCCAAACTGATCGTCACCTAGCGCAATCTCAATTTTCTTTTCCATTCTTCAGCCACAATACATCGCATTAATTTTGTGCTACACGTTTCGAGGTTTAATGTCTCATCTTCAGACATTTTCCTTCTCCAGCATCTGAGTTGATGTTGACGTTTGACACTACTGACTATAATTACGTAAGTAAACAGAAGGGTGATTGAATATTAACACTTTAGGGACTGGGGTGTTAATATGTCTAGACCGATCGCTTCAATTAATTACAAAGTGATTAATTTCACTATTGTAATGTGCTGTTACGGATTTATCTCGGAGTAGGAGCTACGTTTCACTACACAAATATGGTTCAAATGACTCTGAGCACTATGGGACTTAACATCTGAGGTCTTCAGTCCCCTAGACTTAGAACAACTTAAACCTAACTAACCTAAGGACATCACACACATCCATGCCCGAGGCAGGATTCGAACCTGCGACCGTAGCGGTCGCGCGGTTACAAACTGACGGGCCTAGAACCGCTCGGCCACAGCTGCAGGCTTCATTACACATTATAGGTTTGAAAAGGCTCATCTACCAGAGGCATGAATAGTGGTAGGAACTTCGTCTACAGATTGTGTTGCACACCGTACTCCTAACTCCACGTACCACACATGAATGTCGGTACGAAGGAACTATTGAGATGGAGATGTGGAGTCCATGCGAGGTGATGACGTGGCATGGCACGGGGCCAGGACATGGGGACGAAGCCTACTGACCCGTGCCCTGCTGTGCCCTGCTGTGATCTCGCATAATCCCTTCTTCCGCAGCCGTAGCTGGCCCCTCCGTGTCGTTCCCTCCCTCGTGTTTTCGGACAACTTTATCGCTCAGAGCTGTTAAAGGCGCGAACCTTCCTTTCCTCCTACCCTTCCACATACACACACACACACACACACACACACACACACACACACAGAGAGAGAGAGAGAGAGAGACGCGGTAACAATTTATCCAATATCTGGCCCAATGCCACTCGCTTACATTTGGCCCCTGCTGACGTTAATTCAGTCGCCCGAGCACGGCAGAAGCGAGGAGCACGTGCAGTCGACCGGCTCTAGGCAGATAATTAAAAGCACAAGAGGCGGCGATTTTTGCCGCTCGAGTACCGCTCGTTAGCGCCATAGAGGAGCAGCGAAAAAAGAGAGCCAAGAGCGTCACAATCCCTTTGTGTGTGTGTCCAAAGAGGAAAAGCCAAGAGGTTGATAGAATCCTTCATGGCTATCGATACATCACAGTAACCTTACACGTAAAAAGACGTTCTCTACATCAACAATATGAAGTAAGAAAAAATTACATATATAAAGGCGAAAGTTCCCACTGCATGTGGCTCCAATAAAGTTCTCTGCTCTCTGCTCCAGTAACGGGACTGCTTCAGCTCACAGATTTTACTCGAAAAAATGTTCTAAATCTGGCAACAGACGATAAAATGCAGTGGGAAAGAAATTTTGTTCATTACACAAGATGTGGCATCCACCATCGGCTTTCTCAAACACATCCAAAACGTGGGCAGGTTTTCGTTAAATTACAGCGGAAAAAGTGGCAAGTTTTCTGGCGTACACAGGTAAGTTTTAAGGCTTATATCTACCGAATTATAACACAAACTTTTCTTAATGGAACTAATTTCCATGGTATTGGACAGAACTATCAAGGAGAACTTAAGCAATGTCACTTTTTCGGAACTTTATCAAAAACAGTAACAAGTTAATAGCGCCGCAACAAACCACCGTTCCTCTGTCAGGAAGACGGATCTTATAAAAATCTGCCCTGCTATACCAAAGGTGGGCAAACACGTAACTCAGATACGATTTTTGTGCTTATTGTTATGATTATCACATGAAGATACACTCCTGGAAATGGAAAAAAGAACACATTGACACCGGTGTGTCAGACCCACCATACTTGCTCCGGACACTGCGAGAGGGCTGTACAAGCAATGATCACACGCACGGCACAGCGGACACACCAGGAACCGCGGTGTTGGCCGTCGAATGGATCTACCTGCGCAGCATTTGTGCACCGCCGCCGTCAGTGTCAGCCAGTTTGCCGTGGCATACGGAGATCCATCGTAGTCTTTAACACTGGTAGCATGCCGCGACAGCGTGGACGTGAACCGTATGTGCAGTTGACGGACTTTGAGCGAGGGCGTATAGTGGGCATGCGGGAGGCCGGGTGGACGTACCGCCGAATTGCTCAACACGTGGGGCGTGAGGTCTCCACAGTACATCGATGTTGTCGCCAGTGGTCGGCGGAAGGTGCACGTGCCCGTCGACCTGGGACCGGACCACAGCGACGCACGGATGCACGCCAAGACCGTAGGATCCTACGCAGTGCCGTAGGGGACCGCACCGCCACTTCCCAGCAAATTAGGGACACTGTTGCTCCTGGGGTATCGGCGAGGACCATTCGCAACCGTCTCCATCAAGCTGGGCTACGGTCCCGCACACCGTTAGGCCGTCTTCCGCTCACGCCCCAACATCGTGCAGCCCGCCTCCAGTGGTGTCGCGACAGGCGTGAATGGAGGGACAAATGGAGACGTGTCGTCTTCAGCGATGAGAGTCGCTTCTGCCTTGGTGCTAATGATGGTCGTATGCGTGTTTGGCGCCGTGCAGGTGAGCGCCACAATCAGGACTGCATACGACCGAGGCACACAGGGCCAACACCCGGCATCATGGTGTGGGGAGCGATCTCCTACACTGGCCGTACACCACTGGTGATCGTCGAGGGGACACTGAATAGTGCACGGTACATCCAAACCGTCATCTAACCCATCGTTCTACCATTCCTAGACCGGCAAGGGAACTTGCTGTTCCAACAGGACAATGCACGTCCGCATGTATCCGGTGCCACCCAACGTGCTCTAGAAGGTGTAAGTCAACTACCCTGGCCAGCAAGATCTCCGGATCTGTCCCCCATTGAGCATGTTTGGGACTGGATGAAGCGTCGTCTCACGCGGTCTGCACGTCCAGCACGAACGCTGGTCCAACTGAGGCGCCAGGTGGAAATGGCATCGCAAGCCGTTCCGCAGGACTACATCCAGCATCTCTACGGTCGTCTCCATGGGAGAATAGCAGCCTGCATTGCCGCGAAAGGTGGATATACACTGTACTAGTGCCGACATTGTGCATGCTCTGTTGCCTGTGTCCATGTGCCTGTGGTTCTGTCAGTGTGATCATGTGATGTATCTGACCCCAGGAATGTGTCAATAAAGTTTCCCCTTCCTGGGACAATGAATTCACGGTGTTCTTATTTCAGTTTCCAGGAGTGTATAACACTATTTTTTTATGGTTCATCTGAATATGTATAATTATTTTGCTTTAAAATATTCTCATATTAGTACTATATTTTCTGTGTATGTAAAGTGTACTATACTGGAAGTTGACGTTCTTTGCATTGTATGTGAGTAATGTAAGTAAATAATACGTAAAATGTTTATTACGTTAAATAATTTTCTGACGGCATTCGTATTTGAAAATATTTGTGTATATAAACTATTCATTTTGATGTAAATTTGACAATTCTAGCCGGCCGGTGTGGCCGTGCGGTACTAGGCGCTTCAGTCTGAAACCGCGTGACCGCTACGGTCGCAGGTTCGAATCCTGCCTGGGGCATGGATGTGTGTGATGTCCTTAGGTTAGTTAGGTTTAAGTAGTTCTAAGTTCTAGGACACTGATGACCTCAGATGTTAAGTGCCATAGTGCTCAGAGCCATTTGAACCATTTTGACAATTCTGTGAAATGGTCACGCTTAGGAACAATGCAAGAAATAGGTGTTATGTAAAAGCCAATGTGCTTTTGTTTGAAACGGAAGTGGCTCTGGGGAGTGGAAAAGACGACAAGGGCGAATTGGCGCAAGCGCGGGGAATAAGTCACACAGTCTGTTGGCAGCAGTGATTAAGGCAACTACCTCGTGGAGCAGGAGGAGCTTTGCCAGCAAATTTGCACAAAAATGCCTCGGATGAAGACTGCAAGCGGCTTACGGCATAGTTGCGAGTTGTTGGGCTATTATATGTAAAATTGAACGACTCCAAGAGGAGAAATTGAGCCCAAACAGCAAGATACTTGCAGGTCGTACTGTGGGAGTGTAGCTGCTATAACTGTTCGCCACTCTCAAGCCTACAGCCACCAGATATGATTTTTGAGTTCTACTTTTGTACAGCGTGAACCATTAACTTAAACTGTGAATAATAATTCTTGAACTTTAAAGAAACTGGTTCGCCCTGTTATTTCATCCCAATAATACATCTATATAGGGTTCCTTCCTGGTGTTTGATTAATGCGAATCTCGTTTCACAGACTTATGAAGCACCAAGTTAATATAAAGAAGCACCAAGTTAGTATTAAGAGGCACCATTTAAATCGTTTTTGTGTAAATAATGAGAAAGTTTTCTTAGCTATTGCAGAGTGTTATAGTAAAAGTTTGCTTACGTGAAATTAAATCAGAGTGAAGCCAAGTTACTAGAATCTGTTAAATGACTATACAGAGTTAGTTAAAATAATGGTAACTTTTGAAAGTAAATTCCAGTAAGAAACAAGGCTTTTTGAAGTGAAATGTTCAGTATTAAAAGTATATAACTATTTGAGTATTTAAGTTCGTTGATTATGGAAAGTGCTTTTCTAAAGGTCCCTCCCGGCAATTTTTTTTTTTTAGCTTCCTGAATGTTATCTATTGGAATTTTTCTCTTTTGAAAACGTAATGTATATGGGTGTAGTAGTCAAAAAGAAATTCCAATGTCTGCACCAACAATGTTTACGTGGAGTAATATTAATTGGAAGAAACAACTTAAACAGTAGCAAGAAAGCAGGAAAAATTCATACTTCTGCTTTTCCAATACTTCACTGTTTCGTTTTCCGGGTAGGTTGGAGAGCGTTAGTGCATGTTTTAAACCATTAAATGAACTTGGAACTAAGTTTTCCTAGCTTCAATATAATACTATTAATAGTGCGTTTCTTTCTAACCACTGGGTAATACCTTAAGTAAAAGAATTGCATAGCCTGATTTTCTTAACCATTAGACACAACACAGTCAAATCCTGAAAAAAGGGTAACTCTACTGATTAGCTTTTCCTATTAACAAGACTGTCCCCCCATAGTGTACTTTATTTGGAAACTAAACTAAATTTTAGTAAGAGGGTTATACGTGGCAACATAGAGACAGGGTTTTCTGTTATTTAGGTAAAGGCATACTAAATTACAATAGTAGTGGTAGGGTTATAAAGTGCTCAAAATGTTTAACTAGAAAACTGATACATACAGTAAAGCGATTTCGAACAGGCAATATTGAATTTCATCTGGAGTTCTGCAGCACAGCCTCATCTTGTTTGGTATTCCATCTCTCTGGGAGTCGTCGGTGTCTCCTTCTAGACAACTTCCTTTCATTCAGAAAAAATCGCCAAATTGAGTGCTATCTCTCAGTGAAAACCACACTTAAATATATTTACTAGCCCTGAATGTAACTAGGTTTCCGTTAGCTTCCTCATCCTCCAGAAGGATCATCAGCTCAGCCAAACCATGGGTTACTAATTCGTTCCACTGATTTCGCACAGCTTCAACGTGGGGAAGGGGAGCAGAATGAACTCGTGTAAGCGTGGCGATCATACCTCATCACCCACAACAAGAACGGATGGGATCGATGGACCTGTTCAATTCACCTCTGGTTTTGCCAATCAACGATCGGATCGAATTACTCAATGGACATCTGATGGATTGATTCCGAATGAAAACTCTTTATTTTCTACACCTTACGCTTTGAAGTAGTAAAAGTTGGTTCTGATACAGAATAATGAACCCCTTCAGCTACCACATAAAAGGGCTGGAAATTATTTTTATCTTTGACAGTAACTGTTCCATGCGACAGTGCTTGAAGAACGTGGATAACACATTAAAACAGAAACACTATCTTGATGGTCTACAAATATAATTTATCTGATCTCTTACTGGTATACATGAAATAACTAGCAAGCACGCAGCTGCTTCTTGACAAATGTTTTCACATTAGTTACAAAATTTCGTGAACAGTAGCTAACGTCGGAAGTTCTTTTCAGTTTTATATATTTCCATAACTTCTATGTTAAGAAAAAGAGTAAATAATATAGCATTAATTATATATTATTTATAAAACAAGAAAAATGTGTTTAACGGTTTCAGTATCATCAGTATTAAACCCACCAGGTTAGCCGAGAGTCTTCCAGGACTCTGGTAGGCGCGCTGGCCCCGGATCGAATCCGCCCGGTGGATTACGACGAGGGCCGGTACGCCGGGTAGCCTGGATGAGGTTTTCAGGCGGTTTTCCATATCCCACTAGGTGACTACCAGGCTGGTTCCCACATCCCGCCTCAGTTACACGATTCGCAGACATCTGAACACGTTCGCGTTATTCCACGGCCTACACTAGACGCAGACAGATTGGGTACGCTAATCCCATGCCAGGGGTATGGGGTGGCGACAGGCAGGGCATCCGGCCACCCTCTGACACTAACAACGCCAAATCGATAGTAACAAGGCCGACCCTGTGTTGCAGTGGGACAAAGGCACAAGGAAATGATGATGATGACGAGTGTCATAAGTATTAAATGAATTAACACCAGGTTGTACTGTATTCTCTCGTCTTTATGCCAAATAAAAGACAAAATAAATCATGGGAGTAGTGGAACTGAGTAGCATTCCAAGAACAATATGAAATATATTTCTTACTTGTGAGGTACATTTTAGCTTAATAATCCGATTAATGATGTTCCATCAAAGTTTTAAATTCAGTTTTACGGAATGTAATTTTTATTGTAACACCATATATGCAGAAACCATAGATAATAACATTCTATTCCATTTTTACTTTGGTAGTTTCACAATAAATTTTGTTTTCGTGTGTTTATAGCTCTTCTGCACACATATCATTCCAGCTGAATGCTCGAATTACCAGCGTGGTTCGCATGCAAGGACTATGTTTTCATTACTGGAAATTTCTCGGAAGCAGATGTGCATAGACTTTCAGGAGCGAAAACACTGTCAATGACGATGTCTGCAAATTTGGTTACCATGAGAAAGCGTATTGGTCCCTACTCTTTTTTAACGTCAATGTTAGCTACCAACACTTACTGAGTACACCACAAGTTTTCATTACGCCTATGATCTGGGTTTAGCAACTTAGGCTGAGTCCCTTGAAGAAGTGGAACTTGACTTGATACACTTTAGAGAAGACGAATAGTTATTAGAATATGAATCAACTTCGAACTATTCCAGTTACAACTCAACTATATGATTTCCGTCTTAAGCACAGACATACATAGCGTTTGACAGTGAGGAGTAGAGTTGGATCCTACAATAAGCCACAATAATTAGATGTTGCATTTGACCGCTTCTTGATTTGCAAGCAGTGTTGCAGTAATACAAGACTGGAAGAGTAAGCAACAACTAACTGTCTAAAGAAGATAATCTGTGCTACACGCAGTTCTCAGACACTAATTTTAAGAACAATGTCATTATTAGTTATGCTGTGGCAGAATACACATGCCTTGTCTGTATGTCTGCGCGTACCGAAGAGGCTGACAATGCACTGACTGAATGAAGCGCGCAGGACTGTTACTGCGTGTCAGTGGCCTACACCGCTTGCCGAGGTATATCATCTGCCAGGCACCGTTCTTCCCACATATCTGTCGGTAGGATGCTCGCAATGAAGAAAAAACGATCCTAGTCGCCAAGCCTATGCCACCAAAAACTGCTATCAAAGATTGAGGTCCAGGAAAAATATAAATTTGTAAACGACTCGATCCGGAACCAAAATGAAAATGTGGGAAGCTCAGATTTTGAGGACCCCATCTGAAAATCTCTCACTTGGCCACCAACAAGGCGATCTCTCAATCGCCTATGCATTGATGTACGAAGACCGAAAAATGGCGACTTCTGTTGTTATTAACAACTGTAGGGAAGCACAAACCGTGGACCAATTGCTCTGCTGAAGACTTTGCAGGATTCATGGTGTCAGTTCGCTCCAGCACTGCTTCAGACATTAGTCAAGTGCATGCCACGTCGTGTTGCGCCACTTCTGCGTGCTCGCTGGGCAGTTACACCAGCTTCTTTGTCTCTTCAGTGTATTGGCACAGTTTTTCGGAATGTACCTCCTACCAAAAAGCGATTCTGGTAGGTGGAGTTAGAGGTCTTTATTAATCCTACCTTTTGAGTTCTTGTGGTAATACTTTCACAGAAGCTTTCACGCACTAACATATTTCCTTAGAAGACCAGTAACAATTTTCATAGTCTTAGCTTAAAAACGTTTTGATACAGCGGTAACGAAATATATTCAGAAACATCTTCATGCCATACTTCATATCCCTTAGTGACTAAATTTCCAAAAATACTGGAATACCTATTCTTTATGTTTAACCGACAAGTCAAACGCCAATTTTCCACAGACATAGCTTTAAAATGCCTTATCAGTACGTTAATAACGATTTATTTTCCAATCAGTTTTACCACACCTTAGCGATTGAAGAGTCCAAAAATGCTGAAGCACATATTTTTTCTTTCTGACCGAGAAACGAAATAGCAATTTTCGTAGTTCTAGATTCAAAATTGCCTAAAGAGTGATATATTTCCAAAAAAATTTTTTCACCCGGCACTTCACCCCCCTTAGAGGTCGAATTTCCAACAGTCCTTTAGTATATGATGTGTGTATAAGACGAACAGCCTTTCAAAATTTGAAATTCCTGTCCTTAGCGGTTTGAGCTGGGCTATGCTATATCAATGAATCAGTTAGGCTTTGTTTTATCCCCTTGCGGGTTGAATTTCCAAAAAACACTGAAACCCGAAAATTTTATATTCTACCAGACAAGCCAAATACGAAAATGCTGTCACAATGAACTATTTGTATAATAACCTTTATCCCCTATCTAATCCTCTTAGTTACTGAATTTTCCAAAAACACTGAAACACGAATTTCTTTTGTTTCTAATGGAGAAGTCAAATACCAAATTTCATAGACTTAGGTTAAAAAACTTTAGTAATGATGTAATTTTTTGAAAAAGATATTTCACCTGCTATTCCACCTCCTTAGGGGCTGAAACACGTATGTCTTCAGTTCTGCTCGAGAAACCAAACACCAGTTGTCTTAGTTCTAGCTTCAAAATTGCCTTAATGGCGACATATTTTGAAAAATTCTTTATCTCCCAATTTCACTCTCTTAAGGATAGAATATGAAAAATGCTTTCTTAAACGGTGCCTATGCCTATGGTCAACACCGTCTCTAAATTTCAAGTTTCTACCCTTACCGGTTTGGGTTGGATGATGATGAGTCAATCCACGTATATATAGATATTTAATACGACAGTTGCAACAGGGACGCATTTTGGTCAATTAGTGTTTGAAGGTCCTGTGCAGATCTTCGTTTATTATATTCCCTTTTCGCTATCCACTTAAGGAATTAGGAAAGTAGATGCGAGTCGGAATGTTTCAATCTGGATACCTTGTTTCACACAAATTCGTTGGAGGTACAATCACTCCTCAATAGCAGTCAATACACAGCAGTGATAAACTCACGTATCTGTCCAATGAAACTTACGTAAACACTGAAAAACTTGTATAGGATTTGATGTACACTGTGGCTGGTTCTAGTTTCCGTAATGATTCAACTAGTTTGCTCAGTGCAACGCCTCCGAAGCACGCGGTGCTGAAGCACCGGCGCAGTTGCTGGCCGCTCGCCACGTCTATTACGAGAGCAAACTAGCGTGCGAGCCGGCGTGATTGGAATCTAATTATAAGTAAGAGTTAGCGCGTTCAGGTGCACGCGAGCCGCAGTCCCAGCAGCCTCGGCCGCGTCTTCAGACGTGGGCGTGGCCCCAGGCGGCAACTTCATCAGCAAGGAGGGGCCTTTACGGGAGGCACTACCTACTGAGGTGGAACGCCCGAGGCGAACTTTTTGAATATTTACCTAAGAGTTATTTACAATCCCTTCCTGGTTCCAGTCTGTAAGTGGCGAAATTTCTCGCTCTTTTGCTGTTGCATTGTAAAATGGTGTACAAAATTTAAGGAAGGCAGTCATATTTCGCATGGTGTCACGGCAAGTAACATAGCTCGATGACACTTGGACCGTACATAGAAATATCTGCTACAGGATAATACACTAATGGCCATTAAAATTGCAACACCACGAAGATGACATGCTACAGATGCGACATTTAACCGACAGCAAGAAGATGCTGTGATATGCAAATGATTAACTTTTCAGAGCATTCACACAAGGTTGGCGCCGGTGGCGACACCTACAACGTGCTGACATGAGGAAAGTTTCCAACCGATTTCTCATACCAAATAGAAGTTGATCGGCATTGCCTCGTGAAACTTTGTTGTGATGCCTCGTGTAAAGAGGAGAAAAATAATTGGTTCAAATGGCTCTGAGCACTATGGGACTTAACTACTGAGGTCATCAGTCCCCTAGAACTTAGAACTACTTAAACCTAACTAACCTAAGAACATCACACACACCCATGCCCGAGGCAGGATTCGAACCTGCGACCGCAGCGGTCACGCGGTTCCAAACTGAAGCGCTTAGAACCGCACGGCCACACCGGCCGGCCCTAAAGAGGAGAAATGCGTACCATCACGTATCCGACTTTGATAAAGGTCGGATTGTAGCCTATCGAGATTGCGGTTTATCATATCGCGACATTGCTGCTCGCGTTGGTCGAGATCCAATGACTGTTAGCAGAATATGGAATCGGTGGGTTCAGGAGGGTAATACGGAACGCCGTGCTGGATCCCAACGGCCTCATATCACTAGCAGTCGAGATGACAGGCATCTTATTCGCATGGCTGTAACGGATCGTGCAGCCACGTCTCGATCCCTGAGTCAACAAATGGGGACGTTTGCAAGACAACAACCATCTGCACGAACGGTTCGATGACGTTTGCAGAAACATGGACTATCAGCTCGGAGACCATAGCTGCAGTTACCCTTGACGCTGCATCACAGACAGGAGCGCCTGCGATGGTGTACTCAACGACGAACCTGGGTGCACGAATGGCAAAACGTCATTTGTTCGGATGAATTCAGGTTCTGTTTACAGCATCATGATGATCGCATCCGTGTTTGGCGACATTGCGGTGGACGCACATTGGAAACGTGTATTCGTCATCGCCATACTGTCGTATCACCCTGCCATTGGTTACACGTCTCGGTCATCTCTTGTTCGCATTGACGGCACTTTGAAAAGTGGACGTTACATTTCAGATGTGTTACGACCCGTGGCTCTACCCTTTATTCGATCCCTGCGAAACCCTACATTTTAGCAGGATAATGCACGACCGCACGTTGCAGGTCCTGTACGGGCCTTTCTGGATACATAAAATGTTCGACTGCTGCCCTGGCCAGCACATTCTCCAGGTCTCTCACCAACTGAAAACGTCTGGTCAACGGTGGCCGAGCAACTGGCTCGTCACAATACGCCAGTCACTACTCTTGGTGAATTGTGGTATCGTGTTGAAGCTGCATGTGCAGCTGTACCTGTACACGCCATCCAAGCTCTGTTTGACTCAATGCCCAGGCGTATCAAGGCCGTTATTAAGGCCAGAGTTGGTTGTTCTGGGTACTGATTTCTCAGGATCTATGCACCCAAATTGCGTGAAAATGTAATCACATGTCAGTTCTAGTATAATATATTTGTCCAATGAGTACTCGTTTATTATCTGCATTTCTTCATGGTGTAGCAATTTTAATGGCCGGCAGTGTATAAACGTCAACTGAAAGAAATACGCAATGAGACGAATGAAAATGACAGTTTTGTTCAAAGACAGTGATTACACTGAAGTTACCGCTATTGATGATGGTCCCCTGGACACGGGTCTTAAAAGCGCTCCCATGCTGCCCACAAGATTGGTAAATAGTTATTGAGGTAAGGTGACGCATTCCTCCACCGGCGCAGTCGAGAATTGCTGGATGGTCTTTAGTAGGTGTGGACGTGTTGCAGTACACGTCGCCCCGTCGCGCCCAACACGTGCTCGATGGGACTTAAATCGGGGGAACCGGCAGACCAGTCAGTTTACCGATTACCCTATCATTCCAAGAGCTCCTCCACTTGTGCTCTTAGATACTGTCTATCAGTTGTCTACCACAAAATTGAAATCTGGGCAGACAACGACCCTGGAAAGATGCACAAAGGGAAATGAATATAACGACACAACAGCGTTGACCGGTGGGTGTGCCGCATTCGAACATTTGGAGTTCAAAATTGCTCATGCAACCTTACACCGTTCCACAAGACAACACCTGGACCAGCAAATCGACCATGTTCGACAATGTTCCTGGGTTCGTTGGTTGTTTCAACCTCTCACCATATGAGGGTACGTCCAGAGACACTTTTCAAAACGGTTCAAATGGCTCTGAGCACTATAGGTCTTAACATCTGTGGTCATCAGTCCCCTAGAACTTAGTACTACTTAAACCTAACTAACCTAAGAACATCACATACATCCATGATCGACGCAGGATTCGAGCCTGCGACCGTAGCAGTCGCGCGGTTCCGGGCGGAAGCGCCTAGAATCGCTCGGCCACAACGGCCGGCTCACTTTTCAAACTGAATCTAATCTGATCCGAGAAGAGTACACGACCCTACTAACCGTTGGTGGATCACGGGGTCCCAGGTTCGATTCCCAACCGCGTTGTGAATTTTCTCCGCCCGGAGACTGGGCGTTTGTGTTGTCCTCATTATTTCATCATCATCCATGAAAGTGGCAAGATTGGACTGAATGAAGATTGATAACCGCGCAGTTGAGCGTCCCGCAGACCCAACATCATCGTCATCGTCAACATCATCATCATCATCATCATCACAATCATAATCATCATCATCCTCGTTTGTACACGTCCTACACTCCTAGAACAATCGCTAACGGTGTGTCGATGTTCAAGTGCCAACGGAACACAACGTCGTGTTCGTAGGCAAAGGGATTACCCCATGTGTTGGCGGTGCCACTGTGAGCGTACCTTGCAGTTTTGTTAAACGTCATGTTGGGCACTAATAAAACGCTTCAGCTGTGTTTAGTCCTTTATTACTGGATAACTACCAGTTTCTTGGCACTAAAAGCCACGTCTTCTGGTGAACGTATGACTGAAACATTTGACCGGAAAAGCTTGGAACCAGTTTATCCATCATTCGTTGTCCGTCAGAACAAAACACCACTAAATGGCGGTATGTCATAGAATAAAAGCCGGGTTCCAATATAGTGGATGGGTCCGCGTCTCTGATCTATACGGAATCGCGAACGGGGTTCGTGGTAGTTGGATAAAAAAGATTCCGAGGTCTTCCGGTCTAATGTTTTAATTATATGTTCAACTGAAGGTGTGTCGTTTAGTGCCATAAAACCGGTAGTCATCCAATTATAAAGTAATAAATACAACTGAAGCGGTTTATTAATATCTAAGACGACTACTCATAGCTGTGGCTGCCGTATCTACAAGGTTGTTTGTTAAAAGTGGTTGCAAATACAGCCTCTGTTTGAAGTCTTTCCCTTGTTGCCCGCAGCAGAACGTAGAGCTGTTGTGCTGCTGTAGTTGACAGTGGTCGAGCGCCTCCTCTCCAATGGGCAGCAGTGCCTGTGGTCCGGGATGCACCTCACGCACGTGAACTAGTTCTGTAAGCAGTATCAAACTCTTGGGCTACACTCGCCACACTTGATCCCTCTTCCAGCTTCTCGATGATTCTTCGCTGTGTGAAGTCAGTGAGATGTTGTGTCCCAGGCATGTTTTAATGACGAATACCTCCACAGTGCACCGTAACTGTTCGTTGACTAACACAAACTGTCTTTTCCCGTTGCCTCAACTGTCTCGTGTTGTGGGGTCAGCCCCGTTTGACGCTACGTTCACGCTGGCCTCATACCATGTGGCGTCCAATTCTCTGTGCGCGACCTCTGTCGACATGCTCCAGCTCTTTCATTCATTTCCACCTAATAGTTAACATGTGGTGCTACTTTATCCAATCTCGTCCTTAAGTTTTGCAGAGCAGTGTGTTTCTCTCTGAAAGGTCTGACTCTCAATTCCGGAATAGCAACAGCTCTTATTCAGCACATCTAGAAGTACTACATCAATCATCAATATAACAATTGGTGAGGAAATAACTTGGCTGGAAACGTCGGAATTTGAGTCCCTGTTGATAATGTAACACAGAGGAACGGATTTTCGAGCTCTTCTAACTTACTTTGGGCGCATTTGCCCGTTAAAACAGCAAAAACTCTTGGCGAGGGGCCAGTCGGTAAGTTCACATATTTTTCATACTTCAAATAAAAGTCATATTTAATAATGGGTAAACAGACGTCCGGGAGAGACCAAGGGAGGCGGGGCAGTAGTTAGCGCACTGGACGCGCATTCGGGAGGACGACAGTTCAAACTCGCATCCGGCCATCCAATTTAGGTTTTTCGTAATTTCCCCAAATGGCTCCAGGCAAATCCCGGTATAGTTCTTTCAAAAGGGCACAGCCGATTTCCTTCCCGGCCCTTGACACAATCAGAGATCGTACTTCGTCTATAATGACCTAGACGCCGACGGAACGTTAAACTAAATCTTCCCTCCCTTCTACCTCAGGAAGACGCCGGCCGGGGTGGCCGAGCGGTTCTAGGTGCTACAGTCTGGAACCGCGTGACCGCTACGGTCGCAGGTTCGAATCCTGCCTCGAGCATTGATGTGTGTGATGTCCTTAGGTTAGTTAGGTTTAAGTAGTTCTAAATTCTAGGGTACTGATGACCTCAGAAGTTAAGTCCCATAGTGCTCAGAGCCATTTGAACCTCAGGAAGAAAATGTCTATGTCCAATGGAGTTCAGAAGGAACAAAGACGTAGATAATTGCAATACCAGAAGAAAAGATGACGTTCGTTACCCGACATTAACCATGTCTTCCATTCAGAATGGGGGTGCACAGTGTTGCATCCAAAATTTTTGATGACTTGCCCCGTGGTATACAATTGCTGACAAACAGCTAGGTTGAATTTGAAAACGTACTAAAAAAAGTTTTTTCTTGACAGATCCCATTCCATGCTCCTGAGCAATTCTAATGCCAAAGAAATTAAAATACAAAATATCAGTTTATGACACGATGGTAGTGATGTGATGTTCATTATCTTCAGTTGTCTGGGGCGACCGTAAACATATCGTCTTCGGGGCTCAGTTCGAAGCGAGACTCATCACTGAAGACAATTCTACTTCAGTCAAGGAGACTCTGGACGAAGACATGTCTGGAGACATCTAAGACCATGGTAGAATACCGACATAACTGTCTCCCCATAATGCCCGACACCGAGCGAAGTGGCGCAGTGGTTAGACACTGGACTCGCATTCGGGAGGACGACGGTTCAATCCCGCGTCCGGCCATCCTGATTTAGGTTTTCCGTGATTTCCCTAAATCGCTCGAGGCAAATGCCGGGATGGTTCCTATCAAAGGGCACGGCCGACTTCCTTTCCCATCCTTCCCTAATCCGATGAGACCGATGACCTCGCTGTCTGGTCTCCTTCCCCAAAACAACCAACCAACTATAATGCCCGACAACAAGGAGTGATGGCGTGGGGTGGCATTTTTTTTGTCATAGCAGGACCTCTCTGGTTGTCATCCGCACCACCCTTGCTGCACAGTGGTACGTCGACGATACTCTACGTCCTGTTTTGCTGCCCTTCGTGGCAATGCATCCTCTGCTTGCATACTAACAAGGGAATTCCCGTCCGCACACGGCGAGAGCTTCTGCTGCTTGTCTTGGTGCTTCCCGTACCCTACCTCGGCCAGCACTGTCACCGGATTTTTCCCCAATTGAGAACTTTGGAGCATTAGGGTCAGAGTCAAACCAAAGGGGGATTTCGACGATCTAACGCGCCAATGGGACAGAATTTGGCACGCTATCCCTCTTGAGCACATCCAGAAACTTCCAATCAGTACCAAACCGAATAACTGCTTGCATGAAGGTGGACTTACGCATTATTGACTTTGCCAGTTTGCGAAGCTCTTTCTCTTCAATAAATCATCAAGTTTTTCTCCGCTTGTAATCATTTGTTTGTCTGTACATGAACATCACATTTACAGACTTTCGATACATTTGGCTAATTCCTTCGTCTCGGGTCTTTTTTTTTATGTCTTGGAGTGTAACTCAGATGCTCCGCCATAGAATTGGCAGAGGCACTTGCTCACACCTAGGCCTTTCATTTTACTTATCCTGCTAGGGGTATAGGGGTAGCGCTTTTGATTCATAATCAAAACGTCTTCGGTGTCGAGTCAAATCCCGCCGCTGCTTAAATTTTGGTTAATAATCAGCACTTCCGGCATAAGTAGTGACTCCTCATTCTGCCAACGATCTTGTCAAGGATGAAGAGTTAGAGAATGTGTATGAGGATATTGAAAGGGTAATACAGTACGTAAAATCTAATAGTAATGGGAGACTGGAATGCAGAGTAGACGAATAGGTTACAGGAGAATACAGGCTTGGGGCAAGGAATGAGACAGGAGAAAGACTAATTGAGTTCTGTAACAAGTTTCAGCAAGTAGTAGCGAATACGCTGTTCAAGAATCACAAGAGGCGGAGGTATACTTGGAAAAGGCCTGCTGATACGGAAAGACTTCAGTTAGAATACATCATGATCAGGCAGAGATTCCGAAATCATATACTCGATTGTAAGGCGTACCCAGGAGCAGACATATACTCAAACGTATACTATATAGTTGTGATGAAGACAAGGCTGAAGTTTGAGACCTTAGTCAGGAAGAATCAATACGCAGAGAATTGGGATACGGAAGTACTAAGAAATGACGAGATACGGTTGAAGTTCTCTAAGCCTATAGCTACAGTAACAAGGAATAGCTAAATACGCAGTACAGTTGAAGAGGAGGAGACATCTCTAAAAAGAGTCATCACAGGAGTTGGGAAGGAAAACATAGGTAGAAAGAAGGTAACTGTGAAGAAACCATGCGTAACTGAAGAAATACTTCAATTGCTTGATGAAACGAGGAAGTACAAAAAAAGTTCTGGGAAACTCAGGAATAGAGAAATACAAGTCACTGAGGAATGAAATAAATAGGAAGTGCATGAAAGCTAAGTGAGACCAAATGGCTGCAGGAAAAATGAGAAGACATCGAAAAAGAAATGATTGTCGGAAGGAAAGACTCAGCATACAGGAAAATCAAAACAACCTTCGGTGACATTAAAAGCACGGGGTATAACATTAAGAGTGCAACGGAAATTCCACTGTTAAATGCAGAGGAGAGAGCGGATAGGTGGCAAGAATACATTGAAAGCCTCTATGAGGGGGAAGATTTGTCTGATGTGATAGAAGAAGAAAAAGGATTCGACTTTTAACAGATTGGGGATCCAGTATTAGAATCACGATTTAAAAAAGCTTTGGAGAATTTAAGATCATATAAGGGAGAAGGGATAGATAACATTCCATCAGAATTTCTAAAGTCATCGTGGGGAGTTGCAACAAAACGTCTATTGACGATGGTGTGCAGAATGTATGAATCTGGTGACATATCATCTGACTTTTGGAAAAGTATCATCACACAATTCCGATGACTGCAAGAGGTGACAAGTGCGAGAATCAACCGCACAATCAGCTTAACAGCTCTTGCATCCAAGGTGCTTAGAAGAATAATATATAGAAGAACGGAAAAGAAAATTGAGGATGCGCTAGATGATGATCAGTTTGGCTTTAAGAAGGTAAAGGCACGAGAGAGGCAATTCTGACGTTGCGGTTAATAATGGAAGCAAGACTAAAGAAAAATCAAGACACGTTCATAGGATTTGTCGACCTGGAAAAAGCGTTCGCCAATGTAAAATGGTACAAGATTCGAAATTCTGAGAAATGTATGAGTAAGCTACAGGGTGAGACGGGTCATGTACAAAATGTACAACAGCCAAGAAGGAATAATAAGAGTGGACGACCAAGAACGAAGTGCTCGTATTAAAAAGGGTGTAAGACAAGGATGTAGCCTTTCGCACCTACTGTTCAATCTGTGCAACGGGGAAGCAATGATAGAAGTAAAAGAAAGGTTCAAGGTTAAAGTGAAATGATATCAATGATTCCATTCGCTGATGAAACTGCTATCCTCATTGAAAGTGAAGAATAATTACATGATCTGCTTAACGGAATGAACAGTCTAATGAATACCAAATATGGTGTGGGAGTAAATCGAAGGAAGACGAAGGTAATGAGAATTAGTAGAAATGAGAACAGCAAGAAACTGAACGTCAGAATTGATGGTCACGAAGTACATGAATTTGAGGAATTCTGCTACCTAGACAGTAAAATAACCAATGACAGACGGAGCAAGGAGGACATCGAAAGCAGTCTAGCAATGGCAGAAAGGGCTTTCCTAGTCAAGAAAACTTTACGAATATCAAATATCGGCCTTAATTTGGAAAGAAATTTCTAAGAATGTACGTCTAGAGTACAGCATTGTATGGTAGTGAAACATGGACTGTTGGAAAACCGGAACAGAAGAGAATCGAAGCATTTGAGGCGTGGTGCCTCAGACGAATGTTGAGAGGTAGATGGAGTGATTAGGTAAGGAATGAGGAGGTTTTGCGCAGAATCGGAGAAGAGGAAAGGAGTATGTGGAAAACACTGATAAGGAGAAGAGATAGGGTGATAGGACATCTGTTAAGACATGAGGGAACGACTTCCATGGTAGTAGAGGGAGCTGTAGAGGGCAAAAACTGTAGAGGAAGACAGAGATTGTAATACATCCAGCAAATAATTGGGGGCGTACGTTGCAAGTGCTACTCTAAGATGAAGAGGTTATCACAGGAGAAGAATTCGTGTCGAGCCGCATCAAAACAGTCAGAATGCTGATGACCAAAAAGAAAAAAAAAATTATGGTAGTGAACTCAGAAATGCTTTGCAGTTGCTAAATATCTACGGAAACTGATTTCTTTTTTTTTTTAGTCAATGGTCTTCTGACCTTCTGACTGGCTCCATGCGGTACGCCACGAGCTCCTCTCCTGTGCCAACCTCTTCATTTCAGAGTAGCACTTTCAATCTACGTTCTCAATAATTTGAAGTACGTAGTCCACTCTCTGTCTTCCTCTTCAGCTTTTACCCTCTACAGCTTCGTCTAGTACAATGGAAATTATTTATCGTGTCTTAAGAGATGCTCAACCATCCAATTCCGTATGCTCGTCAGTTCAAATGGCTCAAATGGTTCTGAGCACTATGCGACTTCTGAGGTCATCAGTCGCCTAGAACTTAGAACTAATTAAACCTAACGAACCTAAGGACATCACACACGTCCATGCCCGAGGCAGGATTCGAACCTGCGACCGTAGCGGTCGCTCGCCTCTAGGCTATAGCGCCTAGAACCGCACGGCCACTCCGGCCGGCAGCTTGTCAGTATTTCCCATATATTCCTTTCCTCCGATTCTCCGGAGGACCTCCACATTTCTTACTCATCAGTCCACCCAATTTTCAACACTCGTCTGTAGCCTCACATCTCACACCCTACAATTCTCTTCTGTTCCATTTCTCTCACAATTCATGTTTCGCTACCGTACAATGCGCGCTCATTCTCAGAAATTTCTTCCTCAAATTAAGGCGTATTTTTGACACTAGTCAGCTTGTCTTGGCCAGGAATGCAGTTTTTGCCAGTCTGTTCTACTTTTGATGTCCTCCTTGCTCCATCCGTCATTGGTTACTTTGCTGCCTAGGTAGCAGAATTCCTTCAATTCATCTACTTCGCGACCATCAATACTGATGTTAGGTTTCTCGCTGCTCTCATTTCTCCTACTGCTCATTACTTTCGTCTTTCTTCGATTTACTCTCAATCCATATTCTGTGCTCGTTAGACTGTTCATTCCATTCAGCAAATCGTGATATTCTTCTTCACTTTCACTTAGGATAGCTATGCATTAGCAAATCTTATCACTGAAATCCTTTCCCGTTGGATGTTAATCCCACTTTCCAACCTCCTATTATTTCCGTCATTGTTCTTTCGATGTATAAATTGAGCTTACAGGTGAAAGATTACCTCCAGTCTTGCACCCCTTTTAACCCGAGTTCTCCGTTCTTGGTCTCCCACTCTTATTTTTCCCTCTTACCTCTTGTGCATGTTATATATTATCCGTCTCTCCTTATAGCTCACCCCAATTTTTCTCGGAAATTCGAACATATTGCACTATTTGACAATGTGGAGCGCTTTTTACAATTAACGTGTGTTGATTTTTTGTCGGCTCTTGCAGTCTTCGGAAAGTGAACTCCTCCCCCCCCCCCCCCCATTTCTCTTTGTCCATCTCATCCTCCCCCTCTCTTTGTCCAATTTTGCTCTCTGTGCATCACCTCCTCACCCTCCCCATGTCCGTTAATTCTCCCCCCCCCTCCCCCCTCTTACTCCTCTCTCTGCCACTGAGCCATGTTTATTTTTGTTGCAAACAAAACCATGATTGGGAAGTGTAGTCGCTTAAACTCCACGATGAACACCTCTCCAGCTGCTGGATCTGTGACAATCATTATGTTCCGTATAGCTTTAATCTGAAGTGGGTAGGTTTGCAGTGTCTCAGACGATTCAAGTTCCGTGGTAGTACTGAATCATAAGCCAGTGAGCCATACATGCAACTTCCCTGTTTTCTGTTGAAACCAAAAAACAACAAATTGTTGTGAATATAATAGTTGTTTGAAAATATAGGGAGAATCAATATGTATGGAAGAAATAAACTGTCTAATGGTTGTGTGTCACCCTATCGTAGCAGTAAGTGACGGCTAGAAGGAAACCTAAAGCGCAAATGTTCGCAGAACAGCACACAATTTTCTTAATCGCATTTGGTTTTAACACGAGTGTTGGCCAGAAAGTAAGTTCCGGTCGCGAAATGGAAACCACTAGGAAAATTCGGTAAAGTTTGCACAGATGTGTTGGGCAGTGTCTCTAGTATCCCCGTCTATCGTGTCGTAGGAGAGCCTGGTTAGAGATTTCCCCTGAGTCATGCAGCCCACATAACACAACTGTCGAGCAGTTCCTTCATGCCAATCCTCGGCAGTACACTGCAGGGGCAATGAAGACGCTCCTGCAGCGATTCCAATTAGAAGTGTTTGATCACCCACAATACAGTCCGTAATTGACTCCCCCTGAATCTCATCTCTGCTCACAAGAACCGCTTACTATGAAGACAAAATTTTTCCACAGAAAACGAGCTGCAGACCACTTCAGATAACTGGCCGAAAGTACAGGCTGCTGCTTTCTATGACGAGGATATTGGAAAGTCGATACAACACTACAACACGCGAAGTTGGAGCGGCGACTACGTAGAGAAGTATGTGGAAGGTATACCTAACTGTTGCAAATAAAACGTTTCTGGTTTTCACTGTGGTTTCCATTTCGTAACCGATCGGAACTTACTTTCTGAGGACAACACTCGTAGAATCCCTGTCCGCCCGATTATTTATTGGGGTATCACGTAAAAATGTGACGTGAGTCGGTCATCAGCTTCCTGAGATTTTTGGTAACAAGGGTTTCCCCTTTCTATATTATATTTATCTATTATGTATACAAGAAGTATGTAGTGTATGTTCTTTGGAGCGTCGTCTAAAAATTTGATTTATGCAGCCTAGAACTTTTAGAGATTTTCGGTGACAAAGTTTTCGCTTTACACTGAGGTGACAAAAAGTCATGAGACAAAGATATTCCCATTTACACATGGCGGCAGTATCGCGTACACAAGGTATAAAAGGGCAGTGCACTGTCGCACGTGTCATTTGTGCTGGGGTGGTTCATGTGAAAAGGTTTCCGGCGCGGTTATGGCTGCACGGCGAGAATTAACAGACTTTGAACGCGAAATGGTACATGTAGCTAGACGGATTGGAAATTCCATTGCGGAAATCGTTAGGGAATTCGATATTGCGAGATCCACAGTGTCTAGAGCGTGCCGAGAATATCAAATTTGAGGTATTACCTCTAGCCACCGACAACCCCGTTACTGGCGGCCTTCACTTAACGACCGAAAGCAGCACCGTTTGCGAGAGTTATCAATGCTAACAAACAAGTAACACTGATTCAAATAACCACAGAAATACACGTTTGACGTTGGTCGAACGTATCCGGTAGGACAGTGCGGCGAAATCTGGCGTTAATGGGCTGTGGCAACAGACTACAGATGCGATTTCCTTTTCTTAGAGCACGACGTCGCCTGCAGCGCCTCTCCTGGGCTCCTGACCATACCAGATTTACCCTACAGTCCTGGAAAACCGCGGCCACGTCGCGATTTCATTTGGTAACAGCTGATGATAGGGCTCTAGTATGGCAGGAACCCTGCGAAGGCATGGGAACCAAGTTGTCAGGAAAGGACTGTGCAAGCTGGTGTTGGATCCGTAACGGTGTGGGCTGTGTTTACATGGAGTGGAGTGGGTCTTCCGTTCCAACTCAACCGATCGTTGACCGTAAATGGTTATGTTTGTTACTTGGAGACCATTTTCAGCCATTCATTGACTTCGTGTTCCCATACGACAATTACATATTTATGGATGATAGTGCACTTCATGGAGCCACAAATGTTCGCGATAGGTTTGACGAACATTCTGGACAGTTCGAGTGAATGGTTTGACAACCCAGAATGCCCGATATGAATCCCATCGAACATTTAAGGAATATAATAGAGAGGTCAGTTTGTGAACAGAATCCTGTACCGGCAACGTTTCCACAATTTTGGACGGCTGTAGAGGTATCATGGCTCAGTATTTCTGCTGAGGGCTTCCAACGGCTTGTTGAGTGAGTACCACGTCGAGAAGCTGCACTACGCTGCACAAAACGACTTCCGATACGATATTAGAAGGTGTCCCGTAACATTTATCTACTCAGTGTTTACATAGCTTAGAGAAACGTGTAAAAATTTTGATGTAAATCCTTTAGATACTTTTCGAGATTTGTGGTAACAACGTTAAACAACAACTTGCCTTGATATTGCTTAGTACTATTCTGACACTCCACTCCTTCTCTCTTTCGTCAGACATTAGCATAAACACCCTGTGAGTGCGTTAGCGTCTATAGAATAAAAGACTGGGGTAAGGAGTGGACCTTTATTCTATGACATAGCACAACGGTGTTTAAGCTGTACACAAACTGTTTTTAATTCAGAATTATTATCAAGGAAATACACGAATTTATATAGGTTGTAGTGTGACAATGATAGGGCAGTTGTCAAGATAACACATTTTGTTCTGATGAATCGAGATAACTCTAAACACAACAATATCAAATTTTTAACCAGAAGGTTCTTCACAAAATTATTCCTACTACTACATCGTGAAGTTGACCAATATTACGACAAATTATCCGATTCCGGTTCTATGTTTGGTACTATTTAGGATGGCAATCAAGTCTATGGAGGATGGTTAGTTTTTGTGGCAAGCTGAGAAAAATATTACTCAAGATTGCTCGAGTTCACAGGGGACACAAGCTGGTGAGCCAACAAGTTTATGCCTCTGCACGCGGTATTTACCTTAGCTGCGATGAGCTGTTGGCTGCATGGCTACTCTTGTCCTCTGAAAGTCCTATGAAAGCTAATCAAAACCTTTAAAGATTATATCAACAGAAACTCTTCTATGAAACTCTCCTATAAAACATGCACTCATCCCTAGTCTTGAAATATGGCGATATGCACGTGCGTGGATGGAACAGCGTGCATATTACAATGCCCTCTCAGTTCTCACAAGAACAATTAACTATGTGGCTGTTTCGTTTCTCCGCTGTTGGAGCTCAACGACGCTACAGCTAATATCTAACTGAATGCCAGCTGAAGTGAATGCAGTGTTCACTGAACATTCCTCCTTTGTGTCATAGAGTGCGTGAGGCGCCCTGTTCTGCAGTTAACGTTGGTTCAGAAGAGAGTCCTCGAAATTTTCGGTCTTGTGGTCTGTCGTAGCAAAACTGTCGCCCACCTGGATCCTTTCGTGCTCCAAGTCACGACTTTTTCCGACCAATAGGAACGTTCCTTGTACTTTGTGAAAACTATCTCTGCCAATCGCAAAGAGTCTACCATCAAACTGTGTCAAAATTTCGGCACTTTACTCCTTCCTAGTCCATGTCAACCAATCGGACATTTTGTGCTCGCTCCATATGCCTAAAAGTTACATGCATACATCATGAGTGAACCACGCGCAGTTTACGTGATCGACTGTGTCACTGGTTTGTTCGTATCCATCTGGAATTCCCCAACGCAATTTTATAAAGATTCTCTCTGTACCACGCCACCTGCTCCCTAACTGCCCTCTTCGATGAGTCACCTAGCTTGTTGGTTGTCCATCGCCCTGGGTCCCTTTAAGAGCATTCCATTGTACTCAGGCCGTGACACAACTCGCGACCGCTCCCAAACTATGACATTTCCTCCAGCAGCTTTTTTCTTCTCTTGCTCGTTGACATGCAGGATTTAGGTTCCGTGTGTTAATACCGTCGACTGAGTGTCATCCCTTTATATTGCATACTATACATTTTAGTTGGCAAATCTGCTCATTTTCTCTGAAGTTTGTCAGTTGACATATTCACCTTCGTGTTACGATGTATAAAATCTCTCATGGAATCTGCGAAATTGATATTCATTTAATCTGTCACCTTACACTATTTATTATCTGATGTTAGTAGCATATTGCAGGGTGATGACTGACCTGGATAAAAGGAGGTACGTGATTCGCTTATCTTCACATCAAAATGATTTCCAATACAATCTTTGATTATTTTAACATGCCGAAAGACTGACCGATTTTACAATTTTTTTTCCTTCTCATCCTGTTGTGGGAACATCCTCAAATCATCACCGTAATAAACATTTATATTCAAAATTCAGGACACGTTTTGGACTAACGAATGCCCACGACCAGGTGCAATTAGTCACGCGCTGTGACCGCAAGTACTGCTAGACAGGTAGTCTGGAGGCGACCACCGCAAGCGATCGCAGAACACGAAATCAACCGTGAGTTTAAAAAATAAAAGCTTTACAACTGAAGCGGTGTCTTCCATGTCTACTTGTGATTTTCATTTTTTTCTATTTTCCGCTATTTATTTTTCATTCCAAAGTCATTTCATCCTCATGTGCAGTTCTCTGGTCGTTCCAGCCCTGCTACGTTCATCGAATAGTTTCCTTAATTGAGCGGTGGTTATTTTCCGCATATCCTGTTTGATAAAACAAAGTATTGCGATGCGACGCGGTTCTAACAATATAGGACTCTATGCAGCCGCCCATACCATTGCTCAGCATCTGTTTGAGGTGATTGGCAAGTAATACGAGTCTATCCGTCCCTATTTAGAAAAATCTTAGAAAAAAACCTTGAAATGTAGTAATAAGCCGGCCGCGGTGGCCGAGCGGTTCTAGGCGCTTCAGTCCGGAACCGCGCTGCTGCTACGGTCGCAGGTTCGAATCCTGCCTCGGGCATGGGTGTGTGTGATGTCCTTAGGTTAGTTAGGTTTAATTAGTTCTAAGTCTGATGACCTCAGATGTTAAGTCCAATAGTGCTTAGAGCCATTTTTTGTTGTAATAGCAAACAGCAACCATAGAATTCAGAAGGTAAACCATGCACAAAGATTAGACTTCAACCATTCCATGGCACCCAAAACCCAGGTGTCAAATTAATTGCACCTTTCTGTGAATGCATCAAACTCTCACAGGCATGTGTAGTTAATAAATATGGAAATTTTCTATATTGTAGCTACATTCACGGTAGTTTTATTTGACAAACTAGTCGTCCAAACTCTTTATCAACTTTTTTGTGGGGTAATTTGTGTTGGAAGAGCAAGATTTTTATAAATAATGTAATCACAGGAAAATCGGAAAACTACAGATTATACATTCTCCTATGAAGTTTCCATGCCAAGAGGTCTGTATACTCATTTGACATATCGAATGTGTCACTGTAGTATCTTGAAACACAGTTTTCCATGAACATATTATAAGAAGTAATATATTTTTAATAATTTATGTCTCATTTTAGACGAATTTCTATCATTAAGATGTATTTTTTGTTAGAAAAATAATTTGATTTTTAAAGTCCATGAATATTACTACAGTAATGAAATGCGATCTGAAATAGTTGCGTCTGAATCCGTATTGTGATCAACTTTCGTCTTTGTGCTAGTTCAGTTTGTATCCTCAGTTCTAGTACAGAGTGCCCACATTTTCTTGGCTCCTGTTCTCTTTAGTACTGAGTCGGTAGGGTCTCTAGAAAACTGCTCATATGGATTGTGGTATGAAGTTAGAGACATTTTAACTTTCTGTACTGCATATCACCACTCGTTTCCCCCCCCCCCCCCCGGGACGGAATTAGTGTACCCTTGCTGTCTGCGTCTAGTTTAAGTCATGGAATAGAGCGAACGTGTTCCGATGTCTGTGATTCGTGTAACTGAGGCGGAATGTGGGGACCAGCCCGGTATTCACCTAGCGGGATGTGGAAAACCGATTAAAAACCACATCCAGGCCGGCCAGCACACCGACCGACGTCGGTAATGCGCCGGGCGGATTCGATCCGGGGCCGGTGCGCCTACCCGAGTCCAGGAAGCAGCGCATTAGCGCTTTTTTTTTTCCACCAAGTGACTCTGGTTCACACTGAATTCGGCGCACTGCCGGCGCCGTGTCGATAAGTGGACTAGTGGTTTTGGATGCAGATAACAGACGGCCTTGTCGTGAAAGCTATGGCGTACAGCGTATCTCCGAGTGCAATGTATTAAGAGAGCGGTGACCAAGTTATTGTTTGATGTGAACCTTGCCTACGTCTTCTGTGTCAGACGAACCAACAATGATGTTTCAGCAAATGGCACATTCATTTTCTTTTGAATATCGAGTGAATTAAATTGCTACAATTAGAATGTACCGTATATGAGAAGAATAGTATCTTAATCTTCCTTTTTCGCATCTCTGCTCTTATGAAACCATGTAACAATGGTAAAGATTCTTCCAGGGAGACCAGTACATTGTGTAAGTCTAATACCGTTTGCACGATTTTTCTTGTTTCATGCTCCCCGCGGCAGGGTCTGCCCATGCGAACAGTGAAGGTAGCAAGTAGTATATCTGCACAAGTGGGAGTGGGAAGGCAGCTGCAGGCCCTAGCCGAGAACTAGAGGCCACCAATTGGCCCCCCGGTCGCAGAGTGCCAAGTCCTCAGCGTTGAGCACAGCACCGTGGATATTAGCATGTAAGTCCACAGGAGAAGAAGTTAAGATCCATTAAACTTGTGTATCAGTAGACACTAAGACTGCGAACTGTTGTATGTCCCTC
The DNA here is from genome assembly GCF_023864345.2 of Schistocerca serialis cubense. Taxonomy (NCBI): domain Eukaryota; kingdom Metazoa; phylum Arthropoda; class Insecta; order Orthoptera; family Acrididae; genus Schistocerca; species Schistocerca serialis. The sequence continues at coordinate 599,148,091 of NC_064643.1, forward strand.
CTCATAGAAGAACGCGTGCACACTATGATATCGCTAGCTGTAAATGAGGAACATTTGTGCGGGCTTGCCCTGTACCAGTTAGTTTACTTATTCGTATGGTGATTTTATACAATATACAGTTGATAAAAGACAAGTGATTTTATACAATATACATATAAGACAAGATTAAACCGTGAAGTCCGTGTTTTTCAACCAATTAATTAAGCTGCGTGTGAGAGTGAACGAGTCGTCGGGAATTACCGGTTATGAATGTAGTGGACAGCATTAGACTAGATGTTCAATTGTCTGCTCTCCTTGATTACATTCACACATTGGTGAACTGATCCAGGCTCATTTGTAGCAGAAGTAGCTACAACAACCATGTCCGGTCCTTAACCTGTTGAGGCGGCACCAGAGGTTCCTTGGTAGGTCAAAACCTTTTGGCTTCTTTGTGGGATCAAGGTTCAAATGGTTCAAATGGCTCTGAGCACTATGGGACTTACCTTCTGAGGTCATCAGTCCCCTAGAATTTAGAACTACTTAAAGCTAACTAACCTAAAGACATCACACACATCCATTCCCGAGGCAGGATTCGAACCTGCGACCGTAGCGGTTAAGTTTATGAACAACAACCAGCTGAATATACAGGATGCTTATAGTTAAACTTTCAGTACTTGAGAGGGCCTCCATGAAAAACGAGTGATCGTAGGACAATGAAACTTTGTGGAAACATTAGAAGGTCATGCTGCAGAGAAATAAGAAGTATGCCGTTGAAACAAACACATTTTTGATTTCCACATTTTAAATTTACACATGAGAGGGTAACGTTTGTTAACTGCGTACCATGTTTACGATCCAGGTCATAAACCTTGCTCAAAGTGGCGATCATCTGCAACAATGACAGCCTGAAACCACACTAGAAACACCATTTCACAATTGTTGGCAGCACTCTTCGAACGGTGGACCAGGGAATGTTCAGCTGTCGTGACGCAGCCCGTGCACTGCTTCAAGATCGCACGTCGTATCCAGCATTCTCAGCCACGACGACAGTAACTTCTTTAACAATTTGTGACGCAGCTGACCACTGGCCTATCCCAAAGCAGTTCCCAAATCGCAAGTTAATCCGAACTTCTGAATGATGTACTTCAGTGCGGAAGGAGAACTTCTTATTCCTTTAATGCGCAAACAGATTTACGAGTAAAGCCCTGCTCACCTTGTCCACACCCTTGTTGAAAAAAGGAAGATCAGGTTTAACGTCCCGTCGACATCAAGATCATTAGAGACGGAGCACAAGCTCGAATTGTGTCAAGGATGGGGAAGGGAATCGGCGGTGCCCTTTTAAAGAAACCATCCCGGCATTTGCCTGGAGCTATTTAGGAATACGAGGTGCCAGAATAAAGTAATGAGACGGATGTGAAATAATGTTGCTTACCGTTTTAGTCTAGTTAAGTGTTGTCACGTTCAAAGTAGTTCCATTCTTATTGAACACCCTTTTTCCAGCACTTCTCCCATTGATGGTAACATTTCTGGAACTCATCTTCTGTAATATCCTCCAAAACCCTCGTCACAGCTTTTTGGACATCTTGTGTTGTTTGAAAATGGTGTCGCTTGACCTCCGTTTTGACTCTTGGAAATAGAAAAAAGTCGCACTTAGCGATATATGGTGAATAAGGTGACTGTGGTAGTACTGAAATTTGTTTTGAAGTTAAAAATTGCAGTATTGACAGAGCAGTATGGGATGTCACATTATAGTGATGCAGAATCCAATTATCAGCAATGTTGGCACCGACACGAAGAACTCTTTTACGAAGTCTTTCTAAAATTTCTTTGTAGTAATATTGGTGAAGTGTTTGTCCAGGAGGCACCCACTCTTTACTCCCTTGGAATCAAAGAAGCACACAACCATGCATTTCACTTTTGACATGCGAGCTTTTTTTGGTCTGGATGATCCCTTTGAGCACCATTGCGAACGCCTACCGAAGTGGCCGTACGGTTCTAGGCGCTGCAGTCTGGAACCGCGCAACCGCTACGATCGCAGGTTCGAATTTCGCCTCGGACATGGATGTGTGTGATGTCCTTAGGTTAGTTAGGTTTAACTAGTTCTAAGTTCTAGGGGACTAATGACCTCAGAAGTTGAGTCCCATAGTGCTCAGAGCCATTTGAACCATTTTGAACCATTGCGAACTTCGGCGTTTTGTCTCTGGATCATATTGAAATAGACAACTTTCATCACCAGTGATAACACGGCTCAACAATTCTGGACTGCATTCCATTTGCTCTAGCAGATTTTTCCGTGTTTCTCGCTGTTGTGGTGTGTGAGTTTTGGGGACCATTTTTGCACTAATCTTTCTCATACCAAGATCTTCAGTTATTATTAGACGAACCGTTTCTCTATTGACGTTCAGTTTTTCTAAAATCATTTTCACGGATAATCTTAGGTCAGATCGTACTAGTTCAGGCACCCTGGGCAAGTTGCATCCATCCGTGAGGTTGATGGTGGTCCACTGCGGTCTTCATCTTCAATATTCGTTCTGCCTTCACTAAACATTTTATGCCAACGAAAAAGTTGAGCTCTTGACACATCCTCCTCTCCAAAAGCCATCTGAAGCTTACTGTAAGTGGTCGTCGCATTTTCGTCTAATGTAACGCAAAAAGAAATGGCATACCGTTGCGCAATATTATGCAGTTCCATTTCTGTGACGAGAGATACATACACGTGTTAACTTATTACAGCGCAACTCACGATTGAGCAGTTGCATCGATGTGCCGGTTGGACTAGAATCAGCTTATAGACCAAGGTCAAAGATATTGTGCCTACGCAAGCCTGCAGGGTAGCCACATCTTGCAAAGAAAATCAGTCTCATTACGTTATTGTCGCACCGTGTATCATGGAAAACCTAAGTCTGGATGGCAGGACGCGGGTTTGAACCGTCGTCCTGCCGAATGCGAGCCCATTTTCCTCGGACCAGACCCAGGTTGAGTGTTTGGAACTCCCATGCACACTGATCCTTGTGGTTCAGCCCTACTTGGCAGTTCCGGTGCCGGCACCTAACGACAGGTCAAGACGCTAATACTACTAACAGTGCAAACCTTGCAGCGTATAGTCTGAACAGGATTCCTTTAAAATTATGTTCTCCTACGTAAATGATTTTCCCTCTACACTGGCTTATGCAGCGAAAATTTAAGAATAACCAACCTGACCCGTAATTATAATATTATTACAATAGGTCATTCCGTTCATTCATTTACATTTCTGGAGATGCTTACCTCAATCGGTAAAACGGAACTCTACAGGATCACTTCGTTGTCGTCCGTTTGCCTGTCTGTGTATCTGTTCGACTGTTCAGAACTATTTCTCTCTCGAACGCGTATCCAAGTTGAAATTCATGTCAAGTATTAAGGTCTTCAGTCCCTTGGCAGTGTAAAAAAGGGGAGCTTATAAGTCAGTGGAATCAAATATACGGCCGTTTATGTTACACATTTTCACACTTGCCTACCCACTCATCGAACCTACAGGATACTTAACGTTAATCTAGAATCACGAAATTTGCCAAGAAGCAAGGTTTTACCAGGAAAGGAAAAATTTCGGAAATTGTTAATTTGTAATGACATCACAGGCAAAAATGTCGTCATTTGTTATCCGATTGACTGTCTGCTCCTCTGTGTTTTAAGAGCTCTTTTTCTCAGGAACGGGTAGTTCGGAATGTATGTCAAATGCTGAGTTCTACGGTCTTACGGCGCTGCAGTAAATGTTAGCTTCTAAATCAATGCAGTCAAGGGATACCGCTATTTGTGTCAAATATTCTGATACTCGCAAACCCACTCACTTTCCGTTGGTGTAGGAAAATTAAATTTGGTAAGAAGAAAGACTTCACTGTACAAGTAAAGTAAAAAAAATCGTAAAATCGTTAATATGTAAAATATTTCTTCTGTCATTTATTATCTGGTTTCAAACTCGAAATTAAAAATATGTACTATAGAAAATAGTCTTGATCACAAATTATTTATTACGGTGACCGGTTTCGACCACAACTGTGGTCATCTTCAGACCAATGAGTAAGAATCTCCTACGGTGGTAAATCACTGAAGATGACCACAGTCGTGGTCGAAACCGGTCACCGTTATAAATAATTTGTGATCAAGACTGTTTTTATAGTAAATATTTGTAACAACATTGACCACTGCATACTCCCATAATGTATTCAAATCGAAATTAAAACACTCTCGAAAGTCTTGGGATCCCTGGGACCAATATCTTGCCAATATTAATGTCGATAGCACGCGAAATCGTCAATATCTTTGGTACGGAGCCCTCAGTTCTAGTACTACCCGCACCCGGCCGATTTTTTTTCTTTTACGGGGCATCACAGCGCACGTATTATACCTCTGCAGCGTGAAACTGCTCATCGACGCATTTATCGTGGATATGATCTAAGGAACACACAGCTAGACTAAACAGAGCTACATTGACTACAAACACAGCTGGAAAGGATCCTGTGTTGCAGAAACTGCAGCTAACAGTTGGAAGCCGTGCCTCTCATAGGGCGCTGTTGTAGGGCTGTTGAGTCGGCTACCCCCTCTGTGACTTCTGCAAGTCGTGCTCCCAGCAGCAGGCGGCGGACGCGTGGAGAGGTCACACGTGCAGGTCGTGCGCTCTCCAGGCAGTCGCGAAGGGCCGCTGCTCATTAGTGTTGTGCAGCAAGTAGTTGCTGCTGCAGCCGCTGCTGCTGCTGCTGCTGCTGCCGCTGCTACTCACGCTATCTTTGTGATGCGGTCGGTGACGCTGTTCACGGCGTACAGCACGCCACACACGACGAACATCTCGCCCACTTCGTGGTGGTTCACGCTGATGTTCCACATGTACTGCTTCTGCATCGTCGACGTGTCCACCTGCAGCAACGCAATAAAGACAAAACAGGATTATGTACAGCCGCAGCATCGGAGCACAGGGGGCTGGGCTATTAGGCAGTCAAGCCTATTTTTGAAACTTCCTGGCAGTGTGCCGGATCGAGACTCAAACTCGGGACCTTTGCCTTTCTCGGACAAGTGCTCTACCAACTGAGCTACGACTCACGACCCGTCCTCATAGCTTCATTTCTGCCAGTACCTCGTCTTCTACCTTCCAAACTTCACAGAAGCGAACCTTGCAGAACTAGCACTCCTGGAAGAAAGAATATTCCGAGACATGGCTTAGTCACAGCCTGGGGTATGTTTCCAGAGTGAGATTTTCACTCTGCAGCGGGGTGTGCGCTGATACGAAACTTCCTGGCAGATTAAAACTGTATGCGGAACCGAGACTCGAACTTACCTTTCGCGGGCAGAGCTCTACCAAATATAATATAACAAGAAGTCCCTCTTACAGAATGCACAATAAGACATTAAAATACAGTAAACAAATGGAATGCTTACTATGCAACCGAAGCACTGCCCTCACCAACCATGGCCCAGCTGAAAGGACGAAATAAAAGAAAGGAAGATATTTAAAAAAATCCGTGGCCTCTTATTTCATAACAACAAACTAGTCCGAAACAAAAATGAAACCTTTAGCAAATTACCGGAAAAGTCTGAGGCACAATGAAATGTTATTTTATGGAGACAACCTCAGAAAAAATTTTTGGCTACTTCCACAACAAAGAAATAACGAAATTTATCCAAGATAACCCCAAATCACAGAAAACATGCTCACAGATGAAACTACAAAAAAAAGCAAAGAAAGGAAAGACAGATTCCAAGTCAAAATGAAAGCCAAACGAAGGATCGATATTGCTGAAGTAAAAAGGAAAGCAAGATGTAGAATGGAACAATATTGAGCTAATAGAAAAGCACAGGGCACTAAAAACTGATTTAATGAATCCCAGCATCTGGTGAAACGAAAATACGATAATTAGTTTATTGGCGGTGATCTTGCAGCAGAAAAGTTGGTCCCGACGCTTTCATTTCCCTTTTTTTTCAAGATTTTAGAAACATTAAGGATTGAAACAAAAAGGCAAAATGTGTTAATGTGGAATTATTGAGCGTGCTGTAAGTATAGTTGTAGATTATCCTGATGTCAGAACGAAACGGCGTTAACACTTTTACAAGCAATATAGACGCCTGTGTCAGCTTGCAGGAGGTGCTCGCGCCCTGTGCATTTGATGATAACGGCTTTCACACTGGTTGTGGCGTATAAAGGACAGGCAGTCTCGTCCCGTCTGCCAACATGCAATACGAAAGTTTTCATTTACAAGAGAAACAAAGGAGTCTATTACCGCTTCTGACGGTGAAAGCAACGTGGAATTGGGATTACGAGAAACGCGTAATCTAGATTAACGCAACATGCAGTAGAGGAACTAGGCTGCCTCAAATGTGAACGAAAAAATACGTTGGAGAAAACACACACGGACACATGTTTTACATGGTACACAGAAAAACCATTGCTTTTGCACAGGACCAACCTGTCTAGGTCCGAATGGGTACTGAGGGTGCAGGGCATACAAAAAGCAAACGAATAGCGAGATAGGCTGACCACATGTGGAAAAGCAGTTCACTTGGTGGTGCGGCTCTTAATGAAGTTTTCGTGGCCGGGTGACCGAGACGTGGACTGAGGAACTAAGCTGTTGCTGCTTGACAACAGGACGTTGGCGGGCTTACAGTTTCGCTCAGAATTTTTCTTTTGGTGACTTTTCCATTACCTCCTGGCTCTAGCTGTCAAGTCAAGTGAGGGTAACCTGAAGAAACCAGCCCTGACTGTCGGCTTACACAAGTCAAAGGCGAGCACCACCCATAGCCAGCAAGACGCCTCCACATGGCGCAAAAAGCTGTGGACGCGCCCTGGGTGCTTCGCCCGGCAAAGTTCTCATTTCCTCTGCCCGAGACATGCAAACCAGCAGACCCGTAATTCTTTGCAAAATTGCTGCTTTCTGTTGTAGTAAATGTCAAACTTAGGGGTATGAAAGTAGAACTAGGAGAAAATCTAGTGAAGTAATTTACAACTGGCATCTCTAGTTGTATGATAGAGTTGGTAATCCGAATAATAATAAGAAATTTTGATAAATATCGTTACCTTAAAGTATTCGTCATCCACTACCCATTCATTCATCTATATGAAAATTTACTAGTAACTTCAGTATTTTAACTCTTGCATATTAAAGAGGGAAGAGTACCTACAACACTCACATAACGTTTTTTAAAAGTAGTGCTACAAGATGACCCTAAAACGGAGAAACTTACTGTGCGCGTACTGGTGAATTTCTTGGTGCTGAGGTGTTCCTGCTGCTGTTGCTGTTGCTGATGTGCCCATCGTGTGAAGAATAATGGCGGTTTTCTGGCTTAAAGGGTTTATGGTTGGGAGGAATAGGGTCTCCAGGTGGGAGGTCAAATTGTGAGACGACGTGGGAGCTGATTTAAGGGCGTGAAGTGGAGGAACGAGTTTGTTGTGGAACATTATGATGGTTCGGGAAACTTTTTGTAATGCGTGCACTGGACAAAATGAAAGAAAGAAGAGACAAGGGTATCTAACCATGAAGAAAGAAAGTGAGAGTGGATGTAGGAGAACACGAAGGTGGAATCTGGGTGGAAATGAGAGGGGGAGGGGGGTGCTGATGAAACTGTTGAAGGGAGCTTCAATGATATTTAACTGCATTATAGTTATAGGAGTAGGTGAGGTGGCGTACTTTACAGGAATTACGTAGGGTGGGGTGGAGATTTGGTACCTAGCGAATATCTCTGAAATAAAGACAAGTTGGAAAAAGTTTGTAGTTCCAAGTAAGATGGTCGTTGCAGGTAAGGTATTAGTGGGATCAGTATTCAGGTTAAAGCTGCTGCGGATGAATTTTCTCGTTTTGAGAAAACTGAAGGGCGATCTGTGTAATGGTTTCCAAACCATTCAACAGTTAAGATCACATAATTTTTTTTAAAAAATTTAAGACAATCGGTTTCAGCAGACTATGTTCTCATCTTCAGGTCTTAAAATCTTTTGTTGTAAAACATGTTCCTTTTACGCTGACCTCACGCAGATGATGTCAAGTGGATAAAAATGCACATTATAAAAGGTTTGTCATCGCTAAAATATTTAAAAATGTAAAGCACACTGCGCAACTTACTATGTCCATATACATCTTGCTCGCAGTTGCTTGTTACATCATACAAACTCGGTACGCAATAACACAACTCTTTAAATTTGTTGGACATATTCTAAACAGTTTAGAATGCATATGTAAACAGATGTGCTACTGTGTACTGAGTTTGTATCATTAACAAGCAGCTGCGAGCAATATATATACGGACATAGCCTGTTAGGTAAGGTGCTTTATGTTTTTAGATATTGTAGTGGTGATAAACATTTTATAATGTGCTGACTTTACCCACTTGACATTTCATTCGTGAGGTCGGCGTAAAATGAACATGTTTTACAACAAAAGATTTTAAGACCTGAAGATGACAGCATAGTCTGTTGAAAATGGTTGTCTTAAATAAAAAATATTCTATGCGATCTTGGCTGGTTTTTAATCATATCTGTGTCCAATCAGGCCTTCTCGGCTGTGATTTGTGCTGCTAGTCATAAGTGTGGGCTGAACTTACGTTATATTACCCAACGGTTGTCATTATTACAAATGATGCAATTATAGTCAGACACTATACGCTATGGATCTAGTTCGCTGTAGAATATTTTGTTAATACGAAATTTTCTGAGAACACTGATAATTAAATGAGGTTTTCCAACCGTGCGCCGATTCCTGTCGATACCTGATGAGAGCTGTCTAACATGGTGTTGCTCAGCGCGGCGTGGTGGTATTTGCCGCGGTCCCATAGGGAGCGCGCGAAGAGGAAAAGCGAGTGTAATGTTAGTCTTTCCCTGCAATTCGATGTTACCTCGTTAAGATCGGGTGTTCTACCGGTAGTTCGCGTCTTCCAAGCAGGATATTTTGACGATGCGACAATACGTCTTCGTCAGGTGATCCATGAGCCTCACGGAAAACTTGATGAAGATGTCGAGTTGAGGAGTCTAAATATCCTGCTGCGAATACGCGGACCATCTACATCTACGTGATTACTCTGCTATTCACAATAAGGCGCCTGGCAGAGGGTTCAATGAATCACCTTCAAGCTGTCTCTCTACCGCTCCACTCCCGAACGACACGCGGGAAAAGCGAGCACTTAAATTTTTCTGTGCGAGCCCTGATTTCTCTTATTTTATCATGACGATCATTTCTCCCTATGTAGGTGGGTGCCAACAGAATGTTTTCGCAATCGGAGGAGAAAACTGGTGATTGAAATTTCATGAGAAGATCCTGTAGCAACGGAAAACCTCTTTGTTTTAATGACTGCCACTCCAGTTCACATATCATGTCTGTGACACTATCTCCCCTATTTCGCGATAGTACAAAACGAGTTGTCCTTCTTTGTACTTTTTCGATGTCATCCGTCAGTCCCAACTGATGCGGATCCCACACCGCACAGCAATACTACAGAATAGCGCGGACAAGCGTAGTGTAAGCAGTATCTTTAGTAGACCTGTTGCACCTTCTAAGTGTTCTGCCAATGAAACGCAGTCTTTGGTTTGCTCTACCCACAATATTCTCTATGTGATCCTTCCAATTTAGGTTATTTGTAATTGTAATCCCTAAGTATTTAGTTGAATTTACAGCCTTCAGATTTGTGTGACTTACCGCGTAATCGAAATTTAGCTGATTTCTTTTAGTACTCATGTGAATAACTTCACACTTTTCCTTATTCAGGGTCAATTGCCACTTATCGCAACTTAAAGATATCTGTTCTAAATCATTTTGCAAGTCGTTTTTATCATCTGATGACTTTACAAAACGGTAAATGACAGTATCACCTGCAAACAATCCAAGACGGCTACTCAGATTGTCTCCTATATCGTTAACATGGATCAGGAACAATAGAGGGCCTATGAAACTTCCTTGGGGAACACCGGATATTACTTCTGTTTTGTGAGACCTGAGTTTCTCCTGGCGTATACAACTTTCAAATAACTTCCGGGAATTCAGCCAGGTAACACTTTCAGCGACCGCCGATATTTCGGCGGGAGAACACCCCGCCATTTTCAAGGCAAACTGCAACGGACAGGCGGCGTACATGCAAATTTAATACCTCGGTTCTCGGATAGAAGCAGGAAAGATAACACACACACACATTGAACACTAGTGCCACCAAAGATGACCAAAGTCAGAGCTATCGATAGTGAGACTATGAATTCGTAGGTGAGGCAGCATTGACTCTGTTCCTCTGTTTTTAAAACCCGCCTGTTTCTTTAGATACGTTGACGATACCTTCGTTGTTTGGCCTCACGGTACGGAGAATTTGAATGTCTTTCTAGAACATCTGAACTCGATCCACCCGAACATTCGTTTTACGATGGAGGTGGAAGAGGATGGTTGCCTTCCCTTTCTCGACGTGTTGGTTAGGAGGAAGGATGATGGATCATTGGGACATGCAGTCTACAGGAAACGTACTCACACCGACTTGTACTTACAAGCTAATAGTTGTCACCATTCGGCTCAGCGTGAAGGGGTACTTCGTACCTTGGTACACAGGGCACATGTCGTTTCTGACACTGAGACTTTGCCAGCTGAGCTGTCCCATCTTGAAGTTACATTTCGTCAAAATGGTTATAGTGATAGACAGATTGAACGTGCGTTGCGCTACCGACCAACTGTACATCGGGTGATTGATGATAATTCTGAGTCAACACCTAAGTCCACTGCCTTTTTGCCTTACGTAGGAAACACGTCCAATAAGATCGGTCGTATTTTACGGAAATACGATGTGAAATGTGTTTTCCGACCTCCATCTAAAATTAGAGCACTTTTGAGTTCCGTTAAGGATGATCTTGGACTGCATAAGGCGGGTGTATATCGTATTCCTTGTAGGTGCGGCATGGCATATATTGGTCAAACGATCAGGACCGTGGAGGACAGATGTACTGAGCATAAACGGCACACACGATTACAGCAGCCAAATAGATCTGCTATTGCCGAACATTGCTTGGATACTGGGCACCCCATGTTATATAATAACACCGAGATATGGGCATGCACGTCCAGCTATTGGGACAGTGTCATTAGGGAGGCAGTTGAGATTAAATTAGCGAGCAACCTCGTTAACAGGGATGGAGGTTTCTGTTTAAACTCTGTTTGGAATCCGGCTCTCTCCCTTGTCAGAAAACAGAGGAACAGAGTCAATGCTGCCTCACCTACGAATTCATAGTCTCACTATCGATAGCTCTGACTTTGGTCATCTTTGGTGGCACTAGTGTTCAATGTGTGTGTGTGTTATCTTTCCTGCTTCTATCCGAGAACCGAGGTATTAAATTTGCATGTACGCCGCCTGTCCGTTGCAGTTTGCCTTGAAAATGGCGGGGTGTTCTCCCGCCGAAATATCGGCGGTCGCTGAAAGTGTTACCTGGCTGAATTCCCGGAAGTTATTTACTTCTGTTTTACTCAATGACTTTCCGTCTATTACTACCACCGGCAGAACGCCCGATCTCAGCGAAGTGATGGGAAAAGTGAGGATTTTACGCAGCACGACGGAGGGAGAGTGAGGTTCTCTTCGCCGTTTCTTGCGCTAGAGTACTTTGGTACTCTCCTTGGTTTGGGAGAGGGCAGAACACGAGACACTGCACTGGACGGGTTGCGCCTGCTCTTTACCGTGCTGTGGTGCACCACGATGAACGGTGGTAGCCGAGCAGCGTCGTCCGGAAGCGTGTTACGGCACCTGCGTTGAAGATTCCTGCCAGGAAAGGTTTAAATTAGGCTTCAGGTTGTTTTAATGTTTGTGCTGTTCTTTACGTTGTGTTGCAAGTTATTCTATTGCCAAGCATGGCCTCCCGAGGAGCTATTGGCATCTCTCATTTAAAAAAGGAATGTCTTAACACGAACTGCGAATAATGGCCCAAGTAGCTGAGGTAAGCGTGACGGAACTAGCGCAAAGGTTGCGGGACGCTTTGCTGCCCATTACAGCTATGTAAGCAGGATGTAGCGAGGTAGCTGCGGCTGCTAAACTGTGTTCCGAATACCTCTCCAAATGGCTCAAATGACTCTGAGCACTATGGGACTTAACTTCTGAGGTCATCAGTCCCCTAGAACTTAGAACTACTTAAACCTAAATAACCTAAGGACATCACACACATCCACGCCCGAGGGAGGATTCGAAACTGTGACCGTAGCGGTCACGCGGTTCCAGACTAAAGCGCCTAGAACCGCTCGGCCACAACGGCCGGCGAATACCTCTCCGCGGTGAAAGTCAATATTAAGTTTTTGCAGGACAGCTGCCTTCTCTTAAGCAAGTATTGAGTATTGAAGCAAAGTTAAGCCACTTGGCTAACCGTATGCAAGATTTGTTTCAAATCAATACGGATAGGAAACAAATTCCAACTCTAGAAACACTGCGTGGAAGACTGGTGAAACTTCAGATCATGATCAAATGGTTGTCGTATATGCAGAAAGGATCGGAAGACGGTGTTATGCAGGACTGTGGCGGAAGGTGATGACTTGGGACTGCGGCGTTGCTTCAATAAGTTTCCCAGTCCGATTGCTAGAGTATTTTAGGAAGTAGGAGTTTGGCCAATTGAGTCGAATATGGAGACGGTGATAGCGGCAAGTGAACGTCCTTCATTTTTCGCACCTTCAGATGTTTCAGGTGATTTATACTCTCGCTAGCGGTAGACTGAGTGGAGCAAATTATCCGCGAACAGGTCTCCCTTGAGGGATTGCGTAGCCTAATTTTTCATCGAAACCTCTACAGCAGGTGTAACAATGAGATGATAAATTCGTATTATTTTAGAGTTCATGGAGGCATCGAAAGTTTAGTCCATTGCGAGGATGATATCCAAAGAGCTAGGATTGCGCTTTGGTTGGGAACTACAGAAAGTGACACTAATAATAATATTTTGAAAGCATACGTCTGGCAGACGACTCGCGAGTGATTTTCATGGTAAAGCCTCAGAATTTTGAGGAACTTGATCAGTTAGTAGCCGCTCTGTGGAGTTTTCGCTTTAATGATGGAAAAGGGACGAAAGCGGAGTACAACTCTGTAGTAGCAAGTCCAGTGAGCCTGTGGACGGAACGAAAAAGGTAAGTTTCTTTTCACGCGGAGAATTATTTTGGTTGTAATCAGAATATGGCTCGCGACTGTTAATTTCGGCTAAGCGATCTTAAGAACAGCTGACGGCGCTGGCGAAGCGGTGGGCTTTCGAAGGGTTGTAATAAAATCATGGCGCTGAACACGGCCTACCATTCATTTGCACCACTATCAGTCGCGAGTCCACGAATCGGTGTGCAGTTTATTGGATTCTGGGAATATTTGTTCCTTAATGGATTATCATTGGTGCTAGAGACATAGGTCTATTTGCAGCTTTCCTCTCTAGCAAACCTTTGGTAAGAAATGTCGTACAGTGAGTAGGGAAAGTTTACTGTTGCTAAGCAAGGTGCGGGTTCAAGTAAAAATTCATGATTTGTATTGTTCGTTAGAGTTCATGGTATCTAGCAGCTCGTCTTCAAGTGTTACTTTGGGTTGGGATTGTATAGTCAAGACGCCATGCATTTTGGATTATGCTGGAATACATTTTCTCTTTAAATTTCACCCGCAGAAGAACTAAAGCAGGTTTCTGATGCTTTGAAAGACCGGTTGGGCGTCACCAACAAGCTCGAATATGACATTCAGCTAATGGATCTCGTGCCAAGAAGGCAATCGCACTATCGTCTGACTCCGCCCAAGATCAAGATTCGAGAGTTAAAGCAGCTGCTGTGAATTCTTCCGGGTTGTATGGCCGTGGTCCATGGAACTTTTCAATCCCTGACGTTTCGTCCAAGGCCGTCGGCAAGACTCAGCACAACCAGGAGCACCTCCGAAGATGTCCAACGTAGCTTTGAACGGAACTTCAGAGATTCAAGGGTTCTATGGACCACGGCCATACAACCCGGAAGAATTCTCAGCAGCTGAAACATCCGGTCGTGAAAGCCTTCATTGTATGATTAGAGTTAAAACAGATCATCAGTCAGTTGCTAGAGGATGGAGTCATTAGACCCTCCACTTCGCTTTATGCGGTTCCTAGTTATTTTTCTTTTTATTTTTTTTAAAAAAGAAGAAGAAGGCAAGGGGTACCGATGGTGTAGTAGATTATCGGGTCTTGAACCAGAAGGTTGTGCTAGAATCACAAGAATCAGTTCTATTAACGGATCTCCACAAATGCTTTACGTGGTTCAGAAGAGCCCGTTATTTCACAGTATTAGATTTGAATCAGGCTTATTGAATGAGAACAGTTGTATTAAAATGTTACTCTGTTGCAGCGCCGTACCTACCGCTTCTCTGCTCCTTGCAGTTGCTACCATGGGAAATACCTTTCACCATATCAGTTTGTTTGCCTTACTGAGAAATATAGAAAACAAGGCACGTTTAACGTTCGTCGTAGCTCAATCTCTTCCATAGAAGGTGGCATATTTAGGTAAAATCCACTAAACGTAATGAATACGTTGCGAAAGGATGGTTATAATCAAAAGATTTTTCTAAACTACAAGTACTTCACACGATTTCAACAAACAAGGGCCGATAGCTGTCGCCGAGCGGTTCTCGGCGCTTCAGCCCGGAACCGCGCTGCTGCCACGATCGCAGGTTCGAATCCTGCCTCGGGCATGGATGTGTGTGATGTTATTAGGTTAGTTAGGTTTAGTTCTAATTTTGCGGCCTGAAGACCTCAGATGTTAAGTCCCATAGTGCTTAGAGCCATTTGAATCATTTTTTGATCAAAGTATGTAGCAATAAAAGTAATGCTTCCAAAGTGTTTATTGCATTACATGGCTTCACATGAAGCGAGTTATTGGAAGGAAAAAAAGACAAATGGTCTTGTACATAGAACGAAATAATTCTAAATTAGTTACTTCGACGGTATGGTTTTGACTTGACAATAAGAAACTTCATTTCTTTGTACAGAAAGAATTTACAAGTTACTGCATGACGACATAGCAATATCTTAGCCCTCTGTACCATAGGACACCTGATGAGTTGGGAGGATTTTACTGAAATTAGTAGCGCCATCACCTTTATGAGCGAGAACAGTACCACCTGCTTACTAGTCGCTACTTATAACGAAAGGGAACAAACCTTTCTGCATTAGAGAGAACACTTGACGTAACTTTTTTGGGGGGTGAAATCGTCTTCGCCTTATTTTAGTGCAAGGCTACCGACTTCCCCCGTCCCTCTCTGCCCGCCCTTCCTTAACTGCCTCGTTGTTCCTGGCGTGAATTGGCTGACCATTTTCAGCAACGAAATAATAAGATGCACGTACAGATTATTTGTCCTGCCGCAACTACTGATACTACAAGGTGCTTATAAATCAGCAGTGTTTCACGGGTTGAATAATTGTTATAAAAAGAAGGACGTAGTGACTTTGACTAATAATCAAAAAGCCTTGTGTTCCTTGTTCTACGCAAGCCAATGCTTAAATTCTAAATAAAAGTTATCAGCAAGGGCTGTTGAAGGCTTCCGGCATAAGGAGCCACCCGCGCTCTACCACCGGTCATGTCAAACAGAGCGGAGGAGCATGCAGGCTACGTCTTCCCCTTTGGGTGGGAAACTGCCCACAAAAGGCGAAAGAGTCAGTGATGATCAACGACTTGAGGATGCAAAAGGCAACGGAGATCACAGCTTTAGAGACACAAAATGTACATCCATAACATGCATGACTTGTAATTGGGTAAGTATCTTGATCATCTGTCTATTGTTAATGGGTTCGGAATCAGTCCCCTATTCGGATCTCGAGGATGGGATTGCCAAGGAGAAGGTAACCACCAGAAAAAGAATGAATAATTAACGAAAATCTAACATTCTACGAACAGTCGCTTGCAATGTCTCAAGTTTTAACGTGGTTGGGAAGTCGAAAAATTTGAAAAGTGCAGTGGAAGGCGGAGTCTAGATATAGACAGGGTCACTGAAGTGAAATGAAAGAAGACACGGCTTTCTGGTTAGAGGAACATAGAATGATATCAACAGCAGCATAAATGTTATAACGCAAATATGGTTCGTTATGAGAAGGATGGGAGAGAGAGGGACGGCAGAGAGTGAATAAACATTTCAGCGATAGGGCAGAACACGTCAGAACCGGTAGCAAACCAAAGCCAGCAATAATAGTACAAGTATATATGCCAAAATCTCACGCAGAATATGAACAGATAGAGATTATGAAGGCAGTGAACCGGTAAATCAGCGTGTTAAGGGATTTCATAACTTAATGGTAATTGGGTACTGGTATGTGGTAGTACCGAAAGTCATGGAAGACACAGTTAAAGGTGAATACTACATTGGTAGTAGGAACGAGAGAGGAGATAGAATAGCTGACATCTGTAAGAAATGTCAGGACTAGCGACTACACAATTAAAAAATCACAAGAGGAGTAGGTATGCTTGGAATAGGACCGGAGACTAAGAGAGATTCTACCTGGATTACATGGTCAGCGAGAAATACTGGAATGAGATATTTGATTGTAAGTGGTTCCAAAGAGCAGATTAGAGGTGGATCATAATTTGGTAATGCTGAAAGGTATAGTAAAGTCTATGAGAACCGTGCGGAAAAATCAAAGTGGAAAGATGAGGTTAAAGAAATAAAGGGGAATGATGAAATGCGTTTGAAGTTCTCTAATCCTGTAGATACTGTGATAATGAGTACTACAGTAGGTAGTTCAGTTGAAGAATGGACATCTCTAGAAAGGGCGCTCACAGAAGTTTGGACAGACAAACTTTGCCACGAGAAAGAAAACTTCGAAGAAATTTTAAGTGGCAGAACAAATAATTCAGTTGATCAACGATAGAAGAAAGTATAGAAAAGTTCAGGGAAAGACAAGATTACAGCAACGTAAGTCACTTAGGATTGAAATAAAGTGCCAGTGCGCCGAAGCCAACGCCAAACGGTTGCATGAAAAATGTGGAGAAATTGAAAAGTGCTGCTCGTCGGAGGGACTGATTCGGCGTATAGAAAAGCCAAAACAAACTTCGGTGAAATTAAAAGCAAGGACGGCAACATTAAGAGCGACGTGGAACTTGCATTGTTAAACTCAGAGGAGAAAGCGGACCGACTGAAATAGTAGAATGAAATTCGCTACTTGTCTGACGCCTTGATGGAAGAACACATGGGAATAGAAATGAATGGTATAGGGGACCCAGTATTAGGGTTCAACAGATCGTGGAAGACCTAGATCAGTTAAGGCAGAAGAGGTAGATTATATGCCTTCGAAATTACTAGAATCATTGTGAAAAGTGGCAACAAAGAGAATATGTAGAATCGAAGGTACTATAGACACCATAACACTTTCGGAAAAATAGCATGCACATAATTGTTGAGACATCAAGGGCAGGTGAGGATGAGAACTATAGTACAGTCGGCTTAACGTCTCATGCATCCAAGATGTTGACAAGAATAATTTACAGAAGAATGAAAAAGGAAACTGAGGGGCTGCTAGATGACGATCATTTTGGCTTTGGGAATCGTAGGGGCAACAGGCAGCCAGTCCTGACTGTGTGATTGATAATGGAGGCAAGACTTAAGAAAAATTAGGGCTCGGACGCTAGATTTCGCTAGATTTGTAGACGGAGGAAAAGCCTTCGACACTGTAAAATGTTGGAAACCCTGAGAAAAATAGTAATAAGCTATGGAAAAAGACGAATAATGTTGGATATGTACAACAACCAACAGGGAACAATAATAATCGAAGATCAAGAACGAAGTGTTCGGATTAAAAATGGCGTAAGACGGAGATGCAGTCTTTTTACCCTATTGTTTACTCTATGCATCGAAGAAATAATGACGCAAATAAAACAGAGGTTGAGAAGCACGACTAAAATTTAAGGGGAAACTAAATAAATTACAAGAATGGCTGATGACACTGATATTCTTAATGAAAGTGAAGGAGGATACAGGAAATGTTGAATGAAATGAACGGTCTAATGGGCACACACTATGGATAAGAGTGAACACAAGAAAGACGAAAGTTATGTGCAGCAGTAGAAAAGATGTTAACGATGAACGTAACATCAAAAGCAGTGACCATATGTGCGACGAAGTATGGAAATTCTGCAATCTTGGAAGCAAAATAGCACTGAAGGACCAAGCAGCCTAGCACAGGGGCAGCGAGCATCCTCCGCCAAAATGAGCCTACCAGCATCAAACATAGGCCTTAATTTGAGGAATAAATTAGTGAGAATTTACGTTTGGTGCACAGCATTGTCTGAAAGCGAATCACACACAAGTCATGTGAATATCAGAAATGACTCTAAGCGTTTCGGATGTGGGACGTGGTGCTACAGAAGAATGCTGATAATTAGGTGGACTGATAAGGTATTCTTCGCTTAATTAGCGAGATAAGGAACATGTTATGAGACATGAAGAAACAAAAAAAGAATGAAATGATCGTGTGGCACTGTTGGCAGGGAGGCCCATGCGGGGAAGTTCGGCTGCCGTATTGCTGATCCTTTTTCGTTGACGCCACTTCGGCGACTTGCGCGTCAATGATGATGAAGGACACACATCACCCAGTCATCACGAGGCAGAGAAAATCCCCGACGCCGCCGGGAATCGAGGTGGGAGCACGCAGTGCCTCCAGGAACATAGTCGGACACAATCGTTTTGGCGGTCCAAGCGTTATCGTGTGTGGAGGCATAGTGTAGCATGGTTTTCTTGTCCAAATCATCAGTCTCCCGATTGATTTGATGTGACCCTCTCAGAGTAGCAATTGCAACCCACTGCCTCAGCTGCTTGCTGAATGAATCCCACTCTCTGTCACCGTCTACAGTTTTTAATCTCTACAGCTCCCTCCAGTACCATGGAAGGTATTCTTTGATGTCTTAACATACATCTTACCATCCTGTCCCGTCTCCTTGTCCGAATTTTCCATACATTCCTTACCTCGCTGATTCTGCAAAGAACCTTACTATTTCGTACATCTTCTGTAGCATTACCCCCCCCCCCCCCCAAATTAAGCATGGATCTCGTCGTGGGTGGGGAGGTTTGCGTGCCTCAGCGATACAGATAGCAGTTACCAGTACTGTAGGTGAAACCACAGCGGAGGGGTATCTGTTGAGAGCCCAGACAAACGTGTGGTTCCTAAGAGGGGCACCACCCTTTTCAGTAGTTGCAGGGGCAAGAGTGTGTATCATTGACTGATCTGGCCTTGTAACACTAACCAAAACGGCCTTGCTGTGCTGGTACTGCGAACGGCTGAAAGCAAGGGGAAACTACAGCCGTAATTTTTAACGAGGGCATGCAGCTTAACTGTAGGTTAGAAAATTTAAAAAGGGAAATGGATAGGTTAAAGTTAGATATAGTGGGAATTAGTGAAGTTCGGTGGCAGGAGGAACAAGACTTTTGGTCAGGTGAATACAGGGTTATAAATACAAAATCAAATAGGGGTAATGCAGGAGTGGGTTTAATAATGAATAAAAAAATGGGAGTGCGAGTAAGCTACTACAAACAGCATAGGGAACGCATTATTGTGGCCAATATGGACACGAAGCCCACGCCTACTACAGTAATATGAGATTATACGCCAACTAGCTCTGCAGATGACGAAGAAATTGATGTAATCTATGATGAGATAAAAGAAATTATTCAGATAGTGAAGGGAGACGAAAATTTAATAGGCTTGGGTGACTGGAATTCGATAGTAGGAAAAGGGAGAGAATGAAATGTAGTAGGTGAATACGGATTGGGGGTAAGAAATGATAGAGGAAGCCGCCTGGTAGAATTTTGCACAGAGCATAACTTAACCATAACTAACACTTGGTTCAAGAATAATAAAGGTAGGTTGTATACAAGGAAGAAGCCTGGAGATACTAGAAGCTATCAGATAGATTATATAATGGTAAGACAGAGATTTAGGAACCAGGTTTTAAACTGTAGGACATTTCCAGGGGCAGATGTCGACTCTGACCACAATATACTGGTTATGAACTGTAGATTAAAAGTGAAGAAACTGCAAAAAGGTGGGAATTTAAGGAGATGTGACCTGGATAAACTGACTAAACCAGAGGTTGTACAGAGTTTCAGGGAGAGCATAAGGGAACGATTGACAGGAATGGGGGGAAAGAAATACAGTAGAAGAAGAATGGGTAGCTTTGAGGGATGAAGTAGTGAAGGCAGCACAGTATCAAGTCGGTAAAAAGACGAGGACTAGTAGAAATCCTTGGGTAACAGATGAGATATTGAATTTAATTGATGAAAGGAGAAAATCTAAAACACAATGAAGCAGGCAAAAAGGAATACAAACATCTCAAAAATGAGATCGACAGAAAGCGCAAAATGGCTAAGCAGGGATGACAAGAGGACAAATGTAAGGATGTAGAGGCTTATCTCACTAGGGGTAAGATAAATACTGCCTACAGGAAAATTAAAGAGACCTTTGGAGAAAAGAGAACCACTTGTTTGAATATCAAGAGCTGAGATGGAAACCCTGTTCTAAGCAAAGAAGGGAAAGCAGAAAGGTGGAAAGAGTATATAGAGGGTCTATACAAGGGCGATGTGCTTGAGGACAATATTATGGAAATGGAAGAGGATGTAGATGAAGATGAAATGGGAGATATGATACTGCGTGAATAGTTTGACAGAGAACTGAAAGACCTGAGTCGAAACAAGGCCCCAGGAGTAGACAACGTTCCATTAGAACTACTGACAGCCTTGAGAGAGCCAGTCCTCACAAAAATCTACCATCTGGTGAGCAAGATGTATGAGACAGGTGAAATACCCTCGGAATTCAAAAAGAGTATAATAATTCCAATCCCAAAGAAAGCAGGTGTTGACAGATGTGAAAATTACCGAACTGTCAGTTTAATAAGTCACGGCTGCAAAATACTAACGCGAATTCTTTACAGACGAATGGAAAAACGAGTAGAAGCTGACCTCGGGGAAGATCAGTTTGGATTCCGAAGAAATATTGGATCACGTTAGGCAATACTGATCCTACGACTTATCTTAGAAGTTAGGTTAATGAAAGGCAAACCATAGTTTCTAGCATTTGTAAACTTAGAGAAAACTTTTGACAATGTTGACTGGAATACTCTCTTTCAAATTCTGAAGGTGGCAGGGGTAAAATACAGGGCGCGAAAGGCTATTTACAATTTGTACAGAAACCAGATGGCAGATATTAGAGTTGAGGGACATGAAAAGGGAGCCAGTGGTTGGGAAGGGAGTGAAACAGGGTTGTAGCCTTTTCCCGATGTTATTAAATTTGTATATTGAGCAAGCAGTGAAGGAAACAAAAGAAAAGTATGCAGTAGGTATTAAAATCCATGGAGAAGAAATAAAAACTTTGAGGTTCGCCGATGACATTGTAATTCTGTCAGAGACAGCAAAGGACTTGGAAGAGCAGTTGAACGGAATGGATTGTGTCTTGAAAGGAGGATATAAGATGAACATCAACAAAAGCAAAATGAGGATAATGGAATGTAGTCGAATTAAGTTGGGTGATGCTGAGGGAATTAGATTAGGAAATGAGACACTTAAAGTAGTAAAGGAGTTTTTCTCTTTGGGGAGCACAAAAATTAATGATGGTCGAAGTAGAGAGGATATAAAATGTAGACTGCCAACGGAAAAAAAGCGTTTCTGAAGAAGAGAAATTTGTTAACATCGAGTATAGATTTAAGTGTCAGGAAGTTGTTTCTGGAAGTATTTGTATGGAGTGTAGCCATGTATGGAAGTGAAACATGGACGATAAATAGTTTGGACAAGAAGAGAATAGAAGTTTTCGAAATGTGGTGCTACAGAAGAATGCTGAAGATTAGATGGGTAGATCACATAGCTAATGAGGTGGTATTGAATAGGATTGGGGAGGAATTTGTGGTACAACTTGACTGGAAGAAGGGATCGGTTGGTAGGACACATTCTGAGGCATCAAGGGATCACCAATTTAGTATTGGAGGGCAGCGTGGAGGGTAAAAATCGTAGAGGGAGACCAAGCGATGAATACACTAAGCAGATTCAGAAGGATGTAGGCTGCAGTAGGTACTTGGAGATGAAGAAGCTTGCACAGGATAGAAGCTTGCATCAAACCAGTCTCGGTACTGTAGGCCACAACAATAACAACAACAATGGGCGACCGAGCCGGACAGCGCAATTGCAGGAGCTCGTGAAATGGGAGCGTACTCGGGGAATGGACTGGCCTGCTTGTTCCCTCGCCTTCAGTATCTTCGGGCACTTGTGGAATGCGTTGGGGAGACGTATTACGTCGTGTCCACATGGACCAACGGCCTTTGGCAACCATGCTGGTGGAGAAATGAAATGCTCTACCACAAGAACTCTTTACCAACCTTGTTGCTATCCGTGGTGATCAAATATTCTGTTAAGAACCACGTCCCCCTCTTTGTAATTTCCAAGTGAACATCATAAATTGCGGTGGATCACGTATTTGTTGTTTCTCTATTACACGAGCGTTTCCGTTCCTCTCATTGCGTATTTCTTTCAGTTACCATATGCACTATGTGAACCATGTTAGTTGGTCCGAGATTACCGCTGAGATCGAGTGACTGGTTTGTCTTCATAGAATGTCTTTGGTGGTATGGATGAGGCTTGCGAGCCCAGCGGTACAGCGCGCTCGCGGAGTGGATGACCAGTGGCTCTGCGCGAACAGTAAGAGTTTGCGAGCGTAACGACCAGCGATTGGACGGTTTTTGGTGAGGCTGCCGGAGGCAGAGAAGCGTGCGTATCTGAAGGAAGGCAAATGCACAGACCTTCACTAGTTCGGTGAAGAAGACGGCACGGCATGGCAGCCATCTTACGTAGAAAGGTGGTATGTTGCTTTTGGAACTTCTGAAACTTTTGCTAGTTGAAAATGAGAACACTGGTTTCGGCTTCACCCGATGAAGTGATCTTGTTCTAGGATCTCGTAGAACTGTGTTTCGAAGCTGACCTTCTTCGAGGGGCAGAAATATGGACCGCGCCGGTAACGAATAAGTTGATTTGGTTTGGTGGAAATAAAGCATGAACTGTAACCTGCTGTATTGGTCAAGAAGGACCTATTGTTCTGGTAGTAACGCCTAAGAAGAGTGATACGGAAAGTACAAAAATATGGCCGGTCCAAAGGGTGGGTACATGTTTGGGTTAGTCTGTACATGGTACGAGTACTTTGATGAAAGGCTGTATTTTCTGTTATTGTAACACCTCACTGTGTACGATTATATGGTACACTGGATTTCTTTTGTTTGAGGACTGTATGTATTAGCACAGTGTGGTAATTACCGGAAATAGTGGAGCGCTCTCAGGTTAATATGTTGGTAACTGTTCTTGGTAAAATGAATTTTATAACTGCATTTCCTTTGGTTAACTATCTGAAAATTATGGCGTGAGAACTTTTCTGATCATTTTCTGCGTGATCTTTGGTTACATTATTTATCAAGAGCTTCAAATACTTTTGTGGAAATTTAATGGCAAGCGTCCTCTGGAATTGTTATTTAATAGATTATTGTGAAAGTACTGTCTTCTGATATTGCCTGAGTTTTTAATTTCAACTTAAGGGATTGAAATCCAAATTTGTTCAACAGAGGTTGTTTTAGAAAATTGTTTTAATATTGTTATTTAATTAATTTTTTTAAATTTTGAGAGTGCTGAAGGGCGAGTTGTTTAGATCCTTAAAAACCACTGAAAAGCAAAGATCGCACATAATATTTTTTACTCAAGACAGCAGGCTACACAGATCTTAGCTGTCATCTCCAGGTCTTCATGTTTCTTTTTTTGTAGTGAAATATTTCATTTTACTCTGACCTCATGCAGAAGACGTCAAACGGATAAAACTCAACACATCACAAAAGTTTATCATCGCTGAAATATTTTAAAAAATGTTCAAATGTGTGTGAAATCTTACGGAACTTAACTGCTAAGGTCATCAGTCCCTAAGCTTGCACACTACTTAACCTAAATTATCCTAAGAACAAACACACACACCCAGGCCTGAGGGATGACTCGAACCTCCGCCGGGACCAGCCGCACAGTCCATGACTGCAGCGCCTGAGACCGCTCGGCTAATCCCGCGCGGCAAATATTTAAAAACACACAACATCTTGACAATAATATATGTCAGTATACATAGGCCCTATTGTTCACAGAAGCTTGTTACTTGACAGAAATACAATACACAATACCACATCTGTTTATGTATCCTGGACACGTTTGATGTGTCAAGCATACGTAAACATATGTGCTATTGTATACCGTAATTGTAGCATCTGTGAACAGTATGTACATGTACATAGCCTTTTGGACAAGATGCTGTGTGTCTTTAAATATTTTAGCAATGACAAACGTTCACAATGTGCTGCGTTTTATCCACTTGACATCTTGTGCATGACGACACCGTAAAATAAGAATGTCTTTGAAACCGGTTGTCTTGAATAAGAAATATTTTGTGCGATCTTGGCTCTTGAATGGCTTTTAAGAACTGTTGTTTAAATTTTTATGGGGTATCGTCTTTGCGTAAGCTCTTGCAAGTGAATGTTAGAAAACAAAACCAAAGGATTTCAGTGTAAGACGAAACTGAAACACTCGCCGATTGACAAAACAAATGAAATGGTAGGGCACAGTGTTGACTGTTCAACCAATGTAGAAAAGAAAGGTTATTGGGCTACTGAAAATTAATAATCTTTTGTAATAAGGAGTCTTCAACTTTCACTGTACCACCACTCTGCTCCACTTCCCCACTAAATCCGTCTCTCTGCCGTTCACTATACTGGAGCAGTTCTTTCTACGTTTGGTACAAGTTTCGTCGAGTTATTTTACTTGGCACTGACACATCAAGCGAAAGTTCCTCTAGTCCTTAAGTTTGGCACAACGGCATGTTTAGGGACTTACCTTCATGACGATGGTGTTGTTGATATCTGGCAGGGCGTAGATGAGCCAGAGGCCGTTGTCGTCCACGGAGAAGTCGATGTAGTTGTGGTCGGTGGAGTAGAGGTAGTTGGAGCCGTTGATGGCGACCAGCGGCACGTCCAGCGGCGTGTAGTGGCCCGTGGACAGCTCGTAGCGCAGCACGCGCCGCTGGTCGCGCTCGTGGTAGAAGAACGACCCGTTGTACACCACGTGCGCGTTGCCCTGCGGGTCACCGCAGCACAGGGTTAAACGACGGGGAAACTGCTGTACCGGCGAAAGCAGGTGGGATTACGTTAACAGACCAATACGGCTATATGTTGTGCAACCAAGGTACATTTCTGCGTACCATAAATTGATGCCATCAGTTAAGATTTTCTCCCAGTCCACTCACGAAGTAGTTCATACCAGTTTAATGCAATTAAGGGGGTTGGACAATAATATGGAAACATCGTTAATATAATGCATTACCGTACATAATGTTGTTGTCTTCAGTTCTGAGACTGGTATGATGCAGCTCTCCATGCTACTCTATCCTGTGCAAGCCTCTTCATCTCCCAGTACTTAGTGAATCTGCTTAGTGTATTCGTCTCCTGGCCTCTCACTACGATTTTTAGCCTCCACGCTGCCCTCCAATACTAAATTGGTGATCCCTTGATGCCTCAAAACATGTCCTACCAACCGATCCCTTCTTCCAGTCAAGTTGTACCACAAATTCTTCCCCAATCCTATTCAATACCTCCTCATTAGTTATGTGATCTACCCATCTAACCTTCAGCATTCTTCTGTAGCACCACATTTCGAAAACTTCTATTCTCTTCTTGTCCAAACTATTTATCGCCCACGTTTCACTTCCATACATGGTTACATTCCATACAAATACTTTCAGAAACGACTTCCTGACACTTAAATCTATAATCGATGTTAACAAATGTCTCTTCTTCAGAAACGCTTTCCTTGCCATTGCGAATCTACATTTTATATCCTCTCTACTTCTACCATCATCAGTTATTTGACTCCCCAAATAGGAAAACTCCTTTACTACTTTAAGTGTCTCATTTCCTAATTTAATTCCCTCAGCATCACCCGACTTAATTCGACTACATTGCATTATCCTCGTTTTGCTTTTGTTGATGTTCATCTTATATCCTCCTTTCAAGACACTGTCCATTCCGTTCAACTGCTCTTCCAAGTCCTTTGCTGACAGAATTACAATGTCATCGGCGAACCTCAACGTTTTAATTTCTTCTCCATGGACTTTAATACCTACTTCGAATTTTTCTTTTGTTTCCTTTACTGCTTGCTCAATATACAGATTGAATAACATTGGGGAGAGGCTATAACCCTATCTCACTCCCTTCCCAACCGCTGCTTCCTTTTCATGCCCCTCGACTCTTATAACTGCCACCTGGTTTCTGTAAAATTTGTAAATAGCCTTTGCTCCCTGTATTTTACCCCTGCCACCTTCAGAATTTGAAAGAGAGTATTCCAGTCAACATTGTCAAAAGATTTCTCTAAGTCTACAAATGCTAGAAATGTAGGTTTGCCTTTCCTTAATCTTTCTTCTAAGGTAAGTCGTAGGGTCAGTATTGCCTCACGTGTTCCAACATTTCTACGGAATCCAAACTGATCTTCCCCGAGGTCGGCTTCTACCAGTTTTTCCATTCGTCTGTAAAGAATTCGCGATAGTATTTTGCAGCTGTGACTTATTAAACTGATAGTTCGGTAATTTTCACATCTGTCAACACCTGCTTTCTTTGGGATTGGAATTATTATACTCTTTTTGAATTCCGAGGGTATTTCACCTGTCTCATACATCTTGCTCACCAGATGGTAGATTTTTGTGAGGACTGGCTCTCCCAAGGCCGTCAGTAGTTCCAATGGAACGTTGTCTACTCCCAGAGCCTTGTTTCGACTCAGGTCTTTCAGTGCTCTGACAAACTCTTCACGCAGTATCGTATCTCCCATTTCATCTTCATCTACATCCTCTTCCATTTCCATAATATTGTCCTCAAGTACATCGCCCTTGTATAGACCCTCTATATACTCCTTCCACCTTTCTGCTTTCCCTTCTTTGCTTAGAACTGGGTTTCCATCAACGCTCTTGATATTCATACAAGTGGCTCTGTTTTCTCTAAAGGTCTCTTTAATTTTCCTGTAGGTAATACGGTGTAGGAAACTCACTAGCATTCAAAACAACTTCCAAAGGATAAACAAAGGTCCTGTTTGGTTTTCAAAGAAATGTTATACCGTTATTCCTGAAAACAGTGGAAAGCTAAGGTAAGTATGATGGAGGTGGATAGTGGTCACGCCCCCGTCTTTTCAAAGCACACCACAAAGGCTCAAAATATTGACAAGGTGTAAGGGATCCGTCATCCTACGAACATAGATGCTAGTATCCGACACCAAAGTCGATAGCAGACATGAGTCGATTGTCGAGAGCTGCAGGAGGCAGTGAACCTAAATAGTGTCGAGTGCGTAGTAGTGTTACTGCAGAGATGGCCGTGAATGGTGGTCGAGTGAGTAGTAAACGGTAAATTCACCGGAGTATGACTAATGAGCGTGGCCCCCTGATCGTCGAGGGATGGACCCTCATCGCAAGCGATTCGCGAGTGATATGAAACCTAAAGTGAAGAGTGCCGAATTACGTGTTTCGCGTCAACCGCGTCGGCCAGCAACAACCATGGATTGCAGTGAGGATTGTTGTGAATGTTAACCAACATCATTGCGTGTGACGAAGTACTTAAAAGCCACAATCAATAAAAGATATAACCCTAATTAAGCATGTAAGGCGAAGGTAGCATCTGCCTCAGAATTTGTGTTGTATTATAGAAAATACATATCAGTTTGTGCATCGCAACCTTTATGGTCTTTTATGATAGCATTCGGTTGAAATACCCCCGAAACCACAGCAGGAAAACCGATAGCCTTCATCCATTAAGCACACGGTCACATAATAATTAATTGTTTTGGCGGCTTTGGTAATCACACAAAACCCAATAAAGGAATTTAAACGGAGGTATTTCGAAGGGGAGCCTCCATACTGTAAATCACGGATTTTGATGCGCTTCAAATATGTTGTAGAGGCACTTACTTTGAGTACCTGGCTATACGGATTTTTAGCGACGGGCCTTTTTAGAGAATCGATTTTGAAGTTCATTGCGCGCTCTGTATACCCGTAAGATTACTTATATTCCGAGCAAGTCAGCGTAGCGCAATGGTAAAGGCTCACGGCTACCACGCTGGAGGTACCGTGTTCGAACCCTGCTGCCATATGTTTTTTACGTATGCAAGAACTGTCCGGAAAATTTGGTCCTAACGTTCAAAAACGAGTAGACGAATTAACTGGGAAATACAGAAATCCGGGAAGTTTACGAAACTGGTGTACGAAGAATTTTTGGGTTCTGTAAATCTTCCGTATGTGGGACAGAAATTTTTTTTTGCATTATCGATTCGTGGGGAGGGCAAACCGATTTAACTTTATACGATCATCTATTCACTGATGAAAGGAAAGCGAGTACCTGCACCCTAAAAGTGGTCCCACCAAAGTGCATTCCTTATTGCCAGCCCTGCGATGTTTATTTTTACCGAAAGGTGAAAATCTTCACGAAAATTATTCAGAATGCTCCCGACTTGATGAAAGACAGTAGTGTGATCGTTTCTAAGGAAGATTCGATAAAATTAGATTCGCTAATCCTACATCAATTCAGCACACCTAATTTTGAAATAATGATTAGATACGAATTGTTCGCATCGAAATTAGCGGATGAAAGAGAAATCTTTTTGAATGCAAAAGAATTGTGTTTCCCGGTATCGCTCATGAAGAAACCGTGCGCCTGCAAGACGGTTGCTTTCATAAAATGCTCGTGATGCTGCGAAAATTTGTGCTTCGGTTGTTCCTATGATAAGTGTCACCCACAATATTGCTCTGGCACATCCAGCAATGTGGACGATGAAAAATACGATGTTGTAATACTGAATGACAGAAAAAATTAATAACTGAATATATCTTTATAATTTCGAACACCATACACTGTTTTTTGATATTCCTTGATTTAAAATTGAAAAATTCGGGTGATTTTGAAAAAAAAAGTACAGGAGCAGGATTCGAACACGGTACCTCCACCGCGGTAGCAGTGAGCCTTTACCGCTACGCTACGCAGACTTGCTCGGAATATATGTAATGTTACGGATAAACAAAGCGCGCAGTGAACTTCAAAATCGATTTCCTTAAAAACCAAGGCCCGTCACTGAAAAACCGGATAGCCAGGTACTCAGGGTAAGTGCCTCTACAACAGACTTGCAGCGCATCAAAATCCGTGATTTACGGTATGGAGAGTCCCCTTGTGAGATCTGCTGAGTGTGGTGGCCAGCGAAGATGCGACAGACAGTTCATCGTCGTCCTTACAAAGCGAGTCCTTTACGGTGCGAGATGTGTGAACAATTGACTGTCGTCTCTGATCCCAGCATCATTATTGCGGAACAAACATTGTAAAATGGACTGGATCAGCCAAAGTGACCACGCAATCCTTGGCAGCAACGAGGCTTTGCAGGGTAAGTATAGATCCCCTGGAATATCGCAATATTCCTGCTCAAATCATCACCGAATGCCGCAATGTTTCGATACAGATGCGTTAAACTCAGCCAGGTTGAAAACAATGTAACAAGAGTCATGTGACCATTCTTCCATTGCTCCACAGTCCAGCTTTTTACGCTTCAGCATCATGTTTCCCTGTTACTGGCTTTTGAATCACTGACAGGTAGTTTTGGAACTCCAGCTCCCATTACAATTGACTGCTCACGGAGCTCCCTTCGTGTTGTTTTGGTGCTGGCCCTCGTTTGAGATCGCAAGAGCGACACTTAGTTCTGCAGTCAGTTTTGCAGCTGTGGTCCTCTTCTCTTCAGTAACCATCTGTCACGATCACATAACACATAGTTTCGTGCACGTTGTGACTTAGCTGGTGATCTTTTCCTGCTTTCCCTGCACGGTATAAATATTCGATAAGGTGCCTGCTGAAACACCAAACACTTCGGCTCCCTGGGTTACAAGTACCAACAATTTATCAAGTTAGAATTCTCTTAGATACGATAAAATGCTTTCACTACAACACAGGACACTGTTCAGGCCCCGAGTTGCGCTTGCAGCGTATTTAGGACATAGAGTAGAAACTCGATTAACCATCACTCTTTAATCCTTCAGTTTCTGTTAATCGTCACTGCTGTAACAGCATAATAATATTGTAATAGCAGAATGCTCTAAGGTGCAGTGACGCGTTCGCTTTGTTTATTTACTCTATTTTAGTGGGAAGTGAATGTACCCTCCCGCCGTAGAATGGTATATAAAATATGACCTTCAGTTGACGTGCTAACACGTCTCCCCCTATTCTTGTCTTTGTCTCACTTGTGAGTCAACAATCACCACTGGATCGGTTTCCAGTTGTGGCGAGAAGACTGTAATTGTCGCAGTGTATATAGCGGGCTGTGCCGTGTTACGTGTTTTCCACTTGAATAAGCTTTATTGACTAATATTTCACACTACCGTATTTAGTGCAGGTGTGTGTGATACAGTGACTTGATAAAATGTCTGAAAAACGCAAACGTGTTGTTTTAGGACTTAATCAAAAACTTGAAATTATAAAACGCTTAAGAAAGGGCGAAACTGCGACAAGTGTAGCGCTGATTTATGGTATTGGAAGAACAACAGTTAACGATATAAAACGTGATGCTGATAAAATAGAACAACATGTGTCACCAATGCAGAGCATGGATGGAGGTGTGCGAACAAGAAAGACAATGAAACCTGCAAAATATGTTGAATTGGACACTGCAGTGTGCCGATGGTTTATACAAGCAAGAAGTCAGGGGATTCCACTTTCAGGGCCTATAATAATGGCCAAGGATGTTGAAATGAACAACAAACTTGATGGCGACTCGTCTTTTAAAGCAAGTATCGGATGGCTCGACAAGTTTAAATTTCGTCATGGCATTCGCCAACTTGATATCAGTGGAGAAAAACTCAGCGCGGATAGCTCTGTAATTGCTGAGTTTCGGAAACAATTTAAAGAAAAAATGGCTGAATTGAATCTTGTTAGGGAGCAAGTTTACAATTGTGATGAAACTAGGATTCATTGGTAGGCTTTACCACAAAAGACATTAGCATCACTCTCTGAAAAAGCTGCTCCAGGTTTCAAAGTATAAAAAGATCGCATCACTGCTATGGTTTGCGCAAATGCGACCGGCAATCATAGGCTACCTCTGCTTGTGATTGGAAAATCAAGAAAACCTCGTGCATTCACGAATTTGAATTTCAATGCTCTCCCTGAACAATACTACGCCCAGAAGAGTGCTTGGATGGATCAATCAATTTTTTCTGACTGGTTTCACAAACAATTTGTACCTCAAGTTAGAGCACATTTGGCTGAAAAAAAGTTGCCACAGAAAGCGCTATTGCTATTAGACAATGGCCCAAAGCACCCTACTTTTGAAATGAAAAGTGATGACGGAAACATAGCATGCCTCTTCCTTACAGCAAACACAACTTCACTTATACAGCCCATGGATCAGGGAATCATCGAAAACATGAAACATCGTTATAGAAAAATATTTATCGAAAATTTGCTCTCATCTGATGAATCAACATCTGTAAAACAGTTTTGGAGGTCTTACAGTATCAAACATGCCATTTTCAGTGTCGCCAGTGCATGGAGTGATTTGTCAGTGTCAAATTTCAAGAACGGCTGGAATAAACTTTAGCCTCAACCTAGAGGTGACGAATCGGAGGAACCTGAGTGTGTGACAGTTGACGAGATGGTCAATTTGTGCAATAATTTACAAATCAGCACAAATTTGACGTCAGAAGAAGTATCAGAGTGGTTAGAGTGTGACAAAGTGGACGGGGGTTTTCAAATTTTGAGTGATGACGAAATTGCTGCCAGCGTAAGTGCCACCAAAGAAGAAGAAGAAGAATGGGGTGATGAAGACGAGTGTTCAAACCATGAAGAAAAACAAACTATTAGCCATTCAGAGGCCGAAACAATGCTGTCCAAGTGTATAGAATGGTTTGAAAGTCAAGAAGAGGCTGAGGCAACGCAGGCACTACTGTTCCGAAAAATACGAAATATTGCCGCGGTGAAAGCTCGAACATCAAAAAGGCAGAAGAAATTGAATGTCTATTTCCAAGCTAGATAAACTATTTCACCTGTAAGTTTATAGTACAGTACAGTACTGTACATTACGTATTTTGCAACTTTTGTAGCTACTGTACGGATGTTTTTATCACGTACTCTAATAAATAGTTTTATTTGCTATTA
This sequence comes from Schistocerca serialis cubense, assembly GCF_023864345.2. Lineage (NCBI taxonomy): Eukaryota > Metazoa > Arthropoda > Insecta > Orthoptera > Acrididae > Schistocerca > Schistocerca serialis. The sequence goes on from NC_064643.1 coordinate 599,180,217, forward strand.
CAATCGTGTTTAATTTGTTTTCGCTCCGAAATATTATTATACTACTGTGAGAGTGATATGTGTCTATACATAAAATAATTGATTGAAGTTATGTTTTGGAGTAATGCAGTGTTTCTGCTATCCGTCTATTCGCTCAACCGTCACGACCACGGTCCCGAAGATGACGGTTAATCGAGTTTCCACTGTAAATGCAACAGTGAAACTTGTAGCTATGCTGGGATCTGCATTTAAGTTCAAGCATGCATCTCTCACGGTTTTCCCACATTTTTGTCCAAGCCTTGTATGTAAAGCAAGGAAACTCACTTTTTATACGTCTTGTGCTGAGAAACTTATTGTGACCGTGAGTCGCAGCGCCTGCAAGCTAGACTTCCCTCAAACAAGGCCAGCTGTACAGCAAGGCCTCAACCCAGGCGAAAAGAATCCACCTACAACTTGCAGCGTCTTGTTGTAGAGGTCGTTATTAGGTCGGAACAATATTTCACGTGGCGCATCACGTGGAAAAAAATAGTTCGGAGCTTAGTATTAATGCGCATCAGTAAATAAGTCGCGCTTTGGGGCTTAACTTAGGTAGGGTCGGCTGATCACAATGCATCGTGGCGTGCCCTCCCACCCGCCCCGTTTACGACCACCCTGGTCATGGAGGAGAGACATCTGACGACGACGACTTAGGCTACGAATACGGCACCTTCTGGTACGACGCAGTCGGAAAACATCACAGAGCCTGGCACCAGGCTCCTGCTGGTCAGCTCGCGTCCTCCTAGATCGAGATCCAGATCGGGAACCAGGCAAAATGCCGTGGGCAGGACTGTCGGTTTAGAACCTTACAACCCACCCGGCGTCAACATTTATCCTCTGCCGACCACGGACGACCTGCAAATCACCGAAGAAGACAGCAGGGGCTGCGACCAATAAGCGTGGGACTTTGCCGTCAGGCGTGGACTGGTAACGCCTGAAGTTGACTACGACTCGTCAGGTGAGGATTGCAGGCGCGGCCCGCTCCCAGGGTTGGAAACCGACTGTGCACAGCCATCAAGCGATGAAGGCAATGGGCAACCATTCCAAGAGGTTCGCTACAAGTGGACGGGAAAAAATCGGAAAAACTCACCAGAACTTAAACATTCCTACAAGCACCAGCACCTGATTCCTACATCAAACCAATTTGACCCATTTCCAGTAGATGGTGACCAGATGGGAGTGACAACGCAACCGGCTGCAGAGGAAAGCCCTCTGTGAGCAACCACAGCCGCCGAAAGTGCCAGCAGCGAAGGCGCCACCAACCACGACTAACTGTACAGGCAAATATCGTTACTTGAACGTGGGGGTCAAGAAAGAGATAAGAGACTCGATAAAGGCCATATATAAGGGGGAAACTATTAAATGCCATTTTGAAGCTATGGAGAATCAACCCAAAGCGCTCAACTTCATACAGCAGAGAAAATCCCGTTTTTCACTCACTAACCGCGCATGGGAAAATCTCTAAAAGTAGTGATCAAATATCCACCGACGGAGATTACAGCCAAAGAAAGGAAACGGAGCTGCATGTCCACCAATTCAAGTCCAGAGATGAGAAAACCACACAGTTGGTGATCAGCCCATCTCAATGCCTGCAGGACCAACAAGTGGATATACGACGTTCGCCATACAATGGATACTTGAATCAAGGTGAAACATACCGAGCTCGGGACGGTCCTCCACGATGCAAGCGCTGCCTCAAATTTTTTTACATAGTTAATTATTGTGCGCCGCATGCCAGGTGCGTTCGGTGCTGGGACAACCATCAACCACATCCTGTATCCGGCCACGCTTTCAAAAGCCGTAGTGCCCAAACTGCGGTGTCGATCATCCGCCTACCTACAGAGGCTGTCCTACGTGTCAACAAGCCCTTTATGCGTATATGGCTCATGGAAAGGCTATCCCAGCAAAGGGGCAGCAAGCCAGCAAAAATCCAACACTACTCACAATTGTCGAAAACAAGACATTTCCATCATTGTCACAACGACAGCATCCTGCTTGGACATCATCCACCTCCAGCCGCGTCCCGCGGGGCCGTCAAACAACTGCAACTCAGTCTAGCATCCAAATCCTCATAGATGGTACCGACGTCTCCCGACTTTTCACTTCATTGTTTCTCTGCAACAATGGGAAATCTTCACCACCATCAAGAATACTCTACAAAACTTCAACTACACAACAAACAACCTTATGTAACTCTTGGTCCTCTTCGAGGGAGCAATGTCTCTGTTTGCTGCCAGTCATGGTATGTGAAGTCGTCTGGTCCAGAGACCTTTTACACGCGTTTCCAATCTTAATGGAATTTTTTGTCAAAAATTGGAACTGGAAGAATTTATACAAGACATTCTGCTGTTAACTGAAACACATCTCCGTCTGACTCAGACGTTTAAACGAAAAGTCCTGGCAGGTTACAGGACAGACAGGGCAAATGGCCATGTGGACACGATGGCCATGTTTATCAAAAACTCAGTGGCTCATGCGCCGGCCTCTGTGGCTCTTCAGTTCGAAACCGCGCACCTGCTACGGTCGCAGTTTCGAATCCTGCCTCGGGCATGAATGTGTGTGATGTCCTTAGGTTAGTTAGGTTTAAGTAGTTCTGAGTCTAGGAGACTAATGATATCAGCTATTAGGTCCCATAGCACTTAGAGCCATCAATGGATCATTCACACTCTTGAGGTCACTGAAATTACGATATCCACGGTCTACGAGATTATTATCTTCTTCATTGCTTACCTAAGTCCTCAGAGGCCCTTCGAGGAGAGCGACTCACAGCTCATTTTCAGTCAGTCCCCCAAGGTGTCCTTAGGTGGCGACTTGAACGCCGGAAACATCACCTGGCATTCTCGACGTACAAATCCACGTGGGATACGTCTTTACAACATGGAGGAGCTCCTGGAGATTACAACCTTTGGACCAGAAAACCCGGTGCACAATCCAGAAAATCCACCCCATAGCCCAGATGATCTGAATATCGTAATGCTCAAGATCTAGTCACATCTTCAATTACGTACATTCAGCTACCTTACATCTGACCATCATCCCGTACTTGGTGTGCTGTCTGAGGGCCTGGACTGCTTGCCAACGCCACTGTCTGTTACCACCTAATTGGGATCAGTTTGCGCGGTGGCTCAACGATCTCTCGAAGAAGTATATCTTTTTGTCACTGAATAAATGTGTTACTTTTGAAAGCATTATGGTAACAGCAGTGATCAATGTCTTGTAAATAATTACTATTAAAAACCGTCTTGATCACGATTTATGACCGGTTTCGACCACTACTGTGGTCATCTTCAGACCTATAAGTTGTATACAAAGCTCTAATTAGAGGGCTACATACATTAAACAAAATACATAAAGTTATAAAGCTATAAAACGTTGAATTACCATTGAGTAGGAACCTCTTTCTGTTGGAGAATCACTACTGGAGAAACCAGTGCACGTCTTACTATATATAATGGAGGCTCCACCCACTTCTGACTGCATGATGTCATTATTAATCAATGAGTAATAAGTCGAATTACAATTTAAAATTTCTTAGTTAAAGGAACATTGTCAAGAATTAGAAATAAATACACACTAAACTTAGCTTGTTAAACAGCTATTGTCAGTTAAGAAGCGTTAAAATATTTAAATATGTAGGAAAATGAACTTCGGTTTGGCAGTACATGGGTTGCCCTCTCAAGGCCTATCAGCGAACCATTTGGAACCACTGGTTGCTATGGTGAAGTTAGACGCCGTTGCAAAGATGAAGCAGCAGGCTTTTTTCACTGAAGTTGTTGTAAAGTCGATAGTCGAACTAGTGGTTGCCATGGTGAGGACAAACGCCAGTGCAAAGATGTGGCAGCAGGCTTCTTTCCAACGAAGTTGTTGCGAAGTAGAATGGCAAAGACTGTGGCGTCAGACGATGTATTATTGAGCAGCAATTTGTCTTTATTGAAACGAAAAGAGTAAGCTACAATAATCTGTAGCTGACATGTATACAACATGCTGCCCAAATACGATACGAAGTAGTTGTCCGTATATATGAAATATTATCTATGAAGTTGATATGTAGATTACATGAGCCTTTTTTTTCATTTAAGGCATTGCTATTTCTCAAGTTATATGTCAGTCATATAAGCAAATAAAAATGAAAGAATTTAAAATTATAAAATTATGAGCCAGTGTCAAAAATAAAACGATGTGAATTAGCAATATTCAGTCTAAAAGCATAAAAGCAAAAATTCTAAAACAGATAGTCAATCATAAAATAATGTTTGGTAAAAACAAGTGAAAAAATTTCAATTTCTTCTAAGGTATTTAGCTAAATATTTTCACTTCACAAAAGTAATCCATTATCTGTTTTAAACGAACAACTTCAGTTCAAAGACAAACATTTCTTTGAGCTTATCGATGATCTGCTTTAGAATGTTTACTCTTCTGTCCTTTGTTTTAAAAGGTTAAAAAAAAGAAATTATATATATTTAACTATAAAGACTTTTAGCAAATATTTTATCTTTACATTGTAATGGGAGACAAAAAAGAAGAAACTTTAAAACGTGTAGAACACGATATGAAGCAGGTGGAACAAAGATTAATGGATGAAATAGTTAGCAAACAAAGTACGGTAATATCATCGCCTGGGGGCGGTAAGCGGAGCTATAAACGCCCGTCTGCCGGTGAGAGAGATCAGTGCAGTGGTGCGGACAGCTACCCAAGCGGCGCGAGCGCACGCCGACGCGCGGCGCGAACAACGGGCAAAACTTTCATAAGAGAGATATGTCATCACCGCATGTAAATGCTGTTCTGTCCTGCTGGACAGCGTTGTTAATGGACAAGAGTTTTTATAAGACACCGACAGTTTCCTGTATTTTCGTGTGAAACAAAGCGAACGCGTCCGGTGGCGTACGTCCGAGCCTTTAGGAATGTACTACCTAGGACTTGGACAGAAGTTCAGTAGATCAAATATGTGGTAAGACACACAGAAGGCGGCGCCCTTTTGTGGGCCACAGAGATGTTGGAACTCTGCAAGACATATGACCAACTTGAGAATGCATTATTAGATAAATACTGGTCAACAGCTATCCAGGAGAGATTAAGACAAGAGGTATTTAACCCATTATCATATCATCTAAAATTCGGAGGGCTAAGAAACTATTTTGAAACATATCTGAACAAGACCTGTTACTGCAATTATCCGATATATCATATCGGTGTACTGAAAATCTTAAAGAACAAGTTGCCTGCAAATGTTAGGGAAAATTTAGTATCGATTCCCGAATATGACCTCGAGTATTTTCTCTGAGTGCTCGGCTGAATAGATCTAATTCATGAGGACGAGAAAGGCATGCCTAGTTATCATAACGGTAATGAACACAACCCAAATGGGAGGAACGAGTACGGTAACGGTAATGGCTTTGGAATCTATAATGGTCACGTGCGTTTGAATGAGTGGCATTCTTATGAACCACGGCGCCACAACGGAAATCCGTACAATCTGTTTACCTATCAGCCACAGGGTGACCGAAGGTACGAACATAAATTTCAGCCCCATCGGTACGCCAATGGCCCAGATAGGAGAAATTCGAGAGTAAACTTTGATATTAGGCGACAAGGAAATGCAATTTGCCAGGGTCGGAAGGTGGAACTCAGAGATCAAAGAGAGAACCGCCAACCGTACAGTTAAACCGAAACAACCGGGATACGAACTGGAGAAAACGCGAACATACGTGAACATAGTAGAAGTGACTGCAGAAAATGAAATAATACCTTTACCGCCCCCTGGAAATAAAAATAATCGGGCATGACTACACGAAGAAGGTAATGAACTGCCAGTGTGTCACAGTAATAATATTTGCGACATAAACACTAACAGGAACAGAAATAAAAACGAGGAAGTAGACACTGAAACAAGCTTACACATACAGCTTATCTGTAATTTAGTTTTAAGGTGTGATAAGGAAGCAGAAATGAAAGAAGATTTGTTCACTGAAGAAAAAGAAACAACACGAAAGGTAAGTTAAATCACTCAGGCAACAACAAAGGTAAAGGTGGGAAACATAGTTATACCAGTTGTTTTGGGTACTGGCGCATCAACAAGCCTGATGTCAACCAGCTTGTTTAAAGAGTTAGCGCGGAAAGTAAATGTACCTACGCCACCCGCAGAGAACTGAAAGATCGTAACGGCGATGGGAATCTAAAGTTATAAAATTACGGGCTAGCATACCCTTTAGCATATGAGATGTAATTTTGTAGTGTACATTCTTATTGGTAGACAAACTTATATTGAACTGTTTATTATTATTTTACTATATACTTGGTATGAAAGTGTTCTGAAGCTGGGAGGTTCGTCGCCCTTTGACGAATAAACCAAATGGCGCTCGGTTCCCCTCCAGTTAGGGAGTACAATATTTATATTTACGGCATCCTCTCCCTCTTCTTCTATCCTGTTTAGACAGTAAGGAATGTTGAGTTTTTTTCTACTATCTAACATGCAAACAATGACATGCAACACAGTGAATAAAAATTGTCCATGTATTTTGATATTGTCCATTCTTAAGACTTAAATATCGGTAGAAGCAAAGGAAACCTTTTGATATTTAAGAAAACATGAAATAGACAACACGAACGAAGACAATTATACATAATTCTGAAGGAGTTAAAGCCATTAGATGACGTAGTTGTCCTACATCAAACGAAAAAACTTGAATAAGAGTGATGGAAAAGGAAGGGATTCACAGCGTGCGAGATTTAAGCGAGAGCGACGAGCGGTGAAAAGTACTGAGACGCGCAGCCGCGCTTAAAGCTGAGCGCACAGTAACAACGATGTGAGTAGCGGCTAACAGCTGATCGTAGGGGTTGAGTGCGCAAAATACAAAGTTCAGTCCAGGGTCACCTTTAGGGGCCGGCTGCAGCCGAGATGCGCAAAGACACACTGTGCACCACCACGGAAACCATTTTAGAATTGAAGCAAATCGGCATGGACAGCGCGCAGCCAACTGGGCGAAAGAGAAGCGATACGAAATGGAGTACTATCAGTTGATTACTATAACGTAAATCAGCTACACAAACAAAATGAATAGAGACATTTATTCCCAAATCGGAGACTATACTGTAAAGGACACTAATTCTAAGAGCATATCATTGGGTGAAGCATACGTAGTTTTAAGAAAAGGAGCGCATTGACGTAAGTAAACTATAAGGAGCGTAAAATACGCTCAATTTGTGAAATTAACATCGGCTATTGTATGTACATAGAAATAAGCACACGGATTAAAAGTAGAGGGGAATACATACAGGAAATGACTTATCTGACTATATGCAACAGGATTAAGTCAAGTTTAAAAGAAAACACGTACACTTAAAAGAAAGTGATTACCACAGAACTTAAGAACTAAGCGACTTACATACAGCAAACAAGAAAGCGACAATGAGAAACGCAGAATGAAATATGAACATAGAAAAATGCGTATGACTAGGACGTAAAGTATAAAATAACATATTGTACAATATTTAGCGAGAGGACCAGTTGTGCACTTATAGAACTAAACTTCTTTACAGACAACATTACAAGAAGTGAGCTTAATGTACTAGGAGAATACATACCCACAAATTTGCTATTACAGAACTCACTTATGTTAGTGGCTATTAATTACATAATGCCTTATAGGAAAAGCATAAGTAGCAAAATAAAACTGTGAACATGAATTGTACAACACACGGGAGATAAGCAAACTAAATATGTAAACAAACCAATACCCACACTGCATAATTACATGAACTTTAACAAAATAATTGTGGTAAGTACTGCGTGTTTAAAAATCGATATGGAGAAATAAATGAAATTTCACTGCTGGGTAATACTAGGAAGTAGAGAGAGTGTGAAAGATTTTAGATTCAACTGGAGGTATTAATTAGTTAATCTACGTTTGTGGTGACATATCATACGTGGAGTGCAACTAGGAAGAAATTGAAAGTGTGTTAGAGTAATATGAGTTTATTTATATTTGTGGGAAGGCATAAATAGGGTGGTGGTGCCAGTGTGAGAACCCCACAGGTAATATATGGATATAAATCGAGATTTATGTGGAAGTTTTTAATGAATAATTATATGGGTATACGGCGATGAATATGAAGATGAGTATTACAGGCGTACCTAGGCAAGTGCCACGAAATCGACGTAAGAAAGATTATATTATTTAGTTTTGAGCCTTAAAATTAATGACTGTATAACTGTGGCAAGCGAAGTATGGTGATACATTTACGGTAAGTAATTGTGAAAACGAACGTCTTCGAGAAGCAGTGAAGAGTAAAGAAGAGACAGTGAAGTCAGTAGTAACAAAGGTACACTGTACATTTAACGTACGCCACAGTACAGTAATTTGCTAGACATACTTCAGAATGAAAAACAACTTAGTACGAAAACTACTTTCTTAGCGACTAACAGCGTGAGCAACTGTAAGATGAATATAAATGAAAATATGACACACAATTCGTACGGGGGATGAACACAAACTGCAGTAAACAATATTTTCTACGCTGAGTTCTTGACACACGCAGAAGCGAAGGCAGTACATTTAGCATAAGCACCTTCTCCTTTAGCGGGAATGAATTATGAGTGGAATCACACCTGACAAAAATACAATACGATTACCGGTCACACGTTACGAAGGTAGATATTTGTATGTCGTCGGATCAATAAGGCAGAAATACGGCTTGAAATACGTGTACATGAATGTGAAATATTATGACGATTGAAAAGTAGTGATGAAGTCAGAATTGTCAAGGGCTAAGACATTTCCCATACTCGCTCTTAAAAGAGCACTTGTAAATATTGTACGTAGGATCATGATTTATCAAATGCCAACGATAGAATAAGTACACTAACGACACACTACAAGTAGCAATCGTAGAAGCAGTTTGATTTCTGAAGCAGACCCTAGCAAATCCACTTTTTCCATGTAGTGACTAGTGCTCGAGCGTATTTTCTATGTGTAGCTGTGAAGGTGAAAATGTGCAGGAGATCGGTCCTCCAAGACAACAAAGAAAAAAATGGAAATATTCAGAATAAATGCAAGATTCGTTCTAATTTACATATTAGAGTGTAAGATGGTGTCTATAATGAAGTCCACGTATAAAATATGAACGTCCCTTCTTTACTCTTCACTGCTTCTTGAAGATGTTCGTTTTCTCAATTACTTGCCGTACATGCACCATACTTCGCTATCCACAGTCATACAATCATTCATTCTAAGACTTAAAACTATATAATCTATCCTTTCTAACGTCGATTTCGTTGTCCTTTCCTAGGTACCCCTGTAATATTCATCTTCATATTTATCACCGTATATCCATGTAATTTATTCATTAAAAATCTTCCATACAAATCTCCATTTATACCCATATATTATCTGTGTGGTCCTCACACTGGCACCACCGCCATATTTCTTTTTTTACCACAAAAATAAATAAACTCATATTACTCTAACACACTTTCAATTTCTTCCTAGTTTCACTCCATGTATGATGTGTCACGACAAAAGTAGATTAACTAATTAATACCTCGAGTTGAATCTAAAATCTTTCACAATCTCTCTACTTCCTAATATTACCCAGCAGTGAAGTTTCATTTATTTCTCCATATTGCTTTTCAGACATACAGTAATTACCTCAATTATTTTGTTAAAGTTCATGTAATTATGTTGGGTGGGTATTGGCTTGTTTTCATATTTAGTTACCTTATCTCCCGTATGTTGTACGATTCATGTTCGCAAAGTTATTTTGGTGCTTATGCTTTTCCTATAAGGCACTGTGTAATTAACAGCAACTAAAATAAGTGAGTTCTGTAATAGTGATTTTTTTGGGTATGTAATCTCGCTGTACATTGAGCTCACTACTTCTAATGTTGTTTCTAAAGAAGTGTAGTTCTATAAGTGCACAATGACCGCGCCCCAGCCTTTTACTGGCCGAGCTACCAACTCCAAACACTCAAGGAATACCTTGAGCACTTCCTATGTAGCAGAGCTGAATATCGAAATTAGTCGGCATGTGATCGGAAAATAAAGGCAAAGAGCTCTCCCGCAATTGGTGAAAAAAATACATGATCCAAATGAAGGTGGCTGAATGAAAAGATGCATTTCAACTTTAATTACTACGGAAAGGGAGAGAATATGAGCCTTCGAAACGTTGTGTTACAGAATAATAGTGCAGATCACTGGTAGACGAGTATATTGAGAAACTAATTAATGAATTACTATGTCGAATTGGGAAAGAAAACACTCTACGGCACAAATTGGCTAAGAATAGGGATTGGTTGATAGGAGCCTTCGTGAGGCACAATTTTAAGCGTAGGATATGTGGAAAGTGAAACTTGTAGATGGAGACCCATGCTTGGCTACAAGAAAGGACGTTGAAGTCAATGTAGGTTGCAGTCGTTATGCATAGATGATTAGGTTCGGAAGGGATAGAGTTATGTGGAGAGCTGCATCAAAGCATTCTTCAGACTGAAGAGCCAACAACATAATAATGTAACACCTAATCAGAAAGTAAGATAAGGAGAGGCACTGGAAACCGAATAAAGAAAAGGGTTTTGCACTTTCACTAGCTTTGGCTATACATTGGCGGGCAAAACATAAGGACGGAACTAATGTTCGTATGCCAAGTAAAATAGCCCGATGAAACTTGAACCGTACACGGAAAGAACTGCTACAGTATAGTACAGAAGATGACTGACAGAAGTACGCAGTGAGGAAAACAAACTGACCCTTTTTTTCAAAGACAATAATTACATTAAAGTCACTGCGATAGAAACTATCAGCCTCGATTGCGATAATGAAACCAACCTTTAGGTAGGTTTGAGCCCAAATAATTGAGCCTTCTTCAAAAGGTATACCTGAATCTGTAATTTACCTAAGAGGGCATGGTCTAGAAATAAAATTAAAACAGCCTGAATAGCCGTAGCCACATTTTAAAAATGCACTACATAAGTAATAAGTCAACACCAAGACTTAAGCTCTGGCGTGCGCCTCGTCTCCATGGACGCCGTGCGGTGGGCCTCGGGAGCTCACGTGAAACTAAGTAGGACTAGATAACGCGCTGCAAAGCTACATGGCAGAGAACATTGCGTATGTCTAACTGAGACCATGACTGTCAAAGATAAAAGACCGACGCAGTTATATCTTAAAACAAATAACTATTGGAAATTTGAAAATCTTAAACACAAAGCCTCTGCACCAGGTTATGACAATGTAAGAAACTATGCATGGATTTATATAAGTTCGAACACACTACCCCGACTTACACTATTAGAATATATCGGCCCTTTCACAACGAATGCTGCATAACGCACCCATTGTTATTAATGAAATATGACATAGGACATAGAACAGTGAAACTGTAGTATGTAAAAGCCATAATGCAATAATCTCGGGTAACCTGTACACTGATGGTCGAGTAGATGTTTATATCACTTGTAGATATACTTCTTATTGCTGACACGCACTGAATGAAGAATATTACCAAGATTAATATTTATCTTATTACTAAAAATAACGCTTGAGTGAACGAACAACGCCACTTCATCGCCATGTAATAGCAAATGACCAGCATAGGTAAAATTACGTTTTACGTGTAAAAATGTCACGTACTGATTCCTATCAAGTGGTCTTTCCACATACTGTTCAAAATGGCTCTGAGCACTATGGGACTCAACTGCTGAGGTCATTAGTCCCCTAGAACTTAGAACTAGTTAAACCTAACTAACCTAAGGACATCACAAACATCCATGCCCGAGGCAGGATTCGAACCTGCGACCGTAGCGGTTTTGCGGTTCCAGACTGCAGCGCCTTTAACCGCACGGCCACTTCGGCCGGCCACATATACTGTGCTTACATAATGTGGCACACATGGTTTTTAAATAATTAAGGTCCCCTCATCTATCCCATAGACAATGGTAATGTTCATATAAGTTGTTACTAGCCCACGAGCGGTGAAATGGAGCCTCAGGTGACAAGATGAAGTTTAGCTGGTCCGTCTCGACCTTTCGGGATTTAATTCCCTTTACATTTATTTGTAGCTGCAATCCAGAGACGACTTCATCCTTGTCCATTTATGGCATGTGCATGGGCATATTAGTAGCTATCTTTTATTTCTTTTTAATTCTTCCCTGTGAAGAACATGTCCATAAAATTATCCTATGTGTGATTTCGGGTCAAGCACGTTTTATCGTATCATATCTATTTAACAATAGCCTTTAATATAAGAGACGATAATTTTCTTTTGTGGCGCCAGTGAAATTGACCTCTGTCGGTTGATAGAGTATAAAGGCGATGAAAGGGCGTTGTACGTCCGTTCACGCAGTTACTATATTTCTACACGTAAAACATAATTTGACCTATGCTGGTCATTTGCTATTACATGGCGATGAAGTGGCGTTGTTCGTTCACTCAAGCGTTATTTTTAGTAATAAGATAAAAAATTAATCATGATAATATTCTTCATTCAGTGCGTGTCAGCAATAAGAAGTATATCTCCATCAACTGATAAAAACATCTACTCGATCATCTGTGTACAGGTTAAGCGAGATTATTGCATTATGGCTTTTACATACTACAGTTTCACTGTTCTATGTCCTATGTCATATTTCATTAATAACAATGGGTGCGTTATGCAGCATTCGTTGTGAAAGGGCCGATGCATTCTAATAGTGTAAGTCGGGGTAGTGTGTTCGAACTTATATAAATTCATGCTCAGTTTGTTACATTTTAGTCATAACCTGGTGCAGAGGCTTTATGTTTAAGTTTTTCAACTTTTCTATAAGTTATTTGTTTTAAGATATAACTGCGTCGGTCTTTTATCTTTGACAGTCATGGTCTCAGTTAGACATACGCAATGTTCTCTGCCATGTAGCTTTGCAGCGCGTTATCTAGTCCTACTTAGTTTCACGCCAGCTCCCGAGGCCCACCGCACGGCGTCCATGGAGACGAGGCGCACGCCAGAGCTTACGTCTTGGTGTTGACTTAGTACTTACGTAGCGCATTTTTAAAATGTGGCTACGCCTATTCAGGCTGTTTTAAATTTATTTCTATACCATGCCCTCTTAGGTAAATTACAGATTCAGGTATACCTTTTGAAGAAGGCTCAATTATTTGGGCTCAAACCTAGGTAAAGGTTGGTTTCATTATCGCAATCGAGGCTGATAGTTTCTTATATATTAGGTTATCAGGATTGCTGACTGGGCTGCAATGTTGAAAGTACAATCAGTGCGAGTCATGTTGGTCTTCTTGACGTTAGAAGCGTCGGGAATTGGTTCTTAACAGGGTTTGTGATTATCGCACGCGCTCGATGGAATTTATCTCAGTGGAACGGGCAAGCCACTCCACCCGCCGAATATCCTCTCCTACCAGGTGCTCCTCCATTTGCGCTATTGGATGCGGTCACGCAATGTCATCCATAAACGCGAAGTCAGGGCCTAAAGGACCCTTGAAAGAACGCATTGTCACAACAACGTTGGCTGGTGTACGTTCTATGTTCAAAGATTTGCAGGTCAGGTGACATATGCAACATTAAGCCTCCTCACACCATTACACCTGGGCCACCAACACAGTCGAGTTAGACAAATATCCCGAGGTTGCTACGAATACCCATTTCTCGCCTTATGGGGGTCCGTTCAGCATTGTCGAACATGACCATTTTGGTGGTCCAGATGTTACGTTGTGGGTAGGCGTATCGTTGTTTCGGCACACTGACCTCCAGGTCATTGAACAGGATACACTCGCCGGTGAACGCTATGGTGACAATGTACTCCTTTGACGATAGAATCAAGGCTTTCACAACCGGATGACTTAGTTGCTGGTAAACCTTTCGGGATGTAAGGTCTTGGTCCAAGAAACTCTTCTGTTCCCGAAGTTCCGTCCAGGACTGCGCTGGACATCCTCAGAGGCCTTACACCCCGAAAGGTTTACCAGCAGTAATGTACTCCTTTTCAATGTGCGTCTTTTCAGAGGTGTATTCCACCATGAATTCACTTTTATGGCTCACAATCGATACCTTCAATGCGCGATAACAACGGTAAAGTCACAGATGACAGTGCCACTAAAGCAGAGTTATTAAAAACGGTTTTCCGAAACTCCTTCACCAAAGAAGACGAAGTAAATAATCCTGAATTCCAATCAAGAACAAGTGCCAAGATGATAAACGTTGAAGTAGATATCCTCGGTGTACAAAGCAGCATAAATCACTTAACAAAGGCAAGACATCGGGTCCAGATTGTATACCATTCAGGTTCCTCTCAGAGTATGCTGATAAAATAGCTCCATATTTAGCAATTATATAGAACCACTCGCTCACAGAAAGATCCGTACGTTAAAGACTGGAAAATTGCTCAAGTCACACCAATACCCAAAAAGGGAAGTAGGAGTAATCCGCTGAATTACAGGCCTATATCACTAACGTCGATTTGCAGTAGGGTTTAGGACATATACTGTATTCAAACATTATGAAGTATCTCGAAGAAAACGATTTATTGACATATAGTCAGCACGGATTCACAAAATATCGTTCTTGTGAAACACAACTAGCTCTTTATACTCATGAAGTAATAAGTGATATCGATAGGGGATGTCAAATTGATTACATATTTTTAGATTTCCAGAAGGCTTTAGACGCCGTTCCTCACAAGCGTCATCTAACCAAACTGCGAGCCTTCGGAGTATCGCGTCAGTTGTGCGACTGGATTTGTGATTTCCTGTCAGAAAGGTCACAGTTCGTAGTAACAGACCGAAAGTCATCGAGTTAAACAGAAGTAATATCCGGCGTTCCCCAAGGAAGTGTTATAGGCCCTCTATTGTTCCTGATCTATACTAACGACATAGGAGACAATCTGAGTAGCCGCCTTAGATTGTTTTCAGATGATGCTGTCATTTACCGTCTTGTAAAGTCACCAGATGATCAAAACAACTTGCAAAATGATTTTGATAAGGTATCTGTATGGTGCGAAAAGTGGCAATTGACCCTGAATAAAGAAAAGTCTGAAGTTATTCATATGAGTACTAAAAGAAATCAGCTAAATTTAGATTACGTGATAAGTCACACAAATCTTAGGGCTGTAGATTCAAGTAAATACTTAGGGATAACAATTACAAATAACCTAAATTGGAACGATCACATAGATAATATAGTGGGTAGAGGAAACCAAAGACTGCGATTCATTGGTAGAACACTTAGAAGGTGCAACAGGTCTACCAAAGGTACTGCTTACACCACGCTTGTCCGCCCTATTCTGGATTATTGCTGTGCGGTGTGGGATCCGCATCAGGTGGGACTGACGGACGACATCGAAAAAGTAGAAAGAAGGGCAGCTCGTTTTGTATTATTGCGAAATAGGGGAGACAGTGTTGCAGACATGATACGTGAATTAGAGTGGCAATCATTAAAACAAAGGCGTTTTTCGCTGCGACGGTATCTTCTCATGAAATTTCGATCTCCTGTTTTCTCCTCCGATTGCGAAAACATTCTGTTGGCACCCACCTACACGCTGGTTCCTCCCTCTTCCCCGCCAACACTGTGGTGTTCAATAACGTAATTTTTTACATGAAATTCCATTTTTCCATTTTTCGGAACAATGATAACTGTGAAACAACTTGCTCTCGTTATTGTGTATTATCCCACTAACACAAAAGGTAGAACCTACACTGTGTGATCCAAAGTATCCGGACACCCAAAAAATATATGTTTTTCAAATTAGGTGCCAGGTACTCCATATCAGCGACCTCAGTAGTCATTAGACACCGTGAGAGAGCAGAATAGGGCGCTCCGCGGAACTCAGGGACTTCGAACGTGATCAGGTGATTGTGTGTCACTTGTGTGATACGTCTGTCCGAGAGATTTCTACAGTCCTAAACATCTATAGGTCCATTGTTTCCGATGCGATAGTGAAATGGAAACGAGAAGGGGGACACATGCAAAACAAAAGCGTACAGGCCGAACTCGTCTGTTGACTGACAGAGACAGCCCACAGTTGAAATATGCAGACATCTATCCAGACTATCACACAGAATTTCCAAACTGCATCCGGATCCACTGCAAGTGCTGTGATAGTTAGGCGAGAGGAAAGAAAAGTTGGATTTCATAGTCGAGCGGTTGCTCATAAGCCACACATCACGCCGGTAAATTGCAAACGACGCCTCGCTTAGTGTAAGGAGCGGAATCATTGAACGATTGAAGAGTGGAAAAACGTCGTGTGGAGTGACGAATCACGGTACACAATGCGGTGATCCGATGGCAGGCTATGGGTATAGGGGATGCCAGGTGAACGTCATCTGCCAGCACGTGGAGTGACAATAGTAAAATGCGGAGGCAATGGTGTTATGGTGTGGTCATGTTTTTCATGAAGGGGGCTTGCACCCCTTGTTGATTTGCGTGGCACTATCACAGCACAGGCCTACATTGATGTTTTAAGTACCTTCTTGCTTCCCACTATTGAAGAGTAATCCGTGGATGGTGATTACATCTTTCAACACGATCGAGCACCTGTTTATAATGCACGGCCTGTGGCGGAGTGGCTACACGACAATATGGTTACACGACAATACCATCCCTGTAATGGACTGGCCTGCACAGAGTCCTGACCTGAATCCAATAGAACACCCTTGGGACGTTCTGGAACGACAACATCTTTCCAGGCCTCACGAGCGACATAGATACCTCTCCTCAGTGCAGCATTCCGTGAAGAATGGGCTGCCATCTCCCACGAAACCTGCGAGCACCTGGCTGAACGTAAGGTTGCAGAGTGGAGGCTGTCATCAAGGTTAAGAGTGGACCAACACCATAGTAAATTCCAGCATTGCCGATAGAGGGCGTCACGAACTTGTAGGTCATTTTCAGTAAGGTGTCCGGATACTTTTGATCACATAGTGTATTGCTAAATCGCAGAATTGTGTTATTTTAAAGGGTTTGCGATAATCCGTACAGTTAATTTCTCAGCGTAAAACTGCTGGAATTGGAAACAGAATGGGTCAAATAATCTACAAAAATCCTCCAAAAAATACGAGAAAAATCAATTGGAAAAAGGAATAAACTGTGGGCGATATACTGCTGCCACTGACTCAGAATGAAACAAAAAACGAGAATACGGAGTGGGGCGAGTGTCTAAAAACAGAAAGAGTTGCTTAGTAGATTCTGGTTGAATATCAAAGCGAGCTGGGCGGCTACACTTGGAAAATGGTTTTGATTGTTAACAAGTAGTTCATTACGGTTATGTTCTGAAGTAAAAACTAACTGTTTTCTCTGATAATCCTAAACGAGGAAACCGATAACGAGTTCGAATACAGTGTTGATATCTTAGGGTAATTGATCGAATGTTCAAGTATGTGAAAAGAGCTTATTCACAATTTATCTGGACTAACCTACACACAAGAACCCAGCGAAACAGTTTCTCCATCCACATTTTATTTTAATCGTTTAGTAAAGTAACGTCCACCTATGATCCTTTTCAACATTATTACTCGTACTGTACCTCAAACACTTTAATACGTCTTTCAGGCAGGAACAATCATTGACGATATTAAAATAAGAGCTATTTCAGCAACACATTACAGGTATTTTGCTGTTGGCCTGCAACAGTGATACTTAAAATATCACATATGGATCTTTAAAACTCTGAACGAGTTGTGTTAATAAAAGCACAGTTCTGTATTGTACCGTCTCAATAGATAGTTAGAATCATAGTTTTCTTCAGGTGAAGTAAGCGATCATACGCCATTGTAGCATAGGACTGTAAATGTTTAGAAATGTTATGCATATGATTAAATAGCTTTTTACTGGAGATTCTGTTTATTATTGTAATTCCCTCGTTACAAGATATAGGCTTGTAACGAGGATACGTGGGTGGTGGGACTGCCGCTTTCAGATACACCAGCACACGTGTTTTTCTTCTGAGGTTGTCTCTCTCCGATAGTTGCCTTCACTACAGCTATGGCTCCGTAATTCCAGATTTTGTAGGGTGTCTTTCCTCGTTTTTCATCGAGCCTATCTCCTATTGGAGCTCCCTGCCCGACTATGTTGTGGTCTGCTCTTGGTCTGACTCCTTCCCAAGAGACCTGTCTGGCTTGAGCGGCCAGCGTCGGGAGCTTGTGCTCGCACCAGCTAAGCCCTCTGGGCCATGGCAGAGTGCACGAAGCTCCTCGCCACGCTAAGCCGGCAGTCTTCCAGGTGTAATTACAGGCAGAACGTTGGGAAAGACACTCCACAGAGATACCCTATTCATGTTGTATAAGGTCATGGCAACACCAGCACTGCTTTATGGATGCGAAAATTGGACCATTAAGAAGAGAGAGGAAAAGGGAATAGATGCATGAAGAACTAACCTCCTTACTGACGTGACTGTACGAACTTTAATGGATAAAATGAGAAATGATGACATCCGAGATGAATCTAATGCGCATAACATAGCTGACGCAATTAAGCAATACCAGTTGAAATGGAAAGACATAAACTGCATGCCCGATGACAGAATCACTAAAACAATAAAACAGTACAACCCAAGAAGCAAAACATCTTCATGAGAACAATTAAGAGGTGGCTTGATCAATTTGGAGGGAGACCCATCGAAAGCACCAACCCCTGATGTAGATGATGATGAAGACTATTAAATAGCGTCATACTCTTTTCATCATCAGAAAAGGAAGTGTGCAATATGATATTCTTTACACTAATAATTTACTTTTTTGATATCAAATCTATACAAATCAATCATCCACACACTGATTTCTGGAATGAGTCCGCAAGACATAGAGTTAGAGGGGAAAAAATGTAGTAAATGTCACGAGATCAAATTTATCCTAATTTATCACCTGGCCTTCACTCTTACTGTGAAACTGAAAATACGAGTAACAGCCAGATGGTAACCTCGATGCTGAGCGCCTGTAAGCGCCAACCACAAATATGAGCCGTCGTAGAACGATACGCGTAAACAATCCTATTTTCTTTTTAGTGCAGAGAAAATTCAAGTCTTTCCCGCTAGTCCATTGACATTAGCATCAGCGTCTACAAGTTTGTGTTCAGAAGTCCCGTGCACAATATTATTTATTGAAGTGTCGTTGTAGCGTCACTACTGTAGTGCTCACACACTATTGACGTTAATCTCGGAGGTCAGTCGAACGTTGAGTTCTGTGAATTCTGTACTTCTTCAGAGCTCATCTGATAGCATACGATAAGAGCTGGGAGTTGTAGGTGTGATAAAGGTTCTCGACAGCGTCTGTACAATGATTAATGATATATTTTCGATTTGATTATAATCACACAAATCTAAAGGCTGCCCATTCCAGTAAATACCTAGCAACTACAATCACAAAGAACTAAAATTGGAAAGATGACACAGATTAACGTTACTGGGAAGGCCAACCAAGGACTGTGTTCTGTTGGCAGAACACTTCAATGATGCAACAATTGCACCAAAGAGACTGCCTACTCTACCCTTGTCCGTTTTTTTTAGAGTATTTCTGTGCAGTATGAGATACTTACCAGATAGGATTGACGGAGGACACTGAGAAAGTTCAAGAAAGGGCAGCAAGTTTTGTATTATGGCGAAATAAGGGAGAGAATGTTACGGATATGACACGCGAGTTGGTGTGGCAATTATTAAAAAACAATGGCTCTGAGCAATATGGGACTTAACTTATGAGGTCATCAGTCCCCTAGAACTTAGAACTAGTTAAACCTAACTAACCTAAGGACATCACACACGACCATGCCCGAGGCAGGATTCGAACCTGCGACTGTAGCGGTCGTGCGGTTCCAGACTATAGCGCCTAGAACCGCTCGGCCACACTGGCTGGCTAATTATTAAAACAAAGGCATATTTCGCTGGGGCGAGATATTTTTCACGAAATTTGAATCACCAACTTTCATCTCCGAATGCGAAAATATTTTGTAGACGCCTACCCCCACAGGTCGAAATGATCATAGTTAATACACTCCTGGAAATTGAAATAAGAACACCGTGAATTCATTGTCCCAGGAAGGGGAAACTTTATTGACACATTCCTGGGGTCAGATACATCACATGATCACACTGACAGAACCACAGGCACATAGACACAGGCAACAGAGCATGCACAATGCCGGCACTAGTACAGTGTATATCCACCTTTCGCAGCAATGCAGGCTGCTATTCTCCCATGGAGACGATCGTAGAGATGCTGGATGTAGTCCTGTGGAACGGCTTGCCATGCCATTTCCACCTGGCGCCTCAGTTGGACCTGCGTTCGTGCTGGACGTGCAGACCGCGTGAGACGACGCTTCATCCAGTCCCAAGCATGCTCAATGGGGGACAGATCCTAAGATCTTGCTGGCCAGGGTAGTTGACTTACACCTTCTAGAGCACGTTGGGTGGCACGGGATACACGCGGACGTGCATTGTCCTGTTGGAACAGCAAGTTGCCTTGCCGGTCTAGGAATGGCAGAACGATGGGTTCGATGACGGTTTGGATGTACCGTGCACTATTCAGTGTCCCCTCGACGATCACCAGTGGTGTACGGCCAGTGTAGGAGATCGCTCCCCACACCATGATGCCGGGTGTTGGCCCTGTGTGCCTCGGTCGTATGCAGTCCTGATTGTGGCGCTCACCTGCACGGCGCCAAACACGCATACGACCATCATTGGCACCAAGGCAGAAGCGACTCTCATCGCTGAAGACGACACGTCTCCATTCGTCCCTCCATTCACGCCTGTCGCGACACCACTGGAGGCGGGCTGCACGATGTTGGGGCGTGAGCGGAAGACGGCCTAACGGTGTGCGGGACCGTAGCCCAGCTTCATGGAGACGGTTGCGAATGGTCCTCGCCGATACCCCACGAGCAACAGTGTCCCTAATTTGCTGGGAAGCGGCGGTGCGGTCCCCTACGGCACTACGTAGGATCCTACGGTCTTGGCGTGCATCCGTGCGTCGCTGCGGTCCGGTCCCAGGTCGACGGGCACGTGCACCTTCCGCCGACCACTGGCGACAACATCGATGTACTGTGGAGACCTCACGCCCCACGTGTTGAGCAATTCGGCGGTACGTCCACCCGGTCTCCTGCATGCCCACTATACGCCCTCGCTCAAAGTCCGTCAGCTGCACATACGGTTCACGTCCACGCTATCGCGGCATGCTACCAGTGTTAAAGACTGCGATGGAGCTCCGTATGCCACGGCAAACTGGCTGACACTGACGGCGGCGGTGCACAAATGCTGCGCAGCTAGCGCCATTCGACGGCCAACACCGCGGTTCCTGGTGTGTCCGCTGTGTCGTGCATGTGATCATTGCTTGTACAGCCCTCTCGCAGTGTCCGGAGGAAGTATGGTGGGTCTGACACACCGGTGTCAATGTGTTCAGTTTTCCATTTCCTGGAGTGTATAATAAGGTAAATCACAGCTTGGACGGAAAAATGTTAAATGTTCGTTACCACCCGCGCGCTGTTCGAGTGTAGAACGGTAGGGAAAAGATTTAGATTAGATTATTCGTATGTGATGGATATGAAGTGACGTAGGACTAAGTAAAAAACGAGAATGTTATGTTTGATAGCCAATAGCTTAGGTATGCGAGTAAATACTTTACAGTGCCCAGACCGCAGACAGGACCTCATTTTGGCTCTTGCCGCAGTAATGCAACACAGAACGTTGCGTGTGGAGGGAACCGTAAAGTAGTCAGTAACCGCTGCGCATCGCACGACCTGCGGTAGGGTCAGCTGTAACCGGGGCCAGACGGGAATCGATAGCAGCTGTTCACCTGTTGCTTGCGTCCGCAGATACGTATCAACAAGTTGTTGCGGAACAGCTGACACCCTCTACCAGGCGGTGAGGTTGCGGGGAAGTAAAGGTCAACGTTGCGACTGGCATGTTCAAAGGGTGAGAGTCAACAGGCAGACGACATCTCAACAAAGAAAGAGGGCCAAGAGTATTGTAAAGGTATAAGAACAGTGAACTTATCAGTGTTTTCACTGCTACTAATGAGGCTTTCCGATATTTATTTTTTGCTGCGTTATATGGAGATGAGCTACTTAGGAACTGCAGCAGACCACAACTTGTTATTGTTAATCTTAAGTACAGAGTGTACATAAACTCCAGGAAGACTTTCAATTATTTACTGCACAATAACCAAACATTGCATAGATATCATACATATGTCATTTTGAAGAGTAACCCTGGAAGTTTTTTTCCATATATACCGCCACAGCGTAATTTGGTAATTTGTCGATAGTGAGCGCTAGCCGCAAACATGGCGAGTGCAGGTGCGTTGAAGTTCGACAAAAACAAATGTGCTACAGCTGTTCAACGGATGTTTAGAACCAAGTACGGTAAGAGGCCACCAGCTTTCAGCCGGATGGGGCTCGACCCCATTTTTATTGTGAAGTTCGTGGGTACCTGAACACGGAGCTGCGGCATCGATGGATCTGCCGTGCTACAGATGGGGACAGCTGTTTCATGAAATGGCAATCCACGATCACCAGATCTCACTCCGTGTGACTCTTTTCTCTGGGGACACATTAAAGATCTGGTGTATGCACCGCCTCTACCACGTGATGTAGCAGAGCTCCGGGAGAGAATACGGGAAGCGACTGACACAGCCGACGGTGCCATGCTGGGACGGTATGGCAAGAATTTGATTACCATATTGACGTCTGCCTGGTCACTCATGGTTTGCACATCGAATGCTTGTGAAAATACATAAAAAAGAGTTTCTCTTCAAAATGCCTTATGTATGACATCTGTACAATGTTTAATTCTTGTGCAATAAATAACTGAAAGTGTTCCAGTATTAATGTACAATTTTATTTAGAAACAATTTTGAGAGAAATGAAAAGTGCCTACTAATTCTGTAATTAGTATGCTAGCGCTACTTATCAGCAATATATAATTACGCATTACTTTAACTACTTGCTAACATCTCGGTCCTTTCGATTGAATTTTCTCATTTTCAGAAGACCGAAGGAGCCATTAAACTACTTGCTAAAAACATTCAGCCTAGATAGCATAAATATTTCTTTATTTACGATAACTGGTTTCGACAGCTTTCGCTGTCATCTGAAGGTCTTAAAAAATCTACTAGGAAACGTGTTCATTTATTTGGCGTGAGGTCCAGCGTAACATGAAGACGTTCCATATCAACAGGATTTTTTTAAAAACTGAAGATGACAGCAAAGGCTATCGAAATGGTTGTCTTAAATGAAGAAATATTTATGCGATCTAGGTTGGTGAATGTTTTTAGCTCGGTTCTTTCGTTTTGATTGCGTCAGAGGTTACACAGGACTACATGCGTTAACAATAATTTACGTCTACAGGCACATCTCCACCTGTACTCCAGGAGCTAGCTTGACGAGGTGTGATGGAGTGTGCTGCGTGTACCACTCTCACTACACCAATCCCCACTCCCGCTTCTGTCACATTTGCATATGATTCGCGGGAACAATGATTGTTTTGGTAACCCTCCATGTGGGCTCGAATCTCTTTAATCCTGTCTCCAGGGTCTGTTTGTGAGATGTACGCAGGAGGAAGCAATGCAGAGGTTGACTCTTCCACGAACATACGCTCTCCGCACTTTTAACAGTATGTCTGTCTTGAAGCGTCTGCCATCTGTTTGACGCTTTCGCGCTTAGAACATGAACCTGTAACGAAACACTCTGCTCTTCTTTGCATCCTCTTTGTTTCGTCCATCAGTCCTATCTTGTACAGATCACAGACTGACAAGCAATATTCAAGTACTGCTCGAACGGGGAGTCGCTAGCTACAGCCTTTCTTGAGGATTGTTCCAGTTAGTCTGGCATCGGCCTTACCTGATATTAGTTTTATGTGGTCGTTCTACTTTCATCGCTCCACAAGCGTACTCTTATACACTTCTTGCCATTAAAATTGCTACACCACAAAGATGACGTGCTACAGACGCGAAATTTAACCGACAGGAAGAAGATGCTGTGATATGCAAATGATTAGCTTTTCAGAGCCTTCACACAAGTTGGCGCCGGTGGCGACACATGCAACGTGCTGACATGAGGAAAGTTTCCAACCGATTTCTCATACACAAACAACAGTTGACAGGCGTTGCCTGGTGAAACGTTGTTGTGATGCCTCGTGTAAGGAGGAGCAACGCGTACCATCGCGTTTCCGACTTTGATAAAGGTCGGATTGTAGCCTATCGCGATTGTGGTTTATCGTATCACGACATTGCTGCTCGCGTTGGTCGAGATCCAATGACTGTTAGCAGAATATGGAATCGGTAGGTTCAGGAGGGTAATACGGAATAGCGTGCTGGATCCCAATGGCCTCGTATCACTAGCAGTCGAGATGACAGCCATCTTATCCGCATAGATGTAATGGATCGTGTAGCCACGTCTCGATCCCTGAGTCAACAGATGGGGACGTTTGCAAGACAACAACCATCTGCACGAACAGTTCGATGACGTTTGCAGCAGCATGGACTTTCATCTCGGAGACCATGGCTGCGGTTACCCTTGACAGACAGGAGCGCCTGCGATAGTGTACTCAACGACGAACCTGGGTGCACGAATGGCAAAACATCATTTTTTCGGATGAATCCAGGTTCTGTTTACAGCATCATGATGGTCGCATCCGTGTTTGGCTACATCGCGGTGAACGCACATTGGAAGCGTGTATTCATCATCGCCATACTTGCGTATCACCCGGCGTGATGGCATGGGGTGCCATTGGTTACACGTCTCGGTCACCTCTCGTTCGCATTGACGGCTCTTTGAACAGTGGACGTTACATTTCAGATGTGTTACGACCCGTCGCTCTACCCTTCATTCGATCCCTGCGGAACCCTACATTTCAGCAGGATAATGCACGACCGCATGTTGCAGGTTCTGTACGGGCCTTTCTGGGTACAGAAAATGTTCGACTGCTGCCCTGTCCAACACATTCTCCAGACCTCTCACCAATTGAAAACCTTTGGTCAATGGTGGCCGAGCAACTGGCTCGTCGCAATACTCCAGTCACTACTCTTGATGAACTGTGGTATCGTGTTGAAGCTGCATGGGCAACTGTTCCTGAACACGCCATCCAAGCTCTGTTTGACTCAATACCCAGGCGTATCAAAGCCGTTATTACGGCCAGAGGTGGTTGTTCTGGGTACTGATTTCTCAGGATCTATGCACCCAAATTGCGTGAAAATGTAATCACATGTCATTTCTAGTATAATATATTTGTCCAATGAATACCCATTTATCATCTGCATTTCTTCTTGGTGTAGCAATTTTAATGGCCAGTAGTGTATTTTATGAAGGTGACTGCTTCCAGTTATTCCGCAATCAAGTAACCATACACTAGTACGTCTTTCCTCTTATTAATGCGTGTCACGTTACATTTGTTAATCATAATTAAAATTGCCCTCGGGTTTACAAATTTAAAATGTAAATGGATTCTGATAAACAGTAGGCATGGCAGAAGTGTAAAGCCACCATTGTATAAATCGCTGTATCGAAAGTGCTAGGAGAAGCGGGGAGTATCTATGGAGAGGCCAACATTCGGTGACGTCAAAAGGGAAGGCGTCTACATTAAATGAGCAAGAGGAATTGCACTGTTAAACATAGAGGAGGGAGTGGATCGGGGAAGAGAGTGCCCCAGCAAAGTGTGATAGGAGCTACGCTTACAAATGATTTGTTGGACGGAGTGGGCAGGAATCTACTGTTGTTCGTTGAAGATGCGCTGGTGCACAGGAAGGTGTCGAAGTTGGGTATAGGAAGATACAAGACAACTGAGACTAAATTTCTAACTGGTGTGATGAATGTAAGCTAATTCAAAACGCGGAAAGATACAATTTAATGCGGATGAGCAGGAAGAACAAACCGGTAACGTTCGGATATAGTATTAGTAGTATAATATAGTTTTGACACGGTCAAGTTGTTTAAACATCTGGGCGCAACGTTGCAAAGCAGTACGAAATGAAATGAACTTGTGAGGACTGTGGTAGAGAGGGCGAATAGCCGACATCGGTTTACTGGGAGAATATTAGGAAACTGTGGTTCACATGTAGAGGATACCGCATATAGGACGCTGGTGACAGCTGTTCTTGAGTACTGCTCGAGTGTTTGGGATACGCACCTAGTCAGATTGAAGGAAGACATCGAAGGAATTCAGAGGCATGCAGCTAGATTTGTTACCAATAGGTTCGAACAACACGTACACTACGTGATCAAAAGCATCCGGACATACCCATCCACATTAGGTGAATTGTTTTGCCACCTACTGCCAGGTACTCCATATCAGCGATCTCAGTAGTCATTAGGCATCGTGAAAGAGCTGATGGGGCGCTCCACGGAACTCACAGACTACGAACGTGATCAGGTGATTGTGTGTCACTTGTGTCATACGTCTTTATGCGAGATTTCCACACTCCTAAACAGCCCTTGGTCCACATGTTTCCAATGAGACAGTGAAGTGGAAATGTGAAGGGACACATACAGCAGAAAAGCGTACAGGCCAAACTCGTCTGTTGGCAGACAGAGACCGCCCACAGTTGAACAAGGTCGTAATGTGAAATAGGCAGACATCTATCCAGACTATCACACAGAATTTCCAAGCTGCATCAGGATCCACTCAAAGTACTATGGCAGTTGGGCGAGAGGTAAGAAAACGTGGATTTCATGGTCGAGCGGCTGCTCATAAGCCACACAACTCGCCCGTAAATGCCAAACGACGCCTCGCTTGGTCTAAGGATAGTACTCATTGGACGACTGCAAAATGGAAAAACGTTGAGTGGAGTCGCGAATCATGCTACACAATGTGGGGAACAAATGTCAGGCTATGGGTGTGGGGAAAGCCTGGTGAACGTCATCTGCCAGCGCGTGTAATGACAACAGTAAAATTTGGAGGCGGTGGTGTTATGGTGTGGTCGTGTTTTTTATGGAGTGGGCTTCCACCGCTTGTTGTTTTGCGTGGCGCTAACACAGCACCCCCCAACCCCCCACCCCCCTGACAAACCATGGACCTTGCCTTTGGTGGGGAGGCTTGGGTGCCTCAACGATACAGATAGCCGTACCGTAGGTGCAAACACAACGGAGGGGCATCTGTTGAGAGGCCAGACAAACGTGTTGTTCCTGAAGAGGGGCAGTAGCGTTTTTTAATACTTGCAGGGGCAACAGTCTGGATCAATGACTGATCTGGCCCTGTAACATTAATCAAAACGGTCTTGCTGTGCTGGTACTGCGAACGGCTGAAAGCAAGGGGAAACTACAGCCATAATTTTTCCCGAGGGCATGCAGCATTACTGTATCATTAAATGATGGTGGCGTCCTCTTGGGTAAAATATTCCGGAGATAAAATAGTCCCCCATTTGGATCTCCGGGCGGGGACTACTCAGGAGGACGTTGTTATCAGGGGAAAGAAAACCGGCGTTCTACGGATCGGAGCGTGGAATGTCAGATCGCTTAATCGGGCAGGTAGGTTAGAAAAATTAAAAAGGGAAATGGATAGCTTAAAGTTAGATAGAGTGGGAATTAGTGAAGTTCGGTGGCAGAAGGAACAAGACTTTTGGTCAGGTGAATACAGGGTTATAAATACAAAATCAAATAGGGGTAATGCAGGAGTAGGTTTAATTATGAATAAAACCACTTGCATGAATATCAAGAGCTCTGATGGAAATATCCGGTTCTAAGCAAAGAAGAGAAAGCAGAGAGGTGGAAGGAGTATATAGAGGGTCTATACAAGGGCGATATTCTTGAGGACAATTTTATGGAAATGGCAGAGGATGTAGATGAAGATGAAATGAGAGATACGATACTGCGTGAAGAGTTTGACAGAGCACTGAAAGACCTGAGTCGAAACAAGACCACGGGAGCAGACAACATTCCATTGGAACTAATGGTAGCCTTACAAAACTCTACCATCTGGTGAGCAAGATGTATGAAACAGGCGACATGCCCTCAGACTTCAAGAAGAATATAGTAATTCCAATCCCAAAGAAATCAGGTGTTGACAGATGTGAAAATTACCTATCAGTTTAATAAGCCACGGCTGCAAAATACTAACACGAATTCTTTACAGACGAATGGAAAAACTGGTAGAAGCCGATCTCGGCGATGATCAGTTTGGATTCCGTAAAAATGATGGAACACGTGAGGCAATACGGAGCCTACGACTTATCTTAGAAAATAGATTAAGGAAAGGGAAACCCACATTTGTAGACTTAGAGAAATCTTTTGACAATGTTGACTGGAATACTCTCTGTCAAATTCTGAAGGTGACAGGGGTAAAATACAGGGAGCGAAAGGCTATTTACAATTTGTACAGAAACCAGATGACGGTTATAGGAGTCGATGGTCAAGAAAGGGAAGCAGTGGTTGGAAAGGGCGTGAGACAGGGTTGTAGAGTATCCCAGATGTTATTCAATCTGTATATTGAGCAAGCAGTAAAGGAAACAAAAGACAAATTCGGAGTAGGAATTAAAATCCATGGAGAAGAAGTTAAAACTTTGGGGTTCGCCGATGACGTTTTAATTCTGTCAGAGACAGCAAAGGACTTGGAAGAGCAGTTGAACGGAATGGACAGTGTCTTGAAAGGAGCATATAGGATGAACATCAACAAAAGCAAAACGAGGATAATTGAATGTAGTCGAATTAAATCGGGTGATGCTTAGGGTATTAGATTCGGAAATCAGACGCTTAAAGCAGTAAATGAGTTTTGATAGTTGGGGAGCAAAATAAGTGATGATGGTCGGTGTGGAGAGGATATAAAATGTAGACTGTCAATGGCAAGGAAGGCGTTTCTGAAGAAGAGAAATTTGTTAACACCGAGTATAGATTTAGGTGTCAGGAAGTCTTTTCGGAAGGTATTTGTATGGGGTGTAACCACGTATGGAAGTGAAATGTGGACGTTAAATAGCTTAGACAAAAAGAGAATAGAAGCTTTCGAAATGTGGTGCTACAGAGGAATGCTGAAGATTAGATGGGTAGATCGCGTAACTAATGAGGAGGTATTGAATAGAATTGGGGAGAAGAGAAATTTGTGGCACAACTTGACTAGAAGAAGGGATTGGTTGGTAGAACATATTCTGAGGCATCAACGGATCACCAATTTGGTATTGGAGGGCAGCACGGAGGGTAAAAGTCGTAGAGGGAGACCAAGAGATGAATACACTAAACAGATTCAAAAGGAAGTAGGTTGCAGTAAGGACTGGGAGATGAAGCTTGCACAGTATAGAGTAGCATGGAGAGCTGCATCAAACCACTCTCTTGACTGAAGACAACAACAACAACATCACAGCACAGGCCTACATTGAAGTTTTAAGCTCCTTCTTGCTTCCCACTGTTGAAGAGCAATTCGGGGATGGCGATTACATCTTTCAACACGATTGAGCACGTGTTCATAATGCACGGCCTGTGGTGGAGTGGTTACACGACAAAATCCCAGTAATGGACTGGCCTGAACAGAGTCTTGACCTGCATCCTATAGAAGACATTTGGGTTGTTTTGGAACGCCGACTTCGTGCCAGACCTCACCGACCGACATCGATACCCGTCCTCAGAGCAGCACTCCGTGAAGAATTGTCTGCTATTCCGCAAGAAACCTTCCAGCATCTGACTGAACTTATGCCTGCGAGAGTGGAAGCTGTCCTCGAGGCTAATGGTGGGATACTTTTGATCACATAGTATAAGTTTTACGGAGATGCTTCGGAAACTCAAATGGGAATCCGTGGAGGGAAGGCGATATAGAAAGGGCATTTGGAGCCGGAAGACATGGCTATTTCCAACGCTTACTGCTCCACCAAACGTAGATCATCTCATGTGTAATCCGCGATCTTCACTTCTATTTAGTCGGCCGGGGTGGCCGAGCGGTTCTAGGCGCCACAGTCTGCAACAGTGCGACCGCTACGGTCGCAGGTTCGAATCCTGCCTCGGGCATGGATGTGTGTGATGTCCTTAAGTTAGTTAGGTTTAAGTAGTTCTATGTTCTAGGGGACTGATGACCTCAGAAGTTAAGTCCCATAGTGCTCAGAGCCATTCACTTCTATTTATTTATGTAACTACTTTCTTATGGTGACTCTGTCCTGGATTTCTTCTTCGTTTAGCTTGTACGACAATGAATCATCTGCAAGATGAAAATCATTCCATGATTTGTTTCAGATTCGATTGCTCTGTGATATCTCTGAAGGGAATACTGTGCCATACATCATCTGGTGTTCTAATTTCTCCACAGTCATAATTACTATATAGTTAGCATCCTGCTTTGTACAGATACGTTTCAAGCGTCCATACCGCTCGAGGTAATAGTTTTTCCACACACCGGGAAAGAAATCAGAGACACGTCGTACTTTTGTACCTACATCTCGGGCCTCCTGCCATTCTCGCGTTACGCATGAAGCGATTTCTGTCTTTGAGTTTAACTGGTAATATCTACTTTACTTTTCAGAATCTCCTCATAGAAATAGCTACTGCGCTCAGTTGTTCCTGATTACCTGGTCTAGGGAGCCAACAGTTGCTATTTCGTTCTTGACATTGAGAGTTTGAAAAAGTTCGGAAATTTGTGATAAGGTCTAGGAAGAAACTACTACGGTCATCGGTCCCTAAGCTTACGCACTACTTAATCGAACTCAAAGTAATTTACGCTATGGGCAACACACACACCCATGCCCGAGGGAGGACTCGAACCTCGGACGGGGGGATTCACGCGGACCGAGACAAGATGCCTTGGACCGAGACTAGACGCCGTAGACCACGCGGCTACCCCGCGCGGCCATTGAGAGTTGGTTGACTAATTGTAATGTATTTAGGAAAATTTTGCTTTTATAAAAGTGCAACCGCAACGATACTGTTAACACAGGTCTGTTAATAGATATGTTATTTATTCTTTGTGGTCGGATTTCTTGTCTATGAAAGTTTCCCTCTGAGTACTACGTTGTTGTTAATGTTGTTGCTTTCTTCAGTCCGAAGACTGATCTGGTGTAGGTCTGGACGTTAATCTATCTGGTGAAAGCCTAGAGAACAAGACAGGTCGCCACAGTTTATCAAAAGCTCCGAATTTGTCATAACCCAAATTATGTACATTTCCTCTGATTCATTGCTTACTTTTAACACCTTATTCACAGTACCCTTGATGGATTTTCGTTTTCAGAAACCACTCGAAGATTCGTTCACGCCGACTAATTTTCTTATTTCTTTCAAACTACTGGGAATGGCAAATTGCCTTTGTTGCATGTAGGGCCATGAACTCATATTATATGGAGATTCATTTCTTCAGCGAGCCTCTCACTTCCTGTAACTGCTTAGTGGCTACTACGCAAAGCTGTCGGTCGATAGAGGATAGCCGTCCCTCTTACGCACCATTTGCGAAGGAACAAAAGGGAGAAGTGAGAAGGGAGGTAGAGGCACGATGGTAGTGGTACCCCACGTAGGTCACGCGTGGGCTGCGGAATGCAGGCGTACTTGTACGAAGACTGAAGCCACTATATTCCGTGTTGAAGTAACGCAGTGCAGTTACAGTGTTTATAATCACTTTACAAGCATACCACCTCTCTTGCAGGCTTACAGGAATAATTAGTACGGTTAGTTCAAAAAATGGCTCTGAGCACTATGGGACTTAACTTCTCAGGTCATCAGTCCCCTAGAACTTAGAACTAATTAAACCTAACTAACCTACGGACATCACACACATCCATGCCCGAGGCAGGATTCGAACCTGCGACCGTAGCGGTCTCGCGGTTTCAGACTGTAGCGCCTAGAACCGCTCGGCCACACCGGCCGGCGTACGGTTAGTTGCTTATTTCATCAGTCGCTAGCTGGGTACATCATACTCGCTTGAAATGTATAATTTTACACTCTATTTAATGTAATTTATATAAAAATACTGTAAAATAACTGTAGGCTGATTATTAACAGATGTGGTTATATAAGAAGATAGCACAATAAGTTTGAATGACGCAAATTTTCTTCCATGCAATAATGTAAATCGATTCTACTACAATCTTCGCCTGATTTACTGTCTATGGTTCTAGCGCTACTCTGATGTAAGTATTACCGATTTTTCTTCTATACAATTTCTAAAATGGAACTTATACATCAATGTGTGTAATCCCATCTGTACTATACGTTCCACTGTTGTACCTTCATGCAATGTTAACGTAAATTATGCGATTCCTATAAACGAAGTACTATGCCCAGCAGGATAAAAATTAACATCTATGTAATTAGATAAAGAGGACGGCATTTGAAGTTTTGAAGCATTTTGGTAAAGACACGTTCGTGAATGTACGATTCCGGCAGTTATGGGGATAAGAAGTTTTCCGAGTAAAGTTTGGACTATGACGTGTGGAGCAGAAGAACAAAGAGGAACGACTAGGAAAACAGGTCGAATAGAAGCAGTTATAGAAGATTATCAAACGAAACGCAGAATTTTTCTCGGTGACTGAGCAATGGCTACTTGGTGGAACTTACTGGCTAAAGCTTAATGGAACATCAAGCACACTAATTACTTAGAAGTACTGAAGATGGTACAATAAGATAAAAGACTGATATATTGACAGAAGAAGAAGAATGGAAAGCAATTTTTTGAGGAAGATTTGACATACAACAACAGAAGCAAATAGAATCAGGAATCATGTAATGATGGACGGAAGAGACGCGAAGTTTTGAAGAACTGAGCAACTGAATGGAATTTGACTTTAATCCAACTTA
The DNA here is from genome assembly GCF_023864345.2 of Schistocerca serialis cubense. Lineage (NCBI taxonomy): Eukaryota > Metazoa > Arthropoda > Insecta > Orthoptera > Acrididae > Schistocerca > Schistocerca serialis. The sequence goes on from NC_064643.1 coordinate 599,212,866, forward strand.
CAGAAGGAACTCTGTCATTTATTTGTGTACTGCCCCTGGGGGGGGGGGGGGGGAGGGGAGGGGGTGTAGTTAGGATCGGAAAGCGGTGTGGGCATGTAAATGATACATAGTACTAAAGTTTGTAAAAAGAAACTGTATCGGTTTACTTGCTAATGGCCGGCCGCGGTGGCCGAGCCGTGCTAGGCGCTTCAGTCCGGAACCGCGTGACTGCTACGGTCGCAGGTTCGAATCCTGCCTCAGGCATGGATATGTGTGATGTCCTTAGGTTAGTTAGGTTTAAGTAGTTCTACGTTATAGGGGGGACTGATGACCTCAGATGTTGTGTCTCATAGTGCTCAGAGCCATTTGAACCATTTGAACTTGCTGATGATAGGGGAAGGCAGGGGGGGGGGGGGGGCAGGAATTACATGGTAGGGATTGCCAGGCGGACGAGAGAAGATAATTCCAGTAGCTGTAGACCAATCTTGGAGCAGAAGGGAACATGTCTAGGCGAAGGAATTAAGCCATTTAGTGTATTCTCTGGGTGGCAGCTCGGAACAGAAGAGAGACGTGATCGTGCGGCGTGATTTGATTAGCAAGGCGAATTTACTGATGTCTGATTGACAGAGTCAGTAGTGAACCGATCGACTGTTGTCGTATCAGCTGAAATGCGACATACGAAAATCCGACCTCTTTGTAAAATTTAAATAGCAAAAATCAATCGCGTTGGGGGCCTGGGGGGGGGGGGGGGGGGAGGGGGAGATCTTATACATCTGTACTGATGAATGGAGTGGAAGGAAGACTTGGATTGTGTTGCGTATGCGGAGTGTGGTTTGAAAACTAATTTTTCATTGGAAGCTATGAAAGTTATTTGCGTATAAGTTATCAAACAGCATTTTGATCAGTTCAGTTTTTCTGTATATGGGTACAGTTCGTTTGAGTGAAACTTTAAATAAAAGTTTCATTTCACTTGATTAAATAAATATGTTGTAGGAGTGCGTTGTTATTATATACAGTGTGTGCTTTAATCCATAGATTACATCAGAATTCTATCCAGCAGTTTTCTACGAGTAGTTTATTACGTTTCGTGTTACGGATGTAAGTAGGCTGTTTATGTTTTCTCTATGTAAGTAGGCTGTTTATATTTTCTTGTTGGCAACGTTAAGTAGGCTGTTTAGGTTTTTTTATTGGTAACACCACCTCTGTATGAAAATCACTGGCTGTGCTGTGTGCAGTCTGTGGTGGCTGCTTTGCATTGTTGTAATACTCGTCATTGTAGTGTTAGGTAGCTGGCTGTGAACAGCGCGTAGCGTTGCGCAGTTGGAGGTGAGCCGCCAGTAGTGGTGGATGTGGGGAGAGAGATGGCGGAGTTTTGAAATTTGTCATGAACTGCTACCAGGACTACAGTGGGTCTGCTCTGTGATGACCTACCTACCAATATTCTTCAAAATTTCGACTGACTGTGCTGTGGGTTTGCTCCATTGTGGCCCATTACCTGTCAGCATGTCAAGAGTCAGCACTGTCTTTCTGTTGGAAGGACAACACTACTTCTTCAAGACGGCATGGAAATCCACTACTTCTGTGTGCATTGTCTTTTACTGCTCAGACTTTGAGAAAAGAAACGGCAGTTTCACTGTGATGAATGATCAGGACTGTCTTTATAGACTGTGAGAAAATTTGAGCTTTTGACCAACATAATATCAATAAGTGTGTGCATTTGATTTCTTTGTTATTGTAATTATGAAAAATTTTATCAAATCATTATTGGCCACTGCCCAAAAAAAATTTTTGTAAAATTTTTTGTGGGGAGCATGGGGGCTATGTAAGTAGGCTGTTTATGTTTTCTCTATGTAAGTAGGCTGTTTATATTTTCTTGTTGGCAACGTTAAGTAGGCTGTTTAGGTTTTTTTATTGGTAACGCCACCTCTGTATGAAAATCACTGGCTGTGCTGTGTGCAGTCTGTGGTGGCTGCTTTGCATTGTTGTAATACTCGCCATTGTAGTGTTAGGCAGCTGGCTGTGAACAGCACGTAGCGTTGCGCAGTTGGAGGTGAGCCGCCAGCAGTGGTGGATGTGGGGAGAGAGATGGCGGAGTTTTGAAATTTGTCATGAACTGCTATATTTGTATATGATGATATCAAGGTAAATACATTGTTTGTTCTCTATTAATATCTTTCATTTGCTAACTATCCCTATCAGTAGTTAGTGCCTTCCATAGTTTGAATCTTTTATTTAGCTGGCAGTAGTGGCGCTCGCTGTATTGCAGTAGCTTGAGCAGCGAAGATTTTTGTGAGGTAAGTGATTTGTGGAACGTATAGGTTAATGTTAGTCAGGGCCATTCTTTCGTAGGGATTTTTTGAAAGTCAGATTGCGTTGCGCTAAAAAAATATTGTGTGTCAGGTTAAGCACAGTCTTGTATAATTGTTAAAAGGGGACGTTTCACGGAGTTCGTTTTTAGAGCTATGAGTTAGTGAAAATACTTTTTTACGTAATTTACAAAGCTTAAACCGACAGCTAGCCCCGATCTCTGAACATCCTGTTCCAGCGGCGTCTTCTGCCGCCACCAATTACGACTGTGTCATTTACGGATGGCGCCGAATGGCAACTTTGACTCCACATTCAAAGCACCGATAGCAAGGTGTGTGTATGAGAACGTAACAACACACATGCGGTATCTGCAGTATTTCACTGGAGTTGGTGTTTTAAAACATATTAGAAAACTGTTGAAAATGAAGAAATTAAATAATAAGTGCCTGACTCCTTTGTATTTCAAAAACACTTAGAAAAAATTTACGGTATCTGCACTTAGCCTACAAGAAACTATGTACATTCAAATACTTGGGAAAAGCTGAACTTCTTCGCCAGTGTCGTTAGTTAACAACCTACGGCCTTTACTGTTGATTACCGGTTCCAGTAAGCATGGTTACCATGTTCACATTTCGATAAATGGTTATTAGCTGGTCCCGGCGGAGGTTCGAGTCCTCCCTCGGGCATGGGTGTGTGTGTTAGTCCTTAGGATAATTTAGGTTAAGTAGTGTGTAAGCTTAGGGACTGATGACCTTAGCAGTTAAGTCCCATAAGATTTCACACACATTTGAAGATTGTTTTGGTTATTGCATGTCTCCTCTACATGCTGTACAAATACTCTTCTCAAAACATTGCCAGGTATGCGTAGAACAAGATGAGAGAAGCATCGGGTAGTCAGCGTGTGGTATGGCACAGGAGTATTTGGCGAACTATGGTGTATACGGTTTTAACTCCGAATTGCCGATGCTTCGTTCACATACTTGGCAATGCTTTAGAAGGGTATTTGTGTATCTTGTGTAGGAGATTTATAATAACCTTTATAGAGATCTGAAAGCGGTAGCCATGCTTACTGAAATCTATAATCAACAATAAACGTTTTTTACAAGCGATCTTGGCTAAGCAGTTCACCTTCTCTCAAGTAATTATTACAGATCGCCCCCTTGTTTCTGGAGAAGAATAAACTAGTTAATACATTACAATAGTATTTTCTATCGGGGATATTTGATAGATAGATTTTGTATATATATACGTAGTGAATTTGATGTGCAACCCAGACAGTTCGCAATTGTGTTGTGTTCCTGGCTACCGAACGACATACACCGATAGACATCCATCGGATAATATAGAATGTGTATGGGACAGTTCGTCTCTCGGTAATAACCGGTGTGGAACGGTGTGCCAAGGGGTGCTGTTGCTCCTTCATAAGGCGCGTTCCCGCATCGCAAATGTAACACAGGAATTAAGTCAACTCAACTGGAAGACAATCGAGTCCTCGACCTATAGCCCTTAATTCCTCCCCCCCCCCCACCGAGCCATTATTACAGCTTCGGTCCCTTTAAGAAGGGCTTTGCAGGGTTAACTATTCCTGTTGGACAAGGAGGTGCAGCGGCCAGTTATGGACTTCTTCACGCAGAAGGACATGGTGTTTTACCAATCGGGTGTCGTCAGCCAGGTGCGTTGGTGGGTTAACCGCACTCTGCTCACGGCGTTTCTTCCTCGTTGGCATACCGATTCAGGAGTGTACGGCTTTTGAGTGCAAACTTTTTTACGGCCCTTTTGTGTTTCCAAGTTGCCACGGTGCTAATGGTCTGTATAGACCCAAATGTAAGTAACACTTATCTAACGCTTCACGAATTTCAATCAAGCAAAATAAATCAGAATAATCTATTGCACTTTTGAAGACCACAGTGAGTGACGTTCCGTTCCGTAGGCATAGACTCAACACGGTTCACTCGCGTTCGGTCGGTTCAATAGCAGTAAACCCAACCGCCATGGCACCAAAATGAACACAACTGGAGTTCACAGCTATTTAACTTGGACTAACTTAAAACCCCGTCAACCCAGTTTGGTGACTCGAGTTGATCTATCTCTATTCACAAGGTCTTAGGATATAGGAAGGTAAAGTAGAAAACTGATTGATGAAAAATGTAACACATTTTGGAATAGCCTGTATAACAGGAAAAAAAATTGATCGTTAAATTTGATTCCCAATCTTAAACAATCTCAAGTATAACATTTAAAATTCCAAACAACAAGTACACTGCTGTTAATGCAACAAAAGTGAAGAAAAACATTTTGGAACTAACTAGCTGACATTATTCAAAAACTTCCAGAAAAAAGAACATCATCATTTTTCTTGGAGATTTTAATGCACCGATTGGCAAAAAAAAAGTTTAAAGATTGTTGGAAACGATCCAGTCCATTTTAGAATAAAGAGGAATGGCATCAGGCTAATAGAACGTTGCCAGGTACACAACCTAATTCTTAAATCTACAGCATTCAAAACACTACCATGAAACAAAAAACATGGGTTTCCCCAAATTGCACCTTTGGAAAACTCCAACTTGATCTTGTAGAAATTAAGAATTATGAATGTTAGAGTGCTTATGGCTGCACTCTTCGATTCCGATCATTATCTGCCCAAAATCAAGTTTGAAACACGTATGTAACATAGCAGCGATGGCGAGGCATTGTAGCATCTGTGACCAGAGAGTTTGCGCTTGACCGCGCGAGTGTTGCGAGCGGTTCTCAGTACTCTGTCAGCAGTCGTTGCGAGTCTGTAGCTCTGTGTAGTCGTGCAGAGCAGTACGCTAATAGTCGTCATGCAGAGCGGTCGGTCAATAGTAGCAGCCCAGTGCGGTTGTGTGATGTAGGCGGTCGGCAACACTGGTCAAGATGCTGAATGAGGTACACTGTTAATTAATATAATCATTAAACAATGTAAAACTTATTTATTGTAATCAATCTCTAACAAGTCCCCCAATAATAATTTTGATTTCAAAAGCATTTTTCAAAAATTTAATTTTTTATTGAACTAAAGATTTCGTCGCACTTCCCATTTCATTCCACTTCTTTTGAAGAAAAATTTCAGTAAATTCACAGAAAAAAGGAACATTATTATTTGCAATGCAGTTCCTCCAAGCCGTGCGCAGAAATAAGAGCAGAAATTTGACATCCAGTTATTCTGAGGTAAGACTTTAATTCTGATTGTTTTACACAGGGCCAAAGACCGATATTTCGGTTTAATTGAATTTTCTTGTCACTGAATGGACTTTAATTTTTTGGTGAAGAATTTATATTTGAGTCAGATTGCGAATTTCACATTTTTGTTCCCATTGTCAGTACATTTCATTGTGGGCAGGTTACGCATAGAGCAATGTCCATTAGTATTCTTAAATAATATTGTCATTCCTGTAAAATTTTTGTGGGGAGGTTACACTTGGCGACACCCAGTCCAGGATCGTATTTCGTTGAGAGTCTTTTGAACAACAGTCAGATATCTGCTCTTATTTGCTTAGATATAATTAGGATTTGGCGCAACGCTTTTATTAACTTGTGACTTTCTTTCTACAGGTCAACGGCAATTCGTTGCTCTGTTGTATTTGTGTGTTGTTTTTGCATTTGTGCTTATTGTTTTGTGAAAAATTGTGACTATTGTAAAAATGCCGCGAAAGACTGTGAATAGTGTATCGCGAGGTATTTTGAATGAAATTACCGACTTAAACAGCGTGACCGACAGTAATTGTGACACGCAGTGTAATGATGACAATCCTGCGTTCACTAACAATCAGTGTATTCCAACCACTAATGATGACTTTTGTCTAAATGATGAACAAACGAACTCGGTTATGTCCTCTGTTGATTTGACGACAATCGATGACGCGGGACGCTCTATTGTAATGAGCGCTGCCCAGCTTAATACACGCGATTTGGAAAATTCAAGTAACGTACAGACAAATTTGTCGAGTGAAAATGAACAACGTACTGAAAGTAGGACGGATTTATTTAATTCCGAAATAATGTCTGACAGTGTACATTCGACTGACAAACTTTTTTCTAAATCTCAGAATAACCAAATGGTTACAGTAAGCGAGAAAGTTCCAGATCCACTATTGAACAGCACAGAGAATAGAAATGCTAATTTTGAATCGGATCCAATTATGGCATTTTTGCGGCAAAATTTCAAACAGTTTAATGAAAAATTTGATAAAAATGACGAAAATTTCAAACAACTTAGGGAAGATAACAAACAACAGAATGAAAAACAAGACAAACTTAGTGAACAGGTCAAACAAGATAACGAAAAACTCAAACAATACTTAAATGAAAAATTAGACGACAATTCCAGACAGCTTAGTGAACAAATTAGAGCGGTTGCCGCGCAGTGCCATGACACTAAGGAACAGTTGCGCGTGGAAATTGAGGCTTGTTCACGAAAAAATAGCGAAGAAATTAAGTCTGTTGCGCAAGAATTAAGGGAAATGCAGACAGCCGCAACAGAAACACTCAGAGACGAAATTAGCGAAGTCGCTAAACAATGCTCTGAAAAAGCTACACAATTACGGGACGAGTTTAAAGCAATAACGGTAGAACTTTCGCGCACAATGGACGCAAAGATAGACGCGAAATTCGAACAGCAGAACACTCAGATTAACGAGCGCTTTAATCAGCACATTCAGAACAGTGATACGCGTTTCCGCAGATTTATCCAGGTCAAAACAAAGTAAAACGACAAGTCATGGAAACAATCACTGCACAAAGACAAGAGGACAAACGTAAAATATTCGCGAAAGCGAAGACGTATGTAGACAATAATATTACTACAGTGTCCGACAAAATTAATACCATAGAACAATTGAACGCGGAATTACGAGATGAAATTTCTGATCTTAAATCAAAAACAGATACACACACAGTAAATATTCAAACAGTGACAGACAGATTCGAACAATTAGATCTAACACAGGATTGCGATGTCATCAAAGCTGATGTTAAAAAACTGAGCGAAACTACGCGTAAGTTGCAAAAACAGATTAATGCGTCCGATTCTAAAACCGATGATCAGGCAAAAATACTGACAGAAAAATATGATGAATTGGCCAGTCGTATTGATGTTATCGAAAATACTAATGACAATAAATCAGACGATACTGCACCGGTTTCATTTAACCAAACACCTGAATTTCAAAATTTACAGCAGACAATTAATGAGATCGATTCATCTAACAATACGTTACGTAGGAAGTTGTCAAATTTACAACAAGAAGTAACAGAGATCAAAAACATTTCAGTTAATAACATACCGCAAGAGACGCCACTTTATGAACATGTGTCAGACTCACACAGCGCGTATAATTTGGGTAATCTGCAGAGAGTACGGGACTTAGATTCCGAACAACCACAGTTCAATAGATACTCTTACGATCCTGAACCTGTTGCATCACACAGAGATGATAATTTCGATTACAAACATTTTCTGTCAGTGAGAAAGTTTAAAGTTTTTAAAAACGATAGAACGCAGATTCACCCACTGGATTGGATTCAACAGTTTAGCTTTGCTCTTCCACCGACTTGGCCTGTAACACATAAACTTGAATTTATTTGCAGTTTTTTGGAAGGCGAACCGGCAACTCGTATGAGACCGATTGCGAGGCAATGCTATTCAGTAGAAGAGTTTCAGAATGCTTTTCTATTTGCGTATTGGTCGAAGACGACACAGCGCGGAATTAAAGACCAACTAATTAGTTTGCCGAATTACGAGAACTCAAATTTTCCCAGTGTGACGCAATTTTTTGAGCACATGGTACAACAAAACCAGTACCTAAGTGAACCGTACAGTGAATCCGCACTTATACAATTATGCATTTCCAAATTACCACGGTCATTACGAGTGTCACTTCTAACGGGTCAGCAAAAAGAAAACATTTCAGCATTCAGAGATCTTTTACAGCTCTTGGAAGTACAGCAATCTGATTATTCTTTTGTAAACAAAAACTTTTTGAGTAACAACCAAGGTCAACAACCGTACTGCAATTATGATCAGGGACGTAATTCCAATCGGAAAGATAACAGACGTTTTAGGAACGACAACTACCAAAACTTTAATAACAGACAGAATTCAGATTATCAATATCGTCAAAATTTTCAGCAACAGGAAACACATTTTGGTAATAATAGACGTTTTCCACCACAACAGTATGAAAGTCAGCCGGTTGGAATACATAACCAACAATGTAATGCACAAGGTCAACCAGGCTTTAATGTTCCGCCGCGTGCACGTGTAGTACCAGATCCAACAAATAGTAACGCACAGCAACAAGGAAACAATTACGTACAGAGAAGACAGTATTTCAATGCCTATCGTAATGCACCGTATAGGAATGACTATCACGACAGACGTAAAAACGATGAGCAGAATTATCAGCGTACATATAATAACAGTCGGTCTCACCAGCAACAAAATAATCAACAAGGACCTATTCTCATGAATGAACCCGACAGTAGGTACCATCCAGAACGTAATACGTCTGGAAGAAGTAATAGGACAGTTCAAATAGTCGAAATGCCACAACATCCTCCTAATAATAATAACGCGTCAGATAGAATCTGACTAGATACTGCACAGATCGCATCTTCCAATAATACAAGCACTACTTTAGACACGCAAAATGTTGTTCACGAAAATGTAATTACTTTTGACGACATCAGAGACACTCTTTTACAGGAAAGACCAGTTATTCAGAAAACCATTTCACATCCTGTTATCGAAATTAAAATTGGTTCATCGAAATTCTCAGCAGTAATTGATTCCGGATCACCAATATCAGTAATAAATGAGGAGACTTTCAATGAGTGCAACAAAGAGAATACCTATCCGACATTACCTTTAGGCAAAACAAAAGTGAAAGGAGCAGTACCGAGTAAAGGAGTAGACGTTAAATTACAGACGCATTTATCATTTTGTATCGCAGGTCACACGTTTCACTCTAATTTTTGGATTGTTCCTTTATTGACAACAGACGTTATTTTAGGCACGAATTTTCTGGTACAACACGACGCACTTATCGATTTTCAGAATTCTTATTTAATGTTAAAGGATGAAAATGTACAACTTGCTTTAGAATTTCAGCACTCATTATCTGCGGAAGAACAAACAATCAACCGCACAGAGGTCATTTCCGCAACACGTGACATAGACTGTAATCCCACATTGTTAACGGATACGTACGTACACAACTATAGTACTCCAGACGAAGCTGACTACGACGTAATACAATTGATTTCTGATAAGGTTAAAGAGAGCAGTGCAACTACAGACGACGAACGAACGCAATTACACAAAATTCTCTTACAGCAAGCTCCAGTTTTTGACAACATTCCTGGTACTATGTCCGGCTTTATGTATGAATTTCAAGTCAAACCGCACGACACATTTAAAGCAAAGCATTATCCTATTCCATACATTCACAGAGAACAGGTTAAAAAAGAATTGCAGGATATGCTTGATCAAGGAATTATTGAACCAGCAGTTAGTCCGTACATAAACCCGCTACATATTGTTAAGAAAAAAGATGGCTCACTTCGCCTTGTACTTGATTCACGTCACATTAATGACATTATTATTAACGAAACAGATCGACCACAGACACTAGAGGAACTTTTACAGAAATTTCATGGTACAGCTATTTATTCTACACTAGATTTGAAATGGGGATTTTGGCAAATTCAACTTCATCCGAACTGCAGAAAATATACAGCTTTTCTCTGTTTCGGCGACTGTTATCAATTTTGCAAACTACCGTTCGGCTTAACTATTTCTTCTGCAGCTTTTATTCGCGGTTTGAACACTATACTTCCGACAGAACTTAAAGACAGAATTACGACGTATGTAGACGACATTCTTATCGCAGAAGCTAACTGGTCCGAACACAATCTGATTCTTGAACAACTGTTACAAACTTTTCATGCACAAGGACTTACAGTTAATCTTAGTAAATCGCACTTTGGCAAAACTTCCATAAAATTTCTTGGACACGTAATTTCAGCAGAAGGCATTGCACCTGATCCGGAAAAACTTCAAGCTCTACGTGACATTACCGTTCCTACGACGAAGAAGCAATTACGCAGTTTTTTGGGCTTAATTAACTTTTTTCGTAAATTTATTCACCATTCTGCTTTAGACACGCCTAGACTATGCCAATTAACAGGTAAAAACAGTATTTGGTCTTGGGATAAGCAAGCACACTCTGAATTCATGAACCTGAAACATGCTTTGTTGAATGCACCACTATTATCGCACCCAGATCTTACTAGAAATTTTTCCATTGCCACCGACAGTTCCAACACCGCCTTAGGCGTACATATTTTCCAGGAAATTGAAGAAGATGGTTCAATAGTAATCAAAAACATCGCATTTGCAAGCCGCATTCTGTCACCTGCTGAGCGAAATTACTCCGTTACAGAACTTGAAACATTATGTGTTGTATGGGCTTTTACGAGATTTAGGCACTTTCTTTATGGCAGACATACCACCGTTTACACAGACCACAGAGCGATACAATTTTTACTTTCGGCTAAACTCACTCACGACAGGTTAAGCAGATGGAAACTATATTTACAAGAATTTAATTTTACGATTGTCCACATTCCCGGCACACAAAATGTTATAGCAGACGCACTATCGCGTTCTCTCGGCAACAATCAGCAAGACGTAGCAACCAACTTCTGCAAAACAAATTTCAGTGTCATGTACATTCAGCAAGTTGCATTTGAAAACTTTATTTCATCGTCATTACAGGACATAGCACAAGAACAAAATAAAGACAACGTGTGGAAAGAAATTAAACACCTTTGGCTAGATATGAATAATGTAACGATTAGGAACCACTACACTGTACGCAATGACATTCTGTTTCGCCGCTCTCATCCTGACAGCAACAATTGGTTATTATGCATTCCTGACGAAGTGGTTAACAAATTAATTTGGTACACTCATTTAAGCTACGCACATTACGGAGCACGAAAATGTTTTCTTATACTGAGACAGAACTGTTATTTTACTAACATGGAGAAACGTATACGACGAGTTTTAGCGTCTTGTAAAATTTGCCAGAAAGCTAAATCAGACACCACTTCACATATTCCTCCTTTATATCCCATTATACCTGTTAAATTAAGACATATGGCCGCAGTAGATATTTTTGGTCCGATTCCGAGAACTAACAGAGGTTTTTGCTACATTTTTGTCGCTGTTGAGCTCACTTCAAAATTTGTTACTTTCACTCCGTTACGCAAAGCTACTGCTAAAACTGTTTCTAAAGCATTTGTAAAACATTTTCTATCTCATGTAGGGCATGTAATGAAAGTAATTTCTGATAATGGATCACAATTTCGTAGTAACGTATGGACACGCATGTTACGAGCCAGAAACATTTCTCCGATCTATATATCCAAGTACCACGCTTCTTCGAACCCTTGTGAAAGATTAATGAAAGAAATTGGTAAACTGTGCCGAATATACTGCCACAAAAGACATATTGATTGGGACACACACATATTCTCATTCCAAGATGTAATTAATTCCATTCCAAATGAATCCACTATGCTATCTCCGTCTGTTATACTGAAAAATGCTGAACCACCTAACAAAATTAAAGAATTAATAACATTTCCTACATCTCGTCGATTACGACACCACGAAATAATTGACATTGCGCTGAACAACATCAAACGTGCCGCAGAGCGCCGGAGAAGACAGCAAAAACAGGTTTGTAGACGCCGAGACTTTCACGTTGGACAGAAGATATTAGTACGTACACACTATTTATCCAGCAAATTAAAAGGTAAGTGCAGTAAATTTGAACTTCTATACGCAGGTCCGTATCGGATTCGCAGCATCCCTCACCCCAATGTTGTACACGTCGAAACTTTGAGAACCAAAAAATCGAAAGGCAATCACCATATCTCAAACATTAAACCGTTTATTGAGTGAAACCACTGTATGATTCAACACACTATGATGCCATTTACTAATGCAATTATTTCACGTGACTAATTACTGATGATTATCGTATTTTTTCTTGGCAAGTGCCCGGCAAGGTAAGGTTAGCAGGTCGCTTTTCTTGTCGTTACACATCAGACCGTGCACATTTTCCACTTTTTTGTGTATATGATTGTACTCCAGTTTTGTTTATATGCACTGTGAAATAGGTAAGATATAACACACACCAGTCGACTTTGACATTTTTTTTGCCTTATGACATCTCAACATCGTGACTGTTTCACATTTTTTTTTTGCTGCTGCATTGTATTATTCTGTGTATATTTTTGCATTTGAACACTGTCAATGTTTTTGACATATTACGTTTTCTGTCATGTTATGCTGTATGCTTAAGTATGTTACCATAAACCAGTCCTTATTTAGTGGGTATATGATTTAAATGCAGGACATTAATCTCTGTCATCAATTTCAGAAAGAAATGATGCATGTAAGAAATAAATTTAACATAAATGGGAATTTCACCTACGAAATAAACGAAAGGAGATGCAATAACTTTATGAGGAAAAGTAAATGGATCAGGATTAACAAACATTAACAAGAATATACTATACTCATCGTAGAATAGCAGTCTTAACTAATTTTTTCTTTCAGAATACAAGGTGATTGATGCAGGCTGTCAGACTGAACTACACATCTTAGTTTTAGTGATGAAATATGCTAGAGATAAAGAATAGTTGTATAATGAGTAATGAAGTGATTTTTTGCAGATGATATTTAGTGCTGATGAATAATGATGAAGAATATGCTGATATGAATAATGAAGTTTTTCTTTACAGGTGATGATGATAATGGTGTTATGTTGAGATGTATAATGAAGTTTTCTTTACAGATGAAGATAATGTTGTAGTTATGTATTTATGTTATGTAGTTATTTAAGTATTTGTTGCAGTTTGCTTTGACAGCAGGTGTTATATTGCATAGTAGGATGACGGAAAGTTTTGGAAAGGACAGCTATGGAACACATTTTTATACACATTTCACTACCTGTTAATTCGAAGTTCACTACTTTTCAGCATAGTGTGCGTTTCTTCTTTCAGGTCAATAATCCATTTTGTATTTTTTCCAGGAGAAGCTTTTCATGATACTTACTAAACCTGTTACTTATTATACCTGTTCTAGTACTTGCATTTTTTTTTGTATTTTTACCCATTTGTGTTTATCATTTATAAATGTGATCACATATACTGCCTTGTTACATAACCTTGCTACAGCTGACTCATGACGAATGATGTTACCTATCCTCGTTTGCAGCAATAGCTCAAAAGCAAATAGTGTTATGCCTCAGCAATTAATTATCGATCCCAACGCAATGCATTGCTAACAAAAAAAAAAAAAAAAAAAAAAAAAAAAAAAAAAAAAAAAAAAGGTATTACCAGTCCCAAATAGTGACACCAGTTTGAGACAATTCTGAATAATACTGATTAGCTCTGAATAGTACGTCACTTGAGTAATGACTTCTTAATGAGACAAAAAAAAAAGGTATATATTTAAGATAATGCTTTGTCACTAGCTAATAACTGCCACTGTTTATTGTAATGAGACTACTTATAATGCCCATGATTATTAATGCTTTGATTGTAATTAACTGATTTTAATAATGACTTTGTAATGATCTGAATACTACTGAATGAGGAACACTGTTTATTGTAATGAGTACTTATAATGCCCATGATTATTAATGCTATGACTAATTAGCTTATTTTTAATAATGACTTCGTAATAATCTGAATAATACTGAATGATGATTCTATTCAATACTTGCTGGCCACTGAGTGCCAATAATTAATGTCACTCCACGAATTGTTATTAATTATGCCATTAATTAACTCTTGTTTTCAATGTTCATACTTTGTAATTGGAAATGAATGTGACTGTTTAATAATGCTTTGTAATTAGGAAAAGGCTAATGATTATTATTGGAACGACAAATGATTAATTACCTGTAATTAGACAGATGATTAATTAACTGTAATTAGACAAATGATTAATTAACGACAAATGATTAATCAACTGTAATTAGGAAGAGGATAATGAGTATTATTGGAATGACAAATGATTAATTAACTGTAATTAGGAGAAGGTTAATGATTCTTAATTATACTCTGTAACTGAAAAGAATGCGATTATTTCATAATACTTTGTAACCAGGAAAAGAAGGCTACTGATTCTATGTAAAACAATTAATGAACATTTTTCTGTAATACTGCATACTTGGTACAGAAATGTTCAATAACTGGGCTATGAATGCCGCAAACTACTAATGAAGACTGTAATTGTCAATGGTATGTGACATAATGTCCTTCACCTCATGAGCTAACTACCCTGAATTATTGCAATGTCCATTTGTCCTGTTTATCCTAGTGATTATGGAGCACTATATTTGGTTTTGCACTAATTCTACGTTGGTGTGCCTTGTAAGAGAGTGGTGTTGACACGACATGCTGTCCACCACCGTGAGCGATGAAGACATTATTATGGTCCCACTGTTTGGTGTACGTAATGTACTGCCAAAATGAAAACATGGAACATTACTACGACAGTTCAGTGTCTTGGCTACACTGATAAATTCTGATGGGAAAAGAACTTCAAGTTGTGTCACTTGGTGTTGTACTTCTGTGGAAAGATATGGACTTTCAGAACAGCTGTGTGCAATCTAAAGTGCTACAACCATGATGCAATCCTTCCCTTTCCTATCCTGATTCTTGTCACATAAAGAAAAAAATTTTTTGGTAACATCATTTATGTTCATAGGTTATACATTTTTCGATTCGCTGAACTCCAATGCGAGTACACTTATGTCACTTGTCATCATGATATTTTTTCTTACCAGTCTGTTTATTTGTTCTGAATATGCTAAAGAATTTTTTCAGTGCCTGTGCACTTTGTTATCTGTCAAATAATTTGTATATGCATTTTTTCTGATTTGCTACTATGTTTTGTACTCACATTTTGTCTTTGTCTGATATATTTTGTACTTAGTGCGTGTGCACAACGTTTAAATATTCTGTAAGTTGAAGAATTTTGTTAATTAAAGAAAAATTTTGCCGCGCTTGGCAAGTCCAAATGACTCACCATCGCTGCCAAATTTTTGCCCCCCCAGTGGAGGGTTATGAAACACGTATGTAACATAGCAGCGATGGCGAGGCATTGTAGCATCTGTGACCAGAGAGTTTGCGCTTGACCGCGCGAGTGTTGCGAGCGGTTCTCAGTACTCTGTCAGCAGTCGTTGTGAGTCTGTAGCTCTGTGTAGTCGTGCAGAGCAGTACGCTAATAGTCGTCATGCAGAGCGGTCGGTCAATAGTAGCAGCCCAGTGCGGTTGTGTGATGTAGGCGGTCGGCAACACTGGTCAAGATGCTGAATGAGGTACACTGTTAATTAATATAATCATTAAACAATGTAAAACTTATTTATTGTAATCAATCTCTAACAAGTCCCCCAATAATAATTTTGATTTCAAAAGTATTTTTCAAAAATTTAATTTTTTATTGAACTAAAGATTTCGTCGCACTTCCCATTTCATTCCACTTCTTTTGAAGAAAAATTTCAGTAAATTCACAGAAAAAAGGAACATTATTATTTGAAATGCAGTTCCTCCAAGCCGTGCGCAGAAATAAGAGCAGAAATTTGACATCCAGTTATTCTGAGGTAAGACTTTAATTCTAATTGTTTTACACAGGGCCAAAGACCGATATTTCGGTTTAATTGAATTTTCTTGTCACTGAATGGACTTTAATTTTTTGGTGAAGAATTTATATTTGAGTCAGATTGCGAATTTCACATTTTTGTTCCCATTGTCAGTACATTTCATTGTGGGCAGGTTACGCATAGAGCAATGTCCATTAGTATTCTTAAATAATATTGTCATTCCTGTAAAATTTTTGTGGGGAGGTTACAAGTTTTAAAAGTTACCCCAAACAGAAAATACAAAGATAAAAAAATTTGAGGTCGCAGATAAAGTACGGATATGATACCAAGTTCAGAAGACTTTACAAAGACAAAAGAAAGCAACTAGACTCAAACCCGGGAAAAAACTAAGAAAAAATTATTTAACATAGCCGAACAAAAAGCATCCAAGACTAAAATTACAAAACATGCATTGTGGTTGATGGAATGTGATACACATATTGCAGCCAGAATACAGTCTTTACAACAATGGCAATCACAAAAGATAGAGGAAAAGAAATTAAAATTTCTTAGAACAGGGAAAAGACAGACAAAAATATAAATAAGGTTACAAAGGCACATGAAAACAACATTCTGCTCCAAATTGATGACGAGTTTATCAAAAACAACACAAGAAGTTTCTACAGAATTGTCAAGCAAAAGCTATTGTTGTTGTTGTTGTTGTTGTTGTGGTCGTCAGTCCAGAGACTAGTTTGATGCATCCCTCCACGCTACTCTATCCTGCGCAAGTAACTACTGCAACCTACATCTTTTTGAATCTGCTTAGTGTATTCATCTCTTGGTCTCCCTCTACGATAGCAAAAATTATCAAAATATAAAGCACCAATCTTTCGATTTCGAGATGCTAATGAGAACATTGCTCATAACAATACAGAAAATTGTAATATATTAGTTGAATACTTCGAGAAACTCTTGAATGGTAAACCCAGTCTTGCAAAATTTGGATTCACTCCAAATACGTCTGATCCGTTACATTCAGAACCACCAACAATTGAAGAATTACAAAACATCATTTCAGATTCAAAAAATAATGAAGCATTTAGTGAAAATCAAATTGGAGTCGAAATAAAAAGAAAGCTAATAAAAACCACTAAATCACTTCAGTTGTCTACAGTAAAATTTGGAAAGAAGAAGAAATTCTAGTAGAGTGAAAACCAGCTCTCATCCAACCTCTCCAGAAAACAGGCTTCAAAACAGAGCCAAATAATCTTCGCCTGATGTAACATTCTTCCGAAAGTCCTTTTAAATAGAGCAGAGGTGCAAATTGGCCTCATAACTGAGGGAGAACGAGGGAGGATTCAAAAAGGCTAGATCATGCTCTGAACAAATACTAAACCTCATATATGGCATAGCAAAAATCAAGAGCAATGATTTACGTAATTTCCTTCATTCATTTCAAGCAGGCATACAGCTGAACTGATAAATAATCCTTGATATCAGTAATCGAAGAACTGGCTTTGAATAAGAATACTACTAGCAGAATATAAGCCAACATTAAGAATAGGTTTTCAAGAGTTGAATTCATGGGTGAAATAGCAGACCCATTTGAAATCAAAACAGGAGTACGACAAAGGGACGGGTTTTTCCCATTATTGTTTAACTGTGCACTTGAAAAAGTAATCAGAGAATGGAACGAAAATATAAACAGTGGAGTAAGACTGGGTCGCAAGAAGAAGAACCTCAGAATCAATTGCTTTGTCTTTTCAGATGATCTTGATCATTTTGCTGAAACTATGGAGGAGTTAAAGGAACAAGTCGTTGAACTATAGAAACAAGCAGCTATAATAGGTCTTAACATTTCCTTTGAAAAACCTAAAATCATGGCAAACAACAAATGAGCAAATAAATATCTAAAAGTTCAATGAATATAAAATATAAACAGTAAAAAAATTTTAGTATTAGTTGGAATGCAACAGAACGCAAAGGTAATCCGGAGAAAACAAACTTCAATTGGCTTTCCAACTGACAAAAGAGACACACAACAAGTAATCCTTTTCAGGGCGGTCCGGAATTAAGCATTACAAAACACTGACAAAGGCAGAAGTATTGTATGCAGCAAAAACCCTAAACAGGAATCTCATAGGCCTGATAGAACAATTAGAACTAAAAGAAATAATTTAAAAGAAAATCATGGGACGAAAAACTCTCAGATTCTACACGAAAAAGAAGACTAAATTTTTACTGACAGCTTCGTAGAATGAACAGTAATATACTAACTAAGACAATTTTGGATGTCTTCCATTGTCGCATAATGAAATCTAACTGATTTACGGAAATTACTTACTGTATTCCGACGAGGTTGAAACGAAAGAAGAAGATAGGATCCATTATTTATTACATACAATGGGGGATGTTTGTTCTGTCGGATATGTTCGACAGAACAGACATCCCACATGTATTTACAGTATACCTGTAAGATGACTGCCTTGATAACTTCAGTGTAGATCTACAACGGTGACCGAACCTCTTGTGGGAATACAGGACCCGCTGTGAGCGAGACAGCACGGACAGTAAACGCTACTGACGTGTGACGAGCAGAGAAACTGGGTGGGACCAGAAGCCTGTCCGGACAGCTGAGGCGATAAAGACAACCGCTCGCGTTAAGCGGGAGATCTGGGTTCATATTCTGTCTGGCACAAATTTTCAACTTTCACGATCGAATTACTTCGATGCCTGATTGCGGCTGGAGCTGCCTCTGCTTTCAAAAAGCATCCACTCTTATTATGAATCCATATTTCGAAAATCTGAAGCAACATCTATGTTTACTGGTTGCTTGGATTTAAATACGGACTACATAACTTATCTAAGTATTTAATATTTTTGTATATTATAATGCTAGTGATACGAATGTGTCAGTGTTAGTAAATACAATGTTTACACCAGCAAGTGAAGCCGCGAGACAGTCCAGCGGAACAACAAAGTTGTTTATTAGCATAAGCAGCGACTATTTAAACAGACGAAAGGAGAATAATGAACATTTCTCTGTATGTGTCTGTCAGCCCTGTCGTAGAGGTCAGTTTTCATCCAATTTGTGAAACACTGCAAGGAGGTAGTACAAAGATACCAGTTTGTTTTTATTCTTCTGTTTATTTTTATAAAGTGTTAGCAAGTGAAAGAACAGTCATTCAAGTACAAGTTAAAGTGAAGTAAAGTTAAAGGAAGCAGGTTGTCAGATAATAAGTCAGCAAATACCTATAAAGAACCGTTTTAGTGGAAGTGGCTGTTTTTCACAGCGACTGCATCTCATTATGGTGAAATTTTGGTACTTAAATAAAACTCGAATTTAATCACCAAGAAAAATGGGTTTTTATAAAGGAATATAACCATTTACCTTAACAGCTTAAGTACATACGTAATTATTTTATACTGTATGAGCACCAAATTAAGAAATGAAAGAGAAGAGATCTGTGGAATATAATGAGCAAGCCAAAAGAAAATTGGCTTTGCCATGTCTCAGGTACTTTATGTCATTAGATAAACAAAGAGTTTGGTTGCAGTATTATGCGTCTCTTTATGAGCCAGAGTCAGTTTTAACGCAGTTTTATCTCTAGTAATGCAACTGTACAGTTATTCCTTACTATTTCTAAAATATATGATGAAAGAATATCTGTACTCTCAGGGTGAATGAAAATGGAAAACTCATGAAAAGCCCCGCCTCAGCTGTTTCCAGGTAATCACACCTCCTAGTGCAGTGGAGATTGTGTCTTTCAGTCCTAGTCTTGAGTAGTTTCAGAGTCAAACTTACTTCTTACTACCCATAATGTCTAAAGTTGAGAAAGAGAAGACTTAAATGTTCACATATGTGTGTGTGTGTGTGTGTGTGTGTGTGTGTGTGTGTGTGTGTGTAATGATTGGTATAAGAAAATGGAAATCTAATCAGACAAGTAGACAACATTAATGTGTGGTGAACACGTATAAATGGCCGAACTTAAAGAGCTGATGAGAAATTGCTGTTTGGCCTAATAGTAAAATACCAGTTAACGAAACATGTCTATAATGTTAGCGTAAATGCGGAGGAATCTTATTATCTCAATGGTTCACATAATGAATTACTCATTAATTATTGGTGAGTTATCCTTAATTAGGAGTCCATGGTATATTAATGGTTGAAAAGAACCTACGCTTCTTGATTTATTTTCCTGAAAGACTTAGAAGAAGTGGAAAACGACTGAACTCAATTGTTTAAGATCTCCCATTAAATTGTGGCATAAAATAACATAAAAGTCATTCTATGTCAACCGTTAATCTTGGTTCACATATTAAAGGTCGGCTCCAGTTTTTCATCTGGAGACAATCTACATGTGCGTGTAGAGCGTCTCCACATGAAAATTTTGAGTCTTCCATTTTCCTACCTTAACTATGATTGTAGTTGACCGTCCCATTTCCTGTCGCACCTTTGTCCTTAGTCATAAATTTTTATACAATGTGACGCAGTGGAGACGTCCACTACTGGTCCTGTATTCGGATACTATCGGGTTCTTTCAATTTGTTATAAGCATTAGTTTAGCAGTGTCAACATTCGAAAATTTTGTTCTGTCTTTCTACATTTACGCATCATCGTCCAATGACGATATTTTCCTACAGACAAAAACATCGTCAGTGCGCAGTATGTTAGTACTGCTGATTGTCGGATAAGTCGTTTGTGTATACTGAGAACTCTAGAGGTCTCACTAAGCTTCCTTGGGGCATAGCCGATGTTACTTTCGTTTCCGTAGTGCGTTCGTCTCTAGTGTAAGGCAGTGGGTCCTATTAGTGAAATATTCATCTAGTCAGTCACATCTATGTGAATAAATTCTGTGTGATTGTATCTTGATTAACAGTTGACGATGTGATAATAGTGTTGAAGTTACGTTCTGTAGATTCATGAAATTATGTTTTACTCAACTGGCAGATCCTCTGTTCCCCTATAAAACATCTGTGCACGACTGTGATTGAGATTCCAAAACCAGCCTCAGTGATACTAAAATACTAAGCAGCCAATACTCAGGACAAAAGGGCTCTCGTTAAGCCGAACCTGGATATCCCGAAAGCCACAGAAGACGGTTTAACTGCGCTGTAAAAAGTATGTCTTGGTTCAAGCTATCTGACAGGTGAGGGACGCCACTCACCTCCGAACGTCTAAGACGCTTGTGCGAAGCATCAGAGGCTTTTCTGTTACGTAAAAGTGGGACTGCAGCCTTCCCAACTGCTCAGGAATAAAGGGAAATAGCTGAGGGAATTCTCTGCGGTTTTCACAAGAAAATCTGGCACGTAAGCCGCTAGGGAACCGGCAGCCGACGATGGGTGGCACCACAACAGAGGCCAGTGTGAGAACGACGCCAGAGTCCCCATTAAACACGACAAGCGCTACCCATAGACTTCTCGAAGTAACATCAGGCATTTAGGGCCTTTATTCAGGGTAGTTACCCAGCGCCAGTCTTCATTGGGTGACACTGCAGATTAAGCCCATTAATGACAAAGATGATAGCATGAGAAACTCAGCTCCCTATAAGAAAGAGTGGAGGAACATTAACAAAACTGCCGAGAAGGGGTAGCATAGGGATCTTTTTAGTCAGACAGAGTGCAAGGTTGCCTTACGCTTTTTTTAGTGGTTTTTTATGCTTTACGCTATTAGACACGAAGCAATTGAGAGCGAACTGAGCTCTTGTAATACTGTGATACTGTGCTGTTTATCTCCCTCCCCTACTGCACGCTTAGATTAAGTGTGCATGAGAATTTCTTTCTGTTGTGTAATTCATTACAAAGACTCAAATTTTGATTAATGAATTAATGGCAAAGGACTAATTCATGCAACGGGTGACGCGACAAGCACACAAAACCAACGCTCTCAGTAATGGGGGCGGTAACCGCTTGCTTTACTCATGTCTGACAACAGAGATCTACTGAATTGTCAAGAGGGGGATGGGAGAGAGTGGGCGAATGACTACTTAATTTAGCATCTCTTAAGGTAACTACACGGGGGCTCCTATTGCTTTATAGCTGTGGAATGAAGTTAATCATCGAATAATTGGGTATGAAAGGTAACAAATGTCTGTAATTCTAACACATATTTGTGTATGCTCCCTACTCATTTGCATACGTTGGTATTACTTCTGGTTCCTAATTGGTCTCTTACGTTTACGCTATGAATGGTCACACTATGAGGAGATTGGGGAGAGGGGGCGGGTGGGGAGGGAGGGGGGGATTAGTTCTCTCTCTCTCTCTCTCTCTCTCTCTCTCTCTCTAGGGCAAACAACAGTCCCATGATGCATCTAATGCTGAAGTATTCAGCGAAGCATTACGCGAAATATCACTGCTGTGTAAATTAAAGCGGAAGCACAGTCACACAGGGAAGCTACAGCATGAAACGCCTGGGCATCCACATATGCATCTGCGCACGAGAGTTGAGCCCAGAGGAAACGTTAACTAATTACAGAATTTAGACAACACCAATTTTAATTGATTGTGATAATATAGATGCGCGTCATCAGTCAGAATGACGTGGCAGGTTTCTCTCTCATGTAATTCAAATACGCGCTGGCAGGAATGGTGAAAGCCGTATTCTGTTTTTAAAATATTTCAACAAAATTGGTCAATCAGTTGCAGTGCTAGGGTGCCGGAGGGCCATTGTCAAAGATTATTGTGAATGAGATCGAATTGCATGCGAATCATAACGTATAAAGAAACTATGAAACATCATTACTTTTCGTATGACTGTTTCAAGCAGACAGACATTGTTCCTTAATATTAAAAAACTAAATTCCAATAAATTGCTCTTAAAAGAGCCATGAAACATCGCACTAATATCTTCCTGCCTCATATAAGCCACAGGCATACTCATACACCACGGAGCCGCAGCACAAAAAAAATGTTAGCATTAGAGGAAATCAACAGAAAAGCAACTTTAATTACGTGAGGCATACCTCCTTTAATTCGGAATATATCTATGACTCCTCCAACGCTATTAAACGTTCAAAAACCAAGATACTGTGGCTCTTAGGGCGCTCATTTACACATGGCATGGACTTACGACCCAACCAAACCGCCATAATTCACAAAATGATTAAAAAACACGCATCTAGCTTCTATTACCATTAACAAGCATTTTCTATTCTTTTCTGCTCACAAAGCACTTTGTTTCTCGCAACGAGGGTGCCACATGGAAGTGGCGTGGACATGTGCTCGCGTCTATGTTACAAAGGGAACTACTCAAAACTACTCAAAAAAATTAACTTTGCCCCACAGTTCAAATGGTTCACATGGCTCTGAGCACTATGGGATTTAACTTCTGAGGTCATCAGTCTCCTAGAACTTAGAACTACTTAAACCTAACTAACCTAAGGACATCACACACATCCATGCCCGAGGCAGGATTCGAACCTGCGACAGTAGCAGCAGAGCGATTCAAGACTGTAGTGTCCAGAACCGCTCGGCCACTCTGGCCTGCTGCCCCACAGTATCATACCGCGGAATTAATATTTCTGTCCGTTGACGAAGCCCACTTCTACGTCTACATATTTCTTTTTTTTTTCTAGCTTACGCGTTTTTGTTAGGTTCTGACACTTTCTCATTAATTTGAGTACATACCACAACCGAGCGGGGTGGCGCAGTGGTTTGACACTGGACTCGCATTCGGGAGGACGACGGTTCAATCCCGCGTCCGGCCATCCTGATTTAGGTTTTCCGTGATTTCCCTAAATCACTCCAGGCAAATGCCGGGATGTTTCCTCTTAAAGGGCACGGCCGACTTCCTTCCCCATCCTTCCCTAATCCGATGAGACCGATGACCACGCTGTCTGGTCTCCTTACCCAAACCAACCAACCAACATACCACAATTTCGATGTTACGTAAATATCCACTACACGCAGCAGGCGGCTACACGGGTAGCAGGGGTTGTGTGGCGTGGACTGGGCGGTTTTTAGGTCAGATGGCCTCGAGCAAGTACAGAAAGGGCAACGGCCTCAAAGGGTGCGGGGCAAAGTCAGGACATACGGGGACCAAGTAGCAATCGATATTGTAATTGTAAACTGTCGAAGCTGCATTGGTAAAGTACCGGAACTTCAAGCGCTGATAGATAGCACCGAAGCCGAAATCGTTATAGGTACAGAAAGCTGGCTGCCGAAATCTTTACAAAGGCACAGACGGTGTTTAGAAAGGATTGATTGCATGCAACCAGTGGTGGCGTGTTTGTCGTTGTTAGTAGTAGTTTATCCTGTAGTGAAGTAGAAGTGGATAGTTCCTGTGAATTCTTATGGATGGAGGTTATACTCAACAACCGAGCTAGGTTAATAATTGGCTCGCTTTACCGACGTCCCAACTCAGCAGCATTACTGGCAGAACAACTGAGAGAAAATCTAGAATACATTTCACATAAATTTTCTCAGCATGTTATAGTCTTAGATGGAGATTTCAATTTACCAGATATAGACTGGGACACTCAGATGTTTAGGACGGGTGGTAGGGACAGAGCGTCGAGTGACATTATACTGAGTGCACGATCCGAAAATTACCTCGAGCAATTAAACAGAGAACCGACTCGTGGAGATAACATCTTGGACCTACTGATAACAAACACACCCGAACTTTTCGACTCTCTAAGTGCAGAACAGGGAATCAGTGATCATAAGGCCGTTGCAGCATCCCTGAACATGGAAGTAAATAGGAATATAAAAAAAGGGAGGAAGGTTTATCTGTTTAGCAAGAGTAATAGAAGGCAGATTTCAGACTACCTAACAGATCAAAACGAAAATTTCTGTTCCGACACTGACAATGTTGAGTGTTTATGGAAAAAAGTTTAAGGCAATCGTAAAACGCGTTTTAGACAGGTACGTGCCGAGTAAAACTGTGAGGGACGGGAAAAACCCACCGTGGTTCAACAACAAATTTAGGAAACTACTGCGAAAGCAAAGAGAGCTTCACTGCAAGTTTAAGCGAGCCAAAACCTATCAGACAAACAGAAGGTAAACGATGTCAAAGTTAGCGTAAGGAGGGCTATACGTGAAGCGTTCAGTGAAATCGAAAGTACAATTCTATGTACCGACTTGACAGAAAATACTAGGAAGCTCCGGTCTTACGTTAAATCAGCAAGTGGCTCGAAACAGCATATCCAGACACTCCGGGATGATGATGGCATTGAAACAGAGGATGATACGCGTAAAGCTGAAATACTAAACACCTTTTTCCAAAGCTGTTTCACAGAGGAAGACCGCACTGCAGTTCCTTTCTAAATCCTCGCACAAACGAAAAAATGGATGGCATCGAAATAAGTGTCCAAGGAATAGGAAAGCAACTGGAATCACTCAACAGAGGAAAGTCCACTGGACCTGACGGGATACCAATTCGATTCTACACAGAGTACGCGAAAGAACTTGCCCCCTTCTAACAGCCGTGTACCGCAAGTCTCTAGAGGAACGGAAGGTTCCAAGTAATTGGAAAAGAGCACAGGTAGTCCCAGTCTTCAAGAAAGGTCGTCGAGCAGATGCGCAAAACTATAGACCTATATCTCTGACGTCGATCTGTTGTTTTTTGCTCGCGTATCACGTCGTTTCTGGAAACCCAGAATCTACTCTGTAGGAATCAACACGGATTCCGGAAACAGCGATCGTGTGAGACCCAACTCGCTTTATTTGTTCATGAGACCCAGAAAATATTAGATACAGGCTCCCAGGTATATGTTATTTTCCTTTAGTTCCGGAAGGCGTTCGATACAGTTCCGCACTGTCACCTGATAAACAAAGTAAGAGCCTACGGAATATCAGACCAGCTGTTTCGCTGGATTGAAGAGTTTTTAGCAAACAGAACACAGCATGTTGTTGTCAATGGGGAGACGTCTACAAACGTTAAAGTAACCTCTGGCGTGCCACAGGGGAGTGTTATGGGACCATTGCTTTTCGCAATATACATAAATGAACTAGTAGATAGTGTCGGAAGTTCCAGGCGGCTTTTCGCGAATGATGCTGTAGTATACAGAGAAGTTGCAGCATTAGAAAATTGTAGCGAAATGCATGAAGATCTGCAGCGGATAGGCACTTGGTGCCGGGAGTGGCAACTGACCCTTAACATACACAAATGTAATGTATTGCGAATACATAGAAAGAAGGTTCCTTTATTATATGATTATATGATAGCGGAACAAACACTGGTAGCAGTTACTTCTGTAAAATATCTGGGAGTATGCGTGCGGAACGATTTGAAGTGGAATGATCATATAAAATTAATTGCTGGTAAGGCGGGTACCAGGTTGAGATTCATTGGGAGAGTCCTTAGAAAATGTAGTCCATCAACAAAGGAGGTGGCTTACAAAACACTCGTTCGATCTATACTTGAGTATTGCTCATCAGTGTGGGATCCGTGCGAGATCGGGTTGACGGAGGAGATACAGAAGATCCAAAGAAGAGCGGCCCGCTTCGTCACAGGGTTATTTGGTAAGCGTGATAGCACTACGGAGATGTTTAGCAAACTCAAGTGGCAGACTCTGCAAGAGAGGCGCTCTGCATCGCGGTGTAGCTTGCTGTTCAGGTTTCGAGAGGGTGCGTTTCTGGATGAGGTATCGAATATATTGCTTCCCCCTACTTATACCTCCCGAGGAGATCACGAATCTAAAATTAGAGAGATTAGAGCGCGCACGGAGGCTTTCCAGCAGTCGTTCTTCCCGCGAACCATAAGCGACTGGAACAGAAAATGGAGGTAATGACAGTGGCACGTAAAGTGCCCTCCGCCACACACCGTTGGGTGGCTTGCGGAGTATAAATGTAGATGTAGATGTAGATAACAATGCTCTTTCTGAGGAGTGAGTTTGTAGATTGGCTTAATCTATAGGGCAGCTTGCGCTACATGCAGGACGATGTTTTCACCCTTTTCTCTTTTAGGTTTTGAAATTCATAAGTTGTAAAGATTCTGTTGCTCAGTAGGAGCAGTGATTAAGGCTAAGTATGACCTTAGGGTTTTACTGAAGGGTGAGAATGATGTAATATTTTTTATCTTATTTGGAGAACTATTGTAAATTTGTATCGCACTATTGTGAAGTTGTATCGCGCTGTGTTTTATTGGCTGGACATGGTACTTTCATTGTTGCCTTAAAGCATGTCCATGGATATTCGAGTTTTTATTTATGAATCTCACAGACAGAACAACGTGTCTAGCATATCGACAACGGACGAGATTTGCGTTTCAATAGAACTAATTCCCATGCAGAGCTAACGTAGGAATTTTAGGCGTACCCATTTCGTTAACAGTGTGATTTAAGAACCAGAAACACCCGACAACTGCCGCTGCAGCGCGTTTTGATCGTGTATACCACGTTGGGGCACGCATACCCTATGCCCAAGTCGCATGGCATTCAGTAGCACGCTCAACGTTAACGATCAAAAGCACGGTTCGTCTGTCGACTACCTAACGTTGTTCGAGCATAGCTAACAACTGGAC
Source organism: Schistocerca serialis cubense (assembly GCF_023864345.2). NCBI lineage: Eukaryota > Metazoa > Arthropoda > Insecta > Orthoptera > Acrididae > Schistocerca > Schistocerca serialis. Next base: position 599,240,301 of record NC_064643.1, read on the forward strand.
ACCACACTTTGTTTGAACTGCAACGTTCGTAGTGGCCGGAGGCCAACCTCGGTCCTCTGCGCTTCTCAGAATCGATCTTTTTGAGGTATCTCAATAAATCCTGTGTTTAGCTCCCCTAGTTTCTCTTTTGAGAAACCTACTGCATCATTTAACTATATTTGGAATAGCTCTGCACCTTCAAATATCCCACACATTCATACATCATGTCCTGCTACATACTAGGAAAGGTACAGAGAGACGACGAGAGAGTCTGACACAATGCAAAAGTTACTGAAGGAAAACGCTTAGTGGCCCTTCCCCATCTCAATCAGTTGCGTTTTTTGTTTAACAGGAGGGAAAAGGGAAAAAACTGGTGTCACATCGTATAGCATTTCTACGATCAGCTAATCAACTTCTGATATCCCTCAATTGGGACTGTGACTGAAACATGGTTTACGTTCTCAGTAACGCTTCAAGATGAATCAGAGTTTATTGGAGGAGTGAGATCAGTCGATCCGCCTGGGAGCACCGTGAGTTCAAAGAGAGGTGTGCCATTTGGATGTCATTCGGAGGTCATATGGAGTGTGGGGACTCTCAATCAGAGGTGATTGGAAGTTTATTCTGAGATCACTTGAGAATTGCGCAGCAGATCCTTTTAGGAGATTCTCATGCATCTTGCTAAGTAATATACAAGCTGTTTTTCTTAAGCCATTCTGACTTCCTCCTGGAGGCATGTCAGTCTGCTTTCCATAGTCATATCTCTGCATTCATTCCGATGACTATTGTTACTTTGTGGCATCTTCAGTTCTCTGTTGAACAAATAGCACCCCAAACAAAAAATTGGAAACTGAAGCATACAAAACAAAAAATCCAAAATAACACAAATGAAACATCATGGTCGGTGGAACGTGATATATACATTGCAATAAAAAAAAACAGTATTGGCCACAAGGAAATCGCAAAAAACGGAGAAAAATAGATTAAATTTCGTTATAATTATGAAAACGGTAGATAAGAATAGAAATAAGGTTACGAAGACACACGAAAACAACACTCTCCTCCAAATTGATGAGGAGTTTACAAAAAACAGCACAAGAAACTGCTACAGAACTTTCAAGCAAAATCTATCAAAATTAAAAGCATCAACCCTTGAATTTCGAGTTGCTAATGGGAACAATGTTCACAACAATGCAGAAAATTGTAGGATATTAGCGGAATACTCTGAGAAACTCTTGAACTGTGAACTCAATCATGAAAAATTCGAATTCTCTCGGAATAAATCTGATAAACCAGATTCAGAACCACCAACAATTAACGAATTATAAAGTATTATTTCAGAACAAAAAATATTGGGTTAAAATTAAGGGTGGCCGAACTATGGAATAAAACTAATAAATATGTCAGTGAATCACATTAATATATCTTGATTAAAATTTGGGAAGAAGAAAGTATCAGTAGACGCAGTATCGAAAACTTATTTGTACCTTGATACAATTGTGTCACAAGGTGTAAACTGTCCACTTATCCTAAGCGACAATTGTCAATGAATGAACTAGGCTCAGTGCATCCGTCAATAGGACGCAGCTAGCCAGATTACTGGGTGTGTTAAAAACTATGTCAAATATACTAGGATTGTTGGCATCTTGTTGTGGTTTTGGGAGAAACAGAAGAAATGGAAAAATGAGGGAACTCTAACTGATTTAGACAAACTAGTGGCTTTCGTTGTTTTAAAATATCTATAAACATAAATCTGGACGAAGAGAGGAGGAATTCTACTCACTTCATCAATAGTACAAACTCCCTTTCTTAAGACTTAGTCAGTAAGAAGACACGGAGACTCTTTAACGAGAGTATTTTGTTGTTATTGTAACTTAATAGAGAACATCAAGAATGATGCGCAAAGTTGATAGGAGTCTTTGTTAACGTACTATCTTTGCAATCTGTTGTCAGCTGGATCGTGGATCACACTTGTCACACATGAAGAAATAGTTATATACCATATGATTACAATAACCTCCACAGACCCAAATCTGAGGTGAAACAAAGATCTTGCTGTCCTATGTTCAGAATATTGGACCCATGTAAGGAGTGTGGGTAATGTTTGACCATAATTTTCGCTTTTTATTTTGTTATTTTATCTGTACGTGACACAGAGAAGGACGGTTTCTCGTTGCCTCGAAGCAATTTGCTTAGGAGTAACAGCCAACGTTACCACAGTTTACTGACGGAATAATAAAAATAATTACTAAATACGTGTGAAGCGATGGAGCGCGAGTCGCATGGCTTTGAGCGACAGGACGTTGTTTGAAGCGCGGACTGCACGCATCGCTGCTAGCACGACGCGTGATTTAATTTTGGTGTCACGCACAGCTGCCCGATTACTCGGCTGCGCGCCCGAGCTTAAATTTTCATCACTGACGATCGATGTAAACACGCACGCAGACTACAAAGAGGATCTCGTGTGGCGACAGTTGTTGTGGTACTTACCTTGAATGGGTGGTCCAGCTTATAGACTTTGGTCGGTACGTCCTTGCTGAAGGAAGTCTTGTTGGCGAATTCGTACAGGTGGTACGGGTCAGTTTCGTTGGTGACCCAGAATTTCTCCGCGTTGGCTTCGGGCCGCGGCATGGCGTCTCGCATCCAACTGCCGTAAGTCATGTCCGTCCATCGATGGTACACAGGCTTCCCGATGGCGTACAGCAGGCAGTCTGCAAAAGCATGAGGCGTGCCCGTGAACACGAAGAGTCTGCAGAGACTTGAAGCACAGTCGCACTGGAGCTGAGAATAGCGGCTTCGTAAGAGCAGACACTAAAACATAAGGGAAATGTTTACGAAAACAGATGAATGCAAGATCAAATGGGCTGGCACTTTGGGCCTAGCAGACGTTCCACGGCTTGAAGTATCTGTATAAGCAGGACACTAGTACTACCTAGTTTTCTATAGATTAGAGATGCTTCTCTTATTGCACTACATTGATTTTAAGCTAGCTGTGAGACACAAAATATGACGAAAATTACGTTGTATTACACTGCATCATATTATCAGGACGAATAAATGGGATTTCGTGCGGCCAGCTCAAAGAACAGGAAAAACAATAGCAACTGCTGAGCCCTTTCGAAGACACGGATCACAGTCACTTGTGGAAGAGCTCCGAACAGACTACAGCTCTGATGTACCATAGTTACGGTTAGTCTCCTTAGAGGGCACACGAGGGAAGATTTGCTTTATGCTTCCGCCTCACGTCACACAAAGAGTTCCCAAGTGGAGATCTATCCGACAAACTTTGTAGGGCACATTGTGCTCATGTGGGAGCGATCTAGATGCTTGATAAACTGGTAGCCAAGATGGCAGGAATGCTTTTTATTCCATGATTACCGCTCTCGGCGCAACTAAAGCCGTCATCATCGGATCTAGGGAGGACAGAAAACACTATAAAAGTGGGCTTGGATTCCACTTATGTAACATGTATACTTATAAATTTAGTTACATACCTTAGGACACATACAGGTTACAACATCGAGGCAAACAATGGTGATATTAATAGTTGCCTATAACACGCAGGCCTTACGAAATTGTCGTAAGTAGCAAAAAAATGGTTCAGATGGCTCTGAGCACTATGGGACTCAACTGCTGAGGTCATTAGTCCCCTAGAACTTAGAACTAGTTAAACCTAACTAACCTAAGGACATCACAAACATCCATGCCCGAGGCAGGATACGAACTTGCGACCGTAGTGGTCTTGCGGTTCCAGACTGCAGCGCCTTTAACCGCACGGCCACTTCGGCCGGCGTAAATAGCACATAGGCGTCCAAGAGAGATGACATTATAAATGTTAAGTGGCTCCATCCCATACAAGCGCAAGCTACGTACTACCGCAACTCGGCTCTGTTCTTATACTACAGGCCGCGTCGCGAGATGGCGCTAGCAGAAGAGGCGTCAATGAATGTCGCAGCTCGCGTCATAACAGGGTCTGCGTGTGTGGTAACACTACGTAATTAGGGCTTGTACATATTACTAGAGATTACTGTATTACGTAAACATATAGAAAACTTATGAAAGCTGCAGACCTACACAATTGTACAGCTACCTGGTCACATATACGGCATATCGGAAAGCAAATGCAAAGGCCTGCGTGTTATAGGCAACTGATATATCACCATTGTTTGCCTTGATGTTGTGACCTGTATGTGTCCTAAGGTATGTAACTAAATTTATAGGTATACATATTATACAAGTGGAATCCAAGCCCACTTTTATAGTGTTTTCTGTCCTTCCTAGATCCGATGATGGCGGCTTTAGTTTTGTCGAAAGAATTCCTGCGATCTTGACCACCAGTTTATCGTTTTTATCCGACAAACGTTGATATAAGCCGACACGCGGTTCCACTAAACTCAGTACCAGCAACAGTACCGTACGGTACCTCAAGAGGGCATCAGGTTCGTTTCTACAGCCGCCGACAAGACGAGCCAAACTGGACATCATACAAGCGATCGTAGTTGTCGCTGGATTCAGGAACAGACCGAAGGTAAAGACAGTTCAGTGGATGTGAACATTTGTGGTAACGTCTTATGGGATCAAATGGCTGAGGTCATCGGTCCCTAAGATTACACACTATTTAATCTAACTGAAACTAAGTTACGCTAAGGACGACACACACCAATTACCGAGGTAGGACTCGAACCTCCGACGGGGGCAGCCGCGCTGACCGTGAAAAGACGCCTCAGACGGCGCGGCTACCCCCCGCGTGGCATGTGAACACTGAAGTATTGTGAGGTACTATTTTCTAACTACAATTAGTAGTTATTATTAGGTTTCCGTTAGTAAATTATTGCAGATTGTTGCTAAACTGTGTAAACAACCAACATTATGTCGTAGATGTAACCTAACCCTGTTCGGTGCTGTGATGAGGTTGTGTAGTTCATTCCTCACGAAAATAACTGATTTAGGTTGTAGCGGCTTCTCTTCCTGACACATATGCTTGAAACTAAAAGCATTTGGTGAATTCAACAAGAACGACAACAAATGTTACGTTATATAACAGTCATTCAGGAAATGCGCGAAATGACGTTCATATTCTTTTCCTGGCCGTCTAGAATACAGGACTTGGAAGAACCTCAAGAGATTGAGAACAAATGCAAGACTCATCTCAAAAAAGGGTGTATCAATGATGACGAACTTTGTGAATGTGGGGGAAGGCAGGGCTCCGAATATTTATTGATGTGCAGTAATCTGAGCGAACAGTGTGAGTTGGAGGACTTAGCGATGAAAAACCGTGCCATTCTGGTTGCCGAACAATTTGTAAAATTGTCTTAAAAAACGACATAATCACCAAAACAAAGTAAAAGTGAAATAGATAACGAATTCCAAAAGGTAAAAATATTAATGAGAATAGTATATATTATATGCTGTTTGTAGATGACCACGTGTTGTTTCTGAGGACGAAGACGACATGATTTAAGCATAGAAAATTAGTGGTGGAATACTAGGAAAAGAGCAGTGGCATAAGTACTGGAAAAATTCAGTATATGATCACTGAAACGGAAGGGCGTGTAAAAAACAAAAAAAATAAAAAAATAAAAACCGATGTAAGTACTTGGACGTTCACAATGACAACAGACAGGAGGGATGTTCCAGCTGTGCAGAATAAACTAACAAGCAACAAAGAACCATTTGTACGGGAGTTTTGTGGAAATCAGTGTCGCATGGACCAGAAGTGTAGCAATGCTCCACAGAATGAAAGTGGTGTGTGGGAGAAGGAGTTGCAAACTACAGTAATGAAAAGGTGCAGAATGAGCAGAGTTTCCTGGGATGAGCTGAGCGCTGATAGGCTGATTGGCTGCTAGCGAATGGTGACATGAGGTACTGTTACGGTCCTGCTGGAAGTCATCTCCATTTATGACTGGAGGTTGGCAAACCCAGCCATCGAAAAGATTTAAGTCTGATTCGCATCACACACCAGGGTGCGAAACGTGAGGCAAAAGCAGTCCGCGTTACACATTACACACAGGCCTACAACTGTAAGGAATGCAGCGAAATAGAAGAGAACATCAGGTTCAAGACAATTTTGAGGTTGCTGACCGACGATAGAGTAGTCTGCTAAGGAGGGTAGTTGACCTAATTTCACTCAGCTCACTGGTGTTATAATAGAAGAGTTCGTGATTTTGATACTTCTTAATCCTCATTTTGTTGTTTGCATTGTTTTAGTGAGATATTGAGGAGGTCGACATTTTCCTGTTGGTGTTTTCGCGAAATAGTTCAAATACATGAAAAAAAGTTTGATTCAGATTTTAAAATAGCTGGACAAACAATAAACCTACACTTGGCACTAAATAAATTGAACAGTTATCATTAGAAATACGTATGTGTGATTGTACAGAAGTATTGTTGAGAGAAGAAGGGAAATATTGTTTTGACGCCGTTTGGTACTTAGCAACAAAATAAAACCAAAACGATAAGGTGAAAAAGTGTTTCGGAATATCATTTAATGTGAATGTGTGTATACACTGTCTCATGCAAATAAAAATTGACGTTTTGCAATGTTTGGACCATACTTCTTTTCTTTCAGCTGTCAGCCGTATGGAAAATCTACCATACGATCTTCGTGAAAAATATTAATTATGAATTTTGCGTTGGTCGTTGATAAACTATACTATCATTACTACATCCTTAATACTACTGCTATAGTACAACTTTTTGTAGTGTGGATGCTGTATCATAACGTAATATCACCATTCAGCACCAGGGTGAGCGACGCTCCGTCTAATGTGAACTTCATTGTGAACGTTCCTGGTAAATTTAAGCTGTATGCGGGACGGGGTTTAGGACCTGGAACCTTTGTCTTCCGCAGACAAGTGCTTTACTATCTGATTTATCCGAGAACGACTCACGACCGTCCTCTGTGCTGTACTTCGGCCGGTACCTCACGTCATACCTTCCATACCTAACAGAAGTTCTCCTGGGAAACTTGCAGGACCTGCACTCCTAGAGGAAAGGATATCTGCGGAGAGATGACTTACACACAGCCTGAGGTATGTTCAAGAATGAATTTTTTAACCTACAGTAGATTATGAAACTTCTTGGCAGATTAAAACAGTCTGCCGGATGAGACTGTGAAGTTTGGTCGGTAGGAGGTGAGGTTCTGACGGAAGTAAAGCAGTCGCGACTCACGAGTCGTGCTCGTGTAGCTCAGTTGGTGGAGCACATGACCACGAACGGCAAACGTCCCGGGTTCGAATCACGGTCCAACACACAGTTCTCATTTGCCAGGAGGTTTTATCCCAGGGCATACTCGGCTACAGAATGAAAAATTCATCCTGGAAACAGTTCAATTTGATGGTGACGTCTCTCTCGGTTTCGTTGACGATTAGTGTGAATATATCTTTACTTGAACTTAAATTTATCCGTGTTATATGGACGTGTATACAACAAAGACAGTTGTACACATGGAAGAAGCCTGGAGATGCTAGAAGGTATCAGATATATTATATAATGGTAAGACAGAGATTTAGGAACCAGGTTTTAAGCCGTAAGACATTTCCAAGGACTCTGACCAGAATCTATTGTTTATGAACTGTAGATTAAAACTGAGGAAACTGCAAGAAGGTGTGAATTTAAGGAGATAGGACATGGATAAACTGACTAAACCTGAGGTTTTACAAAGTTTCAGGGAGAGCATAAGTGAACAATTGACATGAATGGAGGAAAGAAATACAGTAGAAGAAGAATGGGTAGCTTTGAGGGATGAAGTAGAGAAGGCAGCAGAGGATCAAATAGGTAAAAGGACGAGGGCTAGTATAAATCCTTGGGTAATTGAACAAATCTTGAATTTAATTCATGAAAGGAGAAAATATAAAAATGCAGTAAATGAAGCAGGCAAAAAGGAATACAAACCTCTCAAAAATGAGATCGACAGGAAGTGCAAAATGGCTAAGCAGGGATGGCTGGAGCCCAAATGTAAGGATGTAGAGGCTTATCTCACTAGGGGTAAGATAGATACTGCCTACAGTAAAATTAAAGAGACCTTTGGAGAAGCAAAGAAGAGAAAGCAGAAAGATTGAAGGAGAATTTTTTATTTTGTGTTTTTGGTCATCAGTCTACTGACTGGTTTGATGTTTGATGCGGCTCACCACGAATTCCTTTCCTGTGCTAACCTCTTCATCTCAGAGTAGCACTAGCAACCTACGTCCTCAATTATTTGCTTGACGTATTCCAATCTCTGTCTTCGTCTACAGTTTTTGCCCTCTACAGCTCCCTCTAGTACCATGGAAGACATTCCCTCATGTCTTAGCAGATGTCCTATCATGCTGTCCCTTCTCCTTATCAGTGTTTTCCACATATTCCTTCCCTCTCAGATTCTGCGTAGTACCTCGTCATCCCTTACCTTATCAGTCCACCTAATTTTCAACATTCGTCTATAGCACCACATCTCAAATGCTTTGATTCTCTTCTCTTCCGGTTTTCCCACAGTCCATGCCGGCCGCGGTGATCTAGTGGTTCTAGGCGCGCAGTCCGGAACCGCGGGACTGCTACGGTCGCAGGTTCGAATCCTGCCTCGGGCATGGATGTGTGTGATGTCCTTAGGTTAGTTAGGTTTAAGTAGTTCTAAGTTCTAGGGGACTGATGACCACAGAAGTTAAGTCCTATAGTGCTCAGAGCCATTTGAACCATTTTGAACCCACAGTCCATGTTTCACTACCATACAATTCTGTACTCCAGACGTACATCCTCAGAAATTTCTTCCTCAAATTAAGGCCGGTATTTGATATTAGTAGACTTCTCTTGGCCAGAAATGCCTTTTTTGCCATAGCGAGTCTGCTTTTGATGTCCTCCTTGCTCCGTCCGTCATTGGATATTTTACTGCCTAGGTAGCAGAATTCCTTAACTTCATTGACTTCGTGACCTTCAATCCTGATCTTAAGTTTCTCGCTGTTCTCATTTCTATTACTTCTCATTACCTTCGTCTTTCTCCGATTTACTCTCAAACCATACTGTGTACTCGTTAGACTGTTCATTCCGTTCAGCAGATCATTTAATTCTTCTTCACTTTCACTCAGGATAGCAAAGTCATCAGCGAATCGTATCATTGATATCCTTTCACTTTGTATTTTAATTCCACTCCTGAACCTTTCTTTTATTTCCATCATTGCTTCCTCGATGTACAGATTGAAGAGCAGGGGCGAAAGGCTACAGCCTTGTCTTACACCCTTCTTAATACGAGCACTTCGTTCCTGATCGTCCACTCTTATTATTCCCTCTTGGTTGTTGTACATATTGTATACGACCCGTCTCTCCCTATAGCTTACCCCTACTTTTTTCAGAATCTCGAACAGCTTGCACCATTTTATATTGTCGAACGCTTTTTCCAGGTCGACAAATCCTATGAAAGAGTCTTGATTTTTCTTTAGCCTTGCTTCCATTATTAGCCGTAACGTCAGAATTGCCTCTCTCGTCCCTTTACTTTTCCTAAAGCCAAACTGATCGTCACCTAGCGCATTCTCAATTTTCTATTCCATTCTTCTGTATATTATTCTTGTAAGCAGCTTCGATGCATGAGCTCTTAAGCTGATTGTGCGATAATTCTCGCACTTGTCAGCTCTTTCCGTCTTCGGAATTGTGTGAATGATGCTTTTCCGAAAGTCAGATGGTATGTCGCCAGACTCATATATTCTACACACCAACGTGAATAGTCGTTTTGTTGCCACTTCCCCCAATGATTTTAGAAATTCTGATGGAATGTTATCTATCCCTTCTGCCTTATTTGACCGTAAGTCCTCCAAAGGTCTTTTAAATTCCGATTCTAATACTGGATCCCCTATTTCTTCTTCTATCACATCAGACAAATCTTCACCCTCATAGAGGCTTTCAATGTATTCTTTCCACCTATCTGCTCTCTCCTCTGCATTTAACAGTGGAATTCCCGTTGCACTCTTAATGTTACCACCGTTGCTTTTAATGTCACCAAAGGTTGTTTTGACTTTCCTGTATGCTGAGTCTGTCCTTCCGACAATCATATCTTTTTCGATGTCTTCACATTTTTCCTGCAGCCATTTCGTCTTAGCTTCCCTGCACTTCCTATTTAATTCATTCCTCAGCGACTTGTACTTCTGTATTCCTGATTTTCCCGAAACATGTTTGTACTTCCTCCTTTCATCAATCAACTGAGGTATTTCTTCTGTTACCCATGGTTTCTCCTTCCCCTACAACTGCATTCCAGTCGCCCATGACTATTAGATTTTCGTCCCCCTTTACATACTGCATTACCCTTTCAATATCCTCATACACTTTCTCTATCTGTTCATCTTCAGCTTGCGACGTCGGCATGTATACCTGAACTATCGTTGTCGATGTTGGTCCGCTGTCGATTCTGATTAGAACAACCCGGTCATTGAACTGTTCACAGTAACACACCCTCTGCCCTACCTTCCTATTCATAACGAATCCTACACCTGTTATACCATTTTATGCTGCTGTTGATATTACCCGATACTCATCTGACCAGAAATCCTTGTCTTCCTTCCACTTCACTTCACTGACCCCTACTATATCTAGATTGAGCCTTTGCATTTCCCTTTTCAGATTTTCTAGTTTCCCTACCACGTTCAAGCTTCTGACATTCCACGCTCCGACTCGTAGAACGTTATCCTTTCGTTGATTATTCAATCTTTTTCTCATGGTAACCTCCCCCTTGGCAGTCACCTCCCGGAGATCCGAATGGGGGACTATTCCGGAATCTTTTGCCAGTGGAGAGATCATCATGACACTTCTTCAATTACAGGCCACATGTCCTGTGGATACACGTTACGTGTCTTTAATGCAGTGGTTTCCATTGTCTTCTGCATCCTCATGTCGTTGATCATTGCTGATTCTTCCGCCTTTAGGGGCAATTTCCCACCCCTAGGACAAGAGAGTGCCCTGAACCTCTATCCGCCCCTACGCCACCTTTGGCAAGGCCGTTGGCAGAATGAGGCTGACTTCTTATGCCGGAAGTCTTTCTTTTTTTTTAAAATCTCATTTTGTTCGCTTTTGTTCGTTGTGTCTGCTCGGGGCGGACGTCGTAAGACATTCGTTTAAGTTCGTTGATGATCGATTAACTCAGTTTTTTTGTTACAGAGGGCACGTAACCCTCTGACCGAACACGCTGAGCTACCGTGCCGGCAATCTTTGGCCGCCAATGCTGATTATTTATCAAAAATTAGGCAGTGGCGGGGATGGAACCCGGGACCGAAGACGTTTTGATCATGAATCAAAGACGCTACCCCTAGACCACGGGTACTTTGGAAGGAGTATATAGAGGGTCTAAACAAGGACGAAGTAATTGGAGACAATATTATGGAAACGGAAAAGGATGTGGATGAAGATGAAATGGGAGATATGATACTGTGTGAAGAGTTTGACGGAGCACTGAAAGACCTGAGTCGAAACAAAGCTCCGGGAGTAGACAACATTCCATTAGAACTACTGACAGCTTTGGGAGAGCCAGGCTGAACAAAACTCTACCATCTAGTGAGCAAGATTTATGAGACAGGCGGAATACCCTCAGGCTTCAAGAAGAATATAATAATTCCAAGCCCAAAGAAAGCAGGTCTTGACTGATATGAAAATTACCGAACTATCAGTTTATTAAGCCACGGCTGCAAAATACTAAAACGAATTCTTTGCAGGCGAATGGAAAAACTGCTAGAGGCCGACCTCGGGGGAAATCAGTTTGGATTCCATAGAAATGTTGGAAAAAGTGAGGCAATACTGACCCCACGACTTATCATAGAAAATAGATTAAGGAAAGGCAAACCTACGTTTCTAGAATTTGTAGACTTAGAGAAAGCTTTTGACAATGTTGACTGCCATACTCTCTACCAAATTCTGAAGGTGGCAGAGGTAAAATACAGGGAGCCAAGGGCTATTTACAATTTGTACAGATACCAGATGGCAGTTATAAGAGTCGAGGGACATGAAAGGGAAGAAGTGGTTGGGAAGGGAGTGAGACAGGGTTGTAGCCTATCCCCGATGTTATTCAGTCTGTATATTGAGCAAGCAGTAAAGGAAACAAGAGAGAAATTCTGAGTAGGTACTAGAATCCATGGAGAAGAAATAAAAACTTTGAGGTTCGCCGATGACATTGTAATTCTGTCAAAGACAGCAAAGGACTTGGAAGAGCAGTTGAACGGAATGGACAGTGTCTTGAATGGAGGATATAAGATGAACATCAACCAAAGTAAAACGAGGATAATGGAATGTAGTCGAATTAAGTCGGGTGATGCTGAGGGAATTAGATTACGAAATGAGACACTTAAAGTAGTAAAGGAGTTTTGCTATTTGGGGCGCAAAATAACTGATGATGGTCGAAGAAGAGAGGATATAAAATGTAGACTGGCAATGACAAGAAAAGCATTTCTGAATAAGAGAAATTTCTTAACATCGAGCATAGATTTAAGAGGCAGGAAGTCGTTTCTGAAAATATTTGAATGGAGTTTAGGCATGTATGGAAGTGGAACATGCACGATAAATAGTTTGGACAGGAAGAGAATAGAAGCGTTCGAAATGTGGTTCTACAGAAGAGTTCTGAAGATTAGATGGGTAGATCACATAACTGATGAGGAGATATTGAATGGAATTGGGGAGAAGAGGAGTTTGTGGCACAACTTGACTAGAAGAAGAGATCGGTTGGTAGGACATGTTCTGAGGCATCAAGGGATCACCAATTTAGTATTGGAGGGCAGCGTGGAGGGTAAAAATCGTAGAGAGAGACCAAGAGATGAATACACTAAGCAGATTCAGAAGGATGTAGGTTGCAGTAGGTACTGGGAGATGAAGAAGCTTGCACAGGATAGAGTAGCATGGAGAGCTGCATCAAGCCAGTCTCAGGACTGAAGACCACAACAACAAACAACTTATGGACGCGGGTGAGAATTTGTATTCTATAACAAATTTGTTAAAGAACAGATTTCGTTGCTTCACTTTCGTTTAATGGCAATATTTATTTAGCACGAAGCGTCTCAGTTGCATCCTGGCGTCATCAAATGCACTTGTATTACTTCTTCAGTATTTTGTATGACTACTTACGCCAAAGGTGACTTGTTCTTATTGTCGTGTGCGTACATGAGTTAGGTGGCGCAGTTATACCGAGAAATTTTCTATGATACTACGTCTACACTTTTTAATTGAATACGGCAAATATTTATTGGTATAACCTATGAATTACTTATTAATATACACTGTCTCATAAAAAAGTTAAGCACTCAGACGCCGCGGTCGGATGTCAATGTGTCTTTGTACATGTACACGCCATTGGTCGGTATGTAAATGATTACAGCTGTGTTCCTCCGTGAAATTAGAACGAGTACCTGTGTGCATTAGTGCTGTTCGTGATTACTGTTGTTATGAGAATGGAAGGGGAACTAAGGGGTATGACTAGCGTCAGATGTTAAGTGATCACTGTGGGACATGGAGACAGCACGCACTCGTCTGTGACAGCGATGTCAGCACATGAAAGAATTTGTAAAGGCGTTATTGGATGTCTTGATTTGACTGGATGACAGAATCGTGCAATGTTCAGATATATGGAGCATTCGAACAGCGGCCGATGCTGGACTGTATGGGAACTGAAGGCAGGCAAGCTCGGCGCCCAGGTTCTGTTCGACCACGTCTGACCATACAACATAACCCTTTCACATCTGCGCCTGCCGTCCGACTGCAACTAATGGACTCCATGTGACATTCTTCGTCATCCTGCAACATCCGTCGAAGACGGGCAGTATCCGAAGTAGGCAACTGTCGTTCCATGTGAAAGCTGCAGTTAGCACCGTAAAAGAAACGGCTGCTTTTGGAGTGGTGCTGCGATCGGTAAGCATGGTCTGCTGACGAATGACGTAGTACTGTCTTCAGCGATTTACTAACGAGGATTATCGTCGGCGAAAACAGCGGTGACCTGCGAAGAGGTCCCATTCTTCCAATGCTTTGGGGAAACACAGCGGTGTTACTCATGACGATATGGTTAGGGGAGCCATCGCGCACGACTTCATGCAACATCTGGTATTGACCGAGGAGACTCCGACGCCACAACGATGCGTCACCAACGTCATGCATAGTCTTGTGTTACCTCTAATGCGACAGTAAAGTTGCGCCATTTTCCAAGAGAACTATGCTCGTCCACAGGTGAACGTATCTCTATGAACTGTCTGCATGATGTTGACGTCCTTCAGGTCTGTAACCGATAGAACATGTGACTGACCACCTCTGACGTCAGCCGTGTGCTAGAGCCACTATTCGGGATATTAAGGAACAGTCACGACAGTTGTGAGGCGACTTGCCTCAGGAGAGGACACAGCGGCTTTATAACACCTTTCAAACTGAACCATTGCGTGAATCCTCGTCAGAGAAGGTGCAACTTGGTACTCTTAAGTCGGCACGTTCGTTTGGTGCTCGCTTCAAGGTGTTCCACTTTTTTTCTCAGGCAGTGTCAGTGCACGTTGCAATATGGGGCACACGATTTTTTTAAAAAATAAAAAAAGCGCTTAACATCGCTTGGGACTACACAGAACTATGTTTATACCGGATCAAAGAAGATTGTACAGGTAATATACTGAAGGTGAACACAAATATTATTACACTTGAATTACACTGTTAGCATAAACTGAATGTTTTTTACACCATCGACAAAATATATGTGCTTTAAAACATTTTGAGTTTTGGTAAGGAAAGAGTTAGGAGTTCTGCAAGGGCTTTTGATATTAATGAAACAGGTAACTAACTGTAGTAAAAGTTTTTGAAAAGTTCACATTGTTGCTCTCTAAGTAGTTAGTAGCAGCTTAATTTCATACTTTTGGACATGTAGGAACATAAACAGAAGCTTCATAATGCAAAAAAACTACAACAGAACATACAAAGACTGACAACTGCAGTGTGGTGTTTACAAAATTGGCGGTGGAATATGTGAAACTCTGTATACAGCCAAAACTGTGAGGGATTTTCTTAAACTCTAACCGAACCGAACGCGGCCGCTGGGGGCGACCGCCATCCCCATCACCGCGAGCACGCCGCTGGTCCACCGCAGCCACCCGAGGTCTAGTGGAGGGGGGTGACCCCGCATATAAATAGCCCGCTCTCCGCGAATCTCGACACTTCGCCAGAAGATGGGTAGTATGACACTTCCCGAAACGTCGTGAGATATCAACGCTACCACCCGGCTGGAGACCCGTGAATTCTTCATCAATAGCTTCTGCCGGGAAAGCCTACAGTCACATATATCTAACCGAACACATTAACGCGTACCTGACTATCTTCAAAATAGGAATTTACCATCTGCGTTAAAGAGACTGCACACGTGATCCAAGACATTGAAAATGATCTTTAACAGGTGAAATTACCAAACTGACTTACATCAACAACTAGAAACATTAGTAAATGGCACAAAGTATGGAAATAAACTGCTGAATGAGAAGCTAGAAGTCAAAAACGTCAAGCCTGTAAAATGTTTTCGGCTGTTAGTTGCTTGCATCAGTAAAACGTGAAGAAATACTTGCATAGTTCCTGCGCCTTTTCTTAACAAAATTAAATGGCTTTAACGTAGGTAATATTTTCTGTGATGGCCATAAGAAAGAAACTGACTCTCCTAATAAGTGTCTTGATGTATTTCGAGTATAATATGATTTCAATTTCAATGTCATACTGATAGAGTTATCTTAGAATTCAGTAAAACCTTAACTCTGTGTCACTGCAAGGGATGTTATTGTTTTGGTATATATGGAATGCATAGTCGTTCCTTAAGTAAGTACTGCGTTATTTGTTTGTATTCAAGTCGTATCTAAGTAAGAAGAAAAATAGAACGAAACCCGTTCTAAAACTCGCTGCTGAGATCCGCCACCTAACCTCACTGGTACACACAAGAACAAAAACACGTATGGATTGTACGAGGATGAGTGAAATGAAAATCTTAAATATTTTTTTCAATATTATTTACTGTGCAGAGGTGTTACAAAGCTATATCACTTTTCAACATAATCTCCCCCACGCTCAATGCAAGTCCTCCAGTGCTTACAAAGTGCATAAATTCCTTTAGAAAACAATTCTTTTGGTAGTCCGCGCAACCACTCATGCACCGCGTGACGTACCTCTTCATTAGAACGGAACTTCTTTCCTCCCACTGCGTCTTTGAGTGGTCCAAACACATGGAAATCACTTGGGGCAAGGTCTGGTGGGTATAGTGGATGTGGAAGACACTCAAAATGCAAGTCTATGATTGTTGCAATTGTTGTATGGGCAGTGTGGGGTCTTGCATTGTCATGTTGCAAAAGGACACCGGCTGACAGCAGTCCACGACGTTTTGATTTGATTGGGGGCTGCAGATGATTTTTAGGAGATCTGTGTATGATGCACTGGTGACAGTGGTTCCTCTAGGCACGTAATGCTCCAAAATGTCTCCTTTTTCGTCGCAAAAGTGTGTCAGCATATCCTTCCCTGGTAATGGTTCTGTTCAAAACTTCGGTTTTGGTGATGAGGAATGGTGCCATTCCTTGCTCGCTCTCTCGTTTCCGGTTGGTGGAAGTGAACACAGGTTTCGTTCCCAGTAACGATTCTTGCAAGGAAGCCATCACCTTCTCGTGCAAAGCGCCGAAGAAGTTCTTCACAAACATCAACATGTCGTTCTCTCATTTCAGGAGTCAGCTGCCGTGGCACCTATCTTGCAGACACTTTGTGAAACTGGAGCACATAATGCGCAATGTGGTGTGCTGACCCATGACTAATCTGTAAACATGCTGCAATGTCATTCACTGTCACTCGGCGGTTTTCCTTCACTATGGCTTCAACTGCTGCAATGCTCTGTGGAGTTACAACCCGTTGTGTCTGACCTGGGCGAGGAGAATCTTCCACTGAAGTCACACCATTTGCGAACTTCCTACCCCATTCGTAGACTCGCTCCTGTGACACAAGCATCACCGTACTAAACCTTCATTCGTCGATAAATTTCAATAGGTTTCACCCCTTCACTACGCAAGAACCGTATAAGAGAACTCTTTTGTTCCCTGGTGCAGGTCGCAAGTGGGGCGGCAATTTTTATACTGATACTGCGACGGTATGTGTGCATCTGCACTATGCTGCCACCTACAGGCGATTCTGCACGCTGTTTGTAGCACGCCTACCAACTTACAGGATAACGGCGCGAAATTTAAGGTTTTCATTTGACTCACCCTCGTATATGTAGTCACACATATCCTATAACAGGCATATGTGTTCTTGATGATGTCGGAACGCTTCCTAAACACGTCATGCTAAGGGAAATGTTGCTATTTATCGCGAATGGAGCAGAAAATAGTGTTGTCCGTAAGCCTTTACCTGGTAGGCCAGAGACCTGCCAGAAGGTGTGCTGCTAAGACGAGGCGCTACTCACCGGTGGTCCTGTTGGGCAGTCCGGGCACGGTGACGTTCTCGAAGCCTCGGATGTCGAGCCGGCCGCCGACCAGCTTGAGCAGCGAGAGGTCGCCGCCGAGGCAGCGGCCCGCCCTGGGGCACTCGGGGCAGGGCTGGGGGGCGGGGCACAGGTCGTCCAGGTCGAGCGGCGGCGGCGGGCCCTCGCCGTACACCACGGCCCCCGGCAGCGACGCCAGCACCGGCGGCGGCGTCGCCAGCCGGGGGTCCACTCCTGCGGGCACACCACGCGGAAGGCGGTCATCGCTCAAACAACCGGTCTACGCTAGTTAACCCGACTGTTAAAACCGATCAAACTAGCCGGTTTCTGAAATAACCGATTTTTCGATTTTTTGTTCTTATTATTTCATCTACACCTACATCTACATTTATACTCCGCAAGCCACCCAACGGTGTGTGGCGGAGGGCACTTTATGTGCCACTGTCATTACCTCCCTTTCCTGTTCCAGTAGCGTATGGTTCGTAGGAAGAACGACTGCCGGAAAGCCTCCGTGCTCGCTCGAATCTCCATAATTTTACATTCGTGATCTCCTCGGGAGGTATAAGTAGGCGGAAGCAATATATTCGATACCTCATCCAGAAACGCACCCTCTCGAAACCTGAACAGCAAGCTACACCGCGATGCAGAGCGCCTCTCTTGCAGAGTCTGCCACTTGAGTTTGCTAAACATCTCCGTAACGCTATCACGGTTACCAAATAACCCTGTGACGAAACGTGCCGCTCTTCTTTGGATCTTCTCTATCTCCTCTGTCAAGCCGACCTGGTACAGATCCCACAATGATGAGCAATACTCAAGTATAGGTCGAACGAGTGTTTTGTAAGCCACCTCCTTCGTTGGTGGACTACATTTTCTAAGGACTCTCCCAATGAATCTCAACCTGGTACCCGCCTTACCAGCAATTAATTTTATATGATCATTCCACTTCAAATCGTTCCGCACGCATACTCCCAGATATTTTACAGAAGTAACTGCTACCAGTGTTTGTTCCGCTACCATATAATCGTACAATAAAGGATCCTTCTTTCTATGTATTCGCAATACATTACGTTTGTCTATGTTAAGGGTCAGTTGCCACTCCCTGCACAAAGTGCCTATCCGCTGCAGAACTTCCTGCATTTCGCTGCAATTTTCTAATGCTGCAACTTCACTGTATACTACAGCATCATCCGCGAAAAGCCGCCTGGAACTTCCGACACTATCTACTAGGTCATTTATATATATTGCGAAAAGCAGTGGTCCCATAACACTCCCCTGTGGCACGCCAGAGGTTACTTTAACGTCTGTAGACGACGCTCCATTGAGAACAACTTCACTGTATACTACAGCATCATCCGCGAAAAGCCGCCTGGAACTTCCGACACTATCTACTAGGTCATTTATATATATTGCGAAAAGCAATGGTCCCATAACACTCCCCTGTGGCACGCCAGAGGTTATTTTAACGTCTGTAGACGACGCTCCATTGAGAACAACATGCTGTGTTCTGTTTGCTAAAAACTCTTCAATCCAGCCAAACAGCTGGTCTGATATTCCGTAGGCTCTTACTTTATCAGGCGACAGTGCGGAACTGTATCAAACGCCTTTTGGAAGTCGAGGAAAATAGCATCTACCTGGGATCCTGTATCTAATATTTTCTGGGTCTCATGAACAAATAAAGCGAGTTGGGTCTCACACGATCGCTGTTTCCGGAATCCATGTTGATTCCTACAGAGTAGGTTCTGGGTTTTCTGAAATGACATGATACGCGAGCAAAAAACATGTTCTAAAATTCTACAACAGTTCATTGTCAGAGATATAGGCCTATAGTTTTGCGCATCTGCTCGACGACCCTTCTTGAAAACTGGGACTACCTGTGCTCTTTTCCAATCATTTGGAACCTTCCGTTCCTCTAGAGACTTGCGGTACACGGCTGTTAGAAGAGGGGAAAGTTCTCTATTTCCCGTAATAAATGTAGAAATGGAACAAAGATTTAAAAATTTTGACTCACCCAGTTTCAAGATATACGAAATCAAAACATTAAAATGAACAGACAAATAAAAGAAACTTTAATTCACCCACCATTCGCTGCTCTTCTCGAAAAGTGATGACTAGTTGAATGATAAAAAAAATCACCAGTACTCTCCAGCTGATTCTAATGTCTTAATTTCTGCTAAATAAATGTCGTGGGACTAGGGCCTCCCGTCGGGTGGACCGTTCGCCGGATGCAAGTCTTTCAATTTGACGCTAATTCGGCGACTTGCGCGTCGATGGAGATTAGATTGATTAGATTTACCTTCATTCCAATTGATCCGTACTGAGGAGGTCCTCCAGGATGTAAAACATGTCAGAAAAACCACAGTACATGACAAATATTTACAGCTGAAACAAATAAGCTTATGTACCTTCCACAGGTCCCAAGTGGAATGATCGATATTTTTTTTAATGAACACTACATGAAAGAATCATTTTACAAACACTAATGAACTGAATTTAAAATAAAAAAGTTTTATTTATTTATAAGGTAATAAACATGTAATAGAACAACTATAATACTTATTTACAATAAACACATTACTGCACTGAAATGGTGCAGAAGTTAGATTGTACTTACACACACACACACACACACACACACACACACACACACTTATTTACAATGAACACATTACTGCATTGAAATTGTGCCAGTTGGATCTACTGAGAAACTCGTCAATGGAGTAGAAAGAGTTGGCCACCAATAAATCCTTTAGGCTTCGCTTAAACTGAATTTCATTGGTTGTTAAGCTTTTTACGGTTGCTCGCAAGTTATTGAAAATGTCTGTTCCTGAATAATGCACACATTTTGTACAAATGTAAGAGACTTTAAATCCTTGTGAAGATTTTTCTTATATCTAGTATTGATTCCATGAATTGAGCTGTTGGTTTGGAAAAGTGATATATTTCTAATGACAAATTTTATTAAGGAATAAATATATTGAGAAGCAGCAGTTAGTATCCCTACTTCCCTAAACAGGCTACTGCAGGATGTTCTTGAGTTCACACCACATATAACTGTTACTGTACGTTTTTGTGCCCGGCAAACTTTAGCTTGGCTTGATGAATTACCCCAAAAAATAATCCAATATGACATTATGGAGTGAAATTAAGCATAGTATGTCAGCATTTTCATTTTTATATTCCCTATATCTGACACAATTAGCATTGCAAATAGAGATTTGTTAAGACGCTTCAGCAGTTCTGTGGCGTGCTCCTCCCAGTTGAATTTATTATCAAGCTGTAATACCAAGAATTTAACACTGGCCACTTCTTCTATGATGATGATGATGATTAGGACAACACAACACACAGTCCCTGAGCGGAGAAATTCTCCGACCCAGCCGGGAATCGAACTCGGGCCCATAGGATAGACATTCTGTCTCTCAGCTAGCTGAGGTGGACTTAATTTCTGCTAAAAATCATTTTATAATCGGGTATCAAACCACTGTTTGCCATTACGAGTAGTCGGTACTAAACGGTGAAAACTGAGGTTGAAGAACTCTGTTTTTCGTGTTAATTCGTCCGTTTTCAAGAGCTACAAGCAAACAAAAGTACACAGGCAGTAGGTCAACTATTTTCTATTTTTATTATATACTGTAAATGAAATGTAAAATTTTAGTTTATTACTGTTACCATAATTTCCTTTTCTTCTTAAAATTGACAGTCAAATCTTTAGTCTTTTACAGCAAATGAAGCATTGTGTTTCACTGCTACTTCACTTCGTAAAAATATTTCCAGACTAGGGTTGGTGCCAGTCTGCAATACAGCGGATTTCCAGCGACGATAGTGAGAAACCGCCGTATACAGGGTGTTTCACAATTCATGTTACACACTTCTAGAGCCTGTTCAAATGGCTCTGAGCACTATGGGACTTAACTTCTAAGGTCATCAGTCCCCTAGAACTTAGAACTACTTAAACCTAACAAACCTAAGGACATCACACACATCCATGCCCAAGGCAGGATTCGAACCTGCGACCGTAGCGGTCACGCGGTAGAGAGCCTGTAGAGGGGGTTTAGTAGATGAAGTATTACATAGAAACCCATGTCCGGAAATGCCAACCAACGACGTTACAGAGCGTCGCAGTTATAGATGTCGGCTCCTGTGAATGTGTGTGTGTACACGGTGATTCCGTGTTCATGTTAGAAATTCTCAATGATGGAGACGGATAAATGTATCAATTTGAGATAACGGCCCCTGGTTCGGAAACGAACGAGTGGAAAGCTACAACCGAAAATCATTCTGAAACCTCTGACAATGCAGTACATGCACTGGTACTGTTGTTGCTAAGAATGTAGGCTAAGCAACATTTAGAGGTGGTAGTATGGAGGAAGACAAGAGGAAGTGTAAACATGGGCTCCAAAATGTATATCTTAAGAGCTATCAGCATTGTCGAATACATTCATTCGTTTGCGTGTCCGATTACCGTTTCCAAAAAATAGCAGCTGAGGTACCTATGTCATTTCCTTCGTAAGCGTCTTGTATTGTGCACGGTTTGTCCAGGAGGGGGCATACAAGGAGGTGGCTTGGAACTTCTTCAGCTCCGCAGTCGCAAGAGGTGTCTGCGCTCGCTGGAAGCATTCCCCATTTCCTCAGGGTGGTCTTGCATCAGGGGACGCCCACTCTTAGGCGGTTGAGGGACTTCCGTTCAGGGTATTGTTTGCGCCAGGAGCTAGTTCCTTTGGTGATACGTCTACGGGCAGTGAGCCCTTCCATTTTGCAAGACGAATTGCCTCTGGTGCTCTCTCCAGTGGCGCAGTTCTAGCAAGGAAACTCTTGCAGGATTTAAGGCGGAATCTTGTTGTCTGATGGCCGTACAGAGGATGTGGGCAGTCATTCTCCTGCTTTGTACTCTCATTGTTTGCGGTAGTGACCCAGCGGATGATGGTTGGGGCTATTCCAACAATCGGATACAATTTCTGCACTGGTGTTGGCTTCAAGCATCCCGAGATGATCCTTGCAGTGTCGTTGACCGGAATATCGACTTGTATAGCATGAACTGAGCGATCCACACAGGAGCAGCATACTCTACGGCTGATATACAAAGTGCAAAGCGCAGAAGTCCTTAAGAGGTGCGGGTTGGCTCCCCAGCTGCTGCCAATCACCTTCTTAAGTGTCCCATTGCGAGCAATGACTTTCTTTTTCACGCCTAGACATCGCTGCCTGTACGTTAGAGTCCTGTCCATTGCGACACCTAGGTAGACTGGTGTTGGGCAATGTTTCAGGTGCTGTCCTCGCCATGTGATGTCCACCTTTTGCTGCGCTTCCCTGTTTCGTAAGTGGAAGGAGTTCATTTGAGTTTTACTGGGATTTGGATTCAGGTGGTTGGCATCATAGTACTTAGAGAGTTCATCCACTGCTAGAGACAGTTTTCCCTCTACTTCCTTAAAGTTTGGCTCCTGAACAGCTACTGCTGTGTCATCGGCATAAATGACGAGCCTGGTACTTGCTGGTACTGGCTGGTCATTTGTGTAGATATTGTAGAGCGCTGGAGCAAGCACGCTGTGTTAGGGGAGACGGTTCTTCTGCGTTCGCCATCTACTCCTCTTACTTTGTAATGGAATCTTCTGTTCTGGAGATTGTTCAATGGTGGAGATCTGTTTCACTCTAGCGAAGATGAACTGATGCTCATAGCTCCTCAGGTATGCATGTTAGAGTCCATGTTTACTAGCTATTTTTTATTGTCTTGGTCCATACAACCACCTCTGAACTAAAATACCGGTATTGGCTTTAACCGGTGTGTTTTCCCATCCCTAGCACACCACGTACACACTCGCTGCTGCAGACGGCTGAACACACACTAGGTTGGGTTGCTCGCATTTGGTCTTCAGTCTCGATCAAAAAAGTGGTTCAAATGGCTCTGAGCACTATGGGACTTAACTTCTGAGGTCATCAGTCCGCTAGAACTTAGAAGTACTTAAACCTAACTAACCTAAGGACATCACAAACATCGATGCCCGAGGTAGGGTTCGAACCTGCGACGGTAGCGGTCGCGTGGTTCCAGACTGTAGCGCCTAGAACCGGTTGGCCACTCCGGCCGGCCAGTCTCGATCGCCCAACGGAAATTTGGTCTGATGCAGTTCACAATCCTGTTGTTTGCCACCTATCCTTCATTTCAGTACACATATCGCATACTACATCATCAATGCTCTACCTTTCATAATCAGCACTCTTCCTTCTCATCACCTCTTTCATAAAAATTTTCACTAGAGACACCGGTGTTAATAAGTGTCCAACCATTACCTCTCTTCGATTCATTATCTAACTTATTAGGGATTTTAGGGCACTGACAAGTTTCACGCATTTTTCATTGCTTACTAGATCGATTCAGCTGATCTTCAACAGCGTCCTGTAACTGATGAACGACATTTTACAAAACAACATCAGCGTTTACCAATGGTATCGGAGACACACGTCGTTACCAGTCAGCCGCTGCAGCTGCAGCAGTGAGGCACCAGAATACTTGGATTCAATACTATCTCGTGGTTTTAAGTCACCACCGGAACCGTACTCTACCTTAGAACCAACTAGCTATGCATTCTCCAATTTATTCTTACCCAGTACAAGTCCTTCCCGTGTAATACACTCAAATAATACACTCAAAACAAAAAAAGAGACACACGACGAAGAAATTATCTCACAGCTGTCTGAGGCGTCTCCACGCATGTCTTCCGTCTGGAATCTCATTGACTGGAACAGAGACGTCTTCAGTGATGGGTCCCGTTTCGAACTGAGCCGCTATGACCAGACAGCAGTAGGATACAAACCTGTCTGCCGAGTGCCACACGACCCCCACAACCAGGAATGACGTTCTGAGGTGCCATTTCAAATGGTTCAGATGGCTCTGAGCACTATGGGACTCAACATCTGAGGTCATCAATCCCCTAGACTTAGAACTAATTAAACCTAACTAACTGAGGACATCACACACATCCATGCCCGAGGCAGGATTCGAACCTGCGACCGTAACAGCAGCGCGGTTCCGGACTGAATCGCCTAGAACCACTCGGTCATAGCGGCCTGCGGTGCCATTTCATTTCACTCCAGGACCCCTTTGGCTGTCATCCGCGGTACGCCGATGATATTCGAGTACGACCCATTTCGTCGTCCTTCATGGCAAGCATTGTTGGGGTCATATGTGAGGAAAATATTGCCCGCCCGCACAGAGCCAGAGTTTCTACTGCTGGTCTCCGTGCTTGCTAAACACTGCCGTCTCAGTAAGACTGCCGGATCTCCCACCAGTTGAGAACGTCTGCAGCATTATGGGCAGAGGCGTCCAACCAGGTCGGGAGTTTGACGATCTAACAAACAAATTGGACAGAATTCGGCACGATATTCCTGAGGAGGACATCCAGAAAGTCTATGAATCAGTGCCAAGTCGAATAACTGCTTGCTTAAGGGCCAGAGGAGGATCAGTGAGTTACTGACTTGCTTAATTTGTGAAACTTTTTCTCTTGAACAAATCAAACAGTTTTCCTGAAATTGTGATCATTTGTTTGTCTGCACGTTTGTCCGTACATGTACATAATAGCTACCGATTTCCGTCACATTCAGATAATCCCTTCATTGTGCAGCGTTTTTTGTCTTAGAGTGGATTTCTTTTAAAATCTCTCATCACATTTGTTTCATATGTCTTACGTTATTCAGAGGCCATCAATACATACCATTCAGAGCAGGATCTCAAGTTAGATCGAGGCAGTGGCTTGTGGACAGCGACATTCCTGAAATGGACTGGCCAGCTCAGATTGTAAGTAGGCTGTTTAAGTGTTTTTATTGGTAACGCCACCTCTGTATGAAAATCACTGGCTGTGCTGCTGTGGCTGCTTTGCATTGTTGTAATACTCGCCATTGTAGTGTTAGGCAGCTGGCTGTGAACAACGCGTAGCGTTGCGCAGTTGGAGGTGAGCCGCCAGCAGTGGTGGATGTGGGGAGAAAGATGGCGGAGTTTTGAAATTTGTCATGAACTGCTATATTTATATATGATGATATCAAGGTAAATACATTGTTTGTTCTCTATTAATATCTTTCATTTGCTAACTATCCCTATCAGTAGTTAGTGCCTTCCATAGTTTGAATCTTTTATTTAGCTGGCAGTAGTGGCGCTCGCTGTATTGCAGTAGCTTGAGCAGCGAAGATTTTTGTGAGGTAAGTGATTTGTGAAAGGTATAGTTTAATGTTAGTCAGGGCCATTCTTTTGTAGGGAATTTTGAAAGTCAGATTGCGTTGCGCTAACAAAATATTGTGTGTCAGTTTAAGCACAGTCATGTAGAATTGTTCAAAGGGGACGTTTCATATGCATATGAAACGTCCCCTTTGAACAATTCTACATGACTGTGCTCAAACATATGAAACGTCCCCTTTGAACAATTCTACATGACTGTGCTTAAACTGACACACAATATTTTGTTAGCGCAACGCAATCTGACTTTCAAAATTCCCTACAAAAGAATGGCCCTGACTAACATTAAACTATACCTTTCACAAATCACTTACCTCACAAAAATCTTCGCTGCTCAAGCTATTGCAATACAGCGAGCGCCACTACTGCCAGCTAAATAAAAGATTCAAACTATGGAAGGCACTAACTACTGATAGGGATAGTTAGCAAATGAAAGATATTAATAGAGAACAAACAATGTATTTACCTTGATATCATCATATATAAATATAGCAGTTCATGACAAATTTCAAAACTCCGCCATCTCTCTCCCCACATCCACCACTGCTGGCGGCTCACCTCCAACTGCGCAACGCTACGCGTTGTTCACAGCCAGCTGCCTAACAATACAATGGCGAGTATTACAACAATGCAAAGCAGCCACAGCAGCACAGCCAGTGATTTTCATACAGAGGTGGCGTTACCAATAAAAAAACCTAAACAGCCTACTTACAAGATTTCCGACCCCATCCGATTACATCTTTGGGGTTGGTTAGAACGTTAAGCGTCTAACATCACTACGTTGTCTGGTTTCGATCCTCGGGGAAGAATGGACTATTCCTCCATAGACATTCAGACACCTCACTGAAAGTGTCTCCAGCAAAGTTCAATCCGTCATAAAGGCGAGAGGTGGACAGCCACATCCCATACTTATTCCCACAAGTAGTTTCCCTGTTAATTTTGGTCAGATAATGGATTTACAGTTTCTGGTATTTATGGGACAAAACTGGAAGAGACTTTGCCATATAATGATAAATAAAAACAAAATTCGACGCTTTAAGTCAGTTGGTCGGGATCGCCAATAAACAAAGTGTTATGACCCTCCCATGCAATGGATACTGCAGTTGGTTGAAAGCTAAAGCGAAGAGCTAGAAATTTTAAACACCAGACATCGGGGATAAGATCAGGGAAACCTTACGTAAGTCAAACTTCCAGGGAGATTAAAACTGTGTGCCGGACCGAGACTCGAACTCGGAACCTTTGCCTTTCGCGGGCAAGTGCTCTAACAACTGAGCTACCCAAGCACGACTCACACCCCGTCCTCACAGCTTTACGTTTGCCAGTATCTCGTCTCCTACCTCCCAAATTTTACAGAAGCTCTCCTGCTCTACCAAGCACTTGCCCGCGAAAGGCAAACGTCCCTAGTTCGAGTCTCGGTCCGGCACACGGTTTTAATCTGCCAGGAAGTTTCATATCAGCGCACACTCCGCTGCAGAGTGAAAATCTCATTCTGGCTTGCGGAAGTCAGCTGCGGGAACTGTACTGCGATGGTGTAAGCTCAGAGATTGGATAAAGTAGTGTGAATACTCGAAAGACAGTTTTATCCACAAAAGAAACGGAAAATCGATTAAATATAGAATGAATAGTATGATTTTCGAAATATCTGCATTCGAGAAGCAATTTTAGCAATACGATTGGTAACAGAGCGAATTTTGGAAAATCAGTTAAATGTAAATAGTACTGATACATGTGAAGAAGGGTTTTGATGATGTAGAATGGATTAAAAAGTTTTTTACTTTTATTCTTAGGCAGTATGGAATCAGTTACGATGATACGAGCGTAATTTATTCTCTTTATAGGAAGCAGTCCGGAATAGTCAGCACTGATGGAATAACAGAAGAAGTAAAAATCTGGAAAGATGGCAGGAAGGTGGGAGTCGACCACTGTCACTACTGTTGACGGTTAATTTGTATACTGAAGAGAGATGGTTCAAATGGCTCTGAGCACTATGGGACTCAACTGCTGAGGTCATTAGTCTCCTAGAACTTAGAACTACTTAAACCTAACTAACCTAAGGACATCACACACATCCATTCCCGAGGCAGGATTCGAACCTGCGACCGTAGCGGTCGCGTGGTTCCAGACTGAAGCACCTAGAACCGCTCGGCCACATCGGCCGGCCATCTCGGATGTGTTCGATCAGGTTCATATCTACCGAATTGGGGAATCAGCACATCAACTGGAACTCAACACTATGTTCCTCGAACCACGCCATCACACTCGTGGTATTGTGACATGGCGCTTTATCTTGCTGAAATATGTCACTGACGCCGGGAAACATGGTTGTCACGAAGGGATGTACGTGGTCTGCAACCAGTGTATGATACTGTCAACTAGGGTACGATGACTGGAGAACCTACGCAAGAAGAAAGGTCAACAACTTTGCTCACTCACTTTTCTGCTGCGCTGTCGTGATACCGGTATAGTTCCCAAGTTTTTAAAAGTGAGAAGAATGTTTCATTCGGCACAAGCTAACCGTATTTATTCTCGTATGGAACTGGCATTACTACGTGAGCGGATACATCAGACACGACGAGGACTGGCGGTATGTGATAGTCAACTGCTAAATCTTCATTTACTTATTAGCAATACTATGCAGTTTTGTCATTGGAACAAAGTGGACAGTTTAACATTTAGATCTATGGAGATTAGTGCAGAAGTGTCTTCCAATAGGCAGAAGGAGAAGTTTGATCGTCTACAAGAGGGTCGACAGGAAACACCGATTCCAAACAATTCCCAAACTGTCATTATTTTATCGGAAAAATAATTGTCTAAGGAATAACTTTCTGTTGTGTCTAAAGGAGGGAATTTTGCAATCACTCCATCCAAGGTTCCTATGGAGGACATTACTGCTAATATAGAGGCAGGAATTCGTCAGTTACCATCATATTCTGCTGACGAAATTAGGATGGAAACCTCCAGGATATTACGTAAAGCTAAGCCACCCAGCAGCAATCTGTCTCAAGGGGAAAGGAAGGCATTGCGGTAGATCAATGCAGACAAGAATGTTATTATAGTTGCCGCTGACAAGGGAAATGTTACTGTTTTAATGAATACTAAGGATTATCACAAGAAGATCAGTGATCTCCTGGAACCCAGCACATACAAGAAGTTGAAAAAGGATACCACAACGAATGTGCTGAATGCCACCAATCGTCTGATAAAACAGTCTTCCATTCCTACAGAAGTTAAAAAGTATCTTTGTAAAACGGAGGCTCATCCTCCGAGATTATATGGATTAGCAAAGATACATAAGCCTCATGTTCCTTTGAGACCGATAGTCAGCGCAATTGGAGCTCCTACCGAAGAACTAGCCAGACACCTTGCCTCTTTGTTACAACCTTACATAGGCAAAACTGAGAGTCATATTAAAAACTCTCTACACTTCATTGAGAAATTGAGGGATATTACTGTCGGTCCTAATGACATCCTTGTCAGTTTTGATATAGTGTCTTTGTTCACTATGGTTCCAGTTGATGAAGCTCTCTCTCATATAGCCGATATGTTTCCTACTGATATAGTGGCCTTGTTCCAACACTGTCTATCCTCGACCTATTTTCAGTACAATGGTGAATTTTATGAACAGATTGATGGGGTAGCCATGGGAAGCCCCCTAAGCCCCGCAATTGCGAATTTATTCATGGAATATTTTGAACATCACGCACTGCAGTCGGCCAAAAAAAGTCCCTCGAAGTGGTATCGGTATGTGGATGATACCTTTGTAATATGGAATCATGAGGAAGAAGACTTGAATGATTTCCTGGTGCACTTAAATAGCATCAACCCAAAGATCAAATTTACTATGGAGAAAGAGAAGAATGGACAACTTAACTTTTTTGATGTATCAGTTATCAAACGGGCAGATGAGACCTTAGGCCATAAGGTCTACAGGAAAGGTACACATACTGATCGCTACCTCCATAAGAACTCAAACCACCACCCTAGGCAAAAGAGGGGGTCATAAAAACACTAGTGGATAGGGCCAATAATATTTGTGAACCAGGCTACTTACAAGAAGAACTAAATCATTTACGAATGGCTTTTGCGAAAAATGGTTATACGAAAAACGAGATTAACCGAGCACTTCACCCAAGTACAAAAATGCCTAAAAATAGGAGACAGCAACAATCATCAGCTGGAAAAGTATTTCTTCCGTTCATCCATAACATCACGGATCGCATTGGGAAAGTACTAGCCAAGTTTCAGGTGGAGATTATTTTCAGACCTACTAAGAAAATTAGTGAATGCCTAAGATCAACAAAAGATGCTCGTCACCCCCTAGCCACCCCAGGGGTATATAAAATTCCGTGTAGTTGTGGCAGGGTTTATATAGGAACTACAAAAAGAAGCATCAATACACGGTTGACGGAGCACGAAAGAAACTGTCGCTTGGGACATATCGACAAATCGACAGTAGCGGAACATGTTTTTAAGGATGGAGATCACGAAATAAAATTTGGTGAGACAAGCGTGCTAGTGAGGACGTCGCATTATTATACACGTATGTATAGAGAGGCAATTGAAATCCACAAACATCAATACAATTTTAATCGTAAAGAAGAAGGATTAAAATTGGACAAGATATGGCGGTCGACGTTGCATCAATCACGTGACACTCGATTGCCTGCAATCGAGACAACAGACGATAGCCAGAGATAGCTACACATCGACGCCACGTGACGTGCGGTGGCGCCCTCTACGATCTCCGCATAAGCGGCGGCCCCAGCTCCTAGCAGCCAGTCGTCGACTCACCTCGGAAGATGTTCTCCGTAGTTGAGAACGAAACGTCAGGGAGAAGAAGTTCTACAGATCGTCCACGGCAACTTAGCCCGAAAGTGTTTACTGATAAGTGTATGATACTGTTTGGCCATCATGGTGCCTTGCACGAGCTCCACTGGAACCATGGATGCCCACTGACTGAAACAACTGGGAAGGTGAAACTTCTTAATTTACTTTTGGAACTGCTGAGTGAAATTGACGTACAAGTGAACCTGATTAAACTGCTGAGTGAAACTGAACGGACTGTCACTTTGCTTGTCTTTGTCATTTCATACCTGACCTACAGAATTATTCCTGACAAATACAACACCAACGCGTATACTCCGTATAACAAGGCGAAAATCCCCATTAATGTACGAATACAAAATAAATACCCAGTCTTTGGAAGCGGTAACATCCGCCAAGTATCTGGGTGTGACTATTAGAAATGATCTCAAGTGGAATGATCAGATTACACAAGTAATGGGCAAGGCGAACTCTAGATTGCGGTTTATTGGTAGAATCCTGAAGCGATGCAGACCTTCAACAAAAGAAATTGCTTGCAATACGTTAGTTCATCCAGTCTTGGAGTATTGTTCGTCTGTTTGGGGCCCTTACCAGTTGGATCTCATTCAAGAGATTGGAAAGGTCCTAAGAAGAGCGGCAAGATTCGTGACTGGTTCATTTAGTCATGGCGATAGCGTTAGAGAACTCATAGAAAGTTTGAAGTGGGATACACTTTCAGATAGAAGACGCTCTAGACAGAAGAGGCTGCTCACTAAATTCCGAAATCCGATCATCGCCGAGGACGAAGAGCATATATTATTACCAACAACTTTCAAATCTATCAGTGATCACCATTCACAGATAAGGGAAATAATAGCTCGTACTGTGGCGTTCAGACAGTCGCGCGAATTCTGCCCTCCGCCACACACTGCTTGGTGGCTAGCGGAGTACATACGTAGTTGTAGATGTAGAACGCAATCTGACTGCTCAAATAATTAACACAAAAGAATGGCCCTGAATTAGAAGAAATCCTAATATTAAGTTAGACATTTCATAAGTCACTTACCTCACAAGAAAGCTTCATTACACAAACTACAGCGATACGGCTAAAT
This sequence comes from Schistocerca serialis cubense, assembly GCF_023864345.2. Lineage (NCBI taxonomy): Eukaryota > Metazoa > Arthropoda > Insecta > Orthoptera > Acrididae > Schistocerca > Schistocerca serialis. The sequence continues at coordinate 599,271,811 of NC_064643.1, forward strand.
ATAAGAGTCTAACTACTGTAGGCTCTGACTACTAATAGGCATGTGGTTACCAAAGGAAAGAATTTGTTGCAGAGCAAACAATGTTTTAGCAAATTTTACCTTAATAATGTGACATACAGTTCAAAAAATTTTATAATCATTAAGAATCTTACATTTCCATGACGAACACACGATCTGACCGTCCGTTGGTGACAACACTTCAAACCTCTATCCTCCACCACTGCTAACTATTAACTTTCAACCTCCATCACTGCTGACTATCGACTACCAACTGCGAGTCCTTCCAGCCTCACAGAGTCTCTTACAGAGGGCGCATAGCGCCGTCAGTTATCAATGCAGTCTATCGCGCTGCCAACATACACACATATAAACAGGAAGTGGGATACAGATGCACTAAGGAATGACCAGATACACTTAAAGTTGTCCAAGGCTGTAGATACAGCAATAAAGAATAGCCCAGTGGGCAGTATATTGAAGAAGAATGGACATCTCTAAAAAGGGCAATCAGGAGTGGGAAAAACATAGGTACAATGAACGCAACTGCGAAGAAAGCATGGGTAACAGAAGAAATACTTCAATTGATCGATGAGAGAAGAAAGTACAAAGGAAACTCTAGGAATGCATTAATACAAGTCGTTGATAAATGAAATAAATAGGAAGTGCAGGGACGCCAAGACGATATGGCTGCATGAAAAATGTGAAGAAATAAAAAAAGCAATGGTTGTCTGAAGGACTGAACAGCATATATGAAAGTCAAAGCGGCCTACGGCCTTCAGTGAAATTAAAAGCAAAAGTTGTAACACTAAGAGTGCAATGGAAATTCCACTGTTAAATGCAGAGGAGAGAGCCGATAGCTGTAAAGAGTACATTGAAGACCTCCATGAGGGAGACATTTTGTCTGATCTTAAAGAAGAAGAAACAGGTGTGGATTTAGAACAGATAGGTGATCAAGTATTAGAATGAGGATTTAAACGCGCTTTGGAGGACTTAAGATCGAACAAGGCACAAGGGATAGATATCCTTCCATCGGAATTTCTGAAGTCATTGGGGGAAATGACAACAAAACGACTATTCAAGTTGGTAGTAGAATGTATGAGTCTGGCGACATACCATCTGACTTTCGGAAAAATGTCATCCACACAATACCTAAGACTGCAAGAGCTGAAATGTGCGAGAATTATCGCACAATAAGGTTAACAGCACATTCATCCAAGTTGCTGACAAAAATAACAGACCTGGACAAGAGAAATCTACTAGTACCAAACATAGGCCTTAATTTGAGAAAGGAATTCCTGAGAATGTACGTTTGGAGCATAGAATTCTATGGTAGTGAAACATGGACTGTGAGGAAACCGGAACACAAGAGAAGAGAAGCATTTGAAACGTAGTGCTGTAGACAAATGTTGAAAATCAGGTGGACTGATAAAGTGAGGAAAGAGGAGGTTCTGCGCAGAAACGAAGAGGGAAGGAATATGGGGAAAACACTGACAGGGAGAAGGGACAAGATGATAGGACATCTGCTAAGACATCAGGGAATGGCTATCATGATATTAAAAAGAGTTGTAGAGGGTAAAAACTGTAGAGGAAGACAGAGGTTGGCATACATGCAGCAAATAATTGAGGACGTAGGTTGCAAGTGCTACTTCGGGAGGAAGTTGTTGGCACAGGAGGGCAATTCGTGGCGTTCCACATCAATGCAATCAGAACACTGGTGACTCAAAGAAAAAAAAAATGGAGGGCGCAGGGTCAGCACACTGTTCTCCCGGCTATTTTCGGCTTTCTTTACCTTGGTTCCGCTACTTCTCACTCAAATAGCTTCTGAACTGACATTACGAGGCCGAGTGCACCCTATTACAGTCCTTCCATATCCCTGGCAGTACCGGGGATCGAATGCAGGTCCTGCGCATAGCAACGGGACATGCTGACTACTGAGCTACTGAGGTGGACGATCTCTTCAGAGATGGGCCAGTTCTGTTGTTTCAGAAGCAGAACTGGTAAAGAAGGAGGAGGTAACGAATACACAGCAGCAAGGCTTACACGAGGGAAAAGGACTTTCTACAGAAACAAGCAGCTGCTAATCTCCACAAATGTAAAGTTTGGGATTAAGAATAAATGACTAATGTCTACAATAGGGCCATGTGTGCGTGCAAAATGTAGATAATGAACGACGAACCAATTAGAAACCCTTAAAATGTGTTACAGAAGACTGTTGGATAACCGAGAATGCATGATAGTTAGCAGAGAGAGTGACTGGATATGCCGCAAGGAATGATTCTTTGCTTGGAACGGTAGATGAAGGAATGGTGGAAGGTTGGGAGTGATAAAGGAGGTCGTTAATGTAGGATGCAGCACTTAAGTAGAAATGGATGCATGGCAAGCAACGGGAGTGGAGAACTGTGTTCATTCCATCGCATATCTGATGATGGAAACAACAACAGTATGCACACCCATGGAAGTACATTTAATTCCCGATTCGTGTTTCCTAAATTATTTCTAACGTATTCTAGTTGTTGTTTGTTCTTCCTTTGTACTGCATCATTTCAGAAAGTGCTCTCATTACTCAGTGTTAACATGATAGTTGTGTTGATCTCCCATCATGTCGCTTCTCACAGACTTACAGCTAAAGAAAATTGCCAATGCATGTTTCGCTGGTACACTTGCGACCTAGCCACAGATCTACAATGTGTATCCAGAACATTTGTATGTTCTCTCATCACGAAGCACCGAGTTCATACGAAACATCACACCATAAACGTAGTAACTGAAGAAAAACTGAATCTACTGTTAGAGAATTTTTACTTATGACAACGTGAGCACTGGCACGAAAGTGGCAGCAATAAGAATAGTCAGATAATAATAACTACATAACCAAAATTTTCATAGTAGAGTTACAATTTTTAAATTAAAACAAGTGAATCTAGGGAGGAGGAAGAAATGACAGTAGGAACAAAAACATCGACTACCGATGTTGTGAGACGAGTCTACTTTTACAACATAACCTACCGCTGGATAGCTTATGCCAGTATGTCATAGCGTCGTTTACAATTGACTGCAGGGAATTCTACGATCACGATGAAAAGAAAGATTGATGACCTCCATAAAACATTTTAAGACAACAACAATGTTTCAATGGCGCTGATAATGTTCGTAGACGAAGACAGCATTCTCTGACATGATAATGTACCTATTCACATTCAATACATATCTAAGTGTAATCAAATAATAAGTGTAATCAAATAATAAGACCTGAGCTTTACAAACACCATCGGCAGGAGAAGAAGCAACGTTGCGGATTTAGTCTGTTTCGGCTCCTCTCTGGTCCATACGTCTCTTCAAGGGGAATCTCTGCCTCAGAGCCATTTTGAGCCAAGTGATTTCCTACCGATTGTTTGTTATTGATCTTCCGATAGCAGTGGAGCCGCTAGGCCAAGTCGGATCGTGTTAAGAGTGGACCCTATTCCAAATGGCCAAGCCGCATATAATTTAAGTCACTCTTGTTAAATGGTAGTTACAGCTTTATTTATTGCCCATTATTGTGGCTTGTATGGACGGGCGACGCCTTAATCTCAAGGTGATCCTTCTGTGTATGTATAGGTTGTAGATTTATTTTGATTGTTCATCTGCGTCTCGTGTGTTAGCTGGAGGAGATCGTGTAATTGTGTCTGTTCACTTTGTGTATCCACTGTCCCCCGAAACACAGCCCAGCATATAATTAGCAATGCCTCTACTGATACAGATGGATGTGTCGCTACTAAAGAGTTCAAGTTACCCATAAACCGTGCTAATGATAGCAAATTAAGGAACTACGTAGTTAGGCTTGCCGGCCGTTTAGTCTGTCGCTACTAAGACGAATTTCTATTTTGATTTTGCTTCTGTTACCGTCCGACAGTCCCATCTTATGGATGGAATTTGGTACTATTTCAGGATATGGATAACGTTACTAACTTTTTTTGGTTGCACATAACTGAGTACCTTTTGTGTAAGGAATTATCTCACTAAAGATGTGTACCTTTTGTTTTTCATTATTTGAAAAGGACTTGCTAGCCCTATACTAGTACATGTATTTGCTCTTGTATTTTGGTGGACTACCCACTCTGAATAAGATTTGCCTTTCAATTTAGTTGTATAGTGCTACACAAAATTATATTTTCTGTGTACTCACACCTGTATGGAGGCACCCAAGGTAATTCGGCTTCGAGCGCCGAGCGGCAAGGTTCTTGTTTATTTCACTTCCCGCAGCATCGCTTGTGTGAAGTTTTCCCCGTCAGTGTTGTTCTGTCTGCCGAGTGAGTGGCTGCGCATCCGCTCCGCTTTACTGTCTGTTTGTGCTTGTATAAATGCAGCTGCGTCGGTCGCTCCGCTATGGCTACCACGTGTATACCACGAAAAGGTACTGTGAGCTTTACTTTCAATAAAACAACGCGACACGTGCAGCCCGTGTCTCTAGAAATCCATGATTGGCTTGTCTATACAATTCATGTGAACTCAGATCAGGTCCACACCGCTTGTTTTGACGCTGACGAGTACGTGTTTTACGTAAAATTTATGGATCGCCCTAGCGTTGAAACATTACTGTCGCGACATGGTTCTCAAGTCCCGATCAATCGTCGCGATAATACCGTTAGTATGGTGCCACTAGAAGATGCTGAAATTGACTATACCGATGTTAGTGTTCAACGTCCCGCCATAGGTTGATGACAAATTTATAAAGGACGTCCGTCGTGCACATTGGTCTAATCAACATAGATTACAGTGTTGTAATGGAATTCGTTTCGTTGAAATGCATGTCACACGCAATGTTCCATCACATTTACAAGTGTGTGGTTACCGCGTGCGTTTCATGTATACTAGTCAAGAGGGAACCTGCTTCGTATATAACGAAACCCGACACATTCGGTCTAATTGCCCACGGAGGGTTTTTGTATTAGCGCAGCGTGGCAAATTGAAGGCTGCTGATCTTGTTCCTTCCACTCCCAACGTCGGACTTGCTTCTGCTTCGGATCATAATGAACAAAAGGTCAGTTCTGATAATCGCGTAAATGAATTTCCGCCTTTACCTGCGCTGCAGGTTCAGAGTCCTAGTGTCCCCAGCATATAACGTGTAACCGTGACAAACAAGCGGCGTCGCACTAAGGGTGGTGAGTGTGAGGAGTTGGCTGTGCCTTCCGCCACAGCCTGACCGTACGGGGGTGTGTAAGAAATTTAAGAAAAGGGGTTGCGATGACGGGGGTTCTGGTCCCCCAATGTCTGATTCAATTGTAGGTCACGCAGCGGACATTGACTCTCAGCTGTCTTCCTAATTCTGCTCGATACATTCCGTACATCCCTGTATAGCTGTGCTCAATGATCCAAACCTACAAGTTCCTTTCCTTAAAGGGATATTGTACGTGAAATTTGGGATTTTCTGTTTTCTACTCTATTATGTACTTTGGGCTTTCCTGAACATTTTGGTATATAACAGATTAAAATCAGACAATCTGAAACCTTCAAATAATATTTTAAATGTTGACGTGTGACTATTCGCGACTACAGTTGAGCAGTCATATCCTGGGAACTACACAGTCTAGAAGGCTGTGGATTGCATTGTTTTGTGTAGGACATGTCAAGAAAAGGATGGGAACACGTCTGCGTAGCTTAAAAACCAAGCTGGTTAACAGAAAACTGTCTGATGGGAAGACAATAAAATGTGCTGGAAGATTAACGGACCAATTAATTGATGAATTACAGGAATATTATGGGAAAGCCATTAGAGATAACTGTGACAATTTAGAGAAGATGAAAAGAGCTGTGTGGAGCACTTTCTTTCATCGAATGTCAACCAATGAAAAGCCATGTCATGCTTTGTATCCACTTCCACCAAACATTTGGCGTAGATATAGCCAGCTGAATTTTCTGGTACCCTGCATGAATTTATACATAAAAATTCTCTTCCTTTGGCAGTAATGGAGGCAATCAAACCTATGTACAGAGATTTGTCAAATCCTGAGCTATTGAAGAAGTGTTTACATGGGAAGACCCAGAGCGTGAATGAGTCCTTCAATAATGTTCTGTGGTGCCATGTGCCTAAAAACGTATTTGTTGGTCCTATGACTCTAAAGTTAGCAGTGTCTGATGCTGTAATAACTTTTGGTGGAGGAACTATGAAAGACTTAAGGTTCTCGAGAAGTTAGCGGTAAGATTTGGACAGAAGACAGCTAAAGGACTGCAGGAACTGGATGAGCTTCGTGTACGTGATGCAGAGTTAGCTCCTCAGCAAGTTACAAAAGAACCAAGAAAGAAAAGGAGGAGGCAAGCACTGGGCTGTTGTGACACTGAAGAAGACACAGACTATGGACCAGGGAAATTCTAGTGCATAAAAGACGCGGAAATGTAAGTCTGTATGAGAAGTTGTAATAAAAAGTTTTAAACCTCTATATATCTGAACCACATTTTTTGCAATAAATGACCCGTTTTCTGAAAAAGTACCTTCTTTGTCTCTACCTTCAGTCATTTATTTCAAAAAATATACCGGGTGATCAAAAAGTCAGTATAAATTTGAAAACTGTATAAATCACGGAATAATGCAGATAGGTACAAATTGAAACACATGCTTCGAATGACATGGGGTTTTATTAGAACCAAAAAAATTCAAAAGTTCAAAAAATGTCCGACAGATAGCGCTTCATCTGATCAGAATAGCAATAATTAGCTTAACAAAGTAAGACAAAGCAAAGATGTTCTTTACAGGAAATGCTCAATACGTCCACCATCATTCCTCAACAATAGCTGTAGTCGAGGAATAATGCTGTGAACAGCACTGTAAAGAATGTCCGGAGTTATGGTGAAGCATTGGCGTCGGATGTTGTCTTTCAGCATCCCTAGAGATGTCGGTCGATCACGATACGCTTGCGACTTCAGGTAACCCCAAAGCCAATAATCGCATGGACTGAGGTCTGGGGACCTGGGAGGCCAAGCATGACGATAGTGGCGGCTGAGCACCTGATCATCACCAAACGACGCAAGAGATCTTTCACGCATCTAGCCATCCTGCATAAACATCGTACGTTCCAGCAGGTGTTTATCATCCAGGCTGGGGATGATGCGATTCTGTAACATAGCGGCGTACCTCTCATCCAACACGGTAGCAGTTACAAAACCAGAATCACGCTTTTCCCGGAAGAAAAAAGGCCCGATAACGGTAGATGTGGTAAATACAACTCATGCCGTGACTTTCTCGTCGAGCAGTGGAGTTTCCACGACAGTTCTAGGATTTTCGGTAGCCCAAATTCTACAGTTGTAGACGTTGACAGACCCTCGGAGCGCGAAATGAGCTTCGTCGGTCCACAACACGTTACTCAACCAATCGTCATCTTCCGCCATCTTTTGAAACGCCCACACCGCAAATGCCCTCCGCTTCACTAAATCGCCAGGTAACAGTTCATGGTGCCGATGGATTTTGTACGGATAGTATCGGAGGGTACGCCTAAGTGCCAACCTAACAGTAGTGTATGGAATGCCTGTGCGACGTGCGACTGCACGAGCGCTGACTTCCCCGTGCATAGACGAATCCGCTACAGTCTCCATTTCTTCCTGAACTGTCTCAGCAGCATTACGCCTTGTGCTCGGTCGGCCACTACGGTGTCTATCGTCTAAACAACCCGCAGCTTCGAACTTCGAAATCATTCTCGCCACAGCTGCATTTGTCAACGGACCTTTACCCGTTCGAATCCCCTTCCTATGGCGATAGGATGGTAACGCTGAACTAGCACATTCCCCATTCTGATAATACAGCTACTTTAGTGCGCCTTTTCAGGTAACGTCAACATGCTGCGACTGCTGGCGCATCTGATTCTCTCTCTCATTACAGCTCCTTTTATACACAATTGTCGTGCGCCGTCACTGACGTTTTGGTGTCCAGCGCCATCTGTCGGACATTTTGTGGACTTAGCTTTTTTTTGGTTATAATAAAACCCCATGTCATTCCAAACATGTGTGTCAATCTTTACCTCTTTATCTACATTATTCCGTGGTTTATTAAATTTTCAATTTTATATTGACTTTTTGATAACCCGGTATCTTTTTTGAAATAAATAACTGAAGGTAGAGACAAAGAAATTTTCACAACATGTGAAGTGTGAGATTCAACTGAAATGGAAGTAGAATACTTAAAATATCCTGAGATGTTTTGTTTTTATGTTCATTTATTTACAGAATTCTGTGAAAAAATTCAGTGTTTTAAAAATAAAGATAACATGCGCCATAATAAAATTTTAGTAATAATTCTAATCCAGTGTATCTAGAAAGGTGCATTCAATAAGTATGGAAAATCGTAAGTTGGTGTCATCAATACTTTCCAAGACAATGGGTCACTAAATTCACTACTTGGTTACTGACGACATATGGCTTCAGTGCATCAGATCAGACACGGGATACTTGTAAGTTGGTGTCATCAATACTTTCCAAGACAATGGGTCACTAAATTCACTACTTGGTAACTGACGACATATGGCTTCAGTGCATCAGATCAGACACGGGATACTTGTAAGTTGGTGTCATCAATACTTTCCAAGACAATGGGTGACTAAATTCACTACTTCGTATCTGATGACATATGGCTTCAATGCATTGGTTCGGTCACAGGATACTTATATCTCACACCGTGGTGTAAAGTCCCTTCGTAATGTAAAATTATTGAAATATTCTGGCTGCGAGTACCAGCGATGAAGCGCTATCGTAATTGAGACGACAACGCTCTTTGCTGGAAAAAAAATCTATGATTTTTGTAATTGCTGGAGATAAGGAATATCGATGTTTTCTTGAGGTTATATACGTTTGCATATAGAAGTAATTTTGAAGTGCAAAGGAGATACAACTTGTAATCGCAATTATTAAGAATAAACAAATTTTGTTTGTGGAAGAAGAAGGGAAATACCGTGCACGCACTTTTATTCGATGTTGGATCCCCGAATCTTCATAAAAACTATTAGTGTGTTAAGCAATAACGTGCATAGCGATTTCTTCGCGAGTTAACAATACTGGGAGTATCTGCTACTATCACGGTCCGAACGGTGCGCAGTTTTTCGCCGTCAGCTTGTGTGTTCAAGACGTTCCCTAAGCGATCAGTTAGTTAGTCAGAAGATATCATACTGCTACTGTTATTCAACCTTCTCATACTGAAAGTGGTTCCATAGAAATCTTACGGCGAGTGAGAGTATTGTAGCTGCCAGAGAGACGGAGTCTTCATCGCGAGTTGTAGCAGTTTTCTCCGACTTTGCCTGGCATTATCTGAGAACCGGAGAGACTGAAACCTCCGACTGCCAACTCATCCTGTACCTAACTCGTTCTCTCCTTACAGCAGCCACGAAGCAAATATATTCATCTATAGTCTATTTTTTTCACATATTGTTTGTATTAGACAGGTAAAATTTTTTAAAATATATGCATGTAGGCAAAATATCAAAAGAGAGTTTTAAATGCGGTACCTGTCTTATCTGTGTCAAAGTCAAATTTAGCAAGTTAATATTTTTTTCTTTCCGACGTTCATTTTACTGGTTCTCGTGTGATCTGATCTTTAATGTAGCACTCTAATATTCTTTGAGGACCGTCTTATTTTTCCGTGAAGGCATTCCTATTGCCGAGGTGCTGAGCTGGAAATGTTGCTTTTTGGCAGGGGCGTAGGTTGTCAACCTTTTAACCTTAGCTTGGCTCTTTTATATGCTACAACTACAACTCTCAGTCTTCAACGGCTACCAGTCAAATAACTTCGCACTCCGTGGATGATAAACGTTGCTAACCTAGCTGAATGCTCTCTCGATCACGTGATGCGAACTGTGTGATAGCGTCCTCTACGGCCCACTGGGAAGTACTCTTCCATCCTTGACTGGTCGACACAGCTCGCAAAACCGAGGTTGAGGCAAATTTTTATACTTTTCTGTGTGGGCATAGCGTGAGACTTTCGGAGAACTTACGAATATTACTATTCCACTCAGCGTGAACTTTATGATACTAGGGATCAAGCCCCTCTGCGAATTTCGGATATTAGGTGTGTAAAGGCAAAATTGCTGACAATGAAGATAATACAAATAGAAGGTTTGAAAATGCGATCCAAGCCACGTTCATTGGTGACAGCAGAACTGACTTCCTTATAATATTTGCTTTGGCATTAGACCCGTCGTCGACGCGCTTGTATTCATTCTCGCGCGATAAATAATGGACGTATCGTACTGGTGCAAGCTGATATAGTGCGTGTCTTACACCAATATTGTGCAAACGTCTAAGACACCGATGAGTCAGGTGAATCATTTTCCGACCAACTTGTCAGCATCTTGGATAGGAAAATTACACCTGAACATAATGAAAAGTTCTTACCTGTCTTTCAGCCTGAAGAAGTTTACAAACTCATCATGGGATCGCCTTCTCAAAAGTCCCCGGGTCTGGATGGACTTCCCAAGGAATTTTGCGTGCGCTTTTGGCCGTTGTTGGTCGCTATCTTTACGTCACTTTTGAATGATGTGTTACAGGGTATAGGAGAGCCGACCTCGTTCAACGTGGGAAAAATTATTTTAATCCCGAAACGCCCTGGACCGTCTGCTCCTGTTAGCTTTCTTACTTTGTTAATCTTTGATTGTAAGACTGTGGTGCGGGCAGTTAATAGTAGGTGTCGTCTCTGATCGAGACGATTGTCACAAAACATCAATGCTGCGTGTCTGGTCGTATCATTCCTACCCCTATAGTCGGGTGTCGTGACGTGGTTTCGGTTGTTGCTGTAACGTCCGTCTCTTGTGCCCCTGCTTTTGTAGACTTTGATAAGCCATTTGATAGTGTTAATCACGACTTTTCGCTTCAGATTGTGTAGGCAATTAGTTTTACTGTTGATACTGGGCGAGTGCTCTCAAATCTGTTTACGCGTATTTCAGCTTCGGTGGTTGTTAATGGCCAACTGACGCCTCCGATAAATAACCGTCGGGGAGTGCCTCAAGAAAGTCCGCTGTAAATGACTTTGATTGTGTTGTCTCTGGAGCCCCTAATTCGGGTGCTAGCATCCCAGCTGAAAGGTTGGACGCTTTTCGAAGGGACTAAATCTGTTAGTGCATACGCGGGTGACATGATGGTTCTATTCCGCAATCCTGCGGAGATACATCGACTGAAGGCTGTAATCGATTATTATTGTCGGAGATGCAGTGGACTACGTAATGAAGTGAAATTCAAGCTTCTTATTTTGGGAGGTTTGATGACGTAGTTGTTCCATGGGCTACTGCAGTGGATCGGCATGCGACTCTCGGTATCACCAATGATTAATGTCCACTCAAAATGGCGACACTCAACTGGAAGTCTGTTACGGAAAAAATTCAGGCAGGTATACAAAAACATGAAAGGCGTTCTCTTACTCTACACCAGGAAGTTCGAATTATGGGCACGTATGTCTTACGCAAAGCGTATTACGTGACCCAAGCTTATCCGCTTCCCTCGATGATGGCGAAGAAACTACAACAATCGCCTGGTCGTTTCTTATGGAAAAGACAAATATTTCGCTTACAGTATGAGGTGGTCACGAAGCCTCGTTCCTTTGGGGGTTTGGGCCTAGCTGATATACGAAGGGAGATGCAGATGCTAATGTGACACGTACTGTTTTGACGATGACTCAAGAAAGTCACACATTCACGTCTCGTTTATTTCTCTGTGTCCGTCCTGCTAGTCTCGAACCCCTTATTGATGTTGGTCGCGTAAACTAGAACACATTCGGTCTTCTGTCTTGCGGTTAGCTGCTTAGGGACTGACATTTTGTGGAGACCCATCCTCACCATGAAATTTTTAAAGACTCGTTGGAAGCATGCTCTTGGCCGAACCTAGTTGAAAGAGAATCGTCGCAAACAAACTGGAAGACAGTTTGGTTCAATATCAGCCTACCGATTTTACCGATGCGCGTAGCGTCCTCGTGGTAAGAGGTAGTAAACAACTTGATTCCAATGAACGAGCGACTTTTCCGTATTGGGCTCAGCGACACTAGTTTATGTGGTCATTGTACGTCTACAGAAACGAAACAACATCGCTTTACTTGTGGAGGTCATATGGCAAATTGGTCTTCGATTAGGACACAATTGCCCTTCCTTAATCAATCTTCTGAGACTGCATAAAGTACGGACATCATCACATTGCGCCCAGGTTCTTCATCCTTTCCACGGTCGAAAACCCATACCGTTATGTGGTTGCTGGGGCACTTCGTTCATTTTGTTGTAGAAGGTGAGGGGGATGATCCCATGAACTTCATACAGTAAATGAGCATGGCGTATAGGACATGCTTACGATATCGAGACCTCTGCGCCAACATGTTCAATCTTGTTTTCCGTCACCAGTGTGTTGGTTCATGTCATTTTACTCATGATAGGTGTTTTCTTTCTTATGTTGCCGGCCGGTGTGGCCAAGCGGTTCTAGGCGCTTCAGTCTGGAACCGCGCGACCACTGCGGCTGCAGGTTCGAATCCTGCCTCGGGCATGGATGTATGTGATGTCCTTAGGTTAGTTAGGTTTAAGTCGTTCTACGTTCTAGGGGACTGATGACCTCAGATGTTAAGTCCCGTAGCGCTCAGAACCATTTGAACCACTTTCTCTTATGTTTGTTCCCATATGATTTGCTTCGGCTTATTCTCTCCGATTTTCCATGTTCCTTTTGTTTTGTGTTCTGACTCAGCATGGTTCTAGACGAAGTATACATACACATGAGCCTATACTGTCCTTGCAGTCAAACTGGAATTTTTCTAAGTTTTCTACTTAGAACACAATCTGATTTCGTTGTCCCTCTGCTTTTAGATTCTACATAAAGACTAAAAGAATAAATATGACACATACAACACAAATAAAAATTTTAAAAACTATTAATAAAATATATAAGCTATATAAAAATGTTGATAGATATCATGAGAGTTTTGTGATGGTTTGTCGGCAATTAATTAATTTTTGATTGACAGCATTGGCAGCTGAAAACTTCCGGCATAAAAAGTCACCGCTCACTCTGCCGACGGCTTTGTCAGAGAGGGCGGAAGAGCTGATAGATCTTCAGGGCACTCTCTTGCCCTTGGGGTGGGAAAATGCACCTAAAGGCGGAGCAATCAACAGTGCTTAACGTCATGAGAATGCAGACGATAATGGAAACCACTGTATTAAAGACACATAACGTGTGCGCACAGGACATGTGGCCTGTAAGTGAAGAACTCTGTCATGATGATCTCTCCATTGGCAGAAGATTCCAGAATAGTCCCCCATTCGGATCCAAGAGGGCCTCACCATGGGAAAAAGATTAAATATTGAATGGAAGGATAACGTTCTGCGAGTCGAGGCATGGAATGTCAGAAGCTTGAATGTGGTAGGAAAGCTAGAAAATCTGGAAAGGGAACTACAATGGCTAAGTCTAGATATAGTCGGGATCAGTGAAGTGAAGTGGAAAGAAGACAAGGATTTTTGGTCAGTTGAGTATAGGGAAGCAGAAACAAAAAATGGTTCAAATGGCTCTGAGCACTATGGGACTTAACATCTATGGTCATCAGTCCCCTATAACTTAGAACTACTTAAACCTAACTAACCTAAGAACATCACACAACACCCAGTCATCACGAGGCAGAGAAAATCCCTGACCCCGCCGGGAATCGAACCCGGGAACCAGGGCGTGGGAAGCGAGAACGCTAGCGCACGACCACGAGCTGCGGACAAGTATAAACAACAGCAGAAAATAGTATAACAGGAGTAGCATTCGTTATGAATAGGAAGGTAGGGCAGAGAATGTATTACTGAGAACAGTTCACTGATAGGGTTGTTCCTATCAGAATCGACAGCAAACCAACACCGACAACGATAGTCCAGATATAGATGCCGACGTCACAAGCTGAGACGAAGAGATAGAGTGTAAGAAGATATTGAAAGGGTAATACAGTATGTAAAGGGAGGTGAAAATCTAATAGTGATGGGGGACTAGAATGCAGTTGTAGGGAAGGAGTAGAAGACAAGATTACAGGAGAATATGTGTTTAGGACAAGAAATGAGAGAGGAGAAATAGTAATTAAGTTCTATAATAAATTTCAGCAAGTAACAGCGAACACCCTGTTCAAGAATCACAAGAGGAGGAAGTATACTTGGAAAAGGCTTGGTGATAAGGGAATATTTCGCCGCGCGGGATTAACAGAGCGGTCTAGGCGCTGCAGTCATGGACTGTGCGGCAGATCCCGGTGGAGGTTCGAGTCCTCCCTCGGGCATGGGTGTGTGTGTTTGTCCTGAGGATAATTTAGGTTAAGTAGTGTGTAAACTTAGGGACTGATTACCTTAGCAGTTAAGTCCCATAAGATTTCACACACATTTGAACACAAGAGAATATTTCAGTTAGATTACGTCATGGTCAGGCAGAGGTCTCGAAATCAAATACTGGATTGTAAGCAGTAGCAAGGAGCACATATAGACTCAGACCACAATGTAATAATGAAGAACAGCAGGCTGAAATTCAAGAAATTAGTAAGAAAAAAGTAATGAAACTTCCTGGCAGATTAAAACTGTGTGCCCGACCGAGACTCGAACTCGGGACCTTTGCCTTTCGCGGGCAAGTGCTCTACCAACTGAGCTACCGAAGCACGACTCACGCCCGGTACTCACAGCTTTACTTCTGCCAGTACCTCGTCTCCTACCTTCCAAACTTTACAGAAGCTCTCCTGCGAACCTTGCAGAACTAGCACTCCTGAAAGAAAGGATATTGCGGAGACATGGCTTAGCCACAGCCTGGGGGATGTTTCCAGAATGAGATTTTCACTCTGCAGCGGAGTGTGCGCTGATATGAAACTTCCTGGCAGATTAAAACTGTATGCCCGACCGAGACTCGAACTAGGGACCTTTGCCTTTCGCGGGCAAGTGCTCTACCAACTGAGCTACCGAAGCACGACTCACGCCCGGTACTCACAGCTTTACTTCTGCCAGTACCTCGTCTCCTTTCTTTCAGGAGTGCTAGTTCTGCAAGGTTCGCAGGAGAGCTTCTGTAAAGTTTGGAAGGTAGGTGACGAGGTACTGGCAGAAGTAAAGCTGTGAGTACCGGGCGTGAGTCGTGCTTCGGTAGCTCAGTTGGTAGAGCACTTGCCTGTGAAAGGCAAAGGTCCCGAGTTCAGTCTCGGTCGGGCACACAGTTTTAATCTGCCAGGAAGTTTCATATCAGCGCACACTCCGCTGCAGAGTGAAAATCTCATTCTGCAAACATCCCCCAGGCTGTGGCTAAGCCATGTCTCCGCAATATCCTTTTTTTCAGGAGTGCTAGTTCTGCAAGGTTCGCAGGAGAGCTTCTGTAAAGTTTGGAAGGTAGGAGACGAGGTACTGGCAGAAGTAAAGCTGTGAGTACCGGGCGTGAGTCGTGCTTCGGTAGCTCAGTTGGTAGAGCACTTGCCCGCGAAAGGCAAAGGTCCCGAGTTCGAGTCTCGGTCGGGCACACAGTTTTAATCTGCCAGGAAGTTTCATATCAGCGCACACTCCGCTGCAGAGTGAAAATCTCAGTCTGCAAACATCCCCCAGGCTGTTGCTAAGCCATGTCTCCGCAATATCCTTTCTTTCAGGAGTGCTAGTTCTGCAAGGTTCGCAGGAGAGCTTCTGTAAAGTTTGGAAGGTAGGAGACGAGGTACTGGCAGAAGTAAAGCTGTGAGTACCGGGCGTGAGTCGTGCTTCGGTAGCTCAGTTGGTAGAGCACTTGCCCGCGAAAGCCAAAGATCCCGAGTTCGAGTCTCGGTCGGGCACACAGTTTTAATCTGCCAGGAAGTTTCATATCAGCGCACACTCCGCTGCAGAGTGAAAATCTCATTCTGGAAACATCCCCCAGGCTGTGGCTAAGCCATGTCTCCGCAATATCCTTTCTTTCAGGAGTGCTAGTTCTGCAAGATTCGCAGGAGAGCTTCTGTAAAGTTTGGAAGGTAGGAGACGAGGTACTGGCAGAAGTAAAGCTGTGAGTACCGGGCGTGAGTCGTGCTTCGGTAGCTCAGTTGGTAGAGCACTTGCCCGCGAAAGGCAAAGGTCCCGAGTTCGAGTCTCGGTCGGGCACACAGTTTTAATCTGCCAGGAAGTTTCATATCAGCGCACACTCCGCTGCAGAGTGAAAATCACTTTCTGGAAACATCCCCCAGGCTGTGGCTAAGCCATGTCTCCGCAATATCCTTTCTTTCAGGAGTGCTAGTTCTGCAAGGTTCGCAGGAGAGCTTCTGTAAAGTTTGGAAGGTAGGAGACGAGGTACTGGCAGAAGTAAAGCTGTGAGTACCGGGCGTGAGTCGTGCTTCGGTAGCTCAGTTGGTAGAGCACTTGCCCGCGAAAGGCAAAGGTCCCGAGTTCGCGTCTCGGTCGGGCACACAGTTTTAATCTGCCAGGAAGTTTCATATCAGGGCACACTTCGCTACAGAGTGAAAATCTCATTCTGGAAACATCCCCCAGGCTGTGGCTAAGCCATGTCTCCGCAATATCCTATCTTTCAGGAGTGCTAGTTCTGCAAGGTTCGCAGGAGAGCTTCTGTAAAGTTTGGAAGGTAGGAGACGAGGTACTGGCAGAAGTAAAGCTGTGAGTACCAGGCGTGAGTCGTGCTTCGGTAACTCAGTTGGTAGAGCACTTGCCCGCGAAAGGCGAAGGTCCCGAGTTCGAGTCTCGGTCGGGCACACAGATTTAATCTGCCAGGAAGTTTCATATCAGCGCACACTCCGCTGCAGAGTGAAAATCTCATTCTGGAAACATCCCCCAGGCTGTGGCTAAGCCATGTCTCCGCAATATCCTTTCTTTCAGGAGTGCTAGTTCTGCAAGGTTCGCAGGAGAGCTTCTGTAAAGTTTGGAAGGTAGGAGACGAGGTACTGGCAGAAGTAAAGCTGTGAGTACCGGGCGTGAGTCGTGCTTCGGTAGCTCAGTTGGTAGAGCACTTGCCCGCGAAAGGCAAAGGTCCCGAGTTCGAGTCTCGGTCGGGCACACAGTTTTAATCTGCCAGGAAGTTTCATATCAGCGCACACTCCGCTGCAGAGTGAAAATCACTTTCTGGAAACATCCCCCAGGCTGTGGCTAAGCCATGTCTCCGCAATATCCTTTCTTTCAGGAGTGCTAGTTCTGCAAGGTTCGCAGGAGAGCTTCTGTAAAGTTTGGAAGGTAGGAGACGAGGTACTGGCAGAAGTAAAGCTGTGAGTACCGGGCGTGAGTCGTGCTTCGGTAGCTCAGTTGGTAGAGCACTTGCCCGCGAAAGGCAAAGGTCCCGAGTTCGCGTCTCGGTCGGGCACACAGTTTTAATCTGCCAGGAAGTTTCATATCAGGGCACACTTCGCTACAGAGTGAAAATCTCATTCTGGAAACATCCCCCAGGCTGTGGCTAAGCCATGTCTCCGTAATATCCTATCTTTCAGGAGTGCTAGTTCTGCAAGGTTCGCAGGAGAGCTTCTGTAAAGTTTGGAAGGTAGGAGACGAGGTACTGGCAGAAGTAAAGCTGTGAGTACCAGGCGTGAGTCGTGCTTCGGTAGCTCAGTTGGTAGAGCACTTGCCCGCGAAAGGCGAAGGTCCCGAGTTCGAGTCTCGGTCGGGCACACAGATTTAATCTGCCAGGAAGTTTCATATCAGCGCACACTCCGCTGCAGAGTGAAAATCTCATTCTGGAAACATCCCCCAGGCTGTGGCTAAGCCATGTCTCCGCAATATCCTTTCTTTCAGGAGTGCTAGTTCTGCAAGGTTCGCAGGAGAGCTTCTGTAAAGTTTGGAAGGTAGGAGACGAGGTACTGGCAGAAGTAAAGCTGTGAGTACCGGGCGTGAGTCGTGCTTCGGTAGCTCAGTTGGTAGAGCACTTGCCCGCGAAAGGCAAAGGTCCCGAGTTCGAGTCTCGGTCGGGCACACAGTTTTAATCTGCCAGGAAGTTTCATATCAGCGCACACTCCGCTGCAGAGTGAAAATCTCATTCTAGAAAAAAGTAATGCACAAGGAAATGGGATACAGAAGTACTAAGGAATGACGAAATACGCTTGAAGTTCTCTATGGCTGCAAGTACAACAATAAGAAATCCCTCAGTAGGCAGTGTAGTTCAAGAGGTATGGACAAGAAGGGCAATCACCGAAGTTGGAAAGAAAAATATAGGTACATAGAAGGTAACCGCTAAGAAACCATGGCTAACAGAATAAATGTTTCAGTTGATCGATGAAAGACGGAAACATAAAAATGTTCAGGGAAATTCAGGAATACAGAAATGCAAGTTGCTGAATACTGAAATAAACAAGAAGTGCAGGGAAGCTAAGACGAAATGGCTGCAGGAAAAATGTGAAGAAATCGAGAAAGAAATATTTGTCGGAAAGATGGAGTCAGCATGCAATGAAAGTCAAAACAACAATCGCTGACATAAAAAGCAAGGGTAACATTAAAGGTGCAACGTGAATTACACTGTTAAACGTAGAGGAGAGAGCGTATAGGTGGAAAGAGTACACTGAAGCACTCTGTAAAGAGGAAGGTTTGTCTGATGTGACAGAAGAAGAAACAGAATTAGATTTAGAAGAGGTAGGGGATCCAGTATTTGAATCAGAATTTAAAAGAGCTTATGAGGACTTAAGATCAAATAAGCCACAAGTGATTGATAAAATTCCATCCAAATTTTTAAAATCATTGGGGGAAATGGCAGCAAAAGGACTATTCACGTTGATGTGTAGAATGTATGAGTCTGGCGACATACCATCTGATTTTCGGAAAAGTCGTGTTGAAAAATGCAATTGCCAACCCCGAATTGCTCTTCGACAGTGGGAAGCAAAAAGGTGTTTAAAACATCAAGGTAGGCCTGTGCTGTGACAATGTCACGTAAAACAACAAGGGGTGCATATCCGCTCCATGGAAAAACACGACCACATTATAACACCACCGCCCCTCATTTTTCTGTTATCACTACACCCACTCTGGAAGATGACGTTTACCGGGCACTCACCATACCCACACCCTGCCATCGGATCGCCACATTGTGTACCGTTATACGTCACTCCACACAACGTTCTTCCACTGTGCAATCGTCCAATGTTTACGTTCCTTACACCAAGCGAGGTACCGTTTGGCATTTACCGGCGCGATGTGTGGCTTATGATCAGCCGCTCGACCATGAGATCCAAGTTTTCTCACCTCCCGCCTAAGTGTTATAGGACTTGCAGTGGATCCTGATGCTGTTTGGAATTCCTGTGCGATGGGCTGGATAGATGTCTACCTATTACACGTTACGGCCCTCTTCAGGTGTCAGCGGTCTCTGTCAGTCAAGAGACGAGTTCGGCGGGTACACTTTTGTCCTGTACGTGTCCCTTCACTTTTCCACTTCATTATCACATCGAAAAATGAGGACCTAGAGATATTTAGGAGAGTGGAATTCATGCGTTCAGATGTGTGACACAAGCGACACCCAATCACCTGACGACGTTCGAAGTCCGTGAGTTCCGCGAAGCTCCCCATTCTGCTCTCTCATTGTGTCTAATGACTACTGATATGGAGTAACTGTCAGTAGATGGCAGCAAAATGGACCTAATATAAAAAATGTATGTTTTTGGAAGTGTCCGGATACTTTTGATCACATAGTGTATTATAAAATGTTTCTTGAAATGCCTTTGCCCAATTGGGGAAAAGTGATACACATTTTTATTAATGGAGGTGGCTTCTTCATTTATGTCAGGTGTATATTTACGAATTTCATTTGTACTTTTCCTTATCGAGTTGATTTTCAAACAATGGTTCACTACAGTACGAAGGTGTGTTCATATGCATCATCTTTACAGTATCCTATATGAGGTACAGTCTCAAAAGCTTTTTTGTTGGCAACAATTAAATTGTACACTGGCAATATCAGTTTTTTCCGGTGTCTGGTTAGTCGTGAGAATACTAATTTCACACGATGGTGCTTTTTACAAGCAACTAGTCTTCGCAAGGATGCCTCTAACTATCTCCCTGGCGAGATGACTTGTCTGGCATAATTTGTTGTACACACACACAAACACAAGAGTTCCTTGTGAATCAGCCTACTACTGAAAACCGTATCAAAGTCCCTACAGTAGTGTCTGAGATTAGCCTCACATACAGATAGAAAAACGCTACGAGGAATTTTAATTTTGTGATATGTGTAGATACAGGTCCATAGATTTGTATAGATATTGCGCTTCGGCAATAAACTTTTCACTAACTGGTAACAACCGCTTATTTAATATCTTAGAACGGGCTTGGCAACAAGAGCTCAGTAAAGAAGTGACCCTGTAATGAAACATTAAATTCTGTCACTATTCTTAAACATTTGACGTCGTTTCATTCCACTTCTCAGATACGTGTTTGGTGGATATATTTTTATTATATGCAGTAGTTTATGGTTAAATAAACATATAAATCGCTACGGTCGCAGGTTCGAATCCTGCCTCGGGCATGGATGTTTGTGATGTCCTTAGGTTAGTTAGGTTTAACTAGTTCTAAGTTCTAGGGGACTAATGACCTCAGCAGTTGAGTCCCATAGTACTCAGAGCCATTTGAACCATTTTTAAACATATAAATATTATTGGACCTGGTATTGGAAACAAATTTGTATATTGCACTGCTGGAACGTTTGTTAACGAATCGGTCGTTTCAATGAAGGGGAAAAATTCCCCATGACCGCCACTGAGGATGCATATGATTTGATTCTCAGGAGGGTTCGGATCGTTTGGAGACTAAGACAGTATTTCTTAGCTTTAGATATTTTGATAAGGTGTTTATTAAGAGTGACGTTGGCCAGAAATGCATTGCCACGTTCGTCCACGATGAAAATTGAGTAAAAAAGTAGGGTTAGGTAATTGTGTTGCTGTCGCCGTTTTGCCTTGGCAGAGCTCCTTCCGTGAGCGAGAATTCGGCCGCACAGAACTTAAAGATGGATGCGATTTTGTACTCGTCGAAGACGCGCCACTCTCCACTTGGCGCAAAGGTCATTCAACCAAGGCTGTACTCTCGTAAAATATCAGACTTATTTCCATCACCTCTTAAAAATAATGGAAAATAGCATAGCGGCAGTGAATCGACAAAGCCCAAGTCTCATCCTATTTTTGTCCTCCGTTCAGATAGCTTGGCGTCAAAGATAATACCTATTCCTTAAACATCGAAGTAAATTTATTCAGTTTTGATGGGTGGAGAAGATGGAGTAACAGCTTAAAGCAAAAGCATGTCATAACCTTCTGTGACACGAAACTCATGAGATGTATAGAGAAACACTCCATCTTAATTAAAAGGTGTATGATTAAATTCGTCATGGTAGCGCGTCAGTCAATTTTTTTTCCTTTTCTTAAAAAAAAAAAAAGACTATGAAATAAAATCTGTTCTTTTTCAGCGCTGTCTTACGGTAGCGGGACGTTTTTCCAGTAGAAGCGGGAGACAATAGCGTTGGTAACGGGTGGAGTGGTGCGGTGGTGGGGGGAGGGTGGGGGAGGGGAAAAACAGCCGCAGATTAATCTCGCGCCTCCCAACAAAAGATCCTCTTTAATGCCGGCCGGCAGGGGGCGGCGGCGTTCAAAAGGACTGGCACCCGCGTTCCTTCTCATTTTAATGAACTTGTTCATCTTTCGGGGGCGTTGTCACAGGCCGGAAATCGGAACACAGCACTGGAGGGAGATACAAGCGCTTTAAAGCGCGGAGCTGAAAACTCTGTGCAAACGGTTGCTTTGTGCTTTATGGACTCTTCACGTACAAGGAAAATATTTCCACATCTTGTTCTTTTATAGTGGTGAGTCTAAAATATCATTCCGTATTTTCATCATCAAGAGTTCTCAGTTAATATAGAGAGGTACAGAGGTAATTTGCAATCTCAAACGGAGCTCTGTAAACAGTACGACGCAAAGGCTTAACGAATTATGACCAAATGAAAGTCGGAAACGAATATAAATGCTACTCAGATTGTGACAGTTACTGTCACATTGCGATGGAATGAGTGATTCTTTTAAAATGTACCTTTCATTTTTCTTTATGCCTTGATAAGCACGGAACAGCACTGCGTTGTTTTTTATGAAGTAGTGATCTTAAACATACACACATCACCAGAAAGGCACTATGTACTGTCTTCTCTCGGTGTAAACACATGGGCAAGGCTATCACTAAATTATTTATCTCAACTAATTTTCTCATTGATATTTAAAGACACAATAGTACTACTCATGATACCTTGGGGTGCGTGATCTACAGTACTTCATGCACGACTATCGTTTCTTCCTTTTTCCTCTATATTCAGGAATAGTGGGCGGAAGAGCGTCTTTAGTTAAGTATGAATGTAAATTTTACTTTCTAAGATTTTGCGCCATGTTCACCACCAGTTAACGGTAATTAATACGTGCTTGTATCTTATTGGACACTACTTTTTCAGAATTTTAAGAGTTGCTTAAAACTCATGTGGAGGCAGGACCGAAGACATAGAGAAGTAATTACACACACATACACACACACACACATACACACACACACACACACTGCATGATGCACCACTCCTTCTTTCCTCACTTATTCTC
Source organism: Schistocerca serialis cubense (assembly GCF_023864345.2). Lineage (NCBI taxonomy): Eukaryota > Metazoa > Arthropoda > Insecta > Orthoptera > Acrididae > Schistocerca > Schistocerca serialis. The sequence continues at coordinate 599,294,282 of NC_064643.1, forward strand.
CAGTCAGAGCCTAGTGCATAGCATATTTGCTGACATTAAAATGGAAGAGCCAATTAGGGGATAGCCCTCATCACAGATATTTATCGAAAAATTACGTTCCCAATATTTCCAAATGACACCAAAAATATTGTCAACTATCTTTTCATTACTGATTACAGAAAATCGTTTACGGACTGGCTCACCAGCCACTTCTGTCAACATCATTGGAAGCAATGTAACGTTCGATAGGGGTTATAGGAACGAGTATAAAATGTGTTCTACACAAATAGTTACAGCCAATGTTGATTTATAGAATGCAGAACATCAATTTTTCTTAAATAATATTCTGAAAAACTTCAAAAACGCGAAATAAAATCAACTAATGATTTATTCTCCTACTGCCTGCCTTTGCCAGCAGGTAGCTGTACTAGTAAATGTTCAAAATTCTGTTGCTGTACCACAGTGTGAGACACAACACAGGCTCAGTTTAATTATTAATACATCTACGTTGCTGTCAAATCATTAAATCACACAGGATACTTTTCGTGTCTGAAAAGTCGACAAATTTATATCAGCAATGCAAAAATTGCTGTTTTTAGTGAAACATTACAAAGTTTATATGTAGTATCACACAGTACCTTTACACACATTATCGTCAAACTGCTGCCGAAAATATTGCTGTAGACTTTTAAATTAAATGCCACAATGATATTTTTATGCATAGAAAAATAGCTGACAGCTTAAATTTCCAGTTAGGCCTAAAATATTGAAATCTGACTAGCCTTATAACAGCACAAGAGACAAGTCAGCTAAAAATACTAAGCAAGAACACAAAACCAAGTGTCCCAATTCTATTTACATGCCTAAATACACATGATTTAAGAAAACTAACAAACAGTGAACATTTAAATTTAGACCCAGGACGTCTAAACTAAGCCGACTAGGATAAAATACTAATCACACACACAGAAAACAGACATTCTCAATGTAATTTTGATGCCTGATATTGGTGTAATACCCTCAAGTTAAATATTTAAGTGCCACAATGGCATCTAAAAACATAAAGGGTGTCCAGTTTGATGCTGTGTACTGTCATCACCAAACATTTTTTTCCCACTAATGTTTCACCGTGAACTTAGGATGAGTGCAGAGACAAAATAAATACATAAATATAATCGATTAAACTGATCAGCAAGTATTACAAATGATTGAACCAAGTCGAGATTCAGTACAAAACAAACTGCTGCAACCGGAACAGTGGCTCTGTAAAGTTGTAATCAACAACACAAACATCTAATAAAAACACCGCCACACATACACACACACACACACACACACACACACACACACACACACACACACATATATATATATATATATATATATATATATATATATATATATATATATATATATGCAGATGTACACACGCGGAAATCGCTTTAGTAAGGAGGGAGAAGGTATTTTTCTATTGTGATATAGAACTTAAACTCCAAAGTTTACACACACAACATGATCAGAGATGATGACAAACATCTCTTCAACGACAGTGACAGAGTCAATATCTCGAAAGAGAATTCTTTAGTAAAATTAATCATCATTCGTGAAGTACACACACACACACACACACACACACACACACACACACATACACACACCCACACACACACCCACACATACACACCCACACAATAGAGAGCGCACACACGCTGTCATAAAACGTAATTACAGATGTCTACGAAAATTCAACCGAAATAAAAGTGTATTATTTGTCAAAAGTATAACATTTTGCGGCTTCAACTTAAATATTTTCACATCTAAATTGTCTCTATTACTTATTATAATACATGCAGCTTACATGCTTACCGTGATATGCAAATATAATTACCGGCTCATACGAAAATTCGAACTTGGTAGCAAAATAAAATTTCACAAAACACACTTCGCAAGCACAATTAGCCTTCAGATTAAGTATTCTCACATCTAAATTGTCTGCATGTCTCATTAAAATACCAACAGCTTGCCTATTGCCATTACTAACACAGACCAAGTTCAGCAGCACACAACAGTTCAATAGCTGTACCACTCTTTGCAAGTTCTATGAACCTTCAAATTAAATATTACCACTTCTATATTCTCTGTTTTACTTATTAAAATACATACCACTCGCTTACTGGCAGTACTTAAGTAAATTATAAGTGAGCAGACAGCAGTAGTTTGATCTTCTTACCACATATTAAATTCATCCAATACATAAAAATTGGTTGCAAAAACGCCCACGTGAAAACTACTCCAGATCGTACTTACAGGCTAAAATTCACAGAGAATTAGGAAAGTTATCAATGACTCAATTTTATGTTCGCAAAAAGCAGTTACAAATATCCATCGCTGTCTTACCCATGGTAGGTAGTACTTATTGTCCTCAGTTTCAACTTACCAGTCTTTCAATTCATTTTCCGCAACTTAAAGCAATAATCGATGCTTCTCAAAATTCATCTTCAACAGATATTACTTTATAATCATGTGAATTATTGCCAACTGCTTTCGAAACAGGCAAGAAAACTAGGTGCTCTACCAATTTTTTCGGGTTAGTATCTGCTCGTGATTTATTGGCGATTCTTATCCAGTAGAGAATGCTATCGAAATCATCCTCATCTTCCTCTTCCTCATGATAGTCACTATCATCATCTTCCTCATCGCAATTACTTTCTTCTTCTTCTTCCCCAACTTGAGCTTTCATAAATACGCTGGTTTTACCGTATTTATCTTGCTCTGTTTTCTTCTTTCAGAATTGTGGTCCCACTCTCTTTAGTAGTTGAGAAGCAGATTTAAATGGTTTCTAAAGTACAGCGTCAGTTTCCTGCTGAGAGTTTTTTGTATCCAACATCAGGAACAGCTGTAATATTGTCTGACATTGAGAATATCTCGTTAACATCTCTATTAAGCAGTGGTAAGAGGCCACATAAATATTATTCTTTTACATATTGACTCACTGAATTTGGTAATGGATTTGATGGGAAGTTGAAATGTATGCTTCATGACTCGAATTGTCTCCTCTGATAATATGTGGTGGGGATTTTTCGTATCCTAGATTAGGTACAGCAGTATTAGGATCTGAAATTGAGAATAATGTAATATTTCCTTTATGTGATGGTAAAAGACTATATAAATAGTCTTTAACGTTCTCTTATGTAAGGATTTGCTGAGTTTTTTTGTGTATGATAGCAATGTATTTGAAATTGAATTCACTCAATTACTTTATTAAAAAATAATATTAGCGGCAGACTCAGTATCCATTTTTCAACCGAATCGCTATAAGAGCACGAAATGTATTCAACGTATATCAGCAGTTTTCCTCAGTGAGGAGCCAGTTTTTAATTAGTTAGTAGGTTTGGGGTAGGGCACCAAACCTGAAGATCACTGGTCGCATCGAATTAGGGAAGGATGGGGAAGGAAATCGGCAGCGCCCTTTCAAAGGAAGCGTCCTGGCATTTGCCTGAAGCGATTTAGGGAAATTTAGGAAACCTAAATCATCGTCATCCCAAAAGTGAGTCCTGTGTGCTAACCACTGTGGCACCTAGCTCGGTCAGCTGTTAACCCTTTGTCTGATTCTCCATATAATTCTTTTGTTAGTGACTCTTTGTTTGTCTTCTTTTAGTACTTCCCCATATTGCTTTCACAAGGAAAATCAGATTGTGATGTCATAACAAATCACAGCAAAATGAAGTAAGTTTTGGGGTAAGATGATACAGTTTGTGAGACAACTTTATACAGTGTTTCGTGCCAGTTGGTATAGTTCCAGGGAAGGTGATTCAGTTGAGAAGAAAGTTGATGCAGTTTTGGGGGAATTGATGCAGTTATGAGGCAAGTCGACCTAATCTGGGGGCAAGTTGATACAATTTGTGAAGCAAACTTGATACAGTTTGTTGACAAGTTGATGTAGTTTGAAGGCAAGCTGATACAGTTTGGGGCCAAGTCGATATGGTTTAGGAGCAAATAGACACATCTTAAGGTAAACTGCTACTACTGAGGTGGGGAGGGGGGGGGGGGGGAGGACATTGGTACAGTTTGGGAGGGCAGGTAAACTGATACATTTTCGAGGGTTGTTGATACAGTTTATATACATACACAGCATAAAACAAGTTGTACAATGTTTCCTCTTCTGTCTCATGATAATCAGTAAATTTCAAGTCTTTGAATTGTACTACTCAGTAAATTTCCTCCTCTCTCTATTTATAACACTTATTTTGATGAAGCAATAACGTTATATTTTCTTAACTTAATAAACGTGAACTGGCTTTTGTCTGTTATTACTTGGCGGAACAAATCTGAACATGCTCAGTCGACATCACGATGAGACTTGCTGACATCTGCGTACATACGTTGAAGCAATCTCCAATGTTTTGCTGAGTATGGGCAATGCTTATCTACAACTAAACATAAAAGGCAAAGGATGGCCAATTTGTTTCATTTCTCTGTGATTTGTTATGGTGTAACAACCTGAATTTCCTCGTGAAGGCAATATGAGGTAGTACAAAATGCGGACAGACTGAGGCCCAATACCAAAAGGAACGTAAAGGAAATGGAATGAGAAGTAATAACTGGTCCATCACTGAGGAAATCGTAAGTATGGAATATTTTCATAGCCCTACAGCTATTCTGCTGGTAATATTATTTGACATGAAGTAATTGAGTGAACATTTTAATTCTAATTTGTTTCGAACTTGCTGTCATCCGCAACAAACATAGTGAATCTATATATAATAGAACGTTGAATGTAATATTTGTATAGTCTCTACATCACTTAATGGTGATATCACAATATTTTTAATTTCAGACCTTAATCCAATTGTGCCTAATGTTGTATTCTAAAAAAAATCTCACCATATTTCATAAGTGGAGAAGGTGCCATTTAAGAAACATGCATTTTGCTTCCGATCAGATCCATTTCCAAACACAGTGCATCAATAAATAATTGATAAATATTTGTATGGTCTCTTATCATTATAATTTAGGTATGGGAATATTTAATTTTGTAGGATTATTGTGCTTGCAAAGAGTGTTTTGTGTTGTTTTAATTTGAAACAAATTAAAAAATATCTGTAGAGATTTGTAATTATACTTACATATTACCATAACCATGCAAACAATGTGTATTTTAATAAGTAATACAGAAAATTTAAATGTGGAAATGTTTAATTTGAAGGTCCATTGTGCTTGCAAAGCGTAACAAATATTACATATTTTGAGAAATTATATGATTTTAGTTTGCTCGAATTTTCATAGCGATCAGTAATCATATTTTCGTAATACAAAAAGCAATTTGCATATGTTTGTGTTCTGTTGTGCTCGATAATTGATATATAATTTTATGAAATCATTTTCTTTCAGTATATTAACACTGTCATCATTGTTGGAGATGTTACATCTCTTCCACCATCTTAGACCATGTTGTCTGTACGTAAGGCTAGGAGCTTCAGTGATATTTTTTTTTTTTTTTTTTTTTGTGGATTGGAGTGTTGTTCAAAATGGTTCAAATGGCTCTGAGCACTATGGGACTCAACTGCTGAGGTCATTAGTCCCCTAGAACTTAGAACTAGTTAAACCTAACTAACCTAAGGACATCACAAACATCCATGCCCGAGGCAGGATTCGAACCTGCGACCGCAGCGGTCTTGCGGTTCCAGACTGCAGCGCCTTTAACCGCACGGCCACTTCGGCCGGCTGGAGTGTTGTTATTAGATATTTGTGTAGTTGATTACAGCCTTAGAGTGCCATAGTTATGAATGCAACAGTTGTTCTGTACTAAGCCTGGCTTGGCCCAATCATGTTTAACACTCACTGATGAACATTATCTCTTACATTTTTATCGCGATAAATTATCTCTGCCCTCATCCTTAACTGGTGGAAACAAAGTTAAGTGATGACAATACATAGCATCAGACTGAAACGTTGTGACACTTAAATATGTAATTCTAGGGCGTTGCAGCAATACTAGACCTACATTTTATCCTGGTCAGCTTATTTTCGATATTTTGTGCCTAACTTTAAACGTCAACTATATGTAAGTTTTCTTAAACCATGTCTGTTTAGGCATGGAAATAGCATTGAGATATATGTATATGGAACATGGCTTTCTTATAGCTCCCGCCAAACGCGTTGTTTTGTATGAGTCTCTCGTCTTTACTAATGATAGCCCTGAAGGAAAGTACAGCTATTCCTGGTATCTTCTCTACGTCATACACTGAAGTGCCAGAGAAACTGGTATAGGCGTGCGTATTCAAGTACAGGAATATGTAAACAGGCAGTTCGAAGTCCTGACACTTTTAAGAAAAAAAATTGAAGAAATTCTTCCTGTCATCCTCGCTGTGTTTCCCCAATTAACGTATATGGCCAGCTTCCCCTCTAGCAAAAAGCAAAGCCAGTACGCTTGACTTCTCTCATTACCCTTCTTCCTCTTTTCCTATCTCTATGAGTCATTTCACCTTCCCCTCCTGTAAATTTTTTAACTGTGCGTTGTCACATTCATCTTTCCCTTCCTCGTCTGTTCCTTTCTCCATGTTTACTGCTATTAGCACTCATGATTAAAAACCCACCTTATTGTTATCTCTAATATTACTGTTGCACTTAGATTACACAAACATAAAATTTGTGCATATTTATCATATCAGTACTATTTTAATTTTTATTTTTGTAAAATAAGTATAACATGCTTACTGTAACACACTGTAGCGCCAAAGAAACGGGTATAGGCATGCGTATTCAAATAAAGAGATGTGTAAACAGGCAGAATACGGTGCTGCGGTCGTCAACACCTTTATATAACAAGTGTCTGGCGCAGCTGTTGGATCGGTTACTGATGCTACAATGGCAGGTTATCAAGATTTAAGTGAGTTTCAACGTGGTGTTATAGTCGCCGCGCGAGTGATGGGACACACCATCTCTGAGAAAGTCATGAAGTGGGGACTTTCCCGTGCGATCATTTCACGAGTGTTCAGTGAATATCAGGAATCTGGTGAGACATCAAATCTCCCACATTGCTGCTACAGGAAAAAGATCCTGCAAGAAAGGGGCCAAGGACGACTTGAGAGAAACATTTTAGGAGACAGAAGTTCAACTCTCCCGCAAATTGCTGCAGATTTCAATGGTGGACCAACAGCAAGTGTCAGCGTTCTAACCATTCAACGAAACATCATTATATGGGCTTCCAAAGCCGAAGGCCCACTCGTGTACCCTTGGTGACTGCACGACTCTCCCGCAAATTGCTGCAGATTTCAATGGTGGACCAACAGCAAGTGTCAGCGTTCTAACCATTCAACGAAACATCATCATATGGGCTTCCAAAGCCGAAGGCCCACTCGTGTACCCTTGGTGACTGCACGACACAAAGCTTTAAGCCTGACGTGAGAGCGTCGACACCGACATTAGACTGCTGATGACTGAAAACATGTTGCATGGTCGGACGAGTCTCGTTTTAAATTGTATCGAGTGGATGGACGTGTACGGGTATGGAGACAACCTCATGAATCTATGGGCTCAGCGTGTCAGAAGGGAACTGTTCAAACTGATGGTGGCTTTGTAATGGTGTGGGGCGCGTGCAGTTGGAGTGATATGGGACTCCTGATACGTTTAAATACGACTATCAACAGGACACACGTACGTAAGCATCCTCTCTGATCACCTGCATCCATTCATGTCCATTGTGCATCAGACGGGCTCGACAAATTCAAGCAGAAAAACGCGACAGCCCATACGTCCAGCATTAGTACAGAGTGGCTCCAGGAACACTCTTCTGAGTTTAAACACTTCCGCTGACCACCAGACTCCCCAGACATGGACATTATTGAGCATATCTGGGATGCATTGCTAAGTGCTGTTCAGAAGAGATCTCTAACCCCTCGTACTCTTACGAATTCGCGCGGGATTAGCCGTGCGGTCTAAGGCGCTGCAGTCATGGACTGTGTGGTTGGTCCCGGCGGAGGTTCGTGTCCTCCCTCGGGCATGGGTGTGTGTGTTTGTCCTTAAGATAATTTAGGTTAAGTAGTGTGTAAGCTTAGGGACTGATGACCTTAGCAGTTAAGTCCCATAAGATTTCACACACATTTGAACATTTTTGAACTCTTACGAATTTATGGTCAGCTCCGCAGAATTCATGGTGTCAGTCCCCTCCAGTCCATGTCACGTCGTGGTGTGGCACTTCTGTGTGCTCGTGGGGACCCTACACGATATTAGGCAAGTGTACCATTTTTTTTGTTCCTCAGTGTATATGAAAACTACCTACAAGTGTCCCTACCTGACAAACAATACTCCAGGCCTCACTGAAGGAATGTTTTGTGTGCTGCCATCGTCATTGGTCAGCTGCATTTCCATCGGAATCTTTCAGAGAATCTGTCTAGCATCTGGCTTTCCTGCTACTAGATTTAAGTACTTTAATCTAATTTAAACCTTTCGTGACGCAAACTCTTAGATACCTAATAGTTGTGACGTTTTGCCAGTGTTTGATTGGCAATGGTATGGGACGTGTGTATCCCACGATAATTTATCAAAGAACTAATAGGAATTTGTTGCATTTTGTTGTTAAGTATTAGTGTCTGAATAGTAAAGGTAAGCATACTAATGCTAAAGAAATTCGTATGATTACAAATTTCACCTGTAGATTGTGCTGTCCTCAAGTTTCGTTGTTAACCCTCATTTCCTCATTGTCACATCGAGTTGGCTTGGGCCTGCAGACAGGCAACCCAATTACCAGATTCGCAAAGCGGGCTGCGTTCGAGCCTTCCCGGACACATCGTGTGAACGACTTGCACCCGCGAATTGACGCTTGCTACGTCACAAACGAAGCCCACATTGAGCACGTGTGGTGTGAGTCACAAACCTGGAAAGATGCCCTGTACACTGATGTGCGTCTGTTTTCAGCGTGTCGTATACTCATCTGTTTTGAGTATTTGAATCACTCTTGTCATCAATGGTGCCTATGTAGTTTCCATGTGCTGCAGAAGGACATTTAATAAGACAGACTGTGTCCAGCACGGTAGTAAGCACCGCTGTTTCATGTGATAACGGGCGTGCTGCAGGTCCGGCCGTCATGTAGCCATTGACATACTGTTTGATGTTTTGCAATACAGCACTTCAGATTTCTTTTGCAAAGATTAAAAGGTTATTCAACTTAAAGTTTAAGGTCAAAAGAATTTTGCAAATTCATTCATTTTGTTAAAGAAAATTTCATGGTTAAATGTTTCGATTATCTGTAAAACACAGTTCACATATTGTTAAATAAACAGGTTGTGTGAAAAGAAAGTTATATTGGTGGGTCCTCCCTTTCCAGTAAGTACCACGTATCAATAAACACTTTCACTGATGGTGCAGTTCGTTCCATAAGACACACCGAAGCAGAATGTACGTTTTTTCCCTAAATGGAACATAGTTTACTGAGGTACTGTGATAATGACCAGCTTTAGGCGCTTTTACATGCTACACTGGCTGGACTAAATGATCTGTGAATGTTTCCGGTCTCAGGTTGCTTTGTGCCGGGTGAGAACTGCACAGGGACGCCGCCTCCTGTACTTGGCCACCGTTCCTCTCTCCCCTCTTCCCCTCCCCCTCCCCGTTCCCCTCTGCGCTAATTACCACCGCCTTGTAGTTAGCAGCGCCCACTTGCGCCAGTGCTTGAAGACGGCGTTCCTGCGGTTGCTGAAACGCTTCGCCTACACAGAAACTTCCTCCAATGGTGCTGCGGTCTCCGAAAAGCTTGCCGTACCCCAGTCGTCCCCAATATTCCGGGGGACTTGGTGTTACGCTACACTCAGCACGCAGTCCTCTCGGCCCACAAGTCGGCAGCTCTGTGTGTCCGCCAAGGAGAGGCTAGGTGTTGGTAGCATTAGGAAACCCTGCGACTCAGTTCTGTCTGGGATTAAACACGGCCCAGATCTTGCTGGTGTGTTGTTCCTTATCGTCACCTGTACGCTAAATCCATCTTTTCACTGGTTTCGTAGCATAAGTGGCAATATTAATTTTCTGCGAGACGAGGTAATCCTCCTGAGACGTTTGTCTACTGATTACAAAAGCGAAAAAGTTTCTTCGACGATAAACGTCAAAGATGAGTCAGACATTATTGTCGGTTGCTTTTATGGTCTACCTGCCTGAGTGCGACAAATACTACATAGAACAACGGAAAGGTATTAAAAACTGTAGGCCATCCAAGTGCACTGTAATAATAATAGTAATAATAATAGTCCAACTCCACCTGAGCCGATCCCAAGCCAGATTGAAAAAGGAGGAGGGGGAGGAGTAATACCTCGTTATAAACCTTGGTTCACCTGACCCAGGTGATAGTACCTCGTAAGGGTTCCTTGCCAGCATAACGGCGAAGACCTCAACGGCAGTGAAAGCGGAGATTCAGATCATCGGAAAGGTGGAACTGGCAGAAGACGCAAGCTTTATAAAGAAATTAAGCATATGTAAAGTTCAGACATGTCTGTCTTGTAACCACTCTGGCCAGCGTCTTTTCACCGTATGAGGTGCGGCTGAACACTGGGCTGCAGGAACTAACAATCCCTGGTTCTATCCAAACAACATTAGCTGGAACCTAATTACAAGCAGAATGATTCGTACAAATAACATTAAAATTACCACAGACGGTCAATCGACTAGCCCTGGCGACAACAAAGCTATCGGATTATGGGGAGCTTAGGCTTGTACGACAGAGAAAGTCGGAGCACTCTGGTAAATTTACACGAATATCTCACACATATAGTGTCACTCTTAACATCCAAACCCTTATTCAAACTGAAAAATTACAGAATCTTACTACAGAACTAAACAGACAGATAATTCAAATCCTTGTACTTCAAGAGACTAGATTCACCGATTCGGAAATAACAGGCTACAACAACAACATTAACTTTAAAAGCAAAACAGACAAGAAAATATCCAGAGGAGCTGCATTATTTGATATGGCCTTTATTGTGAATACGGACGTCCTTGACTGTGTGATGGGTGTACATCAAATCAGCAAGAGACTAATGAGCATGCGAATTAAGTTCACCAACAAAACATACACAGTTATTGATGTTCACCACGACCCTACTAAAACTGACAACAAAAAAGAACCAGAGAACACAGAAGAATTTTGAGGAAAACTTGAAACTGAAACGAAAAAAATTCCGAAGGAGGACATAAAAGTTCTCCGCGATTTCAACGTACAAACTGGCAAAGAGAGAGAATATAAAGAAAAAGTCGGGAACTACCCTGCACACATATTCACGTTCGTCGAGTTGTGCCAACAAAACAATGTAAAAATTATGTCAACATCACTTTGGGAGGACCATAAGAATCAAAAAACGTTGCGATCTTTGATGTATTCATGTGAATACACATAAATACATCAAAGAAACATCCAGGATTCTAGAGCTAATAGCAAAATAGAATTATTTTAAGTACAATAATGAATTCTATTTGCAAAGGGAAGGATTACCAATGGGATCTGTAGTGTCCGGAACCATAAGAAACATATTTATGAACCATGTAGAACAGATTATATTTAAGAAAATAGTGCCAGATAGGTACATCATCTTACACTGGATTAAATATATGGATGATATCTTGGGCCTGACAAAGACATAAAGTCTGTTCATGATAAGATACATTTTACAATAGAGAAAGAGCAAAATAGACAGTTAAATTTCTTTGACATCACCATAAAGATTCAAAACAACCAACACATATTCGCCTTATACCGAAAACCGACAACAACAGACACAATTATATATAAGACATCACAACACCCCAATTCTCTAAAGTATGCAGTAGTTAGATACATGCTCCACAGACTAAACACAGTACCATTAGATACAGACAATTACAAAAAAGGAATGAATACTGTAATACAAACAGCCACAAACAATGGATACAAAGAGAACTTAGTAACAAAGCTGAACAAGAAAATCAAGAAACAGAAAAGTACAAATACCTAACAGTCACCAAAACAAGGACGCAATCACTCACAAAAAAATACACAAAATACAGAAATAGAAACAACACAAAGTGTGAAAGAAAGAGAAAGTAAAAGATGGTACACAATGACATACAACCACATATACACATACAGAATATCCAATATTTTGAAAGACTGAGGCATAAAAGTAGCACACCAAACCAACAACTCAGAAATAATTCCCAAAAACATTAGGAAAAACTGAACTGTATCAGAAATCAAGAAAATACCAACTGAAATGCAAAACATGTGATGGAAGATATATAGGCCAAACCAGGAGGACATTTGACACCAGATACAAGGAACAGATATGAGCATGGAAGTATAGGACAAATCAGTCAACTTTTGCAGAACACTTACACCAACACCAACATAAAATTACAACTAGAGACACAGACATGGAAATCATAAGCATAAACAACACCAAAAAACACCTCTTCGCCTTTCAAGAAAACTACCATATCCAAAAAACTATAAGAGAAAAGAAATAATTCATAAATGATCAGATCAACTTGGCATACCACGCACTCTTTCAACTGATTGTCCACTTAATATAACATTAAAAGTACAAATACAGCAACAGGCTCCATTTACCACAACTATTTTCTCTCAGATCTGTCCAGGACAGCCGCATCTATTCTCCCCCCCCCCCCCACCCCCTTGCGGAAGAAAACGCCTCCCCTCTCACATCTCTACCTACACACAAGACAATTTCACTAACTCTGTCCCTCTGCCTCCTGTCTCTGTCTCTCTCTCTCTCTCTCTCTCTCTCTCTCTCTCTCTCTGTCTCTCTGTCTCACTCTCTCTCTCTCTCTCACACACACACACACACACACGCACACACACGCACACACACGCAAAATAGTTGGCAACACTCACAACATGAACGGAAACAAAAGAATAGGCATAAACATTGCAGCAGTGATGATTGAAAAACAGTTAAGAAAGTCAGTTATAAGTAGTACAGCGCAGGAAATAACGCAAAAAGCCGAAAACTGCAGATGTGAAATGAAACCTGTAGACATCAACCACTGCTAGAAAGAGGGTAGGGTGCAGACTATGTAAAGAAACATCGTAAGTAGCTTACAGACCAACTTCATAAAGAAATCGATGTTTTTAACCTAAAAGAATCAAATAAATGTACAAGCGTGTGTATCCAATTTAGAGACTGCCACAAAAGATGTTTCGTAAATAAAAGCGAAAGGCGTCTGGTGTAATTCTTTTTAATTACATTGCAGTCACCTCGAAAGAGATAACCTATTATAACAGATGATAACAGCTGCTGCGGAAGAAGGCCACACAAACAAACCCAAGGTGGAATTCAAATTGTTATAACGCAACCGGGACAGCTAGCCTTCTTAAACAACTGTGACGAATCAGAAACCACACAACAGAAATTTTTCGAAGTCAAGAAACAAACAGCCAAAATACATAAACTAAAGAAAATATCTTAATGAACAGCTAAACTCAACTGAAAAAGACTTTAGGAACCACAAAATACATGATTTTTACAAAATATTTGCAAATCAAATCAAAGAACACTCTACACGAAACCCCTGTTTCAGGAAACAAAACGGAAAATTGACACTAACTAACAAAAAAAATTGTCAATAATTAGGCACATACTTCTCAGAACTTCCAAATTGCTTACAATCAAGTACTAGATTCTCCAGATTACAACGAGAACATGGGATGAAACTTCACTACCGCCAACTCAAGAAGAAATTTATAGTCACATTAAAAAGCTCAAAAATAATGTCATAGAGAGAAGATGAAATTGAAGCTGAAGTAGTGATGAACATTGGTCCAAATTCCTTAAAAGAGATCGCTCAAATCATTCAAGAAATTTGGCAGACAGAGAATATTTCAGAGGAATGTGCACTGACTCGTTCATTGCACAAAAATGGAGAGAGAGAGATTAGATGTTAACAACTACAGTCAGTTAACTATTGCCTGTCACTTACAATGATTTACCCGCATGTCTCCTAAAGAAGGCACAAAAATAACTAGAACATAAATTTCACATTACTAAGCAGGCTTTCGACCTAATAGGTCGAGCCTGGAACAGATTTTAAATCTTAAAACTATTTTAAAAATTAAAGCTATCGAGTTGAAACCTATAGTTTGCACATTCGTTGATTCTGTAGACAGATAATCTCTATGCAGTATTCTGGGAGAATGTGGACTAGATACCATAACCCGGATACTGATCGACCAAACATTGACAGAAATCAAACCAAAAATTAAATTCATAGCTGAAATATCGGAATTGTTCTCAGCTAAAACGAGAGAAAGACATGGAGATGGGATGCTGTCATTATTATTCAACATGGTTTTGGGAAAAGTAATGAAAGAATGGAAAATGGAACTAAGGAAACCAAACTTTTGGAAGCCAATCGGACAAGGAAGAGCTCAAAGAAAATTAAACATTCCATATTTAGAGTTTGCAGATGACTTAGCGATTCTCACCGACAGTGAAGAAACAGCACTAAAACAAATCGAGGCCTTCCAAGAATGTACTGAGAAGTTTGGCCTGCAAATCTCCGTTGAGAAACATGAATTCATATGCTGCAAGTCAGATATTCCGAAACTTAAAACAAACTATGGTAAAATCAACAGTGAAACACTTTAAGTATCTCGGTGAAATTATTGAACCAACGGGATTTGAAAAAAAGAAATAGCACAAGAAACAGACTGCAGATAATGCAGAAAGCACCTGGACTTGTTCAAAATTTGTGTTACAAAAACTGCCTGTCAAAAGGCACTAAAATAAGACACTACATAACAGTAATCAAAACGACAGTCACATACGCTAGTGAAACACTCTCGCTGAATCGGAAACTAGATTTACAAGAAATTAAGAGAGGAGAGAGCAAGATTATTAGAAAATTGTGGAACCAACACACACAAAATGGACACAGACTAAAAACCAACGAGAAAACAGAAAAAGTATCAAACGTCGAAACTGACATGAGAAAGAGACGAATGAAGTTCTAAGGACACTTAGACAGACTACCTGGAAACATACTATAGTAGCTGACACAAAAATAGGGCTTCAAGGTCATGTCGCTGTCTTACAGCATTGCCAGTTTTTTTATAGTGATAATTTCAAATGTCCGTAAAAATTCAAAAAAGATATTGGGCTACTCTATTTTAGTTTAGAACATGATGGAGCACTTTCTAAAAGAAAATTATCACTAGCTGCTAGAAAAAAAATGAAAACTAATGTTAGAAGAAATTATGGAGGAAAACAATTTTTTTTCAGCCTGTGGTAGTAACAGAATCACTAATGCAATTTGACTGAAAAAAATATGAACATCCTCAAAGTTTACAGATGCATATCCTGGGTCTTTTATTTCTTAAACATAAATATATTCTGAGATATAAAAAAAATATTGTAAGAGGTGAGAAAATGTGGCAACTGCGTAGCGAAAAATGTAGTCACTGATGCATTTTCGTTCTGTAGTACCTCGAAGAAACTTCCCGCGAGAAACTTGTTAAGAAAACTACAAAATTATATTTGCTAACATTTCAGACATCATTATTGTATGGTATCACGTACAGAGGCAAATGACTTCCGCGATATTCAGTGGGCAGCACTGTTCTATGCACGAGCTCTTTGTTAAAATCGTCAAAGTCGGTTGATTCTCGTTCACGTTCGTATCCCTTTCATGGAGAATCGAAACACTCATTCATGTCTGGAGATTCTGCCAATGACACAGATTTGCTAATACGGCCTACAGTTGACTTGGAGACACCACACGCTTTAGCAGTAAGTTTATGAATTTGCCCAAAATTTATTACTCGCTTCTTCATTGTCGGCCAGTTGAATGGGAAGCAACTAATCGCGGAATTCGGAACTCAGCTTAAAAGACAGTAAAGGGGAAATTATTGTTCTTCAAATGGTTCTACATAAATGTTTACCCTTTTAAAGACGATCCTACGGATTTGTATTTTCCGCCTAACAATTATGTTATTTAAGCTTATTGCAAGTTTTCTCAGACTTCAGTTTCAGTGAAAAAAAAATAGTAAAGACAGGTACTGCATCGCAATGACAGCCCAGTCAACGAATTGTCAATTTTTAAAAAAAAATCTTTTTTTAGGTCATCAGTCGCTTGGCTAGTGCCAACCCTTTCTTTCAGAGCAGCCCCTGCGCCTAACATCCTGAATTATTTGTTCGATATATTCGAATCTCCGTCTTCTTCTATAGCTTTTACCCTCTACAGCTTCTTCTATTACCGTGGAGGCTACTCCCCGTTGTCTTAATATATGTCAGTTTCCACAGAGTCTTCATTTCTTACACTATCGGACGACGTAGTTTTCAACATATTTCTATAACACCACTTCCCAAACGCTTCATCATCCTTATCGCTTTTAACACAGTCCATGACTCATTTTCATACTGCGCTATATTTCAGGCGTATACTACAAGAAGATGATTATCACAATCTTGAAAAATACGATTGGAAGACACAAGTATAAGTTGCTTCGGAAGTAAAGTGTAATGAGGCAAATTTAGAATGGATGACAGAAAGATCTTGATAGAACTATGATTCAAGGAAAAATCGACACGTCATACAGGATTAAACGTAATTTTGGAAAATGAAAATTTGAATATCTTAATTTAGAAGGTACCTACGGGAAAGGTCTATTAAATGCAGATGGTTGGCAGACGGAGAGCTCGTGACAATAATAATCTGTCTGAAAGTGAGGTGGAGGAGGAAGGGGATGTTAATGTGAAACAAATAGGTGATTATTATTCGACATAGCACTAAACGTTAGAGCTCAAAGTAGTCAGCAAAGAGTCGATGAGATACCTTCGGAGTCACCGATATCTGTAGCAGGAGTAGAAATTAGGTTTTTGAGTCAAAAATACACACCGACGAGAAACGTGAAGCACCCGGAAGGCATTAGAAAACTACACGGGTTGAGAGGGTATGTTACATTATTTCATTGTTTACAATCTCGAGTCAAATTTACAATGAATTTGGCAGCATGAGCCCACTTTTCAGTATAATTTAACACCTCTTCCTTCGTAGACGCACGCACTGATTCGATTTATTATGCTGCCATAAAGCCGTTCTTTCCTCTTCTGAAGCAAACTGACCTACAACAGTCGTAACAGGTCCTTGAGATCTTGAATATTGGCACTGGACGAAGTTAACGTTGGAGCTGGCCCACACACGTTCTATCGGGGACAGATTTAGGGACTTTGCTGGACACGGGAGTATGCGAACATCACATTTCTGAGACACATTCCATGTGTGGACGTACCGTTGTGTCTCTGAGTTCCGTCAGTCACTATCAGGCGTGATCTGAAGTCATACCCGTTGACTCCCCCTACCATGACACCAGACGTAATTCTGCTTTGCCTCTCCACTATATCGGAAGAATAGGACTTCAGCACAGGTGACTGCCAAACTCGACGACAATGGCCACCTGGGGTCGTGCAGAACCGCAATTCATCGCTGGACACAATGCGACGCTAATCAGCAATCCACGCTTCCGAGTTGATTCAACACTCGAAACACAGTCATTTGCGTTGTGGTGCTAACGACAGCCAACGCATGGACACGTCATACGGGATTAAACGTAATTTTGGAAAATGAAAATTTAAATATGTTAATTTAGAAGGTACCTACGGGAAAGGTCTATTAAATGCAGATCGATTGCAGACGGAGAGCTCGTGACAATAATAATCTGTCTGAAAGTGAGGTGGAGGAGGAAGGGGATGTTAATGTGAAACAAATAGGTGATTATAATTCGACATAGCACTAAACGTTAGAGCTCAAAGTAGTCGGCACAGAAAGCTGTAGGCAGTTTCTTACTAATTCTCGGATGACAGGCGCAGATATGAAGGGATTAGGTGCACAATAGAGGGACCATCCCTGGTGGTGATCAGAAGTAACCGAACGGAATCTTGACGACGACTTCAAGTTGTCATTCAGTCCAAGCCGTGGCGCTGTCACGTCTTTCTGAGTGCTCCAAAAAACCGGTTATTACACGATTCGACCGGCAGGCCAAATGGAGGCCCACAATAAAGCCCCTCTCAAATTGCTTCAAGTGTTGATAACGCTGTCTCATAAGAGGACGTGGCATCTCCTTGTCCTTCACAGTGATGACTCAACATCTCACGCTTAAACACGAGCAACTTAACGCACTCTATTAGCTGTACTGCCTGAAATGCATCTCTAACCATTTACGTACCCGCCGATGGCGTGTACGTTACGAAGTCACATCGCCATCCGTCCATGTTTTCTTGGTGCTTCAGTTTTTTTTTTGCAGGCAGTGTATTTAAAAGGGGTGAGAACGAGGAACCCAGAAATGGTATGACCATCACTTGAGATAAATGTGAAAACAAAAACATTTCTAAAATTGCAGAGTGGCTGGAGTAATATATAGAAGATCACAAGGAATATCTGAAGTCACACTCTATTAATGTCAATTCGGTTACAGAAAGGGAGAAAATAGCAGAGAAAAAGTTCTGACGTTGCGTTTGGTCACCATGTCACCACGTGATGTTCCCCTGGGCCTTACAAAAGACAGGACAGAGGTCTTAATAGGGTACGTGATCACCACGGACGGCAGTAAATGCCCTGCAACGTGTTCTCATGCTGGCCACAAGGCTCATAAGGAATAATTTTGGTAGGGCGTTCCATTCCTCTGTCAGCGTGGTTGGCAGCTCCCCAACTCATACCTCATACGCTCGATGGGGTTTAAGTATGGGAACGGGCAGGCCGTCCATTCGCTAAATGTCCTCTCGTTCTCACACCTCCCCCACCTGCTATGATCGGCCGCAGTGGCCGAGAGGTTCTAGGCGCTTTAGTCTGGAACCGTGCGAGCACTACGGTCGCAGGTTCGAATCCTGCCTCGGGCATGGATGTGTGTGATGTCCTTACGTTAGTTAGGTTTAAGTAGTTCTAAGCTCTAGGGGACTGATGACCTCAGATGTTAAGTCCCATAGTGCTCAGAGCCATTTTGAGCCACCTGCGATGCAGTCGCGCAGTGTCATGCATAAAAATGTTAGTGGCCGAATGTACACCTGAAAAAGCGCACGAGGGAAAGTAGTACAGTGTCACAGTAACTTTTTGGACACGGTACACTCAGCGGTCAACATTCTTTTGACACTGTACTCCTTCCCTCAGTGGGGCTTTCCTGATGTGCATGCAGCCCTGACTTCATTCTGATGATTAGACATTAAGTGACTGCATCAAACAGCGCAGTTGGAGGAGCTCACCGAATGAGAGCATATTCGACGAATGGGCCGGCCTGCCCCTTACCCCGGATTAAATTCCATCCAGCATTGCCGTTCGTGGTGATAGATTACACACCCTATTAAGATCTATGTAGTGTCCCGGGCCATCATGAAACGTTCTCAAAAATTGCTTCAGCGTATTTTTTTTTAAATTAAAGTGGTACATCTGTCCACCTCATTATGTACTGGGTTGTCTCATAAGTTGGTTCGTTTCGCTGGAGCGTTCCAGCTGTAACCCCTGCAAACCCTGCACCTGTCATGTCCCACCCCCCTGCACCCACAGTAACACGGTTGCCTAACAGCCGCTGCGTTGTAGAGGTCGACAACCTGAATTGCCGTTGGATATATGAGGTGTTTGTGCCCAGGGTTGAATGGAAAAGCGTGATCGTGTGTTTGAAACCTCTGGAAAGCAGTAAATTTAGCTGATTTCTACCTGGGATTTTCGCCCTAACACACAAACCTCTATCTGGGTAGTCAACAGTTACGGACATGGAACGGCTCAACAATCTGCAAATGACAACGCTGGTGTTGTTATTGGAGCCCAATGTCGCTCGTGTTATTGTGACCAGGAACTTGAAGAAGCTGCAATACGTAAATATACCCGAAGTATGGCTCCCTCACGAACCGAGTGAAGGGAATTTACTCAGAACGAGCCCATCTGTATGTTCTTATTGAAACGCAATCAGAATTCTCCTTTTATGGAGATGAGAAGTGGATCGTGTACAACTACATTCCTAAGCGTAAATTGTGGCACAAGACATGGCAGCCACCACTATCTGTTCCTAAATTAGGGCTGCGTTCTGTTACTCAGCTGGTTGGATTGCAAAAGCGTCTTGTATTACGAACTTCCTCCGAATGAGCCTATCACTCCCAAGAATTACTGTTCGCGGTTGGATCACCTCACGGCAGTCACTGATGAGAAACGACCTTATCTGGGGCACAATGTCTTCTTTCACCACGACAACGCCAGGCTACACACCTCTTTAGTCACCCGTCAAAACCTGTGTTGTTTTGAGTTGAATGTGTTACCTCAACAGCTGTATTCGCCAGACATTGCCCCTTCAAACTTTCATCTGTTGCGTTCCCTGAACAATTTCCTGAATGTTAAACGTATCATCTCCTTAGAGGACTACAGACTGAACCTCGAAGAGTTAATCAACCTAAACACACCGACTTTTTGGAAGGACGACATTTATAAGCTTCCAGAGAAATTGCAATATATTGTCGACAATAACGATATATACTGCAAGAAAAAGTTTGTTTACAAAACCGATCCACCTTATTTAGTTACGTGGGCTATTCGGAAAGACAGTACCGGTCGGCTGTGAAAATTTAAACAACTGTTAAAATCATAAAGTTTTAATCGCAACAGTTAGCTACAACTTCCAGCTACATCTCTACGCAGTCGCTGCTCCAACTTAGACATCTGTCGTAGGGTTGTGCCAACTTTCCAATACCCTCTTTATGTAAGGCAACCGCCAACACTTTCTGCCAATTCTCTGCGCTGGTCTACAGGTCGTTGTCTGTGTCAAAGTGTTGTCTTTATAGTCAGCGGTTCATGTGAGCAGAGATGAATCTCATAGTAAATTAAGGGTTGTATTGTGGGCGCTGAAACACTTCCCATCGAAAACGCTGCAGGAGCATCTTCATTATCCCTGCAGAATGCGATTGACAATTGTCTTGAAGAAGTAAAAGCATGACAATTATGTTATGTGGGCTGCATAGTTTCAGGCGAAATTTCTCACCAGGCCCTGTATTTGGCGTAAGACACTATTTTCTATGCATTCTTATGTGCTCGCAGTGCGCTGAAAACCGAAAAGAGCGACGTGACGCAATCGACGGAAATACTAGAGACACTGACCAATACATCTGAGTAAAACTTAATCCGATTTTCACAGTCGTTTCTGTTACGCCTTCGCCAAGGTAGCCCCTGCAGGCCGGCAACACATCTAACACGACACAGGACCGAGGTTGCCTATGCCCAAAGGCGTAAGCAATGGTAAACGTCTGCTGTTTTGGAAGCAGACATTCCGCGTACTACTTCCTGCAGAGGGACATCGAGATGGCCTGCAGGAAGTATTACTACACCAACATCTGATTGGCTGGTCAATATTATTTAAATTCAAGAACCAGCACCGGACGTCAGTTCACGCCGAATACCGACCTCAAGGACGTCTCCACGGAAGACTACGTCTTCTGTATCGGAATAGGACTTAGAATTAAGTGTATGTGTGTTACAACTGGCTCTTGTGGGAAACTTAGAAGTTATCTTTTGTTGCCTCTGGTAGGAAACTCTTACTGGCTTTGTTATTGTGACTTTTCGTTGTTATTCAGTCATTCCATGTAGACTCACGTCAATAAAAGTTGTGTTGTAAAAACGTTCGAATTGTCAGTTACAAACAGTTTCCATTTCACGACCGATCGGAACTTACTTTCTTAACAGCCCTCATAATACACTCCTGGAAATGGAAAAAAGAACACATTGACACTGGTGTGTCAGACCCACCATACTTGCTCCGGACACTGCGAGAGGGCAGTACAAGCAATGATCACACGCACGGCACAGCGGACACACCAGGAACCGCGGTGTTGGCCGTCGAATGGCGCTAGCTGCGCAGCATTTGTGCACCGCCGCCGTCAGTGTCAGCCAGTTTGCCGTGGCATACGGAGCTCCATCGCAGTCTTTAACACTGGTAGCATGACGCGACAGCGTGGACGTGAACCGTATGTGCAGTTGACGGACTTTGAGCGAGGGCGTATAGTGGGCATGCGGGAGGCCGGGTGGACGTACCGCCGAATTGCTCAACACGTGGGGCGTGAGGTCTCCACAGTACATCGATGTTGTCGCCAGTGGTCGGCGGAAGGTGCACGTGCCCGTCGACCTGGGACCGGACCGCAGCGACGCACGGATGCACGCCAAGACCGTAGGATCCTACGCAGTGTCGTAGGGGACCGCACCGCCACTTCCCAGCAAATTAGGGACACTGTTGCTCCTGGGGTATCGGCGAGGACCATTCGCAACCGTCTCCATGAAGTTGGGCTACAGTCCCGCACACCGTTAGGCCGTCTTCCGCTCACGCCCCAACATCGTGCAGCCCGCCTCCAGTGGTGTCGCGACAGGCGTGAATGGAGGGACGAATGGAGACGTGTCGTCTTCAGCGATGAGAGTCGCTTCTGCCTTGGTGCCAATGATGGTCGTATGCGTGTTTGGCGCCGTGCAGGTGAGCGCCACAATCAGGACTGCATACGACCGAGACACACAGGACCAACACCCGGCATCATGGTGTGGGGAGCGATCTCCTACACTGGCCGTACACCACTGGTGATCGTCGAGGGGACACTGAATAGTGCACGGTACATCCAAACCGTCATCGAACCCATCGTTCTACCATTCCTAGACCGGCAAGGGAACTTGCTGTTCCAACAGGACAATGCACTTCCGCATGTATCCCGTGCCACCCAACGTGCTCTAGAAGGTGTAAGTCAACTACCCTGGCCAGCAAGATCTCCGGATCTGTCCCCCATTGAGCATGTTTGGGACTGGATGAAGCGTCGTCTCACGCGGTCTGCACGTCCAGCACGAACGCTGGTCCAACTGAGGCGCCAGGTGGAAATGGCATGGCAAGCCGTTCCACAGGACTACATCCAGCATCTCTACGATCGTCTCCATGGGAGAATAGCAGCCTGCATTGCTGCGATAGGTGGATATACACTGTACTAGTGCCGACATTGTGCATGCTCTGTTGCCTGTGTCTATGTGCCTGTGGTTCTGTCAGTGTGATCATGTGATGTATCTGACCCCAGGAATGTGTCAATAAAGTTTCCCCTTCCTGGGACAATGAATTCACGGTGTTCTTATTTCAATTTCCAGGAGTGTATATTGTGCACGACCGTATGCGTGAAGTGTGGAAGCTGGCAGGCTGGCAACCACCATGTCTTAGCTGTGCTGCTTGGGGGTGTGCTTTCAGGCGTTCCTTGTGACTGCACTGTACGGACAAGCGAACGAACGTATGAGACAACTAAATATTTCTTTGAGTTACCTCCTCTATTTTACTGAAGAAGTCCTTTCTATGTATGGTGCAAGATTCAAATATCTATGTTACTTTTCAGTGAACATCTTGCGAAAGTGTCTTTCGTCCTTAAGGTTTAGACATCCCTGTACAACAACACAAACGGCTGCATTTGGAGTGGGGCTGTGATCAGGAAGTATGAACTGCTGCCGAATTGCGTCGCGTTGTGTTCTCTGATGAATATAATTCTACACTCTCCCAGATGACTGTCATCAGTGAGCACGGAGCGACCTTGAAAAAGGTCCCATTCTTCCAGTCTTTAGGAGGGGCACAGTCATATAACTACTCTCGTTATGCTGTGAGGAACCATCGAATATGACTTCAGAGCACATTTGGTTGCAATGGAGTGAACGCTGACGGCACAATGGTTCGTCATGGTCAGTCCGCTTACTCATGTGCCACCTCTCATATGACAGCATTGTGGTGCAGTTCTTCAACAGGACTGTTCTCGTCTACCTGTAGGACGTATCTCCATGACGTGTCTGCGTGATGTTGAGGTCTTTCTGTAACGAGTAAGATGCCGAGAAATGACCGTAATAGAATATGTGTGGAACCAGCTCGGACACTAACTCCGTCGACTTACAACAGTCGTGGGGCAACTTGCCTGATGGGAGAATACAAAGGTTGTATAACACCTTTCCCCACTGAACCCCTGGCTAATTCCACGCCAGAGGGCCTTTAATGTCATGTTGATAAGTAGTCCTTTGTAAATCTCACTCTATTTTGTAATTACTGAAATAACATCATATATTCTCTAAACCCATTAAGTCACCTTCTTCACTTCTGGGTGCTTCATTTATTTTCTCCGGCAGTGTATACAGAAAAATCCGAGTAGGTTTTAGCAGTGAATCTTTATTGGCGATGAAAAAAATAAGTTATCTTCTCCCGTTAGGTAAATTATTAACGGCTCTCAGGTCATGTGAGAAAGTAAGAGCAAGCAATATAATGAAGTGTTGCGAAACTTAAAAGTAGGGAAATGTTTCTGGAAACGGCGTTGCCACCATGCACCCCGGATGGAGGCGCACGTAGCTCGGCAGAATTGCCTGCAGGTGTGCAAGAAGATGGAATTCCAAAACTGAGCCGGAGAGCGTCGTTTCCTGCGGGCTGCCTGCTCATTTAATTACTAGCTGGCGGAAACGCAAACGTTCACAATGAAATATTAGCCGGCGCGATTACCTAGATTAAAACCACCGCCCATTTTTCTTCCGTCCGCCTCATAAAAATATTTTTGTAATATCCTGCGGTCTACGGAGAGACAGACCTGCGGTGGGCACATTCTAGGTACCGCATCCGCCGCATTCCACATGTAAACTAAAACCATGGCTCATGACGACAGCAACTACCCTTGGTCTAAGTTTCTCACCTGGCTCGCAGTGAAAAGCAAAAGATCCCGTCCTTATAGACTGCTATGTAACACTCTGCAAATTTTTCAATAGGGTTATGTAAGATTTAACTCATGTTAATGAACACTCACAGAGTTATGATCTCGAAGTGCAGGCTTTTCTCCATGGGAAACTCACTTCCGTTAACAGTATATCATAGGACGAAGAAAGAGCACCATGTGGTGTGGCGGTATAAAATCTTCTCTGCAGGAATCAAAATGCGAAATTTTCATATGTAAAAGTAACTTCGGTAGTAAACCAGTGTAATATTGTAAAGCAGTTACATTTCAGTATAAATATAAATGATACAGTATTTAACGTAGCTAATTCCATGAGGCTGATAGCGATAAAGAAATTGTATACAAAAAAGATGCAAATCCAGAAGACTCTGAGAATTTCTGGGCTTTGGGCAAAGGATCGATGGTTGGTGAAGGAGGTGACAATTGACTCTTAACGTAATTTAAAGGTATTGCAGATAAAGAGGCAAAAAAACTGATCGATTGCATTTTTCGTGGCTTATGGTTCGGAGTAATAACAAATAGAAAATAGATGGGATTATCCGTCGAAACTGACTAAAGCTGGAACGCACAATTAAGTGAACCAAACAGAGGTGCCAGATTGAGATTTACTGGAAAACCATAGGGAAAATTATTAGAATAGTGCATACTTTTGTACGGTTTTTGTTTTACATGTTGGTATTCCGAATGCTATGGGTTTACTTACTGGTTATCATTTTTTATTTGTAGTTCACTGTTGCTATTTGAATCTACTTATTGTCATATTGCCATTTGGAGATGGTGAGTGGAGCTGTGAACTCTAGAAGATGTTGTGCCAAGTGGATAAATCGCAACATTTCCGACATACTCATTCTTCTGTTTGAGTTCAGTAGAGAGGTGAGAGCAGCGGAGGCAGGCAGAACCATTTGGGTCGTGTTTGGGGATAATGCCTTTAGACAGAGCACTGCAAGGAAATGGATTTCTCGTTTTATGGAGAATCGTTTTGACATTAGTGACTTTGCACGTTCTGGAAGGCTTTGGGGTTTGATGATCGTTTAAAGGCATTAATTCACAATGATCCACGTCAGTGTAGACGAGAACTGGCAGATGTGATGACCAAAACTCCGGTGTATCGATACCGTTTGCTCTAAGCCAAAATCACAAAATTCAGCGGATGGTTAAAAAATGTGTGTGAAATCTTATGGGACGTAACTGCTAAGGTCATCAGTCCTTAACTTTACACACTACTTAACCTAAACTATCCTAAGGACAAACACACACACCCATGCCGGAGGGAGGACTCGAACATCCGACGGGACCAGCCGCACAGTCCATGACTGCAGCGCCTAGACCGCTCGGCTAATCCCGCGCGGCAGCGAATGGTCGGTCACATGTGGATTTCTGCTTGCTCGTCATCAACTGGCTCGTGAACATCAAGGAGCATTGCTATGCTGTATCGTTACTGGTGACGAGAAATGGTATCTTTAAGCTAACATCAGGCAAAGAAAGGAACAGCTGAGCAAACCAAAACAGCAACTTTCCGTGCAAGAACCTGAGCGCATCCACAAAAGATAATGTTTCTTGTGGAACAGCGACAATGTGGTGTGAATTGCTTCCACGAGGTGTAACTGTCTCTACCGACATTACTGTCAACAGCTGAGACGTCCTGCAGATGCAGTCGTAGAACAACGACCGAACGTCTGTGTGACTTGCTGCTAAGCAGGCCGCATTCTGCTAGTCTGGCGAAAACTGTATACAGGAGCTGGGCTGGCAAGTCATACCGCATCTACCTTCTTTACCTGATTTCCCACCCACAGATTTTCACCTTTCCCGCTCTCTATCGAATTACCTTCAAAGCATTTCCTTTCCGGATGAAAATTATCCACGAGTTCTTCGCCTCAAAATCCCGTGATTTATAAGTCGTGCAATGCTCCACGAATTCTTCGCCTCAAAATCCCGTGATTTCTAAGTCATGGGATCGAAAAGTTCCCCAGGTTTTGGCGGACTGTTGTACGTAGTGAAGGAGAATACATTATTGATGACTAAAGTCTCTGTGATGTGTGTCTGTTGCGTTTGTTAATCTTATGGAAAAACGCTACGAACATATGCTCCAACACGATAATTCAGTCTTAAGTCGATCAGATAAAAATCATTCGACCAGTTCATAAGTATTGGTCATCAATCCGGGACTGTTACGAGTGGGTAACAGGCTTGGGGGCGTTGCGGAGATGCTCGTCAAAATCGAGTGACAGACGCCTCAAAAAATGATGTGAATCACTGGGAGGATTACTGTCAAAATTCTGAGGGCTTACGTTCCAGTCAGTTAGACAATACATTGGTTCCAGAATAAGTTTTCACTCGGCAGCGAAGTATGTGCTGGTTTGGGGGTGCTTACAGTTGAAACTGCATGCCTAGCTGGGATCTGAACCTGGGACGCTTACCTGTCATCGAAAAGTGCTACAACGACGGAACTATCCAAGCACGACTCACGACCGTCTCGCTAGGCAGTTTTACTTCCGCTAGCATCTCATCCCCTGCCTTCCAAAATCCACGCTTCCTGTATATCTCCAAACTGCTGGAAGTATTAGTCCCGCAAGGTACGCGGAAGACCTGTGAAGTTTCGGAAGCTGTGGAGAGGCATCACCGGAAGTGAAACTCAGAAGGGAAGGAGGTCGTGAGACGCGCTTGTATATCTCAGATGGTAGAGTAATCGCTCAGTAAAGATAAACGACCCAGGTAACGATCCGAGTCCGGAGCACCGTTTCGAGCTGCTGTGAAGTTTCGGTATGCCACTTCTTCGTACAATTATCGTCCTGGTACTCACCCTAACACTGCAACGTGGCTTAAGGAGAATAGACGTAACTGTAGACTCCTCGTAGATGACCTTAAATGTCCTGTAGATCTCGTAAATTCTTGAAACGAACCCATTTATGAATACTTTTGGCTAACTCAGCAGGATTAACGTGACTGCGATTAAGACATATTCACATAAAAATTTCAGGCTGTCGACCTTGATGATTTGGAAGGAATAAAGCTAATCCTTTAAACTTCCATCGGCGACGCGATCGCAACAGACAGAGCTCAACTCGGACGGGTAACTATTGGCAAGGAAACGGGCGTGTCCTTTCCCGTAAACCTGCGTGGTCGGATGATGATCTGAACCGCCGTCCTCACAGGCCACTGTTTCAACCACTGAACCGCTGTCATTTTTGTTTCCTACAGGTCTGCTACGTCATTCCAGACGAATGCCAAAAGAATTGTTAATGATGAACCATGACTGAGTTTTCATTAAGCATTATGTTTCGTAAAATGATTTAAATTATTACACCGAACGATTATTATTGCTTTTATTATTACTGCTATTAGGCACCGTAATTTTGAATCCCCCGTTTAAAAGAAATGATATTTTTCTCTTTAAAAAGCTACGAAGACACAACGGCATCTTGTATGACAATGGGCTGCCTACAGAAATATCCTACGGAGGATAAGAAAAACAAAAAATTCTTCAGAAGCAGAATTGTAATGCATATAAATTAGTTACATTGTAATGGAACTTGAGACTGTTACTATGGGGCTTCGTGAACGCCTAAAATACGTTACCGAGAAAGTTCTCGGTGGCTCAGTCTGTAGGAACAGATCAAGAAGAAAGTATTACAAATATATTCAGAGCATTTTAGTATGATAGTGGAAGAAACGTTTAGAACTATAGTGTAATTTCAGAGAAAATATGTCTTATGGGAATTACAGTATGATTCCACTTCGACAAACCTGTTCTACGCTCTGTATCCTCTATTTCATTTGTAATGGCCAGGCCGGGTCTTACTAACCTCTATATTATTTCTGGAATGCTTTTCCCTACTACACTGTCAGCGTAGGAAATGCGGCACTCACAATCGTCGAGTGGTGAGTTGAATAACAGTTCGTGGGTCGTGCGGTACATGGCTCGCAGTACGGATGTGTCGCAGATGCGAGTGCAAATTATCTCACAGGGCGACGATTATTTGATGAGATAATTGCAATAGCGGTTTTGTGAAGTGGAAGGAAACAGAAGTGAGTATCGAAATTCTTAATGTCCAATAAGTGGGAGTGAATTATCCGGAAAGTTACAGGCACGTGAATGGGCAATAATCATTTATAACAGATACTTATTACAATAACATTGAAGTTAATCAACAGCGACAGTATATTAAAAGTTAGTGACTGGCACCGTTAGGGCACTAGCGGTTAGTGACTGATCCAGTAGAGGAACCATAACTAGGTGGCTACGCGTGGGGCTGAGTGGATAACTGACGAACAGATGCATTATTAAACTTGAGTAAAAGGAACAGATAATCATTTCAGCCTCTTTCAGTAGAATAATAGTTTGATTAATGGGCCTCAGATCAGAATTAATGGTCACATCTTGGTCAATAGGGGCGTGGTTCAGAAAACACTCGTACTGTGTTGGATGTGCCGCGCATTTAAAATACCTAGTCCCCAAAACTGAACTGGTTTATTAGAATAACAGAAAAGAAAAGAAAAAAAAGCAAGAGGTTAGAGGCAGCTTGCAGTCTGTGCTGATATTCATGAGACTATAACACATGTCTGGCAAGCACTACCTTCCTCCACTGACACGGTTCGATGGATGGTTTATGGTCACAACTGTGGCTATACAAAGTATGTAATATTCGTACTAAAGGAACAGCACTTAAGCCTCTATCGGGTCATAATATTAAAAAAAAATATGTGTGTGTCTGTAATAAGTATTGTCTTACACTGATGGTAGCTTTGCGGTATTGTTTCTTTCTGTTAAGTGGTTTCGAGGACGCTGGAGGACAAATGGTCGCCATATGCGCGCAGCCCAAGGTCGTGCCAAGCTGAAAGACGCCGTCGTTGGGACAGTGGCCTTTGTTAATAAAGATGTTGTATGGTATTCGAGGCAAAAAGATGAAAAAGCGTTAAACGATCTTAATTCATGTACCAGTAACTGCGTGGTTGTCTTCTTTTCACATTGACGATGCAATTGCATTATGGAGAACGAAAAACAAGGCTGAATAGAAGATGAAACTTCCTGGCAGATTAAAACTGTGTGCAGGACCGAGACTCGAACTCGGGACCTTTGCCTTTCACTGTCAAGTGCTCTACCAACCCAAGTACGACTCACGTCCCGTCTTCACAGCTTTACTTCTGCCGGTATCTCGTCTCCTACCTTACAAAATTTACAGAAGCTCTCCTGCGAATCTTGCAGAACTAGCACTGCTGAAAGAAAGGATATTGCGGAGAAATGGCTCAGCCACAGCCTGGGGGATGTTTTCAGAATGAGCTTGGTAGAGCACTTGCCCGCGAATGACAAATGTTCCGAATTCGAGTCTCGGTCCGGCACACACTTTTAATCTGCCAGGAAGTTTCATATCAGCGCACACTCCGCTGCAGAGTGAAATTCTCATTCTGGGAACATCCCTCAGGCTGTGGCTAAGCCACGTCTCCGAAATATCCCTTCTTTCAGGAGTGCTAATTCTGCAAGGTACGTAGGAGAGCTTCTGTAAAGTTTGGAAGGTGGGAGACGAGATACTGGCAGAAGTAAAGCTGTGAGGACGTGGCGCGTGTCGTGCTTGGGTAGCTCAGATGGTAGAGCACTTGCCTGCGAAAGGCAAAGGTCCAGATTTTGAGTTTCGGTCCGTCATACAGCTTTAATCTGCAGTAATTTTCATACCAGCACACACTCCACTGCAGAGTGAAAATCTCATTCTGATTAGAAGATGTTATTAATGGAAATTTAAAACTATATTGAGAATTATTGTTGCAGGAGTGTTTGTAATACACGCCCATTGTGTTAAATCTTATCCTGATCATGTTATTGAACAGAAGCCGAATCTTTAATTGAGGTGGCGCAGTGGTTAGACAATGGAGTCACATTCGGGAGGACGACGGTTCAAACCAGCGTCCGTCCGGCTATCCAATGCCGGGATGGTTCCTTTGAAAGGTCACAGCCGATTTCCTTCTCCACCCTTCCATAATCCGACGTTGTGCTCCGTCTCTTATGACGTCGTTGTCGACGGGACGTTAAACACTAATCTCCTCCTTCTTTAGCCGGCCGGGGGGGGCCGAGCGGTTCTAGGCGCTACAGTCTGGAACCGCGCGACAGCTACGTTCGCAGGTTCCAATCCTGCCTGTGGCATGGATGTGTGTGCTGTCCTTAGGTTAGTTAGGTTTAAGTAGTTCTTAGTTCTAGGGGACTGATGACCTTAGAAGTCAAGTCCCATAGCGCTCAGAGCCATTTGAACCTCCTCCTTTAATTGAGTGCGGCTGGGAAAAAGGGAAGTCGACTACCTTCGAGACTGATGATTTTCGGTGAAATGAATTTGGGGTTTGGAGGCAGTATTAACATTTACCATCAGTTTTGAAAAAATATTACATTTTATTTAAGTGATATAGGTTTTTCAAAAGTGAAAATGTGCCGTAATTTTTGACGCTGACGTAACGTAACTTCAAAGATATGAGTAACATAGTTCCGTTCATGACTGATTAGCTGCATGTGCTAATATCGTTGGTTGTTTTCGCAAGGGACGACAACTATATGTTGAGCTGCACAAAATACGTCATTGCTTAATATTATGAGCAAATTCATTTACCGCAACTACGCAATTAATGCTCGTTGGTTCTGTTAAACAAGAACCTGCTATGATAAAGTATTTCCTCGGAGGAGGCGACGATGATATCGAGCCAATCAGTACTGGTGGAATTGTTTGCAACATTCTCGTAAAGTTAAGACCGTAGCAGGATAAAATTGTCCGTGAGTGTAAAAACTAGTTAATGCTAAGAGCATTGAAAGACCGAACCGATCAACATGTAGCATTAGAGTTGCTAATGTCGTTGGAAACGTATCTTTATTAACGAATTAACTCGGTCACGTGAATTGACGGACAGAGTGAAGAAATAGTACGTGCGCATCGACCCACACCAAGTCTAACATATTAGTTAATTATTATTAGGGTGGACACGGATACAGAAATACAAAGGAAAAATTTTCTTGTCGTGAATAACACAAAACACGGAGGGAGAAAAGACAATGAGGTAAGTCATAGCATACAGCTGGCATTCTAGGAAAGACTTTTGTTTACCGTAGACGTTGAAGACACCCCTGGTGATGCCCATCTCATTCTTGGCCACGCAGTGGTACTTCCCGTGGTCTGGCGGGTAGACTCGCGTGATGTTCAGCTGCATCCGCATCTGTGGACACGGGCAAGCCAGCAACACGAAAAGAGGTTAGACCTCAATCTCTGCCACCAAACAACCTAAAATCAAGGCAGATGATATAGGATCCCAAACATACATTGACACCAAAAGTAATTAACGCAGAGTAATAAAATAAATATGTTTAGGTAAGATAATAAGTAACTAACATTGCACGATCGTAGGTTAATGTAAGCGCGAGATAAGCCATTCCAAATGTGTAACACTGGCACATTAATAACTGATGTTACTGCCAGAATGTGGAATGCAAGCATGGAAACGACATGAATTGTGTTGCACAGGTGCCGCATATCAGTTTGTGGGACAGAGTTCCATGCGTGCTCCACTGGGTCGGTCATTACAGGGACAGTTAATGCTGTTTGTGGATGTCGCTAAAGCTGTCGTCCGATCATGTCCCACATGCGCTCTGTTGGAGGAAGATTTAGAGATCCTGCAGGCCAATGCAACATGTCGATACTCTGTAGAGCATGTGGGTTACAGCAGCGGTATGTGGGCGAGCGTTATCCTGTTGGAAAACACCCTCTGGAACATTGTTCATTAGTGATAGCACAACGATTCGAATCACTACATTGATGTTCAAATTTGCAGTCAGGGTGCATGGGGGTCCTTCTGCTGCCAGGCGTAGGTGCAGTGTGTCTATCACGCAGACAGGTTAGTAGTAGACACTCCATTCGCCTCTTTCTGACCAGCAGACGGCCATCGCTGGCTCCGAGGCGGAACCAGTTGCGTGTTATGTGGGCTTTATAGCAATTCCGAGGAATTTCTTCTTACCAGGCAAGTAATATTTGCCATTGAGCTTACAGTTTTGATGTCCAAGTGCGTTACCTGTCCGCCTAACAGTAAAATACGGTATACAAAACTCTAGTGGGCCACAAGTACTGAGCTATGCGCCTGAATGGAATACTACTGGAGGGGTGTGGCGCCTGTTGAGCCAAGTCGGAAAGCGCAGACGACGCGGTTGGGCGGGCGACGAGCAAAGCATTTCTCGTTTTGTAAATAACACTGCTTTTTCCTGCTGCTAGTTACTTTATTTATCCCATACGCGTTTCGCCTTCTCCTGTTCAGTGGGATCTATAACGATACAGCTTTGTTAGTTTTATATTATTAAACAGTCCACTTCGCGATTTTTTTGTAAAAAATAATTACTTAACTTTTGCTGATCTGCGTTTCCTCACATCTGGTCAGGAGGTCGCACTACCACTTTTATCACTGCCATACAATCACATCTTTGTGTTCTCGCCTACCACACACTGGTCACCATGTTTCTCACTCTTTTTTTGTGGTGGACTATTGTTCTTTTGTCACTCGATACAACTATTTCATCGTACACTGTTTTTCAAAACGTAAATATTGCGACTCCATTACGTGTTTCATCTTCATTGGTATGTTTACGTATTTGTTGCCAATCTAACGAAGTATATGTTCCAGACTAACTGCTATTTATGATGTTTATACTGTGTTTGCGTATGAGTGAGAGAGAGAGAGAAGAGAAGGAGATAGAGCCGACGAGGGTTTTTTTTTTTGGGGGGGGGGAGCAGGGGCGGGGTGTACTAGCTGTTAGCTAGTGGTTGAAACTTTGGTGACGGCTGATTTGACTTTTCGTTTCAATATTGTGGATGAATGAGTGTAAAGATGTTCGGTTCTATTGTTATTATATGGGACAGTATTATTATATTATTACTTTTTGAGAACATTATTCTATTATTTTATCTATTAGTGCAAATAATGAATTGCTTGGCATGTGTACTTGGTCATTCAACAGGATTTTTCCCTCTGCTTTGGTTTTCTGTGTGTGGTAATTTTCTTGCATGGTAAGGAGATGTTTTTTATTGTTGATTCTACATCTACATGACTACTCTGCAATTCAAATTTAAGTGCTTGGCAGAGGGTTCATCGAACCACAATCATACTATCTCTCTCCCATTCCACTCCCGAACAGCGCGCGGGAAAAACGAACACCTAAACCTTTCTGTTCGAGCTCTGATTTCTCTTATTTTATTTTGATGATCATTCCTACCTATGTAGGCTGGGCTCAACAAAATATTTTCGCATTCGGAAGAAAAATTTGGTGACTGAAATTTCGTAAATAGATCTCGCCGTGAAGAAAAACGTCTTTGCTTTAATGACTTCCATCCCAACTCACGTATCATATCTGCCACACTCTCTCCCCTATTACGTGATAATACAATGCGGGCTGCCCTTTTTTGCACCCTTTCGATGTCCTCCGTCAATCCCACCTGGTAAGGATCCCACACCGCGCAGCAATATTCTAACAGAGGACGGACGAGTGTAGTGTCAGCTGTCTCTTTAGTGGACTTGTTGCATCTTCTAAGTGTCCTGCCAATGAAACGCAACCTTTGGCTCGCCTTCCCCACAATATTCCAACTGAAGATGTTCGTGATTTTGACACCCAGGTACTTAGTTGAATTGACAGCCTTGAGAATTGTACTATTTATCGAGTAATCGAATTCCAACAGATTTCTATTGGAACTCATGTGGATCGCCTCACACTTTTCGTTGTTTAGCGTCAACTGCCACCTGCCACACCATACAGCAATCTTTTCTAAATCGCTTTGCAACTGATACTGGTCTTCGGATGACCTTACTAGACGGTAAATTACAGCATCATCTGCGAACAACCTTAGAGAACTGCTCAGATTGTCACCCAGGTCATTTATATAGATCAGGAACAGCAGAGGACCCAGGACGCTTCCCTGGAGAACACCTGATATCACTTCAGTTTTACTCGATGATTTGCCGTCTATTACTACGAACTGCGACCTTCCTGACAGGAAATCACGAATCCAGTCGCACAACTGAGACGATTTTAATTATTTTCATTTCATCTTCTCTAGTGGTTGGTTTGTGATCATTTTCTCTTAGGTGTTCTGCAAATGTGGAGAGCTTTGTCCCATATTTCCACGCTCTCATGTGTTCTTTGTATCTGACATCAAATGTTCTATCTGTTTGTCCTATGTATGTGCCTTATTTACAAAACAAGTATTTGCTGCGGAGGATAGCCACACAAAAAACAACTTGTTAAAGCATTTCTCCTTCACTGCTTACCTCTTGTTTCAGTAGGACGAGACTATGATAACAGTAAGAGGAGCCTAGCGAGCATACACAGCGCAAAGCAACACTGAAGAACTTTCTGTTTATTTGTGTCGAAAGTCCTATAGTGTTTTAGAAATTACAACGAGGAAGCTCGTATCTTAAATGTTGCTCATCCTTTTGTGTAAATTTTTATACCTGAATGTCAGCTCCAACCACCGACATATGTGAAAACCGTAGAACAATTGGTTTGGAAAGCCATGCTTGTAAACAGGCTCCCAGAATAGTGTACTAAAAAATAGAAGAGATGCTGGAAGAATGCCAATTTGCTTTCTGGGTATCAGGTACAAGAGGAGCGCCAATGGGCTTTGTACCGCAAGAAAAAAAACAAAGAAAAATCAAGATTGTTGCAAGCAATCACGAACCCAGAGAAAACCTTTGACGCTGTAAAATGGAATAAGATACTCAGAAATCTAAGACGACTGAGGGTAAAATACAGAAACAAACAAAAAATATACAGCACTTACAAACTCAAGTAGAAGTTGAGAAATACAAGTTCATTTCAATAAGGAGTGGCTAGGGTTCCACCCTTTAAAGGAAACAACATGTGTGTTTTAAAACCTGCGCACCCCACTGCACTTTAACAGCGTATGACTGACCAAAGTTTCGACTGCAATCCAAATATGTCCGTTTGACGGGTTATAATATACATCTGATAATACTTTCAAAAGCGAAACCATATAGTGGTGAAGAACATAACGCAAATGGATGTTGTAGACTAAATAATAGTAGCCAGTGCGGATGATCATTGTCATACAGAAATTTAGGAAACTGACAAAAAACAGTAAAATGTTCTGTGAAATGCTTTGTCAAAAAGTAAGAGACATAAGAAACATCTGACGCGCTTTTGAATGATGCTCGAAATGATGTAGAGCAAATGAGACTTCACGATCTAAGCAGTTAACGAGCCAGATTTCCTCCAGTACCGGTGCTGTTTAACATTCTAAGTTTCAGAGTTAAATATTGAACTTAAAACTCTCAATCAGCACTGCATTTGCTGTACATTATTTCGAGTATGATCAGGAGGCACATCAAAGGTTCCTCTAATATGATTTATTTCTTACTTTTAGATAAATCATTTCACAAAACAATTGACAGTTTTTTCAGTTCTTTTCACTTCCAAGCTGAAGGCTTTAGCATTAAAATATAGAAAGACGCACTTCTCACTTGGCACAAGACTCTGTTGTTCTGGATATTTTTGTGTGTTCGCCCTGCGCTCAGAACTAAAAAGTGAGACGTGACGCGATCGGCGAGCACACTGGAGACACTGCCCAACACATTTCTGCAAGACTTCGTCGGATTTTTCACTCAGGTTTTAATTCTTGACCGATCGGACATTGAAAACAGAAAAGGCCTCGTATATGAAATTGTGAAAATAAAATTTCCTTGCCCCTGGAGGCCATTAGACAACCTGCAACTTGGACTGAGCGACCGTTTTAGCCGTTTAGTAGTATAGATGAATCATTGCTTTCGTAAGGTTATTACTGACCCACTACTGCCCATTATAACATATGTCTTCCACCACTCCTTAACCACGGTATTTTCTCTGAGGGACTAGCTAAGCCACTATCTGGAAAGGACATTGACACAGCACCCTCTGATTACTGACCAATTTGCATTCTTCCTGCGCTGTCCAAGGTCTCAGAATATGTAGTCCACGACCAGCTAACAAACTGTCTAACCACAAACAAACAACTAGACCAATATAAGTCAGATTTTCGTGAACATTGCTGCACAACATTTGTATTAATAAAGCTAACATATGACCTCAAGTTTTCCGTGGTAGCACAAGAGGTGACTCATGTGCTCCTTGTACTCCAGCAAAGCCATTAACACTGTCCACTTCGACCTTTTACTGCCAAACTTAGCAGCCTAAATTTCTTTACTAGTGCAGTGCAATGGTTTCACCTCATACCTGACATCTCGCTACCAATGCGCCTTGTCCAGCACCATAAGGCGACCATTGTGGCAGGCAGTATCAGGCATCACCTCGGGTTCTGTGTTATGTCGTATACCCTTTTCATTGTGGGTCAATGACGTGTCATCCGTTCTGACCTAGTGCAAATACCACATATAAGCTGATGACTCCAGTTGCGTCTAAGTGCAGAAACAAAAACCCGAAGAGAGCTGTGGGGAACCTCAATACCGATCTATGTGCACTGTGAAAATAAGTTAGGGTGTGAGGTTAAAGCTCAATCCCCCTAAACCCAAGTGGTACCTCTTGCTTATTGTAGTCTTATTAGCCAGAAAGTAGGGGAATCCCTACAATATTTGACCGTAAACGGGGCTAATAACAACTTTCTCCCTCAGCAAAGCGTCTATGAGTAATAATAGACGAAAATCTAAATTGGACTGAGCACGTAACTGCAATATGCAAGAAGGCATCAGCATTTCTCTATGCCCTACAAACATATCAAAAACTCTTCCCTCTTGATTTGAAAAAGAAATTTGTACAAACACTTATACTTCAAACGATATTTCGGTGAATAACCTTCCGCCATCATCAGGTGGTTCTGATGGGTCGGTCTGTCTGCTGCTTCTGCTGCTCTCATCATTTACTTTCCCCTCTTTGGGGAAGTGTGAGGGGGAGTTTGTAGCCTTTCGGCTTTTACTCCCCTGCGTACGTGTGATTATATCTGTAGTTTTTTGGTTTCTGTGAAATGTGATGACTGGTCTGTTTGTGTCTGGTATTTGCCTGAGGTTGGCGAGATGTTTGGTGTTACATGGGAAGGAGCAGGATTAGGGATTGGATACTGGGATTTTCTCTTCGACTTAACCGTCGAAGATCGTCATGGGGCGCTTCTGCTTGTCGTGGGACATGTCATACTGAGTGGATGAGGGCGTTTCCTGATCTGGAAGAACCCTCATAGAAGGCCCTTGCCAGATCCTGGAAACGCTCTCTCAGGAGTGGGATTTCGGCTGCGGCGTGCAGATCATCTATGGGGAATCCAAGAGCTAAATGCAATGCCCTCCTGAGGGCACGGTTCTGCAGCCTCTGGAGTTTGTCAAGGTGCTGCTTTGCCGCGTATCCCCAGACAGGGCACGCATATTCCATTACTGGCCGGATCAGGGGCTAGTACACATTTACTCCTACTGGGATGGGAAGAGAGCTCGTTAAGGATTGGGTATAGGATGGACATTCTTGTGCAGACCTTTCTGTGGACCTCGTCTATATGGGGTTTCCACTTAAGACGAGAGTCCAAGGTTACGCCAAGGTACTTGGCGGTTCTGCGCCAGGGAAGTTGGGTTCCATTTAGGTGTCGGTGGAGGGGGGGACGTTGAGGAGGTTCGCGCCTTCCGAGCATGCAAGTAATCAGCATATCCTGCGTCTTTTCAGAGTTGATGGTGAAGTGCCAGTGACGGGCCCAGGTTTCTGTGTCGTCTGAAACCCTTTGTAGCCTACGAATGACCAGGTCCTTGTTCGCATTTCTCGTGTAGAAGGCTGTGTCGTCCACGTACTGTGCAGCGTGCACCAGGAGGAAGTCTGTCTACTCATTGTCAGTGTTATTTATGTTCGTCAGTCGGGTTTCGATTCCCTGTGCCGACGGTCCGATTGCGGCCGCCGACGCTTCGATTGCGGCCGCTGACATAAATAACACTGACAATGAGCAGACAGACTATTCCATCAGAACCACCTGATGAAGGCGGAAAGGTTATTCGCCGAAATATCGTGGGACTTCAACGATCGCATCCGGCTGGACACACGAGAGCCCTAGAAACAACACATAGGCCGGGAAAGCCTCCGATCACACTTCAAATTATTGATTACAGCGATGTTATACTGTGAGGTCTTTCTCTGGAAAGC
This sequence comes from Schistocerca serialis cubense, assembly GCF_023864345.2. Taxonomy (NCBI): domain Eukaryota; kingdom Metazoa; phylum Arthropoda; class Insecta; order Orthoptera; family Acrididae; genus Schistocerca; species Schistocerca serialis. Next base: position 599,333,105 of record NC_064643.1, read on the forward strand.
TCCCGGCGCCTGGATCTGGTTATGAATGACTGTGTTCCTTACATCTGCAACGTTCGGGTTTTTGATCATATTTCGCAACCATGTGTACAGCTATCCTCGCTACGTGCAGACAAGAGCAGAGATTTCCGTACCCTTTGTATTCTCTACTGCCCTATGAACGTACACTATCCCCCAAATCTCTCCATTAAAGCTCTTGCCTGAACAACATAGCAGAAACAATCACTCTCGCCAGAGCAAAATCCTCTCTATCCCATTCCACCGATCAGCCACTTTTTCGAAGCCCTTCTCGGTAGAAGAAACCTGATACTGAATTACGTTCCGCATTATATTAGAGAGCAGAATAACATCTCCAACTTCAGAAGACGGTTAATGACATATCTACCAAAGCGACAATAATGATTATCATTCGCCATATACGCACTTGTAGTAGTACTGCCAGTATAACCTTTATTAGTTCAGAGTCAGTATTATTTTCTCACATTATCACTATAGATACAAAAATCATTTTAATTTTTTGTCTTATTACAATTGTTATTTTATTTATTTATTTATTTATTGTTCCGTGGGACCAAATTAAAGAGAAGTCTCCATGGTCATGGAACGAGTCAATACATGAAATTGTAACATGATAGTAGAAACAGATGAAATGAAATATAAGAAACATATTCAGGCGACAAGTCGTATGTTTAAATAAAGAAAATCAAGAATGTAACACTGGAATTTGCTTAATTTTTCAGCTGTTCCAGGAGCTCCTCGACAGAATAAAAGGGGTGAGCCATGAGGAAACTCTTCAGTTTAGACTTAAAAGTGTTTGGGCTACTGCTAAGATTTTTGTGTTGTTGTGGTAGCTTATTGAAAATGGATGCAGCAGAATAATGCGCTCCTTTCTGCACAAGAGTCAGGGAAGTGCATTCCACATGCAGATTTGATTTTTGCCTAGTATTAACATAGTGAAAGTTGCTAACTCTTGGGAATAAGCTAATATTGCTAACAACAAACGACATTAAAGAAAATGTATACTATGAGGGCAATGTCAGAATTCCCAGACAATTGAACAGGGGTCGACAAGAGGTACTCGAACTTACACCACATATAGCTCGAACAGCCCGTTTTTGAGCCAAAAATATGCTTTTTGAATCAGAAGAATTACCCCAAAATATAATACCATAGGACATAAGCGTATGAAAATATGCGAAGTAGACTACGTTTCGTGTTGAACTGTCACTTATTTCAGATACTGTTCTAATGGTAAATAAAGCAGAATTTAGTTTCTGAATAAGATCCTGAACATGGGCTTTCCGCAACAGCTTACTATCTATCCGAACGCCTAGGAACTTGAACTGTTCCCTCTCGCTTATAATATGCCCATGCTGTCAGATCAAAATATCGGTTGTTGTTGAATTGTGAGTTAGAAACTGTAAAAACTGAGTCTTACTGTGATTTAGCATCAAATTATTTTCCACAAGCCACGAACTTATTTCATGAACTACATTATTTGATACTGTTTCAATATTACACACAAGATCCTTCACTATCAAACTGTTGTCATCAGCAAACAGAAATATTTTTTGAATCACTTGTAATACTAGAAGGCATATTATTTGTGTAAATAAGAAACAGCAGTGGCCCAAGTACCGACCCTTGGGGAACGCCCCACTTAACAGTGCCCCATTGGGGCTGAACGTCACTACCACTCTCAATATTTCGGATAATTACCTTCTGCTTTCTGTTCTTAACGTAACAGGCGAACCAATTGTAAGCTGCTTCCCTTACTCCATAATGGTCCAACTTCTGCAGTAATATTTTGTGACCAACAAAGTCAAAAGCCTTCGTTAAATCAAAGAAAACACCTAGCGTTCGCAACCTTTTATTTAATCCGTCCAAAACCTGAGGTAACTGTGATATAAAAAAGATACTGTGTATATGATTTTGGATGTTGCAAAGGATGTGTAAATTTGGATACAAACATTTAAGAGTAGAGGAGAAAGTAATACAAAATCTATCTTGCACAAAATGTTCTATGTTTCATGACGAAATTAAAATAACAGAGTTTGCAAATGAATTAGATGCCATTTACATGTGCAATGTTGTTTAGGAAGCAGGTCGGACGCACCTTGTAGCGGTCCCTGTCGGAGAGGCTGGTGACGAACTTGTGGCCGGGCTCAATGAGGCGGCCGTCCTCGCGCTCCCAGTAGCAGACGGGCTCCGGGAACGCCTCCACGTCGCACTCCAGCACCCCCGTCGAACCGTTGACCACGCCCACCAGCTGCCTGTGGATGCGGATCAGCGGCGGGACTGCGGGCAGAAGGCGCTTGGCTGGTGCGTGACGCACTGCAGTTGTACACCAATTGCAAAACAGGAGCTGCCGACAACGAGGTCATTAGAGATGCTTCACAACATCGGGTTCCCAGTGCCTTGAAGGAGTCATCCAGGAATTTGATCGATGTTACACATGGAAAACACTGAAAATCTACACTACTGGCCATTAAAATTGCTACACCAAGAAGGAATGCAGATGATGAACGGGTATTCATTGGACAAATATATTATACCAGAACTGACATGTGATTACATTGTCACGCAATTTGGGTGCATAAATCGTGAGAAATCAGAACCCAGAACAACCACCTCTAGCCGTAATAACGGCCTTGATACGCCTGGACATTGAGTCAAACAGAGCTTGGATGACTTGTACAGGTACAGCTGCCCATGCAGCTTCAACACGATACCACAGTTTATCAAGAGTAGTGAGTGGCATACTATGACGAGCAAGTTGCTCGGCCACCATTGACCAGACCTTTTCAATTGATGATAGATCTGGAGAATGTGCTGACCAAGGCAGCAGTCGAACATTTTCTGTATCCAGAAAGGCCCGTACAGGACCTGCAAGATGCGGTTGTGCATTATCCTGCTGAAATGTAGGGTTTTGCAGGGATCGAAAGAAGGGTAGAGCCACGGGTCGTAACACATCTGAAATGTAACGTCCACTGTTCAATGTGCCGTCAGTGCGAACAAGAGGTGACCTAGACGTGTAACCAATGGCACCCCATATCATCACCCTGGGTGATACGCCAGTATGGCGATGACGAATACACGCTTCCAATGTGCGTTCACCGCGATGACGCCAAACATGGATGCGACCATAATGATGCTGTAAACAGACCTGCATTCATCCGAAAAAAATGACGTTTTGCCATTCGTGTACCCAGGTTCGTTGTTGAGTTCACCATCGCAGGCGCTCCTGTCTGTGATGCAGCGTCAGGGGTAACTGCAGCCATGGTCTCAGAGCTGATAGTCCATACTGCTGCAAACGTCGTCGAACTGTTCGTGTAGTTGTTTGTTGTCTTGCAAATGTCCACATCTGTTGACTCAGGGATCGAGACGTGGCTGCACGATCCGTTACAGCCATGCAGATAAGATGCCTGTCATCTCGATTGCTAGTGATACTGCGATCTGTATTACCCTCCTGAACTCACCGAAACCATATTCTGCTAACAGTCATTGGATCTCGACCAACGCTAGCAGCAATGTCGCGATACGATAAAACGCAATCGCGATAGGCTACAATACGACCTTTATCAAAGTCGGAAACGTGATGGTACGAATTTCTCCTCCTTACACGAGGCATCACAACAACTTTTCACCAGGCAACGCCGGTCAACTGCTGTTTGTGTATGGGAAATCATTTGGAAACTTTCCTCGTGTCAGCTCGTTGTAGGTTTCGCCACCAGACATGAACCCTATCGAACATACCTGGGATAGATTGAAAAGGTCTGTTTATGGACGACATGACCCACCAACCACTCTGAGGTATCAACGCCGAATCGCCGTTGAGATGTGGGACAACCCAACAGTGCCTTGATGAACTTGTGGTTAGTATGCCGCGACGAATACAGCCATGCATCAATGTAAGAGGACGTGCTACTGGATATTAGGTGTACCGGTGTGTACAGCAATCTGGACTACCACCTCTGAAGGTCTCGGTGTATGGTGGTACAACATGCAATGCGTGTTTTTCATGAGCAATAAAAATGTGGTGTGGACATTTTGGGAATGTGGGTCTCATGGGGACCGTGAAAGAGATAAGTCCCTGCAGACGTATTATCCTCTGTGACCTTGGTGGCTCAGATGGATAGAACGTCTGCCATGTAAGCAGGAGATCCCGGGTTCGAGTCCCGGTGGGGCACACATTTGCAACATGTCCCCAATGATGTGTATCAACGCATGTTTGCAGCTAGTGTGTCGATTTAATTATCATTTCTTTCTAGAGAAGCTGCACGGTCATCAATGGTATCTGTTCTTTAGGAAACATATTCTACCTTCATATATAGAAAAAGCGAGGCTCTTAAGAATGAGGAATGAAGGCAGCAGGATTGTTTGCTTAGGAAAGAGGTACAAGCTAAATCGTAATAGGTGAGGGTTCACGCAAGATATTGAGAAAGATACAAATCTAGCGAAACTGGACACGCTGTACACGAAGACAAAATATAATTTTGGGAAAGTAAAACTGAAAAGTATTCGCTTCTGAGGTACAGATGGAAAACCACTGTTCAGTGCAAGAGAAAGGCACTAAAATGGAGTACTTCATCGCAGGTGTATACGATGAAACAGTATCTGTCCCATAATGTGATGAAGAAGCTGATGAAATTGATGTGTAAGAAGCTGGTGATCCAGTATTACAGCTCGAGTTTGCCAGTGGACCAGAATATCTGAAATGACACCATTCAGTAGTAAATTAAACATGTGTGTGGTGAAGGAATTAGCTAATTTGAGATTTTGACAATAATCTATGGTATGGATGACTCGGCATCAGATGTGTACAAATGTGCTATACCACGGTAGGAAAGAGATTGCTTTGGAACACAAAACATGCCATTTTCTTCAGAAGTTTTAAAATAATAGAGGAAAGCAGATGAACTAAGCAAATATCCCAATATTACAACAACAACAATATAATTGGATCAACGAAGCTCAAAAACTCACAGAGGAAATGAATTGTGCTGAAGAAGGTACCCAAAATATAGAAAAAGTCAGAATCAAAAACCATAACTATGAGGGTTTCCAAGAGAGCGAGGAAACCAAACTCAGAAGAATCTTCACCGGGAAACAGAGGAAATTGCACCGTGAAGAGATACACAAAATACTTAAAGACAAGAAAAATAAACAAGCTGAAGCTAAGAACTCTTAAGTAACTGTTGTCAGCGATCCTTAGCAGATAAGATCAGACACAAAAATAATAAAAGTATTACTAATATCTATGGATCCTCATTTATATAACTGGATTTAGGAATAACTAATTCTGTCGATAGCAAATTCTAAACCTAAAACATATAAATGTGTATATGAAATCTTCAAATAAAAAGATAGTGTTAGTATGTTTTTGATGATACAAAGGCTTATGTTTCGGTAGACGGAGGCTCCCTCATCAAAAACTTGAAGAATTTGTTGTAGGAAGGAAATCTCTTGAAATAATTAAAAAAACATAGTATCTATAGTTAAATTCCTTGGAAAACTTCTTGTCCTTTCCAAATTATTTCAGCAGTCAGACAAGGAGACATTTTCCACCACTAATATTCAACTGCGTGCTGAAAAAGTTATGAGAATGGAAAGTAGAGGAGAAAAAACAAAATTTTTTGAGTCATCAGTCTTCTGACTGGTTTGATGCTGCTCGCCATGAACTCCTCTCCCTTGCCAACCACTTCATCTCAGAGTAGCACTTGCAACCTATGTCTTAAATTTTTTGGTGGAGCTATTCCAATCTCTGCTTTTCTCTACAATTTTTACCCTCTACAACTCCCCCTAGTACTGTGGAAGTTATTCCCTGATATCTTAACAGATGTCCTACATCCCGTCCCTTCTTGTTGTCAATGTTTTCCATGCATTCCTTTGCTTGCCAGGTCTCCAGAGAACCTCGTCATTCCTTATCATTCCACCTAATTTTCACCATTCTTCTGTAGCACGACATCGCAAATGCTTCAACTCCTTTCTTTTCCGGTTTTCCAACAGATCATGATTCTCTAACATATAGTACTGTGATCTAAACACAGGTTCTCAGAAATTTCTTCTTCTCATTAAGACCTATGTTCATTAGTGGTACACCTCTCTTAGCCAGGAATGCCCTTCTTGCCAGTGCTAGTCTGCTTTTTAGTTCCTCCTTGCATTTTGCTGCCTAGATAGCAGATTTTCTTAACTTCATCTACTTCCTGGTCACCAAACCCAATGTTAAATTTCTCGCTGTTCTCATTTCTGCTACTTATAATTAAGTAGTAAATGAGTTTTGCTATTCGTGGAGTAAAATAACTGATGATGGTCGAAGTAGGGAGGATATAAAATGTAGACTAGCAATGGCAGGGAAAGCGTTTCTGAAGAAGAGAAATTTGTTAACATCGAGTATAGATGTAAATGTCAGGAAGTTGTTTCTGAAAGTATTTGTATGGAGTGTAGCCATGTATGGAAGTGAAACGTGGACGATAAATAGTGAAGCAAGAAGAGAATAGAAGGTTTCGAAATGTGGTGCTACAGAAGAATGCTGAAGATGAGATGGGTAGATCACATAACTAATGAGGAGATATTGAACAGAATTGGAGAGAAGAGAAATTTGTGGTACAACTTGACTAGAAGAAGGGATCGATTGGTAGGACGTATTTTGAGGCATCAATGGATCACCAATTTAGTATTGGAGGACAGTGTGGAGGGTAGAAATCGTAGAGGGAGACCAAGAGATGAATACACTAAACAGATTCAGAAGTATGTAGGTTGCAGTAGGTACTGGGAGATGAAGATCCTTGCACAGGATAGAGTAGCATGGAGAGCTGCATCAAACCTGTCTCTGGACTGAAGACCACAACAACAACAACATACGTTTCCTTTAATTTACGTCTATGGTCACAAACGTTTTGTTAACAGGTTACCGGTTTCGGTCTATAATGACCATCATCAGATCTGTTTCATTAAAACAAAGTCCTAATGTACAGCAGCCATAGTGGCATCTTCAAAGCTGCAGCTTGTTTTGAACAGTAGTGCTACTGACAACATGACTCGTGCATATGATGTTATTTTTATATATTTGACGATTCTTGTGCTGATTCTGCATTTAACATTTAAAGATGCCACTATGGCTCCAGTACATTAGTACTTTGTTTTTATGAAAGAGATCTGATTATGGTCATTATAGACCGAAACAGGTAAACTGTTAACAAAACGTTTGTGATCATAGACGTAAAGTAAAGGAAACGTATTGCATATACGGGTCACTGTTTTATTTGCGACAATGTCGCAGCTTGTGGAACAACAACATAATTACTTTCGTCTTTTTTCGATTTATTCTTAATCCATATTCCGTACTTATTACACTGTTCATTTCATTCAACAGATTCTGTAATTCTTCTTCACTTTCACTGAAGGATATCAATTCATCAGCGGGTGTCATTATTGATATCCTTTCACCTTGAATTTTAATTCCACTCTGAAGCCTTTCTTTTATTTTCATCATTGCTTCGATCTATAGACTGAAGAATAGGAGCGGGGGGACTATATTCCTGTTTCACTCCTCCCACGAACATTTCGTTCTCGGTCTTCCACTATTGTTGCTCCTTCTTGGCTCTTGCACATATTGTACACTATTCGTGTTCCCTGTAGCTTACCCCTATTTTTCTCAGAATTTCGTATTTCTTGCAACATTTTATACTGTCGAAGCATTTTCCAGGTCGACAGATGAGACTTGTTTAGATTATCAATCGGAAAGTCCGAATTGCCTCTCTGGTGCCTTTAACTTTCCTAAAGCCAAACTGACCGTCATTTAATACATACTCAATTCTATTTTTCATTTTCTTTTCCATTTTGTTGACTAGATGTAAGGGAGCTATGAATTGTTTGGTTTCTGCAGACGAACTAGCAAATCTTAGAGGGTGCAAAGAAAAGACTACAACTCCTAAAGGAAAAAAATGAAATAGTGGTCTGGAAATACGGTTTGAAAAGACAGAATATATGACAGAGGAGCGTAACTCACCAAGAATTTAAAAAAAAGAAAACACAAATTATAACGTCAAGAAAGCAGAGAACTTAAAATATCCGGGTGAAAATACAAAGATAAAAAGTAAGAAAAAGCAATTAGAATTAGGAATGAAAAAAAATTAACAGAGTATACGTGAAAGTGAGATACTTGTAAAATCAGAAATGTCTTTCTAAAGACTTAAACTGAGGCATGCAACACAGTTGTAAACCCAGAGGGTCTCTCTGTTCCGGAAACAACACTTTTATTTGAATGTAAAATGCCATTGGAAGATATGGAAAAGAAAGAAACAAGAATCTTGCAAAAATTATTTAGGTCCAGTCAAGAACAAAGGTGGCAACTGGATTTGAGACCAAATAAGGAAATAATCTTATTCTGCCCTAATATAACATGTGATTTCAGGAAAAGACGTGTCACGTACTATGAGCATCTAGCGAGAATTAAGGAAGGGCGATAAAAAATAAGGTCCACACATTCCTCCAAAACAGGAAAACAGAAAAAGAGAATGCGTTGGGAGGAAAGACTAAAAAGACTGTACAGGATACCTTACTCAACAAAGACAAATTCAGACTGGAGGTTGGAAAATCAGATAAAACGAACAAGAAAACAAGTGGAGTCAGACGGTCAGGTGAGCGTAAAAGAGCTCCTTCTGAGAAAATGAAACAGTTGTGGAGAAAGCTGAACGAAAAGAAAAATAAATAATTATATTGACTTGGTTCTTGAGTGGTCTGAGACGAAGCAGAAAAAAAAGGACCTCGAAGCACGCCCCACGGCCTGCAATATCTTCTACGGTGCAAGAAATGTGCTGCAACGGAGTTTCACTCTGTGCCTTGAATTCTTTCTGAAATCATCCATAACAACACATTCATGACACCATGTAGCACAAGAAACCATGACAGTTATGCACACAACAGGGATACGTTCTTGGTGAAGGCAGTGATAAACTGATCGTGCGTAAGGGAGCGTTTTCTTTGGAATGTGTTCAACGTACAACAGCATGAAGTTCACTTTTACTTGGATAGTCTCTTGATAGATCTTTTTATGTTCTCCAGTTCACTTGTTTTAACCCACACAATATTCGATACGTAACTTAACCCTTAGTTACGTACGTGTATGACGACAGGAGGAAAGCACAAATGAGATATTCGAAATAATGATGAAAGTTTGGGATCTAAATTGAATACCTGCACGTAAATATTTTTGATTCAGTAACGAAGAATCCCAAAAATGGTAGAGACCTTGAATTGACATCGAAATTTAGAGGCAGATTGTTCACCAATTCTCCTACCTCCACTGTAAATCTCACGTGGCTGTCCTGAGAGCACAATAAGAGAGATTGGACCTCACACGGAGTCTTACCATAATAAGACCGCTATACAGTTTTTGTTCCAACTGTTAAACGATATGAAATTTGCTGATGTAGATAACTGAGTGTGCGACTAATAATCAATTCAGTGTGGACTTTAGTGTCAACATATTTTCTTACTATTCGTGGATAGACTTACAAAACCCATGGAGCCCAAACTATCAATTTTTCGTGGAATGATCGTGGTACTAAAATTGTATGAGTTTGAATCTACACATACGTGAATCTACAGAGTTTATTGCAATCCGTCAATAGAATAGGATGTATGGAAAATTATTCTGGATCACCAAGTACATTTTACGAGGTCTTGCGGGTTAAAGATGTAAATGGTGATCTAGTATGTACGTTTGGATATGTATGTATATATTTACATAGAGACAGGTTTACTCCACTCTCTACGAAAATGAAACAAGACAGGTAGTGTTAATATAGGTACGACGGGCTCTTTGCTGTACACTGTACAACGGAATTTCGGATTAAGTGTGTACACGTAAATGAGGAAGTAAATTACAAGTTGTTCTCAAACTAATTCCAAGTACACGTAACTAAAACATAACTTCTTTTGTATTTCAAGTCTGCGTTTCGCACCAGGACACAGCGGGTAAATAAAGTGACCATATAACATTAAAGAAGAAAGAGAAAATTTTCAGCCGTGGCGAGGAATGGCAAGCGGCTGGTATGAATTCGCTGACCTCATGCATATTAAGTACAATGTAACAATGGTTCGAAATGTGAAATGCAAATGAACGCTAGTGTCATCATGTGTGGAAACTATGCATACCAGCGATGCGGCACATTTTATTTGTTTTACCACGTGACATTGCTCTGCATATAAAATGCGAAAATATCTCGTATCAGGATATTCACGCTCGTCTAAAATCTTGTATATTGCCAAAAATGAGAAATTCTAGTACATTCCACAGCTTTCCTGCTAGAGTATGTATGGAAAATTTTCATATCCATCGACTTATTACGTAGAGAACTCTATTACACTACCGACACATTTAATGTTTTCTAGTAGTTTGGTTTTGGTCCCAGTACTCACGCAGCAGCACGTATTATAGTTATTTTAAGTTCCTTTCAGAGGTCGAGGATGTAAAAAATATTTGAACAGATTACTCCATACTTGAAGTTTGTCATTACGGTTACTTCGAAGATGACGTTCGTGATTTCCAGAATGCTCATAGACTCCGCCCTGAAAAGCAGTTCTTGAACTTTTCACAGTAGTTTCTGGTAAGACAGTAGGCGTGTTTCTTTGACAGTCAGATGAGAATTTCTGTAATGCTTTACCATGAGGACAGCAACACTGTGAACTTTTCCTTTGCCTTTGCTTGTATAATCTTAATGCGAGTGGTATGATCGAGCTCAAATGGATCTCAGTGTTGCAATATACGACCTACACCTGCTTTCTAAGCACGTTCTTTAATTGAAATGAATCTGACTAAATGATATACGTAGGTACGACGTTGATCCAAATGTTTTAGAAAAGTCTAGAAATACCAACACCACTTGAATATTTCAGTCCATGGTTCCTAGGGTATGAGTTCTAATGAATGCTATGTGATTTCCACATGATGTATTTATATGACCGCTGAATCAGCTCTCAAGTACGAAATTACGGCGACATAATGAGATAGTTCTTAGTAGTTGTCTAACATTCCGCGTAAGTCAAACTGTACTCCCAATTCGCTCCATACTGTGACACTTTGTACGTGGTTAATCTGAAACTATGAAGAGATGATTTTCCAAGGGTCTGAATGTACAATTCTTTGCGTCGTAAATGAAAAGCGGGCAAAGGCTGTCTGGGAACGGCACCCTATATTTGGGGCGAAACAAAAATAGCATCTTTAGTATATGTAACTAGGCACACATTTTAAGGGGACCACACCCTGCCCATCTAATCCATGTTAATTTAAGCAAGTATTTGATCCATTTCTGAAAAAAACTATTTGAAGCAGGACCTTAATGTTTTTACTGTATGTTACATGACGCTAATAGAGTCAACTGCTCTAAAATCTACATTATCCATTTTATAGTTTTTAAGAAATACTTTTTTAAATTTATTAACAAAAGATATTGAGTTTTTTCTGCAGAAAATATTTTTTTGTGAACTTCCGAATGGGGGAATATTCATGAATGTAGTACCAGAGGTGGCTTTTTATGTTATGCAGTCTCTGAAAATTTCATTCATTTATCTATGATAGTTTTTGATATAATGGGGCATAAGTACCGAAAATTTTAGTTTGCGGGAGATTGAGTTTAAAGAAAAAACTTTTGAAATTTGTTACTTGCAGTTAATTAAAACTGTCCTGCTGCATATGATGGCCCTTCTTTGGCCTCTAGCAGGTCTTCCAGCTTCTTTTTCACCTTCCGGGATGTTTGTCTTGCTTTCTTGGCCATATTAGATGCAGACCTGTCTGCATCGGCTATCCTCATTTTATCGCAATGTTGCAGCCCAGTGATCATGTTTTCACCAGGATTAATTCCCAGCATTTTCAGTACCCAACACTTTCCAGCATTACCGCAATTGGATGTATTAACAGCATCATGAACTCCTAGTTTCATTGTATGCATGCCTACAAATACAGTTTTAGGAAGGCGGTTCCAAATTGTGCTGTTGAAACATTCATTTGGGTTCTGTGCCTGACCATGCAGACATTTCCTTAGAAGGTCAGGATGAGCCAAGTCTCTGAAAATAGGTTTAATTGCTGTAATAACAGCAGCAGGAAGAGAATGCTGGTGAGAATGAGATTCTCCAGTTGCCTGAGCCCTATTGTATATGCACCACGAATTTTCTCCTGATGGACACAATCCATGACATGGCTTATCATCAGTAGAGGAAGAATATGGCTCAAACATCTCTCTTCATTGCCTCCAGATTTTCTTTATTTCTCCTAATTGCCTGCCCATAGTAAAACTACAAGTTTTCTGTTTCAGTTTTACTTAACCGGTAAATAATTTTACGTCTTCTAATTGAAAGCGTGTTGTTTACAAACAGCAGAAACAAAAGAATACCGACCGTTGCATTCCAAGGATAGACAACACACTCGGGAGTAAAAAAAAAAAAATCCCTAACGTGCAATCTAGGGGACATAAAGATCTAAAATATATGCAGAAAAGTGGGCGACAGAAAAGTAAGCGTGGCACATAAACACACGTGGTAGGAAAATGCTCTTTAAATGCTCGGAAAAAATCAGCAAAATCCTTTTCAGAGCACTTAAATAAAACCTTAATCTATCAAAATATGATGAAAACCGAAAATCGATTTTTTTCGACCTGAACCACGGTGTGGTCCCCTGGCATGAAAACTTACAGACGTACCTTTGACTTACAGTTAATGAGAAAATCTTTTACATTCTTTGGGGTGCCGCGTGCGATGCATCGGAGCGCAGTTAACGGGGGGTGCTTCACTGAACTGCTTTGGAGCTGGTACCTGAACATGATGTGCCTGTCATTTGTCCTCTTGTTTCTGGAGCACTCCTATTGGTTATTTCTTGATGACATCCTGTATAACAATCTGTAACTGGTCTGGAGGCAACTCTGAAAACTCCGCATCAAGGTGTCGTAGCACGCTGCCAGAGGTACTGCTGATATAGTGAAATATTGCGCGGTAATTCGTTTCCAGCAATAGTAGGGGACCAACGCCGAAACAGCCCACGCTGGTTTGGTATGAATGCGCGGTAATATTGCGCCGTCATACGATACAAGCCCTCAGACTCTTTCAGTGAGGTCAAATAATTCTGAATGGTGATGAACGCACTGGCAGACCATCTCTCTGTGAATAAACAGTTAACAGCACCATAAGTGGATCTTATGGTGCTCGACGACGGGCGTATCAGAACCGAGGTGCTAGGGGAACAATAGATCAGGTTTCAATATCTTGCACGACATCCTGGAGGTGATTAAGTTCGCTGCACGAGTGGTTCCACGGGTGCTCACAGCAGCACCAAGACAACAGCAGCAATGTTTGTATCTGTGTCAGTGCTTTCCAGCTTTCATTATGCTTCCAATCGCCAAGGAACGGTGCTGCATGAGTGCCTAACATGTTCCAAAACGGCGCTCATAAAAACGGGATAATCCGGTGCTCAAACGTCGGGTTCTATTGGAGATAAGAAAAGGTGGGGTGAAGTGGTTTAGACAGCCCTTGACCTAGGGACCGTTTCTGTACGTAACAGAGGGATCGAATTTGTGCGACTTAGTGTCACTATCACACACTACAGGATCAAAGTACGAATATTACACGTTCCTTAACGCTTAGGCAAACGGTGCAAATCGATTGGTTCTTTTTTTGCATTTGAGGTGATTTACGTTGGGCTTGGTAGGATTTATAGAGGCGCCGTTAGTTCATGGGCGGTTCCTCCGAAAATCCCCAAACAGTTATCTTTTTACTATATTTTCGCCGCTACCAGCGGACAGAAGCCAAGCCGTGGATTCAAAAATGGCTATGTACAGCAAGTGGCTGAAATCTTTAAAATGTATTCCTAAGATCCAGTCATGATTAACTTGCAAATTCTCTTCATACCCTTGGTTTGAGTTACTTTACTTCTACATGTAAAATACAGTAAGGCCGGAAGTCAAAATAATAAATAACCGGAGCAAATGGCTCAAATTTTAACGGTATATTCTCTAGTGAAACATGGACGATAACTAGTTTGGACAAGAAGAGAATAGAAGCCTTCGAAATGTGATGCTACAGAAGAATGCTGAAGTTTAGATGGGTAGACCATATAACTAATGAGGAGGTATTGAACAGGATTAGGGAGAAGAGAAGTTTGTGGCACAACTTGACTAGAAGACGGGATCGGTTGGTAGGACATGTTCTGAGGCATCAATGGATCACCAATTTAGTACTGGAGGGCAGCGTGGAGGGTAAAAATCGTAGAGGGAGACCAAGAGATGATACACTAAACAGATTCAGAAGGATGTAGGATGCAGTAGGTACCGGGAGATGAAGAAGCTTGCACAGGATAGAGTAGGATGGAGAGCTGCATCAAACCAGTCTCAGGACTGAAGACCACAGCAACAACAACATTCGCTAGGCATCTGTTTAAAAGAGTAATCTCCCCGTTTTCGAAAATCCTTATCTTTCATCGAGATACACCCCAAAAACTTATTTTTTGGGCACCAAGCCTAAAGTGCGTGTTTCGGGACGAGTGTGTACAGCAATTGGCTGTATTATTTACGATGTACTCGTATTCCTAAGATCCAGATCTCGAGCAACCATGAAAATTTTCTCCATCTCTTTACCTGTTTCTGAGATACAGACGTTCAAAGTTATCGTCCTTGTAGAGTAAAATACGCACCTAAAATCCGGTGTGAGACGAAAATTTAGTTTATAAAGTGATGTATTACGGAGAAATACGGTGAAAAACGTCTCCGTTGTCGTCTGGGAGCCCCATTTTATAGTACTGAAGTACAAGCAAAATTTTGTTTACATAAAATCCGGTCCGAGATGTAAAATTAGTCTTTCATTATTTCAATTTTACATACGTAAATTATCTGAATTTTACTAACCAATGCGTTTCTTTTCGTATAAGTTATAAACTCTGTCTGGAATAAGGGGTACCAGATACTTCATTCTACCTTTCTCGGCACGTCTAAAAATTTTCCCAAAAGGTTTGGCATGCGAACATATTGACGTTTTTTTATGTTGAGAGAGAAGAAGACAGAGGCAGTGACAAAGAGAAGTAAAATTAATAAACACTGGGATGTGCTAAACAGGGTATGTCATATAGAAAGGGGAAGGAGACAATGCCAGTGAGGGAAAAAGAGAAGACACAGTGGCAGTGGAACATACACTCATGCTCATAAATTAAGGATAATCGCAGAATGTGGTGCCATACAATGTGACACTACACAAAACTGGCGCTTATAGCATAGGCACGTAGGGAACACACGCAACACAGATCTGTAAGTACCACACTATTGGCGATAAGTTGAGAAACCCGTTCCGAAACACACGTGCTACAAAACGCCACTGCTTCCTACGCATGTACCTCGACATCAATATGGGATATGATCGCCATGCACATGTACACAGGCCGCACAACGGGTTGGCATACTCTGGATCAGGTGGTCGAGCAGCTGCTGGGGTATAGCCTCCCATTCTTGCACCAGTGCCTGTCGGAGGTCCTGAAGCGTCGTAGGGGTTCGAAGACGTGCAGCGATACGTCGACCGAGAGCATCCCAGATGTGATCGATGGGGTTTAGGTCTGGAGAACAAGCACGCCACTCTATTCGCCTGATATCTTCTGTTTCAAGGTACTCCACAATGGCAGCTCAGCGGGGCCCTGAATTATTATCCATCAGGAGGAATGAGGGACCCACTGCACGCCTGAAAAGGCGGACATACTGGTGAAAAATGACGTCCCAATACACCTGACCTGTTACAGTTCCTCTGTCAAAGACATGCTGGGGTGTACATGCACCAATCATAATCCCACCCCACACCATCAAACCACGACCTCCTTCAAGGACATTAAGGATTTGGTATCTGGTTCCTGGTTTACGCCAGATGAAAACCTGGCGAGAATCACTGTTCAGACTATACGTGGACTCATCCGTGAACATAACCTGGGACCACCGCTCCAATGGCCTTGTGCTATGTTCCTGACACCAAGCTTTACGGGCTCTCCTGTGGCCAGAGGTCAGTGGAATCCAGTTTGCAGGTCTCCGGGTGAATAAACCATGTCTGTTCAGTCGTTTGTAGACTGTGTGTCTCGAGACAACTGTTCCAGTGGCTGTGGTAAGGTCCCAAGCAAGGCTACCTGCAATACTCCGTGGCCGTCTGCGGGCACTGATGGTGAGATATCGGTCTTCTTGTGGTGTTCTACATTGTGGACGTCGCGTACTGTAGCGCCTGGAGACGTTTCCTGTCTGCTGAAATCGTTGCCATAATCTTGAGATCACACTTTGTGGCACACGGAGGGCCCGTGTTTTGACCTGCTCTGTTTGGCCAGCCTCTAGTCGCCCTAGTATTCTAACCCTCATGTCATCAATACGTGTTCTTTAAGCTATTTTCAACACACAGTCACCATTAGCACGTCTGAAAACTTCTGCAAACTTACTCGCTGCACAGTACTCTGACATGCACCAACACACTTCCGCGTATGTGGACTGCTTCCAACGCCACCGTGCGACGATCGCAGGTTAAATGCAACGCATGGTCATACTCCGAGGTGATTTAAACCCGCAAACCGCTCACCAGAGCGTTGTTTCACCACGTATTAGCATATGCTTAATATATGAGCATGAGTGTAGTTGACAGTAACAGAACTGATGGGAAATGAGTGAAGGAGACAGTGGCAAGGGAGGGTGGGAGGAATAAAGAGAAAGAGAAAGTGGAAGTGGGTGGCAGCCAGTGATAATGAGAGACGGTGACAACGACGAAGAGAGAGAGATGGTGACAGTGAGAAGAGGCAGCAGCAGTGGCATGGAAGGAATGAGATATTAGCAGTAGGAGAGTACAAGAGGGAAAAACTGACAGTGAGAGGAGACTACGAGAGGAGACAGAACGATGGGGACTGGGAGTGTGATCCAGGAGACAGTGACGGAGAGACAACGAGCTGCGCTGAGTGAGTGAGTGAGAGAGTGAGCAAGGCAGCTGGCAGTGAATGAGTGTGGGCGACTTGCAGCGAAGGACTACCAGGTGTGAGTGTGTTACAGTTAGGGGAGCCTGTGAAAGTTAAAGGTGAGTTGCATGTTAAGAGAAGCGTGAATATGTTCACATGCTAAAATTTTTGCGAACATTTTTACCGGTGCTGATGAAGGTAGAATGAAGAAGCTGTTACCTTACTTTTCGGAGTCCGACGAAACACATTCGGATTTTTTGTTTTCAGATAGGAACACTTTTCCGCTAGTATCGCTATGAACCCGAGACAAAGGGGCAAGTGAATCCACGACCGTCGGAAAGGGCGAAGACCCAACCCAGATTCTGGTCGTATGTGAAGTATGTTAGCGGCAAGAAAACAATCAATGCCTTCTCTCCGCGATAGCAATGGAGATACTACCGAAGACAGTGCTGCCAAAGCAGAGTTACTCAACACAGCCTTCCGAAATGCCTTCACAAAAGAAGACGAATTAAATATTCCAGGATTCGAATCGGGAACAGCTGCCAACATGAGTAACGTAGAAAATAATATCCTCGGAGTAGTGAAGAAACTTAAATTACTTAATAAAAGCAAGTCTTCTGGTCCAGACTGTATACCGGTTAGATTCCTTTCGGAGTATGCTGATGCATTAGCTCCATAATTAACAATCATATACAACCGTTCGCTCGACGACAGAACCGTACCCAAAGACTGGAAAGTTGCACAGGTCACACCAATATTCAAGAAAGGTAGTAGGAGTAAGTCACTAAATTACAGGCTCATATCGTTAACGTCGATATGCAGCAGGATTTTAGAACATATATTGTGTTCGAACATTATGAATCACCTCGAAGAAAACGGTCTATTGACACACAGTCAGCATGGGTTTAGAAAAAATCCTTCCTGTGAAACACAACTAGCTCTTTATTCACATGAAATGTTGAGTGGTATTGACAAGGGATATCAGATCGATTCCGTATTTCTGGATTTCAAGAAGGCTTTTGACACTGTACCACACAAGCGGCTCGTAGTAAAATTGCGTGCTTATGGAATATCGTTTCAGTTATGTAACTGGATCTGTGATTTCCTGTCAGAGAGGTCACCGTATTAGTTGACGGAAAGTCATCGAGTAAAACAGAAATGATTTCTGGCGTTCCCCAAGGTAGTGTTACAGGCCCTTTGCTGTACCTTACCTATATAAACGATTTGAGAGACTGAGCAGCCGTCTTCGGTCGTCTGCGGATGACGCTGTCGTTTATCGACTACTAAAGTCATGAGAAGATCAAAACAAACTGCAAAACGATTTAGAAAAAATATGGGACTTGTGCGAAAAGTGGCAGTTGACCCTAAATAACGAAAAGTGTGAGGTCATCCACATGAGTGCTAAAAGGAACTCGTTAAACTTCGGTTACACGAAAAATCAGTCTAATCTAAAAGCAGTAAATTCAACTAAATACCTAGGTATTACAATTACGAACAACTTAAATCGGAAGGAACACATAGAAAATGCTGTCGGGACGGTTAACCAAGGACTGCGTTTTATTGTCAGGATACTTAGAAAATGCAACATACCTACTAAGGAGACTGCCTACACTGCGCTTGTCCATCCTCTTTTAGACTACTGCTGCACGGTGTGGGATCTTTACCAGATAGGAATGACGGAGTACATCGGAAAAGTTCAAAGAAAGGCAACACGTATTATCGCGAAATATGGGAGTGAATGTCACAGAAATGATACAGGATTTGGGCTGGAAATCATTAAAAAAAAGGCGCTTTTCGTTGCGGCGGAATCTTCCCACGAAATTCCGATCACCAACTTTCTCCTCCGAATGCGAAAATATTTTGTTTACACCGACCTACAAAGGGAGGAACGATCACCACGATAAAATAAGGGAAATCAGAGCTTGTACGGAAAGATGTAGGTTATCGTTCTTTCCGCGCGTGATACGAGATTGGAATAATAGAGAACTGTGAAAGGTGGTTCGGTGAACCCTCTGCCAGGCACTTAAATGTGATTTGCAGAGTATCCATGTAGATATAGATGTAGACATACTCGTGCTAGGCAGTACTGCGTCTATTTTGGTGTGATGTTAACACATTATTTTCGTAAGACGCAAGTCGCCACAGAAGCATGAAACAGCACTGTAGTGACAGGGCTACAGCAGGCTGCCGAGACGACACGTCGGTGGACGACGACGCCTCAGCCTATTCCGTACACGGTTCCCTGGGTTTCCACGTGCTGCCTCAGCTCCCTATATTCTCCCATCGCGACATCCAGTGACTTCGTTCTGTTTCCTCGGATGAAGAAACCACTGCGGGGCAGACATTTCAAGGCTTTTGATGTTGTGATTTTCGAGGCGGCAGGTTTCTTGAACAAGGTCTTACAACAAGGTCTGAAACATGTCACCCAAATGTCACACTGAATGGTGAATGTAACTAAAAGCAACAACATTGCAGCTTGATTTTTTCGAGGTGATAGTACCGGGTGGTTCTAGTTAAAGTGCAGCACGCAAGAAGGTTCCACTGTCGGCTGTAATTATCATCAGGCAGCGAAACTTTGTAGGAATGTGGAAACGATTGACTCGGAAAAAAATCAGTTCCAGTTTTGGCCACCAGATGCAAATCTAGCGCTGTACAGCATTTCGTGGGGGTCTCTGGTGCTCATATTCGAGGCGGTTAAAAATAAAATCAATATTATGCCTTTTACACTTGTTTGATCTTTTGTGCCAACGTTCCTAATCCATTACATCTGGAAACATTTCAATACAACTTTCTTACATTCACAGAGATTTAGATGTGGTGATCAAAATTCGAGCTAATTTTTTTCGAACATAAACTGATTCCCCATTAACACTTTAGGATATCTACCAAGTTTCGCTGTCATGTGATAATTACAGGCCACACTGGACCTCTGTGATTATGTGAATGTTAATTGTATGAATCCAGGAGACATGGGTACCTCTCTTACAATCGCTTATTTGTGGAAATTTTCATTATATATATATATATATATATAGGGTGAGTCACCTAACATTACCGCAGGATATATTTCGTAAACCACATCAAATACTGACGAGTCGATTCCACAGACCGGCCGTGAGGAGAGGGGCTAGTGTAACTGGTTAATACAAACCGTAAAAAAATGCACGGAAGTATGTTTTTTAACACAAACCTACGTTTTTTTAAATGGAACCCCGCTAGTTTTGTTAGCACATCTGAACATATAAACAAATACGTAATCAGTGCCGTTTGTTGCATTGTAAAATGTTAATTACATCCGGAGATATTGTAACCTAAAGTTGACGCTTGAGTACCACTCCTCCGCTGTTCGATCGTGTGTATCGGAGAGCACCGAATTACGTAGGGATCCAAAGGGAACGGTGATGGACCTTAGGTACAGAAGAGACTTGAACAGCACATTACGTCCACATGCTAACACCTTTGTATTGGTCTTTTTCACTGACGCACATGTACATTACCATGAGGGGTGAGGTACAAGTACACACGTGGTTTCCGTTTTCAATTCCGGAGTGGAATAGTGTGTGTCCCGACATGTCAGGCCAATAGATGTTCAATGTGGTGGCCATCATTTGCTGCACACAATTGCAATCTCTAGCGTAATGAATGTCGTACACGCTGCAGTACATCTGGTGTAATGTCGCCGCAGGCTGCCACAATACGTTGTTTCATATCCTCTGGGGTTGTAGGCACATCACGGTACACATTCTCCTTTAACGTACCCCACAGAAAGAAGTCCAGAGGTGTAAGATCAGGAGAACGGGCTGGCCAATTTATGCGTCCTCCACGTCCTATGAAACGCCCGTCGAACATCCTGTCAAGGGTCAGCCTAGTGTTAATTGCGGAATGTGCAGGTGCACCTTCATGCTGATACCACATACTTCGACGTGTTTCCAGTGGGACATTTTCGAGCAACGTAGGCAGATCATTCTGTAGAAACGCGATGTATGTTGCAGCTGTTGGGGCCCCTGCAATGAAGTGAGGACCAATGAGGTGGTCGCCAATGATTCCGCACCATACATTTACAGTCCACGGTCGCTGTCGCTCTACCTGTCTGAGCCAGCAAGGATTGTCCACGGACCAGTAATGCATGTTCTGTAGATTCACTGCCCCGTGGTTTGTGAAACCCGCTTCATCGGTAAACAGGTAGAACTGCAACGCATTCTCTGTTAATGCCCATTGACAGAATTGCACTCGATGATTAAAGTCATCACCATGTAATTGCTGATGTAGCGACACATGAAACGGGTGAAAGCGGTGACGATGCAGTATGCGCATGACACTACTTTGACTCAGTCCACCGGCTCTCGCAATGTCCCGTGTACTCATGTGTGGGTTCATGGCAACAGCAGCTAACACACCAACTGCACCCGCTTCTCCTGTGACGGCCCTGTTACGGACCCGTTTGCGTGCATACAGTTGGCGGTAGATGTTTTGCAATGTGCGGCACGTTGGATGCTCTCTGTCCGGTTACCGTTCTGCATACACCCTGCAGGTTTCAGCTGCATTTCGTCGACACTCGCCTTAGATACCATCTCCGCCTTTTCAGAGTTCGAATACACCATGGTCACAGTTCCTACAACACTTCACTATCACAGACGTCTGGTAACACGGTGTACTACAGTTGGTCTGCGTGCGGAGACGAATGCAGAATAACAATAGCAGCAAGCGCTACATGCGGGCATTGCGACAGCTAGACCAAACCACAACAGTGCACTACAGCCACACTCGTAAACACGGTCGTCATGTCCCTGCAGATGCTGCTCGCCGACCGTGGCCCGTGTTTGATACAACACGCAACTGAACGTCGGAGGTTTCAAGCGTCATCTTTAAGTTACAATATCTCCGGATGTAATTAACATTTTACAATGCAACAAACGGCACTGATTACGTATTTGTTTATATGTTCAGATGTGCTAACAAAACTAACGTGGTTCCATTTGAAAAAACGTAGGTTTGTGTTAAAAAACATACTTACGTGCATTTTTGTATGGTTTGTATTAAACAATTACACTAGCCCCTCTCCTCACGTTCATTCTGTGGAATCGGTTCGTCAGTATTTGATGTGGTTTACGAAATGTATCCAGCGGTAACGTTAGGTGACTCACCCTACATATATATATATATATATATATATATATATATATATATATATATAGATTTTGAAAATGCAGTTAAATGACCAAAGCTCTGAATAAGCTACTGCAAGACAATTGTATGGGAATTTGTCGTATTATCGGTGCATTCTCCTTAAATGACCGAAGTTCTGTACAAGCTATTACAAGACAATCGTATGGGAATTTGGCATATTATCTGCGCATTCTCCATGTTCCAAGGTCGAGATTTTATTATTAACGACACAGCTGTAGGCATTCTCAAAACATCGATTATGGTGAACGAAACATGAAATTTTACTTCTGTAGGAATATTAACCTACTAATTATGTTGATAGGTGAGTAGATACTTGAAATACAGTGGGTGAGGTGGCGCAGTTGTTATCACACTGGACTCGCATTCAAATCCACGTCCGGCCATCCTGATTTAGGTTTTCCATGATTTTCCTAAATCGCTTCAGTCAAGTGGCGGGATGGTTCTTTTGAAAGGGCACGTCCGATTTCCTTCCCCATTCTTCCCTAATCCCATAGGACCGATAACCTCGCTGTTTCGTCTCCTCCCCCAATTCAATGAACCACCGAACTTGAACAATGGAGTCGCTAAACTTTGTGGTTTAAGAAAGTTAACATTATGATGGTTAGAGTTTATTTTTTTTATCACTTAGTATATCCAAAAATTTGAAACTTTGTGCTGTATTGATCGCCCTGTACGCGCACCACTGTGTATTTAGAGGCAGTCCATGTGTTTCATTCTTTTAAAACTAGATTTTGTGTCAACCTATAAAGTATAAGTCAGACTATGTGTTTATCATTATCATAATTGTCATCATCATCGTCACTACTTACCCACATCCTAGTTTAGGTTTAACAGTCCAACACATTCTAAGGTGTCATACATTACATATTCTTGAGACACGATATGTTGTTAGGTTTGGTCAGTGATTTTTGAATATTCTAATTACGTAACTGATCCAATAGTTTTCATGTCATCACTTTTTTCCTCTTTTGGAGCAGTGCTTAACCGAACATAGAAACATCGATCAGCTGCTTGGGTTTGGCCTTCATCTCTGCCTATTAATACACATGTTTCCGTCTCACACAACAGAGCTGGTGCTGTCATGATTTAGTCAAATTTGTGTGTGCTTTTGTGTAGAGTCTACCTAGGCTACTACGTATGTACCACAAATATTAATGAAGAAATCGTTACCGTATGTACAGCGTTCCGGTCGTAATTTGGAGATGACAGAAACAATGTGTGTAGTCTGTTGAAATGGAATAAGATGTTTGTACGTCGAGCATACATCTGCTGTTTTTGTTGCTGGAGGACAGCACTGGACGACACACTAAAAATTGTATGCTTGTGATTGTCGAGATGTCCATACGGAGATTGGGCAATTGGGAGAGAAGAAAAGAAGCAGGAAGTTGTTTGGAACTTTGACTGTACGCAAGCGAAGAATCAGGACAGTGATGTAATGTGCTTTTTATGATTTTGTTTCAGATGTGGTTATGTTTTTTGACGAAAGTAAATTGGTACTTTATTTAACTTATAAACATTGGATATTGTCATCAATTATGAACGTTAAATATTAAAAAATGCGAAAATGAATATGATTGCAATAATTACAATTAGATAGTTTTTTCTTTTTGTGGTAACTGATATTAACCAAAAATGCAATATTAATTAACACAACAGTGGAATGTTCTCATATTATTTTAATTCCTTCAGACCAAGCCTATTAAATATTTTAACAGTTTCATAAAGGAATTAGTAACTGAACGAAATAAAAGTATAACGGAACAGGTTTTTGAGTTGTTTGTGGTGTGTGTTGGATAATTATTATACTTGTATGAATGATAATGAGTTAATTTTGGAAATTTTCAGTAAAATTTGAACTAAATGAACTGTACTTCCGTACAGCATTTTGCCGTGTTATCATTACCAATTGACAGAACTAATTTTTATTATTATGGAACAAGTAGGAGTAGGGCTTGGGGTGAGATATGGTATATATCAACTAAATTCTTTTATTCCCACCGGCCTAACGCCAAGTTTTCCGTTACTCTGCTGTAATACCACATCAGTTGTTGTAGAGTATAGTAGTTTTCTAGTGGTGTATCAGCTTCCATCAGTGATATAACTTTTAGAAGGTATAATGTTTGGAAAATTATTTATTTTTATTAATTTTATACATACATGAATTTTAGGAACAATTCATATTGGAAGTCGCACACAACTTTCCTTCTGCTTTGGTTTTGAACTTTCTATACTAATACTTCCTCCAGACACTTATTTTTACTACATAGTCTACATTTGCTGCATCTGTTGAGTGGTAAGTGAATCAAGCGTTCTGTAATTCTCTTATCTTGATTCCGTTTTGCGTTCGTTCCCAAATTTATGAAAGTAGTCTTGTTTACGTTAATGAGGTTTGGGTCTTTAAGAGTTTCGTTTCCTCACAAGACAGTTAAAGGCCTTGACATCTAATTGCAATTAAACCTAGAAGTATATATCATTTTACCATTTGTCTAATTTAACGAGAGTAGGTAAGATGCCCTGTGGATTTGTGTTTATCAGTCAGAACTGTTCCAGGCCTCTTCCCAACTTCAACTGTTATTTTGGCCTTATACGTTTCGTATCTGCGACATATATTTCCAGTGTACTCCGCGGCCTCAGTTTATGACTCTCACAGCTTCGACGGCGCCCCCTCACAGCCTTTGCTGCTACAAGTTGTCTGTTCTGTTTTAATTAATAGAGTTTTTGCACTGTTCGTGGATGTAGGGATATAAATAAATTCTTTGAGAGCAACGCAGCTTGTGGTTTTACAATGAGGGGTGTGAAACTTTGATTTTAATTCACGTTTGTGCCTCTTCATGCTTTATTTAAATTCCGACGCGGCGTTTCGCAGTGGTATGCCGAGCTATGTGTGTGCAGGATTAGAATTATGAACTTGGGTACATTTGAGACTAGCGCAATATGTAAATACAAAGGTGCCAGGCAACGGACCACGTTCTGTGTCGCTTCAGAGAGTGTTTTTTTTCTGCACTCAGGAAGTTGATTTCTGTGTGCAATGTATAGCTGGTGGTACAGGTATTACTTTGTATGCACAGTATTTTTGGTTTCGGTTTTTGTATAGTTGTTAAAATGGGGACAAACGATACTTCTCTTGAAGACTGTTGTGTGAAGTGTCAGACAGAGCTCTCCACTTTACCAATGAAATTCAGCATGTTTACTAACGAAGGCGTTGACACATTGAAGCACAAAAACAAAGGCACAAAGATGATATTCTGGAAATACACGAATAGGATTATAGAAGTACTATCAGCTTACGTGAAGCAATACAAGTCACAAATACATGCAAAGAATACGAAGATCCTAGTATTAAGCACGCACTTCCAAACAGCTACATTAATATTAAAGTGGGTAGTTCAGAATACGATTTTTTTTTTTCTTAGGAAACGTCATTCGGAAGACAACAGATGCAACTCAGTAATTAAAAGTGGAAAAGCCCTTGTCGCTCGCACCTTCCAGAACCAAACGTGTTTCCTATCAATCCACTACATGAAAATCAACATAAGGAAGACTTTAAGAAAGGTTTATATCTGGGACATACTTCTACTTGGAAATGAAAAAGAAGTAATAACAGCGACATAAATGTGAATATGAAGGGAAGCAAGAAACCGATCTACACAAAAATGAAAGCCAATGAGGGAGTTGGACTAGCAGGTGAAACAAGATAACTCCTTAAGGCAATGGAGTTACGGGGAACAAATATTATACGCCATGCTCCTGTACACACACGCTTCTTTGCAAAATCGTCGAAGAAGCGGCAGTTGTTTACAATGAAACACTCGTACGCTATATATAAAAAGCAATATATATGTATATTAACAGGATGACATTTTTATAAAGTTTTTCGAAATATTTGTGTTTTCTTCAATGTTTTGTGTATTTTATGTTATGTATTTGAATGTACTTAATCAGTAAAGATCTTTAATTTATATGTGAATGTAAGACTTATATTTTGTGTACAGTCACAAGCTCATGCTTAGGTCAATACTGTTGTAATCGATATGGTAAAGAGAAAGGTAAGTGTGTGAGCAGAAAAGGTGGAATGGAATGTAGAGCGTGAAACAGCCGTAGAAGAAACACTACTGATCTGTGGCCGGCCTCTGAGGAAGAAGCATTTGAAGTAACAGGCGGGGCTAAAGTGCTCATAAATTATTTCAAATGGGCCACGAATGCTGGTAGTTTGAATTCTTGGTAACGTGGCATATAATTACATCCTCTGGATTACTATTTCTACGCTAAAAAGAGAATTACTTAGTATATTACTTTGAGGGTAACGGCTGCACTATCTTGTCCAGCATCTGAAACTGAAAGATATTTTGATTTCCAATTATACGATGAGAAAGGGATACTCACCACCGATAGTCTACAAGCCCAACATCGGGTTTAAACTATCTCTACAAGTATAGCACTATCGGGTAACACCCATGCAGAGTTTAGTCAAGATCAATTGTTAGCTTTGGTTGACCTCAGTTGTATTGTTTATGAGTACAGTTGTTACCTGTATTTGAAAGTAATGCTCACAACGGAAGGCCACGTAGCCGTCGCGACACGAAGTCTTGTTTTGTTAGTGACTAAAAAACTCTTTATGAAGTTTTAAGTGCTATGCCGGCCGAAGTGGCCGTGCGGTAAAAGGCGCTGCAGTCTGGAACCGCAAGACCGCTACGGTCGCAGGTTCGAATCCTGCCTCGGGCATGGATGTTTGTGATGTCCTTAGGTTAGTTAGGTTTAACTAGTTCTAAGTTCTAGGGGACTAATGACCTCAGCAGTTGAGTCCCATAGTGCTCAGAGCCATTTTTTTTTTAAGTGCTATGCTGCAACGATATTGACAGGAGAGGGACGAACACGAAGGGTGATAACAGGTTTTCCATCTCTACTAAAGCACCCCATGTACGAATCGCTCTAAAAGCAGCACAGAGGTCACAATATGTCAGACGGGTTTGTGTTTGCTGTAAAAGTAAAGTAGAGAACTGACCCTCACAATTCATTGTAGTTAAAAGCTTCCAAATCGTGGGTAAAATTTAGATAAAAGATGAGATTGTCTTTCGCAAAATAATCCACAAAGTTAGCAAGCGTTTCGTTGATGGGGATGCCGACATTCAGCAAAACGTTTTTCATTTCGTGAGAGGAAATAGGCCTCTCATTGAGGAAAACCATCTGACACCAGGTCAAGTAATTAACGCCGACTAGGATCAGATAAAGAGCTACGATCCTGACGGATCCTCAGAGTAAAGGTAAGCAAACATGTATTTCGTGCGGTTGGATCCCTAGCGGTAATAACACACTTTTATATAGTAATGTCTGGGATTATGATGAATGGTAGGCGTCTACCCCATTTGTATGTCCTTGTAACGGAACAAAGAAGTCATTTTCTTGCAAATGTGAATATGAATTTGCCAAACATCAAGGCGTTTGCTAGCAAATTTGATAATATGGCGAAGATGAATGTAATAGTCTACCTATAACAAGTAACGTGGCAGATACGTAGGAAAAAACTAAAGCCCTTTTTCTTGTTGACTCCCGGACAACCAATAGTGATGAACTATACAATTCTACAGTCCCTGAAGGCGCTGAATGCACGAAGAAGCTGATTCTAGCAAAGTGCACAGGCACCGTGCAATATACCGACGTTTTCTTCTTCCGTCCAAATACATATTTCGTGAAAATTATCTCAGACACAATTATGGGATCTTTTATACGCCTTCAATCGCTTGTGTATTTCCAGTTCTCGGTGGCATGATTCACCATCTTCATCAGATTCGTATTTTTTCAGTACAGCTACGCCAAAGATGTTGCTAGTGTATTTCAAACAAACTTTCAGTTCTGCTCCGAATAAGGATTAACTGATGAGTGTTTCCATGACAACTGTGACCAAGCTGCTTTTATCAAATGTGCACACTGCGAAAACTGTCCATGCATTCACCGCCCTGTCATTCCTGACTTGTCTAATTTTTGCCACCGGTAGTGTAGTCAAGTAACAACCATACTTACAGTATTCTCATCGTAGTTCTGACGGCAGATACATTGTAATAGTCCATATCAGCTACAACTTTTACGGTGTATGTGTATTTTGTTGCTCCAATAGCTGCGATATGTAAGAATATAATTTACGGGGCAATATATTGTGATGATCCCTTGCCAGTATTTCGCCTACCTCAGGCAAAGTAATGTCTAAGTATTGTGTAAGTAGCATGAACTAGAGCCTCGTGAATTTTCGGTTAGTTAAAGTGCTTCATTCATGGCGTAGATGGTCAAGGGCAGACTATAAATCGACCATTAAATTACTTTACTTGTTTCCAATGCTCCACTTCCCAGTAAAAGTCAATTTCTTTTTTCATTTTCGATAAATTATCGAATATTTCTCAGCACAACACCATTAAAAGTCATTTTGTTAGTATACAAATCTGAGTATGAAGTTTCTGAAAAAAGAGAGGTAATGCACTGAGTCAGTTTGAGGGTCTAAAATTTATTCACATCAAAAAAGATTTTGCATCAGCCCGGTTTCCAGAACTCCTGAACACAGACGTTCACTGTGGATATTGTTATCACAGACACAGTACCTTTGACTGTTCAGAGATGTCACTAAAACCGCCCAAAGATATAAACAACCATGTATGAGTAGCGCCTATTGGATGGGGAGGTTCCGAAAGCCAATCAGTCCGTCATTCCACCAGGAAGGAGGTACCTGGCTAGTGTTGTCTGCAATTCAACCATGCCCAGACGGTCAATACCGCGGTTCGGTCGCGTCCGCATTGTTACTGTGTCAGGAAGGGCTGTCAACAAGGGAAGTGTCCAGGCGTCTCGGAGCGAACCACAGGGATGTTGTTCGGACATGGAGGGCTACTATTGCAGTTGATGACCGATACCTATGGATTATGGCTCGGAGGAACCCTGACATCAACGCCACCATGTTGAATAATGCTTTTCGTCCAGCCACAGGACGTCGTGTTACGACTGAAACTTTGCGGAATATTGTGCACGATGCGCGACTTCACTCCCGACGTCCATGGCGAGGTCCATCTTCGCAATCAAGACAACACGCAGCGTTGTACAGATGGACCAAACAACATGCCAGATATACAGCTCAGGATTGGCATCAAGTTCTCTTCACCGATGAGTGTCGCATATGCCTTCAAACAGACAATCGTCAGAGACGTGTTTGGAGGAAACCCGGTCAGGCTGAACGGCTTAGACACACTGTACAGCGTGTGCAGCAACGTGGAGATTCCCTGCTGTTTTGGGGTGGCATTATGTGGGGCCAAAGTACGCCACTGGTGGTCATAGAAGGCGCCGTAATGGCTGGACTATACGTGACTGCCATTCTCCGACCGATAGTGCAACCATATTGGCAGCATATGGGCGACGCATTCGTCTTCATGGACGACGTGCACGTCTTGTGAATGACTTCGTTCACGATAACGATATCGCTCGAGTGGCCAGCATGTTCTCCAGACATGAACCCTATCGAAAATGCCTGGAATAGATTGAAAAGGGCTGTTTATGGACGACGTGACCCACCAACCACTCTGAGGGATCTGCGCCGAATCGCCGTTGAAGATATTATGCCACGACGAATACAGCCGTGTCTCACTGTAAGAGGACGTGCTGCTGGGTATTAGAGGTACAGGTGTGTACAGCAAATTAGACTACCACCTCTGAAGGACTCGCTGTATAGTGATATAACATGCAATGTGTGGTTTTCATGAGCTATAAAAAGGGCGGAAATGATTTTTATATTGATGTCTGTACAGGTTCCGGAACTCTCGGAACTGAGGTGATGCAAAACTTATTTTGATGTGTGTAAATTAGGATCAAACAGGTTTGTAAACAGGGTACTTCATTACTAAATACTGTAATGTACCATGTAGTGAAAGTGTTCGTAAAACAGTGGTAAAAAGT
Source organism: Schistocerca serialis cubense (assembly GCF_023864345.2). NCBI lineage: Eukaryota > Metazoa > Arthropoda > Insecta > Orthoptera > Acrididae > Schistocerca > Schistocerca serialis. Next base: position 599,363,166 of record NC_064643.1, read on the forward strand.
GCATGACAGTTTGAGGTTCTTATTATTTTTTATTTTACTTTTATTACTTTGTTTATTGCTGGTCAACATAAAGTCTCTACTTATTGCCTGTGCTAAGATTTGCAAAGGTTCTTGAAGCTGCTTAAAGAGATACGAGGGACGTTGAATGAGTAATGCAACACTTTCTTCTCTCAGCCAAGTTTGGAGTTTGCTGTGGGACTTCGCTGAATATTCCCTCGTCAGCCCCTACAGTTTCATGAAGTTGCGATTGGAGGCGGCACCATATGTAGCTTTCAAAATGATATCTGTAACGGAGGTGCGTTCAAAGCCGAGAGTTGTCATTGGGTTTCTTTTGGCGGGAAAATAGGGCACCGCAGATATTTATAAGCGAATGCAGAAAATCTAGAGGGACCTGGTAGTGAACAAAAGCACGGGCCGTCGTTGAGCGAGGCTGTCATCATCGCAACAAGGTCGCGCGTATCTGTCGAATATCCCACGTGTCGGCCTGTCGAATACACCTGTGACTCCTGAAAAGTAAAATGTAAACTGTCACGGCCGGAATTGTACAATTAATAGAATATTCCGGGCTATCATGCCGCGGTCTTAGGGATTTCACCTTAGAACCCGACGTTTCGTCCCCATCTGCGGAGGGCATTTTCAAGGGGGATCGTAGCTTAATTGAACGTCCGACTCACACCCTGGCTTGCTACTGACTACAGCTAAATTCCGCTTCCGCGAGATCTCGTGCAATGGCGTGACGTCACATGTTTTGAATATGCTAACGCAACTAGCCGTTGTCGACAGCCGTCGTCCGCTGTTACTGTCACCCCCTGGTGGAAGACAGGTACATATCTTCTTCAGCACCGGAATTCAAATTTCTATATCTACATCTACATCCATACTCCTCAAGCCACTTGACGGTGTGTGGCGGAGGGTACCTTGAGTACCTCTATCGGTTCTCCCTTCTATTCCAGTCTCGTATTGTTCGTGGAAAGAAGGATTGTCGGTATGCCTCTGTGTGGGCTCTAATCTCTCTGATTTTATCCTCGTGGTCTCTTCGCGAGATATACGTAGGAGGGAGCAATATACTGCTTGACGCTTCGGTGAAGGTATGTTCTCGAAACTTCAACAAAAGCCCGTACCGAGCTACTGAGCGTCTCTCCTGCAGAGTCTTTCACTGGAGTTTATCTATCAACTCCGTAACGCCTTCACGATTACTAAATGATCCTGTAACGAAGCGCGCTGCTCTCCGTTGGATCTTCTCTATCTCTTCTATCAACCCTATCTGGTACGGATCGCACACTGCTGAGCAGTATTCAAGGAGTGGGCGAACAAACGTACTGTAACCTACTACCTTTGTTTTCGAATTGCATTTCCTTAGGATTCTTCCAATGAATCTCAGTCTGGCATCTGCTTTACCGACGATCAACTTTATATGATCATTCCATTTTAAATCACTCCTAATGCGTACTCCCAGATAATTTATGGTATTAACTGCTTCCAGTTGCTGACCTGCTATATTGTAGCTAAATGATAAGGGATCCTTCTTTCTCTGTATTCGCAGCACATTACACTTGTCTACATTAAGATTCAATTGCCATTCCCTGCACCATGCGTCAATTCGCTGCAGATCCTCCTGCACTTCAGTACAATTTTCCATTGTTACAATCTCTCGATATACCACAGCATCATCCGCAAAAGGCCTCAGTGAACTTCCGATGTCATCCACAAGGTCATTTATGTATATTGTGAATAGCAACGGTCCTACGACACTCCCCTGCGGCACGCCTGAAATCACTCTTACTTCGGAAGACTTCTCTCCATTGAGAATGACATGCTGCGTTCTGTTATCTAGGAACTCTTCTACCCAATCACACAATTGGTCTGATAGTCCATATGTCTTACTTTGTTCATTAAACGACTGTGGGGAACTGTATCGCACGCCGTGCGGAAGTCAAGAAACACGGCATCTACCTGTGAATCCGTGTCTATGGCCCTCTGAGTCTCGTAGACGAATAGCGCAAGCTGGGTTTCACACGACCGTCTTTTCCGAAACCCATGCTGATTCCTGCAGAGTAGATTTCTAGTCTGCAGAAAAGTCATTATACTCGAACATAATACGTGTTCCAAAAGTATCTGGATAGTATGGCGGCTGCAGTGTAACACGTGTTAAGTTCTGCTCGCGAAATTTAGTTGAATTCGAAGGTGTTCTCGCAGGTGGTGTTGTCTAGTACAAGTGGAAATCGTGAAAACAACAGTGTTCTGTACAGTAGTGCTATTTTTTTTCTGTGCTCCGCCAATATCTTCGAGAAAATGGTAAACGGAAGAGTGAACAACAGCGCGTCCAGCAGCGGGGAAGCAGCAGGTGCGGCGGGCCCGCTCTTGGCGCAAGGTGCGGCCGCGGCTCCCGGTATAGCGGAGCTGGTCCGCTCTGAGGTAAACGCTGCGCTTCGCGATAAAAACAATCTCGATCTGATAGCAGGCACTATATCAGATACTGTAACGGCAGCAGTATTGGCCAAAATGCGTGAAACTGTTGAGGCCAATACTGCCGAAATTACAGCACTAAAAAAGTCTGTGTCTGAATACGAGAAAAAGGCACGAGAGTTGGAAGTGAAACTATCTGCCGCAACTGGCGAACTAGAACAATACCAAAGGCGAAATAGTCTACGACTGTTTGGAGTAGTAGAAAATAAGGAAGAAGACACGGACAACCTGCTTATACAGGTTGCGCGTGAAAAATTAGGCGTTGAAGTGACCAAGGCAGACATTGACAGGAGCCATCGGGTGGGACGAAAACTACCAGGTGCCACCAAACCTCGTCCAATAATAATCAAATTTGTCTCGTACCGAAAAAGGGCAGAGATCTTTACCCAGAAGAAGAAGTTAGCAAGGACATGGCTTACAATAAGGGAAGATCTGACACACGAACGGCTAAAGATTTTTAACAGTGCCATATCCCATTTCGGTCTTCAGAATGTGTGGACTCAGGATGGCAGAGTAATCATTAAGACAGCAGCTGGAAAGAAGACAGTCACAAACATGACAGAACTGAATAGTATTAAGTGAAGTTACTCGAGCCAAAAGTGCAAACTTAACACCATTTGCAATTGTAACAGCCCCAATACTCAGATATAGTCTTGTAATTTTATTAATTTTTTAATTATACCCATATTTGTACCTTCAACTAATTGTTTTTGTAACTGTATTAACTTTTCACTATTTCTTTTTGTGTCTTAGCTCTAATCATTACTTAATTTTAGTTACTGCTAATACTTTTTTCATTTTCTCAGTTTATTCTCTTCCGTTCTGAAATATTTCTATTGCAATTATTAGTCTCTCCTTTAGTTCATTAATCACCCATCTCTTTGGTTTAAATTGTTCATAACAAAAATCACTATCAGTATCACTTTAGCAAATTTCAATCTAATTGTAGCTTCCTACGATAATCACTACCAGTATCACTTTAGTAAATTTCAATTTAATTCTAGCTTCCTACGATAATCTATCAATTATTAAGCTTACTTCTCTCTGCTGGCAGCATCGGCCTCTTAAATCACTCCCTTCTCCCTTATTTCCACCCTAAGCTGTTTCAAATACGCTAATTACATTTCTCCTCTTACGACAGAGGATACACAGTGACACACAGCCGTCACTATTTTGGTCATATTCTCCTTGCACCGAATACCACTAATCCATTTTCCATACTCCCGCAACCTCAGGAAATCTTTAGCAGTCGCCTTTCTTTCGGCACTCGCGGTGTCACAAACAGGGCGCGCAAAATCTCGGACACCCCTGTGTTAAGTCACTTGGCGGAAGCAGCGGCCAGTGCCCCTCGCGGCAGGTAGTGCCTAACAAAGGGACAAACCAGTCTGCCACCCTACTCCAGGCTGCTCAGCGGAACGCGTCAGAGCTTTTAGCAGCTCACTGCAACATCCAGTCTTTACCTGTGCATTACGAAGAACTTAGCCTCCTCTTCAACCAACTAAACTACCACGTAATCCTCTTATCCGAAACGTGGTTGAAATCACACATATCCTCTGCATCTTTTCATCTCCCAGGGTACACATTTCTTAGGGCAGACAGATCAAAAAAGCGAGGTGGCGGGGTCGGCGCGTATATACGAACAGAGCTCAAAGCGAAAGTCTTATGTACGTCAAATCCTGCTGTAGAAAAAGAGGCTGAATTCATGTTCATTGAAATAAATATACAAAGTCGGAAATTCTTGACTGGCGTCGTGTACAAGCCGCCAAAAATAAGCTCAATGAGTTCCTTCCAGTCGGAATTACATTCACTTCAGTGTCAATACGAACATGTCATCGTAATGGGTGACTTGAACATAGACCTGCTAAGAGACACTCCCTCCGCAATAAACCTAAGAAGACTGTTTAGTTGCAATAGCATGAACATTCTTCCATTACAACCTACACACCATACGGCGCACAGTCATACTCTTATAGACGTAATCGCAACGAAACAGACTGACAAAGTAAGAGATGTTGGTCAACATCGGCCCCAGGCCTCTCAGCACATGATGTAATATTCCTGGCCTACTCTGTGCAGCCCCCAAGGATCAAATCGCGTTACATAACTTGTAGAAACATGAAACGTATTGACCTTGACGCTCTAACAGCCGATTGCTCAGAAATCTCATGGCATCAAATAATCAGAAAACCCACAATCGACGGCAAAATTAATGAACTTGGTGATAAACTCACTGCCCTCTATGACAAACATGCACCTGTGCGCACAATCCGTGTAAGAAAATCTCCTGCTCCATGGCTGACAGCTGAATTACGTCAAATGATGACTAATAGGGATGCTGCCCACAGGCGTTTCAAGGCAGATCCGAAACCCGAGCGTTTCGAAGAATATAGAAAGCTATGGAACAGAGTGAAACAATGCATTCGCAATGCTAAAATCAGGCACGCTCGCTCCCTTGTATGCAGCGATCTGACGCCCACGACTCTATGGAAGAATCTCCGTAGCTTGGGGGTCGGAAAGGCAAAATCGGAAACTACTCTTCATGTGTCAGCTAACGAATTAAATGAATTCTTCTCTGCACCTCTGAATACCAGCACAGCTGATAACACTGGGCAACAACCAAAAAAACGTCATGGGTTTCTCAGCTGATTTAGACTAATTTTGGTGTTCTGAGTCCGAATATCACATTGATTTTGCTCTATCAGGTCAACTTTTTGAGATACAGCCATAGGCCTACATGACCATTTTTCCCTGAAATGTAAGCCTTTTTATAGGCTTCAATATGCTAATATTAGGGGTTTTAAGGGGATTATTCAGGACATATGAAAACAAAAGAAGCCTTTAAGATTGTAACAGTTAATCATTCCAATAGATGCCTTTTTTTCTTACTATAGTATAAAATTTATTCTAATTTTTATTGTCTGACAGTCAACTCCATATTTCTATTACTATTTCAGATTGATATGGCTTCTGCGCGACGTTCATGCATGAATAATCCAGACGTTTTCTCCTACATCTGCGGAGAATACACGCTTTCAGTGGACAGGAAGAACATCACGGGATTTGTGAAGAACGCCTACCAGGCTTACTTTCAAGTCAAGCTGGGTGACCAAGGTAAGCCCCGGGCACCGCACACGGTCTGCAAGAAGTGCGTGGAATACCTCCGGCGGTGGACGAAGGGCACGAAAACTTCACTGAAGTTTGGGATTCCGATGGTTTGGAGGGAGCCCTTGGACCATGCATCGGATTGTTACTTCTGCGCCATCAATACTACTGGCATCAACCGGAAGAATCGGCACAGCCTCCAGTACCCCGACCTTCCATCTGCCCGCCGTCCAGTTGCTCACTGCGAAGAAATTCCTGTACCAGCGTTCACAGAGCTTCCTAACATCGACGACGAGGGCACCACTGCAGACGAGGGAGGATATATAGCAGACGAGGAGTATGAAGCACAAGATGGTCGGCAGCTCTTTTCACAATGTGAGCTTAATGATCTTGTTCGGGATCTCAGCTTGTCGAAGACTTCATCCGAGCTGTTGGCCTCCAGACTCAAAGAGAAAAATCTACTTGGCGAGGACGCGCGCATCACTTTCTTTCGTAGAAGGCATGAGGACTACATGGGCTACTTCTGCCAGGAGGAAGACCTAGTGTACTGCCGAGATGTCGCCGGTCTTCTTGTTAATTCGGGGCTCCTACATACAATCCGAGAGATTGGCGACTCTTTATTGACAGCTGCAAGCGCTCTTTGAAGTGTGTGCTCCTCCACAACGGGAACGAGTTCGCCTCAATCCCTCTTGCTCACTCCACAACTCTCGTAGAGAAATATGAAGCAGTGAAGTACGTGCTCGACAAAATCCAATATGAGCAGCACCAATGGATCATCTGCGTCGACTTCAAGATGGTGAACTTTCTACTTGGTCAGCAGTCCGGGTTCACGAAATACCCATGCTTTATATGTATGTGGGACAGTCGAGACAGAGCCCAGCACTATGTAAAGAAAGTGTGGCCGCCACGAGAGCAGTTAGTACCTGGTGCGAGAAACATCATAAACGAACCTCTTGTTGACCGGGAGAAGATATTGATCCCACCGCTACACATGAAGCTTGGGTTAATGAAACAGTTCACGCGTGCTCTGGAAAAGGATGGGAGGTGCTTCCACTACCTGTGCCGAGCCTTTCCGCGGCTGACAATTGAGAAGCTGAAGGCCGGCATTTTCGATGGGCCACAGATACGGCAGCTCATAAAGGACACAGAGATCGAAAACTCCATGAACACGTTAGAGTGCGCCGCGTGGAAATCGTTTGTGCAGGTGGTGAACAACTTCCTGGGGAACACGAAGGCAGCAAACCACGCCAGACTCATCAGCAGCATGATAGAGGCCTTTCAAAAGCTCGGGTGTTTGATGAGTATAAAGATGCACTTCCTGTACTCACACATGGAGAAGTTTCCTGAAAACCTTGGGGCGATGAGCGACGAGCAGGGAGAAAGGTTCCATCAGGACATGCGTCAAATGGAGGATAGGTACCAGGGGAGGTGGGACGCAGTCATGATGGCGGACTACTGCTGGATGCTGAAGAGAGACAACCCAGCAGCTGCTCACAAACGGGAATCGAAGAAACGCCGATTCATGCCGTGAACTCTGAACTTTTGTGTCACGTAACGCTCATTGTTATACTAATATTATGATAAATATGCTTATTTAATTTGATGGAGTAAATAAAAACTTAATGAATTTGCATACGTTGACTTTTATTTCTTGAGGAAAACGGAAAAAATCTTCCGGGGTTTCTCAGCAGATGATACAAAGAAATTTGTTTTTTTACGAAAAATAGATTTTTAAAAATTTCTGTAGCAAAAAATCCTGACCTGATAGAACAAAACCAAGGTCATTTTCGGACTCAGGGCATCAAAATTAGTCTAATTCAGCGGGAAAACCCTAGACTTTTTAAAAAAAATCTTTTTTTGTTGCCCAGTGTAATTACCGTCCACAAGAATCCCCAAACAGGATAACTAACAACGATATCTTCCATCTAAAACATGTAACAACAAATACGGCAAGAAAAGCAGTAATGAGAATCTCTTCTGATGCAATAGGCAACGACAGTATCGGTATAACCATGATTAAGAATGTTGCCGACATCTTAGTACCTGTCTTAACTGACATATTTAATTTTTGCCTCGTGAACGGAATATATCCCACTGCATGGAAAAGAAGCCTAATTCGACCCATCCCTAAGATCGAAAACCCGCAACTGCCTAGTGATTACCGACCAATTAGCATACTGCCTGCTGTTTCCAAAGCACTTGAATATATTGTTCATGACCAAATCACTGAACACTTGCATGAATTCAGCCTATATGGCAAATTTCAATCCGGTTTCCGTAAACATCACAGCACAAACACTGCTCTAATTAAAGTAACTGATGACCTGAAAAATGCCATCGGCAATCGAAAGGCAACAATATTGACGCTACTGGACTTCAGCAAAGCTTTTGACACTGTTAACTTTGACATATTGCTCAGAAAAATGCAACAGCTTAATTTCTCTGATAGTGCAATGAGATGGTTTGAAAGCTACTTAAAAGACATACAGCAATGTGTTGTCTGCGTAAATGAAAAATCTTCCTGGAAACATGTTTCCTCGGGAGTGCCACAAGGATCAGTCTTAGGACCACCTTTGTTTTCTTTATATGTCAACGATATTTCGTCGGTTTTGTCCTCCTGTAAATATTATTTCTATGCCGCCGAACTCCAGCTCTACCTAAGCGTCAGACCTGAAGATGTAAACACTGCAATCGCTCAGATGAATGATGATCTGTCTTCAGTAGTGACATGGGCGAAAAACCTGGGGCTTAAACTAAATGCAAAAAAGACGCAAGTAATCTTAATAGCCCATCAGAAATCAATAAGTTCAGATTTCCGCGAACGGCTACCTCCTATTCTGCTCGACGGTACTCCAATACCATATCAGAAAACAGTGAAGAACTTGGGTGTAACTTTGGATGAGCGTGTCAACTGGGCGGAGAATGCAGTCGCAGTGTGCCGAAAGACATCTGCTTGTCTCTATGCTCTCAAAAAGTTTCGGAACATATTTCCACAGGACTTGAATCGCCAGCTCGTGCAAGCACTCGTTCTACCGAACCTCCACTATTGTAATGTGATTCAACAAGGCATGAGTAGTGAAAACAAAAGACGGCTAGAGCTAACCATGAATGCCTGTGTGCGTTACACCTGCAACATTCGCCGATATGATCATGTTAGTGCTTCATACTCCGAGCTAGGGTGGCTGCGGCCGGACAAATTGCGTGACTACCACACTCTATGTCTACTCCACCGACTCCTCGTCGCGCAAGCACCCCAGTACCTTGCTTCAGAGATTAAAAACCTGTCATGTCATCATAATCGAAACACGAGGTCACTCTTATTTGGTATCCTAATTGTGCCCACTCACAAAACAAAAACTTTTGCAAACTCCTTCTCAGTTGCCGCTGTCCGCCTCTGGAACAAACTGCCCCTTACCTTGCGCAAAATTCGATCTCCTGCTGCTTTTAAGAAGAAGTTGAAGCATTTCCTACTATCATCCTCATAAAGTTCTCCACAAAATTAATGTACAAAGACAATCCCCTCATCTGTCAAATAGCAACGCTAGCGTCTCCTATCTTGCTCCTGAGATGCCTTCCTCTTCATCTATCTCTATTAGCCACGCAATCTTCTTTTCCTTTATATTTCCTTAATTATGTTTCATCGCGTCTCTATTCTTCTCCTCCCTTCACCATGAGTCTCCCTCATACTCCCTGCTGCCAGCACTCCTATCTAAAATCTGTCTCTTCAATAATGTCTAATTATAACAGTACTTGTGACCTAAGAATATAAACTCTATATGTATGTATTTTTCCAGGTGTACCTTTCAAATTGTTTATTTCACTTTTGTACTAGATGTAGTTTAACATGCCTACTAAAACATATGAATGTAAAATAAGTAGAATGCCTGGTTAGATGTAAGAGAGGGCCTGATGGCCCTAATCTTGCCAGGTTAAATAAATCAATAAATAAAATAAGTAAATAAAATAAAAGTCTACAACTGATCGACGTTAGAGATATAGGTCTACAGTTCTGCACATCTGTTCGACGTCCCTTCTTGAAAACAGGGATGACCTGTGCCCTTTTCCAATCCTTTGGAACGCTACGCTCTTCTAGAGACCTACGGTACACCGCTGCAAGAAGGGGGGGGGGGCAAGTTCCTTCGTGTACTCTGTGTAAAATCGAACTGGTATCCCCTTTCCTCTTTTGAGCGACTTTAATTGTTTCTCTATCCCTCTGTCGTCTATTTCGATATCTACCATTTTGTCATCTGTGCGACAATCTAGAGAAGGAACTACAGTGCAGTCTTCCTCTGTGAAACAGCTTTGGAAAAAGACATTTAGTATTTCGGCCTTTAGTCTGTCATCCTCTGTTTCATGCCCTCCTCATTCCTATTGAAATTCCTGAGGTGTTTCACGATCTCTATGGCCTCTCTGTATTGTCTTTCCTGGATTCGCTTGTGCCTGTCAGTACTTGAATCCTATCAAAATGAATGTGGTGGTCGCCTGGCTGTAAAGCATGTTATGCAACAGCTCATCCCCTCTTCTGCAATTGCCCTTGTGCTCTTCAAGTCGTTTTTTGACAGTCATTTTTGTAGTATCCACGTACACTACCCACAACTACACGGAATTCTATAAATTCCGCCTTTTTCCCGCGGTGCCCAATCACAAAAATCTACTCGCAAGGCCCATGTCAAAAGTGCAGTGTATTCAACGCCTGCAACAGGCTTTAACAAAATTGTCAAGCAAACAGTTTCTTCAGTGCAATGCCAGTCCAACAAACTTTTTGTTCATTTGCAAATTAGTGGAAATTCCAGTTGGACAAGTGTGCCTCTGTTACATTGCTGAATCGTAACACGCATGAACTGTCAGGCTTATAATCGACAAAACATTCCCATTCTCGAAAAATGTACCTTGCCTGCCATATATCGCTCGAATTCGCGTACTGCGACTTTCACTGTGCTACAATCCGCTATTGTGAGAACCTATTTGGCCTGGACTCTTTTCATTTTTTGGCTTCAACATTCAGGCCACTGTGTTGTCAGTGTCTGCATTCAATGCAAAAGAAAGTGTAGCTAGCTAGCTGAAAGAATTCCCTGAACTCTTTTCTGAAGGTTTGGGCAAGGCTACAAATTTTTTGTACACATTACTATGAAAGACAATGCTCAGACGAAATTTTGCCGTGCCAGAACTGTTCCCATTACATTACGAGACAAAGTCGCGGCTGATCTTAAAGAATTGCAATTGTGCCTATACAAGCTAGCCAGTGGGCAATTCCATTGAATTTGCTCCCCAAACCTTCAGGTTGCATTCTCTCTGGGTTTACATTAGGGCAAACTGTGGTTGATGCTTATCCATTGCGACGAATAGAGGATCTCATGGACAGATTAGGCGCTGATCGGTACTTTTCTAAAATTGATTTGCACGACGCATATCTTCAAATACCGCTAGATGAAGAATCTCAAGAAGTTTGTGTTGTGAACACTCATTTGGGCTTGTTTAAACACTTGCGTTTGCCTTTTGGCAGTGATTACGCATCCGCCATTTTTCAACGGTGTTTGGAACAGGTGACTGCTCAAGTACCAAACTGTTCGAACTATTTGGACGATATTGTCGTAGCAGGTCGTGCACCTGAAAAACACATTGTAAATTTGCGTGTTTTGTTTTTGTGTTTTATTTGATGCAGGACTAGAGTGTAGACTGGACAAGTGCGATTTTTTTGAACCAGAACTGCGGTATCTTGGTAATGCCATAAACAGTCAAAGAGTGAAATCTCTTCAATCACTTTTGTTAGCCATACGAGACATGCCTGTTCCTTTCAATGTCACAGAACTGCAATCAGTCTTAGGGAAAATGAACTATTATATTCGGTTCAGACCGAATGCTGCACAAATTACTGCACCATAGAATCGCAAGAATGTCCCCTTCGTTTGGACAGACGAGTCTGAAGAAGCTTTACAAAAACTTAAAGATGCACTGCTCAGTGATCGATGAATGGTGCACTTTGTCCTGATAAACCGGTTGTGTTGCAAGCTGACGCTTCCTCTTATGGAATCAGTGCAGATCATTCGCACAGAAGTGGTGATACGACAGCCTTAATGCTTTCACATCAAAAGTATTGTCCAGCGTATTTTCTATCATGCATCATCCTTACATAATTTTGCTTGTTTTTCCGTATTGTTGTTCCAGTCGTCACATTAATCACATCAACACAACGTACTCTACACGCCATCATTGTAACCACTTTCACCGAAAGACACTTGAATGAGCGCTGCGTGCTTGCGTTGTATAGGTATACCAGGAAGCGCGAATCAGCCTCTCTGCGTGCTCAGCACCCTATCAGAGGACACATGAGCTGCCTGCGACGTCGACTTAAGGCCTGGCCAGACAGAATCCGGCCTGCCGCTGCGACGGACGGCGCAGCGGTGGGCCGGACCTGTCAGCGGCCAGGGACGACACACAGGCAATGGCCGGCCGGCCGGCCGCAGCGACTCTTCATGCGTCAGCTGTTACACTGTGGAAGGGGCCGAAACCCATTATTAAGCTTGCATGCGTAGTGCGATTGTCTTGCGTTAGACGATTTGGAATGTTCACGCGGGACACGTTATCTTTGTGCGAGTTTTTTTTTATTTTTATTTTTTTTTTTTTTCATTGCAGAAATGAGTAGCTTGCACTAGCGATACGAAATGGCACCAAGAAGAGGAGATGTTGGGTACACGACATTGATAACAAGAGAGAAAGCTTAGGAGAATACCGTCGTCTGTGTATTGATCGTGAGTCTGACGAAGATAGGTTCTTCAAATATTTTCGTATGTCGCAAGAATGTTTCGAGGAAATGCATCGCCTGATACAAAGGTAGCACCGAGAAGTGCACAACGAACTGGAGAAAGCCAATTGATACAAGTCACAGACAAGCCGTTTGTTTGAGGTAAGTTTTACCGTTTGTGGCCTCTTTGTGCTTGAAATGGAAGTAATATAAATTATTCCATTTCAGTTTTGTTGTATCATATGAAAGGTTCGGCGGAAGAAAGTGCTATCCCACAACGTAGTTACGAGTGGAGTGATAAATTTATCTGCAGTGTTTACGAATACAGCAAACGATAGTAACATCTAGTTCCGTATGTTCCGCTAGAGAGAACTTTCTACTTAATAGATTGTTTTGTTTCATTGTATTCATAACATTGTCATTGAATTTAAACAAACATATCTTTGGTCGTTAACTTATCTATTCGTTCTATCGGCATAATTGATTTTTATCTTTTCCAGATACTTGACTACAGGCGACAGTCACTAGACCGTAGCTTTTTCTTTTCGGTTATGACGTTCAACACTCTCAGGTATTATGGAACAAGTGTGGCAGACAATAAGGATTGTTCTACAGCCCAAGTATTTTCCTACTCCTACAACTGAGATGTGGAAGAAATCCGAAGAAGGATTTATAGAACTGGGGGTTTCCGAACTGCCTTGGAAGCATAGACGTAAAGGCTGTCAGGTTAAAATGCCCGAAGGATAGTGGATCCCAGTTCTTCTGTTACAAACAGTTCTTTTCGCTAGTTCTCCTGGCGATCGTTGATCCATACTACCGAGTTTACAGTAGTTGATATTTGAAGTTATGGACGTCACAGTGACAACACTATTCAGCTATCTATCAAGAGTATATCGAGGACAAATGTATTCTACCTCCAAATCAGGATCGCGTGTATCATACAAAAAGTTGTATTCTCTCACCTCCACTACAAGTCTTTCTGTGTGCATGCACTACGAGCTGCAAGACAAAAACCGCCTCACGCCGCTTCTTCTAGTGTGACCAAACAGCAGTTGAGTGCGCCAACAGAGGCAAGCAGCCGCTCCGGCTTGCGGCGAATCTGTAATCTGTGACAACCCGGCAACGGCCGGTGCGGCAGGCCGGCTGCCGGTGCGTCAAAGCCGCACTCAGTGTGACTGCAGCCATACAGTAACGAGCGATTCAACAGTGCGGCCTGCCGGCTGCGGTTCAAGGCCACAGGCCGGACGGCCAGGCCGCATTCTGTCTGGCCAGGCCTTTAACGCCGCCTCGGATCAGCTCAGCAGAGAGCGGGAGGAGGATGGCTATCCCGCGGCAGCAGTTGGCGATTACAATGGACATGGACGCTGATAGCAACTGCTGGAATTCGAATAGATTTCCAGCGGAAGTCTGCACTGCCAAGCATTCAGTTTACATGCCTGGGAAACAAGACGCTCGAATCTGGTGGAAGACGGCCTTAGCAATTGTTATTTGATATCTCCGGAACTTACAGGCAAAGCGGAATGGATGGGCCAGACGGGTTTCCATGGTGAGAATCTTAATGTGCTGCTGTACGAGAAACTATTTGGAGTTATCCTCTGTGCCGTGTAGTTCTCATACTTATGTTTCACTTAGCCCTACTTTTGCTAAGAGGCGTTTAACAGCAGTTAACATGCGATACTTTATTTCTTTCATGTTTATAGCTGTCTTTCGCCTTTGCGGGCTGTTTATCATTCATGAATATTTTTTGTTGTGTCTCTAGTGAGCGCTTAGCATAAATGGAAATTCAATTTTCTTATCTTCCCTTGAAGCAGTATGTGCGTTCTGATCCAAATTGTATTTATACAACACTATGTAAATTGTAGAAAGGCAAACGATGTTCACTGCTGAGAGTTTCTGTCTGTTCATGTTAAAAATATTGCTATTTATTGGGTTCGAGCATGATTTGTAATTTAGAAGTATTATTTGGATGAGCTTGGGTACGTAGAGTTAAATACACTACTGTTAGTTGAAGCCAGTGGGCCCTGTTTGTTAAATCTATTTGCACATCTTTTATCGTTGCCCATTTGTCTTAGTGTTCTTCAGTTGCGGCTCACAACCAGCTCTAGCTGATAACAAACATCCATTTATGTATGTTTATTGGTCCTGCCACAATGTTAATGAACAGACTTACAATAAAATTATTTATTGATTTATACTCAGCAGACCGGTACGGGATTGACAGAAGTATTCAAGAAGGCAGTAAACATATTGCATGACATTCCAACAAACAATACATATAAAGTGAAAATTGTGGTCGAAGTATCTAGCCATTTTAAATAATAATGGATGTCAGGCAGAGAGATGGCCTATAATCCTTACTGTTCAACAATATTTTGTGGAAAAATATAATAATTAATTATTTTCAGCTCAAAATCACATTTGTACCAGTAAATCCAAGAACGGAATGGTATGGAATCAGGACCGAGTGTCTAGCACTTTCAAACGATTTTGCAGTATTTGCAACGTATGTGGCACAATCAATATCTGAAATAAATCTTTTAAAGAAAACTAATTTAAGAATTTCGTCTGAAAGCACTAACTTCGTGTCAAAAAAAGTTCCAAGAATGTAGAAATAAAAAGTAAATAAACAGCCTGGCTTAGTAAATTTAAATATCTTACAGGAAATATAAGAGAATGGTTAGAAATATTTGTAGTATACCTAAGCATTAATAAAATGGAAAGAAGATTTGTATCGCGAGCTGTATAAAATTATTACACTGCATTACATTGATTAAGCAGGAAGTTTTACATGCTGACGAGTGCTAAAGCTGAACTGTAAGCTGGAGAGGGGAGGAACTCGAAAGATGGATCATTGCCACAATAATAGATGCAGCATAACCAATTGAGGAGTGAAAAACGAGGAACGATGAAGAGACCTACGAAAATATATATAAAATGTCAGAGGTAATGGACAATTTAATCGTCTTTGGCCATCTGTACCGAATGCAACCTGACGAAAGAAATATGTCTGGCTTTCTGTATGAAGCCAACAATTGCATCGATATCAGAAAAGAAAATAGTCAGTTATAGATCAGAAAAGAAAATAGTCAGTTATAGACTACAAATATAAACACTTTTGGATAGTTACCAAGCTGGGAAAAAACCGGCAGGGACAGTACGTACAAGTGAAAGAGAAGGGCAGCATGAGCAGAAGATAAAGGTTCAAAATGGCTCTGAGCACTATGGGACTCAACTGCTGAGGTCATTAGTCCCCTAGAACTTAGAACTAGTTAAACCTAACCAACCTAAGGACATCACAAACATCCATGCCCGAGGCAGGATTCGAACCTGCGACCGTAGCGGTCTCGCGGTTCCTGACTGCAGCGCCTTTAACCGCACGGCCACTTCGGCCGGCGAAGATAAAGGAGAATTGGAACAAAATGAAATCACGGAGGAGAGGAACTGATGTTGTAATGTGATCATACCTGACCAATACGAATCTGGAAAGAATATTATAGTAGAAAATAATGAAATTTACGCTAAAGTATTAGGCAGAAAGTGCTATTTAATTAGCTACTGCAAGGAATAACGAGGCAGAGGATAACTAGGACGACATGGAGAGTGCTGGAGTGAGGGAGCACGGTGGGCCGTGGGTGGTACTCACAGTGTACCTCGAGGCGGTACGTCTTGTTGGCGGGCGGCGGGATGCCGTTGTCTGCGATGCACTGGTAGACGCCCATGTGCGCCCGCGACACGCGGGTCAGGTTCAGCGTGTAGCCAGACACCGACACGGCTGTAACACGGCACACACACACATGTAGACTACACAAAGGCGCACTACAAGCAGCCGCGGGCAGGTGCTGCCACAGTCCACGAAAGGAGCACCGCCGGGAATCCATCTGCCAGTCTCGTTCGTTGCCTGAAAGAGCGAGACGCTTCGATTTGCATCTGTAACAGTGCAGTCACGCCGATGTAGTTACTGGTCACCGTGTCACTATTACATACAGGGTGGTCGAAAACTCCCGTTACAAACATCTAGGATATGTAGAGGGCAGAGAGTACATAACATTTTGAATAGGGACCCATGTCTGGAAACGTATCCTTTCCGTTCTACGACAGTTTCAATGCAGATGATTATCTCATCCACACCCACGTGAGAAATGTACTTAGGTGTGATCCAGTACAATTGTTGCAATCCATTTGGAAAGAATACTGACTCGTTCCGTTATTACTTACGGTTTTGCACTACAACTTACACCTTATGGTTTACATTAGTCGACAAAAACAAGAACCCAGCATCTTCAGCACCAGCCGCAACGTACCGATGCATTACAACAGCGGCTCGATGTGGCGACCACCAACGCTGTTACACACATTGTACCTCCGAAGCTTGTTCCGGTACACTCTCTCCATCCCACCTCGTGTCTCTTCAATGCCTTGTGCAGTGGCCAGAGCTTGTGCCAGCGATCTTCCTTTGTTTCTACAGGTGCCTCATAAATTAGTCTCTAAATACGACCCCAAAAGAAATAGTCCATAGGGGTTATATCCGGTGATAGCGGCGGCCACGCGGTTGGACCACCATGGTCTGTCCATCTTTCACCATACCGTCTGTTGAGATGTCTCCGGACAGCCAGCGAAAAGTGAGGTGGTGTTCCATCATGCTGAAACCACATTTCCTGACGGACATTCAGTGACACAGCTTCCAAGAACGGGTCCATTACGTGTCGTAGGAAGACTAAGTATGCGGGACCCGTGAGCTTGGATGGAAGGAGGTATGGTCCAATCACATGACCGTCCAGAATACCTGCCACTCGTTAATTCCAAACCTGTCTTGAAATACCTGAACTTGCGTGTCATGAGGGTTTTCGTCCTTCCAAACATGGCTATTTCGAGCATTCAGAACACAATCCCTTGTGAACCTACATTCATCTGTGAAGAGAACTCGACGTGGAAACAGGGACGTGTCGATGCAACGGTGCAGGAACCATGTGCAGAAGGCGACGCGTTGTGGTGGAAAGTCTGCTGGACCCATAGCGTGTAAATGGTACGGATGTACGAGGGCAGTTCAATAAGTAATGCAACACATTTTTTTCTGAAACAGGGGTTGTTTTATTCAGCATTGAAATACACCAGGTTATTCCCCAATCTTTTAGCTACAAAACGCTATTTTTCAACGTAATCTCCATTCAAAGCTACGGCGTTACGCCACCTTGAAATGAGGGCCTGTATGCCTGCACGGTACCATTCCACTGGTCGATGTCGGAGCCAACGTCGTACTGCATCAATAACTTCTTCATCATCCGCGTAGTGCCTCCCACGGATTGCGTCCTTCATTGGGCCAAACATATGGAAATCCGACGGTGCGAGATCGGGGCTGTAGGGTGCATGAGGAAGAACAGTCCACTGAAGTTTTGTGAGCTCCTCTCGGGTGCGAAGACTTGTGTGAGGTCTTGCGTTGTCATGAAGAAGGAGAAGTTCGTTCAGATTTTTGTGCCTACAAACACGCTGAAGTCGTTTCTTCAATTTCTGAAGAGTAGCACAATACACTTCAGAGTTGATCGTTTGACCATGGGGAAGGACATCGAACAGAATAACCCCTTCAGCGTCCCAGAAGACTGTAACCATGACTTTACCGGCTGAGGGTATGGCTTTAAACTTTTTCTTGGTAGGGGAGTGGGTGTTGCGCCACTCCATTGATTGCCGTTTTGTTTCAGGTTCGAAGTGATGAACCCATGTTTCATCGCCTGTAACAATCTTTGACAAGAAATTGTCACCCTCAGCCAGATGACGAGCAAGCAATTCCGCACAGATGGTTCTCCTTTGCTCTTTATGGTGTTCGGTTAGACAACGAGGGACCCAGCGGGAACAAACCTTTGAATATCCCAAATGGTGAACAATTGTGACAGCACTACCAACAGAGATGTCAAGTTGAGCACTGAGTTGTTTGATAGTGATCCGTCGATCATCTCGAACGAGTGTGTTCGCACGCTCCGCCATTGCAGGAGTCACAGCTGTGCACGGCCGGCCCGCACGCGGGAGATCAGACAGTCTTGCTTGACCTTGCGGCGATGATGACACACGCTTTGCCCAACGACTCACCGTGCTTTTGTCGACTGCCAGATCTCCGTAGACATTCTGCAAGCGCCTATGAATATCTGAGATGCCCTGGTTTTCCGCCAAAAGAAACTCGATCACTGCCCGTTGTTTGCAACGGATGGCTCCGTACAGCGCTGCCACCTGTCGGAAGTCAATGAAACTATACGAGACGAAGCGGGAATGTTTGAAAATATTCCACAAGAAATTTCCGGTTTTTTCAACCAAAACTGGCCGAGAAAAAAAATGTGTTGCATTACTTATTGAACTGCCCTCGTAATTGTTGCTCATGCAGGGCGTGTAAGACGGTACTGTGACTAACAGCCATTACACGCACAATTTTTTGGGAACTTGTTGACGGGCTATCTTAAATGCGACGCAGTACACCTTCTTCAAATTCGGGAGTGCGAAGTCGCTGTGGAGCACCACAGCCCTGCCTCCTCACGGTGAAAGTGCCCGTTTCTTGTAGCCGTTGTGTAACTTGGGCAACTTGTTTGATGGAGTGTGACGGTGTGGAAAACGTTCGTAATACAGCCGATTAGCAGCTCTTCCGTTACCTCCAGCTTCGCCATACACAAGGAGCATGTCTGTGTATTCCGCAAACGTGTACTCCACCATGTTTCCTCTATCGGTGATGCACAGGCACTGACTCGGTCTCACAGCAAAGCGGGCAATAAGTGACGTCTGGGGACCGTTTGACGTAGTACACGTCATCGTGTCTACCCTGCTGGATACCCGGACAGGGAACTCTGAGACGTTTCTCCTGCCCTAAGCAGACGTTGACGAGGTACACATCTGAATTGAAACTGCCGTAGAACGGAAACGATACGATACCGGAGATAGGTTCCTTTTCCAAATGTTCTGTGCTTACTACCTACTACATGCTGAGTGGTAAAGTAGTGATACCCATGATTGCATATAAACCCTTTTATTTGCACATATGTAATCATTATGTTGCTTCCACAGCGCTGTAAATCTGCGGCGTCAGCAGTGAATTACACTGGTGTGTAAACTTCGGGACGAAAATAGCTTTCGGCTGACGTATCACTGTCAAGTAACATTGCTCGATGAAACTTGGACAATACACACACGAACTACTACAACATAGCGCAGAACGCTACAAAAGGGGAGGTATGGTTTTTAATAGAGCATGTGATCACCGTGGACGGCAATGCATGCTCTGCAAAACACTCCCATGCTGGCCACAGGGTTCACACGGCGTCCTTGAGGCAGGGCGTCGCATCCCTCCACCATCACTTCTGACAACTGCTGAGTGGTCGTGGGTGCGTGTGGACGTGCTGCAATCAGTGCCCTCCACTCCCCTCCTTCCCCCCTTCCCACTTCCCCAACAGATCCCGCACATCTTCGACGGGATTTAAGTAGGGGGAACGAGCTGGTCAGTCCATTCGTCGAAAATCTGCTCGTTTCAAGAGCTCGTCCACATGCGCAGTTCGATGTGGTCACGGTTTGTGATCCACACAAAAGAAGTTAGGGCAGAATGCACTTCTAAAAAGGTGGACGTGAGGAAGGAGTATAGTGTCACAACAACGTTTACCGGTGAGTTACTGTGTTCAAAAATTTGGACGTCACTACGTCCACGCCATATTATGCCATCTCACGCCAGAACACCTGGATCAGCTAAACACCAATATTCAATAATGGTGAGTTTGTCCTCATACGGCGAGAGTTGCACCCACAAACACTGTCGAACATGATCGATTTGGTGATCAAGGTGTTATGACTTGGGAAGGCATAATGCTGCATGGTTATACTTATTCCAAATAGCTGAACACACTACACTCTCCCGTGACCGTTTTAGTGACACTGCACTGTTTCAAATGGTTCAAATGGCTCTGAGCACTATGGGACTTAACTTCCTGAGGTCATCAGTCCCCTACAACTTAGAACTACTTAAACCTAACTAACCTAAGGAGATCACACACATCCATGCCCGAGGCAGGATTCGAACCTGCGACCGTAGCGGTCGCGCAGTTCCAGACTGTAGCGCCTAGAACCGCTCGGCCACTCCGGCCGGCTGCACTGTTTCCCATGCCAATCTTATCAAGGGTAAATTCCTCCCAGACCTAATTTTTGTGGACGACAATGCGCGACTTCATCGAGCAGCGGAACTGAAGGCTCTTTGGAACAAGTGGATATTCGGCCAATAGACTCGCCTATCAGTTGTTGTTGTATGTTGTATGTTAATCGGGGACCTAAAAACGACGGAGAGGCTCTGTCCCCGCCGCAGCCGCAGTGGTCTACTTCACCCCTGCGCCGCCTCCCCCAGGGAACGTCTCACACCAGACGAGTGTAACCCCTATATTTGCGTGGTAGAGTAATGGTGGTGTACGCATACCTGGAGAACTTGTTTGCGCAGCAGTCGCCGACATAATGTAGCTGAGGTGGAATAAGGGGAACCAGACCGCATACGCCGAGGCAGATGGAAAACCGCATAGAAACTATTCACAGACTGGCCGGCTCACCGGACCTCGATGCAAGTCCGCCGGGTGGATCCGTGCCGGGGACCAGGCGCTCCTTCCCGCTCCGGAAAACTGTGCGTTAGATCGCACGGCCAACCGGGCGGGCTCCGCCTATCAGTTACTCCGATTTAAGTCGCATCAAGGGATGGGATGCGTCGGGGAGACGTATTCCGGCACGTCCACATGCAGCAATGAGCATCTAGCAGTTACAACCGCACTGACGGACGAATGGAACGCCCTACCACAGTAACATCTTACCGACCTCGTGGCTAGCAAGGGAGCACGTTGCAGAGCGTGAGCTGTTGTCCGCGGTGAGCACGCGCTGTGTTAAGAACCATTCTCACCTTTTTTATTGTCCTGCAGACCATCACGAATTTCGGTGTTTGCAGCGTAATAATTATTTCCCTTCAACCAAAGTGTCATTTGTGTTCGTCTCACAGCGTACTTCATTCAGTTACCTTCTGAATTACATTGTAGCAGTTCTTTCTGTCAGTGACACACTATGTGAAAGCTATTTTCGACCTTACGTTTTGTGCATCAGTGAATTTTTCCATGGCGAATCAAGGGTATTCTCTTATTATTATTTTTATTCTACTCAACTCCGTTTTTCGTTTTAATGTGTATTCTTCCGATTTCCAAGCAACTGTGGCTATATTATATATTCATGCATATTTCTCTCTTTCATCGACGTGATACACTATTAATATGCCCTATCGTCCTGTAGTATGGTAACTATGAGACTCATATAGTACCTTAGCTTTTACACTAAAGGATGCTGGGGAGAAATTAACAGGATATATTTCCGGTGGTAAATCACAACAATCACAATGATAAAACGTCTGAAGGCGAAGGCGTAGTTGCTTGGAAGTGATAGACAAATTGTAACAACAAAAACAAATGAATGAAAAAAGTAAACTGCGTAAATTTTGGTACGGAAACTGTAGTAGCTATTCATTTCTTCAGAAACAGCGAATGTTAAACTAACACATAAATTGTAAGTGAGAAACATGCTACTTTTTTTTAATCAAATATGCGTATTTTAAATGAGTGTTCAGGTAGACTTTATTACCTGCATTCGTGAAAAGACGTTTCCGATTTGCGTGAGACGCAATGGACTCCTACTCGAAGAGCACAAACATGTGACAGTAGTTAAGGAAAAATTTCAAAATGATATCGTCTGTGTTGAGTTATGAAGTTATTTAGTTAGTTCTATGTTTCATAGATCATTTGAACGATTATTTTACCGATATGATGTGGAAAGAATCAGTTTAAAGGATATGTATACATGGGTAGTGTTAACATTAAGAAATACATTTTTTAGTCCTCTTCATGCCACTTCACTTAAACTGCTTTTGTACCTATCGGGCATTTTATGATATTGAGCAAATGATCAAAATTTTTTTGTTGCATATTGAACTCCTTTCTAAGCCATTGATAGCTTTAATAATGGACAATAAAGGTCTTTTTCATTTAGTTTTGTAAGTATGGATATCAATGTTCTTCTGAAATTGTCACGGATAATTTACAAGATGTATCATTAGCGAATATGCATATTCTGGTGGTGCAGTTAAATTACCGAACTCCTTGAGGAGGTTCCTATGTGAGAGCCACAGGTGAACACTACATGCTATTCTTACTGCTCTTTCTTGTTCAATCAGTACTCTCTAAATGAGTTACGAGTTACTCCGGAAAATAATTCCAAAAGACATTACTGAGTGAAATTATGCAAAACATATCAGGAAGTAAATCCGTCTGTTTCCAAGACATGGGCTTACGAGAAAAGAAAAAGCAGCTGAAGTTGTTTGAGAAGCTCGATAATATAGTTCTTCCAGAGAAGCTGTCATATTTGTGTACACAATCTACTCCATTTACCGACTATTGTTCATGTGCTACATCAGTTGTTGGCAATACTGTGTTTGTTGTCCAGAACTGAATACATTGTGTTTTCTTAAAATTTACGGGGAGTTCATTTTCAGAGAATCATTTAGTAATTCTTCGTAAAGCATCGATAACAGTATGTTGCTTTTTCTCGAATAGGAGTTATTTAAAATGTCATTGCTAGTTTCAGAGTAACTACATTACTTACATTTTACGATTTCACTGTTTTGAACATGAAACATATAGCTGCCTTATGCAGAGGTTCGTGATTTCATGCCCAAATAAGGAAGTACGTCATGTCGAATAAGAAGGTGTTGCTCCGTCGCGATAGCGGTATAAAACTGGCACAAGGGAAATATACCTTTCATTCCGTATGCGTCGTCCTAGACGGCTTTTTCACAGACGAAGAACAATTTGGTATGTTAGTTCTTTGCGATACTTTAGAAGAGAACAGTTGAAGTGTTCATACAAAAATATCCCGACAGACGGTGTCCATGAAAAATGACAATTCAGTGAATGTGCAAAAAATTGTTATTTACATTGCGCAGGAGCACTATGCAGACGGTAAAGAGCAAGCCTGAACGAATGGAGCGAACTAAATGGAAGTTGTGCCAGCTATTCTTCATAATACACGTGTTAGCGAGAGCCTCCAAAATAAGTCATACAGGCATTGTTGGCATTTTGCGCACAAACATCTTCCATCAGTAACATGTCTCACTTGATCAGTAGCTATACCAGTGAGGTATAAGAATACGAGTGTAATTCTGTCACCCGGTTCTGAAGCGACATGTAGACAAAAGGTCTCTCTTCTAAGAAATCTCTTTACCGAAGAATCTACCTTTGCTAAATGAAGAAATATGCATTACTGGGCCTCTGAGAATCGGCACTGACAGAGGTTAAACATCAGAGGCAGTGGAGTGTGAACATTTGTGCGAGATTACGGGAGAGTACGTGATGGGTTCTTACTTGATTGAAGAAACATTAAAGGGTAAAAGATATTCACAAATGCTTACTGAAGAACTATCAGCTCTCCTAGAGGAGGCATCACTTGTAATACAGAGATGAATGTAGTAAAACTACGATGCGTGCCTGGCTCACTACCCCTAAGTTATAGCTAGAAAGCTGCTCACTCACAGCTTTCCTTGTCGCTGGTTATGAAGCGTAAGCGTTATCAGAAGGCCTGCACGTTCTGCTGATTTTCATACCATACATATGTACCGGCGATTACGAACCCTAAAGGTAACGCGCCAACCTTTCAATATGCCTGTGTAGATGTGCCTCCATATATGGCGATCCTGTGCACTTTGGATCCAGAACGTCCACTCCGTCTACAGGCCACAAGTGGCCCATCGGTAACATCCGACCGCCGTGTCTACCTCAAGGGGAGGATGCGGATAGGAGGGGCGTGTGATCAGCACACCGCTCTCCCGGTCGTCATGATGGTATTCTTGACCGAAGCCGTTACTATTCGGCCGAGCAGCTCCTCAATGGGCATCACGAGGCTGAGTGCACCCCGAAAAATGACAACAGCGCATGGTGGCCCTGATGGTCACCCATCCAAGTGCCGCCCACGCCCGACAGCGCTTAACTTCAGTGGTCTCACGGGAACCGGTGTAACCACTGCGGCAAGGATTCAGGACATCCAGTGCTTGAAATCGTTTTGCAGTTCTAATCGCTTCCTTTGTCTTCCAATTAGACTATTTCCACCATGTTTCTCACTAAGAACAGTTTTGGGCCCGAAAGTGTCAGGCCAAATGAGAATGTGCCCACTGACAAAAAGTTCATTAGACCGAGGCGCTTGTCGGCAGGCAACTGGAATCAAAGTGGTGTCAAGGGGTTGCCTACCTACAGGCACAATAGACCACTTTATAGATTCTCTCGGTAAATGCTCACTTTTAAAATTCTCAATAAAGGTTGGCGGAAGTGATCGACGATTTTGTCGAACTGGAACAGGTGGGCCTTTCAAAGCGATCCTTCGCCGTTTTATCCACGCATGTATCAGTGCCGGATCCCTTCGTGGTTACACCACAGGAGGACGCGAAATCGTAGGGCTGAAAAAAACATAAGCATCTTTTGCTGCTTTGGTTGACGTTCAGATTTCGTCGAATGGTTTTCAACAGTCCCTAGGTGTTCCAGCCTGTTCACGAGGGAATACATTGTTATCGTGCTGTTCTCCAAAGGGATGTGATCACGTTTAATGATGATGAAACCCGACAATGTCCATAGAGAAGGGTTGAAACGTCCGAGGATGTCAGCATTGTCAAAGGCTGCCTAGAACGTCTTCCTGCTCCTCAACGCACTGCAGACTGTCGTTTTCGGCTGCGAAATGTGTGGGAATCAACAACCCAAGGAAACGTGTGACTCATTGACGCCATTTGTGAGACCTTCTGAAGCACTTTCGTGCCAGTGGTTTGTCTGGAATGTTTTCCTCGGCCACCCATACGAAAACCGCGAGATTTCAAAGGTGGGCGTTGCGGTTCTGACCTCCACCGCAGAGGCGTCGAAAGATGTTGTGAGATGTGGACAAGAACGGTTGTGCGTGAAGCAATACTGACCCTACAACTTATCCTAGAAATTAACATTTCTAGATTTAGAGAAAGCTTGCGACGATGTTTACTTTTGAAATTTTCAAGGTAGCAACGATAAAACATAGGGAGCGAAAGGTTATTTACAGCTTGTGCAGAAACCAGATTGCAGTTAAAAGAATGGAAGGACAGGAAAGGGAAGCCACGCTTGGGTAGGGAAGTGAGACAGTGTTGTAACCTATCCCTGATGTTATTCAGCCTGTGCAGTGAATAAGCACTAAAGGAAACTAAAGAAACATTTGGAGGAGGAATTAAAGTTCAGAGACAAGAAATAGAAATTTTAAGATATACCAATGACATTGTAATTTGTCAGAGAAGCGAAAGACTTGGTAAAACAGTGTACAAAAAGATAATGCCTTGGTAAGAGATTATAAAATAAGCATCAAGAAAAGCAAAACAAGGATAATGTAATGTGGTCGCATTAAATCAGGCACGTTTGAGGGAATTACAAAAAATGCAGACTGACAACAGTAGGAAAACCATTTCGAAAAAGAGATGTTTGTTAACATCTAATAACAACTGAATTGTTAAGAAATATATTCTGAAGGTATTTGTTTGTAGTGTAGCCTTGCATGGAAGTGAAACATGGAATACGCTCTGATCAGCCAAGAAGACCTTTGACATATCACGCTACAGAATGCCGAGGATTAGATAGTTAGAGTGAATAAAAAAAACCAAGATATTCTGAAAAGAATTGTGAAGAAAAGAAATTTATGCAACTTGACCAAAAGAAGGGATCGGATGACAGAACAAATTCTGAGTCATCAAGGAATTGTCAGTTTGGAATGGGGGGGGGGGGGGGGGGAGGTACAATTGTAGAAGGAGATCAAGGCTTGAATACAGTAAGCAGTTTCAAATGGACACAAGAAAATAGGTGTGGCTGTTATACAGAGATTAAAAGGTTTCACCAGGATACACTAAAGTGCGCGTCATTTATGATGGCGGCCGAGTTTAGGTTCGTTCTGCGCATCTGACGTCACAAAACAGTCAGCCCATGAACAGAGAACGACATTGCCAGAGCTCCACTGCAGTGCAGAGCACGGACGAGTGTCTTCAGTTTTAGAAGAGTTCAGTCATAAATAAAGTAATTGAACAAAAGCAATGTCTTGATAGCACACTTTCTTTTATAGAAAGATTGGAAAAAGCATTCTTTATACCAGATGCTTCATACTCTATTAATTAATTAAACCAAACAAGCAATAAGCCTCCTAATTCAGGCGATAGCAAGGAAAGGTGTTTGTATCATTCTCACTAACTGCTTTTTTGCAATAAAGAACAGCAGTAATTGTTTATTTCCTATTGTACTTCGACGAAACGTGAGTAATTCATAGTCATACCAACAGTGTTTGTCGGTATTTTGCGTGATAGTTTAAAGTCCTCCAGGAAATGTCCTGAATGGCGAGCTGCGTTAGCATAATGGTTGAAGAGTATGGCTGCCAAGCGAAATGTTCTGAGTTCAAATCTTCTTTGGTGCTCAATATTTTCTTTATTTAAAAACAATATCGAAGGTCTTACTTCATGAATTTTATTCGTTTGAATGTAATTTTTTGAAATTTCTAGTGGCAATTAAAATCGACCATACAGAAAGTATACGCTATGGACTTTTACCTCTGCAATGGTTTACTACGTGTAATGCTGCACAATAACTGCGTTGAACATCGAAACAAAATTAAGTCATTTATGGGGGGAAGGTATCATTCAAGAAGATGTGTAAAAATCAAATTTTTGTGCCAAATAGTTTTTGTGAAATCGAATGATAAAGTGTGTCAAAGCAGTCGAAACACCATGTGTCTGCACAGGAGAGCAGTGCAATGATAACAAAGTCGCGCACATCACGGAATGCGTGGAGCACGTCTCTGTAGCAGCGAAAGGGTTAATGCGGCCGTGGTGGCTTTACTTCATAAACTGCGCGCTCCCCCCTAAACGTAAGTTTGCGAACCGTACTATGGCGCTGCCTCTCTTGGCGCGTACAACTGGCAACGCAGAAATGTCCCGCGTCTGGGCGGGCATGCGCAAACCGCCAAGATAAAAGAATTGAACTATAGTATCTGGCGTGGCGGTTGTGCTTCCTGCTTGTATGGTGAGTGGGCCATCGCAAGAGACGATTATAAGGTGGAGTGTGAAAAAGAAAGGAGGTGGCTTATATACAGTTGTTCAAAATCCATTGTGTTATAACTTAGTGAATTTGTTAAAGCTGTTAGTTTTTTTAATTTTTATCTTTATAGCTTTTCTCTGTGGTAAAATTTCGGTGACCAATGGCTGTTGATGGCTTGAATATTTTAAATATAAAGTATCCGTTGACGTTGTTTAGTTCTGTTCTAAAAATACTAAAAGTGTTGTATGTGAAATTGTTGTTCATAAATAGAATTATTTAATGGTTTGGCAAGACCTGCCCAATGGTTTTCCACACCTTGATGCTTGTATCATACCTGTATGTACCACTGTAAAGGTAAAACATATCAGTAAATCACGAAGAAATAACACAGTCACTTCGCTGTTTACGAAATCTTTAACGATGCAGCATATATGCTCTTATTACATCAATCTGCTGTGTCCAGAATTTCTCTTGGTCTACAGTCAATGTAGTTACACTTTATCGTTTTCTGTGTTGACTAGCAAATTCTGCGGAACAATGGATTATTCACAAAGTACTATTCCTTCCACATATTACCCGCCTCCGTAGGCGGAGTCACTAACGCACGCATGTGCTGTAACGGTCGGTTAGAAAGCAGCCACTTCGAATCCTGGGAGTGGTGCAAATTTCCACCACTATTATATGGCCGGAAAACGGAAGGACAATTGGTGGCGTAAGATTTCTGATTACCAGACATAGCGCCACTGTCCTGGAATAAATCCCAAATCTCTCTGCAGTGTCTCGTGGACTGAGTTCAAGCGACACTGTTGACGACGCTTTGTCCGTCGGGTGAAGATGTTAAGTTCGGCCACCTTCAAGGTACTATTGTAGTAGAGTAGGCTATGTGCTAACTCTTCTCCCTCCACTATTCAGTAGGGACCCATGTCCTGAATCGTGATCCAACGACGCTACAGAGCGTCATAGACGATGGCGCCTGCAAATGTATATGTATACAGGGTGATTCTGTTATGATGATACAGACTTTCAGGGGTGATAGAGAAGAGTGATACATCGATTTTAGGTAAAGGTCCCTGCACCCTAAACGAAAGAGTCGAAAGTCATAAGTCAAAATCTTTCTGATTCCTCTGACAGTGGAATTTATGTACAGATATTGTTGTTGCTAAGATTGCAGTTTAGGTAACTTTCAGAGGTGGTAGTATGGACCAAAATAGGGAAAAAGTCTAGGAAACATGGACTGTACAATGCATACATTAAGGGGACATTCTCGTGAAAATGACCAAAAATTTTAAAAGAAATTTCTTCATCTATAGAGAAGAGCATTTCATGCAGATTTAAAAAATGTGTAGTTTATGGGCACTATCATTTACCGTTCGTTCTGAAATGGAGGTTGAACCTAATGTTGCACAAAGGCCACGCCCATCTGTCAGTTTGAAGTGTATCAGAATACGTGAAGCATTATTTTTTTCTTCCTTTTTTCCGTCGTTAGTTAGGGATCGTTAACACAGGAGTATTCTAGAAGGCTCTGAGTCCCGGAACCAAATTACAGCTATGTCTAGAAGGCTGTGATTCAAATGTAAACAAAGCTCTGAGGGTATATGGTTTTGGAATTTCATGCGCTTGTGGTTTAGCAGATATTGTGTGTTGTTTCCTTTCTGTGTGTGTGTGTGTGTGTGTGTGTGTGTGTGTGTTTCCTGTGCTACAAATCCCGAGAGCAAAGAAATTTAGCACCAAATGAACGTTTCGCGGTAACCAGTTCCAAACACGGCCGAATAATACACATCAGTTGCTTCAAAAGTCGTCTTCGGAAACTGTGTCTACAGGCAGTTCTTCTAGACGTAAACGTCTGCTTTCTGAATGTAAGTAGAACAAGCCTAGTAGTATTGTGAGCAGCAATAATGACGTAAACATTATTGTGAACCTAAACATGCTATCAATACCTTTGAAGAATGCTGTGAAATGTAAATACTTCAATTGTGAAGATAGTATTCACGTTACTGAGGACATTTCAGCAAGGTAGTGTCTTTCAAGTCAGTTAGTGATTGCCTGTAACTCATGTAAGAAAATGGCTCTGAGCACTATGGGACTCAACTGCTGAGGTCATAAGTCCCCTAGAACTTAGAACTACTTAAACCTAACCAACCTAAGGACAACACACACATCCATGCCCGAGGCAGGATTCGAACCTGCGACCGTAGCGGTCCGTCGGTTCCAGACTGTAGCGCCAGAACCGCTCGGCCACCAGCGGTCGGCTAACTCGTGTAAGATGCACAGTGATACTATGACATCGCCAGTGACTGATAGTTGATATTACAGTGTGAATATTCAGCTTGCTTATGCTATGCGATGTATCGGAAGGGGAAGGACGGATGTCCAGACTTTTTGTGCAGTCATGGATTTGCCTCCACCTCCACTGAGGTTTGACAGATACTCGTACAATAAATTAATACTCGTATATCATGCTTTATGTGGTGTAAGTGAACATTCAATGAAATGAGCAGCAGAAGAAGCAGTAGCCTTTTCTGAGAATACAGACATTGTAGCAGCATTTCATTGATCTTGGCAGAAGAGAGATCATACTTCTATGAATGGGGTTGTAACTGACACATTTATTGAAACTGGTAAGATACTAGATTATGAATGTCTAACAAGGCACTTCCCAGGTTGTTTAAGTAAATTTATTGGCATTATTTCTGTAAAGAACTTGGATGGCACAAGTGGAAAGATGGAAACGAAATAAATTCTAAACATTTTTATAAGATCAGACGTCAGACGTGGTGTGAGGTATGTAGGCTACCTTGGGGATGGAGAGTGTAAATGACACACTACTGTTGTTAATGGCAGACCGTATGGGGGCACTCTGATAGAAAGGCATGAATGTGTTGGGCATGTACAAAGAAGAATGGGAGCTGGGCTGAGAATATTATGTAAAGACTTCAGTGGAGAAAAACCGTCAGACGGAAAACATATGAGTGGTACAGGCCGTCCTACAAAAAGTGAAATTGATTCTTTGACTATGTTAAGAACTAGCAATAAGGAGAAATGTAGGAGATTTGGAGAACATGCAACGCGGTTTCACAGAGTGTCAACAGATGAAACCCCACAGAATGGTTTGTGTCCAAAAGGGGAAGATTCGTGGTGCAAGTACTGGCTGGGCAATGCTACAGGCATACAATATACCCACAAGCATTCCTTAACACTTGCTGTAATGAAGGCAATTACGCCTATATATAGGGATCTGGCAAACAAAATTCTACTTAGGAATTGTATGCATGGTCTCTCTCAGAATGCAAATGAAAGCTTCAGCAGCTGTATATGGGAGAGAATACCCAAAACTGTATTTGTTGGGCTGAAAGTGCTGAAGATTGGTGTAATGGATGCAATAATAACATTCAATGATGGTGTAATTTCAAGGATCAATGTTATGAAGAATTTGAACATCCTGACAGGAAGGAACATGGATTGAGCTTAACGGGCGAGTTGTGGCGTCCTGAAAATATTCTAAGTTCAGAGACGGCGTGGCCGCGCGGGGTGCTCGGCAAGCCGGGGCTCATCAGCAAACACGTCGTGCCGAACGTTAGCCGGAGCAAGAGGGGTAGCCCCAGCAGATTGTCCAGGCGGACCACGTGGCTGGGAATACCACGTTGACGCTGTGTCAAGAAAGGTGCTTTGTGTCTATGTAGGAGATTTGAATGCCGGGAGTGACAAAGATGGCGGGCTTTGTGAAAGCATAATGCCAGACATTTCACAGTTCATTTAGAAATTAATAATAGCCAGACGAATCATGATACCTTAAAAAGAAACATGTACATTACCACTATTTGCATGATGATTCTGATGGTGTAATCAGATTTTCAATATCTTTATTAGTTTAAAGTTTAGTATCTGACTGCAAATTATACGAATAACACCCAGCAACGAGTTTCCAAAATCTAAACGGTTCATCCGATTTTGTCGATCGACGTTCCTTTAGGAAGCTATTGGTGTAAACCTAAATTGGAATGAATTACAGGCATGTAACTTGAACAGAACGCGAGTTATTGGAGGCCAAAGTGGCCGATTACTATTGATCACGTCAAGCCATGAGTACTCCACAGTTACACGAAAAAACGGTAGCAGCATGCTTATCAATATATTTATTCGTCTGTGTCTTTGTATGTATCCGATGTATACTATTCATGAAGACATTGGTCAAATATTTACTGTGTTTTAGAGGGCACAGAGACATTAGGGTAATGGCCTACTTTTATTGCTATTCCTTTGATATATGTTTATTTAATTTGTTTATGTTGTGTCTAGACAAGACAGCCTAAACACAATGAGAGGAAGCCGAAAGGCACGCGCTAAGCTAAAGCAGGATGGCGTGAGGTCTGAAACTGGATACGTAATGAATGCTATAAAGAAAAGTACGTTGCTTCTGGAATACTTAACTTTAATCCATCCTTTTGGTACATCTGGAGATTGTGGCGATACAAGTGAGACTCTTTAGATACATGCAATGTTACTAATGGCGCCTTGCTAGGTCGTAGCCATTGACTTAGCTGAAGGCTATTCTAACTACCTGCTCTGCAAATGAGCGAGGCTTCGTCAGCGTGCATCGCGAGCTACGTCGTCCGTACAACTGGGGCGAGTGCTAGTCCGTATCTCTCGAGACCTGCCTTGTGGTGGCGCTCGGTCTGCGATCCCTGACAGTGGCGACACGTGGGTTCGACATGTACTAATGGACCGCGGCCGATTTAAAGCTACCACCTAGCAAATGTGGTGTCTGGCGGTGACACAACATTTTATATATTTAATAATATGTGTTAGAGCGTGTTTGTGGACCAGTAGTAGGAATATTTAATTAAAATCAAGTTCTTTAAATGTAAATCCAGTAGTTCATATGTGTTTCAATATGTTTGTGAGTGTGCATTGGCTTGGAGACATGGTGGGAGCGCTCTAGCCAATCACAGGGCTCGTTACTGAGGTAGGCGACTACCGAAGTCAATGGAGAGACTGTATAGAAGTGTGGAAGGACCTACATGCAGAGGACACGTGGAGTGTAGGACGGGAAGGTGCTATGCGCGGTCGCAGGAAATACTTGTAGAGTGTTCGGCAGTTTGCGCGTGGTCGCGGGAGAAATAAATATTTCATAGTGCCGACTTGTGCACGGTGAGATTTCCGTGGCTTCTGCAGTGAAGACATAGCATGCGTTTCGAAGCGAATATCACGCGAGCTATGTCGTTACTCATAACTAATTACGTGAAGTAGAAATCTATTGTTTCCCTGTTATTAAACTTATATTTTACTTAATTGCTGGACCATTGACACCAATAAGTGTTTTGCAGTAATAAATGGCGTTCTTAAACGTACTTCTGACATCATACTCATCATTCAAAGGAGTTAAAATAGTACCTGCGGGTTTTATTTAATTGCAATCTTTCATTTATAAAATTCTACGTTCCATTCAAAATTCGGAATTGCCGAGTGACAATAACTTTCGATCATTCGATTCACGTGTATATTCATATCGTATACTGTAGATTCAGCAGTATTTGAATTTTAATGCGGCAGCTACGTATCCCAGCCTCTGGACAACGAATCCAGCCAAAACTTTTAATATTTCACCTCTGACTCTGAGGGTACTTAGTTGAGGGCCACCATCGCATTTTTATTCGAAAGCTCGCAAGCTCTAACTGCTATTGATAAGCGACTGGTAACCAAAGAAGAGACAGCTGCAGAAGCTCTTGCCAAGGAGTCAAGGATAAAGAAAAAAATGAAGAGAAAGGGTATGGAGGGTAAGGAAACAAGAGGGCAACTGGAGTATGCAACTGGAATTTTCTAAAGGAGCGTAGTGGTTGTTGTTGCTGTGGTCATCAGTCCAGAGACTGGTTTGATGCAGCTCTCCATGCTACTCTATCCTATGCAAGCTTCTTCATCTCCCAGTATCTACTGCAACCGTCATCCTTCTGAATCTGCTTAGTGTATTCATCTCTTGCTCTCCCTCTACGATTTTTAGCCTCCACGCTACCCTTCAATGCTAAATTTGTGATCCCTTGATGTCTCAGAACATGTCCTAACAACCGGTCCTTCTTCTTTGAAGTTGTGACGCAAACTCCTCTTCTCCCCAATTCTACTCAATACCTTCTCATTAGTTATGTGATCTACCCATCTAATCTTCAGCATTCTTCTGTAGCACCACATTTCGAAAGCTTCTATTCTCTTCTTGTCTAAACTATTTATCGTCCATGTTTCACTTCCATACATGGCTACACTCCATACAAATACTTTCAGAAACGACTTCCTGACACTTAAATCTATACTCGATGTTAAGAAATTTCTCTTCTTCAGAAATGCTTTCCTTGCCATTGCCAGTCTACATTTTATATCCTCTCTACATCGACCATCATCAGTTATTTTGCTCCCCAAATAGCAAAACTCCTTTACTACTTTAAGTGTCTCATCTCCTAATCTAATTCCTGCAGCATCACCCGAATTAATTCGACTACATTTCATTATCCTCGTTTTGTTTTGTTGATGTTCATCTTATATCCTCCTTTCAAGACACTGTCCTTTCCGTTCAGCTGCTCTTACAGGTCCTTTGGTGTCTCTGACAGAATTACAATGTCATCGGTGAACCTCAAAGTTTTTATTTCTTCTCAATGGATTTTAATTCCTACTCCGAAATTTTCTTTTGTTTCCTTTACTGCTTGCTCAATATACAGATTGAATAACATCGGGGAGAGGCTACAACCCTGTCTTACTCCCTTCCCGACCACTGCTTCCCCTTCATGCACCTCGACTTATATAACTGCCATCTGGTTTCTGGACAAATTGTAAATAGCCTTTCGCTCCCTGTATTTTACCCCTACCACCTTCAGAATTTGAAAGAGAGTATTCCAGTCAACATTATCAAAACCTATCTCTAAGTCTAAAAATGCTAGAAACGTAGTTTTGCCTTTCCTTAATCTCTTTTTTATGGTAGGTCGTAGGGTTAGTATTGCCTCACGTGCTCCAACATTTCTACGGAATCTAAACTGATCCTCCCCGACGTCGGCTTCCACCAGTTTCTCCATTCGTCTGTAAGGAATTCCTGGTAGTATTTTGCAGCAGTGGCTAATTAAACTGACAGTTCGGTAATTTTCACATCTGTCAAACCTGATTCCTATGGGATTGGAATTATTATATTATTCTTGAAGTCTGAGGGTATTTCGCCTGTCTCATACATCTTGCTCACCATATGGTAGTGTTTTGTTAGGTCTGTCTCTCCCATGGCTGTCAGTAGTCCTAATGGAATGTTGTCTACTCCCGGGGTCTTGTTTCGACTTAGGTCTTTCAGTGCTCTGTCGGACTCTTCACGCAGTATCATATCTCCTGTTTCATCTTCATCTACATTCTCTTCCACTTCTATAATATTGTCCTCAAGAACATCGCCCTTGTATTGACCCTCTATGTACTCCTTCCATCTTTCTGCTTTCCTTGTTTGCTTAGAACTGTGTTTCCATCTGAGCTCTTGATATTCATGCAAGTGGTTCTCTTTTCTCCAAAGGTCTCTTTAATTTTCCTGTAGGCAGTATCTATCTTATCTCTAGTGATATGTGCCTCTACATCCTTACATTTGTCCTCTAGCCATCCCCGATTAGCCATTTTGCACTTCCTGTCGATCTCATTTTTGAGACGTTTGTATTCCTTTTTGCCTGCTTCATTTACTGCAATTTTATATTATCTCCTTTCAACAATTAAATTCAATATCTCTTCTGTTAACCAATGAGTTCCATTAGCCCTCGTCTTTTTACCTACTTCATCCTCTGCTACCTTCGCTATTTAATCTCTCAAAGCTACCCATTCTTCTTCTACTGTATTTCTTTTCCCCATTCTTGTCAATTTTTCTCTAACGCTCTCCCTGAAGCTCTCTACAAACTCTGGTTGTTTCAGTTTGTCCAGGTCCCATCATCTCAAATTCCCACCTTTTAGCAGTTTCTTCAATTTTAATCTGAAGTTCATAACCAATAGACTTCTAGTATCTCCAGGTTTGTTCCATGTATACAACAGCATAGTGGTAAGTTAATAAATCTGTAAATCTTCTTTTGCGATTTTCCGAAAACTTGAATTTTCATCATTCAGGTATACTTTTTTTTAAATGACTGAAGTTAAACTCACAAAAATT
This sequence comes from Schistocerca serialis cubense, assembly GCF_023864345.2. Lineage (NCBI taxonomy): Eukaryota > Metazoa > Arthropoda > Insecta > Orthoptera > Acrididae > Schistocerca > Schistocerca serialis. The sequence continues at coordinate 599,398,729 of NC_064643.1, forward strand.
GGTAGAGATATTTAGAATGACCTCCTCTGCCTCGGTTGACTAATATTTCCCGAAAAATGTGTGATGATGATGTCAGTGCTAGCTAGATCTTTAAATATTTTTGTTGTATTAAAATAAATTTGTTGTCTCCTTCACAGATCAGCATCAGGGAAGGAAACTGGAGGCTTGAAACACTTATGTGAATTTTGTCTGTTCTCTAACTCTTTTTACAAGCTGTGCAGTCAGTGGTTCCAAAGGAAATGGTACCGCAGTGAAAGAGTGTTCCTTTTTTACACTATTACAAATGTTTTTGTCAGTACCAAAATATAATAAATATCTCAATGATTTTTTGGGAAATACTTTGAGTAATGACCCTAATTGCGTTTACGAATTTTGAGCTATCTCTCATTTACGGATCAATTGCATTATGAAGGTGAAGATAATGCTAAAAACGCAGCCAGTTCAGAGGTGTGTCCACTTACGAGCTGTGAGCCCTTGGTCGATAGAGATGTGTTTCACTTTAGCGAAAATGAATAGGTGTTCATAGCTCCTAAGGTATGCCTTTTAAAACGCATGTTTACTGGACATTTTTTCTTGTCTAGGCCTATAGTACCACGTCTGAAAGTAGCATACCTGACATTCTTAGTAACAACCGTGGAAATGGAAATGAGCGTTTGGTGTCATTTTCCGGGACAGGTCTGGGGCAGGTCTGGCCGCCTTGGTGCGGGTCTTATTACATTCGACGCCACATTGGGCGGCCTGCGCACCGGATGGCTATGAAATGATGATGAAGACAACACAACAACCAGTGCCAGCCGGAAATCGAACCAGGGCCCGTAGGACGGCAGTCCGTGACGCTGACCACTCAGCTATCGGGGCGTAGAGTAACAACAGTACCAGTACATATATTCCCTATCGGATGTATCAGAAAGAGTTTCGCTTATAGCTTCCATCTCGTTTGCTTCCGAACCAGGGACTCTTAACTCAAATTGATACATTTATCTGTCTCCTTCATCCTTGAAGGCTGTAACTTCATCAAGAAATCACTCTGTATATAGAAACATTTACAGCCGGAGGCACCTATAACGTTGACGTCCTGTAGCGTCGCCGGGTGACGTTTCCGGACATGGGTTCCTATGTAAAACTTACGTACTAAGTCCTCTCGGCAGCGTCTAGAAATCTGCAAAATGAATTGTGAAAAACCCTTTATATACAGGGCTATTACAAATGATTGAAGCGATTTCATAAATTCACTGTAGCTCCATTCATTGACGTATGGTCATGACACACTACAGATACGTAGAAAAACTCATAAAGTTTTGTTCGGCTGAAGCCGCACTTCAGGTTTCCGCCGCCAGAGCGCTCGAGAGCGCAATGAGACAAAATGGCGACAGGAGCCGAGCAAGCGTATGTCGTGGTTGAAATGCACTCACATCAGTCAATCATAACAGTGCAACGACACTTCAGGACGAAGTTCAACAAAGATCCACCAACTGCTAACTCCATTCGGCGATGGTATGCGCAGTTTAAAGCTTCTGGATGCATCTGTAAGGGGAAATCAACGGGTCGGCCTGCAGTGAGCGAAGAAACGGTTGAACGCGTGCGGGCAATTTTCACGCGTAGCGCGCGGAAGTCGACGAATAAAGCAAGCAGGGAGCTAAACGTACCACAGCCGACGGTTTGGAAAATCTTACGGAAAAGGCTAAAGCAGAAGCATTTCTTAAACAGGAGATTGAAAAACCGATGGATCGGTCGTGGTGGAGATCATGATCAACAATTCATGTCATGGCCTCCACGCTCTCCCGACTTAACCCCATGCGATTTCTTTCTGTGGGGTTATGTGAAAGATTCAGTGTTTAAAGCTCCTCTACCAAGAAACGTGCCAGAACTGCGAGCTCGAATCAACGATGCTTTCGAACTCATTGATGGGGACATGCTGCGCCGAGTGTGGGAGGAACTTGATTATCGGCTTGATGTCTGCCGAATCACTAAAGGGGCACATATCGAACATTTGTGAATGCCTAAAAAAACTTTTTGAGTTTTTGTATGTTTGTGCAAAGCATTGTGAAAATATCTCAAATAATAAAGTTATTGTATAGCTGTGAAATCGCTTCAATCATTTGTAATAACCCTGTACTTACTGTGCAACTATGATCAAGCTTGACGTCTAGAAATCTGCGCCGGCCGAAGTGGTCGTGCGGTTAAAGGCGCTGCAGTCTGGAACCGCAAGACCGCTACGGTCGCAGGTTCGAATCCTGCCTCGGGCATGGATGTTTGTGATGTCCTTAGGTTAGTTAGGTTTAACTAGTTCTAAGTTCTAGGGGACTAATGACCTCAGCAGTTGAGTCCCATAGTGCTCAGAGCCATTTGAACCATTTTTTAGAAATCTGCAAAATGAATTGGGAAACACCATTTATATACATACTGTACAACTCTGATCAAGCTTGTTGAAGGTGGCCATTGTGTGAGGAGGCAGAAAACCCTTTCCGATTAGAAGGCTGAACGACTCTTCAGCGTCTTCCAGCTGGCAGTACGCTAGTAGTCTTTCTATCTTACCTTTATTTTTGGTTTATCAATACCTAATACAGTAGCCAGTGGAATACTGAAGAAAGTGATTGTCTACAAAGTCCACAAAGATTAAAACGCAAATTCGACATTGCTATGGCAAGTGGGGGACGCCAGCGATTACAGGAGCGTGTTGCCCGTAGCTGAGCTTCTCCCTTTCTCTCTCTCTCTGACACACTCACACACACACACACACACACACACACACACACAGAAAGAGCCTAGGTACTCACTCTGCCAGGAGCCCAGTGGGATGGGCGCGCCATCCAGTTTGCGCCACTCGACGTGCGGCCGTGGGTTGCCGGCGGCGCCGCAGCTGATGCGCACGTTGTCGCCTTCGTGCACCGCCGTTGGGTCCTTCCTCTCCATCGATCCTGAACCTATACCACGAGAAAACATTTCCATCTTTGTTACGTGCCACCTTTAGACCGGGAGGCGCCAGATGCTACATTATGAATTATCTCGAGATACACGATCTATGCCACATAGTCAGTGCGGATTCAGAAAATGTCACTCGTGTGGAACACAATTACGTCTTTATTCTCACCTACATCTACATTTACATGTATACTCTGTAAAACACATTTAAGTGCCCGGAAGAGGGTTCATCGAACCACCTTCACATATCTCTATTATTCCAGTCTCGTACAACGGCCGGCCGGAGTGGCCGTGCGGTTCTAGGTGCTACAGTCTGGAGCCGAGCGACCGCTACGGTCGCAGGTTCGAATCCTGCCTCAGGCATGAATGTGTGTCATGTCCTTAGGTTAGTTAGGTTTAATTAGTTCTAAGTTCTAGGCGACTGATGGCCTCAGAAGTTAAGTCGCATAGTGCTCAGAGCCATTTCGTACAACGCCCGGAAGAAACGTGACCGTTTCTTCCTATGTAGGTCGGACACAACAAAATATTTTTGTATTTGGAGGAGAAAGTTGGTGATCCAGATTTTGTGAGAAGATTCCGCCGGAAAGAAAAATAACTCTGTTTTAATTATATCCACCGCTAATCCTTTATCATTTCAGTGACACTCTCGCCCCTATTTCGCCGTAATACAAAACGTGCTGTCCATCTTTGAACTTTTTCGATGTACTCTGTCATTCCTATCTGGAAAGGATCCCACACCGCGCAGCAGTATTCTAAAAGAGGACGGACAAGCGTAGTGTAGGCACTCTCTTTAGTAGATCAACACCATTGTCTAAGTATCCTGGCAATGAAACGCAGTCTTTGGTTACGCTTCCCCACAACATTTCTACGAGTTTTTTTCCAATTTCAATTGTCCGTAATTGTAATTCCTAGGTATTTAGTTGATTTATGGTCTTCAGATTTCACTGATTTATCGTGTAACCGTAGTTTAACAGATTCCTTTTAGCATTCACGTGGATGACCTCACACTTATCGTTACTTACAAGGGAACCTCCCCATCGCATCCCCCTCAGATTTAGTTATAAGTTGGCACAGTGGATAGGCCTTGTATAACTGAACACAGATCAATCGAGAAAACAGGAGGAAGTTGTGTGGAACTATGAAAAAACAAGCAAAATATACAAACTGAGTAGTCCATGGGCAAAATAGGCAGTATCAAGAAAGAAGGGAGGAGAAGTGGACCGTGGCCTTGTGGTTAGCGTGAGCAGCTGCTGATCGAAAGGTCCTTGGTTCAAGCCTTCCCTCGAGCGAAAGGTTTATTTACTATTTTTGCAAAGTTATGATCTGTCCATTCGTTCATTGACGTCTCTGTTCACTGTAATAAGTTTAGTGTCTGTGTGTTGCGACCGAACCGCAAAACCGTGTGACTAGTAGACGAAAGGACGTGCCTCTCCCATGGGAACCGAAAACATTTGATCGGAAGGTCATAGGTCAACCGATTCCTCCGCAGGAAAACACGTCTGATATATTCTATACGACACTGGTGACGGCATGTGCGTCACATGACAGGAATATGTTGTCGACCCACCTAACTTGCACACTTGGCGAATGGGTAAAAAGATTCTTCTACCTTGCCCGATTTAGGTTTTCTTGTGGATGTGATAATCACTTCCAAAAAAGTGATGAAAACATAAGAGTGTGTCACATAAACTGCAACAAATGAATGCAACAGTTTCACAGTCGCACAGTTTTCTCTGTGCTCTGTCAAAACATATGTTTTTAACGTTTTGAAATTTTTCCGTGTGTAGACCGTCAAATCCAGCCGGCACGGTAGCTCAGCGTGTTCGGTCAGAGGGCTACGTGCCCTCTGTAATAAAAAAACTGAGTCAATCGATCAACAACGAACATAAATGGATGTCTTACGGCGTCCGCCCCGAGCAGACACAACGAACAAAACCGAACAAAATGAGATTTAAAAAAAAAAATCCTGCATATGTCCAAGCAAATCTGAACATGTCCTGGAATTTTGGAGAGCGATGTTGATTATGCGTGAGTGCCTGAACTCTGATAATTGTCTGAAAATAAAAAATTAAAATTTTCACTCGAGGGAAGACTTGAACCAAGGACCTCTCGTTCCATAGCTACTCACGCTAACCACGCGACCACGGTGCTAATGTGCTTACGATCTCCTTGATGTTGCCTATGTTGCCCTTGGACTACTCAGTTTGTATATTTTGCTTATTTTTTCATAGTTCCACACAACTTCTTCCTGTTTTCTCGATTGATCTGTGTTCAGTTTGTCAAGGCCTATCCACTGTGCCAACTTATAACTAAATCTGAGGGGGATGCGATGGGGAGGTTTCCTTGTTAGCGTCAAATGCCAACTTTCGCACTATACAGATATTTTTTCTAAATCGTTTCACAATTATTTTTTTTATCTTCTGATGACTTTACTAGTCGATGAACGACAGCATCATCTGCAAACAACCTAAGACGGCTGCTCAGATTGTCGCCCAGATGGTTTATATAGATAAGGAACAGCGAAGGGCCTATAACACTACCTTGGGGAACGCCAGAAATCACTACTGTCTTACTCGATGACTTTCCGTCAATCAACCCTCTGACAAGAAAAAAAAATGGTTCAAATGGCTCTGAGCACTATGGGACTCAACTGCTGTGGTCATAAGTCCCCTCGAACTTAGAACTACTTAAACCTAACTAACCTAAGGACATCACACACATCCATGCCCGAGGCAGGATTCGAACCTGCGACCGTAACGGTCGTGCGGTTCCAGACAGTAGCACCTTTAACCGCTCGGCCACTCCGACCGGCTCTGACAAGAAACACGAACCCAGTCACATGAAGTAATGCCATCGAAAATGACTCCATGTTTCTTGATATACAGAAGGCTTTTGATTCTGTTTCTGACAAGCGACTTCTAATCAAATTGCATGCCTATGACGTATTGTCTCACAAAGAAATGGTCTAATCCGACATGTCGTAACCTACACAGAAATTTTTCGTACAGGAAGAATACATCAAAAGAAATGCACCGTCAAAATTTTAGTCGCTAAGGCTCACAGCAAGTATTTAAAAAAGATGTTAAAAGTTACTCATTTTAGCTGCACGAAGATCCGCTTATAACAGCTGTTTTATTGCCCTTTTTCCCTAGCGCATGATTGCCGAATAAGCAGACGAAGTCGCAAGTGTACAGATTTTATGTACTTAAACTACACAAGAAATTTCTCAAATCCTTAAGTTTTTAATAACTTGCACTACATATCGACAGGTAAACTGTTGCAGATGTAATAGTTAAGACATGTGACTGGCAAACGAAAGAAAGTTAAGGAGGTGTATGACGTTACATTACAGACGATTCCAACAATTTATTGACATTAAATATTTTATAACAATTCTTGTTCTTGTGATCATTTTTAAATAACTTAGATTTTGCTAACAATGAAACAGTTCCTTGTTTATTCTTCTCTATTAGATGCAAAAACATTTTCCGTTACACCAGGTACACCTGATAAAAGGAAAATTAATGCTTTCAGGCACTTCAGGATAATTACTAGTTTAGACAGAACTGGAATGGGGTAAGAAATGGTCGTGGTGAATGTTGTGCATATTGTGCTGCGTAACAGGCATGCTTAAGCAAATTCGTAAAATGTGGTGATGCAATCAGAGAATGCAGAAATGACTGAAACGTAACAATACTGTTTCGCTGATAAACTTGAACTGACAAAGAGCTAACGGAAATTACATTGCCCGACAATTTTCTGAAAAATACAATAAACTATTGAAATTTTTTTATTCAAGGCTGAGTTCCTATTAGTTCCAGGTGAAATGCGAGTTATATTAACAAGTCTTCTCGTCCTCCTAAAGCCAGAGATGGCGTTATGTCCAGACCTCGAGTGCAACAAAAGCTATGAATTTTTTTCCCGATGTAACTGAGGAAATAATTCTGCCCCATTTTTCAACGTTTTGCGATGTCGATTACAACATTTTTGTACGTAAACAGACAGTTTTTTAAATTTTTTATCCTATTTTGCCTTGATGTTCCTGAAGATGGACATAAACCTGAGGAAACTGTGATCCATTGATACTTATCAGTAGCACTGTCGTATTCGGTTGGCGCGAAACCTAACTGTCCGGCTTTATACGCATCACTTACGAGGACAACAAGATGGTTCGTCTTCACGTCACCTACGAATTCCTCTGTAGTATTACCTATTAATGACGTCCCCCCTGCACATTTAAGTGAGACAAACTTTTGCGACTTTCCTTTTCGTAAAATTTCTTGAATCCTTGTAGAAGAAGCCTGTCGAAGAAGCCTGGTAATCAGAAGTATTTATCTCACTTGCAATTCAGAGCGCCCGATCTATGTCTCCCTTGGTAACGGTGCACTGACTCTCGCGAGGAGTTCTAAGTCTTTCGAATAGTTTTCTTTAACACTTTTGAAAGTTCCATTTTAATTTCGTGCTTCGTGTAAATCTTTTTTTTCCATCCATACAATTGGTGATAAGCTTATGCGATATGAAATTGGCTTTGCTTACTGCTTATGTATAAGAGTTTTGTCCTCCTTTGTCTAACCAAACGTTTATAACCCTTTCTTTCTCATTGAAAGCTATCGCCGTACATGTTTTCTTTTGATTTAGAAAGTAATCTATTTTTGTTCTGAAATTCAGTTAGCACAATAGCCATCGTTCGAACCACAGTTCACGGAATCGACCGAACTATTTCCTGTTTTCTCTAATGTTTCCACAGTTTCTAACGAAGTGTCAACATGATTCGAACGAGTGTAGAAGAAATTAAGTAATAAGTATCACATACGTAGGAGAAGTGGGTGCTCTCGTTTGCATATCACATTATTCATATTTCTTTTTTGCAGGGTTGAAAACATTAAATGGATTCCACATTGCTGTGAAATTCTGGAAAATGCACAAAGACAGATCCCATTAGAAAGCATTACGAAGAAATCACGAAGAAAATTAGTTCAGTTTTATCTCCATTTTAACACTTAGCCAGACTGCAAAACGAACTGCTAATTATTATGGATATTAAATGAGTTGCATATTCGAGCGAAAATTAACTGTGAACAACTGTGTTAGAGGAACTATCAACGGACACTGAAACTCGCTTTACAAATTACGATTGTGTTGTGCCGTGTTATCTGTTTATCGATGTGCCGTTAATCAAGGACGTGTGCCCGCGGTGTTGTGGATACGCTGTCTGTTCCAGCTACGGCCGGTGTATACCGTACACTTCTCCAGCTGCCTGACGAGCTACGAATAAGGCAAAATTCAACATTAAAAAATATTTGCAGTATGTTCTAGCAACTAAAATTTTGACATTGTGCTTCTTTCGGTGTATTCTTCCTGTTAAAAAAAAGTCAGGTCACGTTTCGAGATCACAGTTGGTAGTAAATGACGAAAAACCATCGAGTAAAATAGAAGTAATATGTGGCGTTCCCCAAGGTAATCCAAGGAAATGTTGCAGGACCTCTGCTGTCCCTAATCTGTATATGGAGACAACATAGTAATAAGCATCTCTGGCGTAGAGAAACAACTGAAAGGTTTGAAACCAAATAAACTTTCTTGAGACTGGGAAGCTTATGTACACGAATCAGCTTCGTTCGTAGAACCGTCGCTCGTGCGACCCTAATATTGCCCTTTCCTAACATGATATACTGTGAATTATGGATGAAAGGCAACAGGCATATTCCATATTTCTAGATTTCCGGAAAGCATTTCACACAGTGAACCACTGCAGGTTGTTAACGAAGGTAAGAGCATATGGAATAAATTCACAGATATATGAGTGGTTCGAAGACTTCTTAAGTAATAGAACCCAGCATGTTATCCTCGACGGCGAGTGTTCGTCAGAGACAAGGGTATCGTCAGTAGTGCCCTCGGAAAGTGTAATAGGACCGCTGTTGTTTTCTATACAGGCCTACATAAGTGATTTGGCGGACAGGATTGGCAGCAATCTGCAGTTGTTTGCTGATGATGCCGTGGTGTACGGTAAGGTGTCGATGTTGGGTGACTGTGGGAAGATACAAGACGACTTAGACAAAATTTCCAATTGGTGTGATGAATGGCAGCTAGCCCTAAATACACTCCTGGAAATGGAAAAAAGAACACATTGACACCGGTGTGTCAGACCCACCATACTTGTTCCGGACACTGCGAGAGGGCTGTACAAGCAATGATCATACGCACGGCACAGCGGACACACCAGGAACCGCGGTGTTGGCCGTCGAATGGCGCTAGCTGCGCAGCATTTGTGCACCGCCGCCGTCAGTGTCAGCCAGTTTGCCGTGGCATACGGAGCTCCATCGCAGTCTTTAACACTGGTAGCATGCCGCGACAGCGTGGACGTGAACCGTATGTGCAGTTGACGGACTTTGAGCGAGGGCGTATAGTGGGCATGCGGGAGGCCGGGTGGACGTACCGCCGAATTGCTCAACACGTGGGGCATGAGGTCTCCACAGTACATCGATGTTGTCGCCAGTGGTCGGCGGAAGGTGCACGTGCCCGTCGACCTGGGACCGGACCGCAGCGACGAACGGATGCACGCCAAGACCGTAGGATCATACGCAGTGCCGTAGAGGACCGCACCGCCACTTCCCAGCAAATTAGGGACACTGTTGCTCCTGGGGTATCGGCGAGGACCATTCGCAACCGTCTCCATGAAGCTGGGCTACGGTCCCGCACACCGTTAGGCCGTCTTCCGCTCACGGCCCAACATCGTGCAGCCCGCCTCCAGTGGTGTCGCGACAGGCGTGAGTGGAGGGACGAATGGAGACGTGTCGTCTTCAGCGATGAGAGTCGCTTCTGCCTTGGTGCCAATGATGGTCGTATGCGTGTTTGGCGCCGTGCAGGTGAGCGCCACAATCAGGACTGCATACGACCGAGGCACACAGGGCCAACACCCGGCATCATGGTGTGGGAAGCGATCTCCTACACTGGCTGTACACCACTGGTGATCGTCGAGGGGACACTGAATAGTGCACGGTACATCCAAACCGTCATCGAACCCATCGTTCTACCATTCCTAGACCGGCAAGGGAACTTGCTGTTCCAACAGGACAATGCACGTCCGCATGTATCCCGTACTACCCAACGTGCTCTAGAAGGTGTACGTCAACTACCCTGGCCAGCAAGATCTCCGGATCTGTCCCCCAATGAGCATGTTTGGGACTGGATGAAGCGTCGTCTGACGCGGTCTGCACGTCCAGCACGAACGCTGGTCCAACTGAGGCGCCAGGTGGAAATGGCATGGCAAGCCGTTCCACAGGACTACATCCAGCATCTCTACGATCGTCTCCATGGGAGAATAGCAGCCTGCATTGCTGCGAAAGGTGGATATACACTGTACTAGTGCCGACATTGTGCATGCTCTGTTGCCTGTGTCTATGTGCCTGTGGTTCTGTCAGTGTGATCATGTGATGTATCTGACCCCAGGAATGTGTCAATAAAGTTTCACCTTCCTGGGACAATGAATTCACGGTGTTCTTATTTCAATTTCCAGGAGTGTATGAGAGAATGTAAGTTAATGCGAATGAGTTGGAAGAACGAACTTGCAACGTTTTGATACAGTATTACTAAAATGGTTCAAATGGCTCTGAGCACTATGGGACTCAACTGCTGAGGTCATTAGTCCCCTAGAACTTAGAACTAGTTAAACTTAACTAACCTAAGGACATCACAAACATCCATGCCCGAGGCAGGATTCGAACCTGCGACCGTAGCGGTCTTGCGGTTCCAGACTGCAGCGCCTTTAACCGCACGGCCACTTCGGCCGGCATACAGTATTACTGGTGTCCTGCTTGAAACAGTCAAGTCGTTTAAATATCTGGGCGTGACGCTGCAAAGCGATATGAGATAGAACGAGTATGTGAGAACTGTGGTGGGGAAGGCGAATAATCGACTTCGCTTGATTGGGAGGATTTTAGGAAAAAATGGTTCACCTATAAAGGAGACCGCACATAGGATGTTGGCGGGACCTATTCTTGAGCACTGTTCGGCGTGTTTGAGATCGGTGCTAGGTCGGATTGAAGGAAGACATCGAAGCAATTCAGAGGCGGGCTGCTAGATTTGTTATCAGTAGGTTTGAACAACACGTAAGTGTTACTGAGATGCTTCGGGGTCTCAAACAGGAATCCCTGGAGGAAAGCCGACGTTGTTTCCTAGAAACGCGAAAAAATTTAGAGAACCGGTATTTGATGCCGACTGCCGAACGGTTCTACTGCCACCAACATGCATTACGCGTAAAGATCATGAAGATACAAGAAATTAGGACTCATACGGAGGCATATAGGCAGTTGTTTTTCCCTTGCTCTATTTACCAGTGGAACAGGATAGGCCGGCCGGAGTGGCTGTGCGGCTCTAGGCGCTACAGTCTGGAGCCGAGCGACCGCTACGGTCGCAGGTTCGAATCCTGCCTCGGGCATGGATGTGTGTGATGATCTTAGGTTAGTAAGGTTTAATTAGTTCTAAGTTCTAGGCGGCTGATGACCACAGATGTTAAGTCGCATAGTGCTCAGAGCCATTTTGAACAGGATAGGAAATGTCTGATAGTAGTACAGGGTACCCTCCGCCAGGAATCGTACGGTGGCTTGCGGAGTATCTGTATACAAGCAGATGTAGATGTAGCAAGTGACTATGACCGCACGAATGGATGTTACAGACTTTGAAAGCGGAATGGTAGTTCGGGCTAGAAGCATGGAACATTCCATTTCGGAAATAGTTAGGGAATTAACTATTCCGAGATCCACAACGTCAAGAGTTCTCCGAGAATAACCAAATGTCAGGCATTACCTGTCATCACAGACAAAGTTAACAGACAAACCACAGAGCGTGAACTAATCGCAGAAATCGATGTGGGACGTACGACGAACTTATACACGAGGACTGTGCGGCGAAATTTTGAGTTAATGGGCGATGGCAGTAGACGAATGACGCTAGAGCACTTGAGAACAGCACGACATCGTATGGAGATCCTGAGCTCGTGACCATGTTAACTACAGCGTGAATGACTGGAAAACCGTCGCCTAATCAGGTGAATCCCGATTTCAGTTGGTAATAGATTATGGTAGGTTTCGAGCGTCGTGCAGACCGACGAATCCATGGACACAGGTTAACAAGGCACTGTGTAAACTGGTGGTAGGTCCCTAATAGTGTAGGCTGTGTTTACACTGAGTGGACTGGTTATGGTTCAAATGGCTCTGAGCACTATGGGACTTAACATCTGTGGTCATCAGTCTCCTAGAACTTAGAACTACTCAAACCTAACTAACCTGAGGACATCACACACGTCCACGCTCGAGACAGGATTCGAACCTGCGACCGTAGCGGTCGCGCGGTTCCAGACTGAAGCCCCTAGAACCGCTCGGCCACTCCGGGTTATGTTCGGCCACTTGGAGACCATTCCATGAAATTAAAGTTCCCGAACAACGATGAGATTTTTATGGGCGACAATGCGTCATGTCACTGGGACATAAGTGTTTGCGAGTGGTTTGAAGAATATTCTGATAAATTCGAGCGAATGATATGGCCACCCAGATCACCCAACATGAATCCCATCGCAAATTTATGGGACGTAAGCAAGAGGTCAATTCATGCACAAAATCCTGCACCGGCAACACTTTCCCAATTATGTAGAACCAGCACTGCTCATTATTTCTGCAGGGGATTTCAGACGACTTGTTGAGTCCACGCTATGTCGAGCTGCTGTACAGTGCTGGGCAGGAGGAGATCGGACGCGATATTAGGTGGTATCCTACGACTTCTGAAATTTCCGAGTATAATTATGTGACTATCCCTCGTACCCTTTTCTGCCCGCAAATAAGTCGACCCAAGAACAAGTAAAAAGTCCTTATCGTTTGGTAGGCTTCTCCCCTCAATCTGTCGCGGACACTTGAGTACTAGAGTCCCGAATATGTTATTCACGCAATTCCGTTGTGTGAATGCTAGTCCGGAACGTACTTTTCACGTTGATTTGTACTGTCTTTTTTGGCTGTGTGCCGTCAGTCTCTCTTCTTGCCTTGGCTTCCCTGCGACCCTTTTAGCGCGGTAGGGGGCCCTGTCTTCCTTCCGTCAGTGGCGTGGAGATTAATTGCTCCCAGTAACAGCCTGCCCAGTGTGACTGATTAAACTTTTATTCAAATCGACCACCAGCCTGGCGCTGCTCGTCTCCGCAGAGACAGCCGTGCCGGCCCCTCCGTTGTTTCGGTGTTTACTGCAGCGTGTGTCGCATTTCCATATCTGCCCAGGTCGGCGATCAATTGTGGGAAGGCTGAATGGAACATGGGACGAGAAAGACAAATTGGATGTGCAGCTTAGTTATTTGGCAAGTAGCGTTACGCTGGAAGCTTAACTACCGTGTTATTGGGAACAACGTAATCACACACATATAATCGACCTAACCTAAAATGCTGGTATGCGATAACAGCCATTCTGCAAAGAAAGAAGAAACTGGAAAGCACATCTAGAAATAATGCCAAAAACTGCAGATGTGAAATGAAGCCTGTCGACACCAACCACTGCTAGCAAGAGGGGAAGGTGCTGACTATGCAAAGAAACACCAATGCCACACAAGATGCTTTGTAAATAAAAGCGAAACGCGTCTAGTGTAATTCTTTTTTATTAAATTGCAGTCAGCTCAAGACAGATAACCCGTAATAACATCTAGAAAGTTTAAATAAATACCGGAAATTTACAGATGCAATTTGCTGAACGAAGAGAGTTTAAGGCAATGGACTCGTATCCGAAAAGTAACTATTACATCAGAGTACAACACATCTAATTAACGTCATCTGTGTTTTAATTTTTCATTTTCTGGTAAATGATGATAGAGACATTCAAATGGTACAAATGGCTCTGAGCACTATGGGACTTAACTTCTGAGTTCATCAGTCTCCTAGAACTTAGAACTACTTAACCCTAACTAACCTAAGGACATCACAAACACCCATGCCCGAGGCATCAATCGAATCTGCGACCGTAGCGGTCGCGCGGTTCCAGGTCAAAGCACTTAGAACCACTCGGCTACTCCGGCCGGCCGCTCTTTATTATGACACGTAAACCTGTAATGAATTCGACATTCTTTGAAATTTTTGTTGAAAACCTTCAGCTGTCTTTCATTTTGCACAGGGATACTTGGTTCGGTCATAGGCCAGTTTCAAACTTAGCAGGCACAAGTGGCAGGAATTTAACATTTATGCCTGCTAAGCCTAAGCTTGAAAATGGCCTAGGAGCGAAACTAGTAGTTTGGTGCAAAACAAAAGACTCCTGAAAGATTTCACCATGAAACGATTATTTATGAGCTGATTTTTCCCGATCTATATGCGTACATGAATTCGAAATTTTGGCAAGATTAGTCCACACTAATAGCGTCAGATGCAGGTAGAGGTATACTACAAACCAATTCCGAGCAAGTTGTGAAACTTGCCTGCGCATGGCGTAGAGTGTATATTGATGTAATGTGAAATGCTAAACTATTATCCTGTCACACTGGCGCATCGAAATTCGTATTGTTTATTTATCTTCCCAGACGCAAACATAAAATCGTAGTCCGTCACTTAAACCTATAATATCTTTAAAAAAGTTTCTGATTGTAAAACGTATTTCGCAACACATACACATATTAATGACGTCTGTCGTTTTCAGTACTTCTTATTTTTTTAAAAAAATGGTATTTTAGTAACAGGTTTAAAAAGAGTCTCTACAAAGATTGCAGAAATTTACCAACAGTACGTAAGGGAGTCAAGTACATACACAGATATATCTGCAAGAGGAACATCAAATGTCTTGTGAGTGACATACAGGAGCTTCAGAATGAAATAATCAGCTATTTGTTCGTCAGTGGTTTCTATTCTATTAACGAATACCATTACGAGCATCCTTAAAGCTAATAATTTGACTATAAATCGTACTGGCGTTGCAAAATAATAATGTAGTATGTTTCAAAACAATTTATCTGATCTCTTAAGACTACATCTTTAACATAAATTGAGACAGAAACTGGAGGTACGTTTTAAGTCTCACACAGGACTACAAAGTCTACATTTTCAAAGGAACTATCAGTTTTCTTTGGGGTTAGGGGGGGAGGGGCGAGGGGAGAAGTGAATCAGTGAATCTTACTGATGTGCCTTTACATTATTTTTCAGTCCTATTTCTGAAACGTGCTTTAATTTCCATCATTCATTCTTTGATGTATAGATTAATCAGTAGGGGAGAGAGGCAGGATCCGTCTTCAATCCGAGAACTTAATTCCTGGTCTTACATTATTACTGTTGTCTCCTGGTTTTTGTGCATTCAGTTTATTACTTGTCTTTCCCTTGAAAGTACCTTAAATGTTTTAGGTGCACAGTTTCGACGGAGGCGTAGTGTGCGTGCGTGTGTATTTGTTTTTCTTAAGTCTGGCTTCCAAAATGAATCGCAAAGTCAGAATTGCCTCTCTGGTGTCTTTACCTTTCATTCAGCGAACGGCGTAGCCAGGAATTTGTCAGTTTGTCAAAAGGGTCGGGAGAGAGGGGTCGCATTTGTTAAAAAGGGCGTTAAAAAGACTTATGTTTTTCACTTATTCTATAATTTCCGTAAAGAGCAATTAACCGTTTTCTCGACAATAATCTTGTAGTTTTCAGCAAACGGAGACATAATCTCGTTAACTGCGTGTGCTTTATTTTGGAAAACGACTAAGAAGCAGTAATTCTCCAATCTTCGTTCACCCTCAAAGGTCATTTCACACTGTTCTTCTTTTAGTCCGGGTTCGAGTTCAGGAAGTGATCAGGAATGGACGAGACCTAATTTTTTGGGATACCGTGAATATTACTGACACATCTCTGAAATTTTCTGTCAGATCAAAACTATATACCGGACCGAGACTCGAACTCAGGTTCTTCGCCTTTCACGGGCAAGTGTTCTACCGCCTTTTTTTTTAACCTCGTTTTGTCCTATATTGTTCGTCGACTTTGCTCGTGACGGGCGTCCGATGACACTCGTTCAGGTTGTTCGTTGATCCGTTCACTCAGTTTTTTTATTACAGAAGGTAGCTAAACCCTCTGACCGAACACGCTGGGCAACCGTGCCGGCATCCGACTAAGCTACGCAAGCACGACTCACAATCTGTCATCACAGCTTCAATTCTGCAAATACCTCGTCTCCTACTTTAAACACTCATAGAAGAGCTTCTGTGAACTGTCCGTGGATCTAAACCACGATCTGCTAAAATTATAACAAATAACACGGTATAATTGCACCCGTGGTCTAGGAGGAGAGTCTTTGATTCATAGCTCCGGCACAGTAGCTCAGCGTTTTCGGTCAAAGAGCTGGCTGCTCTCTGTAATAACAGATTGGTAGAGCACTTGCCCGTGGAAGGCAAAGGTCCTGAGTTCGAGTCTCCGTCCGGAACAGTCTTAATCTGCCAGGAAGTTTCATATCAGCGCACACTCCGCTCCGGAATGAAAAATCACACTCTGGAGAGAGATATCTGTTCGACAGAGAAACTAGAACAATTTTTCTACATTAAACTTTCCTCGTTTAAGTATGCATCTCTCACTTCTTGCAGCGGAAGGAAGATCATGTTCTGCATTAAAGAATGTCCCGGCAGACAAATGCACGAGCCTAAATGACGAGAATTTTGGATTATTATTTCTTTTTCGTGTGGCTTTTAGTGCCAGGGGTTTCCGAAGACATGCTCGGCTAGCCTTCGATGCCTGTCTTTTCATTTAAGCAAATGGGCTGCATCTTTAAGGGAACTGAAATCTGCCACGAATGAAAGGTATTCGGAAGGAATTGGTTGTGGCCTATAGTAAGGGACCAACCCCAAAATTTGCCTATACTAAAGATCTGATATCACAGAAAGCCATTTTCGACGTTGCCGGCAGATGCATTCAAAGCACCTCATCTCCCGAATACAGGGATTGCTACCTCAGCAAACGTACGATTCAAGGAATGTGCTGTCATCACATACAACTTCCACTCTCCAAAAATCCCCTCCTCATTGTTCTGTATGGGAGCTGGTTTTTGTAACTGCGTACCCCTGGGATGTCGAGACTGGGCGTTATTTTGCCATTTGGGCTACTAATGATAGAAAACTCAGCAGATTTTCTAAATGCAAAAATCACCGTTAGGACGATGTTTTTTATGGTAAACTTGATTTTGAGGCGACACAGACAAATCGAAGTGTACTATTATGCACTGATTGTAATGTTATTTGTAATGATATTCACCGCTACACAGCCTTGTGAAACACTGAAATATTGCAACACCAAAGTTCTGCCAGTCTCCAAATATTGACTCTAGTCCTAACATTACACTGCTATCGATAGGTAATTATCTATTATAGGTGTTCAAATCAAATGTTCAAATGTGTGTGAAATCTTATGGGACTTAACAGCTAAGGTCATCAGTCCCTAAGCTTACACACTACTTAACCTAAATTATCCTAAGGACAAACACACACACACACCCATGCCCGAGGGAGGACGCGAACCTATGTCGGGACCAGCCGCATAATCCATGACTGCAGCGCCGTAGACCGCTCGGATTATAGGTGTGCGCACATATTTTTAACCTACCATACTGCTAGCGGACAAATCAAAATCGGTTTTCCTCTTGTTTCTTATTACAAAATTATTCATAATTACACTAGGCTGACAAATTTCACAGATAGCGATATGCACATATATAGATATAGGCAGTAATGTCGCGTAAACAAGGTATAGAAGGGCAGTGTATTGGTGCAGCTGCCATTTGTACTCGGATGATTTGCGTGAAAAGATTCCCGACGTGAGTATGGCTGCTCGACGTGAATTAACAACTTCGAACCCGGAATAGTACTTGCAACGAGACGCATGGGACATTCCATTTCGGAAATCGTTAGAGAAATCAATATTCCGCGATCCACAGTGTCAAGAGTGTACCGAGAATACCGCATTTCAAGCATTACCTCTCCCCACGGATAACGCAGTGGTCGACGGCCTTCACTTAACGGACCGGGATCAGCGGCGTTTTCGCGGAGTCGCCACTGCTAATAGACAAGCAACAATGCGTGAAATAACGGCAGAAATCAATTTGGGACATGCGACGAATCAATCCGTTAATGGGCTACGGCAACAGACGACCGACGCGAGTGTGTTTTCTAGCAGTGCGGCGTCGCCTGCAGCGTCTCTCCTGAAGTCGTGATCATATCAGTTGGATCCTAGACGACTGTGTCTTGGTCAGATGAGTCCCGGCTTCATTTAGTAAAAAAGCTGATGGTAAGGTTCTAGTGTGTGGCAGCCCCGTGAAGCCATAGACCCAAGTTCTGAACAGGCACTGTGCGAGCTGGTGGTAGCTCCATAATGGAGTGGACTGCTTTTACGGGGAACAGGCTTGGTCCTCTGGCCCAACTGGTACTTGGAGACCATTTGCGGCCGTTCATGGACGTCATGTTCCCAAACAACGATGGAATTTTTATGGATGAGTTTGCACCGTGTAACCAGGCCACAATTATTAGCGATTCCTTTGAAGAACATGCTGGAAAGTTGGAGTGATGATTTGCCCACCCAGACTGCCCGACACAAATGGCATCAAACATTTATGGGACAAAATTCGCGCACAAAATCCTACAATGGCAACACTTTCTCAATTACAGACGGCTATATAGAGGCAGCATGTGTCAGTATTCCTGAAGGGGCTTCCAACAACTTGTTGAGTCCATGTTACATCGAGTTGCTGCATATGCCGGGCAAAAGGAGGTGGAAGATGCTAGTAGGAGGTATCCCGTGACTTTTGTCAGCTCAGTATAGAACCTATACAATATCACAGCACAAAAACAGTAAACGATAGCACTTATATTAAATCCATCTGCAAGTATGAACTTGTCTCATTATGAAAACAACTGAGCTCCAGCAAGGTCAACAATTGGTCTTGACTGATATAGAGATTAGCGATAGCCGATAGTGCTGTGGACGTATAGATAATGTAAATTTATCGTTACTGTTATTCCCTGTAGATAGTGTGTATCTCATTTTCGTAGTGTGACAAATGAGAATATCTTTCAATTTCACTACACGGAAACTACGTCACGGTTAATTTCATTTAGATGATAGCGAGGGGAGCGGTCGTGATCCCCTGAACCCCCCGTTTGACTATTTCCCTGTCGTCAGTCAACAATTCCTCAATTTCATTTTACATCTTGTATATTACTATTGTTAACAGCTTCGTCGAACGATCTATTAATCTGGTAGTGAGATAGTTTTCGCACTTATCTGCACTTGCTACTTTCGCTGTTGTGTGGGTGGTTTCCTTCCAAAAGTCTGATGGTATGTTTCCAGTCTCATAGATTCTACATACCAACTTGAATAGTCGCTTCGCTTCCACTTCCCCAAACATAATTTCAGAAGTCCCTTCCATCAGTTCTGCCATACTTAACCGCAAGTCCTCCAAAACCCTTTTAAACTCTGATTGTAAGACAGGATGTGCCGTGTGCCACTTAATGTCTTCCATTTCGACACCCCTACTGTCATCAGCCCTCCCCCTAGTATAGACCTTCATCGTTCTTTTTCCAACTATCCGCCTTCCGTGTTAAACAGCGCTATTGCCATTGTACTCTGAATGTTGACGCTCTTGCTTTTAATTTTAGTTGATGTTGTTTTGACTTCTCTGTGTACTGAATCAGTCCTTCCGACTAACACTATTGTTTTGATGTCTTCGCATATTACCTGCAGCAATTTCGCCTTTGCTTCCCTGCACATACTACTTATTTCATTCGTAAGTGATTTATATTGCAGTATTCCTGTCTTTCCCTGCACATTTTTGTCTGTCTTTCTTTCGTCTGTCAATTAATCTGACTGTGAGATTAGGTGACATTGGAGCAAATGGTGCAACGAGATTTCCGTACTCCCACATCATTGTAGGATATCACGTATGTTGGGATAGATAACACAACGCCTTTTTGGTGTTTAATAAAAGAACACATTGTCCGTTGTAGGCTGCATTTACTTTTGAAACTATTACTGCTGTCTGTCAGACATTTTATTTCATCTGGTAATTTATCGAAAAGTTTACAGAAGCATATTTTAGCTCTTTCTATGCCAAAGATAGGTTTGGTAGAGGACAGTGTAAGTGTTTCTTTTTTCTGGTATTATAATCATGAATGTCACTGTTGTTTTCAAACTGGTCCATGTTGTTGAGAACAAACCTCATTACCGAGTAAATGTACTGTAAGGCCGTTGTAAGAATTTCTAACCTTTTAAACAGGTGCCTACAAGACGTGTGACTATGAGCACCATACATTATTCTAGCCACGTTCTTTTCAGCAGTGAATACTTTTTGCGTAAGTGTTGAGTTACCCCAAAATATTATTACATACGACATCAGAGTGAAAGTATGCAATGTATGTTAGTTTGCTGATTTGTGCATCCTCAAAATTATAAATTATTCTAATTGCAAAAGTTGCTGAACCTAGTCGCTTTAGGAGATCCAAAATATCAATTTTCCAATTAAAATTCTCATTTATATGAGCACCCAAACACTTAGTATGGTCTACCCCGGCTACTTATTTCCGTTGATGTGTTATATACTTCTTGCAGTAGAAAATTGGATATACAGTGATTTTTTCAAAGTTCAGAGCAAGCCCATTCGCAGAAAACTTATCAATAACTTTTCCAAAGACATTATTAATCCGTGGCCATTTAGCTTCTTGTTTCAGGTAAATATATATAAAGAACAGAATGGGATCCATGATCGAACCCAGTGACACACCTAATGTAATTTCACGCCAGTTAGATGAAGTGGGAAACTTCCTTAAATCAATTAAACCATGTAAACAAACTTTTTCTTCCTGTTGTGTAGATATGACATAAATCACTCATATGTTTTTCCATTTATACCATATAATTGTAATTTCTGTAACACAGTGTCATGGTTCACACAATTAAATGCTTTGGATAAGTCACAGAAAATTCATATTGATGACATTTCACTTTTTGAAGACTGTATTATTGGGGCTGTGAAACTGTATATTTCTGTTTCATTAGAACACCAGTTTTGAAATCCAAGCTATGATTTACCAAGTATTCCATAACCGTTGAGATGCCTAACCACTCTTGAGTACATTACTTACTCTACGATTTTGAAAATGCTGTAATTATTGCCAGTAGTTATTGATATCTGTGGTGTCTTCTTTTATGTGGAGAGGTTTGACAATGCCATATTTTAACATGTCTGGGAAAATGCCTTGAGTTAGTGATGCATTATAGATGTGTCTCAGAACATCAGCTGCAACTGCTCCACATTGTTTTAATACCTTGTTAGAGATGTCATCTACTCCAGCAGACCATTTATTTTGCACATTTTTAATGATTTTCCTTATTTCACAAGAGGTTGTTATATGAAAATTAGCCTGACAAGGATTACTCCAAACTGACTCTTCCATGTACTGCTTCACTTTTGCTTTTGAGCTATTCTCACCAATGTTTTCACCTACACTTAAGAAATGGTTATTAAATACATTATCTACTTGTGTGCTGTTGGTTAAGATGGTCTCATTACCTTTAATAGTAATGCTACCTACCCCAGTGGTTACTTTTCCTGTCTCTCTTCTAGCTTCATTCCTCAGTGATTTGACTTTATCACCCGAGTTGTTAATTTCATATCTAATACACGTATTTTTTGATTTTCTGACAAGTTTTCTCAGTATGTTACTAGAATTTTTGTAGTGTAAAATTAATTCTGGATCTTTAGTAATTCTTGTTGTGTCATACAGTTTTCCTTTTCTTTTTGAACTCTCTGCAATACCTGTAACAACCAAAGGTTGGTGTTACATTTGATAATTTTTTGAGGGCAAAACAGACCAAAAAGGGATATAAATCTATCCAGAAATATGTTACAATTACCATAAGCATTTGGCTCATTATATACTTCTCCCAGTTAACATTTCTTAAACTTTCTCTGAAGTGCTCTGTAGATGCCAGGCTGACCAGCCTTACACTTTTACTTAATGGTTTCTGAACAGTACACCCTGCTAAGTTTAGTAAGTTAACCAACTGTGCATCATGGCCTGATAATCCATTTATCACAGGGAAGGCATATGTTAGTTTTACATCTTCTTGTTGTCTAATACACTGCTACTGTCTTGATCCCTATGTGTAGGGAAGTTGATCACTGATTCTACGTCGGCCGGAGTGGCCGAGCGGTTCTAGGCGCTACAGTCTGGAACCGAGAGTCCGCTACGGTCGCAGGTTCGAATCCTGCCTCGAGCATGGATGTGTGTGATGTCCTTAGGTTAGTTAGGTTTAATTAGTTCTAAGTTCTAGGCGACTGATGACCTCAGAATTTAAGTCGCATAGAGCTCAGAGCCATTTGAACTGATTCTACGTTATTCATAACACTTTCAGTTCACTTCTCCTACAATAATTGGTTCAAATGGCTCTGAGCACTATGCGACTTAACTTCTGAGGTCATCAGTCGCCTAGAACTTAGAACTAATTAAACCTAACTAACCTAAGGACATCACACACATCCATGCCCGAGGCAGGATTCGAAACTGCGACCGTAGCGGTCGCTCGGTTCCAGACTCTAGCGCCTAGAACCGCACGGCCACTCCGGCCGGCTCTATAATAATTGCTTAGGAAGTTTACATATAAATCACCACAGATGACTAATGTTTTTTTCTTGTCTAACAGACAGCATAGTAGGCAGTCAAAATTTTTTATCGATCGCTCCCAATCTCCTAATGGGGACTTGTACACTGTTGCTGATATCAACACTGCATTATCTAGCTATAGTTCACAAGGACAAACTTCAAAGTTCTGATTGATACAAAATTTGCTTATTTCTACGGTTTTCTACTTATACCCTTGTTTTGTGTAAATGGCAAGTCCTCTTTTATCCATCCTTGATGTGCTAGTTTAAGATGCTCAGTTATACCCATTTATAATGACACTTTCCATCCCCACAGTTACATGGTGTTCAGACAGACAAAATATATCAATCTCATTCTTATTTTTGAGACATCTAAAAACACTAGCAACTCATCTACTTTATTTTTTATTCCCCTAATATTTTGATGAAGTAAATTGGTACTACACTTAGCTATATTCCTATTTAGTGCACATGATGCTTCTTTTATTCTGTTTTTCTTGAATATTGTCTGGACTTCGGCTTTAACCTAAAAAACCTGTCTGTCTGGTCCCATTGACCACAGGGATCATCCCTTGTGTGACTGTGGCCCTCGTTATAGCATCTGCTGGTACAGAAGCTAACTAGTCTTTATCTTTCCTATTTTGGTGCAGCCATGTGTAGCGTGCCTGGAGCATTCCGTTCACCACAGTTTTAACATGCCTTATAGTAGTGTTAACCCAGGGTCGATCATGGCGCTGAAATACCTCCACAAATGCCACATTTGTGTGCCCTGTTTCTGCTGCTATTTTGTCCAGGTCACTCCTAATACTGTATCTTGGGTTCACAGCCAGGCTGTTTCCTGCTCCCCCAACTTTAACTACCTGATCTTCCTTCTCAAAGTCCCTGCATAATTGACCTATGTCTTCTGTCATCTGGCTAAGGCCAGCACTTGGTTTAAAAAAACTTATGACCTAGTACCCTGCACCTAATTTCTCCTGAAGATGCTGGCCTACACCCCTCCATAACTGTAGCTAGAAGCATAATTCTTGTTTACAACAGTTTACAACACTATAATGCGTATAATCAGAAGCTCTGTAAAGATGTTCTGAGACAAGTGGTGTAGGAACTGCAACTGATCATGAACGGAAATTAATGTAAGGCATTGCAAATCAACAAGTGAAGGGTCCATTGCTGGTCGGTCACGCTATTGGTGAAAAACCACTGGAAACAGCAACAGCATTAAAATAGCTAGGAGTGACTGTCCAGAGCAAAGTAAAATGGAAAGACTCAAAGAACTGATTTTAGGATAAGCAGGTACCAGACTGAGGAAATGTAATTCATCCATGAAACAAGTGGATTACAAGACATTTGTAAAAAATGTTTTTGTGTATTGGTCTTCTGTTTCGGATCCTTAGCAGGTTGGATTAATAGCAGAGATAGAAAAGATCTAACTGAAGGCGTCCCATTTGTCAGGGGTTCATTTGGTAAGCTGAAGAGTGTTGCAGGTATAAAGGAGATAACTCCCGTGGCAGGCACTACGTAAAAAGCTTTTTGATTTATTGTTGAGAGATGTATTGTTGAAGTTTCTAGAACGTATATGAAGCTAGTCTATGTCGCGAATCACAGGACTTCTAGATTAAGAGAACACTAATCCTGCATATTTAAATGAGCGAAGTGGCGCAGTGGTTAGCATACTGTGCTCGCATTCGGGAGGGCGATGATTCAAATACGTGCCCGGCCATCCTGATTAAGGTTTTCCGTGATTTACTTAAATCGCTCCAGGCAACTGCAGGATGGATTCCTTTGAAAAGAGCACGCCCAATTTCCTTTCGCACTCAGAGTTTGTGCACCGTCTCCAACGGCCACTCTGCCAACGGAATTTCTAATCTTCCTTGGCTTTACAGTTTGGCACTTAACCTGGAGCATGCTGACGTGATCTCTTTAAGATGATTAATAGTGAATTTAATTACGAATTACGTTGGTCGTTTCCCATTTTTTCCCATTTATTAAACTGCATAGTAATAGTATCATTAATAGTACGAATGCACAGATCGGTAGAGAAACAACACAGGAAAAGAGTTGGAAATCATTCCGCATACAAATTCACCAACAAAAGTGAAACGCGGCTCATAGAACTTTGCCAGCAGCACAACCTCAAGCTCATGTCGACATCCTCCATAAAATTAAAAGGAAGGTCAGCGTTGGTCTTAACACTGATGGTTTATTGATAGCAAAATCGATTTTCAATCACATAGTGATCATCTTCAGTGCTGTGGTGTACAAATTAAACTCATAGGTGCTGATATCAAGTTATTATCAGTAACCAAATCTGAGAAACAATCACAATAACTCAATGAGTTATTGTGATCGTCAAACTAGAACATCCACGTTTAATAAACGAAGGTTCATAGAGAAAGAACCCTCCAAGAAAGCATTTGTTACTTACGCAGATGAAGAACTGGGAACATAATGAGAACGTGAAGTACATCAGAAGTGTTAAGCCGAGGATGTGCAGTAAACATGCTTTGAATTAAGTTAATAAGTCAATAAATTAGTTATTTACTGAGTTAGTTAGTTACATGTACCGTACATTATGTGAAAGATTCTGTGATAATGGGGAGTGAATCAGTGCACAGGATACGTGTAGATGGTTGGTGTTTACATCAACAAACACATTTTAGTAGTCCTACTCATGCTACTGCTCTTAAAAACAAGGCTTTTCTTATTTTTCCTTGCCGGTTTCTAATCATGAATTCGGCTGTATAATATAACGAGTTGTACAGCATAAGTGATTTTAGGCTAGATTTAAAACTTGCTTTGCTACCTGTCTGACATGTTATGATATTGGGCAAAAGATCGAACTTTTCTTTTTGCTGCATATTGGCATATTGACTTCCTTATTGAGCCATTGACAGCTTTATTAGTGGGTAATACAGGTGATTTTTTTCTGTAGTGTTGTTGGTATGGGCATCAATGTTCTCCTCAAAAAAAGTGATGGATTACTTATGACGAATTTCATCAGCGGATATATGTACCGTCAAGGTACAGTAAAAATGCCTACCTTCTAAAGAAGTCGTACATAACGACTGCAGGTGAGCACCACATACCTTTCTTGCTGCTGGCTTTTGCACGATCAGTATTTCCTTAAGTTGTGAGTTACCCCAGGATATTATTCCATACGACATTATTCCATACGACATTACTGATAGGATATATTCCAAATATGCCAGGACGTTGATTCATTTCTTTCCAAGAGTAGAAATTCTGCGAAGAGAAAAAGTAGTTGGTGTTAACAGATTGAGAAACTCGGTAATATACTTCTTCCAGTTCAAGTTTTGATCAACATTTATTAAAAAATTGTCTCCTGTTCAGGTGCTACATTAATTGTTGATATGGCTCTATTTATTGTGCAGCAATGAAAATGTTTTTTTTCTCAAACTTAAGGGAGACTCCACTTTCAGAGAACCTCTTAATAATTCTATTATAAGTAGTATGTTTTTAGGTTGGGGAGTACGTTCAAGTACATGTGGCAAGAGTAAGCCATTACTGCTTGTTTTTGCCTGGTCAGATAGTCAGGTGTTGACACGAGGACGCAAAATGGTGAGTTTCTACAGACAGGCGTTGTCCACTTAGTGGTGCAGTTACGACCGACCAGAAAACATCAGGCCGTCAAGTTTGTGACGTGTTTATGGGAGGACTGTTCGACCCAGGGAAAAAAAAAATCTACGCACTGCTGCGTGTACGTGTTAAGGCCACGTATAAAAATACATGCACCTATGTCCGTTACACCCTGTGTAGGGAACAGGTGGGTGCCTAAAACGCCGAATTAGGAGCAGTGGTACTGACGTCCTAGTCAACTGGTGGCGGGTAAACACTTGTAGACATGTATACTTAGTGCCTGTTTCTGCCTTTCTGCTCTTCCTCATGGTACCAAGGGCGCCGGCTTCCGTATACCTCTCTCTTTCACTGTGTGTGTGTGCTGTTAAGTGCGGCCAGTGCCGCCTGAGACCACAAGGCTCCTATCGATTCCTCCCGCATGGAGACAACTGCACTCTTCGTTGCTGTCACTGTCTTCTGCCATGGCCGAGACGCCGGCGCAACTGGATACGTAAGAAGTGTGCCATCTGCTGACCGCTCCATTATACCAGCTCGCCACGAAAGCATCAAGGCATTGTTGTGTACCTACGATGTGAGAAGCTTCATTAGAATGGCTACAGAAGATATTACCTTGCGCCGTAAGTCGAAAAGAGCAGAGCTGTTCCACATCTTCTCGGAAAAAGGGAAGCGTAACTGTACAAAGCAGCGAAAGGAATTCAGACGAGTGGTGACGCAAATGGGTCGTACTTTGAAGAAGACCATTAGACCACCATTAATGGAATATATCTAGTAAATTCACAAATCTATATCATCAGTCAATTTTCTGTTTGGAGGACATCGTTACCATGTTTTCCATTGGACTGCAAGAATAAGTCTGTTGTAAATTGCTAGTCCACAGCGAAAATTGTGACAATGTAAGGACGCAGTTCACAGTCTCGAAAAAATCATCAGGGAAGAATATTTCAAAGTAAGCAGAACGTAAAGGCAAAGCATCCAGTATTTTTTGGCCGTATTGTTTAGTGTTGTTTGTTACCAGCCAGGTGACTTATTTGACGTCACCAGCTGCGGTTCAATCTCTAGTGCGAATGACTTTATCCCTTTCACCATGCCAGTATGGCACTGCGGTGTTGAAACGAACATTTGTGTTTAGGACAGCATTACCTTACTAACATTTGTATATATTCAATGAGAACACTGATTCCTTAGTGTGCGTGTGGTAAGAAACACTTGCTTCAAGTCCCACAGTTAAGAAATACAGCAGCGTAACTTCTACGATTCTACGTTCTTCCTGGGGCTAAGTCGTTAGCCAAAATGCATTAGGCTGTAGTACCAACGGCTGTATAGTTAGGAGACAAATACGTGCGTGAAGTGACATGACTAAGCTCGTTTCGACAAAGACTCGTAGTCAAAACTGAAGAAGAAAACTAAGATTGGAAGATACCCAACAAATAATTGAAGAGAGAAAATCGTGACGGTATGTATATGAGACTAGTCAGCAGACTGATACCAAACACTTACAGCAAAAAAAGACTTGCTTCAATTTGTCGACAGTTTCCGGTGAAGGGGACAGAACAATTAAGAATCTAGACTGCCCATTTTTGCTGGGTAAATTTGTAACGTTCTTTAAGGGGGTCGTTCATGAAATTGTCATACCATCTATGTTAAGCGCTGTCGGGCTTCGCTTACACTCGAATGAATCACCGTCTGGGTTTGCCGAGCACTGTTGGTAAGCGGTCTGCACTCAGCCCTTGTGAGACCTATTGAGGAGCTCCGGCCTCGATAACTGACAGCAGCCGGGACAGCGATGTGCTGACCACACGCCATTCCATATCCGCATCCAATGACGCCTGTGGGCCGAGGATGACACGCGGTCAGTCGGTGCCACGGGGTCTTCCGAGTCCTGCTCGGACGGAGTATCAGAACTCATGGACAACAAGTTCCCAAAGTTTAAATAGTGATATCGCATCCGATGTGCATGAAAAAAATATTTAAATGTTCGACGCGACCGTCCATCCACGGCCACTTTTTGAAGTCACAGTTCAATGCTAGATCGGTGGACAACGATTAGGTGGATTAGTTTCAAGCAAACTTGTTCGGGTTACATGTAGAAGGATGTGCATATACTCTTTGCTGTACAGATAATCTGTGACTCTGTCCGGATCTTAGAAACTATAGCAAACCAGCTACAATGTTTATTAACGAGAAGTTCTTGTTTTGTCTTGTGCAGCTGACGGGGATTTACGCAAGTTTTCGATTCTTTCATCATTCAATAATGCCAGAACATATGCATTGTAAATGGAATGAGAGTGCACTACGTGCTACTGTTTTCAAAGAATCACTGTATCATTTGAGAGATACAGAGGCGAGCGAGTGTGCCGGGACTTACTGCAGTTCACTGCTACTAGCGCCACGTCATCATAACGCGGCTGTGCGTAGCATACAAGTATTACACTGTAATCTAATGATGAAATTAAAAATTAAAGTTGCTTTTCCGAACTTTGTGAACATGTGCTACATTATATTAATGTTTAAACTGTTAAATCTCAGAGTGGTCACATGAATATCAATCCCTAAATACATCGTTTTAAGAAAAAAAATATGTGGCGCTAAATAATAAAGCTAGAAAACCAAAATATTGTTCAGATTATGTAAATGTATGTCGAACTCAGTTATTACGAGTTTCAACTAGATCAGAACAATATTATGATGAAAATCGGAGTTTTTAGGAAAAACTGAAGGTGCTAAATATTACACTTAGAAATACGAAAAATCGTTTGAAGCTTCAATTCGATATGAAAACATTAACTATGGAATCCCTTAAGCTACTTGTAATAGTTTTCGAGTAATATATTGAAAACTAAATTTGGAACAAAAACTATCTTATTTGCAGTAGATTAAGTATCATTTGTATTAACGATAGACAGTTTTGATTGCAGCACCTGATGAACCCTATTAAATAATACAGCTATAATATGTTTCAAGACTTTGATGTAAATATCAATCAATAAAAGGTCTCTTAAAGATATAGTTCAGAGGTCATGTTCGACAGTCAGTTCCGTTCTAAAGTTTCTAGACAGCAAAGTTCAAATGCAGGAGAGCAAATTTTTTATTTTTTTTATTAAAGCCAACTTAATTCCATTCGTGCAAAAATTACGAAGATTCTAAACCGACATACAACAGTGTTATAAAATCGGCAGGCGTTTCCTTCGGCCGTCCGCTGCTGGCTGAGAGGCAGTGACCACTTCGCTCCGCATCCAGCTACCACACGGTTCGCGTCAGTCAAACGCCGGCTTCCGCGCTGCCTCGGGGTAACGTCAAAACCAGGCTTAAACTAAACGCAAGCTTTCGGTACAAATAGGAAGCGAACTCGCGAGGACTGTACACCATCCTGAATAGCTTAGATTTCGCGAAAGTAGCTGTTTGTGTGCCATCTATAATGTTAACAAAACCGCAGGGCAAATGTTAACATTATTTTCCACTTTTGTGGCTGAAAATTAACTTTGAACATCAGAAGTCATGACGAAACAACTCTAAATGGGAACTTACCGTCAAGGAGACTCTGAACGGCTGATAGTGCAGTTTATGATGATGACATTATTATTATTATTATTATTATTACTATTATCATTATCAGGAATGTTATCACGTTGTGTGTGTGAAAGTTTACCAAATACATCGATCAATTAGAACTCTAAATTTTCATTTATAATCGTAGTTACTGATCCCACTGAGTAAACAGAGAATATTAAACATTTCTTTCAGTGAACCAAACAAGAATCTGGACTTTCAGACCGGAAACTATAGTCAGTATGTTCTCCATCGCTTTCTAGCTGACCACGAAATTAGTTTTCAGGTTCTCATTAAAGACGGTGAATACTCCTATATTTCATTTTTTTTATTTCACTATCGACCTGCCGCCCTACCCTACGTATGTGCACGTGGTACAACAGCTGAACATCCCATTCGCCATACTTATTTCTGTTGTTGTTGTGGTCCTCAGTCCCAAGATTGGTTTGATGCAGCTCTCCATGCTACTCTATCCTCTGCAAGCTCCTTCATCTTCGAGTAACTAGTCAACATGCATCCTTCTGAATCTGCTTACTGTATTCATCTTTTGGTCTCCATGATTTTTACCCTCCACGCTTCCCTCCGGTACAAAATTGGTGATCCCTTGATGCCTCAGAATGTGTCCTGCCAACAGACTCCTTCTTCTAGCCAAGTTGTGCCCCAAATTCCTCTTCTCCCAAATCCTATTCATTGCCTCCTCATTACTTACGTGATATACCCCTCTAATCTTCAGCATTCTTCTGTAGCATTCTTGACCAAACAGTTTATCGTCCATGTTTTACTTCCATACATGGCTACACTCCAGACAAATACTTTCAGAAAAGACTTCTTGACACTTAAATCATTACTTGATTTTAACAAACTTCTCTTCTTCAGAAACGGTTTTCTTGCCAGTCTACATTTTACATACCCTCTACTTCGACCATCATCAGTTATCTTGCTGCCCAAACAGCAAATCTCGTCTACTACTTTAAGTATCTCATTTCCTAACCTAATTCCCTCAGCATCACCTGATTTAATTCGACTACATTCCATTATCCTAGTTTTGCTTTTGTTGATGTTCATCTTATACCCTCCTTCATTCCGTTCAACTGCTGTTCCAAGTCCTTTGCTGGCTCTGCAGAATTACAGTGCCATCAGCAAAGCTCAAAGCTTTTATTTCTTCTCCCTGGTCTTTGATTCCTACTCCAAATTTTTCTTTTGTTTCCTTTATTGCTTGCTCCATATACAGATTGAATAATATCAGGGATAGGCTACAACCATGTCTCAATCAATTCTCAACCATTGCTTCCCTTTCGTGCCCCTTGACTCTTTATAACCGCCATCTGCTTTCCATAGAAATTGAAAATATCCTTTCGCTCCCTGTATTTTTTCCCTGCCACCTTTAAAATTTGAAAGAGAGTATTGCAGTCAGCATTGCTGCATGCTTCAGTTACTGCATTTTTATATTTACTACTTTCATCAGCTAAATTTAATATCTCTTGCTTTACCAAAGGATTTCTACTAGACCTCGTCTTTTTACCTACTTGATCCTCTGCTGCCTTTCCTATTTCATCTCTCAAAGCTAACTGTTCTTTTTCTACTGTGTTCCTTTCCCCTGTTCTTGTCAATTGTTCCCTAATGCTCCCATGAAGGTCTCTATACCTCTAGTTCTTTCTGTCTATCCAGTCACATCTCCTTAAATTTCTACCTTTCTGCAAATTCTCCCGTTTTAATCTACTGTTCATAACGAATAAATTGTTTCAAAGTCCATATCTGCTTCTGAAAATCTCTTAAAATTTAGAACCTGGTTGCTAAATCTCTGTCTAACCATTATATAATGAGTCTTAAATCATCCGCTGTCTCTGGGTTTCTTCTACGTATACAACCTTCTTTCATGATTTTTAAACCAAGTGTTAACTATTATTAAATTATGCTATGTGCAGAATTCTAACAGGCAGCTTCCTCTTTCATTCCTTTCCCCGCAGTCCATGTTCACCTACGACTTTTCCTTCTCTTTCTTTTCCCACTATCGAATTTCGGTCCACAATGACTGTTAAATTTTTGTCTCTCTCAACTAGCTGAATAATTATTTATCTCGTTATACATTTCTTCAACGTTTACATCAGCTGCAGAGTTAGTCGCCTATGAACTTGCACTACTGTGGTGGGTGTGGGCTTCGTGTATATCTTGGCTACAATAATGCGTTCACTACGCTGTTGGCAGTAGCTTATCCGCATTCCTATTTTTTTATTCGTTATCAAATCCTCTCCTGCATTAGTCCTATTTGATTTTGTATTATAACCCTGCATTTACCAGACCAGACGTCCTTTTCCTCCTGCCGTCGAACATCACTAATTCCCTCCATATGTAACTTCTACCTAACCATTTCCCTTTTTAAATTTTCTAACGAACCTACCAGATTAAGCGATCTGACATTCCACCCTCTGATCCGTAGAACGCCAGTTCTGTTTCTCCTGATAATGACATTCTTCTGAGTAGTCCCCACCCGGAGAGACGAATGAGGGAACATTTTACCGAAATATTTTACCCAAGAGGATGTGAACATCCTTTAATCATACAGTAGAGGTGCATGTCCTGTAGTTTCCCCTTACTTTCAGCCGTTCACAGTACCAGCACAGCAAGGCCTTTTTCGTTGATGTTACAAGGGTTGATAAGTCAATCATCCAGACTCTTTCCCCTGCACCTACTGAAAAGGCTACTGCTCCCTTTAGGAACCACACGTTAGTCTGGCTTCTCAACAGATACCTCTCCGTTGTCGCTGAGGCACGCAAGCCTTCCCAGCAACGTCAAAGTCCATGGTTCATTGAGAGGGGGGTGGAGGGAGGGGGGGGGGGGGGGGGGAGGGACGACGTCACTTACTTCCTTAAACCCAATAAATAATGTTTCAACTCTTGAGACACTTATGTCCATAAACCCTATAAATGTTGTCTCAAGAGTAAATTTTGAAATTCTGAGCATAAGCTGAGATAGGGAGCAAAGTGCTTTGAATTTTATATGAATTTCATACTATACTTACAGAATTACAATTTTAAAAAAATATTAAAATTCTTCTATTCGATATATGAAAGAAAACCACATGAGAGAAGGTCATTGTGTGCAGAGAGATTAAACAGGGAAAATTTTTGTAGAAATCTCGTAAATAATCTCTGAGAAAAAGGTACCTTTTATTTTTTGAAAATAAAGTTTCTAAATTCCATAAAAAAGTTAAATATATGTAAGCCAAGATACTTAACAGTCAATGTACTAATTTCATTTGAAACATAGCACAAAATTTCATTGCCGTATCTTCAAAATTGTGAATTTGGTCCATCTTTTAAGTAGTTTTGCTTTCTACGAATGTCCGCCATTAAAGAAGGCTGAAGTGAGTGTATTATTCCTCAGTTATTTGACGGATCATTAAACGCAGCAGCAGGTAACGTATGCTAGAGTGTAGTGCTTGCAAATCTTGCACAAACCACCAATTTCTGTAATGGTTATGCATTCTGCTACGCCACTGTTGAAATGTATGGAGTCATCCTTCAGCTTGACAAGAACATAGGAATGTGTCTTAGTTCATTTCCCAGTTTTTCAGCAAGCTAGAGCCTCCTGAACATATTAGCGTTTTAAGAGAAGATGGACGTTCGTCTGACACCTGGTTAGTTTCTTTCTGTAAGTACAGCGGTGTTAAGCATAAACTGAAAAAAAATGACACGAAACCAATAGCAGGCATATGGAGTAATTTATAAAAATTATACATATGGATGGGAGAACATACGACATTAACAGGTTATATGTTAACGTTTTTATTTATAATACAGAGAGAGGAAGAACTTTATATCAGATCAAGTGCTCAGGAAATATATCAGTTATGGTTTAACGTATTTACTGTATACCCGAGCACACTGAATGATTGAACAGAGAATCCTTTGGATACTCCAACGAATTAGATTCTGATTATGTGGGAACAAAATAATATCATGCAGTGAATTTTTTTGTGTTATTCTGTTCAGTGGTTCAAACATTAAGCTAGAGGAATCTATGAGGCCTAACTAATAATAGTTTTCCGTGGTAACTCTAAATCATTTCAGACAATTTCCGAAATCATATTTTAAACTAAGCTATGAGAAATTTCCTCCCCCATTTCCGTCCACTCCAACATATATAATGATCTCAAAATCGACGTGACTTTAACATACAGTCTTTGGTTAAGGTAGTTGTGACTATCCCTTGGTGCAAACACTTTATTTGCTGCACCCAAATTAGTTTCCGCGACAACTCGCCATCTTCACGATTTTCTGTAATCTTTCTTGAAGGCAACTGTGATTATTCCTTTTATGCAAAAACTCTGTTTGTTAAATACAAATTAGTATCAGGGACAACTCGCCATCGGCAGGATTTTTACTTTTTCTGTTCCATACATGGGATAAAATTAATAGCCTATTGTGTTCCATCCAACTACATGTCTAGTGCAAATCTCGATTTACGACGTAAATGGTTTGAAAACTTCATCTTTGCACCTGAAAGCGCAGTTAACTATTCCTCTGTAGTTGTGTAATGGAGTAACTGCTAGCATGATGACCACATCCGCGTACTGAGTTTCCGTTCCCATAACCTGCTTTAGTGACAGCCACATTATAGCAGACCATCGGATAATTACAGAGGCATGATTAACGGCGCTTTTGTTCACAAGGATAAAGTTACCAAAGCAATTACTCAAAAAGTCGAGTCCCTCGCATGGCATGCAATATGAAGTAACACATCTCGTTACTATTATTGCGACATGTATGGAAAAGAAAAATTAAAAGAATGAAAAATAGAAAGTGATTACATTAATGCAGGCTCCCAAAACTCAGACTGTTTTTCTGAAAACAGGTACCAGTAGGGTACAGGGCTTGCTAACACAGTTAATATTATTTCTCCTATTTTATGCAAGGTGCTATCAGAACGGATGTCTACAGATAATCTTTTATGCTCTAAAAATTAAAAGAATGTAAATACATTTCCCATAGCTGCTTATTTCTAAAACAAATATCTTTTATCGCACGTGCTGGCTGCTTTTACCCTTCTACGTTAACAACTGTATCTACTACGTTTGCACATACGAAAAATAATGTTTTGAAATGACTCATTACTCCTACATCTCAACGTGTTGGTTTGTATTTCACTACTATTGTAGAGTTATGGCATTGAGTTATGGCATTAAGCTATTTTCGAATGTTTGGCACTAGTACCTCTATGCGCTTTCTCAAAAACGACACAAGGCCACCAGTGTACAACAGTACGGAAAAATACTACCACTAATGTACCGTTTATTAAGGTATTGAGCTCCTACACTGTGTACCTAGTACTATTTAAAGCTGGTTCTCTTATTTCCATGTTGTAGCTTCTCAATGACATACTGGAAATCTTGATAATAATAACTTGTCCCTGTCCGTTGGTATGTGTGATACATAGATTCACACATTGTACGTAGGATTTGGTATTATTGTTTTAATTTTAGTACAAAGATTTTTGTCATAGGTCATTTCATTTACATTATTGTCATGTAAAGTTTATTAAACAGATAAAAAAACTGTTTTGGACCGGTGATGCTGTTGGTTTTTGTACATTTTTTCCTTAGGACTGCTCTGTAATTGTTAGAATTATGGTTGTTTTTTCTGAAACTTATTTTTGTGTGTCAAGATTTATATCGATTAGATATCTTCTTGGTGTTGTCTTCGAGATTACAGGTGCTTTGGCTTGCCATGTTATGTGCTGAGTACATACGGCCTGTTTTCTGTTGTGTGTGTATGAGGAATTTTGCTGGTGTACGAGAAGTATTGTTCTCCTGCATTATTACTCATTAAACCGACATTAATTACGATTGTACGGTTCAGCATTATTGACATGTGACATGCAGTAGCCAATGTTTCGTAAGTTTCTTTTTTATATTTCATGTCCTTAAGACATTTTGTGCAAACATTTTGTTGTCATTTCTGTTTTGTAACGTTGATTCAGCTGCCAGATGGTGGTAAGTGACGCACATCAGCAACAAATTAATAAATTCATGTAATGCAGTCAAATGTCACGAATATCCTGAAAAATAAACCAATATGTCGACAACTGCTGGCGGTATGGAGTCATTTTAGAAATTACTAGTGACCGTGGACTCATGTTCAAAGAAAACCAGCAAAATACTTTCATGGGATGATTTATTTGACGGAGTTTTAGATAAAGACTACAGTAGAATATAGCAACAAATGTCTTGCATTTTCCAGATAAGGCTCAATAGTGGAAAGACATCTGGGGCAGATAAGATAACTGTAAGTTTCTAAGAGATTACCCCTTACAGCATAAGTTTATCGTATGCCACAGGAGCGGCTACTACTGTTTGATTAGAGTTCTAGGGATAAATCACTGAAATAGTAATTCCTGTAAAATTCCCGGTAATAAACGTCCGGCAAGGCCTGAAGAGGAATGAGGACATAAAATTAACTGTAGGGAAAGCAAATTCCGGGCTGAGATTCATCAGAATAATCTTAAGGACATATAATTATCTGACGAAATAAGTGACCTGTAAAACACTTGTCTAACAGATTTTTGAGTGTCGCTTGTTAGCCTAATACCCTTACCAAGTGTGATTAGCAGAAAGGATACAGAAAATACGCTGAAGAGGAGGTAGGAGCGAGTGCTTTACAAAGATGCTTGACTTATTCTAACGGAAGACAACAGAGGCGTTGTGCATCACGGAGAGGTTCCCGTTAAAA
This sequence comes from Schistocerca serialis cubense, assembly GCF_023864345.2. Lineage (NCBI taxonomy): Eukaryota > Metazoa > Arthropoda > Insecta > Orthoptera > Acrididae > Schistocerca > Schistocerca serialis. The sequence continues at coordinate 599,435,136 of NC_064643.1, forward strand.
TTCGGATGGCTTAGGCCTAGTTTTGAAATTTGAAGGGCGTAAGTACCAATAAGAAACGAACTGATTCTTCCCATATACTGATCGCGTGATGCCCATAGTCAGAAAATAAGATAAATTACAAATAATTCTGCAGCTTAGTGCCAGTTATTCTTCTCGCTATCATTCCGTAGGGGAACAAGGAAAGGGGGGAGGGGGGGGGGGGGGGTTGGAGAGTTAGAAGAACGACAGCGTTTCCAGAATCACCATCTACCACGTGTGGTAGAAGTGCAGAATTGTAGATGTAAATGTATGTCTGAGACTGTGGAACTAATTTTCCGCAGAATACCTGTGTCTCTGTGATGACCTCAAGGGAAGAGTTAGAGCAAACTGTGATTTTATTACGAGCATTGAGGAGTTTTGTGATAGAAATGTTTCCTCACATGTAAGTAACATGTATTAATTGAATTCTACTATTGACTTGGTTAATTATCTATGTTTTCAACGTTACATTAATTCACTGTTTTACTGACTTTTTTAATTTAAGGGACAGTCAAATGAAAACAGGATGGTAGACAAAAAGTAAATATACTGTTTATTATTTCAAAAGTAATTGCCGTAACTATTAATACATTTATCCCATTGTGAGACAAGTAGGTCAGTTCCTTCACGGAAAAATGTTTCCGATTGCCTGCAGAGCCCTGGCTGTAGACAAGCGAGCTCCTCTTGGCCCGAAGCCAATCGACGGCAGCGAGTGTCTTTCTTCAGGGCTCCATAAGTATGAAAATCGCATGGGCACACTTCGGGGTTGAATGGAAGATGTGTAAGGGCTTCCCACCGAAAGATCTGCAACGCCGTCAAAGAACTTTCACATATACAGGGTGGTCCATTGATAGTGGCGGGGCCCAATATCTCACGAAATAAGCATCACACGAAAAACCTACTAAGAACGAAACTTGTCTAGCTTGAAGGAGGAAACCATATAGCGCTATGGTTGGTCCACTAGATGTCGCTGCCAGAGGTCAAACGAGTATCAACTGCGATTTTTAAATAGGAACCCCCATTTTTTATTACATATTCGTGTAGCACGTAAAGAAATATGAATATTTTGGTTGGACCACTTTCTTTGCTTTGTGATAGAGGGCGCTGTAATAGTCACAAACGTATAAGTACGTGGCATCACGTAACATTCCGCCAGTGCGGACGGTATTTGCTTCGTGATACATTACCCGTGTTAAAATGGACAGGTTACCAATTGTGCCACCGCCTTCAGCCGCCATTCACTTTCTCCAGTACGCCGATGACACTGCCTTCCTTGCCCTTGCCCCCACCCTGCAGCGTTCCCAACACTTTCTCCAATCCCATCTTGACCGATTCACTGCTTGGTGCGACCAGTGGTTTGCTTAAGGTCAATCCTGCCAAATCCCAGGCGATCATAGTAGGCAAAGCCAATCCTTCCTTCTGCCTCCTCGATTTCTACATCACCATCTATGGCCGTCCTATCGCCCTCACCCCCACCCTTAAGCACCTTGGTGTCACCCTTGACCGTCGCCTCTCCTTGACCCCCCCCCCCCCCTCCGGACGATCCAAGCCAAGGCACACTCCCGCCTCTGTCTCCTCAAACTCCTCTCCGGCCGAACTTGGGGTCTGGACACCTCTACCATCCTCCATACCTATAAATCCCTCATTTGCCCTATCTTTTTCTCTGCCCACACTGCCTGGATCTCCGCTCCCCCTACCTTTTACAAATCCCTTCAGATCCTGGAATGCCATGCTCTTTGCCTCGCCTATCGCATCTGTCTCCTCTCCCCCATGCGGATCATGTACGACCTAATTCCCTTCCCCCACCTCCTCCTTTTCCTCGAATGGATATGGATCCTCTGCATCTCCCACAAACTCAATCCTCCTCACCCGCTGGTCTCTCCCATCCTCTCCCACCCCCATCTGCTGCCATGCCTATACTTCAATGTCCCACCTGCTCACCATCTCTCCACTCTCCACACCCTCTCCCATGGTGGATTCCGCCAGCTCCCCCTCCCTGATGATGCCCCCCTCCCCTCTGTCTACCCCTCCTACCAATTTTGATCCTCCCTCCCTCTTCCTGTGTTTGATTCCTTTGGGCACCCTCTCTCCCTTCTCTCCCCCTTCCATCCCTCCTCCCTTTCTCCCCACTCCTCCCCCAGGCTGCCCCTACCCCTGTCCCTCTACTCCTCCTCCCCTCTCCTCTGCCATTGGCATGTTTGCTCTCCCCTCTCCCTCCCATTCACCCTTCTTCCCCTCTTGGCAGGTCCCCGGACTCGCACACGTTACGTGGACATTTGCGCGCTGGAGATCATCGCCATCACTGTCTCGTGTGTGTGCCGTCGTGTTTTGTGTTCAGTGATCACCGTCACGCTCCATCGTTCCCATATGTCATCGCAACCATCGATCTTTGTGCGTCGTGTCAACAGCTTGTGGTGTGATTTCTCGTCGAGTGTGAACGGCTCCGTGTTTTGTATTTTATGTCTACTGTTTTTTCCCACCATTGTCATTTCTGAGTATTCTTTCTGTCTTTTATCATTGTCTCCTCTAAGGCTGAAAAGCGGCATAGAATGCTGCTGCCAGCCTACCTGTTGTATGTGCAGGTATAAAATAACAATAAAGGAAAAAAAACAATTGTGGCAAAGATCGATATCGTGTTGATGTATGGCTACTGTGATCAAAATGCCCAACGGGCGTGTTCTATGTATGCTGCTCGGTATCCTGGACGACATCACCCAAGTGTCAGGACTGTTCGCTGGATAGTTACGTTATTTAAGGAAACAGGAAGTTTTCAGCCACATGTAAAACGTCAACCACGACCTGCAACAAATGATGATGTCCAAGTAGGTGTTTTAGCTGCTGTAGTGGCTAATCCGCACATCAGCAGCAGACAAATTGCGCGAGAATCGGGAATCTCAAAAACGTCGGTGTTGAGAATGCTACATCAACATCGATTGCACCCATACTATATTTTAATGCACCAGGAATTGCATGGCAACGACTTTGAACGTCGTGTACAGTTCTGCCAGTGAGCACAAGAGAAATTACGGGACGATGACAGATATTTTGCACGCGTTCTATTTAGCGACGAAGCGTCATTCACCAACAGAGGTAACGTAAACCGGCATAATATGCACTACTGGGCAACGGAAAATCCACGATGGCTGCGACAAGTGGAACATAAGCGACCTTGGTGGGTTAATGTATGTTGCGGCATCATGGGAGGAGGGGTAATTGGCCCCCATTTTATCGATGGCAGTCTAAATGGTGCAATGTATGCTGATTTCCTACGTAATGTTCTACCGATGTTACTACAAGATGTCTCACTGCATGACAGAATGGCGACGTTCTTCCAACATGATGATTGTCCGGCATATAGCTCGCGTGCGGTTGAAGCGGTATTGAAGAGCATATTTCATGGCAGGTGGATTGGTCGTCGAAGCACCCTACCATTGCCCGCACGTTCACCGGATCTGACGTCCACGGATTTCTTTCTGTGGGGAAAGTTGAAGGATATTTGGTATCGTGATCCATCGAAAATGCCTGACAACATGCGTCAGCGCATTGTCAATGCATGTGACAACATTACGGAAGGCTAACTACTCGCTGTTGAGAGGAATGTCGTTACACGTATTGCCAAATGCACTGAGGATGACAGACATCATTTTGAGCATTTATTGCATTAATGTGGTATTTACAGGTAATCTCGCTGTAAAAGCATGCGTTCTCAGAAATGATAAGTTCACAACGGTACATGTATCACATTGGAAGAACCGAAACGAAATGTTCAAACGTACCTACGTTCAGTATTTTAATTTAAAAAACCTACCTGTTACCAACTGTTCGTCTAAAATTGTGAGTCATACGTTTGTGAATATTACAGCGCCATCTATCACACAGCGAAAAAAGTGGTCCAACTAAAACATTCATATTTCTTTACGAACTACACGAATATGTAATAAAAAGTGGGGGTTCCTATTTAAAAAAACGCAGTTGATATCCGTTTGACCTATGGCAGCGCCATCTAGCGGGGCAACCATAGCGTCATATGGTTTCCTCCTTCAAGCTAGCCAAGTTTCGTTCTTTGTAGTTTTTCCTTTGACGCTTATTTCGTGAGACATTTGGACCAGTCACGATCAGTGGACCACCCTGTGTATGACAAGGCAATACACGCCAACAGGATGATGCCATCCGTCAACATACCGGTGCGTTCTGACTTCAGAGCGTTGCTGTTTTTGTAAAGTGTCCATGTTTCGCTGTGCGTTAATCATGGCGCCGTATTTCAGAAAGTCAATGAGCGGGCGGTTGATGGACGGCATCAGTCTGTTGCAGAAGAATGTCATCTCACTTGTTGCTAGGTCGTTACGACTACGCTGCATAGTTTTCGCTTGGAAGCCCTTACACATCCTCCATACAGTCCCGATCTCTCCCCATGCGATTTCCTTATTTTTGGTGCCCTGAAGAAAGACATTCGTGGCCGTCGATTACCTTCGGACGAAGAGGGGCACGCGTGGCTACAGTAACGGTACCCCAGGCAACAGCAAACATTTTCCCGTGAAGCCATTCACCGTTTTGTGTCACAGTGGGATGAATGCATTAGCAGTTACGGTGCTTACCTTTGAAGTAATAAGCATTTTATTACTTTCTTTCCATGTGTCTCTTTATCATCTGACTGCCTCTTTTACACAGGTTAAAATTAATTTCTAATATTTCAGTGTATCTAATGGTATTTGTAAAAGTGTTTTTTCTAGTGCTTTTGTGTAATATTAATGTATATGTTGTGGTTAATGTAAGTGACGTACTTTGCCCGTTACATCTATGTCGTTAAATGAACAAGAAGACAGCCAAGAGTGGAAACATGGTGAGAGACGTGGAAGTACGACAAGGGTATATCGGTTAATGTATTGAGGATAGAGGTTTTTGAGGAAAGGTTTAGATTGTGACGTGTGGAGTAAAAGCATAAAGAGATACTGTTGTGAAATGAAGTAAAAGTGGAGCGTTTCTCGAGAACTTGCAGGCTGAAAGACATGAAGTCAGTTGTTGGATGTTTTTACCGGCTGATTCCAACGTGACCGTTTTAGAGCATTCAAAGGAAGTCTACGCTTAGTAACACAAAATATCCAGACCATGCAGTATTTGTTTTAGGAGACTTTACCTTACCGAGCATGAACCAGGACGTCTATGGATTCATTGCAGCGTGTGCGGACAGGCGGTGTTAAAAAGCGCTTTTGAACAAGTTTCCCGAAAACTGCCTTGAGCATCTAGTTCGTCAGCCCACATGCAACGGAAATATTTTAGACCTTGTAGCTAAAACATAGCCTGACCTTATCGACGGTGTCGGTGTAGAAACAAGGATTAGTGACGGTCATGTCATCATAGTGATGATGGTTACCAAAATTAACGACTCAGTCAAGAAGACTAGAAGAGCTGGAGAGAGCAGATAAGCAGTTGTTATCATCCCACTTAGGCAATAAATGGACATCATTTAGTTCCACTACGATGGAAGTAGAACAACTACGAGCAAAGTATAACGAATTGTAAATTACGCTTTGGAAAAGTAGTTGCCATATAGTGAATTACGTACGGAGAAAACCCGTCAATAGTTAACAGCAAAATTCTGAAAATGCTGAGAACCAAAGACTGCAAGACTGTTCCACTCACGGTGCAAAAGAGGACGCTTAAATGAAGACAGACAATAGTTAACAGAGATACATACGTTCGTAAAATGATTGATGCGCGAAACGTACAACTACCACCGTCACGTCTCAGGAAACAAATCTAGCCGAGAACGCGCGAAAATTCTGAGCCTATGTAAAATCGCTTGGCGGATGGATGGCTCCTGTCCAGTCATTCGCTGAAAAATATGGTGTGACAATAAAAGATATCAAAAGAAAAGCTAAAGTTTTAAATTTCGCTTTTAAGAATTCGTTCACGCAGGAGAACTGTACAAACATACCGTCGTTTGAACATCGTACAGACTTCCGTATAGAGGACACAGTTGTGACATAGAGAAGCAACTGAAACAGTTGGAAACAAGTAAGTCACCAGTTTCTGATGGAATTCCAGTTCGGTTTTTTAAAGAGAACTTTACATCATTGACTCCTTACTTAGCTTGCATTCATCGCTTATCTCTCGGTCAACGCATAGTACCAAGTGACTGGAAGAAAGCGCGCGTGAGTCCTGTGCCTCAGAAGGGTAAAAGAACCAACCCGCAAAATTACAGACCAATATCTTTAACATCGGTTTTCTGCAGATCTCTTGCACACATTCTCAGTTCGATTATGAGAGAGATACTTGAGACTGTAAAGCTTCTGTCCTCGAATCTGCTCAGTTATAGAACACATCACTCGTGCGAAACTCAGTTTACAGTTTTCTCATGTGATATCCTCCGAACTATAGATGGATGGCAACAGGCAGATTCCATATTCCTAGTTTCCCGAAAAGTGTTCGACATTTTGTCCAATTGAAGACTGTTTACGAAGGCACGAGCATAAACAATATTTTTCCAGGTGTGTGAGTGGTTCCAAGAGCTCTTAAGTTAAAAGTCCCAGTACGTTATCCTCGACGGTGAGGGTTCATCAAAGATCAAGGTATCGTCAGGAGTGCCCCAGGACAGGTATGATAGGGACGCTATTGTTCTCCGTATTCATAAATGATCTAACGGACAAGTAAGCAGCAATCTTCTGCTGTTTACTGATGATGCTGTGGCGTACTGGAAGACGTCGTCGTTGACTGACTGTTGGGTGCAAGATGAGCTACATAAAATTTCTCGTTGATGTGATAAATGGCAGCTAACTCTAAATGTCCAAAAATGTAAATTAAGACAGATGGGTACAAAAAAAACATCCCGTAATGTTCGACTAGAGCATTAAGAGTGTGCTGTTTGACACAGTCGAGTGAATTAAATATCCAAACGTAAAGTTTCAGAGTGATATGAAATGGAACGAGCATGTGAAGATCGTACTGTGGAAGGCGAATGGTCGACTTCGGTTTATTGGGAGAGCTTTATGGAAGTGTGGTTTATCTACATTTTTAGTGTGACCCATTTCTGATTAGTGCTCGAGTGTTTGGGATCCCAATGAGGTCGTTTCAAAGAGAAACTTCGTAGGAATTCAGAGGCGGGCTGCTAGATTTGTTACCGGTAGGTTCGGTCAACACTCCAGGAGATGCTTCGTGAACCCAAATGCGATTCCTCAGAAGGAAGGCGATGTTCATTACGAGGAACGCTATTGAGAGAATTTAACATTTGAATCCAACTTCATAACGATCCTACTGCCACCAACGTACATTTCGCGTAAGGACCACGAATTTAAAGTAAGAGATGTTTGCACCCGTACGGAGCCACACAGACTGCGGTTTTCCCCTCGCTGTGTTTGAGAGTGCAACAGAAAGGGAAATGAGCAGTAATGGTGCCATGTACTCTCCTCCACGCACTTTACGTTGGCTTGCACATATGTGTGTAGATATAGATCTAGATGGAAAAAGAGTGTTGTCGAACACTGAGCAGTTGCTTATTGGTGGAGAGGGTTGGTGGAACTTTAGATATATGAAATATTCAGAACCTGCACAGAATGTTCAAGAACAGAAGAGGAATGTATTTTAGGATGGCAGAAGAATCGAAAGTAATTTTCTGGTGAAGATTTCAAGAAAATAAAAGAAAATGGGACGAGGTCAAGAATGGCGTATGGAATGGCTAACTGGACTCAGACTTAAAACTCTTTGGCAGGAGTTGAGAAAACCGTCTTGAGAGAAGTAACAGTACGAGTTATTTTCCCGGTTAGAAAATTGGAAAGTAAACGTAGAATGTGTCGTGAGTATAGACAGTGACTAAGAACAACATAAATGGTTATCGTAATCTGCGAATCTTAAATGGATTTTAGTTTGCAAACAAACTGTTTGAGATTGCTTCAGCTTGTTATGTGGGGGTGAAAATTTTGGAGAAATGAGCTTCAGACGAGTACATTACACGCAACAGTGGTGGTGGGCATTGTTGTCATAAATATTATATATTTTACATTCACGTCGCCTCTGGATCCCATCCATAAGTTTTCCTCGGAGACTTTACAACATTTCTTGCCGCTGAGTTGGTTTCTGGAGTTGGGTGTGAGAGAAAAGTAATTTTCAGCTAATTAATTAAATAAGAAGCGGAGTAGGCTCTATCTTCTCGCACTATCAATGCAATCACGGAACACGTCACTATGGCTGCAGTATATTATGACATCTTTTTGTAAAACAGATCTGAAGATGGTCATTGTAGACCGAAACCGGCAGTCAAACGACATAAAAATTTGTGACCATAAACATGAGGTAAAGGAAATTTATTCTATTTTCGGGTCACTGTTCAATTCGTGACCATGTCGCACTTTATGAAATCAGGTAGGAGAATCGCAGATTTACATCTTTGACTCCATGCAACGCTGTAACACACACACACACACACACACACACACAAAAGGCTCTGAGCACTATAGGACTTAACATCTATGGTCATCAGTCCCCTAGAACTTAGAACTACTTAAACCTAACTAACCTAAGGACATCACACAACACTCAGTCATCACAAGGCAGAGAAAATCCCTGATCCCGCCGGGAATCGAACCCAGGAACCCGGGCGCGGGAAGCGAGAACGCTACCGCATGACCAAGAGCTGCGGACAGTAACACAAAAACGATTATTTGTCAACGTCCCGTCGACGCAAACTTCAGTATGACACTACAGTTAAGTGAGTAAAATGTGAGAAATAATTCTGCAAAGCAGGAACCAAACAACAGAAGTTAAATTTCATTAACGTTTCGAAACTGTAGAAAATATATTCAGAATATTATTATTCAGTCTAAGTGTGATTGCGTACATAGCAGATGTAATCTTGTTGTTACGTGATATACAGCATTTGTGTAAATACAGTTAGTTATGCTCAGATTAGTTATAGATTTTTTTTTAACTTGCTTTCAGGACGGGCCCATACAACCATTTCAATTGTTTAATATCAATTATGAGGATACAAACTTAGGGGCAACACACGACCCAGTCCCCGTGGGGAGAAAATCTTTGATCTAACCGGAAATCGAACCTAGGCCCCTTTCGTTAGTACTCCTCGAATAACCTTGCCAATTTGAAAGATTCATATCAGATTAAGCACTGTAGCCCCACATTAGGGAATTCGCGCTGCAACAACGATGCTCAGAGTTCTGTTTAAACTAAGAAGATGTCCAGTAGTTACCACATACTACATCATTTTCTATTGTAGTTTATACTTCTGCTTTTATATTTGCGTCGCATGTGGATTCATGGACGATCGCATGTGGACGGACGTGTGGACGTTTGGGGATAGTTATCTACTTCCAGTCTCTGAGTCACAAATTTGCAGGATTATACAGGGTGTTACAGAAAGGTACGGCCAAATTTTCAGGAAACGTTCTTCACCCACAAAGAAAAAAAAAATGTTACGTGATCATGTGTCCGGAAACGCTTACTTTCCATGTTAGAGCTCATTTTATTACTTCTCTTCAAATCACATTAATCATGGAATGGAAACACACAGCAACAGAAAGTAACAGCGTGACTTCAAACACTTTGTTACAGGAAATGTTCAAAATGTCCTCCGTTAGCGAGGATACATGCATCCACCCTCCGTCGCATGGAATCCCTAATGCGCTGACGCAGCCCTACAGAATGGCGTATTGTATCACAGCCGTCCACAATACGAGCACGAAGAGTCTCTACATTTGGTACCGGGGTTGCCCCCATAAATGAAAGTCAAGAGGGTTGAGGTCAGGAGAGCGTGGAGGCCATGGAATTGGTCAGCCTCTACCAAACCATCGGTCACCGAATCTGTTGTTGAGAAGCGTACGAACACTTCGACTGAAATGTGCAGGAGCTCCATCGTGCATGAACCACATGTTGTGTCGCACTTGTAAAGGCGCATGTTCTAGCAGCACAGGTAGAGTATCCCGTATGAAATCATGATAACGTGCTCCATTGAGCTTAGGTGGAAGAACATGGGGCCCAATCAAGACATCACCAACAATGCCTGCCCAAACATTCACATAAAATCTGTGTTGATGACGTGATTACACAATTGCGTGCGGATTCTCGTCAGCCCACACATTTTGATTGTGAAAATTTACAATTTGATCACGTTGGAATGGAGCCTCATCCGTAAGGAGAACATTTGCACTGAAATGAGGATTGACACATTGTTGGATGAACCATTCGCAGAAGTGTACCCGTGGAGGCCAATCAGCTGCTGATACTGCCTGCACACGCTCTACATGGTACGGAAAAAACTGGTTCTCCCGTAGCACTCTCCATACAGTGCCGTGGTCAACGTTACCTTGTACAGCAGCAACTTCTCTGATGCTGACATTAGGGTTATCGTCAACTGCACGAAGAATTGCCTCGTCCATTGCAGGTGTCCTCGTCGTTCTAGGTCTTCCCCAGTCGCGAGTCATAGGCTGGAATATTCCGTGCTCCCTAAGATGCCGATCAAGTGCTTCGAACGTCTTCCTGTCGGGACACCTTCGTTCTGGAAATCTGTCTCGATACAAACGTACCGCGCCACGGCTATTTCTCCGTGCTAATCGATACATCAAATGAGCGTCTGCCAACTCCGCATTTGTAAAGATTGCACTGACTGCAAAACCACGTTCGTGATGAACACTAACCTGTTGATGCTACGTACTGATGTGCTTGATGCTAGTACTTTAGAGCAATGAGTCGCATGTCAACACAAGCACCGAAGTCAACATTACCTTCCTTCAATTGGGCCAACTGACGGTGAATCGAGGAAGTACAGTACATACTGACGAAACTAAAATGAGCTCTAACATGGAAATTAAGCGTTTCCGGACACATGTCCACATAACATCTTTTCTTTATTTGTGTGTGAGGAATATTTCCTGAAAGTTTGGCCGTACCTTTTTGTAACACCCTGTATAGAATGGAATTATCATTGTACTTTATATGAATGTAAATTGTCAAGTACTAAATACAGAGATAGGTACCCGTGGTCTAAGGGTAGCGTCTTTGATTCATAATCAAAACTTATTCGGTACGGAGTTCGATCCCCGCCACTTCCTAAATTTTGATAAATAATCAGCACTGGCGGCCGAAGACTTCCGGCATAAGAAGTCAGCCTCATTCTGCCAACGGCCTTGTCAAGGAGGGCGGAGGAGCGGATAGAGGTTCAGGGCACTCTTTTGTCCTAGGGGTGGGAAATTGCCCCTAAAGGCGGAAGAATCAGATATGATCAACGACATGAGGATGCAGAAGGCAATGGAAACCACTGCATTAAAGACACGTAACGTGTATCCACAGGACATGTGGCCTGTAATTGAAGAAGTGTCATGATGATCTCTCCATTGGCAAAAGATTCCGGAATAGTCCCCCATTCGGATCTCCGGGAGGGGACTGCCAAGGGGGAGGTTACCATGAGAAACAGATTGAATAATCAACGAAAGGGTAGCGTTCGACGAGTCGGGGCGTGGAATGTCAGAAGCTTGAACGTGGTAGGGAAACTAGAAAATCTGAAAAGAGAAATACACTCCTGGAAATTGAAATAAGAACACCGTGAATTCATTGTCCCAGGAAGGGGAAACTTTATTGACACATTCCTGGGGTCAGATACATCACATGATCACACTGACAGAACCACAGGCACATAGACACAGGCAACAGAGCATGCACAATGTCGGCACTAGTACAGTGTATATCCACCTTTCGCAGCAATGCAGGCTGCTATTCTCCCATGGAGACGATCGTAGAGATGCTGGATGTAGTCCTGTGGAACGGCTTGCCATGCCATTTCAACCTGGCGCCTCAGTTGGACCAGCGTTCGTGCTGGACGTGCAGACCGCGTGAGACGACGCTTCATCCAGTCCCAAACACGCTCAATGGGGGACAGATCCGGAGATCTTCCTGGCCAGGGTAGTTGACGTACACATTCTAGAGCACGTTGGGTGGCACGGGATACATGCGGACGTGCATTGTCCTGTTGGAACAGCAAGTTCCCTTGCCGGTCTAGGAATGGTAGAACGATGGGTTCGATGACGGTTTGGATGTACCGTGCACTATTCAGTGTCCCCTCGACGATCACCAGTGGTGTACGGCCAGTGTAGGAGATCGCTCCCCACACCATGATGTCGGGTGTTGGACCTGTGTGCCTCGGTCGTATGCAGTCCTGATTGTGGCGCTCACCTGCACGGCGCCAAACACGCATACGACCATCATTGGCACCAAGGCAGAAGCGACTCTCATCGCTGAAGACGACACGTCTCCATTCGTCCCTCCATTCACGCCTGTCGAGACACCACTGGAGGCGGGCTGCACGATGTTGGGGCGTGAGCGGAAGACGGCCTAATGGTGTGCGGGACCGTAGCCCAGCTTCATGGAGACGGTTGCGAATGGTCCTCGCCGATACCCCAGGAGCAACAGTGTCCCTAATTTGCTGGGAAGTGGCGGTGCGGTCCCCTACAGCACTGCGTAGGATCCTACGGTCTTGGCGTGCATCCGTGCGTCGCTGCGGTCCGGTCCCAGGTCGACGGGCACGTGCACGTGCACCTTCCGCCGACCACTGGCGACAACATCGATGTACTGTGGAGACCTCACGCCCCACGTGTTGAGCAATTCGGCGGTACGTCCACCCGGCCTCCTGCATGCCCACTATACGCCCTCGCTCAAAGTCCGTCAACTGCACATACGGTTCACGTCCACGCTGTCGTGGCATGCTACCAGTGTTAAAGACTGCGATGGAGCTCCGTATGCCACGGCAAACTGGCTGACACTGACGGCGGCGGTGCACAAATGCTGCGCAGCTAGCGCCATTCGACGGCCAACACCGCGGTTCCTGGTGTGTCCGCTGTGCCGTGCGTGTGATCATTGCTTGTACAGCCCTCTCGCAGTGGGTCTGACACACCGGTGTCAATGTGTTCTTTTTTCCATTTCCAGGAGTGTACAAAGGCTCAATCTAGACATAGTAGGGTTCAGTGAAGTGAAGTGGAAGGAAGAAAAGGATTTCTGGTCAGATGAGTATCGGATACTATCAACAGCAGCAGAAATTGGTATAACAGGTGTAGGATTCGTTATGAATAGGAATGTAGGGCAGTGGGTGTGTTACTGTGAACAGTTCAGTGACCGGGTTGTTCTAATCAGAATCGACTGCAGACCAACACCGACAACGATAGTTCAAGTATACATGCCGACGTCGCAAGCTGAAGATGAACAGATAGAGAAAGTGTATGAGGATATTGAAAGGGTAATGCAGTGTGTAAAGGGGGACGAAAATCTAATAGTCATGGGCGACTGGAATGCAGTTGTAGGGGAAGGAGTAGAAGAAAAGGTTACAGGACAATATGGGCTTGGGACAAGGAATGAAAGAGGAGAAAGACTAATTGAGTTCTGTAACAAGTTTCAGCTAGTAATAGCGAATACCCTGTTCAAGAATCACAAGAGGAGGAGGTATACTTGAAAAAGGCCGGGAGATACGGAAAGATTTCAATTAGATTACATCATGGTCAGATAGAGATTCCGAAATCAGATACTGGGTTGTAAGGCGTACCCAGGAGCAGATATAGACTCAGATCACAATATAGTAGTGATGAAGAGTAGGCTGAAGTTCAAGACATTAGTCAGGAAGAATCAATACGCAAAGAAGTGGGATACGGAAGTACTAAGGAATGACGAGATACGTTTGAAGTTCTCTAACGCTATAGATACAGAAATACGTAATAGCGCAGTAGGCAGTACAGTTGAAGAGGAATGGACATCTCTAAAAATGGCCATCACAGAAGTTGGGAAGGAAAACATAGGTACAAAGAAGGTAGCTGCGAAGAAACCATGGGTAACAGAAGAAATACTTCAATTGATTGATGAAAGGAGGAAGTACAAACATGTTCCGGGAAAATCAGGAATACAGAAATACAAGTCGCTGAGGAATGAAATAAATAGGAAATGCAGGGAAGCTAAGACGAAATGGCTGCAGGAAAAATGTGAAGACATCGAGAAAGATATGATTGTCGGAAGGACAGACTCAGCATACAGGAAAGTCAAAACAACCTTTGGTGACATTAAAAGCAACGGTGGTAACATTAAGAGTGCAACGGGAATTCCACTGTTAAATGCAGAGGAGAGAGCAGATAGGTGGAAAGAATACATTGAAAGCCTCTATGAGGGTGAAGATTTGTCTGGTGTGATAGAAGAAGAAACAGGAGTCGATTTAGAAGAGATAGGGGATCCAGTATTAGAATCGGAATTTAAAAGAGCTTTGGAGGACTTACGGTCAAATAAGGCAGAAGGGATAGATAACATTCCATCAGAATTTCTAAAATCATTGGGGGAAGTGACAACAAAACGACTATTCACGTTGGTGTGTAGAATATATGAGTCTGGCGATATACCATCTGACTTTCGGAAAAGCATCATCCACACAATTCCGAAGACGGTAAGAGCTGACAAGTGCGAGAATTATCGCACAATCAGCTTAACAGCTCATGCATCGAAGCTGCTTACTAGAATAATATACAGAAGAATGGAAAAGAAAATTGAGAATGCGCTAGGTGACGATCAGTTTGGCTTTAGGAAAAGTAAAGGGACGAGAGAGGCAATTCTGACGTTACGGCTAATAATGGAAGCAAGGCTAAAGAAAAATCAAGACACTTTCATAGGATTTGTAGACCTGGAAAAAGCATTCGACAATATAAAGTGGTGCAAGCTTTTCGAGATTCTGAAAAACGTAGGGGTAAGCTATAGGGAGAGACGGGTCATATACAATATGTACAACAACCAAGAGGGAATAATAAGAGTGGTCGATCAAGAACGAAGTGCTCGTATTAAGAACGGTGTAAGACAAGGCTGTAGCCTTTCGCCCCTACTCTTCAATCTGTACATCGAGGAAGCAATGATGGAAATAAAAGAAAGGTTCAGGAGTGGAATTAAAATACAAGAGGAAAGGGTATCGATACGATTCGCTGATGACATTGCTATCCTGAATGAAAGTGAAGAAGAATTAAATGATCTACTGAACGGAATGAACAGTCTAATGAGTACACAGTATGGTTTGAGAGTAAATCGGAGAAAGACGAAGGTAATGAGAAGTAGTAGAAATGAGAACAGCGAGAAACTTAACATCAGGATTGATGGTCACGAAGTCAATGAAGTTAAGGAATTCTGCTACCTAGGCAGTAAAATAACCAATGACTGACGGAGCAAGGAGGACATCAAAAGCAGACTCGCTATGGCAAAAAAGGCATTTCTGGCCAAGAGAAGTCTACTAATATCAAATACCGGCCTTAATTTGAGGAAGAAATTTCTGAGGATGTGCGTCTGGAGTACAGCATTGTATGGTAGTGAAACATGGACTGTGGGCAAACCGGAACGGAAGAGAGTCGAAGCATTTGAGATGTGGTGCTACAGACGAATGTTGAAAATTAGGTGGACTGATAAGGTAAGGAATGAGGATGTTCTACGCAGAATCGGAGAGGAAAGGAATATGTGGAAAACAGTGATAAGGAGAAGGGACAGGATGATAGGACATCTGCTAAGACATGAGGGAATGACTTCCATGGTACTAGGGGGAGCTGTAGAGGGCAAAAACTGTAGAGGAAGACAGAGATTGGAATACGTCAAGCAAATAATTGAGGACGTAGGTTGCAAGTGCTACTCTGAGATGAAAAGGTTAGCACAGGAAAGGAATTCGTTGCGGGGCGCATCAAACCAGTCAGTAGACTGGTGACAAAAAAAAAAAAAAATACATAGTTTGGCAAGTGACACTGCTATGCACTTAAACGTACACCTGAGTTTGGAAACAGTGTTGTCGCGATTTTCGTAGTTGACTTTATATGTCGTTAATTGATGCGTTTGCGAATAATTTTGAACATTTAATTAATCAGAACTTCTGTTTGGTGTCTTTACTATATCAAGTTAGATGCATTTATACAATTTCGGGGAGATATTTTCAGTCATACTAAATCATTTGCAAATAATTTATTCCACTAAGACAGCATCAGTCACATTCAGATTTATGCAAATTCCTCATTTTTGAGGTCTATTTCGAGGGCCGTAATTTCGTGTTATACACTTTTTGCACAATGGAAATTTAAAGGGTAGATTTTAAAGAAGTGGCCTGCTCACAGTTAGTTTTGAGGGCTTCGTCATTATAACCAAGGCCGGGATTTTCCACTGTTTTTGTTTACTTGATAAGATGGTAGCAAGTAAGAGAGAAACTCATTGAAGTTAGTTAGAGGAAGGTTAGCACCGTTTTAGTTTGAATCTGATAGGTCCTCAGTTACTTCATTTTCCAGATGACGATCTGTCAGTATGATCGCTAAAGTTTGTCTGATTAGCATCGTGATCATCTCCCTGGTAAACTGAAACGTCAGGGAAACTGTTGGGTGGCTGGCTTTTTCCCTATGTACACGCATCTGTTGTCAGCAGTTGCACTCCATATTTACCGCCTAATAAACTGATAGAAAAAATCACAATGCCAAAAAATCATTAATGTAGGGTAATGAAATTTAGGAAATACTTTCGTCTATGTAACATGTTTAAGTGATTGATAGTGTAAGATCAGAGGTTCATGTAAGCGTGGGATAAACCATTACAAACGTGAAATTTTGGTGCATTAATTAACAGGATAAGTGCCAGAATGGTGAATGCAAGCATGCAGACGTGCATGTACTGTTGTTGTACAGGTGCCGGATGTCAGTTTGTGGGATGGAGTAGCATGCCCGTTGAATTTAGTCAATCAATACAGGGACGGATAATGCTGGTTGTGGATGGCGCTAGCTTTGTCATCGTATGATGACCCATCTGTGCTCGACTGGAGACAGATCTGGTGATCGAGGAGGCCAAGACATCATGTCGACACGCTGAAGAGCATATTTGGTTACAACAGCGGTGTGTGGGCGAGCGTTAGCCTGTTAGAAAACACAACCCGTAATGCTGTTCATTAATGGTAGCATATCAGATCGAATCCCCAGACTGACGTGCAAATTTGCAGTCAGTGTGCGTGGGATAACCACGAGAGTACTGCTGTCAAGCGAAATCGTACCCCAGACCATAACTCCAGCTGTAGGTCGGGTGAGTCTAACACGCGGACAGGTTGATTGCAGGCCCTCAACTGGCCTTCTAGTAACCAGCACACGCTGTCATTGGCACCGAGGCAGAACCACCTTTCATAAGAGTAAACAACAGACGTTCACCGTGTCCTCTAGTGAGCTCTCGTTTGGCACCACTGAAATCGCGAGTGGCGGTGATCAGCCTCAGTGGAATGCACGCTGCAGGGAGTCTGGCTTGGAGCTGTCCTTCAAGTAACCGATTTGTAACAGTTCGCTGTGTCGTTGTGGTGCCAACCGCTGCTCAGATTGCTACTGCAGATGAAGTTCGATGCGCCAGAGTGATACGCTGAACGCGATGCTCTTCCCTCCCTGTAGTACCACATAGACGTCCAGAGCCCGGTCTTCTTGCGACCGTACAATCTCCTGATCATTGCTGCCAGCACCCTACGCACAGTGGCTACCTTCCTGCCCAGTCTTTCTGCAACATTTCAGAAGGAACTTCGGGGTTCTCGTAGTATTAATATCAGACCTCGTTCAAAATCAGTGAGGCGCTATTGTCGCCTTAAAGACATTAGTCATTTACACAAAATCACCACGTCTAGTCTCAAAGGTAACTAGCGCTCACAACCGTTACAGCGAGCACTTACAGGAAACCTGATTTGCATTCTCATAGTGGCGCTTCTACAGCCACCCTTTTGCGACCAGCGCGAAATTCGAATACACGTCATCTATCAGATGTAGAAACACGTCTACCAACTTTCATGTACGTCACACATTCCTTCTTGGCGATTTTTTTGTCATTGTCGTCAGTTCAGCCTACGAAGAGGTTGTGTAAATAGTTTCCCTTCCGTCTTGTGTCGCTACAACCCGTGCCGGCCCTACGATATCTACATTCCCATCTACAGCTACGTGATTACTCTGCTATTCACAATAAAGTGACTGGCAGAGGGTTCAATTAACCACCTTCAGGCTGTCTCTCTACCGTTCCACTCTCGAACGGCACGCGGGAAAAACGAGCATTTAAATATTTCTGTTCGAGACCTGATTTCTCTTATTTTATCGTGATGATCATTTCTCCCTATGTAGGTGGGTGCCAATAGAATGTTTTCGCAATCGGAGGAGAAAGCTGGTGATTGAAATTTCATGAGAAGATCCCGTCGCAACGAAAATCGCCTTTGTTTTAATGATGTTGTTGTTATTGTGGTCTTCAGTCCTGAGACTGGTTTGATGCAGCTCTCCATGCTAGTCTATCCTGTGCAAGCTTTTTCATCTCCCAGTACCTACTGCAACCTACATCCTTCTGAATCTGCTTAGTGTATTCATCTCTTGGTCTCCCTCTACGATTTTTACCCTCCAAGCTGCCCTCCAATACTAAATTGGTGATCCCTTGATGCCTCAGAACATGTCCTACCAACCGATCCCTTCTTCTGGTCAAGTTGTGCCACAAACTTCTCTTCTCCCCAATCCTATTCAATACTTCCTCATTAGTTATGTGATCTACCCATCTAATCTTCAGCATTCTTCTGTAGCACCACATTTCGAAAGCTTCTATTCTCTTCTTGTCCAAACTATTTATCGTCCATGTTTCACTTCCATACATGGCTACACTCCATACGAATACTTTCAGAAATGACTTCCTGATACTTAAATCAATACTGGATGTTAACAAATTTCTCTTCTTCAGAAACGCTTTCCTTGCCATTGCCAGCCTACATTTTATATCCTCTCTACTTCGACCATCATCAGTTATTTTGCTCCCCAAATAGCAAAACTCCTTTACTACTTTAAGTGCCTCATTTCCTAATCTAATTCCCTCAGCATCACCCGACTTAGACTACATTCCATTATCCTTGTTTTGCTTTTGTTGATGTTCATCTTATATCCTCCTTTCAAGACACTGTCCATTCCATTCAACTGCTCTTCCAAGTCCTTTGCTGTCTCTGACAGAATTACAATGTCATCGGCGAACCTCAAAGTTTTTATTTCTTCTCCATGAATTTTAATACCTACTCCGAATTTTTCTTTTGTTTCCTTGCTCAATATACAGATTGAACAACATCGGGGAGAGGCTATAACCCTGTCTTACTCCCTTCCCAACCACTGCTTCCCTTTCATGTCCCTCGACTGTTATAACTGCCATCTGGTTTCTGTACAAATTGTAAATAGCCTTTCGCTCCCAGTATTTTACCCCTGCCACCTTTAGAATTTGAAAGAGAGTATTCCAGTCCACATTGTTAAAAGCTTTCTCTAAGTCTACAAATGCTAGAAACGTAGGTTTGCCTTTCCTTTATCTTTCTTCTAAGATAAGTCGTAAGGTCAGTATTGCCTCACGTGTTCCAGTGTTTCTACGGAATCCAAACTGATCCTCCCCGAGGTTGGCTTCTACTAGTTTTTCCATTCGTCTGTAAAGAATTTGTGTTAGTATTTTGCAGCTGTGACTTATTAAACTGATAGTTCAGTAATTTTCACATCTGTCACCACCTGCTTTCTTTGGGATTGGAATTATTATATTCTTCTTGAAGTCTGAGGGTATTTCGCCTGTTTCATACATCTTGCTCACCAGATGGTAGAGTTTTGTCAGTACTGGCTCTCCCACGGCCGTCAGTAGTTCCAATCGAATATTGTCTACTCCGGGGGCCTTGTTTCGACTTAGGTCTTTCAGTGCTCTGTCAAACTCTTCACGCAGTATCATATCTCCCATTTCATCTTCATTTACATCCTCTTCCATTTCCATAATATTGTCCTCAAGTACATCGCCCTTGTATAGACCCTCTAGATACTCCTTCCACCTTTCTGCTTTCCCTTCTTTGCTTAGAACTGGGTTTCCATCTGAGCTCTTGATATTCATACAAGTCGTTCTCTTATCTCCAAAGGTCTCTTTAATTTTCCTGTAGGCGGTATCTATCTTACCCCTAGTGAGATAGGCCTCTACATCCTTACATTTGTCCTCTAGCCTTCCCTGCTTAGCCATTTTGCACTTCCTGTCGATCTCATTTTTGAGACTTTTGTATTCTTTTTTGCCTGCTTCACTTACTGCATTTTTATATTTTCTCCTTTCATCAATTAAATTCAATATTTCTTCTGTTACCCAAGGATTTCTACTAGCCCTCGTCGTTTTACCTACTTGATCCTCTGCTGCCTTCACTACTTCATCCCTCAAAGCTATCCATTCTTCTTCTACTGTATTTATTTCCCCCATTCCTGTTAATTGCTCCCTTATGCTTATGCTTTTAATGATAGCCACACCAATTCACGTATCATGTCTGTGACACTATCTCCCCTATTTCGCGATAATACAAAACTAGCTGCCCTTCTTTGTACTTTTTCGATGTCATCCGTCAGTCCCACCCGATGCGGATCCCACACCGCACAGCAATACTTCAGAATAGGGCGGACAAGAGTGGTGTAAGCAGTCTTTAGTAGACCTGTTGCACCTTTTAAGTGTTCTGCCAGTGAATCGCAGTCTTTGGTTTGCTCTACCCACAACATTATGTATGTGATCGTTCCAGTTTAGGTTATTTGTAATTGTAATCCCTAAGTATTTAGTTGAATTTACAGCCTTCAGATTTGTGTGACTTATCGCGTAATCGAAATTTATCCGATTTCTTTTATTATTCATGTGAATAACTTCATACTTTTCCTTATTCAGGGTCAATTGCCTCTTTTCGCACCAGACAGACATCTTATCTAAATCTTTTTGCAAGTCGTTTTTATCATCTGAATACAAGACTGTAAATCACATCATCATCTGCAAACAATCTAAGACGGCTGCTCAGATTGTCTCCTATGTCGTTAATATAGATCAGGAACAATAGAGGGCCGATAACACTTCCTTGGGGAACGTCGGATGTTACTTCTGTTTTACTCGATGACTTTCCGTCTATTACTACGAACTGGACCTTTCTGACAGGAAATCACGAATCCAGTCGCACAACTGAGGCGATACTCCGTATGCACGAAGTTTGGTTAGAATACGCTTGTGGGGAACGGTGTCGAAAGCCTTCTGGAAATTTAAAAATATGGAATCAATTTGACATCCCCTGGCGATAGCACTTATTACTTCATGACTGTAAAGAGCTATTTGTGTTTCCCAAGAACGTTATTTTGTGAATGCGTGCTGACTGTGTGTCAATAAATCGTTTTCTTCGAGGTAGTTCGTAATGTTCCAAAACCCTACTGCAAATCGACGTTAGTGATATAAGCCTGTAATTCAGCTGATTACTCCTACTTCCTTTTTTGGGTATTGGTGTGACTTGAGCAATTTTGCAGTATTTAGGTACGGATCTTTCTGTGAGCGAGTGGTTGTATATAATTGCTAAATATGGAGCTATTTTATTAGCATACTCTTAGAGGAACCTGGCTGGTATACAATCTGGACTGGAGGCCTTGCCTTTATTAAGTGATTTAAGCTGCTTTGTTACTCCGAGAATATCTACTTCCATGTTTCTTATCTTGGCAGTTGTTCTTGTTTGGAATTCTGGAATATTTACTTCGTCTTCTTTGGTGAAGGAGTTTCGGAAAACCGTGTTTATTAACCCTGCTTTAATGGCACTATAATCAGTGACTTCACCGTTGTATCGCTCAGTGAAGGTATTGATTGCGTCCTGTCACTGGTGTGCTTTATGTATGACCAAAATCTGTTTGGGTTTTCTGCCAGATTCCGAGACAGAATTTCGTTGTGGAAATTATTAAAAGAATCTCGTATTGAAGTACGCGCCATATTTCGAACTTCTGTAAATCTTCACCAATCTTGTGGATTTTGTATTCTTTTAAATTTGGCCTGCTTTTTTCGCTGCTTCTGCAACAGCGATCTGAGAAGTTTTGTGTACCGTGAGGGATCAGTACGATCACTTATTAATTTATGTGGTGTATATCTCTCAATTGCTGTCGATACTATCTCTTTGGAAACATTCCAAACTTTTATACACGTACATAATCAGATCGGAAGGAGTGAAGACTGCATCTTAAAAAGGCGGTAAGAACATTTTATCAGCTTTTTTAAATATATATACTTCGCGTTTCCTTTTGGTGGTTGTAGGTGTTACGGTATTCAGCCTAGCAGCAACTACCTTGTGGTCGCTAATCCCTGTATTCGTCACAATACTTACTATTTGTCCAGAATTATTGGTTGCTAAAGGGTCAAGTATGCTTTCGCAACCATTTACGCTTCGAGTGGGCTCTTGCACTAATTGTTCAAAGTAATTTTCTGAGAAAACATTCAGTACAATTTCGGATGAGGTTTTATGCCTGCCGTCGGCTTTAAACGTGTAATTTTTCCATCGTATCGAGGCTAGATTAAAGTCACCACCGACTATAGTTGTATGAGCGGTGTACTTATTTGAAATGAGACTCAAGTTTTCTTTGAGCTGTTCAGCAACTATATCTTCTGAGTCTGGGGGTCGGTAAAACTATCCAATTAATCGTTTAGACCGATTGTTAGGTATAGCCTCTACCCATACTATTTCACACGAACTATCTACTTCAATTTCGCTACATGAGGTGGTGGGTCTGTGTAGCGACACGCTGGCTACTAGAATAGGAGCGGCGGGCGGACTGACCTGTGATGGAGGGCGGGATGAGGAGCTCGTTGCTGATGGTGCCGTTGACGCGCACCTTCCACGTGTTGATGCCTGGAGTGCCGGGGATCCCGTTGGTGCCAGGCTTACCGGGACGCCCGCGTGGACCAGCGATACCTGGGAAACACGAGGAGTACGTTCCGTCATTTCAAGTATAACACACAGTGGATACATTGCCGTAGAGGAGAGAAAAATATAAGAAATTCACACAAATTTTTGGACTTATCAGCCGTCTGGGACGTTGACGTTAGTCTGAAAGCTTATCCAGTAATAATGAAACACTTCAAGAATCTCGTATACCTAATGTCGATACTTTTACTACAATGGAAACCTTCAACTTCAGTCAGTTTATCTTCTTTCAACAGATACTTCTGTTTTTAGCTGATATCAACTATTTAAAAAAATTAAGGTCTTATGTGTGATTCCCTAATAACAGTATCACGCAGAAAATTCTGTTCGTATGGTGGACAGCTTTTACAATGTATCAATTGTCGCCACTCGTCAGACAAGGAAATGGTTTAACTATTGAGTCAGTTTGCAGGAAAAATATTTCTGTTACTGATAAATCAGATATATGTACAGTATTTAACAATCATTTTCTGAACATTGCTGGTAAATTAAATAAAAATTTACTTTCTACAGGAAATCATATAACTTTCTTGGCAAATGCCTTTCCGAGATTGATGTCTGAAATACTCCTCTGTGATACAGACAAGAGGGATATTGAGTCAATAATTAAATCACTGAAGACTAAGGACTCTGATGGTTATGATGGAGTGTCTACCAGAATATTAAAGTACTGTGCTGCACATGTTAGCCCTGTATTTAGCCATATTTGTAATTTTTCCTTTAGGAATGGTCGGTTTCCTGTATGATTAAAGTACTCAGTAGTAAAGCCACTTTATAAAAAGGGAGAACTGATAATGTAGATAATTTTCGATCTATTTTTATGCCGTCAGTGTTTGCTGAAGTTATTGAAAAGGCTGTATATGTGAGGATAATTGATCATTTTATATCATACGATTTGCTATCAAATATACAGTTCGGCTTTAGATGTCGTTTAACCACTGAAAATGCTATATTCTCTTTTCTCTGTGACGTGCTGGATGGGCTAAACAAAAAGTTTCGAACGCTTGGCGTATTTTTTGATTTAACTAAGGGGTTTGATTGTGTTTATCACAAAATATTGCACCAGAAGTTGGACTATTACAGAATATGGGAGTAGCTCACAATTGGTTCACCTCCTACTTTAGCAATAGGCAGCAAAAGGTCATTATTCACAATGTTGATAAGAGCTGTGATGTGGCATCTGAGTGGCGTACTGTCACGTGAGAGGTGTCCCAGGGATAAGTGTTGGGGCCACTCCTGTTCCTTGTTTATATAAATGATATGCCCTCTAGTATTACGGGTACCTGTAAAATATTTATATTTGCTGATGACACTAGCTTGGTAGTAAAGGATGTTGTGTGCAACATTGGCTCGGTTTCAAATAATGCAGTACATGACCTCAGTTTATGGCTTGTAGAAAATAAACTAACATTAAATCAGAGTGAGACTCAGTTTTTACCGTTTCTAACATACAATTCAACAAAACCTGAAGTTTTAATTTCACAGAACGGGTGTATGATTAGTGAAACTGAACAGTTCAAATTTCTAGGTGTCCAGGTAGATAGTAAGCTGTCGTGGAAAGACCACGTTCAGGATCTTGTTCAGAGACTTAATACTGCCATTTTTACTATTCGAACGGTATCAGAAATAAGTGATATTTCGACACGGAAATTAGTCTACTTTTCTTATTTTCATTCACTGATGTCGTATGGTATTATATTTTGGGGTAACTCTTCCCATTCTACAATGATATTTTTGGCTCAGAAACGGGCCGTTCGGGCAATAAGTGGCGTGAGTTCACGAACCTTGTAATGCTATTGTAAATATAATACTGCCATTAATTTGTAAATTTTAAAATTTTTTGCTCCAAAATAATTTTGAAAAATTAAGCAAACACTATAACGAGAGTAAGCTTTTGTTAAGTGTAGTTTATCTGTTTAAAATAACCTCTTTGACGTAGGTGGAATAAATGTATTAAAACATATTTTGTATATAATTATGTAATATTTCAAGTACAACTGTAATTAATTATGTCAAGTATGTATGTATAGGATGTCATGCAACTGTAGATGGTTCATACTTAGGGCATTTGTAAGCAGAAGTGTAAATTGAAAAGGTGTAGGGATCATAGGTAGAACGGAACTCCGTTCTGTGGTGGAATGGAAAAGGTAGTGGGGCGCGCGAGTAAGAGGAAAACAGAGCTATGTACATCAAGAGACGTACCTGCGCAATGTTACAACGCAGTACCGCCTCACATCACCTTCGAAATCAGTAACAGGCAAAGTACTCTATTTAGAAGTGTATCACAGTATGAACCATCCATCTCCAATCAGTGGAATATAAGTGTTAAATGTACCTTTGTGTTTAGCCGTAATTTTCCTATTTCAGGTACCTCAGTGGGGTCCTTACCTAAACAAATTCATTCCGAGTATCCTGCCATTTATTGAAGCTTGAATAATAGTAAATTACTGGCAATAGTATTGTTTTAGTAGTAAATTCTGAAAATCATTATTAAATACTAAAGTTTGCACGTATCAGTTTAATCGCCACCGCTTTGCGTGACCATGAGGATAAGTTTTCAATAGCATTTCTGAAAGTAAAGTAACATAATTGTTTAACTGCAACAATCTTAACAGTAATTGTTTGTGTTGCTTCTCCATGTCAAAGAAAGCCAGACAAATGTTGGTGCTAGTAAAACGTTAACAAATAACAGTCCTAAGGAAATGAAATTTAGTCACGTTAAATAATAGTTTTGGTCATATGAATAACAGCTATAAGTTTAATATTTTTTTGTATCCTTGTTGAAACATATGTGTGTCTTCTTTAAATAATTACTGAAGTATAGTGATAAATCCCATAAGTAACAGAAAGCTGGATTAATAGTACTTACTGCCAAGTGACCGTAGTACATGGAAATTAAGTGGTCGTGTTTCAATTACGTAGTAAGTGAAAGTAGTTATTTATTCAGTGTCGAAAATTGACTTTATCTTTTGTGTAGACACTGTGCCCGATTTGGGCTGGCGGCCGTTTTATTAAGCGAAACAGTTTATTGCTATAACAGGCATTCTCTGACTAAAGGTTTCCAAAAGTAATTATTCACACTGCTTTTCCCACAAACTGTATGATTCGGAGAAAAATAGTTTGATATTTTACCATTAGGTTGAACACGGTTAAAATCTCTCTCCGAGAGTCGATGGTTTGGAGTGTTAGTGCTGCGTGATTTTGTGGTGGTGTTCCTGCCGCTACTTACTACACAGTTCTGACATTCAGAATCGCGGATCTTCCGTCTTTACAGTGGTAGAACTTAAACGTTCTGGTACCGTATTGACGAGAACGCAACCTCTAATCGACCTCTGTTCACGAGTATGGGTATTTTCACATTGGCCTCTCAATATGTATTTTCCTTATTCTCGTTTCTTGTTACCAATATTAGTTTATTCCCAAGAACAAGCAGCTTTCACTCGGTTAATACTCGGCACAAATCAAACCTGCATTTGGATCGGACATCCTTAACTCCTGTGCAAAAAGGTGTGCAGTATACTGCTGAATCCATTTTCAATAAGCTGCCACTCGAATTCAAAAATCTTAGGAGTAATCCACGCGCTTTCAAATCGAAACTGAAGAGATTTCTCATGGGTCACTCCTTCTATTCTGTCGAGGAGTTCCTTGAAAATTTAAGCTGATTCTTATTGTATTGCTGATAGCGTTTACTTAAATTTGTGGACTGACTTTTTTCAAGTTCATGAACATTTATTTTCATCAGTTATTAATTTTATTTTGTAATTTCATGTACTGACACGTTCCATGAGCTTGGAGATTTGCTCCTCAATTTGGTCCTACGGAACTTGACGTGTAAATAAATAAATAAATTCCAGCGAAAGCTTCTACCCTGATAATGGCAAGTACCCTGCTGCTGCACCAATTATTTTGGGTTAAAATAATGTCTGTCACGTATGTTACATTCTTTTTGTTAACCAGTGAACACTTATCATTGTGGACGATTGCTAAAAATTATAGAGGTATTAACTTCCATAACACATTTAACTACTGATGATTTGGTTATTATGTGCAAAACGTAGTATAAGATTACGTGATCTGTTCTGGTGAACTTTGCAGTGTTTTGACGGAGAGTGACTCGTCCTCCCTCGCGAACCTATCAGGCTGGCGGCGCGGAGGCAGCTACCGACTTGAGCTTGTTTGTCCAGAATGTTTGGAACAAGCAGACTCTGTCGTTGCGACGGCTTTGCCGTTGATTCAGATCAACAGTTCCCGTAAGATGAACAAGAAGTTGTACTGGGTCGTTCAGTGAACCGCCTATTAGTTGCATAAAAATGTATCAACGGCCTCGTAGATTGATGAGGAAGCGTTATTATGCCGTCTCGAAAATGAGACAATAAATTCCTTAAAAAAGGCTGAATGAGTAGCGCAAATAAGACTTTAAATGCAGGAAAATCGAAAAAATGTAAGAAAATATATTGAAAAAATTCGTTATCGTTACCCGTCGCTTCACGTCGACTATTGAAGTTGTTGTTGTTGTTGTGGTCTTCAGTCCTGAGACTGGTTTCATGCAGCTCTCCATGCTACTCTATCCTGTGCAAGCTTTTTCATCTCCCAGTACTTACTGCAACCTACATCCTTTTGAATCTGCTTTGTGTATTCATCTCTTGGGTCTCCCTCTACGATTTTTACCCTCCACGCTGCCCTCCAATACTAAATTGGTGATCCCTTGATGCCTCAGAACATGTCCTACCAACCGATCCCTTCTTCTTGTCAAGTTGTGCCACAAACTTCTCTTCTCCCCAATCCTATTCAATACCTCCTCATTAGTTATGTGATCTACCCATCTAATCTTTAGCATTCTTCTGTAGCACCACATTTCGAAAGCTTCTATTCTCTTCTTGTCCAAACTATTTATCGTCCATGTTTCACTTCCATACATGGCTACACTCCAAGAAATGACTTCCTGACACTTACATCTATACTCGATGTTAGCAAATTTCTCTTTTTCAGAAACGCTTTCCTTGCCATTGCCAGTCTACATTTGATATCCTCTCTACTTCGACCATCATCAGTTATTTTGCTCCCCAACAGCAAAACTCCTTTACTACTTTAAGTGTCTCATTTCCTAATCTAATTCCCTCAGCATCACCCGACATAATTCGACTACATTCCATTATCCTCGTTTTGCTTTTGTTGATGTTCATCTTATATCCTCCTTTCAAGACCATGTCCATTGCGTTCAACTGCTCTTCCAGGTCCTTTGCTGTCTCTGACAGAATTACAATGTCATCTGCGAACTTCAAAGCTTTTATTTCTTCTCCATGGATTTTAATACCTATTCCGAATTTTTCTTTTGTTTCCTGTACTGCTTGCTCAATATAAAAGATGTAATACACAATATAATACTGTAGCAACTACCGGTGTCAGGATTTCAAGTGTTAAAGTGCTGTCTGGGACTCACAGTAATGATCACTGTTTTCAGTCTATATGCTGCTTGCTTTTAGTGTTTTTATCAAAGTGAGTCGTTATCTTTCTGAGATTATATTCTTCGTCCTGCTCCAGAAACTGCTTTCTAGCCATATGTAAAGAGTGACATTTTATAGTCGGTACTAATATCTTTCCGCTCGAGGAATTCGTATAAAATTATAGCTTAGTAAGGAGTTAATTCACGTACAAAAACTATATTGAATTTAGGAAGAGCAGGACTCGTGAAAACAACTACAAGTCGCACCTAGTACTTTTTATTTAACCTTTTCGATCTTCAAATGAACAAAACATAATCAGAGTATTCAATTTAAAGTTGACTGACAGAACTAAATATTGCGTTTAAATTTGGCTGACAGCTCTAACGATTGCGTCTGAAGTTGGTTACAGCATTAAAGATGTAACTGGCTGTACTACAGTACTTAACCTTGGGCCGGCCGCTGTGGCCGAGCGATTCTAGGCGCTTCAGTCCGGAACCGCGCTGCTGCTACGGTCGCAGGATCGAATCCTGCCTCGGGCATGGATGTGTGTGATGTCCTTAGTTTAGTTAGGTTTAAGTAGTTCTAAGTCTAGGGGACTGATGACCTCAGATGTCAAGTCCAATAGTGCTTAGAGCCATTTGAACCATTTGAAACGAACTTAACCTTGAATCTTTGGCGCTGTCAAATACAACATTCACTACTGTACTTTAAAAGTGAGTTTGGGTGCTACAGTAAAGACAGTTTGATCTTCAGTAGTGTCAGCCAACATTAAACGCCATCTTTAGTGTCGTCAGGCATCTTTAAACTGTATAAGCTGATGATGCTGTTCTTCATTTGAAGAACGAAACTGGCAAACAAAAAATCGAAGTACGACTTGTGGCTACTTTCAAAAATTTGTATTGTTTTTGATGAAGAGTGTTGGGAATCGTTGAGGTTATCAGCATCATGTTCTAGCCAGCACCACTGCAATTGACACCTATATCATTCGTCTTTGCACAGTTTCCTTCTGGTAACCAGGTCTTTTTTCAATAACATCTAACTACCTCTGGATTTATATTTTGCTTTGTGCTTATGGTGCAGTTATTGCTTAAAATATCTCCTGATACTAGAATGAGATTTTCACTCTGCAGCGGAGTGTGCGTTGATATGAAACTTCCTGGCAGATTAAAACTGTGTGCCGGACAGAGACTCGAACGCGCTCCCGAGTTCGAGTCTCGGTCCGGCACACAGTTTTAATCTGCCAGGAAGTTTCTTATCAGCGCACACTCCGCCGCAGAGTGAAAATTTCAGTTTGGAAACATCCCCCAGGCTTAGCCATGTCTCCGCAATATCCTTTCTTTCAGAAGTGCTAATTCTGCTAGGTTCGCAGGAGAGCTTATGTAAAGTTTGGAAGTTAGACGAGGTACTGGCAGAAGTAAAGATGTGAGGACGGGGTGTGAGTCGTGCTTGGGTAGCTCAGATGATACCCGGCACGGTAACTCAGCGTGTTCGGTCAGAGGGCTAGCTGCCCTCTGTAATAAAATAAAACTGAAACGGGTGTCTTTCGACGTTCGCCCCGAGCAGATTCTTTTTTTTTTAAAAAAAAAGGATGGTAGAGCACTTGTCCGCGATAGACGAAGGTCCCGAGTTCGAGTCTCAGTCCGGCACACACTTTTAATCTCCTGATACTGTTTGTTCCGCGTGAAGGATGTTAACCATGTTTGACTATTACTCTAGATACATATTTTTGAAGATTTTTATGAACTACTCGTGCGAATTCAAGAGATCGTTTCTCCACTTATTGTTTGTGTTAACTAAGTGATATTAACTCTTATCTGAGAAGTGAGGCATTGAGAACACGTATACTTATGTTCTTGTTACCATTTATACTTCGGTGATCGTTGTTATTATTAGTGCATCATGATAGTTAACCGCGGTCTCACTGTGCATTGCCTGAAAGAGGTCAGGTACGTTTCTCACCAAGCAAACTAACACATTCCGTGATGTTTCCAAATTATTTGTCGTAAGTGTCTGACAGAACTCTCGCTGACAAATTACCCCTCACTGTAGCATTGACCACAGACCATTGATGTACTGCACTGTCGTATTAAAGAATTCTGTACACAGGCGAATGTAATTAACAATGCAAAACTTCTTTTTCAAAACTCGTTTCAAGTCCTATCTCCAAAAATACCACTCTCTGCATAGAGGCCAATACGGTCAGTTTTACTAATTCATTATCGAGACAGCAGTCAAAACACGTTGCACACGAGTCCTATATCGTCTTCCAAAACCCGCTGGGCCAACATATCAAGTTTATTAGGAACTTGTGCATTGGTTAAGGTGAACATGTAACCTAAGAAAAGTGTTGTATTCTATCACTGAAATGCAGCCGACGTACCTCTATTTTTACATCGATTGAGACGGTGGGTGGATATAAATTCTCTATGTTATTTACACTAACCTGCATCATAACGTAGCGAACACCAGCCGTAGCCAGAATAAAGTTGCTACTTCCCGGTAGCCACTTCTTATCCTCATTGTGCACGCTAACCGTAGTTTCCTAGTGCTCGTCTCTAATCGGTGCTGTATACTGTGAGCATAGCCTAGTTGTATTCATCTGGTATAAGATAGCTACAGCCTGTTGGTACTCACCTCTCGGTCCCTTCGGCCCAGGTGGTCCAATTGGTCCCGGCAGCCCTGGCAGTCCTGTAACGACGCAGACATCGACATTAGAAGTTGGGAACAGCTGCTGCTGTCGCGTTGTCAAAACAGTAGGCAAATAGTCTTTTCATAGTTTAAATTACAAATAACGATGACACGAGCAGATATGGCTCAGTCGGTGCTTGTAAACCTGTTAAGATACCACTCGGAGTGAAGCATTGGTAACACACCAGACTCGTATTCGGGAGAATGACGGTTCAAATGTGACCACCAAGATTTAGTTTTTCCGTGATTACCTTAAATCGATATATAGAATGTCCTGATGTGTCCTTTAAAAAGATACGAACAACTTTCCTCGGTATCTTTCTTCATTATTCACAAAACTGGGCTTGTGCCCCGTTTCTACAGACAACGTCGTTAAGTTGCACCCGAATTTTCTACCCTCACTTTCATTGAGATGAGTCTCAGAATTAGGTGTCACAACGGCAATCTGATGACATATGTTTCTGTTTTATCAAAAAACTGCCACAAGTAATTTAACTGCACGTTGAATCTTATAATTCAGAATAATATACATGTCTACAAATTCCTTGATTTTACTGGTAAACGCAGTTGCAATAAGAAAACACTATTCTGGATGTATCTATAATTATCGAAAAGACAAGTAGACATTTATAGTATTTATTGAATATTCAGTCGGTTCTTGGAGGGACATAGACATATAAATAACTTTAATACAACGTATTAATGTCCCGTAGTAATAATGATTCAAGGTTGGGGAAGGAAATCAGCCACGGTCTTTCAAAGAAACCGTGCCACATTTGCTTGCAATGAATTAGGAAAATCAGGGAAAACCTAATGTGACAAATAAATAAAAACAACTACTGTCGTCTTTATAATTTTATTTTGTCGCTACTAGTTTCAACGCTTCAGTGCGTCATCTTCAGACTGTTTTTGATGCTCGGTTGGCACTTGATGGTTGGAGTGCTGACACATTATCTGCGTATCCAGTAATGCTGGGAACTGATGTATTAGGAGCATTTGACTTGGCCGTCTATGGACCGATACGTTAGAGAGATGGCTCGTCGGTGTCGGTTGTGTAGTGCGGCCAAGACCAAGAACACTCTTCAATAGGGCTTCTTGAGTTCTGAGCGCGAATCCTTCCCTCTGGACAAACTCTATATCGATTATGTGGGGTCCTTACCTCACACCAAAAGAGGCCATCGGTACGTATTGGTTATTTTGACGCGTTTTCGAGGTTTACCTGATTTCTTCCGAGTTGTAACATGACTGCTGCTACAACAATTGCGGTTTTAACTAACGTATTTAGTGCTTTTGGACCCCGTAAGCAAATAGTTAGTGATAATGCGCCGACCTTTCTTTCGGATCCCTTCAAGGCTTTCTGTTTTCAAAGCGGTGAGAAGCACGTGACTACCACTCCATATTACCCGCAGGGCTCTTTCGCAGAGAGGGTCAATAGTAGTCTCAAATCCGTACTGATTATCTTCCATCAGAAGAAGCCCAGTAAGTGGGATTCTAGTCTCCCTTAGATTAGTCTTGCCTTCAATACCGCCAGCCAAAAGGCTTTGAAGGCTACTCCTGTTTCCTTGATCTATGCTTATCCTGTTTATTCCCCCCCCCCCCCCCCCCTTATGGGGTATTCAAGATCTAATCCCTGTGGATATTACCTCTCATATTGTCAAAGAGAACTGGAATCGTGCCAGGCGCAATACTCTCAGGGCCCACAACAAACAAGCTGACCTTTACAGCCGTAATCGACGAGTCTTTAGGGGTAAACCAGGAGACCATGTGTATGTCCGTAATTTTCCGGGGAAAGAGGTGCGTGTTGGAAACCTTGGTAAGTTCACTCCCCGTTTCCTGGGTCTCTGTACTATTATGCAAATTTTAGGCCCAGTTAATCTTCTGGTAAAGGACAACTGCACCAGTAAGCAATACCGGGTCCATCTTAATCACATTAAGTTTGGTTAGGCCACTTGTTGGGTTACCTCCGGATGGTGTTTGAGGGGGGGAGGTTGAGCCTTGTCGCGGCTCGCGTTGGTGCCATTGGTGGGTTGGCATCGTGTGATAGAGGTAGTGGTGTCTCGTTTTCTTCTTGTGTTTACTGGCACCACTACATCTGCTAGGGTTGTCTGTCCGTAAGTGGCAGAAGCAGCTGTTACTGATATCTAGTTCAAAAATGGTTCAAATGGCTCTGAGCACTATGGGACTTAACATCTATGGTCATCAGTCCCCTAGAACTTAGAACTACTTAAACCTAACTAACCTAAGGACATCACACCACACCCAGCCATCACGAGGCAGAGAAAATTCCTGACCCCGCCGGGAATCGAACCCGGGAACCCGGGCGTGGGAAGCGAGAACGATTCTCCAACAGAAAGGCGTTCCAACCCATTGGTAATTCAACGTTTTATAGCTTTATAGCCGTATAACTCTATGTTATTTTCATTAATGCATGTAGCCCTCTAATTAGTGCTTTGTATACACCTTGTAGGTCTGAAGATGACCACAGTAGTGGTCGAAACCGGTCACCTGTAAAATAAATCGTGATCAAGACTGTTTTTAATAGTAATTATTAATTATATATGTATTCTGCAGCGTCACATGTGTGCCAGTGAAGAAGATATAAACCTACTTTTTCACGCCCTGCTCTTCGAGCTAAACCCGAAGAGCATGCCCCTGGCACTGGGCGGGCCTCAATGTTAAATTCGCTGCAGTCCCTATCTTAATTTCCTATAACTAAGTCCTACAAACTAACCTATCCTACATCATGTCCGGTGTGTGTGTCACAATCAGTAGTTGTTCCCCACTCCCCCTAGTCCTGCACGTGGCGGATCCCAACTTAGATGTAGTCGGCCAGTCCACGCACAGCCGGTATGGGAATAGGGCTCTTGGACGCAATTGGTGGTTATTGTCGCTTATTGTTTACTGTATCTCTCCTAAATAGTCAATTAAAACTTTTCGAGATACCTCGTTTGCCAAGGTGTTTAAAGTCTGAAAAGTCTCCTCTCGTCTAAGTAGTTGGTGTGTGTCACGGTTGGGTAGTCTGTCTCGCAGTGTGTTGGCGATATCATTGTGTTTACTGATAAAGTTCCACCAGCGATATTTTTCTGCCTAGTGGCCGCTAATGCCCCAGTTACCTGCCTTGGAAGTTAGCGAGTTTTCGCGGCAGTGTACCTTTGCTCCCCTTGCCGCTGCTGTCTGGTAAGGCGTGTAGTTCGACAGCCTCTTTGATTGTGGTTCGGATATATTTTCTTTTGTCGACTACCTTGGTCGTAGTGGTTCCTTCTGCTTCTGAATGTTCTAAACACTGAATTTTGAAGACGCAGTGCTGTCCACCGGTTCTGCCTTGCCTGCGTTATTCCATTGCTGCGTTGGTTGCCAGATGTTAGGTAGATTTTGCAAGAGTGGTGGTTTGCGATTAAACTGTCACTAGT
Source organism: Schistocerca serialis cubense (assembly GCF_023864345.2). Classification (NCBI taxonomy): domain Eukaryota; kingdom Metazoa; phylum Arthropoda; class Insecta; order Orthoptera; family Acrididae; genus Schistocerca; species Schistocerca serialis. The sequence goes on from NC_064643.1 coordinate 599,469,431, forward strand.
TTGAGTTGCCATCCGGTTAAGTGAATACAACTTTTGGCTGCCTGTCTCATTGTTTACAAAGTTGAGCGACTTTCCCAGGCCAGTCCTTGGAGCACTGTCTGAGGCCCACTTCTCTCTTGGTTGGATTGGATTGTGACGATTGTTTTTTGTTTTTAAATTAATTTTGAGATAGTACTATTTGGCCTTCAGCTGACAAGTAATTTGAATTTCTGGCTAATAAGACCTTCACCCGAGAATTTTTAGATATGGCCTCTTAATAGTGAAATTTTAATGATTGTGTTTATTCTTTAAAAAATATTTTAGTATATCTTGGAGAAGTTTAACTGTTTTTAAGAATTTGCTATCCAGGCCTTCAGCTGTTAAATTGTTTTTGAGTTATTACTATTGGGGCCTTCAGCCGACAAATAATTTGAATTTCTGCTCAATATGGACTTGAACCATGAATGTAATTTGGCTAAAGAATTTTTAATTAAATATTATCTCTTATTAGTGAAATTTTGATGATTGTGTTTTTTTAAAAAAATATTTTAGTATCGCTTGGAGAAGTTAACTGTTCTTAAAAATTTGCTACCCAGGCCTTCAGCTATTAAATTGTTTTTTGAGTTATTACTATGAGGGCCTTCAGCAGGCAAATAATTTGAATTTCTGGTCAACAAGGTCTTCAGCCGTGAGTGCAAATTGCTTAACAATTTTTTATTAGGCACTGTGTCTTAACAGACAAATTTGATAATTGTTCCTTATTGTCAAATTCATTTGCAATTGGTTCCAAATAAAGTGTGCGTGATTAAAAAAAAATGAGCAACCAACGGTAACTGAATAAGGCCACGTCCACACCAAATCTTACCTTTCCCTAAGTCCCATGTCTCACACTTTTATGTATGAATTCCAAATGCACCGTACATTGAACAATCTAGAAAACTGTGAGCATGGCTTTGCTTATTGATGGCATGGTCTTGAACTTTTATGGCGTCAGTGATCCTTTGTGGCAGAACTCTATTGATGGCCCTAGTATTCAGATTCAAGACAGCTAACTCAGCTTTCATCACCTCTCACAGTGTTGTTAGGAAACCCATCACCATACACAGCTTTCATTCTTCTAAGGGTTTGAATTGGACACAAATTTTCTGGGACTGGACGCTGGATTTTCTCATGCACTGGCCTAACTACGTTACACACCGCCATGTTACACGCTACAACTCGGAGCCCTCTGCCGGCAGGGGGCTGCAAATTGCGTCAGCGAAGCGGGAAAGTCGACCGAAAACTGTGCATGAATTATTACAACCTCAGCCGATACTGACGACAAAACGAAGAATCCAAAGGGATTTACTTTACAGCACGCCCTCGCTCTTCAGTGCCTTTAGCTGATCCTGTATTAAGTACAACGTGCTGCGTCATGTCTGCCAAGGAATTTTCGATCCAGTCGTAAACCTGGTTAGACATGACATGCAAAACATATTTGATTTAGAAGCTGTCGATGTGCTGACGAATCGGAAGAAAACTAATATCTAGAACAATTTGATATCCTCTCTCTACAGTACTGAGGATATCACGTGTAATGTGCGCGATGTTTTCGGAACCCATTCTGATTTACATGGAGAAGAAAAATTTGTTGCTGGCTGGTACAATTTTTAGCTCTAATTATGTTCCAGTATTTCGCAAGGAAAATGGTGGGGTTGGGTTGCTTGGGGTAGGAGACCAACAGCGAGGTAATTGGTCTTATGGGATTAGGGAAGGAAGTCGGCCGTGCCCTTCCAAAGGAACCATCTGGGCATTTGCCTGGAGTGATTTAGGGAAATCACGGAAAACCTAAATCAGGATGGCCGGACGCGGAATTGAACCGTCGTCCTCCAGAATGCCAGTTTATTGTACCAGCCACTGCGCCACCTCGCTCGGGTTTGCAAGGAATAGATCTGGGTGATGCAATACGGTAGTTCTACGAATTACTTCCGTTCTCTTAGAAGGTTGTGAACTGCGGTATTTCCCAGTCACGGAGAACGTCTCTTTGCTCAAAAGATCGCCGGTAAAATGTGCCAAGTAAAGCAACCAATCCACTCGTAAAGTCCTCACACAGCTGGACTACAACGGGACTTTGAATTTCAGCGATTTCTGTCCAAATGCTATCCGTCTTCACCGTATGCACAACAAGTTACGAGAGGGATTTTTGGTAGAAACGAACTGGTTGCTTTTTGATTTAGTTGAGCAGTAAGTTTTAACGTGTAGGATGGGGATCTTCGTTCAGGCATCATAGTTGCCCTGTGCCTTTGAATCTCACTAACACGTGCAGCGGTTAATTATCCACTACTCTTTTTCAGCGTGGCGTCACAGGTCTACTCACGACACACATTAAGTACAAAGAAACGTCCACGCTTTCCAAAGTTTGTCGTCCATCTCTTTCTGCAACCGATATTCATCCGTTTTTGGAACTAGTTTTCATAAAATTTCTTATCGTTCTTTAAGCATGGGCCTACAGCCGTAATTAATTCTCAAAATGAAAAGTGCAACGTTGTCTTTCTGCAACAAAATAAATTTAAAAATCAGTCCTGACTCTGAAGGCCTCATGTTCGATACTGCACGAGCCCCTCCTGGATTCCACCTACATGGGTTGTTGTGGTCCACCCTAAATCGCCTACGCACCAAGCACGAAAGATGCCCAGACTTGAATCGGAAGCGGATAGCAAGACACGGCTTCCGTGCCTTGCTGTCCAGGTAGGTTCAAAAATGGTTCAAATGGCTCTGAGCACTATGGGACTTAACTGCTACGGTTATCAGTCCCCTAGAACTTAGAACTACTTAAACCTAACTAACATAAGGACAGCACACAACACCCAGCCATCACGAGGCAGAGAAAATCCCTGACCCCGCCGGGAATCGAACCCGGGAACCCGGGCGTGGGAAGCGATAACGCTACCGCACGACCACGAGATGCGGGCTAGTCCAGGTAGGTGCTGTGCTTGCTGACCCTACGTTCTGACATGGGTGCCAGCCCCCCCCCCCCTCCACCCCGCGCCACCCAATCCCCGATTACTTACTTCCCGTCCACCACCACACATTTATACTCTCATAATCATATTGTGGCATCTGAAGCTTTATGCATCGAAGCCGGTGTTACAATAAATTAAGATAACGTTTCCATGAAGTGGTTAGAGGAAATAAAATAAAATCTAAACTTGGCAGAATGCACAGAAAGATGTCCACCATAGAGATATACTTCAAGCCTACCTTCCGGATATTAGTTCTCTAGCAACGCTGGGATCCAATCCAGCCTCGGGCATGGATGTGCGTGACGTCCTTAGGTTAGTTAGCTTTAAGTAGTTCTAAGTTCTAGGCGACTGATGACCTCAGAAGTTAAGTCGCATAGTGCGCAGAGCCATTTGAACCATTTTTTAGAGGGTCAACCTGAAGAGGAGGAAAAACCAAATAAAAATTCAAGTAATTATGGGCTAAGAGGAAAATAAATACATAAAATGCAGTACGTGCAAAGCTCCGACAGTCAGTCACTGTTAGCGAACACCACGAACAAACAGTTACGACGTACAGGAATCGGTCTTACACTGTAACTGGTCTTACGCTAGTCTTTATTAGGATTTTCATGTAAACGGCGACTTCCCACAGGTTCTGAGATACCTATTGGCTATTAAAAATTTAATATTAATCGTAAGCTGTTAAGCCTTTGAAGAATTTAAGTGAGTGTTAGATGGCAATAAATTTTATTGGTGTATACGTGCTGCCACTCTGCCCGCCCCTTCTATCCATTGTCTGCATAAGGAGGTATAGGTCATACACTTGGCGCTGTACGTGCTACATTTAGAAACTGATCGCAGTTATTCGCTCTGTAATGCTAATTCGACGGCTAAATGGCTTGCAAATTTTCTTTACTGATGTCCTGAACACTTTGTAACATTTATATAAATTAGAAGTAGGTTTACTTTACGTAACTTTTTATTTGTAATTATGAAGTGTTTATTCTTTGTTAGTTAAGGTCATTTATTTGTGATAGGAAATTTAAAGTTTGTAATGTATATATGGAAAAAATTAACTGATTGTTTAAAATAATGAAGTTTTATAATTTGTGTAAGTTTATGAGAGAAAAAATGTGTATTGGAAGCTGGTTAATGCTTAGGACACTTATATTGTAAAATATAAAATATGTAGTGAAGTCCCTCAACAACGGGTGTGGCATGGCGCGATGTAAAATGTGGTTTTGGCGGTCGAACTGGGCGGCTCCTTGGTGTGAACGGTATGCATTGGCTAGCCGTTGCACGGTACACTTCGACGGTGCCAAGGGAGGCAACTGGAGGCAGCTTTGATGGAATTTGGCCTTGGATGTGGATTTGGTTGTTGCTTGGTACTCTCTGCAATAAGGAATGGCTCTAATAAGTTGAGTAACCGTCGCCAAGAACAAATTTATAAGAGCGTTCAAACATCAAGAGCCGTGAGTACTGTTAGCCACCACAACTTCGCCACTTCTCCAACAACTACATGCATACAGATATGTATCAGAGCATGGACCAGTTAATTTGTGTGAGTGATTTTAATAATAATGCAATTGCTATAAATCTGTATATGGGACCGTATCATCTATCCTGATCATGAATCTACGCGGGGTCCCCTCCTAAATGTTTATAAAACAGAGTTTCCTGTTTCCAATGAACTAGTGATTTATTTATGTTTGTCAAATGTGCAAGGGTCAACAAAAGTGAAGTTAGTTAGAATTTTGCTCAAATACTCTCAGCTTATTACGAAGTATCGTTTAGCAAAAGTACTACGCCAGATTGTGCATATGTTACTGTCTAAAATATCTGCTTCACAGGTGATGGAAAAGGCAAATAATTTAAACTCGTTTGAAACATAATTGAGCCTTGATTACTATCTGAATGATTTTTTGAAGTTAATTGAGCTCAGTGTTGAATAAGCTGCCTTGTAAAATAAAATATAAACTATCCCAAGTGAAGTTCAGAAGTATTTTTTGTTAAATTAAATTTTTCTGCTGAAATAATCATAGAGTTTGGCGAGTGATACTATACTAGTTTATGGGTCCCCACCATATTCTTCTCATATTAAGAAGATAATTAGAATATTATTGCTGCTAAGGAAAACAAATATAAGTAGTGGGATATGAACAGCGTAATGGTGGTATCATTTATCTTTCTTTGTGGTTTTCACATGCCAGTTAAGACTAGAGGCCCCTCAGGTCCATCTTTAGTCCTGTACATCTTGCATTAAGTTTTCTATGCTGGTTCAAGTAATGATCATTAGTGTAACTGTTATTAGTATACGTTTGGTATAATTTTTGCTTTCTATGATTACTAGTTTGTGCATTATTGGTAACTGCTGCTACCCAGAGCTCAGAGTGCCATGTGTCCGCTTGTATCCTGTGTGCTATGCAAACGGAAATATTAATGAAATTAACTTCGGTAACTAACATCCAATTTTATTAATTGCCTAGGGCTGGCGACCGTTTATTGTTTCATTCCTATATGAATTTTACTGCTTTCATTCACCCCAAAGTTAGAGCCTGTTAAGTTTTATACTAATTGCAATATCTTGAATATTACGGTCCGATACCTTTATCCATCAGATACACACGCGGTCAAAATTCCTAAATCCTCTCAGAGGGTAACATTAGTTTTGTCACAGCAGATTAGTGTTACAACTTAGATTCGTAAGATTATCTGTCGGAAAATCTGACACCGCCTAATGCTGTCCAAAGAAATAAATTTCACCATTAGCGGTCATTAACTGCGCTTTAGACATTGAAATAATAAATCCAGAGACATAATCTGGAGAAACTGCGTTATTTAATAAAGCTGGAAATCTGTATTCAACCGGAGCTAGCGGGAGCGCTTACATGGAGATACCTATAGTCTCTGAAGCCCGTCGACCGTATTCTGACGTCGATAACATTCCGTGTCGCACACACTACCGGTGGGCAGTACTGCCTGCAGACTTTGCTTCTGGTGGGTATCACCTGTTGGCAGTTAACATCGAGTCCGAAGAGGCTCCTGAGAGACTGGGTACTTCGCAACTTGTCGGATTGTAAATCTGGATGACCAAACAAAGATTTCAAGTCAGCTCATCCATGTTACGACTCCAGTGTCCTGAACACTACACCAACATTAGTCAACTCTTGGAGGAATTGTCAAGGCGTGTTTGGTGCATAACAGGATGCCTTCTCCCGGGGGCCTCTGTGAGAACTTATGGCAATACTAGGACTTCAAGAAGCGGACCGAGTGGATGACATAATCATCATCCTGTTAGACTTGCGTTCTGCGCTGGAAGTACTGAGGAACTGTGTAGTCAACAACAACGGAAATTGCTTAGTGTGTCAATTCGTAGAACAGGGGCGTAGTTGTATCGAAACGTGAACCTGCGTATCCCCTACCAGCACAATTGACGATTCCGCGGGAAAACCTTCGGAACATTCCATCATTACCGTGGCATGATTCTGGCACGCATAACAGGAACTTCCATCCGACAGTGTACCACCTCCGCGTTAATCGCGGAAAATTTAGGCAGCATCTGCACCGATATAACAGTGGACTTAATCACCCTTGAGCGAGTACACCACGGAGGAGCCTACTAACACTTTCGTCCTCTGAGATCAAAAGAAACAACTCGTTTACTTCAGCGTCTAGTGAAGTGTAAGCAACTAGCTCCAACTAAGGTTGAAGACTAGTGACTATGACGAGCTAATACAAAATGTACCATGAACTTTTTAGCTATTGAGGAAATAATGATGTAGCCTATAATGCGTAAAGTGTAGCACCCCTCCTTAGGATTCCTTAGTGTAAGTTTTCTGTTTGGGCAGATACGGGATTTGAACGTCCCCTGGTTAATATTCCTTCCTTCATCGTCTAGTATTTTTCTGTCATAAGTACACGGTACTGGCAACACTAATACTTCTTGCTTTTCCATGGCAAGATGGTTATTGACGAAGGTACAATGAGACGGTTAGTAAGTGTGTGAATAAACGAAAGCTATAACTAAGGTTATGAACTTTCCGTCCATTGTCACATTTCACGGAAATGAGCACCCCAGACAGTTCACATCATACCGATTGCTAGAGTTGCACATGACTGATACACCACTATATCATAACCTGTACCTCACACTGAAAGTCCAAGTTTTTCGGAATTCAGAAGAGGATGCTAATCTTAATGGAGTCAGATAGTATTCCTGACAAAGGATTGTCGATGCGACGTCTCTTATCAGCTGCTTGTTCTCGATTCTACAACTACACCAAGAGTCCTAACACTAAAAGCTCAAACGACACCATCTTTGATACTATCCTCTGTCGACGAGAAAGGACAAATTTTACTTTCTCTTCTATGTTCTAGATAATGAGGATAGATGTATATCAGAACCACCAAGCGCAGCTTATTAATTAATCTTTATAACTACTTATTTTCAACATCTAATGATCATCAGATATATGTCGAGAATATGCTGAAAAAAAACTGTCATAATACAATGCAACATACTCAACTAAACTTATATTATTCTGAAATATCAGGTACGCCAAGATCGCTTGTAAATCTTTTTATTGATTAAGGGTTTCAACAGATCTGCGTTGTCATCATCGGATCTTGTAAAACACTAACAGAAGTTCGTAATCGTTACAAACTTGCAAGTCATATAGTGATGTTGCGTCGTTTTACGAGGTAGAAAGGCACATCAGCATGTGAAATGTAAAATACCATCAATATAAAGCAAACATCATGTTCTGCTGATGTCCTAGGGCATTCGCTCAACTAACAACACAATGGCGTCTGGCATAGTATAAAGTAATGTCGACAGTGTTCATGCAAATGAAATTAATACTGTAGTTTACTGCTGTTCATTTGTGCATTGTCGCCTGCATTTGATAGAAAAAAGGAAACACTGTGCAAATGAATTTTAACACCTATTTCGTTTACATGTATGCACGTTGGCAGTTTCAACACTTTATAACTTAATTTCAGTGGCGGACGATTGTTCTTATTTGACTTGTCGCCATGATAATAAAGTTGCTATACAGGATGCTGTACACAATTTTAACTGAGAATGCAGCGTTGAATTGTTATAATTTACAAGTCTCTATTCACCTCACGTCGATGAATTGATAGTTAGATAGTAGCTGTTGGAATCAGTATCTACAATAATGCTCATAAATTAAGGACAATTGCAGAATGTGTTGCCACAAAACGTGACACTACACAAAACTGGTGCTAATATCATAGGCAGATAGGGAACACACACGACACAGATCTGTAAGTCCACGGTACTGGTGATAAGTTGAGAAAGCCGTCCAGAAACACATGCTGCGCATGTACCCCGACATCAATATGGGATATGATCACCATGCACACGTACACAGGCCGCACAAAGGGTTGGCATACCCTGGATCAGGTGGTCGAGCAGCTGCTGGGGTATAGCCTCCCATTGTAGCACCATTGCCTGTCGGAGCTCCTGAACTGTCGCAGAGGTTTGAAGACAGGGAGCGATACATCGACTGAGAGCATCCCAGACATGCTCGATGGGGTTCAGGTGTGGAGAACAGGCAGGCCACTCCATTCGCCCGATATCTTCTGTTTCAGGGTAGTCCTCCACGATGGCAGCTCGGTAGGGCCGTGCGTTATAATCCATCAAGAGGAAGGTGGGATCGACTGCACCCCTGAAAAGGCGGGCATACTGGTAGAAAATGACGTCCCGATACACCTGACATGTTACAGTTCCTCTGTCAAAGACATGCAGGGGTGTACGTGCACCAATTATAATCCCACCCCACACCATCAAATCACGACATCCATACAAGTCCCTTTCAAGGACATTAAGGGGTTGGTATCTGGTTCCTGGTTTACGCCAGTTGAAAACCCGACGAGAATCACTGTTCAGACTATACCTGACCTCGTCTGTGAACATAACCAGGAACCACTGTTCCAATGACCATGTACTGTGATCTTGACACCAGGCTTTACGGGCTCTCCTGTGACCAGGGGTCAGTGGAATGCACCTTGCAGGTTTCCGGCCGAATAAACCATGTCTGTTCAGTCATCTGTAGACTGTGTGTCTGGAGACAACTGTTCCAGAGGCTGCGGTAAGGTCCCGAGCAAGGTTACCTGCAGCACTCCGTTGCCGTCTGCGAGCACTGATGGTAAGATATCGGTCTCCTTGTGGTGTTGTACACTGTGGACGTCCCATACTGTAGCGCCTGGACACGCTTCCTGTCTGCTGGAATCGTTGCCATAATCATGAGATCACACTTTGTGTCACACGGAGGGCCCGTGCTACGACCTGCTGTGTTTGACCAGCCTCCAGTTGCCCTAGTATTCTACCCCTCATAATGCCATCAATATGTGTTCTTTGAGCAACTTGCAACACACAGTCACCATTAGCATGTCTGAAAACGTCTGCACGCTTACTCGCTGCGCCGTACTCTGACATGCACCAACACACCTCTGCATATGTGGACTGCTGCCAGCGCCACCGTGCGACGACCGCAAGTCAAATGCACCGCACGGCTATACCCCGAGGTGAATTAAACCCGCAAACCACCCAACAGAGCGTTGGTTCACCATGTATCAGCATTATTCTTAATTTATGAGCATGGGCGTACATATGTACTCCGCAAGCCACCTTGCATCACTACTTTAGTCATTTGGAAGATACCTTGTTACTCTACTGCCGGCCGGTGTGGCCGTGCGGTTCTAGGCTCTACAGTCTGGAACTGAGCGACCGCTATGGTCGCAGGTTCGAATCCTGCCTCGGGCATGGATGTGTGTGATGTCCTTAGGTTAGTTAGGTTTAATTAGTTCTAAGTTCTAGGCGACTGATGACCTCAGAAGTTAAGTCGCATAGTACGCAAAGCCATTTCAATCATTTGTTACTCCACTTCAGTCATTTACTTTCCTGTTCCTCTGGAATATAAATCGAGGGAAGAGAACACACATTCAGCTTCATATGCCGAATTAGAGAAACTAGAAATTTTGTCCGCGCCATCCTGTATCCTTCTGCAATCACTCAACGAAGATATCTTCCCGTACACCACAATATTTTCGGCGAACAGCCGCAGATTGCTGCTCACCCTGTCTGCCAGTTTATTTATGTGCATAAAGAATAACAACGGTCGCATCACACTTCCCTGGGACACTCCTGACGATACCATTGTACGTACAACTGAGTGTACAGAAATGGTTAAGTGAGAAATATTTATTCATCAGCGTCTCTCGGTGGTTCTGAAATGTGACTTCTTTCAAATATTTCTGAGATGGGAGGCACCACGAGCACGAACTACTTTACAATGGCTAGGTAATGGGATAATGGAATGTAGTCGAGTTAAGTCGGGTGATGCTGAGGGTATTAGATTAGGAAATGAGACACTTAAAGTAGTAAAGGAGTTTTGCTATTTGGGGAGCAAAATAACTGATGATGGACGAAGTAGAGAGGATATAAAATGTAGACTGGCAATGGCAAGGAAAGCGTTTCTGAAGAAGAGAAATTTGTTAACATCGAGTATAGATTTAAGTGTCAGGAAGTTATTTCTGAAAGTATTCGTATGGAGTGTAGCCATGTATGGAAGTGAAACATGGACGGTAAATAGTTTGGACAAGAAGAGAATAGAAGCTTTTGAAATGTGGTGCTACAGAAGAATGCTGAAGATTAGATGGGTAGATCACATAACTAATGAGGTGGTATTGAATAGGATTGGGGAGAAGAGAAGTTTGTGGCACAAATTGACCAGAAGAAGGGATCGGTTGGTAGGACATGTTCTGAGGCATCAAGGGATCACCAATTTAGTATTGGAGGGCAGCGTGGAGGGTAAAAATCATAGGGGGAGACCAAGAGATGAATACACTAAGCAGATTCAGAAGGATGTAGGTTTCAGTAGGTACTGGGAGATGAAGAAGCCTGCACAGGATAGAGTAGCATGGAGAGCTGCATCAAACCAGTCTCAGGACTGAAGACCACAACAACAACAACAACAGGTAATGTTGGACAAGCTATTGAATGATCACAAGTGGTAAGCGAATAGGTATCATGACGCAATTACAGAAGTGAAAAAAAAAGGATGAAGTACTAAATACGAGCCGTTATCCTGTAAGTTGGTAAGCGTGCTACGAACAGCGTGGAGAATGGCCTGTAGGTGCCAGCATAGTGCAGATGCACACATACCGTCACAGTATCAGTATAAAGATGGCCGCCCCACTTGTTACTTGCACCAGGGAAGAACAGCGTTCTGTTATTCGGTTTTTCGATAGTGAAGGTGTGAAACCTGTTGTGTTTCATCGACGAATGAAGATTCAGTACTGAGATGCATGTTTGTCACAGCAGCAAGTCTACGAATGGAGTAGGAAGTTCGCAAATGGTGTGACTTCAGTGGAAGATGCTCCTCTTCCAGCTCAGGCACAGCGAGTTGTGACGCCACAGAACATTGCACCAGTTGAAGCCATAGTGAAGGAAAACCGCCGAGTGACACTGAATGACATTGCAGCACGTTTACAGATTAGTCATGGGTCAGCACACCACATTGTGCATGATTTGCTCCAGTTTCACAAAGTGTCTGCAAGATGGATGCCATGGCAGTTGACTCCTGAAATCAGAGAACGACGTGTTGATGCTTGTGAAGAACTTCTTCGACGCTTTGAACGAGAAGGTCGTGGCTTCCTTGCAAGAATCGTTACTGGGGACGAAACCTGGGTTCACTACCACCAACCGGAAACGAAGAGAGCGGGCAAGGAATGTCGCCATTCCTCATCACCGAAACCAAAGAAGTTTCGAACAGAACCATCAGCAGGGAAGGTTATGCTGACTCTCTTTTGGGACGAAAAAGGCGTCATTTTGGAACATTACGTGCCAAGAGGGACCACTGTCACCAGTTCATCAAACACAGATCTCCTAAGAAATCATCTGCGGCCTGCAATCAAATCAAAGCGACGTGGGTTGCTGTCAGCAGGTGTCCTTTTGCAACACGACAAAGCAAAGCCCCACACTGCCCGTACAACAGTTGCAACAATCACAGACCTGCATTTTGAGTGTCTTCCTCATCCACCATACTCACCAGACCTTGCCCCAAGTGATTTCCGTATGTTTGGGCCACTCAAGAAGAAGTTCTGTTCTGATGAAGAGGTATGCCACGCGGTGCACGAGTGGTTGCGCAGACTACCAACAGAATTTTTTTCCAAAGGAATTTATGCACTTTGTAAGCGCTGGAGGACTTGCATTGAGCGTGGGGGAGATTATGTTGAAAACTGATACAGCTTTGTACCACTTCTGCACAGTAAACAATATTTCATTTGAATCACACTCGTATTTGTGTAGTACATCCTCTGCAACATCTAGCGATAGAGGCTTGCTGAATGGATGGTGTACGATAGACAAAAAGTAAAAATTATCGGTGAAGATTCTGGAACACCAGGTAAAAAGTGTTCCCGGAGCAGACGGTCGCAGCCGCGAGACTCGCGTCCGACCGGGCCCCTCCGCCACCCCCCTTCCTGCTGACGTCATCAGTGGCAGGTGGTGGACGACGTCGCGGGGAATGCGGCCGCCGGCTGGCAGATTACATTCCGCCCGCGCCGGCCGCAATGACACGCACCTTCGCTCCGCCCCGGCCGCCGGCACGTGTGAGGAGGTCAGCCTGCGGGTTCGTGTTCCCCGTGGCGACAGCTGCCTCTGAGCAGCTGAAATTGCACAGTCCACACCTCGTTTCTAGTGGTCTGACACGACGCAGGTGTTGTCTCTGCTACGAGATGGCTGGTGTTCCTCCTGTTCAAGGTTACGGTCACGCTACTACTTAGAAGGTGAATTGAAGAACGACAGACATACACTACTGGCCATTAAAATCGCTACCCCAAGAAGAAATGCAGATGATAAACGGGTATTCATTGGACAAATATATTCTACTAGAACTGACAAGTGATTACATTTTCGCGCAATTTGGGTGCATAGATCCTGAGAAATCAGTACCCAGAACAACCACCTCTGGCCGTAATAACGGCCTTGATACGTCTGGGCATTGAGTCAAACGGAGCTTCGATTGCGTGTACAGGTACAGCTGTCCATGCAGCGTCAACACGATAACACAGTTCATCAAGAGAAGTGACTGGCGTATTGTGACGAACCAGTTGCTCGGCGACCATTGACCAGACGTTTTCAATTGGTGAGAAATCTCGAGAATGTGGTGGCCAGGGCAGCAGTCGAACATTTTCTGTATCCAGAAAGGCCCGTACAGGACCTGCAACGTGCGGTCGTGCATTATCCTGCTGAAATGTAGGGTTTCGCAGGGATCGAATGAAGGATAGAGCCACGGGTCGTAACACATCTGAAATATAACGTCCACTGTTCAAAGTGCCGTCAATGCGAGCAAGGGGTGACCGAGACGTGTGACCAATGGCACCCCTTACCATCACGCCGGCTGATACGCCAGTATGGCGATGACGAATACACGCTTCCAATGTGCGTTCACCGCGATGTCGCCAAACACTGATGCGACCATCATGATGCTGTAAACAGAACCTGGATTCATCCGAAAAAATGACGTTTTACCATTTGTGCGCCCAGGTTCGTCGTTGAGTACACCATCGCAGGCGCTCCTGTCTGTGATGCAGTGTCAAGGGAAACCGCAGCCATGGTCTCCGAGCTGATAGTCCATGCTGCTGTAAACGTCGTCCAACTGTTCGTGCAGATGGTTGTTGTCTTGAAAACGTCCCCATCTGTTGACTCAGAGATCGAGACGTGGCTGTACGATCCGTTACAGCCATGCGGATAAGATACCTGTCATCTCGACTGCTAGTAATACGAGGCCGTTGCGATCCAGCACGGCGTTCCGTATTACCCTCCTGATCCCACTGATTCCATATTCTGCTAACAGTCAGTAGATCTCGAGCAACGCGAGCAGCAATGTCGCGATACGATAAACCGCAATCGCGATAGGCCACAATCCGACCTTTATCAAAGTCGCAAACATGATGGTACTCATTTCTCCTTCTTACACGAGGCATCACGATAATGTTTCACGAGGCAACGCTGGTCAACAGCTGTTTGTGTATGAGAAATCGGTTGGAAACTTTCCTCATGTCAGCACGTTGTAGGTGTCTCCACTGGCGCCAACCTTGTGTGAATGCTCTGAAAAGCTAATCATTTGCATATCCCAGCATCTTCTTCCTGTCGGTTAAATTTCGCGCCTATAGCACGTCATCGTCATGGTGTAGCGATTTTAATGGTCAGTTGTGTACATTTATAGCAGCTTTATATCTAGACACAGCATTTAACAAAATTGACTAGGAAACATTGTGAAATTCTGTAATACTTATTGTTGGTGCTGCTGTTGTGGTCTTCAATTGAAAGACTGTATTGATGGAGGTCAACGCGCTATTCTATCCTCTGCAAGAACTTTCATGTTTACGTAAATACTGCACCTTACCTCTATTTGAACCAGCTTCACTACCTAAGTTAAACCACACGAAGCGAAATGTTAGCCACAAATTGTACAAAATCCCTGTGATACAGCTGTAAGAGGAGTCAGACCTGAAAAGGAGGCAACTGCTGCGAATAGAGTCAGGCACAGTTGTTAGCCTACTCGGACACTCCATGGTGTTCAGTCGATTCAAGGAGAAAAAAAAAACTAAGTTTACAGAATGTAATAATATTTCAGGAGAAGAAATAGAAATTCTGAAGCCTGATGATGGCATCGTAATTCTGTGAGACTACGAAGGACTTTATAGTATAGTTGAATGGAAATGATAGCGTTTTGAAAATATATAATAAAGTGAACATCAACTAAATCGTACTCATACAACGAACGGGTACTCACGTGCAGTTGGGTTAAATCAGGTGAAGTTCAGGGGATTAAGTTAGAAAATAAGTAATAGACGAGTTTTGTTATTTTGGTTGCAGATCAGTGGTGGGGAGAGATGAAAATGGCTATAAAATAGAGAATAGCAATAGCTTTCCGGAAAAAGAGAAATTTCTGAACACAGAATTTAAATTTAAGTGTTAGGATGTTTTTTTTTGAAACAAGTTGTCTTTGATGTAACGTTATATTGACCAGAAACAAAAACGTATACAATAAACCGCACAGGCAGGACGAGAATAGAACCTTCTGAAATGTGGTGGTGTAGAAGAAGGAATCAAATCAATAAGCAGAGTTTTATGACACAACTTGAATAAAATAAGGGATTCGTTGATGAAGGATCCTATGACATCGAGGAATAATTAATTCGGCAAAGGAGGAAAAGTTGACTGTATGTGTGTGTGTGTGTGTGTGGTGTGTGTGTGTGTGTGTGTGTGTGTGCGTGGGGGGAGGGGGAGGTGGGGGAGGAGGTGAGAGCGGGAGGGGACAGGAAGGAGGAGCTGGGTGGTAAAGTGAAATGCATGATCAAAGTTTGACAGCAGTGAAACGGTTGAGGAGAACACGGGCTGCAAGAGAGAGAGAGAGAGAGAGAGAGAGAGAGAGAGAGAGAGAGAGAGACAAGGAAACACGTACAGGTTTGGCTAGTGTGGTTCAAATGGTTCAAATGGCTCTGAGCACTATGGGACTCAACATCTGTGGTCATCAGTCCCCTAGAACTTAGAACTACTTAAACCTAACTAACCTAAGGACATCACACACATCCATGCCCGAGGCAGGATTCGAAACTGCGACCGTAGCAGTCGCACGGTTCCGTACTGAGCGCCTGGAACCGCGAGACCACCGCGGCCGGCTCGCACGGTATAGATCGAGTCTACAGGCGACTTCTCCCTCATACTTGATCAGTGTGTCGGAAGTAATTGTTGCAAAAACTGCTTCAATCCTGTTTAGTAAGACAGATAAGCCGGTAGCGGTGAGACACACAATGCTTTATGAGCCCTCCAAGGTAAAAGTCGCACGGCGTCAGAACGGGCAGAACGCAGAGACGGGGCGAAACAAACTCTGTCATCCGGACGCTTTCGATCAATCCTGTGCTCGGGTACAACAGTTTAACCAATGGCGCAGTGAGTTACGCCAGTGAGGCTGCGTACCATCTTCTTGCCAAACAAAAGTTCTGTGGTTCAGCTCGGTCCAGTTCAGCAAGAAGCCATAGTTCTACGCATCAAGATACGAAACACCAGTTTCAGTTGCTTCACCGAAAAACAAAGGCTCATAGACTCTCTGCCTTGATGTGGCACAAAAATCATTTCATGTAGGGGAGCCCCTTGCAACTGTACCATCTCGCGGGTATTTGCTGAACCCCGCCACCCGACGAATGTGTGTTCACATTTCCACTTAGGTGAAATGTCGATTCATTACCGAAGACGACACGATCCAGAAAATCTTTATCGTCATTCAGCAATATTTCATTTGCGAAGTTTGCAGGTCTGTAGGTATTCGAGTTTGTAAGAACTCTAACAGATAACGACATGTATCTCTTTAAAAGGCTTCATTCAGACGCCACGACTAGCATTCCGAACTGATTTCTTAGGGCTACGAGTTCTTCAATAACCTTTGGTCGCCCCATATTCTTCCCTTTGCAAAGAAAGCCGATCTCCAGAAACTGATGATACGGATGTACGAAGTAACTTCATACGCAATGCACGTTGCTCTATAACAACAGATTCAGTCCTTGAATACTATAAAACACAAAAAGCTTTTGCTCACTAGGCGCCATCTTTGCTACTAGCGCTATCTAATAGGAGTCACAGGAATTAGTGCTTGACCACAGGTATAGAGACAAAACTCTTTGCTCTTTCATTTCATGTATTATTTATAATTCTAAGTTGGATATAATAGAGGCTGCAAAGTCATAAAGCCTAATATTCATTTTGAAACACTCGGTAGACTTGTTTATTGTCTTCTTTAGTCAGTTTATTCACATAGTACAATCACAACTGGTACGTTTAATTCTATTTGTTAACAACGTAGTAATTTATTAACCGCTAATAAGTTGAGTCGCCTGAACAGACTTCGTAACCCTATACATTGGAGGTTAATGTAGCCTAACTCACAATAACAATTTGTAGCATATACATTATTTGTGAATACAGTAATACAATCCTTAAGAAACACTAGTAGCATTCATACCAAACAAACACTTGTCTGTCAATTGTTTATAAAAGGAAGCGCTGGAAAGCCCCCAGTTTCTAGTTAAAAGAATACATTTTTGCCATTATTTCTACCACTTTCACCTGTTACTGTGCTGGAGAAAGTATTGTGTCATGTTGGTAGCACTATCGTGACCTAAAGAGAAATAAGTACAACATAAATTTTTAAGGTAAACTCCCGGTTCTTACTTACCTCACCTTCTGTAGTTGCCCGCTGGACTTTGACAGCTCATAAACGAGATGACTATTATTTGGAAATGTATAACGTAAACACAGACTATATAATTAAATAAGCACCCATCATAAATAATTTTAAAGCAAATCAGTTTGTTGGGAATCTTTTGAGTTCATGTTAATAATTGCGCAACTAATAACTGGTCCAAACTGTGTTTGCGAAGCGCAATTTCGGCTGAGATCTTAACTAGTAAAATCCATTTGGTTCGAATGAGTCGATCAGCTACTGCTACAAGCCGGTTAGATATGTTTGAAAAGTTGCCTTTTGGTATGGTCCAGGTTGCATTTAGGTTGCCCGAGAGGTCACCTCAGCGGCAGACAGACTGGAATTATGGGAAGTTCCCTTACAATCTCTGGAGTTCCACTTGTTAATCTTAGTTGAAGTACCTTAAAAGGAGAAACACACACTTAATTTTTCGTCATATATACACACTACAGGCCATTAAAATTGCTACACCACGAAGATGACGTGCTACAGACTCGAAATTTAACCGACAGGAAGAAGATGCTGTGATATTCAAATGATTAGCTTTTCAGAGCATTAACACAAGGTTGACGCCGGTGGCGACACCTAAAACGTGCTCACATGAGGAAAGTTTCCAACCGATTTCTCATACACAAAAACCAGTTGACCGGCGATGCCTGGTGAAACGTTGTTTTGATGCCTCGTGTGAGGAGGAGAAATGCGTACCATCACGTTTCCGACTTTGATGAAGGTCGGATTGTAGCCTATCGCGATTGCGGTTTATCGTATGGCGACATTGCTGCTCGCGTTGGTCGAGATCCAACGACTGTTAGTACAATATGGAATCGGTGTGTTCAGGAGGGTGATACGGAACGCCGTGCTGGATCCCAATGGCCTCGTATCACTAGCAAAAAAAATATGTGTGAAATCTTATGGGACTTAACTGCTAAGGTCATCAGTCCCTAAGCTTACACACTACTTAACCTAAATTACCCTAAGGACAAACACACACACCCATGCCCGAGGCAGGACTCGAACCTCCACCGCGACCAGCCGCACAGTTCATGACTACAGCGCCCTAGACTGCTCAGCTAAGAATCACTAGCAGTCGAGATGACAGGCATCTTATCCGCGTGGCTGTAACGGATCGTGCAGCCACGTCTCGATCCCTGAGTCAACAGATGGGGACGTTTGCAAGACAACACGAACAGTTCGGCGACGTTTACAACAGCATGGACTATCAGCTCGGAGACCGTGGCTGCGATTATCCTTGACGCTGCATCACAGACAGGAGCGCCTGCGATGGTGTGCTCAATGACGAACCTGGGTGCACGAATGGCAAAACGTCATTTCTTCGGATGAATCCAGATTCTGTTTATAGCATCACGATGGTTGCATCCGTGTTTGGCGACATTACGGTGAACGCACATTGGAAGCGTGTATTCGTCATCGCCATACTGGCGTATCAACCGGCGTGACGGTATGGGATGCCATTGGTTACACGTCTCGGTCACCTCTTGTTCGCATTGACGACACTTTAAACAGTGGACATTACATTTCAGGTGTGTTACGACCCGTGGCTCTACCCTTCATTCTATCCCTGGGAAACCCTACATTTCAGCAGGATAATCATGTTGGAGGTGCTGTACGGGCCTTTCTGGATGCAGAAATTGTTCGACTGCTGTCCTGGCCAGCACATTCTACAGATCTCTCACCAACTGAAAACGTCTGGTCAATGGTGGCCGAGCAACTGGCTCGTCACAATACGCCAGTCACTACTCTTGATGAGCTGTGGTATCGTGTTGAAGCTGCATGGGCATCTGTACGTGTACACGCCATCCAATCTCTGTTTGACTCAATGCCCAGGCGTATCAAGGCCGTTATTAGGGCCAGAGGTGGTTGTGCTGGGTACTGATTTCTCAGGATCTTTGCACCCAAATTGTTTGAAAATGTAATCACATGTCTGTTCTAGTATAACATATTTGTCCAATTAATACCAGTTTATCATCTGCATTTCTTCTTGGTATAGCAATTTTAATGGCCAGTAGTGTATATATATTTCTAAATTAAATCACCAATGGACTTTTACTGAACTTCATTAAATGTTTGTATCAGTGGAGTTGTGAATAATTAAAGCACCTTGTCATTTAACAGATTTCACGAGTTTGAGTCATGAACCACAAACCGATAGTTTATGGGCTCAAAATATGCGGTAAGGTGTAATTCTTGCCTTGGAACGTTACTAGTATTTACTTGGTCGCGGTACTGTTAAAATACTCTTGATACTGATGAAATCTTTGTGGCGATTTTAATATTTGTCGCGTTCTTGATCACTATTATGCGTCAGTTTCTTGAGTCTGTCAGGGTAGACCTACACGTGATCCAGTCCGCAACTCGAAATCTTGCTTTATCGTGTACCACATGTCGTGCGTGATGCTTCTAAACTCTTGGACAAAAGCAAAACGTCGGTTTAACCGGAGCGTGTACAAGCAAGGATGTGTCAGCTAACATAGCGTCCTATCCGGTATAAACGGTAGGCGAGCACGAACTAACAGCATTTTATTTTTCGCTTTCGAATGTGCTTGCTGGTGTTCCACTCGTCGATTATTTAGTGAATTATCAAAGGAAGTTCGCGGACTCTCCGCTTCGGTACGCGCCTCGATGTGTACAGTACCGAGGGCATTCGCTATCGCTGTCTGTTGGTTTACGCGTGTGAACTAGCTTTGTTACTGAACTTTAACTGTATGTGACACGTTTGTCAGAAGAGGATGTAACGTTGCTGATCCAACTGTATATATGTCAGAACCGCTTGTGCGATCCAAAACATCTATAACGACAAACGTAAATTCCCGAAGTATTCGACATTCCCGCCAGTGAATTGAGGGAGGACATAAATTCTATGCTCGATTCCTTTGTGGAGAACAGAATAAAATAGAAACTAGCTTCGGAATCGCTAAGAGCGAGAGAGAGTTCAATTTTACTACTGACGGCAAATAACACTGTAGAAACTTATCGCATTAAAATCTCGTATTTCGTTAATGTGTACGAAACCTGCCAGTAGTTGTGTAATCTTTTGTTTGCCACACGTAGTAATATTGTGAAGAAAAAGTATTAAGTTATTTAAATTAGATGTAAATGCTCACTTTAACGCTTTTACATCCACTTTGTCAAAATACAGTATATTTCCTTTTAAATATCATTGCCCACAAGAGGGGATCGGACGCTGCACCATAAATACTACAATGTTCAGTATTTTATCCATCCTCAGCAATTGTAGTCGTATATAACGAAATGATCAGCAACCAGCTGCCGTAACATAAATGTAATTTATTTACCGGTTTCGGGCACTTAGTGCCCTTCTTCAGAGGGTTACACGTACCGCATTATTTGTGTCAACAATTAGATGTATACAGAAAAATTCCATGGTCCTAAAAATATACAATAGCAAGTAATAGAATAGTGAATCCATTAATGGCTTGAGTACCGTATTACTTATTGCTCCTGTATATTTTTAGGATGGTGAAATTTTGCTGTATGCATTTTATTGTTGACACTCGCAAATAATTCGATAACTTCCTGATGAAACTAGGAAAGAAATTAAATTTATTTTGTGCAACTGGATGCTTATTATTTTTTTATATTCTACAATGTTGTTCCTGTGGTTAATAATACGGTAACATTTTGCACTATTTCATGTGAAATGTCTTTTTTGCACAAAACACGGAAGAATTCCACATTTTCTACAATTTATACCCGAATACCCCTGAAGGCCGACACCAAATCTCCCTTTACGGTCCATAAACTAGCCAGTGCGCAAAAATATATTGTACATGATTCACTGACACTGGAGCTGCAATTTTCTTCTTCTTTTGTACTTATTTTTCCTAGTTAAAGCCAGACTTCCTCTTCCCAGAATAGATCAGACCGTTTGCAATGTTCCAGGTAAGCATTCGCTAACATACTAGTACAATAACTCACCTTCAAGACTTCCTCATATACTGTTTATAAACAGTTTCGAAATGGCTCAAATGGCTCTAAGTACTGCGGGACTTAACATCTGAGGTCATCAGTCCCCTAGACTTAGAACTACTTAAACTTAACTAACCTAAGGACATCACACACGTCCATGCCCGAGGCAGGATTCGAACCTGCGACCGTAGCAGCAGCGCCGTTCCGTACTGAAGCGCCTAGAACCGCTCGGTCACAGTGGCTGGCTATATGCAGTTTTCAACGCACAATAGAAAACAGCACTACAAAATCGAAAGAAACTGTTAAACCAGTAACTGATGCTCACGTAACCTTACACGTTATCTTCAAAAGACACACGCTTTTCAGAAACATTTCACCAGAGATGACAGAATACTGTTGTATATGACGAATTAAATGCTGTGTTCAAACGCTGTTGCCCCTTCAGGGACCAAACTTGAAACACATTGCAGAATACAGTGTGGAATTTTGATGTTGCTTGTGAGCAACATTTCTAAATGAAAGTTTTGGGCAACGCTGTAGACCGTGGAGATACTAAGCGACGTCAAATAAGTTTTTAAATATCATTCATTAGTGAGTTTGTTTGATGGTGAGATAGTGGCTCCATAGTAATTAATTTTTCTGCTTTTTGTAAACTATGTGCTGTTACGACACCACGCATATCAATGAGAGATTACTGAAGAGTTTCGGTCAACCCGTTGCTTTTCTCCATTGTCAGAATTTCCTAAGATTTTCCAAAACATATTTCGCGATGGTCAGAACCTTCATACCTATGAATGAGCTGATACTATATTTATTTATAGTGAATACTCGAAGTTGACTAAATGGTTGGGACATTTTCGTAAAATGAAAATAAGTAAATAACTAGAAAACCCTTTTCAATCTCAAATCGTTGTTTTTGTTTAAGATAAGCTATGCATTTAAAGCCTTGGAGGGACATTTTCAAACGTGTAGCTACAATACTTCGTTAATTTCTTATTTATCAGTTCATACTGGCTGTATTAAGCAAGTCCAGATCAATGAGAATATCATACAAGTATGAGAACAGAAAGTAATATCATGAAAGAGTACTATCTACTTCCATCAGGAGATGTACAGACTTGAGACTCAATTAGATCTTTAAGATTGTGAAACTTTTACAGGATCCAGTGAGCAGTTTGAGAGAAATAGTTACTTTAGCCATAAATATCCGATTAATTTGCTTTGTCCAGTTACGTATATCTTCTCCTGTTATACAAAACAGGGCACGGAATGAAACATCTGAAGCGTAAAGATAAATGTATTTTACATACATGTCTCTGAAGTTATCTATACAATACAGAAAATAATTAAAGTACTTTTCTTGCTTTAGACATTTTCTGCGTCTGGGCTGATCAGCGACTGTCCAGATTACACCTCTGGACTCACTTCTAGCCACATGTATTCTAAACTTCGATGGAACTTCTTCACACGTTCCAGAATTTCAGGTATGTGTCTCCGTTTATCGTCTATAGCGTCATCCCCAAAAGACAGGCAGGCGTTATTATTATTATTATTATTATTATTATTATTATTATTGTTATTATGTAAGTAGCAGTGGTAATAGTATTATTTTAACTCAGACAGAATTCCTTATACCTACCAACAAATTTCTCTAAACGTAAATCATTTACCTAACGCCTTTACAGTCTGTAGGATCAGCACTGTCCCCAATCGGCACTGAGACAGTCAACTTGGCTCTATCATAGTTGTCATTCGTTTCATTTTATTCTACATGACACCCCTCCACACTCGAATCCCATCCAAAGGGTGCTAGGCGTGGGCGCAACACAGAGCCGCGTGGTTTGAGGTGCCTTGTTACGGATTGCGCGGACTCTCCCACCGGAGGTTCGAGTCCTCCCTCGAGCATTTACGTGTGTGTTGTTCTTAGCATAATTTAGTTTAGGGACTGATGAGCTCCGAAGTTTGGCCCCTTAGGAATTCACACACATTTGAACATTTTCACAGAATACAGGAAAGTGGTATTCATGGCTTATCTGTTTATGATTACAATAACACTAAGGAATCTTTTCGCAGATTAGAACTATTGGAAATACTGTCACTGAGGCTACTGTCCTCTCAAATCCAGCAGCAGGAGAGGCTCTAACATCCAACATACGAATGATCCGAATCGATTTATCCATTCGTTTTAAGCTACTAATCAAGATTTCGTTGGCAGTAATAAGGCTCAGTCGAATAGGTGGAATTTTACATACCCATTCCATAAAGCGGTCACAAATTAGTGTAAAGTGATATTCGTCTCATCGAGATTAATTAACAGGGGCAGTAAAACAAGAAGAATTATCGGTACTCCAACAGTAGACTGTGCCCAACTGGCCGCGTCTCTTGTACCTCCAAGACCCCGCTTCCTGCTACCGCCATACGGCAGCGCTGCTCAGTCGCTACTGGAATACTGGTTGTTCTTGTGTTCCTACTAATACAATCATTAAACCGAATATCCTGGTAGACCAATTTGTACGGCTCTATGGAATGGACTTATAAAATTTTTCTTTATAAGTAATTTTATTGTAACAGGTAATAAAACGAAGTTTTCTGTTGACACAGGATCACGCAGGAAACATATGATGAGAAATATTTGTTTGGATCGATTCCAGCTACACATTGCAAAACGTAACTGCAAATACACTCCTGGAAATTGAAATAAGAACACCGTGAATTCATTGTCCCAGGAAGGGGAAACTTTATTGACACATTCCTGGGGTCAGATACATCACATGATCACACTGACAGAACCACAGGCACATAGACACAGGCAACAGAGCATGCACAATGTCGGCACTAGTACAGTGTATATCCACCTTTCGCAGCAATGCAGGCTGCTATTCTCCCATGGAGACGATCGTAGAGATGCTGGATGTAGTCCTGTGGAACGGCTTGCCATGCCATTTCCACCTGGCGCCTCAGTTGGACCAGCGTTCGTGCTGGACGTGCAGACCGCGTGAGACGACGCTACATCCAGTCCCAAACATGCTCGATGGGGGACAGATCCGGAGATCTTGCTGGCCAGGGTAGTTGACTTACACCTTCTAGAGCACGTTGGGTGGCACGGGATACATGCGGACGTGCATTGTCCTGTTGGAACAGCAAGTTCCCTTGCCGGTCTAGGAATGGTAGAACGATGGGTTCGATGACGGTTTGGATGTACCGTGCACTATTCAGTGTCCCCTCGACGATCACCAGTGGTGTACGGCCAGTGTAGGAGATCGCTCCCCACACCATGATGCCGGGTGTTGGCCCTGTGTGCCTCGGTCGTATGCAGTCCTGATTGTGGCGCTCACCTGCACGGCTCCAAACACGCATACGACCATCATTGGCACCAAGGCAGAAGCGACTCTCATCGCTGAAGACGACACGTCTCCATTCGTCCCTCCATTCACGCCTGTCGCGACACCACTGGAGGCGGGCTGCACGATGTTGGGGCGTGAGCGGAAGACGGCCTAACGGTGTGCGGAACCGTAGCCCAGCTTCATGGAGACGGTTGCGAATGGTCCTCGCCGATACCCCAGGAGCAACAGTGTCCCTAATTTGCTGGGAAGTGGCGGTGCGGTCCCCTACGGCACTGCGTAGGATCCTACGGTCTTGGCGTGCATCCGTGCGTCGCTGCGGTCCGGACCCAGGTCGACGGGCACGTGCACCTTCCGCGGACCACTGGCGACAACATCGGTGTACTGTGGAGACCTCACGCCCCGCGTGTTGAGCAATTCGGCGGTACGTCCACCCGGCCTCCCGCATGCCCACTATACGCCCTCGCTCAAAGTCCGTCAACTGCACATACGGTTCACGTCCACGCTGTCGCGGCATGCTACCAGTGTTAAAGACTGCGATGGAGCTCCGTATGCCACGGCAAACTTGCTGACACTGACGGCGGCGGTGCACAAATGCTGCGCAGCTAGCGCCATTCGACGGCCAACACCGCGGTTCCTGGTGTGTCCGCTGTGCCGTGCGTGTGATCATTGCTTGTACAGCCCTCTCGCAGTGTCCGGAGCAAGTATGGTGGGTCTGACACACCGGTGTCAATGTGTTCTTTTTTCCGTTTCCAGGAGTGTATTTGCTGAAACACCAGAGAAATAATCCTGACGACTCCTAGGAGCGGCAGCCGAAACAAGTCTTAATATCACCTCGAAAAAGTTGCATAATTAATTTTTTATTTGTGTGCAAGTACATGTTTACTGTCTCGTTTATATTCCCGGCACTTCAGTAGCCTAGCAAGCCGCTGGAGGAGAAGAAAATGGCCCAGCCTAAGGATAGTGTAGCGGCGTCACTTCATAAAGTAATTTTAGTGTGAGTTTGCAGCAGTAGATTGCAGCCATACCCGTAGGTCAGGCGCGGGCTTCTTGATAGTAACTTCATGCACTGTGGTTCGCCTGCTTACTTGGATAGTAATCTGCTTGCCTTCCATGTAACGGACCTGGGTTAGATTCCTGGCCTAGTTGGAGATTTTCTCCGCTCGTGGACTGGCTGTTATGTTGTCCTGATCACCATTTCATCCTCATCACCGGCACTCGAGTCGCCCAATGTCGCGTCGACTGAAATAAGACTTGCACTCGGCGACCGAACCTTCCCGGATGGTCCGCAACTCGTGGTCCTGCGGTAGCGTTCTCGCTTCCCACGCCCGGGTTCCCGGGTTCGATTCCCGGCGGGGTCAGTGATTTTCTCTGCCTCGTGATAACTGGGTGTTGTGTGATGTCCTTAGGTTAGTTAGGTTTAAGCAGTTCTAAGTTCTACGGGACTGATGACCATAGATGTTAAGTCCCATAGTGCTCAGAGCCATTTGAACCATTTGAGCCTTCCCGGATGGGGCATCCCGGCTAGCAATGCCACACGATGATTTTATTTCATGCACTGTGAAGTAGCACAGCATGTCGGGCTATCATGGACACGGGCCCACATGGGCATGGACCGATACGAGCGCAAGAGTTGACTGACCGGCGTGCTCATTGGGATAGCAAATAACGCTTGCTGGATGCCGCCATCGAAACAGTGCACTGTCGCCACCTCGGTGTGTATCAGTACGTGAGTTAAAGAGGCACATTCCTACAAAGAGGTTGGCGCAGTGGTAACACTGGTTCCCGTCAGATTACCGAAGTTAAGCGCTGTCGAGCTGGGATAGCACTTGGATGGGTGACCATCCGGTCTGCCGGGCGCTGTTGGCAAGCGGGGTGCACTCAGCCCTTGTGAGGAAAACAGAGGCGCTACTTGATTGAGAAGTAGCGGCTCCGGTCTCAGAAGCTGACATACGGCCGGGAGAGTGGTGTGCTGACCACATGCCCCTCCATATCCGCATCCAGTGACGCCTATGGTCTGAGGATGACACGGCAGCCGATTGGTACCGTTGGGTCTACATATCCTGTTCGGGAGGAGTTTAGTTTTAGATTAGTTTAATTCCCTCCTGTATGTGGCGGGGTCATGTTTCGACCCTCTGAGTACGAAGGGATTCGGAACCAGCCAGCAGAAGACGAGATCAGGCCTTCCAGCAGCACGGTCGACTCCTGCCCAGAGGCAGTGGTGTAGCGTCCCGTCTGCTGCAGAGTGCATCCACCCAACAGTAGCAGCCTTCCACCATTGCGTGGAGCGGTTCGGCGTCGAGCGAGTACTACTTGAGCACTGTGCGTGGCCGCCATCGAAGAGTTCGCTGCTGCGGCTGTGAGCTTCGCTGTGGGTTGGCGCCACTGGGTCACGGGCAATGGGGCTGGTCTTCAGTAAAGCAGAGCTACAAAGCTGCAGAAGGAGGGAAATTCTATGTGAACGTGACAACGGACACTTGTGCAGCCTGAGGCAAAGGAAAATAAAATGCTTACAGATCTCCGCAGCGTCTCTCTGCTCCAGTGAGCTTCCCTGTGCCCCATCCCACAGCCTTCACTCCAGCATCACCATGCCTCTGGCGACTTCAGTAGCGTACCGTGCGATAATTCGTTTTGTGCAATCGAAGGGAAACAATGCACCAACAATGGTTCAAATGGCTCTGAGCACTATGGGACTTAACTTCTGAGGTCATCAGTCCCCTAGAATTTACAACTACTTAAACCTAACTAACCTGAGGACATCACACACATCCATGCCCGAGGCAGGATTCGAACCTGCGGCCGTAGCGATCGCGCGGTTCCAGACTGTAGCGCCTAGAACCGCTTGGCCACTTAGGCCGGCGCACCTACAATCCTACTCAAAAATCTCGCCGACGGAGGCAGTAACGACAGAGTGGAAAGGTTAGTCAGGCCAGTCCAGATGACGTGGTTGCCTGATTGGTGTATCACTATGAATCAGAGCCAAATGGGGAAACCAACGAGGAGACAGACATCGATGCACCAGCGCCGAAAAGCGGTAAGACCTAAGTATCGTAGGGCATCTTGGGCTGTTTTTGGGGCTAAGATGGTGTGGTACTAGTAGACTTTGCTAGTAAACAGTAAACCACTAAAGGCGCATACTGTTGCAAATTCCTGATGAAGTTACGGGAAGGTTTCACAAGCTGCGACATTGTCGCGAAAAGACAGTGACCCGTATACGTAATAAATTTCCTTTAATTTACTTCTAAGATCACAAACTTTTTATTAACAGATTACCGGTTTCGGTCTTTAATGACCATCATCGGATCTGCAGCAGAAATGGGAAAAACATAAATGCACTCGCCGACTGTCTACAGATTAAAAACGATAATGAAAAGTAGTACTGACAAAATTTATATTTGTGTACTTTAAATATGAAGAGGCATACCTGTTTCATAAAAACAGAGTCCTGATGTGCTGCAGCCACAGTGGAATCGTCAAATGCTACATGTGGAATCAGCAGCAGCATCGTCAAATACATATAAATAACATCATATCCACGAGTCATGTTGTCAGTAGCACTACTGTTTAAAACTGATGATGGTCATTAAAGACCGAAACTGGTAATCTGTTAACAAAAATTTGTGACCATAAACGTAAATTAATGGAAACTTATTACGGGAAGGTGTCAAGATGAAAAGGCGCGACAAGCCGTTTAGGAAATTGTTTTGCTTCATGATAATGTGCCAGCTGTTCCTGTACAGAGCGGAGTGCTTCTTTCGACTATCAAATTATTTTACCTTAAGCCCCATCCTCTTCCCCCGCTGTTTCTCCTGCCTTGCCACACAGTGAACTCTACCATTTTCCTCAAATGAAGAAACTATTGCTCGGCAGACATTTCCACAAATAAATCAAGGCGAAAATGTTCCTGTACAGGCAAAATGCAGACTTCTATAATGGTCTCCGCCATGTCATCCGCCACTGGAAAAAGTGGACAAGGCTGAGTAGGACTCGCACCCTGAGGGCTCCGTGCAAACTTCGTTATGTGAACAGACACTCCTTCTATACGTTTTAATGATTAAGTTTGAGAGTATCAAAACGTCGGCATGTACATCAACGTAGGTACTCAGTAAGACACCGTACTGCGCGGGTGAGGGAAAAATGATTGTCCATCTGCCTACATACAAGCCCTAACCTCTCTAACCTAACTTCCATGGTCCTTACGCGAAATGTACGTTGGCGACAGTAGAATCGTTGTGCAGTCCGCCTCAAATGCCAGTTCTCTAAATTATCTCAGTATTGTTCCTCGAAAAGAATGTCGCCTTCTCTCCAGCGATTCTTAGTTGAGTTCCCGAAGCACTCGGTAATACTTGCGTATTGTTCGAACCTATCCGTAAAAAGTCTAGCAACCTGCCTCTGAATTGCTTCGATGTCTTCTTTAGTTCGGATTAGCGCGAATCCCAAACAGTCGAACAGCTTTCGACAATGGGTCGCCCCTGTGTACTACATGCGGTCACCTTTACAGGTGAATTACACTTCCCTAAAATTCTCCCAATAAACTGAAGTCGACCATTCGCCTTCCCTACTGCAATTCTTACGTGCTCATTCCATTTCATATTGCTTCGCAGCGTTACGCCTACACAATTAATCGACATGACTGTGTCAAGCAGCACAGTACTAATGCTGTACTCGAACGCCACATGTTTGCTTTACCTACTCGTCTGCATAAACTTAAATTTATCTACATTTATGGCCAGCTGGCATTCATCACATCAACAAAAATTTTTGTTTACGCCATCTTGGATCATCCTGCAGTCATTTAACCTTCCCATGCATCAGAGCACCATCAGCAAACACCGGCAGACTGCTGTTTACCCTATCATCAGATCAGTTACGTAAGTAAAACATAACAGGGATCCTATCACACTCCGCTGGGGCACGCCTGATGATATGCTTGTCTTTAATGAACACCCACCATCGATAACAATATACTGGGTTCTTGTCGCACTCAAGGAAATTTATTATATTCGAACTCAGAATGTGTTGAAGGGTTCTGCAGCAAACCAATGCTAAAGATATTGGTCTGTAATTCTACATGTCTGTTCTTTTACCATTCTTATGTACAGTGGTCCCCTGAGCTTTTTTTCCAGTCGCTTGAGACTTTTCCTGGTCGAGCGATTCGCGATGATTGCAAGCTAAGTAAGGGGCCAATGCTGTACGTTATGCTTTGTAATACGTGACATAAATTGGTGTATATTTGGATTGCATTGACGTGGAAGTTTAAACTTTTTACAGTGCCAACTGACCGTAGACCGTAGTATTTGGTGTAAATATCAACCGGATAATTCAATACCAATTCAATACCTCACTGAGGAAACGAGGTCTTAACAGGCGGACAGAGTTGAAAAAAAAATGGTTCAAATGGCTCTTAACACTATGGGACAAACAACTGAGGTCATCAGTCCCCTATACTTAGAACTACTTAAACCCAACTAACCTAAGGACATCACACACACCCATACCCGAGGCAGGATTCGAACCTGCGACCGTAGCAGCAGCGCGGTTCCGGACTGAAGCGCCTAGAACCACTCGGCCACAGCGGCTGGCCACATAGTTGGACAACAAAGCGATTGTATTCAGGTTTCGTTTTTACTAGCTGAGGTATGGAACCCTAAAAATTGGGATAACCATGTCACAATAAAGGCTGAATACAGAGGGAAGGACAGAATCATTAAATTACGGAACCGCTGCTTTTGATGCAATAATTAAAGTTTTATTCTTCCCCTTTCTCGTGACGGTAATCCATGGATGTTGTGGTGTCACCGCCAGACACCACACTTGCTAGGTGGTAGCCTTTAAATCGGCCGCGGTCCATTAGTATACGTCGGACCCGCGTGTCGCCACTGTCAGTGATAGCAGACCGAGCGCCACCACACGGCAGGTCTAGAGAGACGTACTGGCACTCGCCCCAGTTGTACAGCCGACGTTCATAGCAATGGTTCACTGACAATTACGCTCTCATTTGCCGAGACGATAGTTAGCATAGCCTTCAGCTACATTTGCTACGACCTAGCAAGGCGCCGTATTCAATTGACATTTATTATGTGAAGCATGTATCATCAAGAACGATGTTCTACAATTGTGGATTAAAGTTAAGTATTATATCAACTACTTACTTTATTTGCTACTATTAATTCCTTTAACTGTTCCAGACCTCGCGCCAGTCAACGTGTAATTAAACGCGTGCATTTCGGCCTCCTCTAGAAACACAGTGTTGGCTCTTCTGCCAACACTACAGGTGTAATTTGAGCAGGAGTATTGTATAGTTCCACAAGTGCCAGTTTTCGCTTTTAACTTAATATTTATCAAGTAGGAGCAGTGGGACGTGCACGTTACGAAAAGTGATGAAAAACTGATGTTGACCTACTGTGACTGAGCCGCCAGCTTCCGAAATGTCCAATTTATAACAAACAAAAACAGAAATTACGACTGGAGCAGACATATCACACCCCAGTGTAGCATCTGTAATTCAGCCTGCAGTTTTTTAAATGCTCCTTGTATCCCAAACACAAAATAGAAATTATGACTATAACTGTGCGTCTCTGCTGTTTGCTGTATGCTGTTTGCTGCATGTTGTATGCTGTCTTCTGTTTCATGTACACCATTTGCTGTGTGCTGTATACTGTATGCTGTATGCTGTCTGCTGTCTGCTGTATGCTGCCTACTGTCTGCTGTGTGCTGTTTGTTGTATGCTGTTTGTTGTCTGCTGTATGCTGTTTGCTGTCTGCTCGGACAGTGCTGTATGCTTGTGGTGTTTACTGTTTGTTGTTTGCTGTCTGCTGTGTACGGCGTGCTGTTTGCTGTATGCTAGTGACGCACCGTCCGTGCCGTTCCTGCCTGGTGTGCCCGGCGTCCCCGGCACCCCGTCCGTGCCCGGCCTGCCGGGCACCCCGTCCAGCCCATTGCGGCCGGGCAGCCCGTCCAGGCCCGGCTCTCCAGGCACTCCGTCTCGGCCGTCCAGTCCGGGAGGACCTGCAACACACAAACAGGCCGACATACACACGTGTAACAGCAACGTACACGTGTGACACTTCTGCAAGCAGAACACATCATATCAGTATCATTGTGGTTGCAACATAACACTAGTTATTCAGAAAACACAAGTTGGTGTACGATACTTGAAACAGCTATAAGCTGCGGGAAAGACGAGTAATATGAGGGATCGGTAAAGTTTTAACTATCACCCAAATAAGACAAGTTACGTTATTGTTATGATCGTTTGTGATATTTGTTTATGTTGAACTGTAGGGAAGAAAGAATGCATGCCTTAAGTCCTTCTTAATCGGAGAACTTATGTCTTTACCTCAGATTATAATTGTTCCCTGTTCATTCTCTTAAACACTGTGCTGTGTCCTTGCTATAAAATAGCAACCTGCAATGCCTTCTAATACAGATGCCTTTTTGACTTCATTCGGTGCTCTGTCAAATTCTTCTGGATCACATCTCCCATCTCATCTTCATCCAGTCTCCACGTTTATTTCCTTTGTATACCCCTTCCATATCCTGCCAGTTTTGAGCCTTTCCTTCTCTGTTTAGTAGTGGCCTGCTGTCTGAGCTCTTGACGTTCATACCTCAGGTTCTTATTTCTACAATGATTAATTCAAGTTTTCTCTGAGCTGTGTCTATCTTCCCCACGACCAAGTACTTTTCTACAACTTTGCATTTCCTTTCAGTCTTACGTTTTAGGCATGAATTCACTTTTGCCCCATCATTTTCTATATTGGTATATTTTATCCTTTCATTTACTTTATGTGATTAAAAGTATCCAGATTCCCCCCCCCCCCCCCCCAATTATGTAACGCACATTGGCCACGATATGTCACGGATGGCGGACCCGCCGGTACGAAAGTAGGTGGAAAGCATTGTGCTGTCAGTAGAGAAGCAGCAACAGTAGGTTCGGCTAACTAGAAGAGCTCAGTGAGGTCGAACATGAAATATTCACTGGACGTCTTGAGGAAAGTAGTATCCTATGTGGGCTGTTTTTATTTTGAGATAGTCACTTTATTTCGTGATTCAGTTATCAGCTAATTTCGCCATATTGGGCATTTTCTAGGTGCCTCTGCCGTTTGGATCACATCAAAAATCTGTAATCATACAGCAGCTTATATTCCATACTTCTGTCTGAAGGAAGCAACATCTGATAGTGTCCTTAACTCTCAGTCGGTGACAATGTTTTACAAAACAAACTGTGTCATGGGATATTTACGTACTCCGTATTCCTACCGCATTTTCTAAATAGGTAATTGGACAGAAATATAAAGTAATGACTACAGGTTATTCCGATTGCTGTTTACTATTTTTTGACATCAAAACATCTTTACCAAATCAAAACAAAACAATGGCTTGTTTGAAAACTAATGTCTCGTTATGGCAACAGCTTCAAATTGCATTGCATCTGTTAACTACTTAAAAAACTTTAAAGTACATTGAAGATAATTAGGAGAAGTGCAGTTATGAGCATTGGTGTCCAAAATATAAAACTAAAGGAAGATTAATCATGTAAGCTTCAACTGAAGACAATTTCGCAAACGCTGAACTTAAGCAATTTTTCATTCATTCACACATTCGAAGCAGATTGAGCGCCTGCAGGATGCAGAAATATGTCGTTTGCTGTTTATACAGGCCACTTCAGTCTTCTTATACAATGTTTGAGGACACAGGAAATACCCCTTTAGTTTCGCTGGGCCAATCTTCTGCACTATGGAAGGCAACTGAACCTCTGAGTTCTCTAGGTAGCTTGCAGTGAGTAACCTTTCATTTAGATACATGTCGCACAGTTGTCTTGAAAGACCTTGTAGGAAATCAAATCTTGAGAGCTATTTACTGTCGCTGAAGGCTGACAGAAGTACATGCTAATTTACGAAATTGGCCAACGACGGGTGTACCTACTTATTGGAAATGTTCATTTAGTTTGGATCTAATTCGTCAACATACTGGTTTGTTAGATTATAAGAAAGCATTATTTCAGGCTTAGGGGAGAGTGGGGCAAGTAGATACGTGGGCAAGTTGATACAGATGGGACTGTCAGCTAACACGCATGCGCAGGGCGGACATGAGTGAGTAGAGGCTGTTGTTTACCGCGACGCAGTGCCACACGGCGTCCAGCTGTCAACAGAGTACTCTAAGCGTTTTTATTCTTGAAATTCTGTTTTCATGAGGGGAAAGTAATTGTTGGCTAGTGTGTTTGAGTTGGCGTACCAGCAAGAGGATATTCTTCAGGAAGTTCACTGTTGGCACAATTAAACGGCTGTTTCTTGGTAAGAATTTCATGATAGTTTCATCTTTCTAGACTTTATATTTTACAGACTTAAGTTTGACTTAAGAGACACTTACTCAATGGGGCAAGTTGATACACGTAGCTGGGGCAAATTGATACAGTGTATCAACGTACCCCAATATTGTAAAAATTAGAGTTTTGTCTTTTCTTACAGAAACATGGTTCGGAATTATACCAGGAAGACAGATCGAGGGAAAGTCCCGAATGAGACCTTTGAAAAAGCCTATGAAGCCGTCAAGACCAAAACCATGTCTTTACGGGAAGCAGCTGTAGCCTTCGAGATCGACAAAATGACATTGTTTATATTTATAAGAAAAAAAGATGAATCGCAAGGTGAAACGGTTACAATGGGGTATGGCAAGCCAAGAAAAATTTTCCCAGACCAATTAGAATCCAACTCGAAGAGTTTATAATACACTCTTCTAAAATCTACTACGGACTTACACCACAAAACATCAAAGTTTTAGCTTACGAACTTGCTATTGCTAATAGGAATATCATTACATTGCCTGATTCATGGATTAACCATAAAATGGCTACAAAGGACTGGTGTAGCTAATTTATGAAAAGACACCCTCGACTATTAATTAGGGAGCCTGAGGCTACGACCCTTAGTCGCGCTACCAGTTTTAATAAAGCCAATGTTGATCTATTTTTTGACAATTTGAAGAGTACTTTAGATAAATACAAATTTGAACCTAAGGATATTTGGAATGTCGACGAGACCGGTGTGCAAACAGT
Organism: Schistocerca serialis cubense; assembly: GCF_023864345.2. NCBI lineage: Eukaryota > Metazoa > Arthropoda > Insecta > Orthoptera > Acrididae > Schistocerca > Schistocerca serialis. The sequence continues at coordinate 599,504,028 of NC_064643.1, forward strand.
TCAGAGACCAAACAAAATCGTTGCTCAGAAAGGAGTACGCCAAGTAGGGAAAGCTACGCCAGCGGAAAGGGGGCTGGCTGTCACTGTGGTATTGGCTGTCAGTACCATCGGCGACTCAGTTCCTTCGATGTTCATATTTCCGAGAGCATTCTTCAAGGATCACTTCATCATTAACGGGCCACCAGGATGTATCACATCTGAATCGTTTTCGAAGTTCATTAAACATTTTTACGGCCACGTAACAACTTTTGCGAAGAAAATGGTATCGTCATGTTGTCGCTTCCCCCACACACTTCCCACCGCCAGCAACCGCTTGACAGGTCAGTTTATGGGCCTTTCAAGAAATTTTACTTCGCTTCAGTAGACGACTGGATGATCAACAATCCAGGGAAAACTGTAACAATCTACGACATTCCTGGCATAGTAAAGATGGCACTACCTAGAGCAATAAATCCTATAAATATTATATCTGGATTTCAAGCAACAGGAATTGCGCCATACAACAGAGAAGTGTTTACTGATGATGACTTCTTGTCCCGCGCAGTCACGGATAGAGAGATGACTTCACAAGACAGCAGTGTCAAGACTTCTCAGGCTGGGACAAGCAACGCTGATGGTCTACAGTCCAAAGTGAACCGAACTGAGACTACAACTGCAGTTCCATCTACAGGTAAGGATGTTTCTCTAGATGTATTCACTGTGAGCCCTCAAGACATCCGCACCTACCCAAATGTTGGAGAGCGAGAAAATATCAAAAAAGGGAAGAGACCTTTAAAATCCGCTATCCTTACTAGCATACCAGTAAAGGAGAGACTGGAAGAGGAAGCCAAAGAAAAGGAAGCTAAAATGGTATCCAAGTCAGAAAACGCCAAAAAATGACTTTTTAAAAAGGTAGAGAGTCAGACTAAGGAGAAGAACAAGGTGAAGAAAAAGAAATGCGTCCCAAAGAATAAAATGAAGGTTGCATCAGAGTCTCAGCAAGAGAACGACGCCTTGTGTCTCATATGTTTGGAGCCATTCTCCGAATCTAAGCCAGGTCAGGACTGGATACAGTGCATTTCTTGCAAAGAGTGGGCCCATATAGAATGTGGTAAGGACTGTAAGATGTACACTTGTATTCACTGTACATCTAACTTTATAATCAGTGATTCTGAGTAGGTTATGGACACAATCTCATGATCTGTGTGTTTAAAATAAGTTAATAATATGTCTTACATTACCTCTGTACCATATTCTTCTTAATAAATGTTTTCGATTATCTATTGAGTAATTATTTGCCACCTTAATGTCAATTAGCTTATTATTTAAACATTTGTATCAACTTGCCTCTCGCTAGTATCAACTTGCCCCATGTGGGGAACATTGATACATTTTGCAGCATTAAACAAATATTCCAATTTTGGGAGATATATGTGGTTAATCAAAGCGTCAATACCATAAAAAAGTGCACAGCTAATTGAAGTATAATATCATAATTTTCCCAATTAAAACAAAAAATTTAAAAAATAAAATCTGAAATTTGTCTCAACATGCCCCGCTCTCCCTTACCTGTCTTATTATTAGGGCATTTCCAACGATGCATAGATGAAATTAACACAACTGTCTTACTTTTTTTGGGCACATGTGAAACAAGTGGCTTGTCTGTAGTAAATCAATCTTTACGATTCTGTTGTGGCAAGAAAATTAATGGAAATATCCTTTCATTTTTCTTCAGATTGCCTACATAAATTAGGTTCCGTTTTTCAGTCCGATTGACGATTCTGCAGCGGCAACAATATTAATGGAATTGCCCTTAAATTTTTCTTCATATTGAATACATAAATTAGCTCCCATTTTTCAGTCCGTAAACAACTTCTACTGAGCTGATATATCTCCAAGTACCTTCAACAGGTTTTGACAGTCAAATTGAATTCTGTGATGGTATCAATAATTTCTTCTTCTCAGACGACAGTCCCATCCCTTCGCTGCCTTTGTCAGTACATATGTGGGCAGCTAGGAGATAATGTGTTCTGGTGTCACATAATATCATGATTTTGAATTCAAAATTTTGATACCATTTACACCTTAAATCTGCATCGTCCATGAAATCCTAGCAACATTTCGCCAGTACAGAATTTTTCTTCAAAGCATCAGCAGGCGTGACTGTTTCTTACAAGTGAATTAAATAGAGCGAAACTGCAACTGTAGGATCGGTTTTCAGTCTACCATCCATTTTTCTGGAGTCATCGAACCGAAGACAGATTAGCAAAATTAACATTCGTTTCAATGGCATAGTACAGGAGAAAAACACACATCAAACAAAGTTTTTCATCACCCCAGTTCCCAGATCTCCTGAATATAGACTTGGACTGTGGATATTGAATCACAGACACAGTCCCTTTGACCGTTCAGAGGTGTCACTAAACCCGCCGAAACATGAAAACAACCATGCATGAGCAACTCCTATTAGACGGAGGGGGGTCCGACAGCCGATCAGTTCCCGTCATTCCACCAGGAAGGAGGCTTACGGCTCGTGTTGTCTGTAATTCAACCATGCCTAGACGGTCAATACCGCGGTTCGATCGCGTCCGCATTGTTACTTTGTGACAGGAAGCGCTCTCCGGAGGAATCCTGACAGCAACGCCACCATGTTGAATAACGTTTTTTGTGCAGCCACAGGACATGTTACGACTCGAACTATGCGCAATAGGTTGCATGATGCGCAACTTCACTCCCGACGTCCATGGCGAGGTCCATCATGCAACCACGACACCATGCAGCGCGGTACAGATAGGGCCAACAACATGCCAAATGGACCGCTCAGGATTGACATCAAATTCTCTTCACCGATGAGTGTCGCATATACCTTCAACCAAACAATCGTCGGGGACTTGTTTGGAGGCAACCCGTTCAGGCTGAACGCCTTAGACACACTCTCCAGCGAGTGTAGCAAGGTCGAGATTCTCCGCTGTTTCGGGATGGCATTATGTGGTTCCGACGCACGTCGCTGGAGGTCATGGAAGGCACCGTAACGGCTGAACGATACATGAATGCCATCCTGCGACCATAGCGGCAGCATACTGGCGAGGTATTCGAATTCATGGAAGACTATTCGCGCCCCCATCGTGCTATCCGTAGGTAGCGCTCATTCACTGCAGTAGTAGCCCTTGGGTGGCCTGAACGAGGCATGTCATCGGCAGTGCCCGTCTCTCTGTATTTCCTCCGTGTCCGAACAACATCGCTTTCACTCCGAGACGCCTGGATACTTCCCTTGTTGAGAGCCCTTCCTGTCGCGAAGTAACAATGCGGACGCGATCGAACCGCGGTATTGACCGTCTAGGCATGGTTGAACTACAGACAACACGAGCCGTGTACCTCTTTCCTGGTGGAATGACGGGAACCGATGGGCTCCGTCTAATAGGCGTTGCTCATGCATGGTTGTTTTCATGTTTCGGCGGGTTTAGTGACACCTCTGAACAGTCAAAGGGACTGTGTCAATATCCACAGTCAACTCTATATTCAGGAGTTCTGGGAACCGGGGTGATGCAAAACTCTTTTTAATGCGTGTATAAGCTGGTTGTTTAGAGTGACTGTGATTGAGACAGAATGTCGGCACTGTAACTTCACATTAGTACAGACTTGGTGGTTAACTTGCAACCAAGACGCGAAAATATATCAAATTTAATTCCAAATATTTCTGGTTTTTAATAGTTAATTAAACCTGACACTACAAAAACATTTGTTGCAGCTTCTAGATACGTCTAATGCGACTGGTTTTGCTACATTTTATCCAGTCGAGAAATATAATTCCATACATGGAATTCGTTCGCAGTTGCGAATACGGACAACCGTCATCTGTATAATGGAATGACGACAGTGAAAATATGTGCTGGACCGTCCGTCGAACCCTGATTTCCCGAGATAACACAGAGAAAGGGATAACGTCTACACTACAGAAAACTGCATCTAATCTGAGTGATCGGAGCCAAGCCAGGCGTTTGCGCACGTAAGTGTCTAGGGCTTGGGATGAGTCGATATTGATCTTTAGTTTTTATTTTCATTCTGCCATCTGGCTTTCTGTACAATAATCAGTGCTGGCGCGACAAACATGAGCTTCACGTGGCTAATGGATTGATTGAGTCCTCGTCTAGGTAGGCACAGTACAATTTGCACAGTTTTACAGAAATATGTATGCCGTGCTCTTTTGTACTCCAAATACAGAGAAACTGCAGTCGACGCTTGTTGCAAACATAACGGGAATTTGACTCTGTCATCTCACAGTGTGTCATTACGGGCACATTTGCAACCAAACGATGTTGTTTGTGCTTGTGCTACTGATGCTACTGACTGGCATCACGCATCACTTTGTGATAGGGGGAGGAGTTTATTTATTATCCATCATTCACCACGCAGAGAGTGTATGTATCCGTGATTGTTACACTTCCATTTAGGCCAATGTTATCTCTAATTTCTCTTATTCGATTTTGTGTGATCTCGTGAGAAGCAGTGCTGCTACCTCTCAGCAAATCGTGATTGTATGGCTCCTGCTTAGAAATAACCTTTGCCTTCTTGTCGGTAGCGAACCTTTCAAGAGCTGCCAAACCTCTGAACAGTGGTTACTTGTGCTATATACAAATTTTAGGACAAAATACCTACAGCTGTACCTAATTCTGACTGTCACTGTTTTGGAAAGAACAGCTCCCCATATCCATCTGTAACAATCACAAAACTAACATTAGTTACAGAAAATTCTTTTATTCAATAATGCTTCTTGTAGCTATTGCCACTATTAAGTGATAAAGTGTCCATAATGCTACTTAACTGAAATTTAGATATTATACAGGGTCTTCTATGTGTCAAGCGCATGTCAGTTGAACAAAAGACGATCATATAGGCTTCTATATGTCTTCCAGAGTAAATATCACAGCTGGTAGGATTTTTCGACGATGCACTGATGCAAAGTGAATGCATACACACATCGTTAAAAGACGCCTGTAATATACACAAAATTTCGCACCATAAAATGCCGATAAGTTACGATACAGCCCGCCAAAACAGAATGCAAAGAACGTAGGAACAGGAAAAAATTTATCTCTGACAATCAGTTGATGTTGTCGACTTTCAGATCCCTACAGGTTAAAGTTGAAACCTCCGTGACTTCAAAATTATGAAAAGAAGGGTAGGAAGGGCAATGTCTGAGTAAAAAACAAGTGAAATATGCTTATATAACCGTGGCAACAAACAACTGTAGAAAACTACTGTCACACTATGACTACGGCACAGTATAAAAGAAATCATCAGTTAGGGTTGTAATTTGACAGATTGGCCAATTATTAGAATGAGAGCCTGAGAATAAGGTTACGACCCCGAAACTAGTTACAAAGAAATGAAGTACAAATACATAAAATAAGAACTACAAGAAGTGATGCTGTGGAGCTGCTACTTCCAAAAAAAAAAAAAAAAAAAAAAAAAATTATCAGTTACCGATCTGAAAATATAATAATAATGGATAAGGTCAGGGAAATCGAGAGTTGATATATGATTGGACAGGGCATGTTATGACATAGTGTCGACAGAGAGCAGGGTGAGGCGATCACTCACCAGGGTAGCCGAGTTCGCCCTTGGGGCCGCGGGGACCGGGCAGCCCCGCCACGCCGGGGAGTCCCCTGGAGCCGGGCTCGCCGGGGAACCCCCGCTCTCCGCGGTCGCCCTTGGCGCCGGGCTGGCCGTGCAGTCCGGGCGGCCCCTGAGGACCCGGAGACCCCGGCACACCCGGCGGGCAGTACTCCCGCGTCGACTTGCAGAACCCCTGGATCGCCACCAGCTGCAACACCACAACAAACAAGCGCTGTGAGTACAGATGGTTAAACACGAGACTGGTACTGCTACCCATTTCATAATGATTGACCTCTGACTTATAACTAACGTTTCACTTTTATTTCACTTGGAAATATTACATTTTAGTTGAAAAGGGGATGACATGCGCGGTAATGTTTAAGAGAAAGCGTACTTCATCGAGCACTTTTTGCCGAGTGTCTAATTTGAGGAGTCATTAAAGGCAGATCGTAATTTCGTTAATAGTTTCCTTTGCTCAGTTTAAAGACACAACCATTCTTTCTTACAGGTGGGTTTTCTTTGCTTTCTGATTAGTCGCTTTGTAATAATAATGGCGGATGTTGATTCCCACAATCTGCCTAATGGTGGCAAGTATGAACAAAACGAAATGCGCAAATGGAATACTATTGTTACCCCTCACAACTGTTCCGTTTTTATGAACATAAATTTACATTAATTGCTCATATCTCGTGTTTCATTTATTTGCGTTTGCGTTTTTTGCAGCACGTGGTTGCCAATGCCATGGTGCCAAAATCGCTGAGAAACATTTCCTTTCCATTGTTCCTTGTTGATTACGTATTGCTTGCGGTGGATATCAGGGAGGATCTTGAAATTAAAGTCCATGATCATCTAGAAAGAACTGGCCTTCGTTGGAACATCCAGAACGCTGAATGCTGCGAAACTAATCCATCTCCTGGAACTGTACTAATTAATGGAGCTTTTGTTACTAACGTGGACACATTGCGACGTCTATGTTCTTGACTACAGAGCTATGGAAATGTAAATAAGGATGTGACAGCAAGAATAAAAATGGACTTTGATAAGATTCAGAGACGTAACTGGTATTCTTCATCATAAGAAGGTGCCTAACCACCTAAAATCAAAGATACACCGCACATTGGTGAGACCAGTTGCAGTAGATAATACCGAGAGCTGGAACACACTTAGACGCGCTCAGCGCTCACTATACGCCATGGAAATGCAATTACGGAGAAGATCATTAGCCATTTCCCTGCCTGACCGTATCAAGAACACAACGGTCCGACAACTAGCTGGAATGGCTCCAGTCAATGAGAAGATGCAAGAATGGAGACTTGGATGGCATGGACACAGCATATGGTCGCCAACTAGTTCACTCATAAGCTCAGTCTATCATCTAACTGTTGCTGGCCAGAGACAACGTGGCACTAACCTACGCACTAAAAACGCAGAGTACGACATTGCCATCCTTCACCGATGAGTAAGCGCTTATTGCGGCATTACAACAGTGGCAGCGTGCTGCAATGACAAGTGCGCTATGTCGCAGCTTTGCATAGACTGGAGTTACTAACGCAGTTGCTTTACGAACACTTAATTGACAAACACGGGGACTGTTCATTAGTAATGACATATTATGCAACCAACAAAAAAAAAAAAAAATCAAGCTTTGTACCCATGTGTCCTCCGCCGCAATAGGGAAGCACAGTCTCGGTGTCTGACGTTTGAAAATGTAGCGATGAAACGACTAATTAGAAAATAAGGGAAATAGAAATGTAATATCCTTAAAGTGCGGGCCGCGCGGGATTAGCCGAGTGGTCTAACGCGCTGCAGTCATCGACTGTGCGGCTGATCTCGGCGGAGGTTCGAGTCCTCCCTCGGGCATGGGTGTGTGTGTTTGTCCTTAGGATAATTTAGGTTAAGTAGTGTGTAAGCTTAGGGACTGATGACCTCAGCAGTTAAGTCCCATAAGATTTCACACACATTCGAACATTTTTTTAAGTGAGAAAATAAATTTTTCACCTAATTACGGTCTGGCTTCTATGACTCCTCAAAAATGACGCACCAGAAAATTGCTCGAAAACTTACGTGCTCTCTCAGACCTACCACATATGTCACTCCCTTTTCAACTAAAATGTAATATTCTTTCCCAAAATGAAAGAGGACAAAAAAAAAGGTTCAAATGGCTCTGAGCACTATGGGACTTAACATCTGAGGTCATCAGTCCCCTAGAACTTAGAACTACTTAAACCTAACTAACCTAAGGACATCACACACATCTATGCCCGAGACAGGATTCTAACCTGCGACCGTAGCAGTTGCGCGGTTCCAGACTGAAGCGCCTAGAACCGCTCGGCCACACCGGGTGGCGAAAGAGGACATTTCCACGATTCCGAAAAGGTATAGCACATCGATGTTCGTAATGCGATGTAACCAGAATACCTGCTTAAAGTCAGAGTTCAGTGATTATAAAATGGATAACAGATTACACTATCTAGTCGAGCACTTCCCTACTTGGAGATAAATTTCCCCTCAACAGTAAAAGAAAATTTTCACGCAAGACATTTATTTTCGAAAAGAAAGATCATCTTCATGATGTACTCGTTGGCCTCTATAACATATATAGCAGCCAATAGTTGCCTAAAACTTTTACAGAACGACGCAATTTGGAGATAACCGCTTCTCCTCAAAGGACTGTAAGCACGCCGTTATTTGAAATTCACGTTTAATTCGTGTTTTATTAGGGGCAGGCATTTTGCGCCGTGTAGTACGTAATACTCGTGCCGCAGTGCGCCGTCGCTTAAACAGTGGCGAAACAATTAACTTGTTTCCCGACAGAATTCAATGCGTATGACTTTCCATCAGGCGTGACGGGCCAAATGGTTGTAGAGGAGTCTAATGCGTTATATGTTCTGTTAAAACAGTTGCTTCAAGTTAGAAAAAGTTCGTGTGCAAATAGCTATTAAGTGTGCTAAAAAGCTACGATTGCGCGTTATTGTCAAAGAAGATAAACTGTTAATTGAAGCAGTGTCCAAACCGTCTTGATGATCGCCCTTCGGATAAGTTTGAAGCTAAGAATGTTCTTCTTCGTAGTACCTTGTATGTTTAGTTGTCAGGAATCCCAGGAATTTTCTTTCCTTCCATGCGATCCATCAGTACTGTACAGTAACAACTCTTTGAACACACTTCTCAGACAGCACGTGTGGACTGAATAGTTAACACGCTTGCGGTTTCGTCTTATGGGAATACAAAATTCCGCAACTTATTTTAAGATTTGTGTCCACATCTATGGAAAACACTATATCATGCTCGCGCGGTGCAAAACTCCTGCTCCAAGGAAAACACAGCTTTAGTCAGCAACTGCCACGAGACGTGCCGCCATTGGCCCTTGTCTTGATGTCTCGTCGTTAATTATTTCGCCAGTCCCCTTCTGCACAGAACGCATTTTGGATTCTTTCTCGAGAAAAATAGCAATATTTTATTATTCCACCTGAAGGACCTCGAAATTTTTAATGTTCAGCGTCAGGTGCAACTTCCATAACCATGCAATTCTTTAGGTAAATCATTGTGAAATTCGACTTGATGTTCTGATAACCTCTAGACGGTAAAAAATCTGCGAGGGCTGTTCAGATTTTCTCCTAAAACGTTTAGGTAGACAGAGAGCAACAGAAGGCATATGAAGCTTCTTTGCGGAATGTCGGACATAACTTCTGTTTCGCTGTACGACTTGTTGTCAGTTACTACGAAATGTAACTTTTGTGATACGAAATCGCAAATCCAACTGCACAGCTAACACTGTGATTCACAGAAAGGGGATTTTATTACAAGCTGCTTGTGAGGAACGGTTCCAAAACCCTTCTGGAAATTAAAGTTATCGAATCATCTTGAGAACTACTGTCGACAGCACTCATCACTTTGTGCTAATAAAGAGAAAGTTTGGTTCACAAAACCGATATTTTGTGAATACATGCCGATTAGGTGTCAAAAAATCGTGTTCTTCGGATTATTTGATGTGTTTGGAACACGGATTTCCTTTCCTGTGTACTGGTGTGACCAGTGCAATTGTGAAGTCTTTAGATACGGGTTGTATGAATCTGAAGATTTCCAGTAGGTGCGTTGCTAGTGAATCCATTCAACCACTTATTATCCAAATTCTAAGCGCTGCTAGTGCTTTTGTGAACTTTAATGCAAATCTGTATCACATCTCGGCATCCAAGGCTAGGCATTCAACATCCGCTCAGTGCGACAGCTCGTGATAGACTCCTGCCACTTTCGCGAGCAAGATGCTTTCCCTAGGCAACATTTTCTGGATCTACATATGCGTCCATACTCTGCAAACCACTGTGAAGTGCGTGGCAGAGGTTGTTACCCATTGTATAGGTTATTAGGAATACTTACCTATCCATTCAGGTACGGAGCGCGGAAGCAATGACTATTTAAATTCCTCTGTGAACACTGTAACTAATCTGAGTCCATCCTCAAGACCTCCATGGGAGGTGGTTCTTGAAGCTTTGTAAATAGACTTTTTCTGTATTGTTAGCGTCATATCTTCAAGTGTCTGCCAATTCTGTTCTCCAACATTCCTGTAACACTCTCCCAAGAGTCAAACAAAACTGTGACCGTTCGTGCTGCACTACTCTGTACACTTTCAACATTCCCTGTTAGTCCCATTTTTGTAGGGGTACCGGCACTTGAGTAGTAATCTAGGATGTGTCGCACGAATAACGTGTAATCAATGGTTCAAATGGCTCTGAGCACTATGGGACGAAACATCTGACATCATCAGTCCCGTATAACTTAGAACTATTTAAACTTAACTAACCTAAGGACATCACACACATCCATGCCCGGGCAGGATTCGAACCTGCGACCGTAGAGGTCGCGCGGTTCCAGACTGAAGCGCCTAGAACCGCTCGGCTACCGCGGCCGGCGTGTAATCAATCTTCCAATCTCCTTTTTGAACTGACTGCATTTATTTAGTACTGTGCCATTAAACCGAAATCTGTGGCGCGCTTTGCCTGCAAGTGAGCCTACGTGGAGTTCCATTGCATATCCCCACGAAGTGTTACACTATTTGTATGAATTTTCCCATTCCAATGTGACTCTTTCATATTGAGAGGACAACCTGTTCTTTCGTTTTGTGAAGTGCACAATTTTTCATTTCTGAACATTTAAAGCTAGTTGCCAGTCTTTGCACCATGTTGAACTCTTATCGAGACAGGCAGATTTATTCAGACAGTACTTCAGTGTAGATAACTGGATCATCTGCAAAAAATCTGGGATTACCATTAATATTCTGTGCAAGGTCATTAAGATACAACAAGGACAGCAAGAGTAAGAACACACAGTCCTGGGGTACAGCCGAAGTCACTTTACATCTGTCGATGACTCTCCATCCAGGATAAATAACATGTTGGGTCCTCCTAATCAATAAATTCTCAATCCACTTACAAATTTTTTCTCGTGCTCCATACGATCGTAGTTTTGATAATAAGCGTTAGTGTGGCACCGAGTAAAATGCTTTCCCGCTCGGGAAGCAGCGCGTTAGACCGCGAGGGTAGCCTGGCGGGCACCCATAGGGTACTTCCCAATCTGACATAGAATCATGACATTTGTCAAGAAGCAAGGTTTTACAGTTCACTCACGGTTCCGCAGGCAATTGCAAACACTTTTCCATGAAGGTGTTGACGGTCTTGTCTCACAGTGGGATAAATATGTTAAGAGTTATGCCAGTTACTTTTGAAATAATAAACGGTTTACTTACTGTTTAGGGTTTCCGTGCCTCAGCCTGTAAAAACGGAACTCTTACTGGATCACTTTCTTGTCCGTCTGTCTATTTGTCTGTTCGTCTGTTAGGAACCTTTTCTCTCAGGCATGAGTAGACGTATGACGTTCGAGTGTATGTCACATATGTCTATGGTCCCTTGGCGCTTTAAAACTTTTAAGCTTCTAAGTCATTTCAGTCAAATATACGCCTATTTATGTATAATATTTTGATACCCTAAAACTTACTTATCAAAACCTATAGTGTACTTCTCATGGACCTATAATCATGAAATTTGACAAAAAGTAAACTTTCACAGTACAGGTGAAGGGAAATAGCCGAAACAGTTAATTTTTGATTTTGACACACTAAAAAAATATATCTTTTGTCATTTGTTATCCGACATGAAACTTGAAATTAAAATATCCTCGAAAGTCTAGGAATCCCTGAGACCGAAATTTTGGCAGTATCCATGTCGATAACAAGCGATAATGGTGTATATCCTCGATTCCCGGAAAGAACGTCAGTCTATGTGTTTAAGTTTCTAAGGAACTCTTAGTGCGCGAATCCTATCCGCACCTTCACAGTTTTTTCCATATCTCATTTTCATTTGACAGCCGCTTATACCGGTTGGTTCTAGTTAAACTTTCCTTATTTAACACATCATAACCCGGAACATAATTACCGTACGAGGACCAAACTTGGTAGCATTAACGTCAAGGACAAGGAGAAGAGAAATAATGCAGTATCAGTTCAACTGAAACAGTTTTAATGTGCTGCAACAGTACATTGTACCATTACGTACCGGTAACATTACTGTTACAAAAGGTGCTCAATACGGCGCCCATCATTGTGCAGAAGAGCCTAAAAACGCAGGATTGCATTCTGCGCAGCAGAACGAAGCATGTCCGTAGGTATCTTGGCTACCTCTCTTAATAAGCTGCGCTTCAGATCAGCACATGTGTGAATGTGCCCCGGTGAACTTTGTCCTTCAGGTAGCCCAAAACCATATACCAGGGATTGCAATCAGGTGATCGTGCCGTCTCTAATGACCTCGTTGTCGACGGGACGTTAAACACTAACCACCACCACCACCACCAGGTGATCGTGCCGGCCAATCATTTGAAACCAATTGGATGATAACCAGGTCGTTTTCAAATGTGTTTCAGAGAAGCAGGTGACCTACACGAGCAACGTGCGGTGGGGCCCCATCTCGCATAAAAACTGTTGAATTCAATGCGTCTCTCTCGTGTAGGGCGGGTATGGCATGCTGGCGACGCATATCGCAGTAACACAGGTCAGTCACACTGCACGGCTTTGGTCATTGAGCGCCAACCTGTTCAAAAATGAATGAGTCACTGATGAAGGTAGCCGTGAAGCCACACCATTTGGTGACACGTTCACCACACATAGGAGCTTCATGCACAGTGACTGTAGGTGAAAATCCCCACACTCGACAAATCTGTGTGTTCACCTCACACCTCGGAGAAAAATGAGCTTCGTCTGTCCACAGGATGGTCCATGGCCAGCATTCGGTTAACTTCAGTCCTTACGAGAAGGTGGAGAGCGAAGTCAACACGTCTTTGTGCGCCCTGTGGTGCAAGCTGCTGGACGATATGGATCTTGTACGGATACCATTTGAGAATGATTTGAAGCACCGTCCCACAGTGGACCACGGGATGAACCATCGTCGTGACACAGCTCGCGCACTGCCTGATGATCGGGAATTGCATGCAGCGTTGTCTGCCATAGCAACAGAGATTTCATCAACCTCCTGGGGTGCAACCAGTTGTCGGCCTCTTCCCGGAGCGACGCCCAGTTCTCCAGTTGATTGGAACCTCTTCATCATGCTCCACATGCGGAGAAAGAGGACCCTTGCGTAATCCTTTCAGCAGGCGATTTCTAGAAGTGGAGTTGTAGCATTACTGTTGGTTTGATAATAGAGCTTCAACAATAATGCCCTGCTCCTTTTGTCCAAACTCATGTTGACACGTCAATAAATGCACTGCGACTAGTCAGGTGAGAGAGACTATGAATTACGATGACTGATCACGGCACCTGGTGGTCATAGTTGGAACTGGACGGTGGCGCTGTGGCGCTTGGACGTCATGCACCCCATACTCTGGACATTAATGTACCAAGTTTGTGACTCGTAGTGTAATTAGTTTCCGTGTTATAACGTGCTAGATAGGGAAAGTTTAGTTATAACTACCCAACTGTTAACAGAACGACTAACTCAGCCGCAAATTGGGGATAGAAGCTGATAAGGACTCCTTCGGACACGGGAGCTGTGTTCACCTTTAGCGATTTCAGATATTTCTCAAAACCACTGACACTAATATGTATGTCACTCATCCTTGCAGCCGTATGAGAATTAAATAGGGCCGGCCGGTGTGGCCAAGCGGTTCTAGACGCTTCAGTCTGGAACCGCGTGACCACTACGGTCGCAGGTTCGAATCCTGCCTCGGGCATGGATGTGTGTAATGTACTTAGGTTAGTTCAGTTTAAGTAGTCCTAAGTTCTAGGGGCTGATGACCTCAGATGTTAAGTCCCATAGTGCTCAGAGCCATTTAATTAAATAGGAGTATATAGCCTGAGAAGTTACTACACTCCTGGAAATGGAAAAAAGAACACATTGACACCGGTGTGTCAGACCCACCATACTTGCTCCGGACACTGCGAGAGGGCTGTACAAGCAATGATCACACGTACGGCACAGCGGACACACCAGGAACCGCGGTGTTGGCCGTCGAATGGCGCTAGCTGCGCAGCATTTGTGCACCGCCGCCGTCAGTGTCAGCCAGTTTGCCGTGGCATACGGAGCTCCATCGCAGTCTTTAACACTGGTAGCATGCCGCGACAGCGTGGACGTCAACCGTATGTGCAGTTGACGGACTTTGAGCGAGGGCGTATAGTGGACATGCGGGAGGCCGGGTGGACGTACCGCCGAATTGCTCAACACGTGGGGCGTGAGGTCTCCACAGTACATCGATGTTGTCGCCAGTGGTCGGCGGAAGGTGCACGTGCCCGTCGACCTGGGACCGGACCGCAGCGACGCACGGATGCACGCCAAGACCGTAGGATCCTACGCAGTGCCGTAGGGGACCGCACCGCCACTTCCCAACAAATTAGGGACACTGTTGCTCGTGGGGTATCGGCGAGGACCATTCGCAACCGTCTCCATGAAGCTGGGCTACTGTCCCGCACACCGTTAGGCCGTCTTCCGCTCACGCCCCAACATCGTGCAGCCCGCCTCCAGTGGTGTCGCGACAGGCGTGAATGGAGGGACGAATGGAGACGTGTCGTCTTCAGCGATGAGAGTCGCTTCTGCCTTGGTGCCAATGATGGTCGTATGCGTGTTTGGCGCCGTGCAGGTGAGCGCCACAATCAGAACTGCATACGACCGAGGCACACAGGGCCAACACCCGGCATCATGGTGTGGGGAGCGATCTCCTACACTGGCCGTACACCACTGGTGATCGTCGAGGGGACACTGAATAGTGCACGGTACATCCAAACCGTCATCGAACCCATCGTTCTACCATTCCTAGACCGGCAAGGGAACTTGCTGTTCCAACAGGACAATGCACGTCCGCATGTATCCCGTGCCACCCAACGTGCTCTAGAAGGTGTAAGTCAACTACCCTGGCCAGCAAGATCTCCGGATCTGTCCCCCATTGAGCATGTTTGGGACTGGATGAAGCGTCGTCTCACGCGGTCTGCACGTCCAGCACGAACGCTGGTCCAACTGAGGCGCCAGGTGGAAATGGCATGGCAAGCCGTTCCACAGGACTACATCCAGCATCGCTATGATCGTCTCCATGGGAGAATAGCAGCCTGCATTGCTGCGAAAGGTGGATATACACTGTACTAGTGCCGACATTGTGCATGCTCTGTTGCCTGTGTCTATGTGCCTGTGGTTCTGTCTGTGTGATCATGTGATGTATCTGACCCCAGGAATGTGTCAATAAAGTTTCCCCTTCCTGGGACAATGAATTCACGGTGTTCTTATTTCAATTTCCAGGAGTGTATGTTACCTAAAACTTAAACAAGAACCAGTGATTCTTACAATGCTTGCTCGCATTAGTCTTGAAATTACATTCTTTATATCCATCAGTATATGAGTGTACAGTTATCCAGATAAAGAAAAAGGAAAAAATTACGAGTGTGCGTATATTTGTCATTGTGTTGTACGAGGTGTGACTATGAAATAAAGGGACAATTTCTGGAACACGTTTATTACAAAAACATACATATTTAATTACTGTCACACTCAATGCACTCCCTTCCTGTATCCATACAACGCTCTTAACATGTTTTCCATTGATGGAAACACTGCTAGACATCTTCCTTTGTGAGCTCTTTGATGACAAGTGCTCCTTTTCCCTTTACAGTTTTAACGGACTTAAATGTTGCTCCTTGTAATGTAGATTTGTGTGTGGCGAATATACAAAAGTCACTTGGTGCTAGGTCAGGCGAATGACGTTGGTGGTCTAACACTGGGATGCTGTACTTCTATGGAAACCTCTTAACAGTCTACATGGTATGAGTTGGTGCGTTGTCTTGTTCTTCCACAATTCTGATCTTTTTTTTTCTTATATTTTCAAGGAGTAGAGTAAGACCCTCAGGGTTGGAAAGCTGATGAACAGCTTCACGTTTAGGAGCACAGTGAAGATATACAACTCCAGGAATACTGAAAAAAAACAATTATCATCGCTTTGAATCTTGATTTGCTCATTCGAGCTTTTTCGCTCTCGGTGAAGTTGGGTTGCATGAACTTGTACTTAGTTTCAGGATTTTAAGTGAAAAACCAAGATTCGATCGTGACAATTTTCGACAACAGTTTCGCACACAATTTTATCACCTGTGTAAACTATGCCTTATCTATTCTTTGTCAATTCGCACAGTTTCAGCAATCGATAAAATACTCGACCGGCGGGCGGATCGAGCAGCTTATCCAGTTTTCGATATTTTCACCCGTGTTTGTGGTTGACGGGGGTTCGGGGCGTGAGTCATTTTCAGCGTCTTCTCGGCCATCTTGCAAACTCTTGAACTACTCAAAAACTCGCGTACGTGACAAAAAGTCTTCGCCATAAATTTCTTATAGTACAAGATATATTTCAGCAGCAGATTTCCAAGTTTCATGTGAGACATCACAACAATTCGTTTCCTTTACTTTACATCTATGGTCACAAACTTTTTGTTAACAGATTACTGGTTTCGGTCTATAATGAACATCATCAGATCTGCAGCAAAAATGGGAAAAACATAAATACATTCGCAGATTGTCTACAGCTAAAAAACAATACATAGACCATAATGGAAAGTACTACTGACAATATATAAATGTGTGTGCTTTAAGTATGAAGAGGTATACCTGTTTCATAAAAACAAAGTCCTAATGTACTTTGTTTTTTATGAAACAGGGATGGATGTACTAGATACCTTAGGGGTTGCGAAGCAACTCAAATCGCTTGATACGGGCAAGTCTTCAGGTCGAGATTGTATACCGATTAGGTTCCTTTCAGATTACGCTGATACAATAGCTCCCTACTTAGCAATCATATACAACCGCTCGCTCACCGATAGATCTGTACCTACAGATTGGAAAATTGCGCAGGTCGCACCAGTGTTTAAGAAGGGTAGTAGGAGTAATCCATCGAACTACAGACCTATATCGTTGACGTCGGTTTGCAGTAGGGTTTTGGAGATTATACTGTATTCAAACATTATGAATCACCTCGAAGGGAACGATCTATTGATACGTAATCAGCATGGTTTCAGAAAACATCGTTCTTGTGCAACGCAGCTAGCTCTTTGTTCGCACGAAGTAATGGCCGCTATCGACAGGGGATCTCAAGTTGATTCTGTATTTCTAGATTTCCGGAAAGGTTTTGACACCGTTCCTCACAAGGGACTTCTCATCAATCTGCGGGCCTACGGGGTATTGTCTCAGTTGTTCGACTGGATTCGTGATTTCCTGTCAGGAAGGTCGCAGTTCGTAGTAATAGACGGCAAATCATGGAATAAAACTGAAGTGATATCAGGTGTTCCCCAGGGAAGCGTCCTGGGACCTCTGCTGTTCCTGAGCTATATAAATGACCTGGGTGACAATCTGAGCAGTTCTCTTAGGTTGTTCGCAGATGATGCTGTAATTTACCGTCTAGTAAGGTCATCCGAAGACCAGTATCAGTTGCAAAGCGGTTTAGAAAAGATTGCTGTATGGTGTGGCAGGTGGTAGTTGACGCTCAATAACGAAAAGTGTGAGGTGATCCACATGAGTTCCAAAAGAAATCCGTTGGAATTCGATTACTCGATAAATAGTACAATTCTCAAGGCTGTCAATTCAACTAAGTATCTGGGTGTTAAAATTACGAACAACTTCAGTTGGAAAGACCACATAGATAATATTGTGGGGAAGGCGAGCCAAAGGTTGCGTTTCATTGGCAGGACACTTAGAAGATGCAACAAGTTCACTAAAGAGACAGCTTAGAGTACACTCGTTCGTCCTCTGTTAGAATATTGCTGCGCTGT
This sequence comes from Schistocerca serialis cubense, assembly GCF_023864345.2. Classification (NCBI taxonomy): domain Eukaryota; kingdom Metazoa; phylum Arthropoda; class Insecta; order Orthoptera; family Acrididae; genus Schistocerca; species Schistocerca serialis. The sequence continues at coordinate 599,521,897 of NC_064643.1, forward strand.
GTGGGATCCTTACCAGGTGGGATTCACGGAGGACATCGAAAGGGTGCAAAAAAGGGCAGCTCGTTTTGTATTATCACGTAATAGCGGAGAGAGTGTGGCAGATATGATACGCGAGTTGAGATGGAAGTCATTAAAGCAAAGACGTTTTTCGTCGCGGTGAGATCTATTTACGAAATTTCAGTCACCAACTTTGTCTTCCGAATGCGAAAATATTTTGTTGAGCCCAACCTACATAGGTAGGAATGATCATCAAAATAAAATAAGAGAGATCAGGGCTCGAACAGAAAGGTTTGGGTGTTCGTTATTCCCGCGTGCTGCTCGGGAGTGGAATGGTAGAGAGATAGTAATGATTGTGGTTCGATGAACCCTCTGCCAAGCACTTAAATGTGAATTGCAGAGTAATCATGTAGAGGTAGATGTAGATTTTATAGTCGCACCCCGCATGTGCTACGAGCAGCGACAATGCTGTTAGCGCCTCCCGCGGCCAGTGCCAGCAGGTAGGCGCCTGTAGCCACCCCTGGGACGGCTGCCGGTACTGAACGAGGGCGGCTCTGGCTACCGGGACGTGCAGCAACCCCTCCCTGGGCCGCAAGTTGCCGGAGGAGTGTCGCGAGGAGTTGCCGAACAGCAGCTGGGAGGGGCGGGGCGGGGCGCGGCGGCGCAAGGCGGCAGGCGATTAGCGGAAGAGGCGGCAACTTGTGCTGTCGCTCCATTACCCAAGTTTACCCTCCAGCACGCCCTACGACTCGGCACGGGAGGTGCGCGGTCAGGAGGCTCCGCGCCCGACTTACGTTACCGCGGCGGGCCTACGCACTCGTAATCAGCACCCAATGATAGCTGTGCCGAGAGGTGGAATGAAGTGGTTCACAAATAAATGATTTATTCTAGGAATTTTCTAAGAGTCGGAAAACATTGCCGGCCGGGTGGCCGAGCGGTTCTAGGCGCTACACTCTGGAAACGCGCGACCGCTACGGTCGCAGATTCGAATCCTGCCTCGGGCATGGATGTGTGTGATGTCCTTAGGCTAGTTAGGTTTAAGTAGTTCTAAGTTCTAGGGGACTGATGACCTCAGAAGTTAAGTCCCATAGTGCTCAGAGCCATTTGAACCATTTTTGAAAAACATTACCCAAAATTTCCAGTGGTCTAAGAAAAGACGGAAGCTTTTCTTTAAAGAATTGGTTTCCTTTATATAAAACAAAATGTCACAACTTATTTAGTTTTTCTTCTTTTTAGTGTATTAGTTACTTGCGAACCGAGCAATGCTTCGCAGCTGCTAGATATGTATGGGAACTGGATGTACGTCGTAATCTCTGTCTCGCCCCCTTCTCTCCATCCATCTCCTCCTCTCCCTTCTCTTTCTCAATCTTCTCCTCCGCCCCCTGTCTCTGTCTCTCCCCTCCTTCCCTCTCACCATGTTCATTTCCTCCACAGTCCCTGTTCACCCTCTCTTTCCCCGCTTTCTCTGACTGTGAACCTTGTTATTGGTGTTGCAAAGGGAACCTTGATTGTGATTTAAAGTCGTTTAAAATGGATGGGTAAATCAATTGGAATCATTGGTGCGTGGGGTATGAGAGAGACCACTCTAGCTTCTGGATATCTGAGGATAGTGGCTTCAATGTCAGTATATTGCACGGTTTTAATATATGAACATGCTGAATTACGAAGTTTCGGATGCTTCCGTTTGAACAAATCAATGAAGATTTGCAGAAAATTAATGCGTGGCAGTTATCCCTCAGCATTAGTAAGTGTAACCTACCGCGTATAACAAGACGAGAATCCCCATTAATGTAAGAGTACAAAATAAATGCCCAGTCTTTGGAAGCGTAACATCCGTCAAGTATCTGGGTGTGACTATTCGAAGATATCAAATGGAATGATCAGATCACACTAGTAAAGGACAAGGCAAACTCTAGACTGCGGTTTGTTTGTAGACTCCTGAAGCGATGCAGTCCTTTAACAATACGTTAGTTCGTCCAGTCTTAGAATATTGTTCGCCTGTAAGGGACCCTTAACAGTTGGGTCTGATTCAAGAGATTGAGAAGGTCCAAAGCAGAGCGGCAAGATTCGTGACTGGTACATTTAGCCATCGCGAGAGCGTTATAAATCTCATAGAAAGTCTGAAGTGGGACACATTTGCCGGTAGATGGCACGCTAAAATTAAGGGGCTACTCACTAAATTCCGAAATCCGATCTTCACCGAGGATGTAGAGCATATATTATTACCGCCAACTTTCAAATCGCGCAATGATCACCATTGAAATGAGGGAAATTAGAGCTCGTACTGAGGCGTTCAGACAGTCGTTTTTCAATCGCGCGATCCGCGGGTGGAACAAATGGGGGGGGGGGGGGGGGGGGAGGGGCGAGGGATATGACTTTGGCGCGAATTGTCCCCTCCGCCACCCACCGCTTGGTGGTTAGTGGAGTATATATGTAGATGTAGACACAGTAGTATTCTGATCAGAAGCCAATAAGTCATATATATGCATATTTCCTGTTTTCTATTGAAACCCACTTTGACGAATAGAACGAACGGCACACTGCTGTGTGTCCACATTTTGTTTCGGTAGGCCTGCAAAGTTTTTGTAATTGTTGCTTCACAGGACGTAAATGTTTTAACACAGTCACATTTAAGGATCACTTAGAGTTGCTGATGACATAAACCATTACTACCTCCCAGTTTAGTTCAACCGATCATTATCCTGCAACATAAAATTACTTATGTCAGCTTGCATGGCGTCGTTCTTACTGTGACCCCAATCAATAGAGAGGAAACTGTCCTGTTTCACTGAAACGTCCTTCAGCAATGAAATACATTAAGAGTAAAATGTATTAACATAGTTAAAAAAATCTCAATGCACTGTCAATACTGAGGTTTAGTTTTATTGTGCATACTCGTCAGTATGCAGAATGTACTGCAGACTGTTCGAAAATGGTTCAAATGGCTCTGAGCACCATGGGACTTAACATCTGAAGTCATCAGTCCCCTAGAACTTAGAACTACTTAAACCTAACTGATCTAAGGACATCACACACATCCATGTCCGATGCAGGATTCGAACCTGCGACCGTAGCGGTAGCGCGGTTCCAGACTGAAGCGCCTAGAACCGCTCTGTCACAGCGGCCGGCTGCAGACTATAGGATTCTACTTGAATAAAGACCGTGTACCAAGGTCATATGGAAATGTTAATTCATTTTATTGTTACTGTTTCTGTCCTATTAGCCGTATTAATCCTTGTTGGGTGCCAAACCATATAAGATAAACCATCTACTGTCGAATTTACAAAATTAGAGCAGGTAACTTGAGGAAAAGCGACCAGTTGGAAACACCATATGTCAGAACAAATGAAACTCGTCGATTTGTATTTTCAATTAAGTAAGGAAACTGCACATTTAGCAGTTCATTCAGAGCGCATGGCCTGGATGCACTTTTAATACCACATTAATTATTCCCATATGTCAGAACAAATGAAACTCGTCGATTTGTATTTTCAATTAAGTAAGGAAACTGCACATTTAGCAGTTCATTCAGAGCGCATGGCCTGGATGCACTTTTAATAGCACATTAATTATTCCATGTTGGTGAAGTTGCGTGTCGCGAAAAATTTGGAGTCGTCGGTCTGGTGAATAGGTTGGAGTTCTGCCTGGTGCTGTGACAAGTTCCAGTCTTTGCTTCGCCAGTTTAATTGCGACGTAGTGGACCACAGGGCGCTCAGCATGTCAGTGCCAGTGAACAGAAAATATAGGAAGTTTCCAGAATCTATTCAGGCAGAACAAGATTGGAGATGGCATATAGCACACATAAAAATAATCTGGATTTCAATATCTCCCTACAGCGTCTTTTATACCGGATGATATTGAACTCAGTTATGAAAGAGCAAGGATTGCGACAAGTAGTGCAACAATCTTTAGCTGCAAATAGTTGCAGTATTTGGTACATATCGCGTGTGGAATGTTGACTGACGACGAATTTATTGGGGCCTTGTGACCAGTGAAGGACTGTCTCATTTAAGGCAGCCATAACGACAACGTAAGGGCTTCAGTGTTCCACGGGCGTCTCGATGAACAATGTCACGAAAGCTGCACAGTGCTTCAACCAAACAGCTGTTGTCATCTTCAGGTGCTTACTGACGTGTTACTGCAGTGGCTCGCCAGTATATGCGCTGGAAAGCTATACAAGCTCAGGCGCCGAAGGGCGGATCTACGTATAACATCAATAGACGAACCATGGAGCACGGCGACATCCAGAGAAAGGAGCCACGGTCTTCGCATGTGCGACGCGGGAAAAGGGCGGCCGGAAACCGCGGGCCAGCGCTCGCTGGCAGAGTGTTAGCACTCACTTTAAGTGTCCGACTCCGATTCTCCATTTGTGTTGATTTCGATTCGTTGGTCTGCGGCCGACAATGCCTTAGTACCACCAATGCTGTTTCCCATGCCTTGTTAAGTTGAAATCCCGTGTCTCTATTGATCGGACCGTTAATTATACTATGTTTAGTTATACCGTGTGTAGCCCTTCGTTCCCACAGTAGCTAACCTCCTTATGGAAGACTTCTAGGAAAAAGCAGTTCAGTCAGCGATTTTGAAATCTAAATGTTTCTGGAGATATGTGGACGACACCTTTGTAGCATGGCCACATGGACAGCAACGTTTCCTGTATTTCTGGAAGACTTTAACACCCTCTATCCGAGCACTCGCTTCAACATGGAAATGGAGAACATGGAGACCTACCGCTTTAGATGTCTTGGTTTCCAGAAAATAAGATGGTTCCTTGGGTCCCAGTGTGCTCCGTAAACCAAGTCACGCTGACCTATATCTATGAGCTACGACCTGCCCTCATCCATCTCAATGCAAAGGTGCATTACGGACACTCGTTCACAGGGCTAGAGTTATCTCAGACCTAGGAACCTTATGTAAGTCTGCATGCTTTCGTGGCCGTTGTCACTTCAGTTATAACCTGCAGGATTATTAGGTCGCGTCATATTTCTCCTAAAATGATCGACATTTCGACCACTCTTCTGGGATCTTCCTCAAGATCTTCTGGTGTCCACTACTGCTAGAGCACTGTCAGAGACGAGTGTCGCGTCCTCTTATTAAGGGAATTTTCCCGCGTTCGTGCTGGAGAAGTGATAGTATAGCGTGAATATTAGCCTATGACTATGGCCCACTAATGGTACCCATAAGAATTTTAACCAAACCTGCTTGACTCCTCGGTGAGGGTATGTTCTCGAAACTTCAACAAAAGACCGTACCGAGCTACTGAGCGTTTCTCTTCCAGAGTCTTCCACTGGAGTTTGTCCATCATCTCCGTAACGCTTTCGCGATTACTAAATGATCCTGTAACGAAGCGCGCTGCTCTCCGTTGGATCTTCTCTATCTCTTCTATCAACCGTATCTGGTACGGATCCCACACCGGTAAGCAGTATTCAAGCAGTGGGCGAACAAGTGTACCGTAACCTACTTCCTTTGTTTTCGAACTGCATTTCCTTAGGATTCTTCCAATGAATCTCAGTCTGAGATCTGCTTTACTGACGATTACGTTTATATGGTCATACCATTTTAAGTCACTCCTAATGCCTACTCCCAGATAATTTGTGGAATTAACTGCTTCCAGTTGCTGATCTGCTATATTGTAGCTAAATGATAAAGGATATTTCTTTCTGTGTATTCGCAGCACATTACACTGTCTACATTGAGATTCAGTTGCCATTCCCTGCACCATGCGTCAATTCGTTGCAGATCCTCCTGCATTTCAGTACAATTTTCCATTGTTACAACCTCTCGATATACTACAAAATCATCCGCAAAATGTCTCAGTGAGCTTCCGATGTTATCCTCAATGTCATTTATATATATTGTGAATAGCAACGGTCCTACGACACTCCCCTGCGGCACACCTGAAATCACTCTTACTTCGGAAGACTTCTCTTCACTGAGAAATACACGCTGCATTCTGTTATCTAGGAACTCTTCAATCCAATCACACAATTGGTCTGATAGTCCATATGCCCTTACTTTGTTCATTAAACGACTGTGGGGAACTGTATCAAACGCCTTGCGGAAGTCAAGGAACACGGTATCCACCTGGTAACCCGTGTCTATGGCCCTTTGACTCTCGGGGACGTATAGCGCGAGCTGGGTTTCACACGATCGTCTTTCTCGAAACCCATGCTGATTCCTACACAGTATGTTTCTAGTCTCCAGAAAAGTCATCACCGATTTGTGGAGTATTCGGATGTTGAAGTGGCCCGTTACAGGAATACATGAGAACATGAAGGCAGGAATTGTGTGGTTAGATTTGCAATCGACCACGACTGACCACCAACAAGGGCGGTTCGTCGTGTTGGCAGCAAGCACGTCGCAAACTCTTCTGCTTTCACAGAACAAATAATTGACTACCTGCGACATTCTTTGTCATCCCCCAAGAAGGGTCAGAGTCTAGCAGCAGCCTGATTAGAGAATTACCGTCACATGCGTAGGCTACCGTTAACACCGCAACACAAACGGCTGCGTCTAGAATTGTAAATCTGTGGTAAGATCGCATGGGACCAAAGTCTTAGGTCATCGGTCCCTAAGCTCACACACAACTTAAACTAACTTACGCTATTGACAACACGACACACTCATGCCCGCAGGAGGACAAGCCTCCACCGCGGGGGGGGGGGGGGGGGGGGGGGGGGGGGGGCAGCCGCGCCCGCGCGGACTGGAAAGAGTGGACTGCTACTGAATGGTGTTGCATTCTGTTCAGCGATGAATTGCGGTATTGCGGTTCTTTAAACATCACAAACGACGACCGCCGGAGAGTACGGTGGCAACCCTGTGACAGGTCCCATACTTACAATGCGGCAACACAGTATTACTCTTGATCTTCTGGGGTGGCGAGCCATCGTGTAAGATTTCAGGTCACGGCTAACAGTGGCTGAGGGAACTCTGAGGGCACGACAGTTAAGTCACGGACACTCTGTGGCTTCATGTATTAGCTCTCACGCCACACCACCGCGGTATCATTTATCAAGAGGACAACGCTCGTCCACATATGACGCGCTTCAGTATGAACTGTTCAGCGTAATCTTGATGTATACAGGTGCCCAGCAAGATCCTGACAACTGTTCCCATAGAACGTGGGTGGTGGCAGTTCAGAAATAAATTTCATCCCAGTGTCGCTATGCAGGACATCGAGGACCATTTACAATAACTTGCCTCTGGACCCTTTCCAACAGAGTCAGTGCATGCGTTCACGACAGAGAGAGGGCAATATCATATTGGTAAGGGGGCTCATACGGCCGGGGTGGCCGAGCGGTTCTAGGGACTTCAGTCTGGAACCGCGCGACCGCTACGGTCGCAGGTTCGAATCCTGCCTCGGGCATGGATGTGTGTGATGTCCTTAGGCTAGTTAGGTTTAAGTAGTTCTAAGTTCTAGGGGTCTGATGACCTTAGAAGTTAAGTCCCATAGTGCTCAGAGCCATTTGAACCATTTTTGAACCTGTCCTGTCCTGCAGGTTTAGCAGGGCGTTTCAAGTATAACCGAACACCGGTTGTTTCAGCGATAGCCGCCATCCCTACAACACGACAGTTACAAGCGTCACCCGACCTCCCCCCCCCCCCCCCCCCCCCCACCCGCGCAGCACTGTAATATGCTCAGCACTGGCAGTGGCCAACAGCTCATTATGTGACTGTGTCAGGAGTCTTGGCACAGCCAATGACCAGGCGAGCAGATTTATTTAGCAGGTCTAGGGTAGGCTGGCGCTGAGGCGCAGGTGGTGTGGTGGCGGTGGTGGTCGTGGTGGTGTTAGGTAGCTGCGCCAATTAAGGCCGCGGGAAGTGCGCCGTGTATCACGATTAGCGGCCGTGAATAAGTGAGCCAGCGGATAACTGCCCGGGCCGCCCTAATTGGGTTTGCCCGCAGTGAATGGACGGAGCGGAGAGCCGGTGGGTCGCCCTCCAGCTGACGGCCCGCCGCTGATCCCTGAGGAGCGACTCATTTCAATTACCGGCCAGTCGCGCGCCGCGCAGCCCCTGCACGAGGATAGTCCTGTTCTCACTGCGAGAACATTCCAGTACCTGAAGATTTCGTGTAGGCGCCTCACTCACTTCTGACAGAGGCAATATCAAGGAACGAACGAACCGACACAGATGGCGTGTTACTTGCTTTAATACTGGTTTCACTCTACAAATACGAGGCCGTCTTCAGATAATCATCGCCCTGAAGGGCAAACGCTCAACACCAATGTCATTCACAAACATAGTGTTTGATAATGCCGGAAATGAGTCACAGTACCAAAAAAATAATTAATGTAGAGTAATGAAATTTTCGGAATACTTTGGTCTAGGGAATATACCGGGTGATGAAAAGTCAGTATAAATTTGAAAACTGAATAAATCACGGAATAATGTAGATAGAGAGGTACAAATTGACACACATGCTTGGAATGAAATGGGGTTTTATTAGAACAAAAAAAAAAAAAAAAAATACAAAAGTTCAAAAAAATGTCCGACAGATGGCGCTTCATCTGATCAGATTACCAATAATTAGCATAACAAAGTAAGATAAAGCAAAGATGATGTTCTTTACAGGAAATGTTCAATATGTCCACCATCATTCCTCAACAATAGCTGTAGTCGAGGAATAATGTTGTGAACAGCACTGTAAAGTATGTCCGGAATTATGGTGAGGCATTGGCGTCGGGTGTTGTCTTTCAGCATCCTTAGAGATGTCGGTCGATCACGATACACTTGCGACTTCAGGTAACCCCAAAGCCAATAATCGCACGTACTGCGGTCTGGGGACCTGGGAGGCCAAGCATGACGAAAGTGGCGGCTGAGCACACGATTATCACCAAACGACGCGCGCAAGAGATCTTTCACGCGTCTAACAATATGGGGTGGAGCGCCATCCTGCATGAACATCGTACGTTCCAGCAGGTGTTTATCAGTCAGGCTGGGGATGATACGATTCTGTAACATATCGGCGTACCTCGCACCCGTCCCGGTAGCAGTTTTGCTGTCCATCGCCATCTGTCGGACATTTTGTGAACTTTTTTTTTTTTTTTTTTTTTTTTTTTCTAATAAGACCCCATGTCATTCCAAGCATATGGGTCAATTTTTGCCTCTATCTCTACATTACTCCGTGGTTTATTAAGTTTTCAAATTTATACTGAATTCTTGATCACCCGGTATTTAAGTGATTAAAATTGCAAGAGCACAGGTTAATGTAAGCGCAAGATATGTCATCTGCATACGTAAATTGCTGACACATGAACTACCGCTGTGACCGCCACATTGTTGAATGCAAGCCTGTAAAGATGCATGTATTGTGTTGTACAGGTGCCGTATGACAGTTTGTGGGATGGAGTTCGATGCCTGCTGCATTCAGTCAGTCAATATAGGGCAGATAATTCTGGAGTTGACGTCCGATGATGACCCGTATGTGCTGTACTGGAGACAGATCTGGTGATCGAGGAGGCCAAGGCGACATGTCGACACTCTGTAGAGTGCTGTTTATAGATGACGCTGGAGTTGTCGACCGTTGATGTCCCGTGTGTGTTCTATTGGAGACAGATCTGGTGATCGAGCAGAAAACACACTCGACACAGTGTACAGCACTTTGGGTTACAACAGCAGTGTATGGGCGAGCGTTATCCTGTTGGAAAAAACCCTGGAATGCTGTTCATAAATGAATGAATGCACAACAGTTCAAATTACCACGCTGTCGTACAAATTTACATTCTATGGGTAGAGGAAACTAGATAGTGCTCCTGCTGTCATACGAAATCGCACCCCAGAGCATAACTCCTCGAGTAAGTCCAGTGTGTGGAGCACGTAGACAGGTCTGATGTGGGCCAAGTGGCCTCCTTCTAACAGACAGACGGCTATCGCTGACACAGACGCAGAGCCAGCTACATCTTGAAATACAACGGATCTCCACAGTGTCCCCCTATGAGTTCAAATGGCTCTGAGCACTATGGGACTCAACTGCTGAGGTCATTAGTCCCCTAGAATTTAGAACTAGTTAAACCTAACTAACCTAAGGACATCACAAACATCCATGCCCGAGGCAGGATTCGAACCTGCGACCGTAGCGGTCTTGCGGTTTCAGACTGCAGCGCCTTTAACCGCACGGCCACTTCGGCCGGCTGTCCTCCTATGAGCTCACACTTGATTTGACTGAAGTCGCCAAAGGCGGTGGTTGGTTTGGTTTAACGTACGGTGTAGGGCATCTGGCTCCAACCTGTCCCTGAAGTAACTGACTTGTAATACACTCCTGGAAATTGAAATAAGAACACCGTGAATTCATTGTCGCAGGAAGGGGAAACTTTATTGACACATTCCTGGGGTCAGATACATCACATGATCACACTGACAGAACCACAGGCACATAGACACAGGCAACAGAGCATGCACAATGTCGGCACTAGTACAGTGTATATCCACCTTTCGCAGCAATGCAGGCTGCTATTCGCCCATGGAGACGATCGTAGAGATGCTGGATGTAGTCCTGTGGAACGGCTTGCCATGCCATTTCCACCTGGCGCCTCAGTTGGACCAGCGTTCGTGCTGGACGTGCAGACCGCGTGAGACGACGCTTCATCCAGTCCCAAACATACTCAATGGGGGACAGATCCGGAGATCTTGCTGGCCAGGGTAGTTGACTTACACCTTCTAGAGCACGTTGGGTGGCACGGGATACATGCGGACGTGCATTGTCCTGTTGGAACAGCAAGTTCCCTTGCCGGTCTAGGAATGGTAGAACGATGGGTTCGATGACGGTTTGGATGTACCGTGCACTATTCAGTGTCCCCTCGACGATCACCAGTGGTGTACGGCCAGTGTAGGAGATCGCTCCGCACACCATGATGCCGGGTGTTGGCCCTGTGTGCCTCGGTCGTATGCAGTCCTGATTGTGGCGCTCACCTGCACGGCGCCAAACACGCATACGACCATCATTGGCACCAAGGCAGAAGCGACTCTCATCGCTGAAGACGACACGTCTCCATTCGTCCCTCCATTCACGCCTGTCGCGACACCACTGGAGGCGGGCTGCACGATGTTGGGGCGTGAGCGGAAGACGGCCTAACGGTGTGCGGGACCGTAGCCCAGCTTCATGGAGACGGTTGCGAATGGTCCTCGCCGATACCCCAGGAGCAACAGTGTCCCTAATTTGCTGGGAAGTGGCGGTGCGGTCCCCTACGGCACTGCGTAGGATCCTACGGTCTTGGCGTGCATCCGTGCGTCGCTGTGGTCCGGTTCCAGGCCGACGGTCACGTGCACCTTCCGCCGACCACTGGCGACAACATCGATGTACTGTGGAGACCTCACGCCCCACGTGTTGAGCAATTCGGCGGTACGTCCACCCGGCCTCCCGCATGCCCACTATACGCCCTCGCTCAAAGTCCGTCAACTGCACATACGGTTCACGTCCACGCTGTCGCGGCATGCTACCAGTGTTAAAGCCTGCGATGGAGCTGCGTATGCCACGGAAAACTGGCTGACACTGACGGCGGCGGTGCACAAATGCTGCGCAGCTAGCGCCATTCGACGGCCAACACCGCGGTTCCTGGTGTGTCCGCTGTGCCGTGCGTGTGATCATTGCTTGTACAGCCCTCTCGCAGTGTCCGGAGCAAGTATGGTGGGTCTGACACACCGGTGTCAATGTGTTCCTTTTTCCATTTCCAGGAGTGTAGTTCGTTGCGTCACTGTGGCGTCCACATCTGCTCAAATTGCTGATCCAGATGCAGTACGATGCACCAGAGCCGCGCCCCCAACACGATGGTCTTTTCTCTCGGTGTGACCATCTAAACCCCAGGCTTCTTGCAACCTTACATTCCAGTGACCACGACTGCCACTAATCGTCTACAGAGGGTACGTTCCTGCCAAGTCATCTGCGTAATCACAGTAGGAACATCCAGCTTCTCGCAACTCTCTTACACGACCTCGTTCAAACTCTGTGAAATGTTAACAAAGGCGTCTTTGAAGTTAAAATCTTCTGGGTTATTAGGCTGCGTCATGTTTCTTCTAAAATGAGCGACGTTGCGACCCCTCTGCTACGATCTTCCTCAGGATCTTCTGGTGTCCACTACTGCTACAACACTCTCAGAGACAAGCGTCGCGTCCTCTTATAAAGCGGGAGTTTGCACGCGTTCGTGCTGGAGAAGTGATAGTATTGGTTAAAATTCATATGGCTACCATTGGTTGGCTATAGTCACAGGCTAATATTCCCGCTATGATGCAGAAGAAGGGGCGCTATTCTCCTGTGGGTACCATTGGCGGCCCATCGTCATTAGACAGAAGGGCACGATTCCACACTTACGCTGGAGAAACCGGCCGGTGTGGCCGAGCGGTTCTAGGCACTTCAGTCTGGAACCGTGCGACCGCTACGGTCGTAGGTTCGAATCCTGCCTCGGGCACGGATGTGTGTGATGTCCTTAGGTTAGTTTGGTTTAAGTAGCTCTAAGTTATAGGGGACTGATGACTTCAGCTGTTAAATCCCATAGTGCTCAGAGCCATTTTAACCATTTGAACGCTGGAGAAAGGGTTATTGGTTGAAATTCCTGCTACCGCTATTGGTTGGTCGTCATCACTGGCTAGATTCGAAACGGACAGAGCAAGAGAGGGGGAATGTTTACCCAAAATATTATTGTCCGCCGGGAGTCTTGTAGCGCGTTGTTTATGCCGCTCACACACCGCGGTCGCGTATTTACTTCCTTGATGGCGGGGAACCACGATGCCGGAAGCCTATAGCCGTCCTCTCTATTGAAATTAGACGCATTCTTAGAAATTTCAACCGCTTCTCGGACCTTTCTTCTATAAATGTTTGTTTCCTTAGCCAGTACACGTATGTTATTAAAATGGATGTCAGAGCTACAGTTCTTATGATGTTCCGCTACTGCCGATTTTGAACTTTGTTTCAGCCGCATGTGCCGTTCGTGTTCCTTAATGAAACAAAAAGAGAAGTTCGAAATGCTAGAAGTTAAGGCCTTCAGACTTACATAAAGGCGTCTTTGTTGCCTTCAAGGGATTCTTGACTCATATCTGCTCACCACGTACGATCTCAAACGTTATTAATAGTCGAGACCGTTAGAACCTGTATTTAAAGCTAACCCGATCTGCGTCATCGTAGAGGCACTGCTAGCTCCGCTCTTATGCGAGTGGCGCGAAATTTGAACAGGCATCATCTTTCACATGTACAACCACGCCTACTGACATTTGTTTATGTCGCACAACTCCTTAGTACTGTGATTCTTTTTCCGTCAGGGTATTTACCGTGTTTGTATCAGTGTGATCAGTGTTTGAAGATACGCCGGCGGGAAGAGCGAACCTAGTAATAAATGAAATAACAGAAGATTTGAGGTGCGTCACTTGTTGATATACATTGGTATGCAAAATTTAAGGACGAAAGTAACACTCGCGTGAAGCGTTCTGCCAAGTAACATAGCTCCGTGAAACTTGGACTACAAATACGAATAGAAAGAGCAGTTACAGTATAGTGCAGAAGATAGATAAAAGAAATGTGCAGTGAGACTCAGAGAAATTGCAGTTTTATTCAACGACAATAATTACGATGAAGTCAACGAGATTTGCGAGGGTCCCCTGGACATTACAAATGCGGGACATGGTCTTAATGTGTGATCACTAGGACGGAAATTCATCCTCTACAACGTGCTCCCATGCTGTCACAAGGCTGGTAAGGATTTCTTGTGACATGGTGCTCCAGTCCCCCCCTAGCGCTGTTGACACCCGCTGGATGGTCATAGGCACAAGTATACGTGATGCTGTACGTTTCCCAATGCACCCCACATGCGCTCCACGGAATTTAAGTCGGGGGAACGCTCGGCCAGTCCAGTCGCTGAATATACTTTCGTTCCAAGAGCTCTGTCACCTGCGCTGTTAGATGCTCTATTGCCATCCATAAAAGTGAAGTCTGAAAAGACGCACGCGCGGAAGGAGTACAGTGTGTAATAACGTCGACCGGTTAGCGTACCTGGAGGTCAGAACGCCCATGCAGCGGTACGCCTCCCCATACCATAACACCTTGGCTACCAAACCGCTCATGTTTCACAATTTTCCTGGATGTATTACGTATCTTCATATGGCGAGAGGTGGAAACAGTAATGCATTCAGAAAAAAACTTTGGAGTTTGTAGATGAAGATAACTTTGGTTTTCAGAAGGATATGGATACCAGAGAAGCAGTTACTACATTGCAACTGATATTAGAGACAATACGTTAGAAATATCAAGACAGATTCATAGGATTTATCCACCGGGCAAAGCGCTCCACGAAGTAAAATGGTGCAAAATATTCAAAATTCTGAGAAAAAAAGGAGTAAGCTATTGGGAAAGATAAAGTTTGTACAGAAACCAAGAGGGAACAAGAAGAATGAGAGAACAAGAACAAAGTGATTCGACTGAAAAGGGTGTTACGCAGGGATGTAGTCTTTCGATCCAGGTATTCAGTCTATGAATCGAAGAACAAGTGACGGAAATATAAGATTTAATATGAGGATTAAAATTCAGGGTGAGCGATGCCACTGATAAGATATGCTGATGATATTGCTAAGCTCAGTGAAAGTGACGAAGAATTGCAGGACGTGTTGAATCGAATGAACAGTCTAATTAGTGCAGAATACGGATTGTGAGTAAACTGAAGAAAGACTAGTATAAATAATTGTTTAAAATCTTCACTGTCCTACAGCACTGAATCCCAACATATGACCAGCAGTAACATCCTAAGAATATTTGATCACATCTTGACGCAGTGAGTAGCCTCGAAAGTACTGATGCGAACGGCAGAAACATAACCGAAACGCTGAAACCCATATCGAAATCTGGTAGTTGCTTTCGGCGCGACAGATAATTTTAGGTTATTGGTAGCGTGATTGCAGGCATAACTTTTTACTATTACCACACATTTTTTCTACAGCATTGCTGCATTCTGAATAAGAAGAAACGTGCTGTTCTTTCGTATCAGAGTCCTCTCGAACAAAATAAGCCATGCTGGAGTTGGTTACACTTCCAAATAGATCAAGACAAAGTAAATACGAACACCACTAAATACAGAAGTCCATCTCTTCCTCCCCTTCTTTGTCTGCCTATTTTACCCTCCCCCTCAGCCTGCCTCCTTCTCTCTTTCCCCTTCTCTCCCGCCCTCCCTCACCCCCATCTCTCTCTCTCTCTTTCCCTCCCTCCCTCCCTCCCTCTCCCTCCCTCTCTCTCTCTCTCTCTCTCTCTCTCTCTCTCTCTCTCCCTCTCTCTCGCCAGCTCCTCCTCACCATCTATTGCCACTTCTGCCCCCACCTTCTCTTTCCATCACCTCCTTTATCTCTCTCTGTGTCCACCTCCTACTCCCATCTCTCTATCTACTCTTCCAAGCTCTATGTGCATCTCCTTCTCCCACTTCTCTCTCTCTCTTCATCTCTTCTTCCTTCTCTATCTCCTTTTCCCTCTCTTTCTCTGTCCATCTCCTCCTATCCCCTCTCTCTGCATATTTCTCCTCCCTCTCTCTCTTTCCATCTGCTTCTTCCCTATTCACTCCTCATCCTCCCCCATGTCTCTGACCATCTCCTCCTTGCCTCATTCTTTATCTTTTCCCCTCTTTCTTTGTTCATCTCCTCCTTCCCCCATGTCACTCTGCCCATCTCCTCCTCCCTCCTTCTCTCTGTCCATCTCCTACACCTCTCTCTGTCCAGCTCTTACTCCCTCTTCTCTCTGTCAATCTCTTCCTCCTCCTCCTGTCTCTTCCTCGCCCTCTCTTTGTCAGACGGTGCACATGTACCAGTTGCTTTGTACAGAGAGAAGCGCCATATTGTTGAGTCCATATATTACTCATTAACACTAAAAGCCTTCACCCTGCATCTTGCAGACTGGCCCTGTGTGTCAAAAAATAAGGAAAAATGTCAGCTACGTAGATTAGAGCATCCACGAATAGTGATGAATAAAAAATTAGTTTAATGTAGTCAGAGAGTAGCAAACTAATATTGATGTCCTGTGTGACGACGCAGAATCTTTGAAGAAGCTATGGACAAAGACTGTAACGTAAAGCCGATAGCAACAACTTTTACTGCAATAAGGATTAAACGTAAAATTCTGTTTTGTTCAAAATGGTTCAAATGGCTCTGAGCACTATGGGACTAAACATCTGTGGTCATCAGTCCCCTAGAACTTAGAACTACTTAAACCTAACTAACCTAAGGACATCACACACATCCATGCCCAAGGCAGGATTCGAACCTGCGCCGTAGCAGTCGCGCGGTTCCGGACTGAGCGCCTAGAACCGCTAGACCACCGCGGGCGGCTTCTGTTTTGTCAGACGTAAATAAGAACCAGAAACATGTCATGAATGCACCCGAGAGAGACGGTGTATGAAAATAAATAAATAAATAATTAAAAAATTAAAAATGGAGCGACATCAATCGTCCAGTCATGTATAATTTTCTTAACAAATAAGATCATTTTCAACATTTTATTGTGGCAGAAATGCAGATGGACAACAATTGCTAAAAATCTGAGAGTCTTTATCGTGTTCTGCGGATTTGAAGTACTCTTTCAGTCATGTTTTCTTATCACAAGTCCACCAACATGGTATAGTGAACCAGTATTTCTGGCACTGCTGGCTCCGACTTTCCATTACCTATTGAGTCTTTTATGCGATGGGAAGGACCGAAATGTGGCCCACTCGAATTGTGCAAAGATGATACTCAAGATCTTGAAGCGTTCCACATTGTGTTGCAGCCTTCTGTTGTTGATCATGTCAGGAATGTATTGGTTCGTAAAATCTTAACTGCAAAAAAGAGCTTTGAGAGCAAATGCCAACGATGCTTTGCAACAAGAATTGTATCCGTTTTGAATAAAGCCCTGGTGTCGCAACGCCAAGGCAGATAGGGAGGAAATTGAAAGTTTCAGGCATATGACATGTTGATCCCTATAGTACAACAACTTGAACGACAAATATCAGTTTCTATCACAGCTCTTTTACATTACTACTGAATAAACAATTTGAGTAACTAATTTCGTTAGTACTTTTGTAGGAGAAATGGGTAATATAAAGCATGATAACAATCGACGTACAGAATTCAACTACAAGCAAAACTGAAAACGCTGAGTAACGTTACTAGACGGGCCTAAATAATTCTTTGCACCGAGAGAACAGCGTGGCCCCAGAACGAAATTAAAACTGTATGGAGGCTTGTGAATGAAGTATCAGGACCGTTGTTGGAACTCCAACGTATTACTTCTTCGCTGTGGAAAAATGAAACAGTTTTTACATGCATAAAATTCTGGAAAATATATAACAACAACTTCGTGTCTATAATTTACATGTAAAATCGATATTTCATTGGTGTTGACGTGTACGCATAACTTTTCAAATATGACGTTCTGAAACAATTACATTCAGCTATTGAAAACAGGAAAGGAGGAAGTGTAAACCACTGGAGAAAAAAATACGGCTTGGGTTTGAAGAAATATCTAGTAGAGTTATGAAGTTCACTGCACCGTGGGTTGTCTGTCTTTCAGGGATTGACAGTGTCCAGATAGATTGAAATTCTCCTTAGGAAAATCATTATATAAAACGGCAGAAACTGTTAGTGCTAGAGATTTCGAAGGCTTTCCCGAAAACGAAAATGTACTGCAATAATCGCAATTTGACTTCAGGACTGGAGCATCAAGGGAAAACACAATTTAACTTTTTGAGTGAGATACTTTCGGTAATGAATGATAACCTGAAGAGAGAATTTTGTTAAAAAATAGCGACCAACAAACAGCGAACAAATATGATTCTCATTTCGATGCTGTAAAAAGAGATTATTGGTACACCGTTCTTTTCTAGGTTAACAGCTTTTCTGAATACGTCAATTATATGTCAACAAAATATGCACAAGATTAAAAAAAAAATTCTTTATTTGGAAGGCATAAGTATTGTCCGGAAAGAGTTGGAATGTAATGTAAGCGATTTAGCAGAGAAGAAATTGGTTACTATCAGTGCATGACTTACAGAAAACGGATTATCACTAATTCATAACAAAACGCAATACATACAGTTTCTGAAACAGGAGTTCGTAAAAATACTGTTGTTATTATTTCAGGCTGATCAAACGATCAATGAATCTAAACATTTTAAATTCTTAAAATTGAATATAGAAAAATAGGGTTTCTTGGAACAATCATATTCAACCTATCGTGAAAATGTATGCTACTCTTTACCAATACGAATAGTATTCGCTGTCGCCGACATTGAAATAAGACAATGTCTTATCTCGGCTTGTTCTCAGTATTTTTCTCCTATGATATTGTATTTTGTGATATTCTCAGCATTCGTAATGAGTGTTTTGAGGCTACTTGCCATATAAGTCTGCGAAAGTTATGCTCTTTTTTACAGACATACTCTCCTATTTCTAGAGAAATACTCTCTTCATGGATCTGAGTTTGCTAATATGTGCTCAAGGGTACAGAATAAGTTCGAAAAGAGAACGGTTGGCATAAAAACTGTTCGAATTTGAATTATACTATCTTGAGTAACATAGAGCAGTATGTGCGTTATTCTACACGTTCTGTTTTCAATAGGCTTCCAGTAAACCCCACAAAAGTTAGAGATAGAATGAGTTTTTCAATCATATGGTGAAAGGCTTCCTAATGACAAACTTTTGTCATCAATACCTCGGAATAGTTCAGGGCCTTTAAACGTGATTCGTTTTCGTATTTCTGTATATACTGATGAGCAAAAACGTTATGACTGATTCTGCGTATCACGCATCCGACAGTTTATTGGTAGGTTTTTAAAGGTATGTGGCATTAGTTGTCAACTCAAAGGTCATGTAATTCGCGTAAATAACGGGCTGCTAATTTGCGTACGCGGGGATGGCACGCGATAGCGACCCAGATGGGTTCTATAGGATTTACATCAGGCGAATTTGGTTCACTGTAAAGCTCCATGACCTCTGTAGCACGGTTCTGGCTGCTAGACACGGACAATTATACTGCTGAAAGATGACATCACCGTCGGGGAAGATATCAAGCATGAAGGGATCCAGGTGGTTTGCAGCTGTCCGCGTACCTTCGGCTACTATCACAGGTCCCACGTAAGCGCAGGAGAATGTCTCCCGTAGGATAATGCTTCTCCCACCAGCCTGCGCCCGTGGCGGGCTGCACGTTTCGAGCCGCCATTCACCTCGAACGTATGGACCGACTGCAGTCGTAATTGACGATCTTGTTAGGTCAAGATGTGAACACGTAGGGGTAGTCTGCTGTGGAGCTCCAGCTTCAACGAAGTACGATGAACAGTGTGCTCCAAACCACTTGCGCGTGCAGCAGTACTGTGCTCTTTCGGCAGAGATACCACAGATCACTAACTATCCTACTGTACAGAGCAGACAGGCCTTTGAACACTACGTTCTATGAAGACTCGTGTACATGCAAACGTTTAGCGCCTAGTGGTAGTTTCACTATCCTTCTACCTCTACTCGCATTCGGGAGGACGACGTTTCAAACGACATTGTCTACAAGGACACACCAGCTACATCCGATAATATGCAGCGATGTACTGTACTACTGCGGCCTGCTCGGACATCTCCGCTGAAATGCAAGCACGTGTGCAGCAGCTGTTCCATACCAGACTGAAATCTTGCACTGGCCGCTGCCAGTGATCATTTTGAACGCTACCTGTGAAAGTCAATTGTCTCTCTAGTGGTCAGAATGCACAAAACTGCACCTGTGTTGTTAGTGTTATTTAGTGTGTGCTGCCACAGGCATTGTACAAGTGTCGGTGTGGGGACTTTTCAAAGTTCGAAATCTCTTAAACGCCTCGCACTAGAATCCTGCAACAAAAACCACTGACATTCTGATTTACCCTACATTTATATTGGTCATGTCAGTAGGCATTGTTCCATTTGAAAAGTGTATGTTTGCAAAAATAATACGCTTTATAAGTATTGTTACAATCTGTTGATTGGCTAAATATACGAGCTCCATTCTGTGAAAACCGCTTATCAATAACACTTTCCATTCCTGCAATACTCGGGATGCAAGTGTTAAGTGATACTCCTTTATGCATATAGTGCTTGATTTGTAAAGAGAGGTACTGTAACCATGAGGGGGTGTTGTTTTGAAATTTAAGCTCCTTAAAACTTTATTTTAACGTTTTCTTTTTGTCAGAGGAACCGGTACGATACGCTTCGGTTCGCCGTACCATTACCTCTGTCAATAGGGTGAATCGCGGAAAACTTTCAACGCACATATTAGGGTAACGGGAAGTTCTATTGATGTACGGCGGGCTCGTATTGTTGGCCAATCAAGAAATTGTGATAATACTTAGAAAGTGTATTTTTGTGCAAATACACTTTTTAAAAGGAAAAATGCCTGATAACATTAAAAAACAAAAAGTAGCGTAAATTAGTATGGCAGTGGTGTTTGCTGTAGGATTCTACTGCGAGTCCGTTACAAGTTGTCGTATTTTGAAAAATTCCCACTTCTACACTTGTACAATACTTGTGGTAGCACACACTAAAGAGCAACACAAGTGCATACACTACCCATGCTCGTTTAGTCGATTCCGACTCTCTGTGACCAGATTAACTAAGGCTAATTTCTTCTGCACTGCATTTTCTCCGCAGACTTTCCATGTTGGAATCCATCACTTCCGCGATGTCATTGATTCATATAATCCTTTGCCACCCTCTTGCCCTTTTGCCTTCGATATTCCCAAGCATTTCGTCTTTTCCAGCGGGCAGACCTTCCAGTTGGAAATCTAGTTTTACTTCCTATAACACTGACCTATTCGTTCTCTTCGCCGTCCATGGGACTCCTAGGGGTTTTCTCGAGTACCATAATTTAAGGGAGTCTATTCTACGCCGTTCAGCCTTTCTTATGGGATAAGTTTCACGCGCGAGTGGGCCGTGTTGCTGTTGCCAGCCATCGTACGTTACGGCAACAGACTGCGCTCACTGTACAGAGCTACCGTAGCCGTGGCTCAGAAGGCACGCTCCATTGGGTCCGCCGGATCCCAATCGACCGTTATCGGCCTGTGACAGAAACTTGCAATTGCGTTGCCAACTTCACGAGGCCCTTGGGGTGGTGTCGACACGTGATACCACACTAAGAGATATTAGGTTTCGTATCGTGAAATACCTGTGGAAATTGATGGTGGACAGAATTTGATATTACAATCGTTTACGGCAACCAATACAATATAGCTGTAAAGCACAAGTTGATCTAGCTAAATTAAGATTGTAGGAAATTGTGTAAGTGATTGTACTGTTATATTTCCCCTTAACATAGACGCGTGGGATGGCTGCGTGGTCTAGGACGCCTTGCCACGGTTCGCGCGGCTCTCCCTGTTGGAGGTTCGAGTCCTCCCTCGGGCATGGGTGTGTGTGTTATTCTTAGCGTAAGTTAGTTTAAGTTAGATTAAGTAGTTTGTAAGCCTATGGACCGATGACTTCAGCAGTTTGGTCGCATAGGAACTTACCACACCTTAACATAAGCGTGGAGGGTACAAAAGACTTATTTGGTTCATGAATAGAGACACTTGCACATTTTAGTGTTGTCATGTGATATTTGCATTTATTGTTGAAATACGTACATACATCTACATGATCATAGAGGATGAAGCACCCAAAATATACACTCCATTAATTCCGTGAACTGTAGAAGATACTGAAATGAGGATTTCGGTCTGCGAGGGATACGCAGAGGTCAAATAATTCTGTTCTATTTTGAAACCCTAAGACTCTTGTCTCAACTGACCTCCTGAAGTAAGTAAGTTTTTTTAATGAAATGGTATATTATTTTCAGTAACATTCTAAATCCCTTGAAATGACGAGTACACTGATCAAACTGATTTAATGTTGGTGTCGAAAATTTTTGCAAAAATATCTCAGAAATTTGCTTAGGTTTAGACACAATGCGGCTAGAATCTGCTGCTACGATTAAAACTTTATGCAGAGCTCTCGCTTTAGTTTCCGTCATTCTGTCAAGGTTTTCAACGGTTTTATTGTTTCCTCAAAAGCTCTTCACTTAACATGACTAAATTCAGTTTCTATGTTTTGCCACGAATTTCTTATCCACTGTCTGGAAACTCAAAACAGGTCGTACATGTTCAATAAGTATAGTGAAATACAATGAGTTATAGTTTGTATATATTAATAATTTATGTTAACAGTGCGGGCTTTCAAATAACAACCACCCTCCGACACAGAGTTGCAAATATTAAAAGTTTTGGCTGGTTTCGTTGTCTAGGGGCCTTGATACGTAGTTGCCGCATTACGGCACAAATACCGCTGAGTCTACAGTATACGATAAGAATACACACATGAATCGAATGGTCGAAGGTTTCTATCACTCGGCAATTGCGAATTATGAAAGTAACATATAAATTTACAAATTAAAGATTGCAATCACATAAAATCTGTAAGTACTATCTTAACGACCTTAAATGATGAGTACGATAGTAGAAGTACTTTTGAGAATGCAGTATATTTCTGCAAAACACTTATTGGTGTCGATGGTCGAGTAATTAAATAAAATATAAGTTGAATAACAGGGAAACAATATGTTCATACTGCACGTAATTAGCTATGAACAACAACATATCTCGTGAGATATTCACTTCTAAACGCACACTACGTCTTCACTGCAGAAGCCACGGAAATCACACAAGAGCACAACAGGTCGGCACTCCCAAGTATTTCTAGCTTCCGCGACCACGAGCGAACTGCTCCACTGTCCAAGTCTTTCCGCCGACTGTGCGGCCGTCGCGCTGTACTGTCCGCGTCCAGCACTCACTGCCGTGTCCTGTGCCGTCCTGTCCAGAACTGCCGCACTCTCCCGAACTACCCGGTGTCCTCTCTGGAAACGATGCTCCTCCCCAACCTGAACACCACTCTCATAGTAACGAGACGCGCACTGTGATTGGCTAGAGAGCTCCCTCCATGTCTCCAATCCAACTTGTAAGTAAGCTGTTTAGGTTTTTATGTTGGTAACGCCACGTAGCGCTCTGTATGAAAATCACTGGCTGTGCTGTGTGCAGTCTATGGCTGGTTTGCATTGTTGTTTGCTTTTGTAGCGTTGGGCAGCTGGATGTGAACAGCGCGTAGCGTTGCTCAGTTGGAGGTGAGCCGCCAGCAGTGGTGGATGTGGGGAGAGATGGCGGAGTTTTGAGAGCGGATGATCTGGACGTGTGTCCATCAGAGACAGTAAATTTGTAAGACTGGATGTCATGAACTGATATACACTCCTGGAAATTGAAATAAGAACACCGTGAATTCATTGTCCCAGGAAGGGGAAACTTTATTGACACATTCCTGGGGTCAGATACATCACATGATCACACTGACAGAACCACAGGCACATAGACGCAGGCAACAGAGCATGCACAATGTCGGCACTAGTACAGTGTATATCCACCTTTCGCAGCAATGCAGGCTGCTATTCTCCCATGGAGACGATCGTAGAGATGCTGGATGTAGTCCTGTGGAATGGCTTGCCATGCCATTTCCACCTGGCGCCTCAGTTGGACCAGCGTTCGTGCTGGACGTGCAGACTGCGTGAGACGACGCTTCATCCAGTCCCAAACATGCTCAATGGGGGACAGATCCGGAGATCTTGCTGGCCAGGGTAGTTGACTTACACCTTGTAGAGCACGTTGGGTGGTACGGGATACATGCGGACGTGCATTGTCCTGTTGGAACAGCAAGCTCCCTTGCCGGTCTAGGAATGGTAGAACGATGGGTTCGATGACGGTTTGGATGTACCGTGCACTATTCAGTGTCCCCTCGACGATCACCAGTGGTGTACGGCCAGTGTAGGAGATCGCTCCCCACACCATGATGCCGGGTGTTGGCCCTGTGTGCCTCGGTCGTATGCAGTCCTGATTGTGGCGCTCACCTGCACGGCGCCAAACACGCATACGACCATCATTGGCACCAAGGCAGAAGCGACTCTCATCGCTGAAGACGACACGTCTCCATTCGTCCCTCCATTCACGCCTGTCGCGACACCACTGGAGGCGGGCTGCACGATGTTGGGGCGTGAGCGGAAGACGGCCTAACGGTGTGCGGGACCGTAGCCCAGCTTCATGGAGACGGTTGCGAATGGTCCTCGCCGATACCCCAGGAGCAACAGTGTCCCTAATTTGCTGGGAAGTGGCGGTGCGGTCCCCTACGGCACTGCGTAGGATCCTACGGTCTTGGCGTGCATCCGTGCGTCGCTGCGGTCCGGTCCCAGGTCGACGGGCACGTGCACCTTCCGCCGACCACTGGCGACAACATCGATGTACTGTGGAGACCTCACGCCCCACGTGTTGAGCAATTCGGCGGTACGTCCACCCGGCCTCCCGCATGCCCACTATACGCCCTCTCTCAAAGTCCGTCAACTGCACATACGGTTCACGTCCACGCTGTCGCGGCATGCTACCAGTGTTAAAGACTGCGATGGAGCTCCGTATGCCACGGCAAACTGGCTGACACTGACTGCGGCGGTGCACAAATGCTGCGCAGCTAGCGCCATTCGACGGCCAACACCGCGGTTCCTGGTGTGTCCGCTGTGCCGTGCGTGTGATCATTGCTTGTACAGCCCTCTCGCAGTGTCCGGAGCAAGTATGGTGGGTCTGACACACCGGTGTCAATGTGTTCTTTTTTCCATTTCCAGGAGTGTATATATATATATATTATGACGTTTGAACACTATACATTGTTTGTTCTCTATCAAAATCTTTCATTTGCTAACTACGCCTATCAGTAGTTAGTCCCTTCAGTAGAATCTTTTATTTAGCTGGCAGTAGTGGCTCTCGCTGTATTGCAGTAGTTCGAGTAACGAAGATTTTTGTGAGGTAAGTGATTCATGAAAGGTGTAGGTTATTGTTAGTCAGGGCCATTCTTTTGTAGGGATTATTCAAAGTCAGACTGCGTTGCGCTAAAAATATTGTGTGTCAGTTTAGTGTTGATCAGAATTGGTAAAGAGCGAAATGTCTGAGTACGTTCAGTTCTGCTCAGCTGTTTGAAAATCAAATAATGGAAGAGGTTTATCAGCACATTAAATCAATAAATTTTTCTAAGGGGACGTTTCAAACTTATCCACACAAATATATTGAAACACACACGAAATACTGGATTTACATTTAAACACCTTGAAATTAAATAAATATTCGTACATCTGGACCATAAAGACGCTCTAACACACATTATAAATACATAAACAAATTGTATAAGCATATATCAAAGGAATAGGAACGAAAGGTGGGCCAGTAGCCTAATGTCTATGTGCTTTCTAAAACACAGTAAATATTTAACCAATTTCTTCATTAATAGAATATATCGGACGTAAACAAAGACATAGATGAATAATTATATTAATAAGCATGCTGCTACCGTTTTTTCGTGTAACTGTGGAGTACTTATGGCCTGACGCGGTCGACAGTAATCGGCCACTTTGACCTCCAATAACTCATGTACTATACAATTACATGCCTGTAATTTATACCAATTTAGGTTTACTCTAATAGATTTCTAAAGACACGTCGGTCGACGAAATCGGATGAACCGTTTAAATTTTGGAAATTCGTTGGTGGGTGTTACTTGCATAATTTACCGTCAGATACTAAACTTTAAACTAATAAAGATATTGAAAATCTTATTACAGCATCAGAATCATCGTGAAAATAATAGTAATGTACATGTTTCTTCTTGATGTATCATGATTCATCTGGCTACGATCAATTTCTATACGAACTGCGAAATGTCTGCCATTATGGTTTCACAAAGTCCGCCATCTTTGTCACTCCCGACATACAAGTCTCTTTCATTGACACAGCGTCACCATGGAATTCCCAGCCACGCGGTAGGGCTGAACCCCTCTTGCTTCGGCCAACGTCCGGCAGCACGTGGCTGCTGCCGGGCCGCAGCTTTAAGGTGCGTCCTGTGCGGCCGCCCCAACTCTGAACACAGAATATTTCCCGCGCGCCGCAACTCGCCCGTTACCTCATAACAGCAATCATTGGTAATATTAATGTGTCAACAAAACAGAAAATTGAAAATAAGAATTAATTAAAACAACATTATACTAAAGGAATTAACTTCCAAGTGATTATTTCTAGCGTTTATTACTCGACGTGCTGGTGACAGCCTCCTAATAACTTGCCGGCCATCTACAACTATGCCTAGTTCTGAACATATTGTTGGTACACTATTCTGCATTGCCCACACTGGTATGTGCTTTCCTCGACGATCCTCGAGTCTAGGCATACAAGTGTGGGTGACCATAGCGTTCTTTCTTTCTTTCCTTCCCCGTTTTTTTAAAAAAAAATTCTTATTCATTTGTATATATCTGTATTTTAAAGTTTCTCTTAACTGAATTTGTATGTACATATGGTTATAATCACCAGTTATTCCACGACAGGTGTGTTGCGAAAGGCACCGGTGGCTATCAGAAGTACGATCCGCTGAATTCGTCGCAGTACTGTTTTCTAACTGCTTAGTCGAAGCCGATAAGCCCAGATGCTGGCAGCGAAGGCCACAATGGCGTTGAATACAGCTTCGTGCTGTGACTACACTACATGCAACGATGAGTTACAGTCATCAGTACCAGCACCGGCAATGTTATATGTTATTTCGCCGCTTTCTGTCGAAATTTACATGTGTGAAATCCATTTACTAAGCCCTTTTCGATAAATTAGAAGTTAGCATACAGTAACAGTCACAAAAACCGCAGCTGACCTTGTATTTGTATCGCCTGAGGCAGGAAATTTGCATAATTTCAGTATTGTTGTTCTGTCTTCTTCTTGTAACGACGGAGCCTGACATGAGAAATGCGCTTGATGGTGTTTAAACCACAACAGCCGTTCCCTGTGGCTTTGCTTCGCAATTTCAACGTCAAAGCTAACAACTGTTAATTTATTACAAGTCGTGTCAAGTTCTTTTGAATACCGTTAAAAATATTTCATTGTTACACTGAAAATACTTGCTTCAGTATCTCCTCGGTTGATACAGCTGTCAAACTGATCGAACGTGCAATAATAATAATAATAATAATAATAATAATAATGCGCCCCTCTGCGTATCATCAAACACCGGGCAGCTCGTTTCGATATTCTAAATAGTTAACTCGCTATTTTGACACGTGAGCCTACAAATGCTGCACGTATTGCATTTGTTCTTCTAAGTTTCTGTCGTATTCGCTAATTTCAATGTTTTTTTCCAGAGTGTGTTTCAAATCCAAGGAGTTGCTTTATTGTTTCAGAAAACTGTAAATTATTTGTTGAGGAACTCAGATAGCTAATATAATTTTCTTATTAAGAGGTGTAATTCAGTTTCGCCGAATAAATGCTCGTAATTTGTGTTAGGAGATGTCGTCCATAGTGGAAAATAACTTTAATAATGACGTAACATCGATCTAGTAATGCACAATATGAGTTTTACAAATATTCCATGTCTATTATTTTGATACTGGATATCGTCCATGGAAGGGAAGTATAAGCGAAATTTATTATACGATGCGAAACAGCGTTTCAGATATTACATTCGCAACAGCATCGCAGGAATTCCGTTGTGTGTCCTTATTGCAAGCCACATAGCTGCCGAATTACAATGCAAAACGTGCTGCCAGACTTCGGAAATGTGGAGACGACCACAGACTTGTTTAGGCGTGTTCATTTCCGCCTGGCTACTCCATTTTACTAACGCCGTCTTCTGTGTGAACAAAAAACGTCTGTGGTAGGGACGTTAATAAACATCATTTCATCTGTGGCCAGATCCCCGTCTCATTTCCGCTGGCATCTGCTCCTCATAAATGCAGCTGCTGCGAGAAACTTGTAAAAGGATCCCATGCGGGGCGTAGCTGCTCCGCGGAAGCAAATTAATCCTGTTGACAACAACGGGAATAGGCAACTGTTTTAACTCCATTACCGTGCCGTGCTCCAGAAAACCAGAATTACTGTATTTAGAACTCAGTACGAGTTATGTATTCCAAGAAACTTATTAATGATTCAGTTCTCGTTTTTTCAATGTTGTTAAAATTTGAAATTATTACGTGGATTAGAGCTGATGATTTTCCGTAATGTAGTAGTAATATATTCATACGTAGATCACTTTTACAAGGATACTGGAAATGTCATGGTACTACAATTTAGGAACAGCAAAGATAGCGTGATTCATATATATAAGTATTTACATATAAATGTAGTCCATGGATGAGGGCGTGGCCTTATAGTGGGGTCCATCGCCGCATTTGCCTGAAGTAATTTAGGGAAACCACGGAAAACTTGAATCAGTCTTTTTTAAACACAGATGCATCATTAGATTCATCAACAGAATCGATGATCAACGCCCTAACAACAAATAACAGTAAGACAGAATTTGTATCATTAAGAGGTATTACGTTTGAAACATCCCCTTAGAAAAATTAAGCATGACTGTGCTGGTAAACTTCTACGTCATTTGATTTTCAAACAGCTGAGCAAAACTGAACGAACTCAAACAGTTTTCTCTTTACTTATTCTGATCGTCACTAAACTGACACACAATATTTTAGCGCAACGCAGTCTGACTTTCAATAATCCCTACAAAAGAATGGCCCTGACTAACAATAACCTATACTTTTCATGAATCACTTACCTTACAAAAATCTTCGTTACTCGAACTACTGCAATATAGCGAGCGCCAATACTGCCAGCTAAATAAAATATTGTAACTACTGAAGGCACTAACTACTGATAGGCATAGTTTGCAAATGAAAGATTTTGATGGAGAACAAACAATGTATTTACCTTAATAATGTTCAAAAGTCATCATATATACATCAATTCACGACATCCATCTTTACAAATTTCCTTTTCCTGGCGGACACTCGTCCTGATCGTTTGCTCATATTAATATCTCAGAACTCTGGCATCTTTCTCCCCACATCCACAACTGCTGGCGGCTTACCTCCAACTGCACAACGCTATGCGCTGTTCACATCCAATTGCCCAACACTACACAAGCGAATATACCAACAATGAGTCCAACCGGCCACAGATTGCACACAGCGCAGTCAGCTATTTTCATACAGAGCACTAAGTGGCGCTATCAACATAAAAAGCTAAACAGCCTACTTACACGTTCCATTTCTTATTAACAGTTGTGGATGTTTGCGGATCGCAAACGATCTGTTTGCGAGATAACTGCAACTGCGTGGTCTTGGGCCGCTACTGACACCAACATTGCATATTCTCCTAGTTAGAACAGATTTATTTGCAATGTAAACTATTAAATTAAGTCTCCAGTTTAAGGTTAACACACATGATGTTCTTGAATCTGCAAGTCAGCAGCGTTTCTCACTGAATGTGTGATTAGGGGTACTAGGTGGTCATACTGGGCCAAAAATTCCTCCAAGGAAACTTGATGGATGGAAGTACGACGGGATCA
Source organism: Schistocerca serialis cubense (assembly GCF_023864345.2). NCBI lineage: Eukaryota > Metazoa > Arthropoda > Insecta > Orthoptera > Acrididae > Schistocerca > Schistocerca serialis. The sequence continues at coordinate 599,551,276 of NC_064643.1, forward strand.
CCAGAATTTGAGGTAGATGAGTTTCTTGCACAATGCTGTGGAGTGTGGTACGCGCATGACAGGGCATTGGCACGTTTTGCTATTGTTGTCAGACGTTACTTAAAGCGCCAACATAGTCGAACAGGCCTTCCTCTACTTCGGTCTCTAATATCTCCTTAGCTTGAGAGAGGACAAGTTTTTCTCTCAACTAATTTTCACATACGGAAAATTAAGAAAGAATTTATTACAACCTGACACACCTTGACTGAGACACTAGAAAGTTAATGACCTGAGCAGATGTTGATAGATCCTGGAAGGGCGCTATAAAAAAAAGAAAGAAAAGAAAAGCGCTCCATCTTCAGGCTACGAGTGGCCTACCGGGACCATCCGACCACCGAGTCATCCTCGGTGGAGGATGCGGATAGTAGGGGCGTGGGGTCAGCACCCCGCTCTCCCGGTCGTAAGATGGAATTCTTGACCGAAGCCGCTACTATTCGGTCGAGTAGCTCCTCAATTGGCATCACGAGGCTGAGTGCACCCCGGAAAACGGCAACAGCGCATGGCGGCCTGGATGGTCACCCATCCAAGTGCCGACCACGCCTTACTTCGGTGACCTCACGGGAACCAGTGTATCCACTGTGGCAAGGCCGTTGCCGCTAAAAGCATGAGGTATTTTTATGATTCTTAGCTCATACAAACGGCTTGGGAGTTGCCGGCCGAAGTGGCCGATCGGTTCTTGGCGCTACAGTCTGGAATCGCGCGACCGCTCCGGTCGAAGGCTCGAATCCTGCCTCGGACATGGATGTGTGTGATATCCTGAAGTTAGTTAGGTTTAAGTAGTTCTAAGTTCTAGGGGACTGCTAAAAGCCATCTGAACCATCTGTTGGGAGTTGAAATCAATTGGCGGCGAGCCCACCCCTTAGTAAATCTAGCCGGACAGCCCCACATCCTTACAGGGCAGACAGGGCAGCCCCTCGTCGAGATAGGGATTGCTCTGCTTTGAAATGAGTTTGTGCTGTCGTATGGGAGGGGAAATTTAGGGCCTCTATAGCTCTGTGATTGGCTCAAGGCTGTGTGACGGCGGTGTCGTTCATGCGTTTTGTGAGAAAACGGAATTTTTTTCTAGAGAGGTGCGAAGCATTAAGGTGCAGGCCTTTGGTCTGGTAGGCACTTCTGGTCGAAGCTCTGGCATGTGAGGTTGGTACTTGGAACCTGTCCTGAGACTGAGTTCATTTGCGAGTTGTTTCGACTGTGGAGCCTATGGTTCTTACCGTACCGACAGTATGACTTCAAACGTCTCGCACTACTCATTTGCCGATGGCACACTTATTCGTTTTTTGTTTACCAGTCTTGACGTTTGGTATCCTTGTGCGCTCTGTCGTACAAGTGAGCCAAACTGGTCCTTGGTACGAATAGGGAACGGGTGTGTCACACTCTGAAATCTACCGAGTTTTCAGGGCTGTGGTAGCGATCCGTCTTCTTGATCGCTAGACCGTGAGATTTTTACATTTGTTTCGTGGCCGCGATCGATTCACATGTGCCGCCTCCATGTCTCATCTACGCCGCACACATCTCGCCAGCTGCAAGTTATATCACCGCACGAAGTAATAAGGGTAACGTACTGCCACCGCGGCATTGACTGGGCGTGCAGACCTCAATCGCCACTTGCTCTCAGCTGCACCTACGTAGAGAAACTTCGGTAGATTCGATCAATTAAAGTCTGCTCAGCGTCAGATCAATTCAGTTTGCGTTATCCACATTTTTAGGGCCAGAGTACTTGACTCACCACCTAATTAAACTGTCATTGCCAACCAGGATCCACCCAGTGGAGTAGTAAATAACCCATTAGTTGTTAAGGTATTCAATCTATAAATTGTTTAGTATAATTTACGTTGTGTTTGAAAAAAAATAAATGTGGTTAGCACACTAAATTTTGCCAACATTCTCAATCAGTTGTATTGTCCCACTTGAGTAGCCTTTCAAGCTCAGTCATGTGGACTATTTCTGTGGCGTCATCTCGGCAGTCAAGTGTGCAGTAAATTGTTGCATGAAGGGGCTGAAACTGTACCGTATTACTTGTTAAGGTACACATTGGCCGAAATACGCGCCCAATTTGACGAGGACGTAACCAAAAAATAGCACTGTAAGAGGTCATGCTGAAAAGTAATGCCTCCAAATTTCTTGTCTGAAAACAAATGTTATTAACGTTATACATCTATGTTCTTCACGTCTATATTTCTCAACATGGTCACCCCAGAGACGAACACAATCCACCGAACGAGAGACCAGTTTGTTAATACGGTCACTGTAGCATGGTGGACTTTGTTACCGGAACGGCAACCTCACCACTGCCTGCACCACTTCGTCACAATCAGAGTAAAGTAAAGTCCACGAAGATATTCTCTAAGTTTTGGGAACAGCTGGAAATGGGTTTTGATGTTTCTGAGCAACTCTCATACAATATTTTAAAATGAACACACCGTCATTTGACTGTATTGTTGTTTATTAAGTTACGACCAAGGTTTCGGTCCTTTACGCCGTTTTCAAGTGATTGAGTTTATGTCATTATCATATGCTGAAAGACATGAAGCTCAAAATGGGGAAATGCAGCTCGATTTTTATTGAACTGAAATATCTGTTGTAAATGAGTAGCGTACCAGAAGTTCTATTGAAATAATTTTTCCATAAAACAACGGTTACGTGTAAAATTCTCCTTATGAACACCGGTTCAACGGCACCTAGTTATTGTATGGGTCAATGACTAGGCGTACTAATTTGGTTCATAAAAGGACCTGAAGATGACGCAAATGTAGCGTTGAAACTAGTCGTCTGAATAATAAATGCTTTAAAAATGTGGCTGCGGTGTTCCACTTCCATTACTTATATTGCTAGCCGCTGTCCCACGCCCACAAGAATGATGGACGTTCATAAGCGAAAACGTACCTTTGGTTGACAAACCATAACCTACTAGGTCTTATTATCGTCTCATGATATCAAATTTAGTGAGACAATTCTACATCTACTTCTATGCCCATACTCTGCAAACCACTGTGTGGTGCATAGGAGGGGCACGTCCCCAGGTATTTGTATCAGTTGACCGTTTCCAACTGTGACTCACTGGTATTATAGTCACAGTATACTACGTTTCTTCTTTCTGTGAAATGCACAATTTTACATTTGTGGAGATTAACAGCAATTTGTCAATCTTTGCACCATTTTGAAATCTTATAAAGGTCTGACTGAATATTTATACAGCTTCTTTCAGACTTTGCCACATTACAGATAACTGTATTATCTGCGAAAAGTCTGAGGTTACTATTAACATGTCCACAGGGTCATTAATATACATACAACAGAAACAGCAAGGCACCGGACACATTTCTCTGGGGCATACCCGATGTTACTTCTACATCTGTCCATGACTGTTCATCCAAGATAACCTGTTGCCTCCTCTTTACGAGATAATTCTCAGTCGTCACAAATACCGCTTGATACGCGATACGATTGTAGTTATGATAATAAACGTAGGTGTGGTATTGAGTCAAATGCTTTTCGAAAATCGAGAATAACTACACCTATGTGATTGCCTTGATCCATGGCTCTCAGTATGTCTTGCGAGAAAAACAGGAGCTGGGATTCAAATGATCGACATTTACGAAATCTCTGCTGGCAGGCAAGGAGGAGATCCGTTCGACATAACTCATTGCGTTTGAGCTCAGAATATGTTCTAAGATGTTATAAGATGAAGAAAGGATGTTAAAGACAATTGGTGGTAATTCTGTGGATCACTTCTAGTAGTCTATTTTTAGACGGTTGTGACCTGAGATTTTTTTCCAACTACTGGGCAGAGTTTCTGTTCCAGGGCTCTACGAGAGATCATAGTTAACAGAGGGGCTAACTCAGACGCAAATTGGGTATAGAAACTGATAGGGCTTTATTCGGTTACAAGGGTTTCAGCTGTTCTTCAACACCACTGACAGTAATATCTATTTCATTCGCCTTTTCAGCGGTACGAGAATGATATTCGGGGCAATACTTCCGAATCTTCCTTTGTAAACGAACATTTGAATAAAGAGTTAAAAATTGCATCTTTGGCTTTCCTACCCTGTATTTCCCCTCTAATCCGTGAGTGCCAGGACACTAACTTTGGTGCCACTAACAGCCTTTACCTATGACCAGAATTTTATGAAAAACCTTCCGACAATATTGTTCCACGGTAATTACTGAAGGCTTCACGCGCTGTGTGCTCTTGACAGCCGAACGAGTTTCATTCAGCATATCTCTGTCTATAGGCCTATGCTAGCTATACCCCTTTGCGGCAGTCTCTGTTTCTTTACAGTGGCCGCATATTGTGGAGGATCCGTCCTATCATGAACTGCTCTACTGGGTACGTATCTACCCACCGCACAGTCAACCGTTCTTTTAAACTTGATCCATCGTTCCTCTACATGCTCATGTGTTGAGATAAATGGTCAGTGCTCCTCGCTGAAGCATGACGCTATTGCTTCTTTATCTAGTTGCTGAACAACAAATTTTTCGACTTTTTTCCACATTATTTACTTCAGTATGTTATTTTCGAAAACATAAACTATCTCTTCATACTTTATGTCTTAAACGTTCGTTTCGCATAACAGAGCTAACTAGGAAAGAAATACACTCCTGGAAATTGAAATAAGAACACCGTGAATTCATTGTCCCAGGAAGGGGAAACTTTATTGACACATTCCTGGGGTCAGATACATCACATGATCATACTGACAGAACCACAGGCACATAGACACAGGCAACAAAGCATGCACAATGTCGGCACTAGTACAGTGTATATCCACCTTTCACAGCAATGCAGGCTGCTATTCTCCCATGGAGACGATCGTAGAGATGCTGGATGTAGTCCTGTGGAACGGCTTGCCATGCCATTTCCACCTGGCACCTCAGTTGGACCAGCGTTCGTGCTGGACGTGCAGACCGCGTGAGACGACGCTTCATCCAGTCCCAAACATGCTCCATGGGGGACAGATCCGGAGATCTTGCTGGCCAGGGTAGTTGACTTACACCTTCTAGAGCTCGTTGGGTGGCACGGGATACATGCGGACGTGCATTGTCCTGTCGGAACAGCAAGTTCCCTTGCCGGTCTAGGAATGGTAGAACGATGGGTTCGATGACGGTTTGGATGTACCGTGCACTATTCAGTGTCCCCTCGACGATCACCAGTGGTGTACGGCCAGTGTAGGAGATCGCTCCCCACACCATGATGACGGGTGTTGGCCCTGTGTGCCTCGGTCGTATGCAGTCCTGATTGTGGCGCTCACCTGCACGGCGCCAAACACGCATACGACCATCATTGGCACCAAGGCAGAAGCGACTCTCATCGCTGAAGACGACACGTCTCCATTCGTCCCTCCATTCACGCCTGTCGCGACACCACTGGAGGCGGGCTGCACGATGTTGGGGCGTGAGCGGAAGACGGCCCAACGGTGTGCGGGACCGTAGCCCAGCTTCATGGAGACGGTTGCGAATGGTCCTCGCCGATACCCCAGGAGCAATAGTGTCCCTAAATTGCTGGGAAGTGGCGGTGCGGTCCCCTACGACACTGCGTAGGATCCTACGGTCTTGGCGTCATCCGTGCGTCGCTGCGGTCCGGTCCCAGGTCGACGGGCACGTGCACCTTCCGCCGACCACTGGCGACAACATCGATGTACTGTGGAGACCTCACGCCCCACGTGTTGAGCAATTCGGCGGTACGTCCACCCGGCCTCCCGCATGCCTACTATACGCCCTCTCTCAAAGTCCGTCAACTGCACATACGGTTCACGTCCACGCTGTCGCGGCATGCTACCAGTGTTAAAGACTGCGATGGAGCTCCGTATGCCACGGCAAACTGGCTGACACTGACGGCGGCGGTGCACAAATGCTGCGCAGCTAGCGCCATTCGACGGCCAACACCGCGGTTCCTGGTGTGTCCGCTGTGCCGTGCGTGTGATCATTGCTTGTACAGCCCTCTCGCAGTGTCCGGAGCAAGTATGGTGGGTCTGACACACCGGTGTCAATGTGTTCTTTTTTCCATTTCCAGGAGTGTATGTGCTTGGTACAAAGGTTTTGTTTTTCCACTAAGATGACACACACACACACACACACACACACACACACACACACACACACACACACACACACGCGCGCGCGCGCACACACAAAGTGTATCTTTCTCTCCTTTCAATTTGTAGGGCAACGTTTGTCTTTCAGCGTGCTCCTATCTGCCGATACTGAGTCCTTACATGAGTTTTGGCGTTACAAATTGTTTCACTGATTACAAAGAGTTTGAAAGATTTGTTCTCATATTATTTAATTTCATGTCCGTGGCTCGTGGTCTTGCGGTAGTGTTCTCGCTTCCCGCGCACGGGGTTCCGGGTTCGATTCCCAGCGGGGTCAGGGATTTTCTCTGCCTCGAGATGACTGGGTGTTGTGTGTGTCTTTCATCATCATTTCATCCTCATTCACTTGCAAGTCGCCGTAGTGGCGTTAAAGAACTTGTGGAGCGGCGGGCGAACCGCCCCGCGAGGGGTTCCCGGCCACCAATGCCGTACGCTCATTATTATTATTATTTAATTTCATGGAAATACGCCACTCCTCTGTCCCCGCTGTCGACAAGTTTTCAATGACATCACCTCAATTCAAGGTGCGAGACTGTATTTCACAAATACTGTGTACGGCCTGTTACGTAAATTCGGAGTATTTTTAGTATTCTGAACTGCGTTCTCTCATTCTTCCATAATTGGATTGCTGGACCAGTCGGCAGAATGACGCAGTGCTTTTATCAGAAGGCAAGTCGCATCTGTACATACCGCCTTTCATGGAAGTACGCCAGGCACCAGTGCTGCGGTCAGTCATTCCAGATAAGAGACGCGGTCAAAGGCCAACCAAACTCCTCGCTGCTCCAGCTTTGCAACTGAGAGTCCAGCATATGCTACGAGGTACGATGAGGTCTGAAATGCAGTGAAGGGAAGAAGGGACGACAATTCTCCATCAGAGTACAAGGCTACGATAAATGACACGAATTCACAGATTTTCTGAAGCTACATTATTTGACATACCGTCAGAGGGACTTGCACACACATAGAAAAACTCAAAAAGCAATGCTGAATGTATTACAAATGCTCCATACGTGCCACCTTACTGATTCTGCAGATATCAAGTCGATAATCAAGTTCTTCCCACATTCGGTGTAGCTTGTCCCTATAAATCGGCTCAAAAGCACTGTTGACACGAGCTCGCAGTTCTGGTGGATTTATTTGTGGAGAAGGCGTAAATTCTGAATTTTTCACATAAACATACACAAAAAATCAAATGCAGAATGGTCGAGAAAGTGTGGAGGTCATGACATGAAATGCTGATCATCATCCCCACCTTGAACGATCTATCGGTTTCTCAATCTCCTATTTAATAATTCACTAACATCATGGTAGATATGGTGTGGAGCTCCATGCTGTTAGCATATGAAAACCATACTGTCGGTCTCCAGTTGTGGCATGTGTCAATTTTCCATTACGTCCAGGTATACGTGTCCCGTAATAGTCTTTTAGCAGAAGAAAAAGGGACCGTACACTTTAAACTGCGAGACTTCATCCAACACGTAACTTTTGATGGATCTCGAAAGTGCTGCACGATAATGTACAGGTTGTCTGTCCCCCAGATCTGCACACTGTTCAAATGGTTCAAATGGCTCTCAGCACTGTGGGACTTAACTTCTGAGGTCATCAGTCCCCTAGAACTTAGAACTACTTAAACCTAACTAACCTCAGGGCATCACAGACATCCATGCCCGAGGCAGGATTCGAACCTGCGACAGTAGAGGCCGCGCGGTTCCCGACTGTAGCACCTTGAACCGCTCGGCCACAACGGCCGGCTCAAACACTGTGCCTGTCTTCTGTGCCATTCACAGTAAATGTTGCTTCACCAACGAAGATGAGTTTCTCACAAAACTTATCCTCTTCCATAATTTGTCGCAACTGTGCCGCAAATTCAAAACATCCGACTGTGTCATCGGGAGTCAGGGCTTGTAGCAATTACAAACGGTAACGCTTCAGCTTCAATCGCTTCCATAAAATGTTCCAAACGGTCGGTTGTGGTATGTTCAGCTCTCTATTTTCCCTGTTTGTCAACTTCTGTTGGCTACGTGCGAAATTTGCCCGCATGCAGTCAAGCGTTTCTTCACTCATTTCACGCTGATCCGTTGATTTCCCCTTCTAGAAGCATCCTGAAAGTTTAAACTGCACAAAGCATCAACGAATGTAGTTGGCGTTTGGTGGATCTTTTTGAAACTCTGTTCTAAAGTGTGGTTGCGCTGTTACGGCAGACTCATGTGAATGCATTTCATACACTACATATGCTTTCTCGGGGCCTGTCGCCATCTAGTCGAACTGCTCAATGCTGCGCTCTCGTGGCAGAAATCTGAAGTACGACTGCAGCAATACAAAACTGTAAGTTTTCCAGTATGAGTGACAATATGTCAATTAATGTAGCTACAGCGAATTTATAACAACCTTGTTCGTTGTACAGCCGGCCGAAGTGGCCGTGCGGTTCTGGGCTCTGCAGTCTGGAACCGCGAGACCGCTACGATCGCAGGTTCGAATCCTGCTTCGGGCATGGATGTGTGTGATGTCCTTAGGTTAATTAGGTTTAACTAGTTCTAGGGGACTAATGACCTCAGAAGTTGAGTCCCATAGCGCTCAGAGCCATTTGAACCATTCTTTGTACATCGTCCTTCTAACATACGACAGACATTTGTGTAGCTGTAGTTCACGGTATCCGTGGTTGGTGGGCTCCATTAGACCGTTGTTACAAAGTGAACATAATAGACTAAAGAATAACTCGCCACCCACCCCCTCTCATCTCCCAGAATAATCACACTAATACCACATACAACGACCCTTAGCCTCAACAATGGTCTCAGTACGGTGAGGAATGCAGTCATAATTTTTTTCAGGAAGGAAGGAAGATTATGGCTTAACGTCTGGTCGACATCGAGGTCACCAAAGACGGAGCACAAGATAGGAATGTTTGAAGGATGGCAAAGAAAACCGGTCGTGCCCTTTCCAGTGAACCATCGCGGCACTTAGCTGGAGAGATTCAGGAAAATAACGGAAAACCTAAATCTGGATGACCGGACGCGATTTTATCTGTCTCCTCACGCATGCGAACCCAGTGTGCGAACCACTGCGCCACCTATATTAGTTCGTTTCTTCAGCTACGCCATATGTAGCAGAGATGTTGGCTGCTGCTTTCAACCGCTGTTCTAAGTAGCCTCATATTCATTATAAGGGATGAAAATCACGTAATTTAGTCAGCTGGTCGGTGTGTGGATGAGTATCTGAATGTTCGTCAACCCTGGGACGTACACTATGCATACAGCTCTGTGAACACGGCTTTTGTGATCTTGGAGGGCGGGAGTGTCCACAGAATTATCACAACGAAAATGTAGAAGAAACGGCGCTACTTAGTCTCAGAAAATGTTGAAATAAAAATCATGGTTCATGTTTACAATAAAGTGAATAAATGCGCCAAGCGCGTGAGGCCTCATTGGGCCTTCGCGTCACTCCATGATTTATGTCAGAGATCATTTAAATTGCATCTATATTGCTCAAAAGACAGTAGTGTGTGTTTCTAAGAGGATGACTAATATTTTGTCCGTTGGGATTAATAATTCCATTTCCAAAGAACACAGATGATATAAGGCGTGAACAGAACCAGTCCATCACTTACATAACGCTATGGTTGCAAATTACTAACACGAATTATCCACAGAAAAAATGGAAAAATTGTAGATGCCAATTTGGGGATTACCAGTTTGGGTCCTGGAGATATGTAGGAGCGAGCGAGGCAATGTTGACTCTACGATTTATCTGATTGAAATTATATCGCTTGGAAATTCTTGAATGGTTAATACTGAGGCCTGGACTCGAACGAAGACCCGTACCTTTTGTGGCAATACTTTTAACAAGTGAGTTTAGGCATGATCCGTCTACAATGGCAGCCTGTTATCATGCGTGTATGTGTTACAGGACACAGTAAATATCACACTAAAATTGTGCCATTTCTTTTCGAAAGTGAGCTGGAAATTGCACTAATATTACGTCATTTCTTTTCGAATGTGTGCTGTATGCACATAAAAAGGACAAGGACATGTTTTGTAACACTCTTTCCGTAGTATATCAAAACGAGCGTTGAGTGCTGAAATAGTGGTCAGCCAAGCTACGATAAACTCAGATAAGGGGTGCAGAAGCTTGTTTTCGACTGTGATGTGATATCCCTTCTGGCAGTATGGGTGCTGTATTGCTCACAGCACCAGGTCAGTATATATATTTGAAATTGCGTGTAGCGTATGTGCAGGAGTACAACATGAGGGGTTTTTGAGGAACTGTTGTCGTAACCGCGCCATGGCTAAGTGGTTTAATGCTCAGACTGACAATTTGTGGACGTGGGTGTGGTTCCCTCTGTTTTCAACTTTTTGTTTTGCATTTTAATTATTAGTCGGAATGTTAAACTATCATTTATAAAATTTAAATGTGTTTAAACAGTTTAATTTATGTAGGTAAAGTTACTATATTCAGTTTAGTTGCCATTATTATCCTTGTAAGCCCAAAAGGTAGAGGCCACCACATTGAACACACCGTCAAAATTTTACACAAGCTACCAATGCCCAGCCACTCTCACATCCTCATTCCTCCAATACAATTACTAATTTCTAAACTTCACATAAGTTCTGTTCATATTGCTACAGTAAGAGGAAATGTATTTCGGAGTGAAGGATTATGCATAGTCCAACGTGATATACAGGAATACTCGTGTGTAGTTTGTGAAGTAGGAGTGAGATAGCCACTGGATTAAAACTATTGGGGTCAGCGATGATAGCTTGGTTGATCAAGCACTACCCGCGAAACAAAGGTTCCGCGTTCGAGTCCCAACCTGGAGCACAGTTTTAATCTCTTGTGTATCTCTTGAATTAACCACAATAACTTGATGCGACATAAACGCAAGTAAGAATATCGCGATACAGTCTCTTTACGAACGACAGACACTAAAAGAAAGGTTTTAGAAGTGTTCTACTAACGTCTAGATACTGATAGACTACATTTCAGTGGGTAAATTTGCGTTGGTTTTGGTCTTGTACTATGGACCTCATTCGGTTATTTTCGCAGGTGTTGAATATCGTCTATTGTTATTAATTCTACTTACAAAATATTTAAAATAAGAAATAACAAGAATATGAGAGGCTTTCAGAGGTATCATCATAATCTCCCGTTTATGATTTGTGGATAAGTTGTTATAAAAGACAGTTTGAGTTCAGCACATCAACAGCCGTGATATATTTACACCAGGCTCGTATTCTCTCTAGTACGACTGCCGAAGTACCCTCTCATTTTCCTGAAGATGCCACAGGCGTTCCCGCTATAGCCTATGACCGAATTAGAGATGTACTAATCCAAAACTGTTGCCCGCAATTTACGAGTACCAAACAAAAAAAAAATCGTAGTGTGAGTGAAGACGTAACACAAAGAATACTTACAGAGACATAAAAGGGCGAAGGTATTAGTATTAACAGAACAAAGTATAGATCTGAAAAAAACTTGAAGTCATAAAACAGAGACTGACAGATACAGAGTCCAAGGGAAAATTTTCAGGGGAACTCTCAGATCCTTTCGAAAGAAAAACGGGAGTAAGACAAGAAGATGGGCTGTCTCCATTATTTTTCAACTGGGCGCTTGAGAAAGTGATGCAAGTGTAGCGCAAACAGAAATCAATCTTTAAAATTGACCAACTAGGCAGAGGTAATTTATCTACTGATGCCTGGCATTCGCAAACAGTTCAACAATGTTAGCATGCGGCATTTCAAATACCAAAAATAAGACTGAACTCTTGAAAGAAACTGCAGAAAATGTCAGTCTCAACATATCTTTTGAAAAGACGCAGTACGTACCTGCAACAAACAAGCACCGAAATTCATGGAGACAAAATATGGGAAAATTAAAGGAGTACCAAACTTTAAACTCCTCAGTGGAATCATTCAAGAAGATGGAATCGAAACAAAAGGAAACGAAATTATATGTGAAGGTAGGATCTGTTCCCGAAAGAACAGATACTTTTGATGATCGTGCAGCTTCTCTAGAATGCAGCTTCTCTTAAATCGACACCCTAGCTGCAAACAGGCGTTGATATACATCATTGGGGACATGCTGAAAATGTGTGCCCCGACCAGGACTCGAAACCGGGATCTCACCTGGTGTCTCACGGGGAGCGTGCAAGGGATAAGTCCCTGTAGGCGCACTATCCTCTGTGCCCTCAGTGGTTCAGATGGATAGAATGTCTGCCACGTAAGCAGGAGATCCCGGGTTCGAGTCCCGATCGGGGCACACATTTGCAACAGGTCCCCAATAATGTATATCAACGCCTGTTTGCAGCTAGGGTGTCGATTTTATTTATCATTTCAAACGAAATTAGATATCAAAAGATAAAGACTTACCCAGAATATCTACAACAAGAAACGTGTCTCTCAGAACCCAAAATTGAGACATTGCAATAGTGTGAGTAAATCAGAATGCGTCTATGGATCAGAAACATTAATTTTGAACAGTGAAACAGACGTTGGAAGCATTGAGAAAATGGAAAGACAGATCGTAAGAAAAATTCTAGTTCCAGAATTAGTGGACAAATAACAGCGGCTCAGAAGCCATCAGAAAGTCAAACAACACATAAATAAATTTAGTGACATTAGGAAACGCAGGCTAACATTCTGTGGACACATCAAAAGACTGAGACCAGACAGACCAACAAAACAAAGAGCCAATTTTTTGGAGAACAGGAGCAAAGTTGAAACGAACAAAACGGAAACGGATTGGTGAGATCAAAATTGACATAAAATTGGCTCAATTATTCCATAAAATTTACAAAACCGAAAATTTTTAAGTCTAAAATTCACAAATGGCGAATTGCCCGAGAGGAAAATTCAAAGAAGAAGACTGGAACAATATGATATGAAGAGAGAGGAAGGAAGCCAACAAGAAGATAATGAAAGAAATATGGGCACAAAGAATGGCAAATGCCCTCCACATAGTACTTTGCGTAGTGTTAATGGGCTTATTCACCAATTATGATAGCAATAATAATAAAAAAGGAAGCTTGAAAGAAAAAAATTCATTCTGTCTTGTCATTCATCGTTTACAGACAGACCCACATATACATGTTTTGCCATACAACTGCCAATTTTTTTACATTTAATCATGTATCTTCCTTAAGTGCAACAATTTAACATCTTCAAACACCATAAAAAAGACAGAGAACATAATTAAGATAAACAGTTTTCAATGTGTACAATGATGTACGGCTTACGCATAACTGGAATAATTTAAAGTATCAAATGCAACGAAAGACAATGTAAATTTAATACCCATGACATAACGCTCGTCAAGTAACAAACCAGCAACTTAAAAACATTAAAATCAATATGAAACGCGGTTAACGTAATAATGTAACAAATTATTCAATATCCACACTCGAACGCTCTTTATATTCAATTGTGACTATTTAAAAGAGATCTGAACACAGTAGGGTTCACGGTAAACATAATTAACGTAGGCAGTTATTCAATACCCATACCGAAAATCTCCTTATATTCAATCGTGACAATTTAAAAATATTAAACACAATAAAGAGCACAGCAAAGATAAATATAACGACCATTACACTCTGTATTCAGAACAAAATTCTTCTTGCTTGTAACTTCAACCAGCAGCTATAGTTAATATATGTTAAATATTTTTGTTGATATCATGTATGTACAACTTCTAGGAGCTTTAAGCAACGTTGTTAATTACAGGAAGATGGATGTAATTCCGTGATAAATTTTTGAGATCTTTTTTAAGTCCAGAAAGTGGTCACGAGAAAATTGGATGGGCAATGTGGCATACAATTCCATTGTTGCACTTACAATACCGCATTTCTCCCTGGTCAATTGACTGGAGAAAGACTTTGTTTCAGCCTCATTCTGAATAAGATGGCAGTGATGTTTTCAGGCTGCAGTTGGATTTGCGCACCTGATCCGTATGAAAAGTCCTGCACTTTCGTCATTCGAACGAGAGCGTATCGCGTATGACAGACACAGGGGAATCTTAGTTACTCAAGAATCTCAGGATTAGGCTTAAGCAATACGCAGCCTCCCTACAGATATAATGACATTTTAATTAGTCCTGATGATAGAATTTAAGTAAACAGTTATGTTTAATGTTGTGCCGACACACAGTTCTCGCTCTCGTTATTTTGTTACACTAGGAAAGAGCGATTCACTGGCAGAATGAAGTTTTCACCCTGCAGTGGGGTGTGCGCCGATATGAAGCTTCTTGGTAGATTAAAACTGTGTACTGGACCGAGACTAGAACTCGGAACTTTTGCCTTTTGCAGGCAATTGCTCTAACAACTGAGCTACTCAAACGCGATCCATCCTCAGAATTTTACTTCCGCCAGTACCTTGTTTCCTACCTTCAAGACTTCACAGAAGTTCTCCTGCGAAACTTTGGGGATGGTTGGTTGTAGTATTTCGCTACCTATTATCTAATGTAAAGCCTGTTGAAAGATTTTGGAGATTTTAAATACAGGTGGTAACGATGCTTCCTCTTTAGAAGCTTGCATTAAAATGCCCACGCCGGTGTCGCCCAAGAACAGAAAGAAACAGTAACACCTCAAAGTTATGATGGTGCTTGCATCTTGCACGATCAATAGGCAGGGGTCCAATCATTACCATTTCGCGTACAACGTGCATTGTTATGCTCACCGACTGTATTTTTGCCCGAGCTACAAGTCTAAACAAAGAAGTAAAACTATTTTTCGGTACTACTGTAAAGGTACCGATACTCTTCTCTCATTCACCTCTGCGAGTGGCTGCTCTAGATGCTACTGTTAAACGAAGAGGCCCTCAAAGTTGAGCCACAAGATGGAACAATCCCTAAAGTCCACGAGAGTTAAGAGACCATTCTAGAATATCATCAGCACGTCGAAGATACCAGCAACCAGACGGCAAATGTGAATCATGTATATGGTCTAATGTTGAAAGTGCAACAGCCAGTTTTTTTTCCCTTTTGGTTGGAGGTATTTTATAAAGGAGTGCCCCTAAGTTGGTTCTTGCACAGACAATTGCAGACGCACACCACTGATCAATAAATCTAGGAACACTAGCATCCAAAAATTATATTTTGAAAATTCGAGACAACGTTAATAATACCGTAATCGAGGAAGAACCAAAACAAGCAAAAAAGAAAAAAAAGAAAAAAAGTGCAACAAGAAGAAATGCAGCCGCAAAGGAAGTCTGTGACATAATAATTCAGCAGAGCAAAGAGAGATTTGAATTCTCCAGCCACTCACTGACCTCTAATTTACTTGAGCAGCACTTCTTACCTTCGCTGAGACATAAAGTTTCCAAAAAAATTCCTTCTGCTGTTGTGCAATCCGATCCATTCTAAAATAAACCTAAGTTAAAAGCAGGACTACAAATCATTTACCCTGGAATTGAATTCCAAGAAAGGAAAAGAGGATTACCTCTTCCGAAGTTTTTAATGGAAAATAATGTTTAAGTGACGTTATGAAGTTGTTGGAATTAGTAGCTACTATCCCAGTGAGAATGTGTGAAGCAGGGAATTGTTTCTGCACATTACTGCAGCTCAGAATGTTCCTTGGAAATGTAATGAATGAAGATAGGCTGTCTGCTCTTGCAATGGTATTTTCTAAAAAAGAAACGATACACAGTATTTCAACGTGAGAGCTATGTACAGATTCGCCACGAATAAGGAAAGAAGGGTGGACTTTCTCTACAAATACATCTCAGCAAGAGAATCAACCCTATGAAAGTCGTCGGGCTCATTTTAAGATAATTTTAAAGCTACAAAAATAATGTTCAAATGTGTGTGAAATCTTAAGGGACTTAACTGTTAAGGTCATCAGTCCCTAAGCTTACACACTAGTTAACCTAAATTATCCTAAGGACAAACACACACACCCATGCCCGAGGGAGGACTCGAACCTCCGCCGGGAGCAGCCGCACAGTCCATGACTGTAGCGCCTTAAAGTTAAAGAAATATTTTAAATTTTTTAGAAACGAAAGTATTTGGAAATGTAAATAGCATAAGGTAGTAAAATTAATGAACACCCTTTCATTTTAGGCACCAGCCACCACTGATTCTTGGCGATATTTGATTTCTTTTCACAGTACTTTAGTACAGTGTGACAATTCTTTTAGCTTTTTCTTTGTCTGCACTGCATATTTGTTGGTGGGATTATTTGGTAATTCTGTAATGTTTGTTGACTTCAATAAAGTTTTTGACTTTATTTACGTACGTATTGTGGTTTAACATAATTATACAATTGCCCTTATCACACTGCAATCATATTCTGTTGTTGTTCATTCTTTTATGGTTTATTTCAGTCAGGGTAATGTGTTCTCATTTCGTTTCGTGAGCATACTTTTCTGTTTTGTTGTTTTTTTTTGTATACTGTGAACAAATTTAAGTTTGAATACATTCTGCTTTTTCTTGGCAGCTTTACCATGTTTGTAGCTATATGATTTTTGATGGATTTATTATGCAATTGTGGTTCGATATTGTCTTTGAGTCCTTTCGCTAACAGATATATTTCATTTTCTGTGAATTCTATGTTCGTGAGATTTTTGTTAGTACTTGTAGAATTGAAATGGTGAAGAGCTTTTTTTTTGTTTGGTGTTGTACGTAGATTAGGTTATTAATTTTCTTTGAATGCGTGACTCGTATTTTTCGATTAGAGTGCCATATATATATTTCTATAAAAGTAGCTATATAATCATACGTTAAAAAAGTAACACTTTTACTTAGCCGTAGGTGTGCTATACAGGGTGTCCCATTTATCTTGACCACCCTAAATAACTGTTTGTTCAGATGCAAATTACAAAATGTTTCAAGTAAATGTTTTTTAGCCGTCAGGGGGACATCAATCAGCATGATTGCCTTCGTTGTAGCTTTGTTTTTTTACAAAGATACAAACAACGGTATGACTTTTTTAAACGGCTCCCCGTATTTTTTATTCGGGAATGCATTTCCTCCCGTAAAGACCTATTCAAAAATGTATCACGGTGTACCATTCACTGAAACACAACGTTATTAATTGCATAAAACAACACTGACGTTGACGTTCCCAGCGCTTAATGCAAGTACTCGGGGTAATGGAACACATCCACGTGCTGACGTTGACAGAGAACAAATATAAACATAAGTAGAATGCACATAACATGTCCTACCAACCGATCCCTTCTTCTAGTCACGTTGCGCCACAAATTCCTCTTCTCCCCAATTCTATTCATTACCTCCTCATTACCTACGTGATCTACCCATCTACTCTTCAGCATTCTTTTGTGACACCACATTTCGAAAGTTTCTATTTCATTCTTGTCTAAACTATTTATCGCCCATACATGGCTACACTCCATACAAATACTTTCAGAAAAGACTTCCTGACACTTAAATCCTCTGTCCACTATAGGACTTAACATCTGAGGTCATCAGTCCCCTAGAACTTAGAACTACTTAAACCTAACTAACCTAAGGACATCACACACATCCATGCCCGAGGCAGGATTTGAACCTGCGACCGTAGCGGTCGCGCGGTTCCAGACTGAAGCGCCTAGAGCCGCTCGGCCACACCGGCCGGCGTACACGAAAATAACAGCTCACTCATGCTTGGACTAGCAAAATACACTCCTGGAAATTGAAATAAGAACACCGTGAATTCATTGTCCCAGGAAGGGGAAACTTTATTGACACATTCCTGGGGTCAGATACATCACATGATCACACTGACAGAACCACAGGCACGTAGACACAGGAGCCGGCTGCGGTGGTCTAGCGGTTCTAGGCGCGCAGTCCGGAACCGCGCGACTGCTACGGTCGCAGGTTCGAATCCTGCCTCGGGCATGGATGTGTGTGATGTCCTTAGGTTAGTTAGGTTTAAGTAGTTCTAAGTTCTAGGGGGCTGATGACCACAGATGTTAAGTCCCATAGTGCTCAGAGCCATTTGAATAGACACAGGCAACAGAGCATGCACAATGTCGGCACTAGTACAGTGTATATCCACCTTTCGCAGCAATGCAGGCTGCCATTCTCCCATGGAGACGATCGTAGAGATGCTGGATGTAGTCCTGTGGAACGGCTTGCCATGCCATTTCCACCTGGCGCCTCAGTTGGACCAGCGTTCGTGCTGGACGTGCAGACCGCGTGAGACGACGCTTCATCCAGTCCCAAACACGCTCAATGGGGGACAGATCCGGAGATCTTGCTGGCCAGGGTAGTTGACTTACACCTTCTAGAGCACGTTGGGTGGCACGGGATACATGCGGACGTGCATTGTCCTGTTGGAACAGCAAGTTCCCTTTCCGGTCTAGGAATGGTAGAACGATGGGTTCGATGACGGTTTGGATGTACCGTGCACTATTCAGTGTCCCCTCGACGATCACCAGTGGTGTACGTCCAGTGTAGGAGATCGCTCCCCACACCATGATGCCGGGTGTTGGGCCTGTGTGCCTCGGTCGTATGCAGTCCTGATTGTGGCTCTCACCTGCACGGCGCCAAACACGCATACGACCATCATTGGCACCAAGGCAGAAGCGACTCTCATCGCTGAAGACGACACGTCTCCATTCGTCCCTCCATTCACGCCTGTCACGACACCACTGGAGGCGGGCTGCACGATGTTGGGGCGTGAGCGGAAGACGGCCTAACGGTGTGCGGGACCGTAACCCAGCTTCATGGAGACGGTTGCAAATGGTCCTCGCCGATACCCCAGGAGCAACAGTGTCCCTAATTTGCTGGGAAGTGGCGGTGCGGTCCCCTACGGCACTGCGTAGGATCCTACGGTCTTGGCGCGCATCCGTGCGTCGCTGCGGTCCGGTCCCAGGTCGACGGGCACGTGCACCTTCCGCCGACCACTGGCGACAACATCGATGTACTGTGGAGACCTCACGCCCCACGTGTTGAGCAATTCGACGGTACGTCCACCCGGCCTCCCGCATGCCCACTATACGCCCTCGCTCAAAGTCCGTCAACTGCACATACGGTTCACGTCCACGCTGTCGCGGCATGCTACCAGTGTTAAAGACTGCGATGGAGCTCCGTATGCCACGGCAAACTGGCTGACACTGACGGCGGCGGTGCACAAATGCTGCGCAGCTAGCGCCATTCGACGGCCAACACCGCGGTTCCTGGTGTGTCCGCTGTGCCGTGCGTGTGATCATTGCTTGTACAGCCCTCTCGCAGTGTCCGGAGCAAGTATGGTGGGTCTGACACACCGGTGTCAATGTGTTCGTTTTTCCATTTCCAGGAGTGTAGCTTTGTACTGCGCAGAACACGAGTTGTACATGGAGACCCTGAATGTTTTGCAGTTCAGGTAAGATAACGCAGGTCTTGATATTAAATCCACACATAGTTGAATAACAATTAATTCAGTATTGCGCGAACTTTCGCTGTGGCTTGCTGGATAACTGACAATAACAAGGGGGATCCTAGAACTATTTAGTCTCATATCGCATTTCTTGATTAATTCTTCCAATAATAAACAATAGGAAAATCATAGATCTAAGGACAGACAAACAAAATCACTATTTAAAAACGAGTTTTACCTGTATGGCTACCGTAGGCCTTGAAATTGTTAAGAGCTACATTTTATTTCTGTAATTACAGTTATGTAGTTAATTTTATATTCTGAGAAATGAATTTAATAATCTTTGAAAGTTTTACTTCAGAATAAAATTGCAATTAAATATTCTTTTGTTACAGATTGAACTTAGAAACTTTAACTACCACATGGACCACTTCACTAAAAGACTATCTGCAAAACCAGATCCTATTAGTCCACGAAACTGCCAATTCTTTTCATTATTGTAACTAATCATTTAAGAACTTTCACGTTGTACTCAAAGAAAAGTAACAAGATCCTATCGGGGTGAATGACTATGTATAAGTCACGTTTCCTGATTTAAGGTTACTACTCGTCACTTATTATTTGAACACTTCAGCAAACATTGGTCCATACATGCATTTACACTATTAAATGTTACTTTGCCTGAAGGTGGATACAGTGACGATATTCGGTGGCGGTAGAGCAAAGTCACATGTTGCAGTCCTGGCTCTTGATACAATATGCTCAGCAAAATATCTTCTTGGCGTCGTAAATTCAGAATTTACAGCAGTGCAATAAATTCCACGATACACTGGCTAGTAACGGTTCACAGCTGGGACATGATTACTTCACTTTTCCAGAAGTCTTTGCCTCATTGATCACTCGGAAGGCTGACTCGTCGAAAGGTAGGCACTGACTATCTTGCCACAAACACTTCTCGTGCCGATTCGCGCCCTTCCACCTTCACTATTTCCGCCTAAGCCCCTTTGTTGCGGAGGGACTTTTCCGTAACTTCTCTACCATATATAATTCTCCTAAGCATAAACCAATTGCATATTATAATTTAGTAATCAAAAAGTCATAGCTTCAGATAACACGTTTACAAAATATTTCCAAATTACGTCCCACTGCAGAATATGAAAAAAATAATGATATACATCTCAAGTCAAATAAGCTACATAATAATAGCAATCGTCAACGACATTAACACTGTTTATAAACTTCGCGAAGGACACTTGAAACGTGTCATCACAGACAACTCTATTGTGATTTAGAAACAAGATGTTTACTTTGTAAGTTCCAAGGAGACATAGGATTAGATGTAACTGGGCACACCACAGGAAGACAGCCGTTTCATATGCATAAATTATTATTTTATTAAAAAAAGCTATGAGTAGAAGACTGACAAACGAAGTATAAATTCCCTCATATTAGGTTACCTTTTCTTCACGTGATGGTTATAGTACTTGCTGGAATGTAATGAACAACCGTAATATCTATTTGTAACTTTCATTAAATGCTTTTGCATTGCTATTATAGGCTGAAGATGAGGTTTGCATCTGGAAAAATGTTGCTTTAATAGGTTATTAAAGTTAATCAACGAAATTTTGTAACTGGTAGCGGTCCCTGAAAAACCTTTTCACATTTATGATGCATTGTCAGTCGATTAACAGCAGTATGTTTTTAAATTGATAACAGAGCTTGATGACTGGCCAGTAACAACAACACTGCACACACAAAAGACTGCACGCGCTATTTCTGTTAAGTAATTTAGATTAATCCAAAGAGTCAAGATCGTGGATGAAAACCGCGTTGAACTGACAGAATGAGCCAAACGATATGATCACAGGGCAGAAAATCTAGTTACATCGAGTCTACCACACACTAAAAATAGGATTAACTATGCTTTTCTGGTAGTTACCTCCACCTGCTTGGTAAATCTCGCGAGACAATTACGAAGGGAAGATCAGAGAAATTCGAGGTCATACTTAGGCTTACCATCAGCAGATCTGTCCGCGCACCAATCGCGAATGCAACTAGAAAAGTGTCTGGGAGGAATGATAGTGGTGCCCGAAGAGCCGTCAGTGAATACTGACACAGATGTGAAATATAGACTCCTATCGAGAAAGTTAGAGCGACCGAGTGACTGCGATGAAGAGTGCAGTAGTGCAGAATTTTTCTCTCTAGTCAGTAACTACATTGAGAATATATATTTTATTTTAGAGTGAAATGTAAAGAGTCACCGAAACTTCGTGATAAACGTTGTCCAGTCACAGTAATCTAATCATCTGTCGAGAGCCTGAATAATCAGCTGCGAGACGCGCAGGAAAAGTGTCAGTGAGGTTCTGGAAGGTAATGTCCAGGACGTGAAGCCATGACGACTCCAGGACCTTGGCCAGCTGCGCTCGGTTTCTCGGTTGAGGATGCATGGAACGTACAGTCCGATCGAGGTGGTCCCACGAATTCTCGGTTGGGTTTAAATCCGAGAGGAGATTAATGGCCAGATGAGTACGGTGAAATCAGCCTGGTGCTCTTCGAACCACGTGAGCTGAGTGACATGTTACACTGTCCTGCCGGTAGGTGCCATTGTAAGGAGAATGTAGGGCTGAACGTGGTCCCCGAGGACAGATAAAATGATTGTGTTGATCCGCTGTGCGTTCCAGAATGACGAGATCACCCAGGGAATGCAGTTAAAACCTCCCCCAGATTTTGAAGCTCCTTCCTCAGGCCTGGACCCTTTCAACGATTGTTTCACCGTGTCTGCTTTCAGACATTTCACGCCGTCAACGCCAACGGCCATGTTCAACGAGATTTGTCTGTAAAAGTCCTTGTCACCACTCAGTGGACGTCCAGTTACGGTACTGGCGTGTAAATTCCAGCCTTTGTCCTCCATGAATGGCAATAACAATAGGTGCATGAACCAGACGTCCGCTGCGGAGGCCCACCACAGCGACGACCGCTGAACATTTGGTGATGAGAGACTGTTGGCAGCTCCCTGGTGCATCTGGGAGGTCAGTTGCTCAGCAGCTGAATGGTTGCATGTCTATTCGCTCTTACACATCTTTACAGTCCACATGACACGTGATACACCACTGGTCTTCCACGCTTGGCTCGAAAACCAATGAACATGCCCTATAAGACGTCAGATAAATCGTTCCGTTTCCGCTTTACGACAACGACTGCGCCGTTTTCCCACCTCCCTCCCCTTCCCCCTAAACGACAGGCTTTATATACCCTCCAGTGCTAGTGTCACCATCTGGAGTCCTTGAGTGGTTATTACACGTTGACGTCGTATGTTGTTGGTGGTCAAATTAGCGTGACTGGACCGTGTAGTAATACAGGACGTTTCAAAAAGAATATACATATTTCAAATGCATATATTTATTAAACTTTAAGACATACGAATATGATACTTTACATACATATTTACGAATCTCTCAAGTTCAGATACTGATTGTGGTGTCACCGCGAGACACCACACTTGCTAGGTGGTAGCTTAAAACGGCCGCGGTCCCATTTAGTACATGTCGGACCCGCGTGTCGCCACTGTGTGATCGCAGACCGAGCGCCACCACAAGGCAGGTCTCGAGATACGAAATAGCACTCGCCCCAGTTGTATCCTCTATCTACAAGGTGTTGGCACATTTACCAACACATCACTGATGTTCAATATGTCCTCCATCAGTGACATCAACAATATCACATCGATACTCAAATTCCTCCCATACTCGGGCAAGCATGTCCTTCATTACTGATGTTATGACAGTACGAATCCAGTTCTTCAACTCTTCCAGTTCCTGTGGGAGTTCCTTTTGTAGTGTCTTCTCCCGCGCTTACGCAGGGTCGGCATGGTTAGAACGGATTTGGCAACATTAATTTTAAGGGGTGGCCGGAGGCTCTTCCTGTCGCCACCCTGTACGCCCCGGGACGGAATTAGTGTACCCCAGCCGTCTGCGTCTAGTATAATCCATGGAATAGTGCGAACAGGTTCAGATGTCTGCGTGTCGTGTAACTTTGGCGGAACGCGGGGACATCTGCATCTACATTTATACTCCGCAAGCCACCCAACGGTATGTGGCGGAGGGCACTTTACGTGCCACGGTCATTACCTCCATTTTCTGTTCCAGTCGCGTATGGTTCGCGGGAAGAACGACAGTCTGAAAGCCTCCGTACGCGCCCGAATCTCTCTAATTTTACATTCGTGATCTCCTCGGGAGGTATAAGTAGGGGGAAGCAATATATTCGATACCTCATCCAGTAACGCACCCTCTCGAAACCTGGCGAGCAAGCTACACCGCGATGCAGAGCGCCTCTCTTACAGAGTCTGCCACTTGAGTTTGCTAAACATCTCCCTAACGCTATCACGGTTACCAAATAACCCTGTGACGAAACGGGCCGCTCTTCTTTGGATCTTCTCTATCACCTCCGTCAACCCGATCTAGTACGGATCCCACACTGATGAGCAATACTCAAGTATAGGTCGAACGAGTGTTTTGTAAGCCACCTCCTTTGTTGATGGACTACATTTTCTAAGGACTCTCCCAATGAATCTCAACCTGGTACCCGCCTTGCCAACGATTAATTTTATATGATCATTCCACTTCAAATCGTTCCGCACGCATACTCCCAGATATTTTACAGAAGTAACTGCTACCAGTGTTTGTTCCGCTATCATATAATCATACAATAAAGGATCCTTCTTTCTATGTATTCGCAATACATTACATTTGTCTATGTTAAGGGTCAGTTGCCACTCCCTGCACCAAGTGCCTATCCGCTGCAGATCTTCCTGCATTTCGCTACAATTTTCTAATGCTGCAACTTCTCTGTATACTACAGCATCATCCGCGAAAAGCCGCATGGAACTTCCGACACTATCTACTAGGCCATTTATATATATTGTGAAAAGCAATGGTCCCATAACACTCCCCTATGGCACGCCAGAGGTTACTTTAACGTCTGTAGACGTCTCCCCATTGACAACAACATGCTGTGTTCTGTTTGCTAAAGACTCTTCAATCCAGCCACACAGCTGGTCTGATATTCCGTAGGCTCTTACTTTGTTTATCAGGCGAAAGTGCGGAACTGTATCGAACGCCTTCCGGAAGTCAAAGAAAATAGCATCTACCTGGGAGCCTGTATCTAATATTTTCTGGGTCTCATGAACAAATAAAGCGAGTTGGGTCTCACACAATCGCTGTTTCCGGAATCCATGTTGACTCCTACAGAGTAGATTCTGGGTTTCCAAAAACGACATGATACGCGAGCAAAAAATATGTTCTAAAATTCTACAACAGATCGACGTCAGAGATATAGGTCTATAGTTTTGCGCATCTGCTCGACGACCCTTCTTGAAGACTGGGACTACGTGTGCTCTTTTCCAATCATTTGGAACCTTCCGTTCCTCTAGAGACTTGCGGTACACGGCTTTTAGAAGGGGGGCAAGTTCTTTCGCGTACTCTGTGTAGAATCGAATTGGTATCCCGTCAGGTCGAGTGATTCCAGTTGCTTTTCTACTCCTTGGACACTTATTTCGATGTCAGCCATTTTTTTGTTTGTGCGAGGATTTAGAGAAGGAACTGCAGTGCGGTCTTCCTCTGTGAAACAGCTTTGGAAAAAGGTGTTTAGTATTTCAGCTTTACGCGTGTCATCCTCTGTTTCAATGCCATCATCATCCCAGAGTGTCTGGATATGCTGTTTCGAGCCACTTACTGATTTAACGTAAGACCAGAACTTCCTAGGATTTTCTGTCAAGTCGGTACATGGAATTTTACTTTCGAATTCACTGAACGCTTCACGCATAGCCCTCCTTACGCTAACTTTGACATCGTTTAGCTTCTGTTTGTCTGATAGGTTTTGGCTGCGTTTAAACTTGCAGTGAAGCTCTCTTTGCTTTCGCAGTAGTTTCCTAACTTTGTTGTTGAACCACGGTGGGTTTTCCCGTCCCTCACAGTTTTTCTCGGCACGTACCTGTCTAAAACGCATTTTACGATTGCCTTGAACTTTTTCCATAAACATTCAACATTGTCAGTGTCGGAACAGAAATTTTCGATTTGATCTGTTAGGTAGTCTGAAATCTGCCTTCTATTACTCTTGCTAAACAGATAAACCTTCCTCCCATTTTTTATATTCCTATACCAGCCCGGTATTCACCTATGGGATGTTGGAAACTGCCTGAAAACCACATCCAGTCTGGCCGGCATACCAGCCGATGTCGGTAATCCGCTGGGCCGATTCGATCCGGACCAGCGTGCCTACCAGAGTCCGGGAAGCACCGCATTAGCGCTCTCGGCTAACATGGCAGGTACTTCCATGTTCTGTTGGAGTGGTGGTATGTAAACGTTGTCTTTAACGAAACCCCAAAGGAAGAAGTCAGAAGGTGTTCAATCCGGCGACCAGCTCCTTGAGGAACAATCCAACCGTTCTGTAGAGTTTCATTCAGATATTCACGCACTTGGCGACTCCAGTGAGGATGTGCTCCGTCTTGTTGAAAAACGAAGTTGTCTTCGTGCAGGCTCGGAAAAAACCAGTTTTGTAATATAGCGAGAAACTGCTGACCATTAACCGTGTATCCACCAAAGCAGAATGAGCCGTAGACAGATGATAGGGATACCGCACAAAACACATTGATTTTGGGGGAAACCCGTACTTGTTCAATGGCTGCATGTGGGATCTGTAGGCCCTCAAACACTGTGTTTGTTTACCCGACCACTAACATGGAAAGTCGCTTCATTACTGAACACGATGGGTTGTGCGAAAGTATTATCATTGTCATTGGCATCAAGAATCTCGTTACAAAATGCCTCATGTTTGCGTTTGTCATCAGGACGCAGAGCTTGTAACAGCTGTGACTCGTACGGCTTCATAACCAATCGACGTGCCAAAACACGCCAAATTGTTGTTTTAAGCATTTGTAACTCCCGACTGGCACGACGAGTTGAGTTTGAAGGACTACATTGGAAAGCAGTTTGAATTCGTGCAACATTTTCTTCAGGAACACGAGGGCGGCCAGGACTCTTTCTTTTACATACACAGCCTGTATCTAGAAATTGTCGATAGCCACTACGAATGTTCCACCCATTCGAAGGATCAGTTTAGTACCACAACCTGAAACGTCTTTGCACTGTCATCACGGAATTGCACTTCGCAAACTCGAGAACACAAAATGATTTCTGCTACGGAATAGTCATTTTAAACTTATGACGGTTATCAAGCAAAACAGAAGACAACTGACATCTAGCGACTATTTATATAAACTAGACTATGTATTCGTTCCTCGAATACCCGAGCCGAGGCGCAGCGATCGATAGTTTCGACCAATAATACTTAGTAATACGTATATTCTTTTACAAACACCCTGTACTGTACTGGACCTCAGGCTTTTACATTTCGCGGGAAGTAATGTCGACTGAGCTACCAATTTAGGCGAAGTACTCGTAGAAGGAGGGTGTGTGGTGGGCCTTGAATCAACCTAGACAGCTCACTTGGCAAGAATACCGCAAATAGGTTTAATGAGTCAGGAAGGTTCTTGAAATATGTTCTTTAATTAAAACCCAAAGCAGCAAGGAATACCAAAAACCTTCATTATTCGTATACCCATTTCCCAGGAGACGTAAATGCAGTAACCCGAGAACTCAGCTTGAGACTCAACATTTTATCCACACTTGAATGACTACCAGTGAGAAATAATGTGCTCAGATGTGGGAATGAAAATGAAATGAATTATGACAACCCGTGACAATTGCACCGCCGCTACGCAGTGGCGGTTGTTCCGCGGTACTACAGCCGAGTTTTAACAATCCCTTTTGTTTTATATCGATCTCTGTTCTAAGTGCTTTCATCCGTTGCCTTCAAGTTCATCTCCCCACGTGCATTGTACGGCGTATCTGGCGGAACAGGGACTGAAACCAAACAAGGGACGTTGGTCACTGGCTCAGACGTGTTGTGATTACATCACAACTGCTGTCTCAACACAAGGGTTATTGATTACCGAGGAAATGAAGAGCGTATATTAAAACGTGCACGCACAAACAGAAGAACTACGTTATTGTGGCGTGTGTCGCCTGTGGCACGCATAAAACGTAATCTGTGGCCAACTGTTGCTTGCCTTCAGTGAATCCCATTTTGATAATGCGGGGGAGAAAGTTCGTTAAGCACAGTCGATACGTGGAAAGGCCATTAGCGTGCTGTCGTGAGGTAGTTAAAGAAATGCAGAAAAGCTGTTGGTCTTTTCAGAGCTTCATTATCCAGAGTCCGAACAGCTAATATGGTTACAGCTGCTGAAAACAGTATAATTTCGTCTCAGTGTAGATCCCGTAAGTCTTAGTAGGTCGTAAAAAGTAAGATATTATGAGATTTCTACTTTGAGATCGTGCAGTTCCAGTAGATGGCGGGGACTGAGCTGCTTGAACTTTGAGTTCTCATGATCTGGCCAAGATGAAATGGTCAATACACAAAAAAACTGTGTCACCAAATTTTAACCCTGGATAGTTGCTGCCAGTAGGTGCCAAAATTACTAATATCGTGTAGGTCGACGACACACCATTTTTAAACTATGGAAACTTGGCGCCAAGCGCTCCGATTGGCCGCTGGATTGCCATGTTGCCGTTCATCGGCTGACGGGCAGCGCTATGGTCGTCTTATCACATATACAAACGTCCCACGCCCCAACATGATATGCACACTTGTAGAATAGGTCTTGTTGTTTGTATCCACCTAACATCGGAGGCATTCACACGTAGGCTTCGCTTCGGAACACACACGTCACCTGCGATTTAGTCGCTATCTTCTGCAGGCGAAGCATTCGCGGCCATGCGTTGTCCAGAACATCCGGCAACAGAGCAATCCCGCGGCCAATGGGAGCCCGTGGCGCCAAGTTTTTGTAGTTCAAAAATTGTGCATTGTCGACCTACACAACATTAGTAAATTTGGTTCCTACTGTCATTAGCTATCCAGGGTTAAAATTTCGTGTCACAGTTTTTCTCCACCCGCTATTTTATGACAGAGTAGTTTTTGTAGTTCAAAAATTGTGCATTGTCGACCTACACAACATTAGTAAATTTGGTTCCTACTGTCATTAGCTATCCAGGGTTAAAATTTCGTGTCACAGTTTTTCTCCACCCGCTATTTTATGACAGAGTAGCTGATGCTAATCAAAGCTATACATCATCCTCTCCACATTTTAGATCTGAAGATGGACTAATTGTGTCAGAACCAGTTATTAAGTAAGCAAGAATTAGACGATATTTTATTCTTTAAATTTACGCATTTCCGTATTCCTAAGTGGTTCATTAACTTGCCCTTATAATGCATGTCATCTGAATATCCATGTTCTTATTCCAGCTTACGTGATAAAGGTGTTCATTTAGTACCTAAACGCTATGTAAGTTTCTGAATTACTAAATCTGAAGACAGGAACCAACATCGTGAGATTTTAAAAAATAATGCTGGAAAATGTCATTACAAGGAACCAATAAGAAAGCAAAAAATAGCTAGTGTTAGCGTCCACAAATCTGTGTTTCAATTCTTGCTACATATTTAATACGATAAAAAAATTATGTTCCCCGGAGGACCTCGCCAGCCGACTAATAAACAGTTAAGGTACCTGAGGGGATATCACTAAATCTTTCCATCAAGTATATTTCCTGGAACTTTAAAAATAAACAGAAGCATGTTTCCTGAAAACGATTGTTCAGTAACTTCTCACCATGTTCACCACCAGAACTAACACATTTATATTGCGAGAAGAATAAATGTTGAATTCTCGTATCCATACTCCCTTTAAGCAAAAGTAGTGTGCATAGTTCTGCGTAAATGAACTGTCAGTTTGTTCTACGAGTGACAATCATAAGATTTTAATTACCAGCTCGAAAATGATTAACTTACTTACGGTAGATAATTTTTTGTTTCTTTCCAAGTACGTCATGGTACTTACTGAAATTCCCGTGCCACAGTATCGTAGCACGCACTTTGAGGCGCAGCATATTGATAAAGTTGAGATTACTCCCCCTCGTAAGTTATGGTACGCGACATTACACAACTTAACGGACAAATTTGCCTGTCAGAATCAGTCACACCTGTATATCCATTTTGATTTAAGAATGTATAAGTGAGAACATGGACAATAACAGTTTATAATAGCTACTGAGACATACGCCAAGCAAGTCGGAACCTTTTCGCAACCTCGCG
The DNA here is from genome assembly GCF_023864345.2 of Schistocerca serialis cubense. Lineage (NCBI taxonomy): Eukaryota > Metazoa > Arthropoda > Insecta > Orthoptera > Acrididae > Schistocerca > Schistocerca serialis. Next base: position 599,580,901 of record NC_064643.1, read on the forward strand.
TATATAAAATTAGCAAAGGGGATAGCTCTATGCTTACTATTGCCGTGAGTTGTGCTGCCGGGCCGGCCGGGGTGGCCGAGTGGTTCTAGGCGCTGCAGTCTTGATCCGCACGACCGCTACGGTCGCAGGTTCGAATCCTGCCTCGGGCATGGATGTGTGTGATGTCCTTAGGTTAGTAAGGTTTAAGTAGTTCTAAGTTCTAGGGGACTGATGACCTTAGAAGTTAAGTCCCATAGTGTTCAGAGCCATCTGAACCATTTTTTGTGGTGCCGACAGTGAATCGTAGTGCTTAGCATGGCGCACCGGCGTGCTGCCGGTCGCCAGTTCAAAAACCCGACCACCAGCAGTTATTTTCTGTTGTTACCTGTACGTTATGTGTGTTGCATACCTATCGTACGTTACCTCATTTCAGTCCCTTTCTTTAGGTATGTGATCAGGGTCTTACCAGATTCCCTTCAAGCCTAGAAGCGTGAATCGCCTAGAAACTGTGTAAGGACATATAAAGGGCCGCAAAAAGAGGGGAAATTAGCAAACGACCAACGTTATTGATCATACGTCTTCGTTTGGAAGTGTGGGAATTGTACAATACCAGAACCATTGAAAGCAAGACAACAAAAACGTGTGAGTGCTGTGGAACGTGCCTATGCCATAATTCACTTGCTATACGTCTACGAGATAACCTCCTGAAGTGTAGACTCTGCCAACAATCAGTAAAATGTGTGGCTCGGAAATCTTTACAGAGTTTAGGAAAAATTTCGAGTACCGTTTCTGAAACGGTTAATGAAGTGTCGATGTGTACAATGTCTTCAACTTCACCTGAGGAACAGTCTAGTCTCTTTAACGCCACTTCATCAGTTTCATCGGAGACACTTATAATAATATCTGACAGACACAGACGAATTCGCCGGTAGAGCTGTTTATACCTCAGGAGCCTCGTCATCGATATTAGAGACCCAGTACTCGAGGAAAGTTATTCCTTTAATTAGTCCCGGATACAAGCCACCTAACTATCATGCCATCGGTGCCACATTGCTCAACACTGAATATCAACGCGTTCACGCTGTTGTCACAGATACGATTAAACGTTCAAATGCCCTCCCTGCTGGGTGAGCAGGTGTGTCCAGCCACTAAGTAGTAATTTCATTGTCACGACAACATAACCCATTTTCGTCCAGAGTATTCGTCCTGGTAAGTGCAGAGAAGCAGCACAATGAATGATATAAAACAGACAGTAGTCTAGCACTGAACCATGTGAGGTTCAAATTATGTGCAAAACAAACAAACAAACAAAAGAACCAAGAAGTCGTATGCTCCCAGCTTCTCTCTTGTACAGTCAGTTACGCTTCTTTCCATACCAAAGCTACCAACACAATGGTAATCTTACCATTTACTATGTCATTTATGTACTGTGCCAAAAGTATCTAACAGTAGTTTTAGTAGAGAGCAACTCTAGTTCTAAGAGTTGTGCTTCATTGGCAACCTTGCTTCGGATTTGGACTTGGGTGTGGTTGACGTGACAATATTGGCCGAACGGGAACGAAGATCAGCAACCGGCCTAAGAAGCTCACGACGATATGTAACAATGAGCCTTCTGCATATGCTGCATATTTAAAGGAGTCTAAGAAAGAATGCTTATAATTAGTAAATTGGTGCAGATTTTGCGTAAGGTGCACAGAGATGAACTAATGGACGTTACGCGGTAGATAGAAATGTATGCTCATCTAAGGGACCAATGTGATAGACTTCTGAGTGTAAATGCTTGCAAAGCGAAATAGTTCTGGAACATTTTGCCCCTTTTCCATGACGAGGCGTTGCAGGGCCACAGAACGCGCTATAATCTCTATGGTGACAGTTACAGGCGGTCACAATACGGGCGAACAAGTAGCCATGTTATCGTAAGTTGTGATGGTTCTGTTGTACTATATAAATGTAAGAGTAACTGTTCAATGCATTTTATTTTACTGGAACGGTAACTTAGACATCTTGACCTTTTCATTTACTTTATCCCACCAGTCCTAACTCTTCACGAAGTAAGTCGACCGATACAGGCTGGTAATTACACAAGTCTGTGTCGAGGACATCACCCCTGTACACGCGAAATACATTCGCAGTTGTGAAAGTGGGCAACCTTCAGCTGTATAATGGAATGACGACGATAAAAGTTATTATCGGACTGGCATTCGAACCCAAATTTCCTGCTTATCGCGAATGATCGCCTTACTATTAGGCTATCCAAGTACGCTTCAAGGCCAGACTCAGACTTCCATATGTCATCAACCATGTGAAGCGTGCTCGGATATCCTAACGGTAAGGCGAGCGCTCACGATATGCGGGAAATTCTTGTTCGAGTCCCAATCCGATACAAATTTTCACTGTCATCATTGCATTATACACCTGATGGCCGTCCATATTCGCAAATGCGAATACAGCTCATGTATTTCATAACGGCTGTAGTCACCGCAGTGCCTATTCCTCGGAATTGCATGCATGTCTGAAGGATCATTGCAGTGTACTTCTGAACAAGACAGCCAATGCAATATCGTATTCATCCCTTTATTTGTAGCTTAGCGTAAGAACAGGGTTTCCCGTAGTGCCATGTCCAGACTAACCATTGTGCGGTGAAAACGCGTAAGTCGATTGCAATGGTGCGTGGAAATACATATAGTATTAAATGTGTGACGTGCATACGCTTAATCGAGATGGTGACAGTGAGTAAAGACACCGATGACATTTGCACGCAACCACAATTACTATTCAAGTATAACGTGCAAAGACTACTATAGTAAAATGTGCCACCGCCGAATTTCTGAACAGTAACTTTTTATTAATCCTAATACTTTTTGTTGTCTGAATGGTCTCTGTGTTAACCTTTAACCGACTGTTAATGCACTCTGTTTCTGTTATTCCGGTTTACCAGAATATTTGAAAATGGGCCAATAACGGAACTGTACAATAGTCACAAATAAGAAAAAAACGACAGCTGCAATTGATATCAAATCAGTCAAACAATTTTTCCCAGTTGTGGCCTCAGCTCAGTAAAGTTCGTCGACCCATTAAAATGTCATGTGTACGGCTCAAGATGAACGTATTTCTGTCTGTACAGTTCGGGTGGCGCCACAGATCTGTTGTGAAAGCTTCGGGATAAAATTAAAAGAAACGTAATTTACGAGGGTCGTTCAATAAGTGTTGTCCCATATTGTTTTAAAAAGCCATTAACAGACATAGACAAACGTCTCTGTTCGTGCTTCACATATGACGTTTGTTCTGTCCGTCGGTGTAGTTACGAACCGTTCTGGCCGATGGCAAAGCCGTAGTTCAGCGTCAAAATGGCATCTGCATACGACTCACGTTACGAGCAACGTGCTGTGTGCAGAAAAAGAAACCGTGGTGAACATCCATAAACGTTTGTCTGCAATGTATGGCGATGCTGCAGCTGATAGGAGTACAGTTGGGCGATGGGTAAAGAAAGTAACAGCCTCAGTTTCATGCAGAAACAGAGCTCCATGATCAGCCACGCTCGGGACGTCCTGCCACAGCCACTGCTCCAGACATGCTTAATTGTGAGGATGCCATTATTCTTGTCGACCGGCGCATCACAGCTGGACAACTGGCTCTAAATTGTAGGGAGCACATTGTGCTCATGTGGGAGCGATCTAGATGCTTCTAAAACGATAAACTGGTAGCCAACTGGTATTCCATGGAATAAAAAGAATTCCTGCGATCTTGGCTACCAGTTTGTTGTTTAACTGGCTCTACAGTAGTCGGTCAGCATTGGAAGTGCGTCGACAATCATCGAGACTCTCGGATATTCAAAGAGCTGCTCACGATGGGTTCCACAATTGCTCACATTGGACCATAAGATTCAAAGAATGGCCATTTCATCTGAATATTCGGAGCGTTTTGAGACCGACGGAAAAGCCTTTCTCTCACGCATCGTTACGGTGGACGGAATCTGCGAGCACCACTTTGAGTCGGAAAGAAAAAGGCAGTCCATGGAGTGGCATCATCCTCATTCATAAAATAAGAAATTCAAGGCAACCCCCTCTGCCGGAAAAGTCACGTTGACTGTCTACTGGGTTTGTGTTGGCGTGATGCCAAGAGGGTCAACGATCAATTCAGAGGCATAAGTGAAGACTGAATAACCTCAAGAACCGTTTCCGACATGTACGTTCGGACAAGAATCGGGCAGAAATCTTGCTTCAAGGCAATAATGCACTCCCACACACAAGTTTGAGCACCCGAAAACACATCGCCAAATTGGGTTGGGCATCACTGCCTCCTTCACTCTATAGTCCAGACCTGGCACCCTCGGACTTCCATCTCTTTGGGCTGCTTGAAGATACTCTATGGGGAACTAGACTAGACTGTCAGTCATGCAATTAAAACATTGCTACGCCTACAGGAAAAGAGCTTTTACCGGCAGGGAATACATGGTCTTCCATAACGTAGGGGTACGGCCATAAAGCGTGATGGAGAATGGAGACTACGTAGAAAAATATGTCTTGGGCAAGACATATTGATGTATATCGTCACGAAGTTCTGACTCTTAAAAATCAATATGTTCTGAGAAAAAAATATGGGGCATTACTTACTGAACGACCCTCGTAATTATGAAGTTCGACCGAGGAGCGAATCAATGTTTTCAAGTAAAAAACTGATTGGGAAGACCAGTTCACCTCTGACGGGACTCTGTCACACACAAAATTTAGATTGACGAGTGAATGTTTTCAGGCAAAAAAATAAAAAAAAAAAGTGGTTGGGAATATCAGTTGCCGGCCGAAGTGGCCGAGTGGTTCTAGGCGCTACAGTCAGGTGTGTGATGTCCTTAGGTTAGTTAGGCTTAAGTAGTTCCAAGTTCTAGGGGACTGATGACCTCAGATGTTAAATCCCATAGTGCTCAGAGCCATTTCAACCATTTTTTTGAAGATCAGCTCATATCTGAGGGAATTTTGTCATACAAAAAAGTTCGACCGACGAGAGAATAGACGTTTCCGCGTCAAACAGTGATTCTGAAGACCAAGTAAAAGACTGATCGGCTAATACAGTCGGACGTAAGATGCCGCACAGGCAAATGTGTGAGGAAACAAAGAGAAGCAGGAGTGCGCGTGTGCGTGTTGGGCTAGCAGTGTCGCCTGTTTTGGGACTAGCCCGCCGAGCTGGCAGTCGGCTGCAAGCAGACACCGGCTGCAGCCGCCGAGTCTCTGCGCCCGTAGCTGTAAGACAGAGGGGGCCCTGTGTAGTGCGATCCATTTCCCTGTGCCGACGTCAACGCGGCCGATAAGGCAGAGTGGCGTGGGAATGTGGAGTGAGAAGAGCCAGACGGGCGCTGGAGGGGGCGCTGAGCTGCCCTGCGGTCTCGGCTGTCCGCAGTGCTTCCCAGAATGCGCGCCAGACCGCCAGCTCTGCTGCCGCTGCTGCTGTGGCTGGCGGCCACCGCCGGCGCCTCGGAGTGTCCGGGGGACGACCAGCAGCAGCACGCAGTCTTCGGCTCCGGCCGCCACCTGGTAGCCTACGTAGTGCTCAGCACGTGCGACCTGCTGGACCGCGCCGTCAAGCCCACCCCGGCGGAGGTCCGCCGGTACCTGGACGCGGCCGCCGGCAGCGCTGGCGGCCAGGTCGATTGGCACGCCAACTACAGGTACAGAGCGGGCGGTCCTCTGTGCTCTGACTGCTGCAAGTGGCAAGAGAATGCTTTGCGGCGGCGTCTACGTGCCACCTGTTTCTGTCCCACACCACGCGCTTTAGCCACGCCTATTGCTGCAACTGGCGACGCTAATTTAAGTGCCACTTTGAACCACTGTTTCTGTCTCCGATTCTCCCTATCGCTGTCGCTTGTTAAGGGGGGTAGGACGTCAAACGGGCCGGCTTGGAGCAGGAGAGGCACAACACGACATTTTAATTTCTACTGTCCATACTTTTGCAAGTAAATTCATAAAACTTTGTCAACATGACCAGGAGGGATTCAGAATTCACACTCTTAGCAATGTAAGTTCAAAAATATAACAAAATAAATTTTTTTGCTTGTGAAGTTTCATCATTTTTTCACTTACTATTGGCTGCATTTGTTACTATAGGTACACTTTCTTTCATAAGTAAGGGAGATTCTTCGATGAATTTTGCACAGTATATAAACCATGCTTACAGGTGTATGAAACTCTAGAATTTATTTAATTAATGAAAAAATAAATGAGCTGTAACATTTTAAGCTTCATGTTTAGAAAAAACTCAAATTTTATGGTTAATTATCTCAATTTTTACCACAGTTTTTAATAGATTTGGAAAATTCTAGAGTTTCATACACCTATAAGTACGGTTTGTATGCTGTGCAAAAGTCATCGAAGAATCTCTCTTACTTGTGAAGAAAAGTGTACCAATAGTAACAAATGCAACCAATAGTAAGTGAAAAAATGATGAAGTTTCACAGGTAAAAAAATTTATTTTGTTATATTTTTGAACTTACATTGCTTAGACTGTGAATTCTGAATCCATCCTGGTCATGTTGACAAAGTTTTATGAATTTATTTGTAAAAGTATGGACAGTGGAAATTAAAATGTCGTGTGGTGTCTCTCCTGCTCCAAATCGGCCCGTTTGACGTCCTGCCCCCCTTAATGTCACCAGCAAACCTCCTATCGTTAAGAAATTGAACGTGCGGCTATTTCTACATCTACATTTATACTCCGCAAGCCACCCAACGGTGTGTGGCCGAGGGCACTTTACGTGCCACAGTCATTACCTCCATTTCCTGTTCCAGTCGCGTATGTTTCGCAGGAAGAGCGACTGCCGAAAAGCCTCCGTGCGCTCTCGAATCTCTCTAATTTTACATTCGTGATCTCCTCTGGAGGTATAAGCAGGGGGAAGGGATAAAGGAGGGGTTGCCATTTACAAAAAACTAGGTTCAAATGGCTCTGAGCATTATGGGACTCAACTGCTGAGGTCATTAGTCCCCTAGAACTTAGAACTAGTTAAACCTAACTAACCTAAGGACATCACAAACATCCATGCCCGAGGCAGGATTCGAACCTGCGACCGTAGCGGTCTTGCGGTTCCAGACTGCAGCGCCTTTAACCGCACGGCCACTTCGGCCGGCTCAAAAAAAAAAAAAAAAAAAAAAAAAAAAAAAAAAAAAAAAAAAACTAGGGTATAAGTACAAAACTGTAGAAATAAGCTAATTTTGTGTCCATCAGAACTTTGAAGTTCGTGCGTGTGAACTTACAGTGTAGATATGAGCAACAGTGTACAGGTCCCCATTACGAGATTGGGAGCGATTTATAAAAAAGTTTGACTGCTTAGTATGCTATGCTGTCTGTCAGTCAAAAAAAATAATTATTCATCTGTGGTGATTTCTATGTAAACTTCCTAAGCAATTATTATAGGAAAAGTGAATTGGAAATGTTATTAATGACATATAACGTACACTCCTGGAAATGGAAAAAAGAACACATTGACACCGGTGTGTCAGACCCACCATACTTGCTCCGGACACTGCGAGAGGGCTGTACAAGCAATGATCACACGCACGGCACAGCGGACACACCAGGAACCGCGGTGTTGGCCGTCGAATGGCGCTAGCTGCGCAGCATTTGTGCACCGCCTCCGTCAGTGTCAGCCAGTTTGCCGTGGCATATGGAGCTCCATCGCAGTCTTTAACACTGGTAGCATGCCGCGACAGCGTGGACGTGAACCGTATGTGCAGTTGACGGACTTTGAGCGAGGGCGTATAGTGGGCATGCGGGAGGCCGGGTGGACGTACCGCCGAATTGCTCAACACGTGGGGCGTGAGGTCTCCACAGTACATCGATGTTGTCGCCAGTGGTCGGCGGAAGGTGCACGTGCCCGTCGACCTGGGACCGGACCGCAGCGACGCACGGATGCACGCCAAGACCGTAGGATCCTACGCAGTGCCGTAGGGGACCGCACCGCCACTTCCCAGCAAATTAGGGACACTGTTGCTCCTGGGGTATCGGCGAGGACCATTCGCAACCGTCTCCATGAAGCTGAGCTACGGTCCCGCACACCGTTAGGCCGTCTTCCGCTCACGCCCCAACATCGTGCAGCCCGCCTCCAGTGGTGTCGCGACAGGCGTGAATGGAGGGACGAATGGAGACGTGTCGTCTTCAGCGATGAGAGTCGCTTCTGCCTTGGTGCCAATGATGGTCGTATGCGTGTTTGGCGCCGTGCAGGTGAGCGCCACAATCAGGACTGCATACGACCGAGGCACACAGGGCCAACACCCGGCATCATGGTGTGGGGAGCGATCTCCTACACTGGCCGTACACCACAGGTGATCGTCGAGGGGACACTGAATAGTGCACGGTACATCCAAACCGTCATCGAACCCATCGTTCTACCATTCCTAGACCGGCAAGGGAACTTGCTGTTCCAACAGGACAATGCACGTCCGCATGTATCCCGTGCCACCCAACGTGCTCTAGAAGGTGTAAGTCAACTACCCTGGCCAGCAAGATCTCCGGATCTGTCCCCCATTGAGCATGTTTGGGACTGGATGAAGCGTCGTCTCACGCGGTCTGCACGTCCAGCACGAACGCTGGTCCAACTGAGGCGCCAGGTGGAAATGGCATGGCAAGCCGTTCCACAGGACTACATCCAGCATCTCTACGATCGTCTCCATGGGAGAATAGCAGCCTGCATTGCTGCGAAAGGTGGATATACACTGTAGTAGTGCTGACATTGTGCATGCTCTGTTGCCTGTGTCTATGTGCCTGTGGTTCTGTCAGTGTGATCATGTGATGTATCTGACCACAGGAATGTGTCAATAAAGTTTCCCCTTCCTGGGACAATGAATTCACGGTGTTCTTATTTCAATTTCCGGGAGTGTAGAATCATTGATCAACTTCCCTACACGTATACCTCAAGACAGTAGCACTGTAATAGACAATAAGAAGATGTAAAACTAAAAAGTGCTTTCCCTGTGATAAATGGATTATCAGACCATCATGCACAATTGATTAACTTACAAAATATAGCATGGTGTACAGTTCAGAAACCATTAAGTAAAAGTGTAAGACTGGTAAACCTGGCATCTGCAGAGCGCATCAGAGAAAGTTTAAGAAATGTTAGTTGGGAGATGTACGTAATGAGCCAAATGCTAATAGTAATTGTAACATATTTCTGGGTAGATTTATATCCCTTTTAGATCAGTTTTGTCCCCAAAAAATTATCAAATGTAACACCAACTAGTTTTCAAACAAAACTTGGGTTATTACAGGTATTACAGGCAGTTCAGAAAGAAAAAGAAAATTGTATGACACAACAAGAATTACTAAAGATCCAGAAGTAACTTTACACTATAAAAATTCTTGTAACATACTGAGAAAAGTGGTCAGAAAATCAAAAAATATCTCTATTAGATATGAAATTAACAACTCAGGCAATAAAATCACATCACTGTGGAATGATGTCAGAAGAGAGACAGGAAAAGTAACCTTTGGGTAGGTAGTATTACTATTAAAGAGAATGTAACCAACTTAACCAATTGTACAAAAGTGGATAACGTATTTAACAACCATTTCGTAAGTGTAAGTGAAAACGTTGGTGAGAATAGTTCAAAAGCAAAACTCAAGCAGTACATGGAAGAGTCAGTTTTGAGAAATCCTTGTCAGATTAATTCTCATATAACAACCTACATCTACATCTACATTTATACTCCGCAAGTCACTAACAATGTGTGGCGAAGGGTACTTACCGTGCCACTGTCATTACCTCCCTTTCCTGTTCCACTCGCGCATGGTTCGCGGGAAGAACGACTGCCAGAAAGCCTCCGTGCGCGCTCGGAAATAATTTTACGTTCGTGATCTCCTCTGGAGGTATAAGTAGGGAGAAGCAATATATTCGATACCTCATCCAGACACGCACCCTCTCGAAACCTGGACAGCAAGCTACACCGCCATGCAGAGCGGCCGGCCGTGGTGGCCGAGCGGTTCTAGGCGCTTCAGTCTGGAACCGCGCGACTACTACGGTCGCAGGTTCGAATCCTTCCTCGGGCATGGATGTGTGTGATGTCCTTAGGTTAGTTAGGTTTAAGTAGTTCTAAGTCTATGGGCTGATGACCTCAGAAGTTAAGTCCCATAGTGCTCAAAGCCATTTGAGCCATTTGATGCAGAGTGCCTCTGTTGCAGAGTCTGCCACTTGAGTTTTTAAAGCGTAACGCTATCACGCTTACCAAATAACCCTGTGACGAAACACGCCGCTCTTCTTTGGATCTTCTCTATCTCCTCTGTCAACCCGACCTGGTATGGATCCCACACTGATGAGCAATACTCAAGTATATGTCGAACGAGTGTTTTGTAAGCCACCTCCTTTGTTGATGGACTACATTTTCTACGGACTCTCCCAATGAGTCTCAACCTGGCACCCACCTTACCAACAATTAATTTTTTATGATCATTCCACTTCAAATCGTTCCGCACGCATACTCCCAGATATTTTACAGGAGTAACTGCTACTAGTGTTTGTTCCGCTATCATATAATCATACAATAAAGGATCCTTCTTTCTATGTACTCGCAATACATTACATTTGTCTATGTTAAGGTCAGTTGCTACTCCCTGCACCAAGTGCCTATCCGCTGCAGATGTTCCTCCATTTCGCTGCAACTTCTCTGTGTACTACAGCATCATCCGCGAAAAGCCGCGTGGAACTTCCTACACTTTCTACTAGGTCATTTATTTATATTGTGAAACGTGAAACGTGTAAGCGAGAAAAAGGTTAGAGCAAGACCCAAATTACGTTCAAAGTTTGTTGGCAGCCTGTAACGGCTCTCGTTATCAAACTCTGGATCAGTAAAGCCTGTGTAATTTGCGCTCCACGTTAAGAAACGTATATTTTTCTCACATCCCCATATTTATAATGTCATGTCGCCTGAACTAAGTGTCGTGCAATGATATAATTTAGCAGTGCATTCAGTGTTGCATATGGATACTGTTTGCAAAATCTGTTGCTTCTAGAGCTGGAAGTAAAGAAATAATACAATGAAACGTCATCCCTGATGCTGAAGTTTCACTGCACGAACAATTTAAATGTAGTGGGCTATAAACTTTGATTCCAAGAATAACTTTGTGTGTTGGGGGAAGGGGGGGGGGGGAGGTGCACGCGCCAAGAAGACACTTTCGGAAAGGTACAAAAGAAATTTTAAAGTTTCTGGAAGCCGATAAGTGCTCTCATTCTCAAATACCGGATGAATATAGTCTGGATCATTTGCGCGGCGTGAGTTATGCTGCCTCAAGATATGTACACTGTTTCTAACTACACTGCTGGCCATTAAAATTGCTACACCAAGAAGAAATGCAGATGATAAACGGGTATTCATTAGACAAATATATTATACTAGAACTGACATATGATTATATTTTCACGCAATTGGGGGCATAGATCCTGAGAAATCAGTACCCAGAACAACCACCTCTGACCTTAATAACGGCCTTTATACGCCTGGGCTTAGATGGTGTGTACAGGTACAGCTGCCCATGCAGCTTCAACACGATACCACAGTTTATCAAGAGTAGTGACTGGCGTATTGTGACGAGCCAGTTGCTCGGCCACCATTGACCAGACGTTTTCAATTGTTGAGAGATCTGTAGTGTGTGCTGGCCAGGGCAGCAGTCGAACATTTTCTGTATCCACAAAGACCCGTACAGGGATCGAATGAATGGTAGAGCTACGGTTCGCAACACATCTGACATGTAGCATTCACTGTTCAAAGTGCCGTCAATGTGTACAAGAGGTGACCGAGAGTAACCAATGGCACCCCATACCATCACGCCGGGTGATACGCCAGTATGGCGATGACGAATACACGCTTCCGATGTGCGTTCACCGCGATGTCGCCAAACACGGATGGGACCATCATGATGCTGTAAACAGAACCTGGATTCATCTGAAAAAATTACGTTTTGCCATTCGTGCACCCAGGTTCGTCGTTGAGTACACCATCGCAGGCTCTCCTGTCTGTGATGCAGCGTCAAGGGTAACCGCAGCCCTGGTCTCCGAGGTGATTGTCCATGCCGCTGCTAACGTCGTCGAATTATTCGTGCGGATGGTTGTTGTCTTGCCAACGTCCCCATCTGTTGATTCAGGAATCGAGACGTGGCTGCACGATCCGTTATAGCCATGCGGATAAGATGACTGTCATCTCGACTGCTAGTGATACGAGGCCGTTGGGATCCAGCACTGCGTTCCCTATCACCCTCCTAAACCCACCGATTCCATATTCTGCTGACAGTCACTGGATCTAGACCAACGCGAGCAGCAGTGTCGCGATACGATAAACCGCAATCACGGTAGGCTACAATCCGACCTTTATCAAAGTCGGAAACGTGATGGTACGCATTTCTCCTCCTTACACGAGGCATCACAACAACGTCTCACCGGGCAACGCCGGTCAACAGTTGTTTGTGTATGAGAAATCGGTTGGAAACTCTCCTCATGTGTGCACGTTGTAGGTGTCGCCATCGGCGCCAACCTTGTCTTCCTGTCGGTTAAATTTCGCGTCTGTAGTACGTCATCTTCATGGTGTAGCAAATTTAATGGCCAGTACTGTATAATGCTTGTCTTATTGTATTGAACCATTAACGTAAGCTTAATTTTATTAAATTGTTTTTGAAGCGTCAGTGCCTTTTGAATGAAACAACGGATGCTGATGCAAGACAACATCTAATGGTTCGGATGTGGTGAATTGTTGCAGTCGCTTAATAACGATCAGAGCAACAGTCAGCGAGAAGGTACTATGTGACTGTAGGAGATTCTCATAGGTGTTTCTACTAGAGTGGCCGTATTGAGGAGTTCATTGACAGTTGCTCTGATAAGCCGAAACTTTATGACCACTGCCCACCACAACGTCTGATGCTGCCTGGTGCCGTTGCGACATGCCACGGAAGCAAAAGTTTGGAAGCGGAGAAGACACGGACGAAGTTATGGACTGAAAATGGGGAAGTCGATTGAGATAAGCGACGTTGACAAAGGGAAGATTGTTATTACGCAGAGACTGTGAAATAGAATCTCGAAAGCTGCGAAGCTGGTCGAATGTTCTCGTGCTCCTGTTGTGAGCATCTACGGAAAGAGGTAGTAGGACAGTGAAACTACCACTAGGTGCTAAATGGTTGGACGTCCACGACTCTTCGCAGAACGTGGGGTTCTGTGTGCTCTGTAAAGTAGGATAGATGGTTATCCGTGGCATCTCTGCCGAAAGAGCACAATGCTGGTGCACGCGCAAGTGATTCGGAGCACACATCAATCGTGCACTGTTGAACATGGAGCTCAGCAGCAGACCACCCGTATGTTCACGTGTTGACCCAGCGGTATCGTTAATTACGATTGCAATGGGAATGGGACCATCAGGATTCGACCGTCGATCAATGGAAACGCGTCGACTCTTCGGGTGGATCACGTCTTTGCTACACTAGATCGATTGTCGTCTACAAAAACGCTGTCATTGAAGTGAACGGCGGCTCGAAATGCGGAGCGCGCCACTGACACAGGCTGGTGGGAACAGTATTATGCTTTAGAGACATTCTGCTGCGCTTGCATGGGACCTGTGGCAGTAATCGAAGACACGCTGACAGCTGCGAACTATCTGCATCACTTCATGCTTGATGTATTTCCCGACGTCGATGTCATCTTTCAGCAGTATAATTATCCCTGTCTCGGAGCGAGAACCATGCTACGGTGGTTTGAGGAGCATTATAGTGAACTCACTTTTGATGTCACGCCTACCACATTCACGTGATGTAAATCCTAAGGAACCCATGTGGGTCACTATCGGAGGCTATCACAGCGTACGCAAATCACAGGCCAGTTACTTATGCGAGTTAGATGACCTGTGCGTAGACTTCTAACGCCACATACATCTGCAAACCTACCTACAAGCTGCCGGATCCATGAAACGCAGAATCGCAGAATCAGTGATGTATTTCGTTCCAAAGAGGGACAAACGAGCTATTAAGGAGAGTGTCATATTGTTTTGGCTCATCAGTGTATTTTAACGTAAATTTGAGTCTGTACTACTGCTTTTACTTATGGTTTCGGAATGACACCATTGCGATAGTACATATTTATGGTACAAAATTTGTTAAACGTAGGCCTATTTTAGCTTGTTGTTTAGGACTATAATTTGTTTTACGCACTATGAGTTTCGAAATGTGAGATTGTGTCTACGAAAATCGCGAATTTGCTTCGAAATTTGTTCTGAAATGATGGATGTTCGAAAACTATGTTCTAGTGGTTTCAAAGTGAAACCACCTCCTTAAAACAATTGAATATTCACTTTATGACAATTTCTTCTTGTATTCTTTGCTTACTGTGAGAAGAGGGGGGGGGGGGGGGCGGGGGTTAGTCGTATGAAAAATTAAAATTACCATTTACCTTTTTTTCATATGGTGGGACTGAAAGGGTTAATGAGTACATTATGAAAGAATTTTAAATTCGGGCAATAATTACATGAAATATCGAAAGTAAATTTCTTTGTCCTTAGAAAAGCGTTAGATGGGCAAACTTTGCACCGAGCCGAGCTTTAGCTGCTTAGTAATAAACACACCTGACGTGTGTCCCGTATCCTACCCCAACGAACATTTGCTCGCCTTCTTTAGTGCTCAACCCTAACGTCGGTTTGCAGCAGTACGCTATTCCACTATTGTGTCTGTCTTCTTATTCATTTCAGTATGCTTAGCACACACTATAGCCCTCAGTCTGCTGTGTATATGACATCTTTGGTCGTCCCTGTCGATTCTCTGCATCTATACCTACTTCGGAAATTCTTCCGTATGTGACATTGTATCTCAAAAGGTGTACTACGAGTTTTTCTCTTCTTGTTTGGATGTGCATCCAGAAAGATTTGATTTCCTCTCCTCTTCTAGCGTCACTTCATTGCTAACTGCCTCTCTAACTGATCTTCAACATCCTTCTGTAGAACCAAATCTCCTAGCTCTCTAGCAGTCTTTTCTCTTGTCCAAATTACACACCCGCACAGCCCACACCCTAAACAAACACTTTTATGATAAGTTTCCTTCTTTCCAGAGCGATGTTCTTGCTGGCGAGTATGTTCTTTCAAAAACTAAATGCAGTTTTGGGCTGCTGTATTCCCTCCACAGTTTCGTTCGGGATTCTATCAACCATTGTGATCCTGTTACCCAAACACGTAAATTCGTCTGTCACTTCTAACGCCATTCTTACAACGTTCTTTCTTCCAAGGTTCATATCATTCTTCATAGCTCCATACAATATATACAGTCTTTCTACACTACAACTGCGAAACATTTTCACCATACCTAATCTATCATATCTACCGCCATGATACGTGAAGCTCACTATAGCCAGGCAGTCGTGTATTCCAGTCAGGGAGTAAACACTTGCACAGGTGTAGCTCGTCCACAGAATCTTTAACGCCGAGCAGGGAGCGCGCTGTCGTTTGTTGACAGTGAACTGAGGTGCAGCGGGTGTAATATGTTTGAAGCATTGTTCACAGTCATTTCGTACTTTGGCATGCTTGTGTGATTAACATACCACCAGACTGACAACTAACTTAATGACTTGCTGGTTCTGGGTATTTTAGACCATAAGTAAGTAATGTGATGGGCGCCCACCGCATGTTCGCTCACTTGATTCCATAGCCCCCACACCTTACCTTCCTCCCACTCACTGACGCAAAAATGTTGATGCAATATAATGTTCTTTAGATTGATAATACAATGATTAAATCCTTCAGAAGCTGATTTAGTAATAGCACTCAGCTTTAATTACATAAAAAATAGCCAAACAGAAAATAAACGAAGTGTCGGAATTGTGGGAAGCCAGAAAACAATAGTAATGATTGAAACTTCCTGGCAGATTAAAACTGTGTGCCGTACCGAGACTCGAATGCAGGACCTTTGCCTTTCGCGGGCAAATGCTCTACCAATTGAGCTATCCAAGCACGACTCACGACCCGTCCTCTCATTCTGGAAACATCTCCCAGGCTGTGGCTTAGCTATATCTCCGCAATATCCTTTCTTCCAGGAGTGTTAGTTCTGCAGGTTCGCAGAAGAGCTTCTGTGAAGTTTCGAAGTTAGGAGACGAGGTACTGGCAGAATTGAAGCTGTGAGGACGGGTCCTGAGCTGTGTGTGCGTAGCTCAGATGGTAGAGCACTTGCCCACGAAAAGCAAAGTTCCCGAGTTCAAGTCTCGGTCCGGCACACAGTTTTAATCTGCCAGGAAGTTTCATATCAGCGCACTCTTCACTGCAGAGCGAAAAATCTCATTCTGGAATAGTAATGATTTGACCCAGTATCTATATGTCACATTATTGAGACTTCTAGTTTAATTTACGTAACCGGCGAAAGGGGACCCACAGCTTAGCGTGGAATCCGAACCACATGTTGTCCCTCGTGGGGACAAATAATTCTTCTTTATAGTAAAACACAATACATAGTTTTAAATTCTGCAATAAATAGTACACTTTGCACCTTCCGCAGTAACCTAGCGCCGCTGTTGCTGCCAACGATTCATCTGTTAAGTCTGCATAGAGCGTTTAATGTCCAGAACTTGCTAATTTATGACGTCAACTTCCCCTTATAAATATTTCCAGTGTCGTTATGGTTATCACTTCTGGATACGAATATACGACGGTCTGAATAATTTTGCATATACAGCCTGGAGAGAATTAGGCAGATGGACATAGGCGTACTCTTTTGAATACCGAGGGATAAGAAAGACACTCAAGACAAACCGATGGCAGATTGGGAGTACGAAATTAGAAAACACATGGAGTACTGGAGCAATATGTGTGCCTATATCTGAAGAACGTAGTGCATGAAAAAACGTTGGGGGCACCTTTAGTCAGCAGTGGGCGTCGTACTGCTGTTGATGAATAAAAAGAAGATGAAGACGAAGTAGAAGATAATTTGGAAATTTTTGTTAAGATTTTATGGAGCCAAACTGCTGAGGTCATCGGTCCCTAAGCTTACACACTACTGAATCTAACTTAAATTAACTTACGCTATGGACAACACACACATCCATGTCCGAGGGAGCACTAGAACCTCCGACGGGGGTAGCAGCACGGATCATGACAATGCTCTCTAGACCGCGCATCTACCCCGAGCGGCTAGTAGAAGATATTATGACGCTTATTAATATCCACAGTTTAGCGTACTGAAAAGCAGCCGATAAATGTACTAAATATAAAAGTAATTGACGGTCTTCAGATCGATATAAAATAGAATGTTTCAGTAGATGGTGTAGTAATAATGGCAAACAGCCGAAAAACAAATAATTAACCGTCAGAACTTTGGGAAGTAAGAAAACAATAAAAATTATTTCGAGCGTCCCTCGACTAAAGTGTTATAGTACAACGGTAGAATTCCCATTAATATAATATCTGCACCTACACCACTAACAGAAGTGTTAACGCTAATATCATCTTAAGACTGCCTGGAAGAAATGGCTGAAAGTGACTGCAATTGCCTTTTGCTGTCAAACTTGACGCCCACATTCATTTATCTGTGTAGAGAGGACAATACACCCATTCATCAAAATGGACATGATGAATGCATGTCACAGCAATGTATTGGCTGTCAAATACGCATTACATTTTGTTAATGATTATTCGCTGCGCACGATGTCACCCTTGGTACGTCTCTCTGACACGTTCTCATATCCTCATACAAGGATTGGTTTACAAGACCATAATATGTTATTTCGGTGATGACATGTCGTTTAGGTACATCAGAGATTATGTGACATCTCTTGCACCTGAGAATGGCTATAAAGCCGAAATAACGATTCTGCGAAATAAATGAGCGGTAGTTTACAGTCAAACGGTGGAAATTTCTTTCGAAAAATGCTTACTGAATGTTAGAGATGTCAGATTTATGTGCGCCTACAATCTGCTAACCGTCGAGGTTTAAAGTAGGAGTTGCAGCAGTCTGACCCAAATGTGTAACAAGGTTTGTAGTACACGAAGCATAAATTTGGAGGTTTCCATTATTTACTACTTCTCACGATAATCGCGGATCGATATATTCCCAATTACGGCCGTCTGATATTCCCTTAAAGTGTCAGCGGTCTATCTGAAGAGGCACAGCCATTCACGAGCATTTTCTTGGTGTCAATGAGCACACTGTCATGTGCGCTTAATCTGAGCAATAAAAGTTCAGGAATAATTTACGAACCTAGCGTTTGAGTCAGCGGCTAAACACTACCATCGTAACAATTCCAGTGATCTGCTTGAGACTATGTTTGCGAGCTTGTCGGAAACATTGCATTCCAACAGTACATGTCATCAACGGACTGGTACCTCTGAAAGCGTGCCTCTATGTAGAGGGAAAAATAAAAAAAATAAATAAAAACCGGAGAACTGCGAGAAGAAACTTCTATTCTGAGGGTTCCGTAGGAGCTTCCTTACGCATATAGATACTAACAGTAGTTCGTGTTTTTCAGTGACGTGGTGCAAAAGTATCTGTTGGGCCCCACTTCAGCGACTTGTGTGTTCCCAATCGACCCAAGTTATCCAACCGGCGAAAGGGGACCCACAGCTTAGCGTGGAATCCGAACCACATGTTGTCCCTCGTGGCTCTTCACATCACTGAGAGGTGAAAGTTAGGTTAAAACGAAGACTGAAAAGATCCGTAGGGCGACGGACATTCGGCCTCGTGACCTCTCTGTTTCCAGGCACCTTAACCACTTCTTTAATTTTTTAAATCTATAGTTCTTTCTCATATTTCTTGTATTTTTCATTTTTAAATTTTCTTTTAGTTATATTTGTGTTATTTAGTTTTTCTTTTCTTTGTATCTATTTTATTATTCTTTGTTTTCCTCTCATCTCGTAATGCGGAAGTCATGACCTGAAGTTCAACACTTTTGTTTGGAAACTATTATTGTTGTTCAGCGGCTTGGGTGTTGAAATGAAAATACTTTTATCTTCATTAACTGTTGAACAATAAAGTCCCTTCCTGTTTCCTTGTTGTGGAGAAGTTTGAATTTCCATTAATGTTAAAAACGTACACTCTCCATCACTACTTGATCATAAGGTCCAACATGTAAATGGACAGTACATCTATAAGTTTTGATGAGTGAGTTTTCAAGTTTCAAGTTTCAAAGTGCGTGACATAAATGGCCGTACTTTTTGATTGCATTGACTTGTATGCTTAATTTTTTATACGGCACATGGGTCCGTAGACCTTAGTGCGTCTCATAAATTTCACGTTTTTGCCCATATCCGTCACCGAGAAAAAGAGCTCTTAATAGACGGACAAGCGGAAGTCAAATGGCAAAAAAATATAATTTTCACCTAATATTATTACAAGTGAACAATTTTCAGTGTTTTTCCTTTACCTGCTGTGAAATTTTGCTTCTTGTGAAATTTCATTATCAAAGGGAAGTACACTATAGGTTTTGATGAATGACTTAGCTGGCATGAAATACGTGACATAAACAGCCGTACCTTTTGATTTCCACACCATCAATGGAGCGGGGACCCTACTATAAGATATAAATTTCAACTTGATACCTCTAGCCAATCCTGAGAAAAAGGAGTCTTAACAGTCGGACACACAGACAGATGGAAGATAAACTGGTCCTACAAAGGTTTCGTTTTTACCGATTGAGCAACAGAACCTTAAAAAGGACATTGTTGGCGAACTGTACTAGCGAGGAACATAAACGAGTAAGCTCTAGATGTCTCCTCCTCGGAGCACAGTACGTGTGCGAATCTGCCACTTCAGAATGCACACCAACTGCGGTGCCGCTTGTCCATTGCCATTGTTCGAGATACTTTTCGCATTATTTCGGCTGGTAATGCACCTTCAAGCGCCGACCTAGTAGTGAAAACCAAGTTCTTTTAACTGTGTTTCAGGTGCTAAGGCAGAAATATCGCATGCGTTTTGTTTCTGCAGCGCCTCACCTGGAGTCGTGGCCATATCAGTTGGACCCTAGATGACTGGAAACCTGTGGCGTGGTCATATAAATCCTGATTTCAGTTGGAAACAGCTAAAGGCAGGACACGAAGCCATGGATTCAATTTGTCAATAAGTCACTGTGGAAGCTGATGGTGGTTCCATAATAGTGCGGATTGTATTTACATGGAATGAACTGTTTCCTCGGACCAACTGAACCGACCGTTGACTGGAAATGGTTATGTTCGGAAACTTGCAGACAATTTGCAGAAATTCATGGACTTAATGTCCCCAAATAACGATGCATGACAATGCGTCGTGTCATCGGACCGTGATTGTTCAAGACTGTTTGAAGAATGGTATGAACAATTCGATACACTTTGCTACACAATTTATTAGTGAGTGTACTCTAAATTCCTAGGTTCCTTGCTGTATAAATTCAAATGATATAAATTTCTTCCCCCTTTCCATTCGAAATGACTAAGTGTATTTCTCACGTGCTGCTTGAGGAATGCGATCATTTAACGTAAACTGCAAGGGAAGCAGTGGTTGGGAAGGGAGTGAGACAGGCTTGTAGCCTCTCCCCGATGTTACTCAATCTCTATATTGAGCAAGCAGTAAAGCAAACAAAAGAAAAATTCGGAGTAGGTATTAAAATCCATGGAGAAGAAATAAAAACTTTGAGGTTCGCCGATGACGTTGTAATTCTGTCAGAGACAGCAAAGGACTTGGAAGAGCAGTTGAACGGAATGGATAGTGCCTTGAAAGGTGGGTATAAGATGAACATCAACAAAAGCAAGACGAGGATAATGGAATGTAGTAGAATTAAGTCGGATGATGGTGAGGGATTTAGATTAGGAAATGAGACACTTAAAGTAGTAAAGGAGTTTTGCTGTTTGGGGAGCAAAATAACTGATGGCGGTCGAAGTAGAGAGGATATAAAATGTACACTGAGAATGGTAAGGAATGCGTTTCTGAAGAAGAGAAATTTGTTAACGTCGAGTATAGATTTAAGTGCCAGGAAGTCGTTTCTGAAAGTATTTGTATGGAGTGTAGCCATGTATGGAAGTGAAACATGGACGATAAATAGTTTGGACAAGAAGAGAATAGAAGCTTTCGAAATGTGGAGCTACAGAAGAATTTTGAATGGCTCAAAAGGCTCTGAGCACTATGCGACTTAACTTCTGAGGTCATCAGTCACCTAGAACTTAGAACTAATTAAACCTAACTAACCTAAGGACATCAGATACATCCATGCCCGAGGCAGGATTCGAACCTGCGACCGTAGCGGTCGCTCAGCTCCACACTGTAGCGCCCAGAACCGCACGGCCACTCCGGCCGGCAAGAATGCTGAAGATTAGATGGGTAGCTCACATAAGTAATGAGGAGGTAATGAATAGAATTGGGGAGAAGAGGAGTTTGTTGCACAACTTGACTAGAAGGAGGGATCGGTTGGTAGGACATCTTCTGAGGCATCTAGGGATTACCAATTTAGTACTGGAGGGCAGCGTGGAGGGTAAAAATCGTAGAGGGAGACCAAGAGAAGAATAGACTAAGCAGATTCAGAAGGATGTATGATGCAGTAGGTACTGGGAGATGAAGAAGCTTGAGCAGGATAGGGTAGCATGGAGAGCTGCATCAAACCAGTCTCAGGACTGAAGACCACAACAACAACAACATGGACAATTCGAGCAAATGATTTGGCCACCAAGATCGCTTGACATGAATCCCATCGATCATTTATGGGACGTAATCGAGAGGTCAGTTCGTGCACAAAATCCTGCACGGGCAACACCTTCGCAATTACGGACGGCAGCGTGTCTCAGTATTTCTGCAGGGGACTTCCAACGATTTGTTGAGTCCATTCCACGTCGAGCTGCTGCTCTATGCTGGGCAAAAGAAGGTCCGATACGGTGTTGGCAGGAATCCCATGACCAGTCACCTCAGCGTTGCATGTTGTGGCATTGGTAGGACTTCGAACTTTGAAGGGATGGTGTGGAGTGGAATGCGGATCCAATATGTGGCTCTGATCACTACGGGACTTGACATCTGAAGTCATCAGTCCCCTAAACTTAGAACTACTTAAACCTAACTAACCTGAGGACATCACACACATCCATGCCCGAGGCAGGATTCGAACCTGCGACCGTAGCGATCGTGCGGTTCCAGACTGAGATTCAATATGTAATTATCTCATGCGAAGAGCAGTAATGTGCCATACATCTAAAAAGAAGGAAACCTACCAACAGTCTTACTCCTTTACAAGTTGTAACAGTGACATTTCAAATGTAACCCTAGCTGGCAGCCCAACATCAATTAATGAAGACGGTTTCGCTCTATCTAGAGTAGAACAAACTAATCTGAGTCGGGGTTCCCGTTTTTACCCCACTCTCTTGCTCGTGGGGAAATCGCCAAATATTTAACACGAAGAACTATAATTCGGCAGAAATGTGATTCAAATCCACATCCTGCCGCGCAATTTAGGTCCTCCGTGGTTTTCCTAAATCGATTAAGGCGAATGCCGAAACAGATACTCTAAAAACGCCACGGCCGAATTGGTTCATCATAAGAAATCTTTTGCTCTTTTCTAATTTCATCAAGTCACTGAAAGAGCATGTTGGGGCAACAGACATCAGTGCTGCAAAAGAAAAATACAGCTAATACTGGCAACACATACTGGTTAAAAAAAAAGGAATATATGCTTCTCAAGATACGCACTTGTGGGTGCCCAGTATGATGGTCCAGCACGACTGGATCAAGAAATATGTTTGCAGGGTCATTTCAAAAGACTGAGTCACTTGTTT